>NC_089230.1:1985000-3185000 GCF_963924675.1 Phocoena phocoena | reverse complement strand
TCCAAGGGAAGGCTGACCATGAACTTGGGAAGAATCTCCAGATACACAACACAGGGCTCTTGTTTGTGAGTTATACTCTCTTTTTCACCTGCAATGAATCATCTGTAACAACCATGTGTTGTTCTATAATGGTCTCATTTTATACCAGTCTCTCCACTTAGGTAGAAGACGCTTATAGAGTAGAGGAGACACACGTGTTAAAAGGGCTGACGTTTACATTTCTTTAACTTCATTTTGAAATAGCCACTCACTTGCAAAGGGTTGCAGAAAGAACATAAAGTCCTTCCGCCTCCCCAAATCTTACACAGCCACAGTACAATGATCAAGATCAGGAAGTCAACACTGATACAACTACCTTAACTCCTGAGTCACTATTCAAAATTTGCCAATTCTCCCACTAATGTCCTTTTACCGGCTCAGGATCACGTATTACCTTTACTTGTCAAACCTTCATAGAAGTCGACGTTTTTGACCACTAAGTGCTGGGCCTGCTCCTAAGTCAGACTCTTTCCACACATGTCATTTCATCTTCACAATCTTGTTAGTTTGGCTTCTGTTATGGTCAACACTTAACTGATGGCCAGAATGAGGCTCAGAGAAGTTAATGATCTTGACAGAGGTCACACAGCAATCCACTGCGGCGCTAGTGTTTGAACCAGATCCATCCTTCTCAGGAGCCTGAACTCCTCACTTTATGTGTCCATACAGCTGGGCAGCCAGATCACAGGTAACAGCCCCATCCCGCCTTCCTTCATGTCTTTCTCTTGTCCCAGGAAGCCACATGTTAATATACTCCAGAGCATGCAGCACCGTGACAACTGTACAGTAGGAGTTCAGTAAAGGATCTCCACGTGCAGTTGCACAATCCAGGTATTTTTTTCTAACTTAAACAGGGTTTGGAATTGCAGCGACCTGAATACCATGCTCTAGCTTCTAGCTTCAAAAGTTGTGCTATATGGACTCTGAATTTGTTTCTCAGCATCTAGTCACTTGGTGCTTGGTTGACTCATTGATCGCTTTCGGTTCAAAGGTGACAATAAAAATTCTTTGTTCGTGGCTTGAGTTTTCTCGGTGGAGCCCAACTGATGTATGCATGGCCCTGGTCAACCTTGCCTGCCACTCTTTCGTCTTCTTGACTTGTACTTCAGGGACTCATTATACATTTGCAGCACCTCCTGGATGACAGAAGTTTCAAAGAATTCTCTGAGAATAAAATATGGCTTGACTAACTAAGAGCTGGTTCAATACGACAGCTGATTTAGGAACTATGTACCGAAAGAGTATTTGCCAGTGGAGGTCCGTCTCTGGAGGAATATCATATGTCTCTCTCTCTGTGACACGTTTAACCTGTTTTGTAGCAATTTGGGCCAGGCCAGAAAAGACATGTTTATCAAATCTGCAGATGACAGACTTACGAGACGTGGCTCACATGATAAATGACAGACTCGAACTACAAAGGCCCCAACAGGCTAGAACACTTGACTGAAACCACAAGATGAAATTAAACAGAGATACATGTCAAGGCCTGCATCTAGGATCCAAAAATCAATTACACAAGTACTGGATAGGGAAAACCTAGATTTATAGCTGTTCATGTGGAAAAGACATGGGAAGAGTCTCAACAGACCACAAACTCTACACGCAGCCAAGTGCAGATCGGTCTACTGTGAAAGCGACCACCATCAGTACCACATCCAGAGGAAGAATAAACAGGACAAAATAAGTGATGGTTCCACTGTGCTCAGGCTGGCCACACAACATCGGGAGGATTATGTTCAATTTGGAGGGCCACATTTTAAGATGGAAACACTAGAAAACACTTATACATGGCTGTTCCAGACGTTGAAGTGTCCTAAAACCGACATCGTAAGAAGGAAAAACCCTTCAACTGGTCCTCGTCAGCCAGATGAGTGGCTCTAAGCCTGGTTAAGTATCAAAAACACCCGGGGAGTTTTAAAAGTTTCATATCTGGGGGATCCTGACGCAGAATCTAGACATCTGCATGTTAAAAAGATTTCCAGCTGTTTCTGATGAATAGCTCAGACTTAGAGTCACTGACCTAAGGAATAAAGTGTGAACTCCTTAGCTTGGATTTCAGATAAGTATAGGCTCGAGACCACCCTCCTACCTAACTTCCACTCTCCACTTGTTGTGGGTTGAATTGTGTCCTCCTAAAAGACATGTTGGAGTCCTATCCTACCCCTCAGTTTCCATGGATGAATGCGACTTCATTTGGAAATGGGTCTTCACAGATGCAATCAAGTTAAAATAAGGTCATACTCCACTAGGGCGGGCCCAATCCGACATGACTGGTGTCCTTAGAAGGGGAGAAAACAGAGACACACAAGCACAGAGGGAAGGTGGCTGTGTGAAGACAGAGGCAGGGATCAGAGTGATGCTGCCAGGAGCCCAGGGACGCCTGGAACCACTGGCAGCTGCAAGAGGTGAGGAAGGATCCTCCCCGAGAGTCTTCAGAGGCAGCAGGGCTCTGCCCACACCTGAATCTTAAGACTTCTGGCCTCCAGGGCTGTGAGACAATAAAATTCTGTTGTTTACGCTGCCCGGTTTGTGACACTTCATTACAGCGGCCAGGGAACTAAGACACCCCTCTGTGTAGGGTCCTCACCCCACAAAAGCGAGCTCCTCCTGGCCCCTGCACAGGTCCTGCCAGTCCCTCCTGGCTTCGCCCACACGGTCTCTCAGCCTCCCCAGCCACACGTGTCTGAGTCCTGCTGACCTTCCACACTCCTGCTCCCATGTGCTTCCTCCATAAAGCCACACAGACACCACCGCCCAGACCCCCCAAAAGCAGCACCTCATCAGATCGGAGCCCTTGCATTTGGGGTCTCTGCTGCAGCACACTCGCCGTGTCCTAGCTGATACAGGACACACCCAGTTGTCCCTACAGAGCCGTGAGATGCAGAGAACGGACTCCATGACCATCGTTTCAGTAATCAAAGCACCCGGTACCGTGCTTTACGCATAACACACATGTAGCAAATATTTATTAAAAGCCTGGAAACATATGAGAATGCGTACAGAGGAGATGACGAAAAAGACACATAATAGCTACCTTGAGATGTTTAACCATCAGTTGGGCACGAATGTGGGCATTTTTTTATTTTTGTGGTTCCAGAACTGAAAGGAACTCAGAGAAGCAAAATGAACCTCCTCGCAACCCCGAGTGTCCAAGAATTAAACAAACTGCCTAGAGAAAGGATGAGCCCTCTGGGTTTGGAAGCATAAGGCAGAAAGAGTTGATGTTTGGTCAGGGCTTCTGGCAGTTGAATTTATAAGTCAAAGTTCTGAGGAGAGTTCCAGAGGATCATATACATTTGGGAGATATTTGTGTGTGGATCGGATTTAAAAACTTGAGCCTGAGTGAAACCACCTGGAGAGACAGGTGTGTGAAGAGAGGCGGAGAGAGAAAAGATCCACGAGAGGACAGGGCTGGGAGGGGGCCTTGCAGCATTTGGTGCTGGGAAAGGAGAAGGAGACCCAGGAGGCGAGCGTGGTTGGCTGTGTCTGCCACACCCAGCACTCCATCACTTCTTAGGTCTCCTCTCTGAAGTCAACTGATCCAGAGGGCTCCCTGGCCCACACTGCTATTCCCCCGCAGTGGTGGGCACCCCTGGGCCGTCACTGCCCTGCTGTTCTGTGCAGGCGGCCTGCAGGCACGGTCATGTAGCACGGGGACCCACAGATCTGTGCCATGAGTGCAAGCATGCTGGCTAACTTAGGGGACAGCACTCAGCTGCCAGAATTTAGGTATTTTATTGCTGAAAAATACTTGTTAGCAACTTGAAAAAAACCCTCTGAGGTCTTGATCCTCCCCCACTTTTTGACTAGAGATGACATTTAATGGTGATCAGATCCAATACACTAATATCAGTTTAATTTTCACTTGTCCATTAGTTCAGTCTACAAAGATTGAGACCCACTGTGAACCAGCCGATGTAATATGTGCTGGAGATAAACAGTGTGAAACAGAAGTAGACCCTGCCCTGGGCCAGCTCCCAGTCCAGTACATAGAGAGATGTTTTATAAAAACAGAAAAATACCTTTGTGGTTACAAATTTCGACACGTGCCACGCAGAAAAGGCACAGGGCACTCTGAGGGATATAATTAACGTGGAGTCCTTTCTGAAGAGGCCCCACTTCAACAGAGACCCACAGGAGGACACCAGTGCATGTTTGCCAGGCTGTGCGGTTCATTCCAAGGTCTTCAGGAGGTCGATCCACTGGCTGAGTCCAGGAGTTTGCTACAAAATCAACTGCAGCCACCTTCTCGGTGTAAAAATAGCATCTCCCTCTGCTTATGGAGTCGGGTTGCTCAGCAACCTGGTTTTTTCCTATTTCTTTTTGAATCTCCCCATACACTAATTTTTCATTGGCCCCTTGGGTAATTAATCTGGAAGGGCTGATTGGTCAGAACAATCTGATGAGTCATGCTGGCGAGAGCAAAGGGGACTGTGATGCCATGAGGGAGGGAAGCAGGACTCCTACAGGCCTGCTGCAGATGCCTACCGACCACCTGGGCCAAACCCGGGGGCCTGCCACCCCAGCCTCAGGCTGGAGGGAGCCACAGGGAGGTTTTCAGAGACACATGGGGGTCTTTCCAGGTAGCACTCAAGAGTAAAGACATCCAACCATGGGGCATGAAGTCACCTCTCTCTCCTGCACACACACACCTAATAGGAAAGGACGAGGGACTGAAGCTGAAGACCTTACAAGCCCGGTGAGTACTGATTAGTAACAGAAAAAAGAGTACAGGACAAATGAGTGATAAAGTTTAACCCTCCTTCCAAACTCCATTCTCAAGGCCGAATTCAATCACTGATCCGCAAAGCAAAACTGCAAACTTCACCTTTCTTCAGCACTTTTCATACACACCGTTGGTTACCAGATAGCACAGCAAATATTACATGGAACAAATATTCGATATTCCCTGGACTAACCACAATACTGGCAACAGAGTCTGGTTAAAGTTTTGAGCAAGCTAATGATTAAAGCCAGACACAGGCCCTCTCTTACTTGGCAGAGAGATCGTGTTTCAGATCACTGTCATTGGGCGTGGTTGACAACACAGTGGGAAGCCCAGAGTGGGAGTGTGAGATCTAGAGGGCTAAAGCCCCAGTGTGGTCCACACCTGCACACATACTGAACTGTCAATCTAATTCATGATGGACAGGTTTTGGTGAATCCACAAGGGAAACATTCGCCCAGTTGGAAGCACCTTCTCCATAGGGATGGGCCCTGTTATCATTTTGTCACATCTCCAGCACCCAGCCAGGTGCCCGTCATGACACTGATGTTCCCTAAATACTAGTTGGATGAACTGATGCATGCACGAATGAACGGACCTCCACACCAAACAGGAAAGGACGGGCTTTCTTTCCTGTTATTCCTGACTCCATACCAGGTATCTCTTCAAATTCACTTTGCAGAGCAATTCATCTAAAATATAACAAATGACCATATCCTCCTCCGTTGTAAGACATCCAGTGGCTCCCATGCACACAGAGTAAAAGCCCAAGGTCCTCAGCAAAACTACGGGCCTGCACAGCCTACCTCCACCCCCCTCACCCCTCCCCACACCACACCCTTTGCTGTCCACCCTCCACCAGTGCAGAATGGCCCTGCACACTGATTTGTGCAGCTGTGTCCTGATTTTGGCTCTCTTCTCTGCTTGGAACAGCCTCCTGACTCTCTCAGCTGTTCCTTTAAGACTCAACCTAGAAACCCCCTCTGCCAGGGGTCCTCCCCTTTCTGCACTGTGGTGCCCTGCTCGAGTTTTCCTACTCAGCCTTAGAAATAATCAGAGGGCATTAAGATAATCAACTTTTCTTGCTACCGCTCTGCCATATGGTGTGACTCCCCAGAGGGGACGTGTTTCTCTTGTTCCTTTGCTCCCAAGGCCAAGCACAGTCCTGTCACATAAAATTGTGCAAAGGGGGCTTCCCTGGTGGCACAGTGGTTGAGAGTCCACCTGCCGATGCAGGGGACACAGGTTCGTGCCCCGGTCTGGGAGGATCCCACATGCCGCGGAGCGGCTGGGCCCGTGAGCCATGGCCACTGAGCCTGCGCATCTGGAGCCTGTGCTCCGCAAAGGGAGAGGCCACAACAGTGAGAGGCCCGCGTACCGAAAAGAAAAAAAAATTGTGCAAAGGTATTAGCTGATCTGATATTCATTGTTGAAGTCTGAGTATTTACAGATATTTGTACATTCTGTAGTCAAAGTTGCTTTCCAAACAGTCTCAGTCTGTTATTAACAATCAGTCATCCTTCTTCTTACATCATTTGTGTGAGCTGTAGAAAACAGTCGTCAATATTTATTTCCATATTGAATAAAACAAAGATGAGTCTTTTTTTTTTTTTCAGTAAGTGCATTGGCCACATATGCAGATTACACTTCTGTCTCATAAGCTCATGGTCTTTCCAGAAGCTTTGTTCAGGGAAACCCACCCCATCTCATCAGAGATCCACAGAATGTATGTCATGATTTGAATCTGGGCTTCAGTGGCTGAACGTATGTGATGCTGAAATACCTAAGAAGTAAAACAGCTTCTGGGAAATGAATATTTTCCTTAGATTTGTGTTTCTGGCTTCAAAGTCTCAAACTATCAGCTGACTAACTGATTTTTATCCAAACTGATTGGTGGGTTTCGGCACCATATGCATAGATAGCTCACCTTGAAGTATGTTCTTTTTCTTGTACTTTGCTTGATATCATGTGAAAGCGTGATGCTCCCTCACAGAACTTGCTCTCTGCGGTGGTCTGTGTTCCCTGTCAGAGACAGTTATCTGTGGCAGAGTTGGCTACATGACCACTGGAATTTGTGTCCTCCACCCATAGAAGAGAGTTCTAGAAAGTGGCTTCCCACCAGGGATATTTCCCAGCCTTACTCTGCATCCAGAGGCGGCCTCACGGACGGCCCTTGCCGATGGCAGGTGAGTGGAAGCACCAAGTGTCTTTTCTGGACCAAAACGTACAAACAGATGTGCTTTCTCCACACTTTTTCTCCTTCCACAGTCTGAGTGCAGATATATGGGTTCCTGGGGGTGGCAGGCTGGGATGAAAGGGGCCTAGGTCCCTGAATCTCTGAGCGGCGGAAACCTGCCTGTATCAGGAACACACTGTCATGTGAACGAGAAATAAAATTCTTTTGTATTTCAGCCTTTTTTTGGTGGCCTGTTTCTTACAGCAACAAGTGTCAAGGCCACTAGTACCCTATCGAATTGAGCAAAGCAGAAACATAGGTCATTTTGACACTCTTTCCTCATGTCCTATATTTAATTCATTACCAAGTCCTGCTGCTTTACTTCCTAAGTAAAATTGAGGTAGGGTGAAGGAGAGTCATAGGATGTTGATGAACTAGATGGGGTCTAGTTTTTATAGAATTTTATAAGAAGTAGTAAGGTAAAGAGTTTGAATATTCATTCTTGTGCATTGGGATCCCATTGGAGAATATTAATCAATTGAGTTTTATATGGTTTCCGTTTCCAAAAATTGACTGCTCTGACTACACTGTGGTAGGACAAGAGAAAAGGACAGAAACCAGAAGGAAGGCTACTTCAGACAGAAGTTGGACAAGGCTTTTAGTAGTGGAGATGGGGAGAAGTAGGTGGATTTAGGATTGATTCTGGCAGTAAAGACATTAGGATTTCTTTAAGGTTTGAATGTCATAGATAAAGGTAGGAGAGAGATCAAAGATGGCTACTAGTTTTGGTTGGAGGTTCATGCCATTTATTGAGGTGTATAAGCCTGGAAGAGAAAAAAAGCAATTGGAGTACAAAGTGAGAATTCTCCTTTGGACATGTTAAGTGTGAGATTTCAATTAGACATCCACGTGGAGAGGCCCAGAAAACTTTGCATGTTATAGTCTGATACTTACTGAAAAGATGAAAGGTGCAGGTAAAATTTTGGAAATTACTTTCATAAAGATAATATTTAAAACCGTCGTTTTGGATGAGATCACTTAGGGAGAGAGTGAAGATACAGATAAAGGCTGGGTACTCCAACACTTGGCAAAGAGAGAAGACTGAGAACAACAGCTAGAAAACAGGAGGTGAGATGTCACAGAAGCCAAGAGAAGAGCACACTTCAAAGAAGAGGAAGTGGTCAACGATGTTGAAATGCTGTTGAGGAGTCAAGAAGAGGACAGAGGTGTGAGCCCTGGACTTGGAAGATGCAGTCACTAGGGAGCTTATTAAGGACAGTCTCCTCGGAGTCCAGAGATGCAAGCTGATGTAACAGGCTAGGAGACAATCCAGGCTGAGGAAGTGGGGATGGAAATGTCTGCTTCCAAGGGGCAGCAGAGAAGGAGGAAGTAGCTGGAGGTGATTATGGGATTCAGGACGGTTGTTTTATTAAAGATGAAAGATACAAGAGCATGTTCTATGCTGAAGGGAATGATCAAGTCCAGGGAATCACTGGTGGTAAAGAAGAGAGGAATTGCAAGACAAAGTCTTGAGAAGAGAGAGGGGGGTGGGGTCCTGAACACCAGAGGAGGGGCAAGGGGATCTCACCTGTCTTAACAGAAGGGAACAAAGGGACCTCTACGGGTGTGGATGTACGCAAGTCAGGAAAAAGATAAAGAAGTCTCTATGATGGATTCTATTTTTGCAGTAAACTATGAAGGGAGGTCACTGGCCAAGAGTAAGGAAAACTAAGAAGTAACTTCATAATTGAAATTAATACCTAATGATGTAAGATATAATGACTTGCTTTAATTTTTCAAAATATAATTCCACTCAATATTTTTACCTATTTATGACATCATTTTGGTCCCTGATTTTGGAGAATCTCTCTAAGGGGACTTTCTCAGGTTCCAAGTTTCCTTGGATGGCAAGGACCTCCTATACTCTAGATTATTAAACAAACAAATGTAAATGTAAGTAAAAGAGGTGTTATTTTTTTACTTTACCTTTTCTCTAAATGAGAGTGTTTAAATTTCCATTAATTTCACTTACTTTTTTTCACTTAGTACTTCATTTGTGCATAACCATGGAATCTCACCCCAAAAGAATTTAGCCCCACGAGTCATGTACTATCTTTTCCCCCTTTTCCATCAGCACAAAATCTGTCCCATTCAAAGACTTCCAGGGAATGATGACCACCATAGAATAATTTATGTCGCTAATTAATTAATGGGTTTGGAGTTTTGTATGCTATTTTAGCTCTTCTTTCACATATGTGGCTAAATTCTTTCATCCTCTTTAGATACAAATGTTTCACATCTTTCATTATTTTATTCACCATCCGTATGAGCTTTTGTGTAATAGAATGTGTCTACTTACTGTATAAAAGGAAACGCCACCACCACCCAATTTCCAAACTACCATGATGTTGATGTTTGTGAGGAATGTTGTGCCTTTTACCCAAAGCTGAATGTTTTCACTACAAAATTCTTTTACTTTTCGAGAGTAATAATAATTTCATAATAAAACCTTACTAATTTCAACCAAGAGAGGAGAATCATTTGAAATGTTGAAAAGACTAAATTTTAGAATATTTGTAAAGAAATGATATTACTTTGAACTCATGTCTATAAAATCTACGCAGAGAGGCTGTTTTAAGTACTAGACAGAATTAAATTGTTATTCCCAAGCAACTCAGTCCTTAACAGTTACATGTGTTAATCTCTCTTTAAGAAACATATGAATCTTGCCAAGACTTATTAATTTTATTAACACATTTGATCAATTGTCAATGTCATGGCTATACGTGTAAAAAGTCTAAAACACAAACGTGTATATCACATCCCGAGTTTGCTATTTTTCCATACCACCCCCTCCCTCCCTCAAAAAGTCCGACAGTGCCGTGAGGTGGTCAGTGGTGACAGAGACACCTTCCTTGTGCTCCCCTGAAGAGGCCTGTTCTGGGCCCCTCTGCCTCCTCTCCCACCCCTCCCCACTCCGTAGTGAGCTGTCCCAGGCCCCACTGGACTGCTGCCGACACACTGTAGGTGGGTGAAACATTTCAGTAGACTATGTGACAGCGGGTAATCCAGTTGAGTTGTATGAACCAGGACCAGAAGGACTCAGACACTTGGCCAAGCTCAGGCTGCACGCACCCAGAACAATCCCCACTGTCTGCAATCCTTAGACCCAGGCACACACTGCGCTGGCAACGACTTCCAAATGAGATTCTTACCCAAGTCCCAGAGGATAATGAAGAAATGGGTTCTAGCTGCGCAAACATTTCATAAGAAAGGAGTTGTGATCTCAGAATAAATCCAGTCACACATTTTTTTAATTCATCAACCAATAAATGAATCATTTGGGGGACATCTAAAGTACAAATACTTTCATCTCAGTCTTTTTGAGATCTCTTAAAATAGTTTTGGAATTTATTTAATCACGGGGAGGGGTTGGTCAGGGGGTTCAGAAAGAGCCCATGACACATTTCCCATCAGACAAGAGGGTCCTGAAAGGCAGCAACACTGTCTTGCAGCCCCTGCAAACATGCTCCGTGATTGGTAAAGAAGAGTATTTATGCTCCACAAATATTAGATTTCCTCCCTCAGGACCAGGATGCTCCAGGAACCACTCGGGTACCCCCATCCTCTCAGTTTACAGTGAAGAAACTATGGCTGGAAGAGGTGAAGTGATTTGACCAAGTCACACAGTAGCTTAGAGTGCAAGTAAACACATTTACTTTATTTAGCAAAGAAGGGTCTAGAAACTAGTGCTGGTAAAGTCCTGATGCACCAGAGGTATTTTATGATTCCTCAGCCAACCATCCAAATATCTGTTCTACTAAACTTCCACCACACAGCTCTGAAGTTGTGGCTTACGGACTGTCAGTGAGACTCGGTTCCTTACCTCTGCTTCTTTCCTTCTTCTTCATCCCGTTTCTCAACCAGTAAGACACGTTTGCTATTAAGACTGGAGAGTAAGCATGGTCGTGGGTCCAGGATGGAGGCTCCAGCCCAGGAAAACAGTGGTGCTACCAGCGAGGCGCAGACGTCCTCATCCATGGCTAAGGCTCATCTTCTGGCGGAGGTGAAGGAAAAGCCTGGTGAAGGGTTCTAAATCAAGAGGTTAGTGAACTACCAGGCTGTGCCTCGAAATCTCTGACTTCAGAATGAAGCTCGCTCAGAGGCAGAGGGAAAACCAGTCGGCTGGTTAGAGGAAGGTCTTCAGTTCTGCCACTTAAACTAACAAACTAACAAAAGTACCTGTCAGGTTTGGGGACAGCACGAGGAACCCTCAGAAGACTAGGGTCAACTTTCCCACAAGTTTTGTTCTAACAAGAGGAGGAAGCCTCTTAAATACCTGGGAGAGGAGGAATAAGAACCAGGCGAAAAGTTAGACGATGTTTGCAGGCCCAGGCAATCTTCATGAAAATTACTGGGAGAAGACAAGGCGGATAGACTGAAGCTGGTGATGGGAGGTTCTGTTTCCTGTGGGAGCTATTCTGCCACCGGACTTGAAAAACTGGGTAAAGCCATGGTGTTTGGTTTGGTTTGGCCTTTCTCAGGTGGAGCAATTAGCACCTGCAGGGCTCTCCCTGGACCCCAGAGAGCACGGACTAACAAATCACTGTTAGCAACAGCTTCACAGCTCGGGTTAAGAAACGGGAGGGGAAAAGGTAGATGCTCCATTTGCAGCAGATGAGGAAACCAGGAGGCACTGTTTTCTGAGCAGAAGTCAAAGACAGCAGCCACATGGCACACTTAAAATGTCTTGGGCCATTTTGAAGAAATACAGGGAAAAGAGCAATGATCATGAGGAAAGCAGAGTGCTTAATTTTCCTTGGGAGTTGCTTATTACAAATGTGGATTCCATTGCCAGCTGGGGTCCAGGAACCCTTGCAAACAGGCAAGGGGAATTAGGAAGTTTTGATGCACAGCCTGCACATGATAAACAGATGAGAAATTCCAGTGAAACTTGGAGGTGCTGCCAATGCACACTACACACTTGTTAGCTGACAGTGGGGTTTAAGATGCAATTTTTCACGGTGAAAGGCAGTCTGCCTAAAGGTAGACAGAAGATGTTATCCGAGTACCTGGAAACTCCAGTGTCACAATCTACTGACGGGAGATGGCTTTGAATTGAGCAGGGATTTTCCAAGCTAGAGTCTTGATAAACTGAACGCTTTTAACAGCAGCTTGGTGAAACTGAACCAGAACACTGCTCTTTTCTCTCTTCTGATTCCCCCTCTACCACCTTCCTCTACATACCACAGGCCATCTGCTGTAATCTGTAACTGGTGACAACAGAGCAGGTGTAAACTGTAGGAGAGTTACCAGGTCCTGCAAACTCCGCATTTCCTTAGGACAATAGCTGTTTGGATTGTAAGCTGACCAAATAGATGCATTTGGGATTTGGGGTCGTGGTATCCATGTGGAAATGAGGGTCTGGAGAAAGCTGGCTTCTCCATCTTGATACAAAGCTTTATCTCAGTAATTCATTGGAGCATCAAGAAAATGGAACACAAAAGTCAGAGTTGTGTTGGAATTTGGAAGCAGCAGAAGGATCCACATCTGTTCCAGGGAAAACGAATTTTGTTGCAGGTTCTGAAGAAGGTCCTGACTTTACCAGAAGGCACTCTCACTAAGGCCCTCTGGTCAGGACCAGCCAGACAGAGAGAAAGAGGACAGGAGGAAAGATGCTTTTCAGTTATTGTAGGATTTTAATTACTCCGTGAATAGGTCTTGAGTTGACGATGGGAGGCAGTTGAATGAGAAATTTTACAAAGTTATAATAAATTTTTACGATTGCTCACCTTGTCGGCTGCTGTCTGCTGGGGCAAGGATACCATCCCTTCGGGCAAATAGGAAATAAAACAGAAAATGGCTTCCAGATAAAATTAACTGAAGCGGTGGCTTGATACTTTACAGAGGTGTCGGGAGCAACACTGAAAAGGCATCTGTAACTGGCCACCTCCTTGGTTCCAGGTGGAAGCTGGTGCAGGCTGACCCGAGAAGCCCACCAATTGCTCCTCTGGGCCTGCACCAGGCTCCCAAGGCTGAGCCTTGGTCCTGAAGGATGGAATCCACCCAGGAGCTCGTGGTGCAACTCTCCTGCCATTCCAAGACCTCACTTGAGAAGGCCAGCCAAGCCCACACCTGGCCACAGGCTGGCCAACAAGCCCCCCAAGGTTAATGGGAAGAGGCCAAAGGAAGACGCCGATGCTTTGCCCCCGACCAGCATTCTCCAAGACGGGGGTCCCACCTGCTCTATGAAGCGCAAGCGGGTGCAGGTGATGGTGCTCCAGGCAGAGGGGACCCTCCAGCGGGCGCAGCCCCGAGTGCCTCCTCTTAGAAGCCTCCCTGTGTCTCCTCTCTCTCCTCTGCTGCTGGATCTTGGGATGAAACTCCCATCTGGGGGGCCCCACCATCCACCTGGGCTTCCGCCCCGCCCCGGGGGAGTCGGGAAGGGCTTGGATGCCCCAGCTCCTCTCACGCCAGGGCTTTTGGGAGAGTCGGTCCCCCCGTGGCTGGCTGCTCTTGGCATCCCAGGGCTGAGACCCTGGGGACCCCGCGCGGGGAGACTCCCGGTTAAAGCGAGTCACAGCCTCTCGAATCTGCGCACTGTAGCATCGACCAGTCAGCTCCGGGTGGAGGGTCAGATGCATTCACGTCACGGACAGGAGTAAAGCAGAGCCCAGCGCGCAGGGAGCTGAAGTCGGCGACTGTCACCACAGCACGGTAAATGTACGGATCGCTCCGCTCCTGTCCTCCCCTGAATAACTTTTTTTTTAATTGGACTCTACTTAATCTGCCATGCTGTGTTAGTTCCAGGTGTACCGCAAAGGGATTCAGTGATACACATATATATTCTTCTTCAGATTCTCTCCCATTACAGGTCCCTACAGGATACCGAGTTCCCTGTGCCATACAGCAGGTCCTTGCCGTTTACCTACTTTATATATAGCAGTGCCGACCCCCTTCTTCAAGCCAACGCTAGGGCTCTCCGAACGACCCCCAGGTAGTCCCCCCGCGTTCCTGAAGGGTTTCCTCCTTCAAACACGACCCCTGTCCAGAGCCCTGCGCTGTGACGACGGCCCTCTCAGCGAGGGCTCCTCAGTCCGCGTCTTCTCCTCCCGCCGCCTCGCGGCCCTCACTACCATCCCCCCCTCGGCCCCCCGCCGTCCGCACCACCTCACCGCCGGTCCCCCCGCCCCGACTCCCGCCGGCGCCACCCGCTGCCCGCCGCGGCTCTCCCGACACCAGGGTCTCCTCTGTCCACCTCGGCCTGCATTCCTCTCCTCAAGCCGCCCAACCGTCACCGGACAAGCCCATTAACACGTCCCGGGAAATAAAACCAGAATCTGGATAATAAAATAGAATCTAACCTTTTTTTTTCTTTTCCTTTGTGCTTAGTCTTCTGTCACTTGCTCACAGGGCACCGCGCACTGTGAGAGGCCTCTCTCCGGGCCCTTCAGACGTGAGCTTCTCCCGGGAAGCCGCCCCGCAGCTCCCAAGGGCGCGCAGAGGCGGCCAACACAGCGACTCAAGATGGCGGCGGGCAGTGCGCGGAGAGGCTGCGCACTGGATCTGGCGGCGAGCGGCGGCCCCGCCCCTAGAGAGCCCCGCCCCTCCCCTCCCCGCTGACTGGGTCCCTATAAAGCGGCCCTGCCCTGGGCCTGTCGGGAAGCGTGTGCTCTAGAGCTGGTGCCTCTCTCTTGTTTGATCAAAGGTTAAAGCTCTCCTTTCCTTCGGAACCGGACTCCATCTCCCATTGGCGCAAGCGACACCAGGCAGGAGGACCCTGGTTGGGGCCTGACTGGAAAGTGTCAGGTAACGCGACACTTCCACCCGGTCCCTGTGACTGACCACGGCTGGCAGCCGCCCGTGTCCAGCTCCCCGGGCCCATCCCTGGCTCTGCTCTCAGTGGTCACGGCTTCTGTGTGGTGCTGCTGGACACGCCTCACTGTGGGTCACCAGCACCGGGGGGAGGGGGGCTCCCACTGCTCACAGCGCCCCCACACTTCTGCCCTCCTCCAGACCTCCTCCATCCCGTCCTCTCCCCCCTCCAGCGTGCGTGGCCTCCCTCACTGGTCGCCGGGCTTCCTGTGCCCTCAGGGCCTCGGCCTCTCAGGCGTCCTCTCTTCCCTCTAGTCCCTCCCACGTCCCCACACTGCCAGGTCCACCATGGACACCCGGTCCCCATCCCACCAGGGTCCAGCAGCAGTGGGCACAGCTCAGCACACGCGGTTGAAGGGCTTTGCTCACTCCAACTCCGGGACGGGCTGCTCTCCTGTTATCCCTCCTCCCCTGCGTCCACCCCTGTCCTAATCCCTTCCTGCTGCCCCCCTATCATCAGAGCTCGTAGACTCAGGGCCCTGACCCTGGAACCGCTTCCCTTTCCTGTCTTGACCCCTCCCTGTCCCCTGGCTTCAAATAGCATCGGTGCCGGTGACTCCATGTTTAATTTTCCACCTGAGCCTCAACCCTGAACCCCAGACCCAGACATCCCACTGCAAGCCCAGCTGTGCTCAAACCTGCACCCCTGACACGCTTCCTCCAGGCTTCCCATGTTGTCAATGGGAGATCCTTTCTCCTCGTTGCCCAGGACTTCAATCCCGGAGTCCTCCTGACCCGCCCCCTCTCACCACCACACGAGCCCCCTGCAAGCCTGGTGCCTGATGGCTTCACGGTGTGCCCAGTGCCCCAGACACCCCCCCACCACGGTCGTTGCTGCTCTGAGGGAGGCATCACCTCCACAGGATCAGGAGCCTCACAGCAGCCTTCCAGGCGTCCCCAGCTCATCTCTCAGGACTCTCCCCTCACTGGCTGCTCCCCTCTGCAGCATTCCTCGGCTAGGCGTCCACACAGCTTGCTCCCGCCAGACCCAATTTTGAACACTTGCTCCCCCATACTACCCCAAACACATGCACTTAATAGCTCCTTTCCCTGCTTTATTTTTTTCTTGGTACTGATCACTGTTTTAAAAATGTACTTGTTTATTTTCTCTTTTCTCCAGTAGAATGTAAGCCTCAGGCAGGGATTTTACTCTAGTTTTCTCTTTACTGTGTCCCCAGTGTCTTGAATAGTGTCTGGCACGGGCTAGATGCTCCACAAACACATGTTGAGTGAAAGATGTGATGTGATGTGAAGTGATATGGTGTGATGTGATATGAAGTGATGTGATGTGATGTGATGTGATGTGGCGTGATAGGACAATCCCATCTTGGATTGAGACCCAATCCAAGGTGACCAAGAGTGGGCATTACTCAAGGATGTGCTGAACCTTTAATGAGTGGGGTGCTGGTGACAAGGTAATCTACTTGGGCAGAAGACTCAGGAAGTCAGAGACAGTGCCCGGGAGCTGAAGGGATGACATGTTTACATTCAGACTCTCCCGGACGAACAGATGGGAATATTTTGATTGCTCATCAGATAGTCAGATGGCATCTAAATAAATTGCTGACAAATTTGCTAAGTAGAGTGCTCTCTATTTGGAAGATTCACAAAGCAACTGACGTACGTAGTGTCTACCAGCTTAAAACAATACTGCCAGGATTAAAACTGTATTTGAAATTTTCTTTTAATAACAACTTGGGTTTTTTAAGAAGTCTAGTTTGGTTCTTCAAAAGAGATAAAGCTTTAGTTCCTAGTAAAATGAATTTACTTCCTCAATTTCTTTATTCGCATATACTAGAAGATCCTATAACGACACTGCGGTTGAAAATTGCAAAAAATAATTTCCAAATTTTGCAAATAAAACCTAACATGCACTTACAGTGTTACACTTTGCAAAGCCCAAGAAAAAGAATGTAGATTTTGGGATAAGGACACTTGGATTTGAATTGCTGGTAAGACATCCTAGCTATTCAGAGCCTTGGTTTCATCATCTGAAAGATGGGAATCCTGATGTGCTACTGTAAGGACCAGAACTGGCATAATTACAGTAACCGTCAGAGAGCCCTGCGTGCAGCACATGCTCCAGAGTGCTGCTGCCAGTCAATCGCTAAAAAACAGAACAGAACAGCCTATCTCATCTTGATGCTATTAAAGGATTTTTAAGAATTGTGATGCTATTACAACTCAAAAATTCTCATAACTCTAGAAACCCAAAACATCAACAAAAGCCATCAACACATCCTTCTTTTTTATTCAAATGAGTCAGCTTACTCATGGAAAACATAAAAGGTACCTGTTGCATTATTCCCTGAACACTTTCGCAAAGAACAGGGCTCCTAAAATGGCATGCAAGGACCTTGTTACATAACTCTGAGTTTCTCAAAATTACATAATTTAAGTTTTTTTTCCCCAAAAAGGACTTTAGAATCATAGACTTTCCCTAAACAAATGATCTTGTTCTACAGATGAGGACTTGAAGACCAGCTCCCATCTGCTTGTACAAGCAAGACCTGGCATAGCCTCCGGACTAAGTCATGACGCTGTCATCGGCACTGTGACTGGGGCAGCCAGTAAAGAGGTGAATAAACCGTGGAAAGGAGAGTCCAGGCCTATAACATCCTTTCAAATGAGGCCTCGCCCACCTCTGGTGCCCTGGCACCAGCGTTCCTGTATTGCAAACGTTCTCCACCAGGAGCAGAGAACTGCATGGGACATGGGACCCTGGCTCACTCTCCAAA
Source organism: Phocoena phocoena (assembly GCF_963924675.1). NCBI lineage: Eukaryota > Metazoa > Chordata > Mammalia > Artiodactyla > Phocoenidae > Phocoena > Phocoena phocoena. Next base: position 3,167,446 of record NC_089230.1, on the reverse strand, counting down.
TCTGCACAGCCTAGAAGGGATGGCAGGTCACACACCTGGAGAAAGCATCACACCAGCGTGCGTGGTCAGTGCCACGTGAGGAGGGTAAAAGCCAGTGTTTGAAGAGCCCGGGGCGGGGGGAGCGGGGATCATTTCCAGGTGCTTGGAGGAAGCTCTCAAGGGACAGGAAGTGAGCAGTATCTTCCCTCTGGGAGAGGTCTGCCCTTGCTTCCACATGGTTCACCACTGGATCTTCCAGCGGGTGTGAAGACGTTATATCTATTCACACACAGTCGGTCCTCATCAGTCACGGATTCCATATCTGCGAGTGAATTCACCTACTCGCTAGAATTTGTTTGTTACCCCAAGTTAGCACTCGTGGTGCTTTTGCTCATTTGCGGACACATGCAGAGAGGAGAGAAATCTGAGTCTCCTGATCGATGCATGCTTTCCCAGCTGAGGTTGAACGAGGCCACACTGTGTCTTCTTGTTTCAGCTCGTACTGTAAATAAGTACCCCTTCTGGAGTCTGTTTAGTGCCACATTTTCCATATTTTTGTGTTTTGTGTGTGTGTGTGCGATTTCACTGTTTAGGATGGCTCCCAAGGCCAATGCTGAAGTGCTGTGTAGTGATTTATGGAGAAAATACATTTGTTAGATAAACTGTTCAGGCATGAGTTACACCGCATTTGACTATGAGTTCAGTGTCAACGAAACAACAGTGTATATTAAATAAGGTGTCTTTAAACAGAAACACACATGAAATAAGGTTTTGTATTTATAAGTGAACATAAACGTGTGACCAGAGGCTGGCAGGAACCTAAACCTGTATTTCCCCTGGGAGCAATGGTTCAGTGTTCACTGCTTCCATGTTTGTGGTGACTACGGAACAGAACTACCATGACAAGGAGAATTGACTATGTGTATGTACATATACCTGCACTCATACATAGATATGCACATATGCGTGTACATGTGACTACATAAACATGCATGGGAAGATATGGCATGTATGGTCATGGTTTCATGAAAGGAGACTGTCATGATTCAATAAACTATATTGTGAAACCTGGCAATCTCAGGAGATGGGAAGTGAAATCTAGAAGAAAGGCATCAGGAGTCTGTGTATAAATCACTCATTGGTGGCCCAAATCCAGGATAAGACGTGAGTGAGAAGTGCCATGTCTGTGTTTCTCTTAGCTTTGCAGGGAGATTTTATATCTTCCTTATAACAACTCTGACTTCATCAAGCCTGTGAGAGTTCCAGCACACAAGAGCTTCTTTTTTGTTTGTTTGTTTTTTGCGGTACGCAGGCCTCACTGCTGTGGCCTCTCCCATTGCGGAGCACAGGCTCCGGACGTGCAGGCCCAGCGGCCACAGCTCACGGGCCCAGCCGCTCCGCAGCATGTGGGATTCTCCTGGACCGGGTCACGAACCCGTGTCCCCTGCATCGGCAGGCGGACTCTCAACCACTGCGCCACCAGGGAAGCCCACAAGAGCTTCTTTTAATGCAGCTAGATGATAATACTTTTCTCAAATTTTCAATATTCTAAATATTTTAAGTGTCACAAATTATTTGTCTCCAAATAGTTTATATTAACAAACTTTAAATGTTAATGTTTTAAACAAAACACCCCCCCAATACATGCATTTCTATTGACGTGAGCATAGAAAAAAAAGGAGGCTTTTCCAACTGTCAACATTTTAAAGCAGTGTTATCAGTTTTGAGGTTCCCATAGCAACATGTTCCATTGCCTAGGTGACAGTGATCTTATGATGTCACCAGTGAGCTAAACTAACTTGGAAAACAAACAGACATTTCCTCCTGAGTGTCCCCACATCTCAAAGTTGCCTCCAAGCCTTAGACAGTCAATGTACCAAGTGCAGCTTCGTGAAGAGTTATGAGGACAATTTCATAAACATGATTCCAGGATTTGACCTGTTAAAGCATCTTTCATCTTCAAGGGGTTTACAACACTAAACAAGTTGCCCTTCATGTTATCCCATGGAGATTTCTCCCAGCTGCCGAACAGATGCCAGAATGAAGGCACAGCATCTTGGGGGAATGTGCTACAGCTGCACAGAGGCATAAGGGAGAGGGTGAGATGGAAGATGTCCAGTGATACTGTCACCAACTCAGGCAGTAGGAGCCACTCTGGAAAAAGTTGATGAGATACATGAACCACCCAAGGCCAGTTTCTCCTTTCTCAAACCAAGTGATATTAGCCAACATGTAGAAAGATACACCCATCTTGGTTTCATTCTATTAATAGTTCCATGAGTATGTAATCTCATACAGGAAGTTATCCTACACGCACATGTGTGGAAGAGATAGTTATACGAGTGGGGAGTATTTCAAAGTGCATTTAGGACCAGAAACCTAGACTTGGAAAAGGATTCCATGTTCTTTTCCAATTCGTCTCACAACTGGTTTGTTTGAATGACAGATGTGGTCAGGATGCTTCTAGAGAAAAAGTGAAATTTAGAGAACAGAATGTCAGTCCTGATTTCAAGGCACAGAAACACTGTCCTGTTGCATATTTTTCTTCCAAAATAATCAAATATAATTTAAGCACTTTATAATTCACCCAAAGGGGGCTTTTAACCATCAGCATGGAGCTCTAAGTTGAAAATGTACAATTGCAGAGTACGTCCAAAGCCAACTTTCTTTTACAAAAGGAAAATGTGTGCTCTAACTGCTCATGTTCAACCAGAAGTGTGAGAACCAGGCTTAGAGGATGAGGCCCAGCCTCTCAGGCCAGCCAAACATTAGGTTTGACAAGTGTAAGGCTGAGGCTGAGAGAGAAGACGGGGTCTCTTCTCTCAAATTGTAATGATTAGAAAAAAAAAAAAAAAACAGTGAATTTTAAGAAAATTATAAAATAGAATGAGAAATAATTTGAGAATAAGACAAGAAAATATAATGAAATCCTAAAACCTGATATAGACCATATATTCCATGTGAAGGCTAGAATGAAGAGTTACAGATCACAGCAGGCTAAAGAAGGAGGGTAGGCCTTCCCACCCCGGCTGCAGCTTGTCACACTCCAGGCCATGTTTTCTCTACAGCAGAGAAGCAGCAAGACAACAGAACCGAGGAAGGTATAAGACCCTTCCCCTCCTATGACAGAGCACTGCTACCTCTTTGGCGATTCCTGTTTCCAGTGACCTGGCCAGCCCTCAAAGGCTCCTGCACGGTGAGGCCCCAGGGCATTGCACATCAAATCAGATAGCACAATGCTGCATCAGTGGACCCCATGGTCCAATGTGCTCTGATTTTGCTTTCCTAAAAGCCAAGATTATTGCTACAAGCCTAGATCATGGCCACGCGCATACTTCAAAGCTTCTCCAGCTTGTTTCTTCAATACATCACTCAGTCTGCTCAAACACCGCGGCTCAAAGATCGGAGCACCTTTGACATGCTGATGACCGTTGTTTTTAGTTCCTAGTTTTTTATTGTACTTCTGAAACAATCCAAAGTCTGAGACAAGCCTGGAATTAAAATGTATGAGTCCACAAGTAAAAGACATTTTGGTGTGAAGGTAATGCTTAGTCCAGTTTAAGATGTAAACTATAACAATCAATGCGTAATGACTTTTGCACAAGGTGGCATTGCTACGGGAACATTAATTTGGGAATGTATAATGATTCTGCTTTAAATATTCTTTAAAAATATATTGTCAGCAATTGTGGGAATTAATGCCAGTTTCTACTTTGCAATCTGTTGATCTAAACATGTTTCTGCAAAATCTGCCAGTAACAAAAACATAAAATATCTGTCAAGCGTCATGAGGCTCCATGACCTAATTCCAAGTTTGATTTCCACATGTTTTTTTTTGCTATAACTGGGTCAGTAAGTACTCAGATTCAAAACTGGAATTTAAGGCCAAGCCTTCTTGTTGGCTTCATCTTACAGGACAACAGAACAGCCAAAGCTAATGACAAAGAGAAAAGAAAACAAGACACCAGTGCTTTCCTTCTGCTGCCTCTTTCTCCTGCTTTGTGCTAGATCTGTACGTGCACTAAACTTGTCTATATTGAGAGCGATGTTGTGTGGCTCTGGGTTAAAAGATTGTAGAAGCAAGAAAACAAAACAAAAAACGGATTCCTTTTGGTCTTCAATTATTAACAATTCTGTCTCTTCTGAGTGGTTGTCAGACAAATTAAATATTAACTTGCTCTGTGGGATGTGGACCAACCGTACTGTCGTTATAATAAATTAAAACAATGTCCTCTGTTAACTGACACCACCACTTCTGTCTTTACCATATGGGGATCTTCAAAGAGTCATCTCTCTTGTCCAAGTTTGGTGTTGATAAGATATTCTCAGTTACAGGGAGCAGAATATTGCATGGAAAATAGTTTAAATAGTTGGAATTTAGTATTTCACATAAGTCTCAGGGTTGGGTGGTTCCGAGGTTGGCTAACTCAGCAGCTCAAAGTCAAAGCTTTGTTGAAATCTGTTTGGATTTCCTTCCACTGCAGCAAGATGGCAGCAGTAACTCCCATCCCTGCACTCGTCCCAGGGAAGAAGAGGGTCATGGCTCCCACCCCAAACTTCACCCCAAACTTCATTTTATTCTAGGAAAAAACCATTTTCCCAGCAACTATCTCCTGCCACAGAGGGTAGGACTGGGTTACATGGCCCATGCTAAACTACCACTAACAGGGGTAACTGAATTACCATGATTGTCTTAAGTCAATTACAATTCAGCCCTGGACTAGGAGGCGGCCACAATCCCAGGACACTCGGGAGGTAAAAACAGGGACAAAGGGAGATTCTGCCAGTGGCAAAGAAGTAGGGAGAGAGAATGGCTGCAAAGAGTGTCTGCTACACATCCTGGCACAATCTCCGTACCTGGGAGATGCTGGAATCTAATGCTTAGTTCTAAGGCAGAATCGGAGCAAATTTAGGAATAAGATTTTGGCCTCCACTATTATAAATCTATGTGTACATTTAATTTCCACCTAAAGGGGAAATTACATGGTCTGAAGTCTGTGATCTGTATCTTAGTACGCTGTGCCTTCCAGCTTGTGTTTTCTCACTGAGGCACCCAACCATCTGCTTCCTTCCGAGTGAGGGACCCGGCTCCCTATCCCTCTGGGGGTTGTGCCTCATTCTCACCATCCCCCAATAAATGCTCAGTAAATACAGAAAGCCCACTGAGATTAATCCACTTAATGCTCCAAAAAGGAAAATAACTTTGTAATCCAACAATCCCAGGATGATGTAAGAAAATATAGACTGAATAAAGTAAATTTGAATTCCGCCTATTGGAAGCTGTAGGAATTTTTAACCACGATGGTCTCATACAGAACTCTTTGAAGGTGGGATCAAACATATATGTAGTTTTTCTTCAGTAAACTTTTTTTAATGAGAGATTTAAGTTCACAAAAAACTTGAGCAGGAAGTACAGAGTTCCCACATACGCCCTGCCCCTGCCCATGGGTTGTATACTCTCAAGTTACCAATAGTGTTGGAAAACATGGATAATTAAAATGCGATATGCATTTCCAGGTTTAAAACAAGTGAATCGAATGCTTTGGCTTATTTTCATTCAGAAATATACCTCAGACCACAGTCAATCTCTATTGAATTGAGATTTAATGTCACTGATACTTAAATGATCGTAAACCCCATTATCTGACTCCAGAAGGAAGGCCAGAAATTCTTCTTTCCAAACAATAACTATTTTACTTGCCAACAGTTCAGCTGAGACTTACAACTTTTTCTCATAGAATTGCTTGAATGACAAGCTGATTTTTGCACTTAAACTACCTGCATTTGAAAATGGATTTAAATATTCCATTTGAATATATTACCTACAATAAAACATAAAGCATGTGAGTTTACATTTTTTAAACCTAGCTGGCTACGCTCTTGTTTCCAGAAGCACTCCTGAGCAAAGACCACACCTCCTCCCAGGCTTTCCCACGCGAAGCCTCCCTCAGGGGTGGCAGTGAGGGCACCTGGGAAGGAATAATACAAGTGACACGGACTCAAATTCTCTCCAGGGACGTGTTTGCAACCTCGTGATAAGTTACAGAGAGCTGTTTTCAACGACAGATGACAGAAACTCTGGCTCCTACCAAACAGCAGAAGCACGAATGTAAATCACGTTCTTCTGGGAAGTGCTTTGTACCCACAGACACGGCAAATTGTCAAGGTTTAAAAACCTGACTCTATTCTTGAATAAACATGGGAAGATAAGGGAGTTCCCTCCCTAGAAGCCCATCTTAATGCTGAAAACTTTCTCTTCCTTATGCTCTGTCAGGAAGCACAGAGATCTGACGCCTGCCATCTCTGATTGACCAAGTTCTTTAGAGAGGAAATCAGAGCCAGAGTTTTGTCCCTGTGCCCGTTCCCTTTCCAGCAGTGACGTCTGTCCACCCAGCATGTGAACACGCACCATCCCTCGGGCAGGGCAGCCGGGCAGCCGCACTGGATGCTATACCCGGGCATGGGGAGTGAGGGCATCTCGGGGGCACGTGCTCCGATAGGGGTGAAGCTGCTCAGAACCCTGCCCACCCAGGCACCCCTTGGCATTTCCTGTTAACAGACGGTGCTTGGTCCTTCCACAGACCAAGTGTCTTCTGCCAACATGGTCTTCCTACTCTCTAGTCAGAGGGCGGCCAGCAAGTTTAGGCTTCCAGGGACACCGAGAGTCTCTCACTCCGTGTTCTCTTCCTCTTATTCCTCGTCCTCCCCCACCCCTTCCTCGTCTTTCTCTTTCTCCTCCGATTTACAACCCTTTGAGAATGTAGAAGCCGTTCTTCGTTTGGGGGCTCCACAGAAACAGGCCACTGGCTGGATTGGCTGACCACCGACTGCAGTTTGCTAGCCCAGGTCACCCATCCAAAGCTATCCTTACAATCCTATTTGTACAACTGTGATCACTCAGTGGCTCTTCAATCTGATCTTTCCAGCATTGCTTGCACTTTATTAAATCTAATGCTCCAATCAAAGTCCAGCTATTGGTAACTTTCCGAAGGCTCATGGTAAAAAGGATACTTCTCTGGACCCATTCTCTGCATGCCTTGGAGTCTCCGAGTCTCTATAGGTCTGGCTTCTAACATCACGCATCATTAGATACGCTTTACTCACCCTAGAAAACGACAGTAATCTAAACACACTGCTGCTTGCACTCTGTCTGTTCGGTGAACAGTTTTTCAGGGCTGCAGCCACACTCATTGGTTGCAGTTGTCTGCGGCGGCTTTCATGCCACAATGGCAGAGTTAAGTAGTTGCAATGGAGACCATATGGCCCATAAAACCTAAAATATTTACTGCTGGCCTTTAACAGAGAAAGTTTCCTGATCTACACTAAAGCAGCATCAAGCACATTCATATATCTACTTTCTGCTTCGCAGTAAATGCTTTGTTACCTACCTGCCCCCATGCATTTTTGCACCTATTCCTTCCTTCAGAATTCTTACTGACAACCTTCTATGCGCACGGCACTCTGTTGATCTGGAGGGAGATTGTACAAGGACTCTGATCTTTAAGAACAACGGCACTGGGCTTCTAACCCTGGTGTAATTACACTGATTGACTATCAAATGCTTATCTTCTAAGTGTAGGCTCTCTCCCTCTCTCTCTCTCTCTCTCTCTCTCTCTCTCTCTCTCACACACACACACACACACACACACACGCACACACGCTCTCCTATACCTGCTTACTATAAATCCCAGGACAAAAATCAAAGTCAGCAATGGTCATGATCAGCCTTTGTTATATTTTGAAACCGATTAAAAAATTGTTTTTGATGTTTCCACCCTTTCTTTCTGTGCCCATAACCCCTGGGTACTCCCTCACCTCCCTTTTTCTATCATTATCTAAAAGGTTATTATTTGTGTTTGTTGACTTACTTGTTTCACATGGCATAACCCACTAGAATGTTCCATTCCATGGGTCAGGGGTTTTATCTTACACTACCGCATCCCCATCATTTGGGGAGTGCCAGTCCGTGCTCAACCAGTATTAGTAAAATAAATTCATTTTCAAGACACCACAGCATCTTCTCCAACCTCTACGTGATCCAAGTCTGCTTGGAGAAAGAACCCGTATATATATGCTCACAGAATAACCCGAAGGCTCGTTTTGTCACCACCCTCGGCCTTGAGCGAAGGCCTGTACCTTCTGACGTGGGCTGTCAGGCACTGGAAACCAGCTCGCACGGGCAGGGGGAAAGTGTGGGCCTGTTGGTGCTAAGGGGTGCTGCCTGGGCAGCCATCTCTCCACGAGGACGGAGATCGCCTTCTCGGGATCATGGGTCCCCAGGTAGGCTTCCCCAGCTCCTGCCTGCACACCTCGTTACCATTCTGGAACATCGCCAACAGCTGAGAGGTAAGAGCCGAGGTAAGCAGGTCTAAGCTGCCAACGGGCTGTGCGTGAAAACAGACTTAAAGCTGGATGCATGTTGCTCTTTAAATGGTCCATTTACAGAGCAGAGAGAGAGCTACCTGCCCCTGGGGGTGGTTCATTTACTAACCACGTAGGGATAAACCAGGGAACAAATACCACATGATCCCTGCCCTCAGGGAGCTTACATTCTAGAAGCTGAGGGTGAGGTCAGATGACAGGAATAACACAGTAAATTTAAACCTCACTGGCTGTGTTAGAAGGTGACAGTGCTGTGGATGGAAAAGCCGGTGAGGAAGACCAGGGGGCTGCGGCTCAGCTGAAATATGAACAGTGCGGTTGGCCTAAGTCTCATAAAGAAAGGTAAGGTTTGAGCACAGGTCTGAAGGGGGCGAGGGAATGATACTTGGGATTCCTGGGGAAAGAATGCTCCAGGCGGAGGGAATATCCAGTGCAATGGCCCTAAGACAAGAGAGGGCTCGGTGTGCCCAAAGGTCAGCTTGCAGACTAGTTGGCCTAGCAGAGTGAGCCGGGGGTAAGTTCAGAGAGGGGGGGTGCCGGGCCAGGCCAAGGCCGGCCTTGTTGGCCTTTCCGAGGACTTGGGCTTCTACTTTAAGTGCGATTGGGAGGATTGGCAAGCTTGGAGCTGAGGCCTGAGACAGACCTAGGTTGGCACAGGCTTGAGATTAGATAGTAGAGAAGCAAGGTGGAAGCAGAGAGGCAGGCTTAGGGGCAGCAGGTCAGGTACCAGAGGCAGTGGGCTGGGCGGGGAGCAGCAGTGAGTAGGGAGGGACAGGATTCCAGATGCTTCTGAAGGCTGAATCCCCAGGATTTTCTGAGGGGATCGGGTGTGGGATGTGAGACAAAGAAAGGAATCGAAGGTAATGTCAAGGGTTTTGGCCTGAGCAAGAGGAAGCATGGAATTGCTGAAATAAGAGAGGCAGAAGGGTAAGGGAGTTTGGGGAGGCATCAGGGGCTCAGGTTTAGGTCTGAGGTCTTTGCTGGACATCCAGGTGGAGACAGCGGGCAGGTGGACAGTCTGGACATTGGGACAGAGAAGTCAGGACTAGAGACACGATTCTGGCCATTGTTGGTAGCAGATATAACTGAATGCCATGAGTCTGGGTAAGATCCCCATGCCCCCGGACCGTCTATTCTCTTCTTGCGCAAACTCCTTTGATGACTTGTCTGTCCCTGAGTCTCTCCCCATCGCTTCCCTCTCGGGCTCCGCTCCCATCAGATGCTCAGCCCACCTTTTCATGGACCCGCTCTGTCAGAGGCAGCACCGACCCTGTGTTGCTGGACCTGGTGGTTAATTCCCAGTCCTCAGACTCCCTGGTCCACCAGCGCATGTGACAGCTGACCAGCCCTCGGTCCTCCTTCCCATCGCAGGACGCTTTCTTCACTTGGTCCCAGGACACCACACTCTGCTGGGTTTTCTGCAAACTCAGTGGTCTCCTCAGGCTCCTTGCTGGTTCCTCCTCTGCCCCAGGAGTTGTGTGCATGATGTGCTGTGCGATTGTATGTTGTGTGTGTGTTATGTGTGTGGTGTGATTGTGTGTTGGGTGTGTGTAGAGTGCAGGTGTGTGTTGTGTGTGTAGTGTGCTTTTGTGTCTGTTGTGTGTGTGTGATTGTGTGTTGGGTGTGTGTGTGGTGTGTGTAGTTGTGTGGTGCGTGTGTGTGTGTTTTCTCCAGCCACCTTCAGCTGTTCGGGTGGAGACAGAGAGATGGACTTCAACACGCTCAAGGTCCTGCTAAAGTGAGGCAGGAGGGGGGCAGGGAGGTCAAGGGTGCGAGTGAGGGCGTGACACAGTGATGGACACGGGGATCTGAGCTGGTGAGTAGCAGTGTGGCGTCAGCACAAGCAACAGTGGTTCTGGGAACTGGGCTGTTGGAGTTGGGGCAACTAGAAAGAGGGAGCCAGGGTGAGAAAAGTTGTTGTTAAAAGAATTTCTTTCAAAATAGTGGAGAATTTTGCTTAATTGTGCTAAGCGTTTGATGCCATGAAGTTGGAACAACTATATTATTTTCCATTTGTATATTTACATGTATAGAAAGAAGAATTAAACCTTGGAGTGTTTATGCCCTCAATTTGTCTGAGGTGAGAGTCACATCATCTACACAGAAAAATATCTGATATTTACTTTCTGCCCTTGGAATATATAAACCCACGAAGATACAGATAATGAAACTATCATTTCTCAATTTTCTATGACATCACCTTTGTAACAGTGAAAGCAAATGCTATGTTCTAATCCTACTCTTGTGAGGGCAAAAGCCTGATTGCCAACCAGAAAAACACATACACATGGAAGATGAAATCAGTGTTATCGCAGAAACAGACTTTCTACTGTTAGGAAAGCTCCATCCTGATTCCAAAGCAGCAGGAACAATGTGATCAAGCCTCCTGACGGCTGATGAGTGGTCAGACCTTCCCTTGTCACCAGCCCCTCTTAAAGCACGTGGTGCAAACACAGGTGAGGGGCAGAGTACACGAGTCCCGCCAGGGCTGCTCAGCTGAGTTTGCGTGTCTTAAAATTAAAAAGTAAAACAGTAAAGGAAGGGTGCCTTCGATATTTCATAGTTAGATATGCAGATTGGGAGTGACCCATTTTGCTCTCTTTTTTTTAAACTAGGACAATATACGTGCTCTCCAACTGATCAAGCAATGACACCAATTTTCAAGAATAGCCAAACCCCCTCGGGTGGCCTTGTGAAAAAGCACGGGAGAGTTTATGAGAATGTGAGGGTTAAGCTGAACCGACTCTGACCCCTCCCGTGAGCCCCGCATGGATTCAGAGTCAGGAAGGTAAGTGTGCCATGCCAAGGGGTAGGTAGATCGGCCCACAGAAGTGTTCTCCACCTTGGAAGCATGGGGTCCAGTCTTGTGAATGGGTAGCAAAAGGTTGAGTCACTGGTTCTGTGCCAAGAGTGGGTGGAGGCCTTCGCCTGGAGGACATCAGAACCAGCCTCCCTCCCTCACGAGTCACGCCTCACAGCCCCAGGCGGGAAACCAGCATCCCGGAGGCCTGTCGTCCAAACTCTGGGACCAGACTTTATGCACAAGCCCTCATGTCTACACAAGTAAAGCAGACAATTCACCGGGAGCAAAGTGTAAAAATACCCTAACCCACTGAAACAGGGAAAATCTCCCCAAAAAGGAGAAAAAAAAAAAAAACAGGATGTTACCTCAAGGCTTGGGGAGGTGGTAGCAGACATGAATTACACGAGCAAAAACTGCTTCTACCCTAATTATGACGCCACAAACTAGTTGCTTCTTTTTATATTGCTGGGAAAGAAGCATTGCACAAAAGTGCAATGTGTGCTGATAATGGGGTTTATAATCCCACGAAAAGATCGTCAACATCATTAAGGATGAGGGAAATACGAATGACAACCACCACGAGCTATCATTACACACCTATCAGACGGGTAAGATCTTAGAAACTAGTGATAACACCAAATGCTGGCATGGATGCAGAGAAACTAGATCATTGTTACATTGCTGGTGGGAATGCAAAACGGTACAGCCACTCTAGAAAATAGTTCGGCGGTTTCTTTCAAAGCTAAACATTCATTTATCATATGACCCAGCAATGTTGCTCCTGAATATTTATCCCAACAAAACAAAGACTTACGTTCGTACAAAAACCTGTGCTCAGATGTCCAATAAAAATACTGCAAAGAACTCAGATGTCCTCCAGTGGGTGAGACAAACTGTGGTCCCTCCCTGCCACGGACACTACGCAGCAACAGACACACGTGGATGAGTCTCCAGATACTGTGCTGAGCGAAAAGAGCTAGTTTCAGAAGACTGTGCAGGATAAGATTCCATTTACATAACGCTCTCGAAATGACGAAACTATTGAGATAGAGAACAGATTAGCGGTTGTCAGAGCGAGAAAGGGAGGGAGCTGTCTCTCTTAAAGGGGGAGATCCTTGAGACGGAGCTGCTGTGCACACTGGTTATGATGGTGGTCAAACAATTCTGCTCATAGGTTAAAGTCGCATGGAACTAAATACGCAAACAAGTGAAAGCAAAAGCTGTGAAAGCTGAGTAAGATGGTTTGCTTATATAATGTTGATTTCTGCTGTGATACTGTTCCACAGTTATGCAAATTGCTACCACTGGAAAGACTGGATAAGGGGTATAGGGGACCTCTCTGTATTTTTACAAATGCATGAAAATCCACATTTATCTCGAAATAAAAGGTTTTAAAATCTGATTTCTTGGCCAGTGTGCAGAGACGATCCCGGGACATTAGTTTCACAGATGCATTCTGCCCGAGGTTTCCACCTGAAGCGCCCCCTGGCAGAGTGAGGTGAGTGAAGGATCAGTGATGCTTGCTGACGTGTGGTCCTTGGTATCACATGCAGGTGAGGCTCGAGGCCAATGCAAGACCAGAGGTTTTGACAGAGCCAGTTATGCTTAGAAGTCATGTAGCTCTTGCTTGGCACTAAATCCATCCCTTCTAATCTAGCAAAAGACACCCTTTAACCACATTCACCTAGAATTAAATGCGCTTGTGTCCTTTAGTATTGAGAAAGCACTGCTATTTTGATTTCTTTCATAGTGTTTGTATCAATGTCTAAATTCTTCTCCAATGCAAATGTTCCAGTTTAAATGGAAAAGTCAAAAACATTCAGTTGACGTTTAAAAATCCCAGTTTGCAGTCAACTGAGCAATCCTGATTGTGAGATTGGACATACCTGTGTTCACACTCTCCCTGCAGGTCCCTGCACTGGACAACAGGAGAGACAAAACAAGCCAGGCTTCCAGCCCTGGATCATTAGAGCACAGCGTCCCACCCGAGGAGGATCAGACGTTACACGTCAGCCCACCTAGCGCCAAACATCCAGGACCCTCAGGCAGACTCGGCTGTCCTTATCCTCAGATGACTTCACAGGTCACTGCAAACTCTTTAAACCTCACAGCTACCGCAAATCATTGTTTTTCCAATAAGGATATTCTACTTCACATCAAAAAGGATCTAATTTTCTAATAGAAATAGGTTGCACTTCTACAGATTTTGCAGTTGCATACCAGGGCCTGCTCAGGGAGGGAGAGGGGCTGCTGGATTTCCCTCCAGCTACTATAGCTATAGAACAAACTTATTGGAAGGATACTAAGATCCTTCAAAAAGTTTAGGCCAGCTCTTAAACTACCAGTAATTCAGCCAAAGAAAGTAATTAAGGATGCAGTTAAAGATTGGGCTATAACAATTATTGTTACAAATGGCCTAAAAGCCAACAGAAGATTGGTTAAATTATTCACATGTATATATTAAAATGATAACATAAAAGTATGTTAGTGATATGGAAAGATAATTATAATACAGTAAGTTTTTTAAAGGCAGTTTATAAATAGTAACCACAATAAAACATTATTTTTGGAAAAAATATAGATGTGTAAATGACTATATGCAGAAAGTTTGAAGAACGTACACAGTTATTCTATGTGTTGGTCTGTGGGTGGAATTCAAGAGGCCTTGCATCTTCTCTTAGTTATGTCTGTATTTTCTCACTTTTCTTTCATTCATATTATTAAGGAGAACAATATAAATTAATTGTATTTTAAGTAATAAATATATATACAAATTATATGTAATATTTAAAAGGTACACTATATAGTTAATATTTATATATAATATTAATACATAATTATATATATTGTATACATTATATATCGAAAGTAAGTGTATTAAGGCTCAGACTTAGGTAGAAAAGGGGAAAAGCACTGGACATTTGTGGGTATCTCACAGACACGTGTTCAAGGGTCTTCATCTGGGTCAGAAATGAGATCTCAAAGTTCTCTCCAGGAGAATCATTTTTATTTACCCTATGAGCAGATTTATTGAAGGATGAGACTAAAAGAGGGTTTGAGGAACCACACAGAGCCCAAGAGAAGAGTGGGCTTGTATGTGGTTGCCACAGAACCTTCTGGAAGCCTCTGCAGAATTAGCGAGCAGTCAGGCCAGCAAGTGCTTGGACACCCTCCATCTAACTGCAGAGCACAGGGCCGTGGACTGCTCAACCCCTCACTCTTGACCTAGAGGGGCCCTTAAGCCTTGCTAGAGCTAAAGGAGAGAAGTGTCTTAAGAGTGACAATGACGGAGCCAAGGGGGAAATCTCTTGCTGGGCACTCACTCTGCAGGGAAAGGAGGCGAGCTGTCTTCATCTTTGAAAGCTAGTGGTGCCGGCACCCAGGGTTGGCCTCGAGGTCCCGGTGTCGCTGGCTCCCCTACATTCGCAGTAACAGACATTTGTCGAGCACCTTCTTCTAAGTGTTAGGGACTATGGTAGAGGCTGTGACCTCAAAGAGGAATGCGTATGTGTGTATATGTTAATCCCAACATCCTAGTTTATCCCACCCCCCTTTCTCCTTTGGGAACCATAACTTTGTTTTCTAACCAACAATGACCTACTTACTATACAGCACAGAGAACTAGAGCCAATGTTTTGTAATAACCTATAAGGGAAAATAATCTGAAAAAAATATGTATATATATATATATATATATATACATATAACTGAATCACTGTGCTGTACACCTGAAACTAATGTGACATTGTAAATCAACTACACTTGAATTTTGTTTTTTTTAAAAAAAAGAGGGATAAGCAATTACTCAGACGCTGAACACCGAACGCCCAAAAGCGGTATTGGGGGTTGGAAAAGTGAGAGTTTTGGACCTTGTGACTGAGAAGCTTCCCTCCTGTCTGCTGCGATGACAGAAGAGGAATTAACAGTGGGGAGAGGGCACGGGAAGCCACAGAGCTCTACGTGCTGCCAAACGCTCCCATGAGAGCTGTGTCCTTCCGCAAGGGACTGCCTCTTTGAGCTCCTGATTTCTTACCGGGGAAATAATCCCTCCCTCCTTAGGGCTGTTGGGAGGACGGCCTTAAACCCTGTGCATTAAGTGCATTCACACAGTAGTTGCTCACCAAGACATTAATTCCAGCCACAGCCTTGCTGTTTGTAGGCGTCCAATAACTGACTATTAGTAAAGTGATTGGCGTAGGGAGCAAAATGAAAGAAAATGAGACGTTTGTAAAGCTTCCTTATCTGTATATTACATTGCGTGGTGGCTGGAAAGTGCGTGGAAACCAGGAAGGATGAAGGATGGGGCAAATGCCTCCTCCCACCTCACGTTTGCTTGTTTCTGGGAAGGGCAGAGTTGGTATTGATCCAGGGAATACTATTGCACTTGCCCTGGTATGCGGGATAAGTTCTACATTTTTTGTGGAACATTCCTGTGAGGACATTCCTGTGAGGTGCCATCAGAAGCATTCCGATAGGAGTGACCTTGACACGCCCTCAATGTAGCAGCCCTCCTGTAAGCAGGGAGGTGGGCGCATGCCTTGAGTTTGCTATTAGAAAATCATGATGGATAAACAAGGTCCTACTGTACAGCACAGGGAACTATATTCAGTATCCTGGTTTATCCAATAAACCATCATGGAAAAAAATATGAAAAAAGAATATATATATAACTGAATCACTGCTGTACAGCAGAAATTAACACATTGTAAATAAACTATACTTCAATAAAAAATAAAATAGAAAAATTTTTAAAGAAAATCATGAAAAAATATTGAAAGGAGCAGAACCTTATGGTACTTCTCCCCCCATGTCCTCCGCCCGCCTTTTGTCTGTAGAAAAACTCTAGTCAAAGAATAAGTTTAATCAGAGAAGTGAGAAAATGCAGAAGCAAAGTAAAGCAGTCAAAGAACACAAAATAATAATAGTTGAGTCATTAAGCAAAGTCAAGGGCCTTGAGCTCCTCCTCGAGGGCTATAGATAATATTCTGAGCCCCATCCTGTGAGCTGTCTTATAGATACTGAAACCCCCACCAGGTGGAAGAAGTTAACTACATGATGAGCAGACGGTAGCCACGACAAAAACTGCCACAATTCTGAGAACCAGCCTCAAAGAAATGGAAAAAACCCAACCCTGGAACTGAAGACTAACTGGACTTAAGACAATCAAGATGAGCATGACAATTTCAAGACGACCGTCAGAGCTGACTGTCCTGCTTCTGCATGGAGCGCCCCCCCTCCTACACACCCCTGAAATTTCCCTTTAAAAGCTCTTGCCCACTGATGGTCAGTGGGGAGTCAGACTTTGGACACGAGTCCACCCTCTGCCCCGGTTGCCAGCCTCCGGAATAAAGCAAACTTCCCTTTCCACCAATCTTGCCTCTCAAGTATTGGTTTTCGAGTGGCCAGCAGCTGGACCCGACTTTCAGTAACAAAACCGTAAATAGGACAAAACGCCAACAACAGCAATAATAATAATATCTTACTTTTGGATAAAAACTTTTATACAAATTATCGCATTTATCACGTTTCACATAACCCCATGTGATATATAACAGGCAGTATACTTCCATTACATTAAAGGGGAAAACATGTTACCAAGTGACTTCCCCAACGTAAAGCATGCAAGAAGGTGGCAAATTCAGGGCCCAGAAAGATTCCTATGTGTCAGGCACTGCTTCCATGAAGCTACAAACATGGATAAGATGTCACTCCTTCCCTGAAGAAGTACACGATCTGGTGGTGGATGCAGAGATGTAAACCAACATGTGAAAAAGGCCCCAGAGATATGAAGGTGAAGGTGGTCGCTCCAGAAAGGAGAAGCCCACCACCAGCAAGAGAGGGCAGGGAAGGCTTGGCCAGTGAGGCCACGTTTGGGTTGCTTCCTTGAAGAATGAGAAGATTATAGGTAGAGCAGGGAAGAGGGGAAGGATGGGAGGAAGTGGTTCCTAAGGAAGAAGAAGTGTGGGCAGAGTTCCAGAGACACCAAAGCACTGAAGGTGTGTGTGCGTGTGAAGGATGTAGAAGGTTTCTGGAAAAGCGGGGCTAGGCGACAAAGGCCATCGCGTGCACCCAGAGGAGATCTGACTTTATCTTACAGCCAATGGGCAGCCACTGTTGGTTTTAACCAGGAGAAAGACAGGATCAAATTTGAATTTGGAACTATTTTGACAGTAGAGAGGAGATGAACTTCTTTTTTTTTAAATATTTACTTATTTTCCTTAGTTTTTTGGCTGTGTCGGTTCTTAGTTGTGGCACAGGGATCTTTCCTTACGGCATGCGGTCTCTTCGTTGCAGCACTTGGGCTTCTCTCTAGTTGTGGTGTGCGGGTTTTCTCTCTCTAGTTGTGACACGCGGGCTCCAGGACACGTGGGCCCTGTAGTTGTGCCACGCAGGCTTAGTTGCTCTGCGGCATGTAGGATCTTAGTTCCCCGACCAGGGATCAAACCCGTGTCCCCTGCATTGGAAAGCAGATTCTTTATCACTGGACCACCAGGGAAGTCCCAAGAGGAGATGGACTTCTAAGGGAGGAGATTGTTGGCAAGAAAGTCCAGGCAGGATATGATTCTGGTCTAAACAAAGGCAAGGACCATGGAACTTGAAGAGAAGGGGTATATTTTTTTTAATTTTTAGGAAGATTTTAAAATCTTACTATAGGGGATATTTTTGAGAGATCTTTCTAGGGCGGAAAAATAGAGGGTCTGGTAATTATTTGGATATAGGTAGTGAGAGAAAGAAATCAGGAAAGATTCGAGGTTTTCAGCTGATAAATTTTGGAGGATGGTAATAATTTTAAGAAGAAAAAAAAAGCAGATGGGCCAGGGAGTGAAGAGGAGGAATTGGGAAGAGAAGGTAATACATTTGGTTTTGAGCAATTCTTTACAACTTATGAAAGAAATATCTTTTGGACTTTATTTACTTATCTATTGGAAGAGTTTATTATGTTAAGACGTTGTTACAGGTTCTACGGTGCTTGGCACATAGTAGGATTCGATAAATATTTGTTGAATGAACGGAGAGTCAACAGTAATTATTCAATGAAAGAATAGTGAATAGTCATTTTGACAAACAGGTAAAAACCAGCTGAGAATAAGCTGCTGTCAGTTACACAAAGCTTGTCGTCAAGAGCAGCAATTCACAATTTAAAAATAAAATTACCCAAGTTGTCTAAACAGGATATAACTAATAATTTACTTGCACTAAGCCAAACTGGCCTTTTCATAAGTGCTAATAACAATAGTCTTGACAATTTCAGAGATTCTTACCTGTCAAGTGGTAAATTCAGGACCCTGTAAACCAGCTTCTGCTGTATGAAGTCAGATAATAAAGGTTTAAAAATCCAGACGTATGCACAGATCCTATGCCATAGATGGATCATAAGTCATTCTTTCCCTCTTAGTCTCTCTCCATAAAGACTTTAGAAGTCAAACACTGGTCTATAAATATCAAAAGTCTAAATATACTGCATTCTCACCTCCCCAGTAAGTCAAGAAGATTTGCAAACTGAGTCAAGAGCTTTGGCACCCTCGAAGCACAACCACGAACACGTCGGTAACTCGCGGTGAAACACCCAGGTGAAACCAGCTCAAAATCAGAACAACCTGATGACATAACCAGAACAGCTGGCCATCAAAAGCTAACAGGGTTTCATAAAACTATAGTAGAGAATTTATTGGCAGTTATGGGCACCCCTGAATAAATTGTAGAAATATGGTTAAGTCTTCAACCCCAATAGAGAGGACATCAACTCATATCTCTTGCTATTTTCATTAAAATAGCTATTCTGTATATAATTTACCTATTTTATTGAAATGCTATATATTTTTGAATGAAACCGTGCCAGAAAGATGACTTTAGGCTAAAATGTTACTAAGCTTGGAAGAGTTTGAGGTGAGGACACCCTGGGCCCTAGTGCTCATCGGATGCTGGAGCCCTCCTCCCTGGGCTACTATTTCAGTTCCCCGTGGAACCTGCCTGGGGCTTTCTTCAGGGTGGGGAGCCCTGATGTTTTCCAAAACACTTGTCTCTGAATCCCTTGAAAGCATGTACTCAAGAAATAAAGTCTGGAAGTAATCAGGGTATAACAATAACAGGTTAACTGATCTGCATGTGTGTGGAAGGGCACATTGGATAAAACGGGAGAGAAAATTCTGTTTAGAGATTGGAAATGAAATTTTATTTGGAGAAGTAAAATCTTCAGCACACTGGATGCATATACAAGAATATTAATTGCAGCATTGTATACAGCCTCAGATAACTGGAAGCAAAGTAAATGACCATTGATAGGAAAATGAATAGAATATAGTACATCTACAGAATATTATGCAGTCAGTATGAAGAATTAATTAGAGTATATCAGTTTACTTAGAGATATTTCTAGGAAGTACTGTCACTTGAGCCAAGGCATACAAAACATGTATAACCTAAAAGCTGTGTGTACTGTATACAAATATCCCTTTCTCTCCAAATCCTCTTCTTGAGTTCAGATAATGAGATTTCATATAGTGAAGGATACCTGTACATGTATATGTGTATATATTTACATCTATAAATCAACAAACAGCATTATGAGATCCCATATTTTTGCATGTATAAAAATATCTGTGTAGGGGTGGGGGGAAAAATATCTGTGTAAATACATATAATAAATTTCTATATTCAATTTTTACAAAGAAGAAATGAAACAGATGAATTGCTTACATTTTATCATTTGTTTTCTTCTGGTATTTTCATTCCTGTAAAATAAATTCTATCTATACTTTGTGTAGATAATGTTTGAAATATTACATGTATTATCTTGTCCTCATAATAATCTTCAGAGGGAGACTAGGTGAGAAAAATGGTCCTCTTTGAAGTTAAGTCACTTGCTTAAGCTCACATAACTCAGGACCGGATGGTAGCCCAAGTCTGCCTAGCTCCAAAACCCTCTTTACTCCTCACAGGAGCCATAAGACCTCCATGGAGAATCAGACAGAATCAGCTCCAACAGTGGGAGCATCCTTTGCCACTGAATATGTTGATTACTCCAAGTACCAACCACCTCCAGTTCTTGGGCCCTGGGACTGAGGCCCTGGGAGTGAGGAGGTCATAGGATCCTCAGCTCTCAACAATCCCACGTCTGCACAGTGGAGGCAACTGGTAAACCTCACAGCGATGACAACCCACCTTTAAGCTGGAGACACCTGAAGCTGAGCACATGGGCGCCAGCTGTTTTTTTATTCAAGAGGATTTACCAGGTGTCTCCTTCACATTCAGAATAAAGGCTCTTTCAGCCATATATTATGGCATCTTTAGCACATTTCCAGTCTGTAGCACCCAGACTCAAGCTTTTATTAGACTGAGTCTTTGCAGACAGGGTTGGCCTGAATCAATGTGGAAAAAGGAAGACTGTATTAAAACACATGCAGTGGAAACTAATCCGGGGAGCACACAGACGTACTGGCAGCTACTTGCCTACAACCAGGCCAAGGATAAAGCATAATCAGGGAAAAGTGACCAAATCCATTTCCTATTGGAAGGTGGAACCAACTGGAAAGAGCAGCCCTGCCTCTTATACATTTGCTCTTGGAAAGTTCATGTGAGGCTCTGGTGCAGTTTTCCATCGTGATGAATCTGCAGGACTGGTGGTCCCACTCCCACTGACAGCACTGATACGTTTGGGTGTATGGTTCCAGGATTCACTTCGTCACTTTCTGCAGACATGGCCCACAGAGCAATCCTTTCCAGGCTCTGATCCTCTTTCTTGAGGACCCTTCTCTGGCCTGTGCCTCCCTGCGGGTTCTCCCTAGAGCTCCGAGCCATTCCACCCTCAGCCCATAGCTTCCATTTTTTAAAAGGTCTTGAATGAAGTGAAACGTGATTAGTTACTGGGAATGAGCTAACGATGTGCACAATTCAATAACCTTTGTCATTGATGAAATAAGGGAATAAAGCTAATTTCCTCCAAATTTTGAAGCAATAGTAGCTCATTTTTTTCCATGAAAACATGTGTTCTATGAAAAACACAGAACTTAAATAGTTTCATCTTCATAGCATCTTTTCAAGAAACATCATCCACCATCAACTTGAGGACTGCCTGCAGGCAGTAGAGTGGGAAGGTTAGGAGCCCCGACTGGGATTTGCACCCAAATCTGAAACTCAGTAGCCGTGTGATTTCCGGCAAGTTACTTAAACTCTTCCTGCCTCAGTTTCCTCATCTAAAAGAGGGATAGTAATATTACCAACTTCATAGGGTTGTTGTAAAGATTGAGTGAGAAAATGATCACTCAGAATGATCGGTAAATGAGAGCTATTAATAATTCATTAAGAGGAAACCGGTAATAAGGAAAGTGTGACAAGTCTGCCTGAAACCAACAGAAGTCTCCCCACTTCTACAGCCATGAAGGTACTGTCTTGCAAGAGGTACAGAGATACCCCTTCATAAACTGTCTACCCAAACCAAACTTATTCCAGTCCTTTGAAAACGCTCCAGGCTTTACTGCCCTTCCACACAGAGTCTGTCTTCCACCTGCAATTTCCCCTCTTCTCGAGGCCAGACTCAAATACCGCACCATATGTGATGACTTCTTGGAGACGCCAGGCAGAGGGATTCTCTTCCAACTCACGTGGTCTTTGTTCTCTTCTGCATCCAGGTAGCATTCATCTTGCCATGCTGTTTGCACGATGATTTATGAGTTAGATTTTACTGCTCATGCTTGATGGCAAGCACCCTAAAAACACGTACATTTTGTTTTTCCTCATAAAATCTTGTTCGATAAATGCATGCTGCTGAGCCACTTATTAAATATCCCATTTGGGCTTGCCAACAAGCAAGCGTAGTAAACCACGTATGCACTGGGAGTTGGCAGGAGAGTTTAAAATGCCAATTTATGATAAAAAAAGATCTTCACAAAATAATTAAAGTCTCGCTGGAGCTTATTATCATTCCCTGTTTTGTTTCCACCTTGAAAATAATTACAAAAGATGCTAAAAATTTGTGACACATTTTCTTTAGTGTCTCTTTGCATCTGCAGGGGATGGTAGAGTAGATGTGTTCTGGAAGTTACTATTTTCCTCTCTGTCTGCAGTGGGACCCCACACATCTGTGCTGGCTACCCTGCTCCGGTTCTGGGGCACCTGCTTTGCCTTGTCTACTTTCTAGTTTCAGTTTGTTTCGTGAATCCCACTTGACTTCCGCCTGGGGAAAAGTACATTAATTCTGAGCATTTATTAGGCACTTAGTACATACCAACTACTCCATTCAGTGTTTTACAACCAGCAGTGTGCTGGTAAGGATTTAACAGGTGCACGGGGCGGGGCGGGGGCGGGGGGCAGCCCTGACTTGAAGGATTTGCCAATTTCCAGGTAAATGCAGCCGGTTCTGCTCGGATGCTTGCTCTGACGCTTGAGGATTTGTCCCAGCCTGATTGATATATTAGGAAACAACTTGAGCGTAAAGTGAATTTCAGTTTGCTCACGTGCGTTTCATCCCTGAGAGCCCAGGTGACAGAAGCAGGAGCACACAAATGGCACACGCGCTCGGGTCACCAGGACGACGAGCCACACCCACCGCAGCTGGTGGTACCCTTTCTGTCTGGTTTCAGAAGACCCTCCGGATGTTACTTCTGTGTAACATCAGCTGCACCCCTTCCCCCTCGGTCCTCCCTGTTCTCAATTTCCCCTGTACTCTCCCCTATTTTGTATTTTTCCCTCTGTTTCCTGTTCTTTTGCTCTTGGGATCTTTTTTCTCTCTCCCCCTCTCTTATTCTCTTCCCCTCGCAGACAGGGTGCCGGGCATGGCGGGGCCCCAGCACTGTAAGCACTCACTTCCACAAGCAAACTTCAGACTTTATCAAGGTGACCTTTCCGAAGTGACACATTTATCACAGCCTCCACACATTTCTTAACCAGTTAACATGGACGAACTGTGTCGCTATTTTTATTGAGTTACTATCTTTCTATTAAGTGGCACTACAAATTCTTGAGTGTTGTGGCCCTGACTGCATTTTACTCTAAGTCCCGTGGTTTTTAATGCAGTTTTGCCAGTGGGTTGAATCTGAGGAATGCAGACGTCACGTGATAGCAGAAGTAACTGCCCACTCCCCTTGGAAGAGCTGGCTGTGTGTGTATATCTCTCCCCAACTCTCCATTAGTGACGTCACAGTGGTAACTGAAACCCACCAGTGGGAGTGTGTTTGGGGCGTGGGACTCAGAATTTACATCTCTATCATTCCCAGGCAACACTGATGCTGCTGGGGCAGACTTCGAGGACCACTGCCTGAGGGTCAGACCCCCCTGTGCCTCTCCTTTGCGGGAGCTGGGAGCCACACCACCCCTGCTCTCCACCTACCCTCACAGGGTGAGAGGAATTGAGGAAGGCCCAGTGGAAGCCCCATCTGTGGTGTCTACACTGATGGATTCACCGCCTGGGAAGACTGGGCTGCCCTCCTCTGCTTCCAGAGTAGGGAGCAGTGACCCTCCCCTTCTCCCTGGCCTTGGCGAGCTGGCCTTGGAGTCATCTCCGTTTGGATCTACATCCACGCTCCACAGGCCACCAGCTTATGAGCTGCGGGACCTCGTGCAGATCAACGAACTTTCCCAGCTTCAAGTTTTTTCTTCTGTAGAGTGGGGATAATAATACCTTGCTTGAAGTATTGTTGTGAAAATAAATTGGTACCTGATCCCCTAGTTACAAGGTTGGGTAGGAAAGCAGAAGTCCTTGTGACACATTTTCCCGAAGAAATTGAATACCTAAGGAATTGAGTCCTCACTCAAGCCTTCCCCACTCCACAGGAACGTGTATCCCAGACCATCTCATCAATACCTTTGCTTGTCAGTCTTTGCTACTTTTGCTAATGGATACGTTAAGATAGAATTCAATGCCAATGGATTGCAAAACGAAACTGCAATTCTTTCAAGAGCTGGAAGATTTCAGGAAGCCTGTGAGTCATGTGAGAGATGTGCCCTAACCATACGCTCAATGGACAGGGTGGAAGCTGACAGTCAGACCAGATGGGGGAAGAGAGAATCAACAAGGACGACGATGGGGTAGGGTCCTCAAACAACATGATTTGAATATCAAAGTATGATGAACAGTCCAGTCCTTAAGAAAATTGATAAAAAAAAACTATTTTTACCAAAATAACCCTATATGAATGCTGAGAAAGTCGGATGTTATAAAATTTCTCTTTTTTGTAGTTATCTGTTGAGTTCCAAGATCATTCTGGCTGCTTTTTTGTTGTTGATAGGAAGTAAAAATGACTTAGGGGGAAAAAATGGGAAAATAAAAATATTATATAATTATAGAATAATAATAAGGGCTAAAATATGAGGAAGAATAAGAATGTTGGTGTAAGAGATTTCTTTAAAAAATATTTTTTGCATGAATCTAGTCTAATCTCTTGCTTTTCCTTTATCGCTGTTAAGCTGGACTTCCTTATAGTTATATTATCTCCCCTAAAAAGTGAAGTTAGACTGACTTATAAAATATGGCCAATTTCCAGAATTTAAAACGTGCTCTATGATCTGAGTAGGAGAGCCCAGAGAATGCTTCAACAGTTATCCTTACATACAAAAAGTCCAGTCTTCACTAACTGTTTTAACAGGCTTATGTGGTTTGATGTTAAGTTTTTAATCCAACATAATTCGCTCACAGTAACGTGGTTTATAGTCTTTTTTACCATTTTCAGTTTGCACACCGAGCGCTTCTGCAGTCTTTATCTTATGCTTTCTGTCGAGAGGAGGAGAGATGAGCTTGCTTTCTGGTAATTTTGTCTTAAGGTGGGAGCATCGCCTACCTGTTTTGCATTTGTTAGTGCCCTAGAAAGGACATCCTGGCAAAAGCTGTGGTTCCTTCAAAGCCTTCCCATGGGTGGTTCCTTCTGCTTAGCGCCTTCATTTTTTGCACGCAGAGAGAGCTCTTTCTGCAAGTGGGCATTCATGAAGACTCCCAATACCTAGGAAGAGCAGATCCATCTGGAATGCAAAAAGGGGCCTTTTGAGTCAGGAAGGCAGCAGCCAGCCTGGAAGTGGTCATGAGAACAAATTTAAACCGTACCAGTCTTCAGCTGAACCTGGGAAGTCCAAAGCACTGCAAAACGGGAAATCCGTATTAAAGGATGATTCACAGCCTGATCTGGTTAAATCCTCGGATGTGAAGCAGACCACACAGTAAACGAAACCAATGGCGAAAATTCAAAGAAATAATGTAAAACTGGAGTACAAGTTGGGAGATCTGGTCTCTTATCCAGATTTGAGAAAGTATTTGTGTCCTTTTTGGAAAGTTACTGATTTCTTTGCACATTATTTGCTCATATAAGTGCGAATGATGTAAGATGTGGGTTCTCTCTGGCTCGAACATGTCACATCATTGTATATGCCTTCAAGCTCTAAAGGTCAGTTTATGGGAGGGACCAAAGCCCTACAGGCCTTTCTCGAGACCGACATAAGCGACACTCACTGTTTCGTGGTGTCCCATCAGCTGGCGAAGGGTCTGAAAAACCACTTCTGAACTGACATAGAATCATACTAGACTCACCAGCTCTGTAAAATAACAAATTAGGTCACAAGCAACGGAACAAACATCAATATGCTGACTCTGTTTCTGAATTTATTTTATGTCTTCTAGTAGGGTATTACCTTTGTACCCTTTTTCCCTTTGAGGCTTCGCAGAACTTCAATTTAGGATGAATAGCTAGATCAAACTTGGTCCTGTCCAGACTGAGACCCCTTCCTCGGGACCTTCTCTGAGCTATTGGCTGCCGCTCTAGTTCACATCTTCAGTATCTCACCGCTGAAGTGCCTTCGCTTGCTTGGTTCCCACCAGCAGTTGGTTGCACTTCCAATTGATTCCATGAGCGATGCTAGATTACTCTTCCTGGAACCTCACCCACATGTGCATGATGTGAAATTCCAACTCCTCACCCTCAGGTTCAAGGTCCTCTTCAATGGCTCCGATCCTCCTTTTTGGTTTGGTCTCCTCCCAACACCACTTCTTCCATTTACAGAGGTCTGATCACCCCCTTCAGCAGTGTCCTCCACCTTCTGTTTCTTCTGGTTTAATTTCCAACTCTCCACAACTCTGAGTCTTTCAGATCCAGATCAAGCCATCGCCTTCTCCGTGCAAGTGGTGATCTTGTTTTCCTTTAATAAAGGATGCTTGATCCATTTACTCAGTCAACAAACTTTTATCGCAGAGCTACTATGTGCCAGGCACTGTTCTAGCTAGAGAGTCAAAACTCCTCAATTGGCATTTTCTCACACACTTGCTCTAATAATTTATAATACAGAGTTAACCTTATCAGCAATGCACTGCTCCCAGCAGTGTGTCAAGTACTTCCCGACGTGTATTATTTCCTTTTCCCAGTAACCTTCTGAAGTGAGGACTGGTATCCTCCATTTCTTAGACGAAGCAGTGAGGCACAGAGAAATTGAATGATTTTCCCAGCCGGGATTCACAGTTGGCTTTCCGGCTCCGGAACCCCCCTCTCAGCCACTATCCCGCTTGGTCTCTCCCCACGTGGCCATCACTGCCCCTGCCATGGGCTGCCTGGCACCATTTTTAGTGTTTCACTCGAGCATATCCTGTCTCCCCAACTTTAATAAATTCCGTGTCTCTCAATGAGCACAACAGCACAGCATCTAGGGCAGCCGGGTTCACCCAGTCATGATGAGATTTTGCCGGAATTCCATGTTGGAATCATGGTAATAAGTGTATGACATGAACTGCTTATGTTTTATAGTATGTGGGGAGAACACTGGGAAATCATACAGCTCCTCGGTTTTACCTACACTTCCCACCTCCCCTGAAACTTGCCACCTCTATCGAGCTTGTCCTTCAATATTACTATTACAATAAAACCTGCGACATTTTTGCCTTAGATTTTCATTCTGTCATCTTAAAGAAATAGGGAAAAGTCACCAGAAGCCTAAGGGCTTTGGGAGCAGCAGGAAACCACACCCCTCTAACCCCACCCCAGCAGGACAGCCCGGTGTGGACTTGGGTCTGCGGCTGCCTTGAACCATCTCGCCCGGGTCCCCCAAGGCCACGAGGCCCGAAAACGCAGCTCCACTCACTTTGCTAAGGAAAACTTTTCTGTGTGTTTCCTTGGCCACTTTTTATTTTTATAAGAACAAAAAGTGGCCACAGCACATTCCAAACCCAGAGTTGTGTGTCTCCCAACACCTCTCCTAACTTTGAAACAGCCGAGCAGCCTCTCTCCTGGCCGCCTCATATTATATTTCAAATCCAGCGTTAGGGGAAATTATGAACCGAAACAGAGAGACCTGAAAAATGAAAAATCTATATTTTTTAAGCTGCTGCTGAGCTACCATTTTGGCGTTCACTGAAACTTTCTAACTGAACTTTTTTTTTTTTTTGTGGTACACCGGCCTCTCACTGCTGTGGCCTCTCCCGTTGCGGAGCACAGGCTCCGGACGCGCAGGCTCAGCGGCCATGGCTCACGGGCCAAGCCGCTCCGCGGTACGTGGGATCCTCCCAGACCGAGCAACGAACCCGCGTCCCCTGCATCGCAAAGGCAGACTCCCAACCACTGCGCCACCAGGGAAGACCCTGTATCTGAGCTTTATATGCTAGGCTTGATTCCATGGCTTTGCTCTGCGACTTTGAGCCTTTCTTCTCTCTGTTCTCACAGAAGTGCTTTTAAACCACTTACTTCATAGCTCTCCCAACTTATCCCTTACAACATTCAATGATGAAATATTAATTTCTAAAATACTTCTTCAAGAGGTAGGAAAGGGAAATTTGTTTCTTTGTTAGCAGTTTATTATTTTCTTAAATTAATACACTTTTTTGGGAGCAGTTTTAGGTTTACAGAAAATTGGGCAGGAAGTTCAGCGAGTCCCCATACATCCCGTCCTGCCCCGGACTTGGGTTCCCTATTATTAACACTTTGCATTGATGTGGCACTTATGTTACAGTTGCTGAACCAATATTAATACATTATTATTAACTTAGGTCCGTTGGGGGTCACTCTTGGCGTTGAACATTCTATGGGCTTTATCAAATGCGTATGTCACGTATCCACCATTACAGTATCATATATAGCAAAACCACGTACAGAGTGGTTTTACTGCCCTCAAAATCCTATGTTCCTTCTGTCCATCCCTCCCTCCCTCTTAACCCCTGGCAACCACTGATCTCTGTGCTGCCTCCATAGTTTTGCCTTTTCCGCAGTGTCATACGGTTGATGGCATACGGTATGTAGTCTTTTCGGCCTGGCTTCTTTCACTTAGTCATATGTATTTAAGGCTCCTCCATGTCTTCTCCTGACTTGAGGGCTCATTTATTTTTAGTGCTGAATAATATTCCACTGTCTGGATGCACCACAGTTTATTTAGCCATCACCTACTGAAGGACATCCCGGTTGCTTCTGTAGTGTTTTTGGCTGCTGTAAATAAAACCACTAAAAACATCCATGTGCAGGCTTTTGTATGGAGAGAAGGAAATTTCTGAGTTAAATTTTAAAAAATAAAAGTATTACAGCAGATGCCACGTCCGACATTATTACTATTGTGATAACTGATGTTATTAAGATTGTGTTAGCAAATCTGGAGCCCAAAGCAGTGGTAATTGGACAGTTGAAGCATATTTTATAGATACTTTTTATCTATAGAAGCATATTTTATTTTATAGTCCCGCATCCACAGGGACGCTTGATTTACTTCTAGATATTCAGGGCTTAACATCTACCTGTTAGGAAGCCTTTGGCTCCCAAGGAAGGAGAAAAGCCACTGTGCGTCAGGTAGGAGCACACTCTGAAACAACAGAAAACCCAGCTCTCAGAGCCTGCACAACGGGGCTTTGTGCCTCTGAGATAAGAGGAGGGGAGGGCGGCGGCCGCCGGTGGCGTCCTCAGACCCCTGGTCTCCCCATATCCTCCCTCCCACCGTCAGTGTTGACACCATCTCCGCCACCTTCTTCCCTGTCAGCTCAGGGTTGCCGAGTGGGCGTGGCAGCATTCAAGCCGGGCAGACAGGAAGGGGCGGCGCCAGCATGGCCTTTACAAGGAAGCACCCGGTGTCCCTGCAGCTTCCACGTGGGTTTCTTTGGTTTGCATCTCACTGGCCAGGCAGCATCCCATGGCCACTTTTGGACCCAAGGGAGGCTCCGAGGCAAGCATTCAGTTCTTCACAGCTCTGTGGTGGAGGAGATCAAGGGGAAGGACAAGGGGACTGGTTATCAGATTGGCTAACCCCACAGGTGAATAAATAGCCAACAACAGCAGCAAACACACTCAACACAGCTCCAGCTGGGCTCCGTCTAAGCACCTCGCAGCGCCCAAGGATCTCCTGCTGCTCGTGGGGAGACCTGGTTGGAAAGAGATGCTCAGACGGGCTGCCGTGCTCCATGACATCTCCTGGTGGCTACCACAGTCCCGTTTTCCATCACTGCTCAGCAATACGTTCACTGAACGTGCCAGGACAAAGCAACCTCCTGTTTGACTAGTCGCTTGTCGTGTACAAGACCCAAGTTTCCCGCCTTCTGATGTTGAAGATCAGCCTCTGAACGTAGGGCTGGAAGCACAGAGAGCATAGAAGAGGCAAAATGTTCACTTTCATGGCATTTCTCGTTTATTTGCCACTTCCATTGCTTTGATTTCGGCGTCGTTATCCCTCACTTAGATCTTTGCGATGACTTCAGAATTGTCTCCCTCTGCCAGTCCCCCCACATTCAAATCATTTCTCCCAGGGTTTCAAGCTGAGCTTTCCTGAAACACAAAACAATTCGGTCCCTCACCTGCTCACACACCTTTGCTGCCTCCCCACCGCCTGCCAGGTGCAGTCCTGATGCCCTGGCCTGACGTCCAGCATCTTTACAATCTGTCTCCATCTCTCCATCCCCAGTCTGGCTACGCGCCCTGCCCCTGAGCCTCCACTCATGCTGTTCCCTCTGCCTGTACTGTGTTCTTCTTCCCATAAAAATCCAGGATTTCAATGCACAAAGCATAGAAAACCAAACACTAATCCACATTAGAAAACTCTAATATAAGACACATATTAAAGCATTTTAAATGTGAGTTCAAGAGTCATTTCTCAGTATAGACGTGTTTTTAAAATATGGACAAGGAAAAAGAACTACAGAAGACCAGAGAATTTAAAGACTCTGTATCCTAAAAAAACCTCAATAACCTGGTAGAGTAATAACGTGTAGTGCAGACAAGGTACTACAACAAATAAAAAATGGAAAAGCTGCCAATTCCTGAGCTATATGTTGGTAGCTTACATAACAGTATACACTTTCATTCATATGAAAAATTTAAAGCTACATAGAGAAGTGCGTATTGTTTATACTCCTTTGTTGCAATTTCTGAGCATATTCCTTAATCTTTTGGGCCTCAACTGTCACATTTATAAAATGGGCATATTCATAAACTGAACAGAAGATAGGGAGAGAGACTAAAAAAATTGTCGGAGGTCTTTCCAGCTTTAAAATGTCCCATACTATTAGGTATTTATTTAATTGTTTCATAATAGTAGCCTCTTATTTCCAGCAATCTCTCCTTAACTTGTTAAGCACAGGACTAATTCACAGGCATCTAGTCTGGAGGGAGCAATACCGCATTAGCATGAGAAATACCTAGGTTGCTATTGTTTCTCCACGGTTTTTTTTTTTTTTTTTTTTTTTTTGTGGTACGCGGGCCTCTCACTGTTGTGGCCTCTCCCGTTGCGGAGCACAGGCTCCGGACGCGCCAGGCTCAGCGGCCATGGCTCACGGGCCCAGCCGCTCTGCGGCATGTGGGATCTTCCCGGACCGGGGCACGAACCCGTGTCCCCCGCATCGGCAGGTGGACTCTCAACCACTGCGCCACCAGGGAAGCCCTCTCAGCATTTGTTTTTAAGAGTCAAGAGAAGGACTCAATACCCCTGGCAGCTTCTCTCCATTTCACTTAGTCCTTTTCTAAAACCTCTGTTTGGGTGACTTAATTCTGTGGTTTCCTGTGATTTAATTCTGTCAAGTGGTTCTACCCAGCTCCAAAGTTTACTGATGTCTCTACAAACCTAACAAGAATGATGAAAGTCGTACAAGAAAAGCAATTTTTGTGGAGTTTCAGCATGTGCAGAATTGCAAATCCTACGATGCTCACTTGCAGGATCCTTTTTGTTTCTGTGAGTGGAGAAACTAACCCTTCATCCACATGCGAGGAATATTTTAAAACTTTCTATTTAAACTGTGGCCCAGTTCACCAGATTCCACATCTTCTTGCGGTTCTCACTTGATTTTCAAAACATAACTGTTCGTACAAGAAAGCAGTGAATTATAGGATTTTCTCTTTACATCATTCTCTGTCCACTGAGCACAAGAGAAGTCATGTCTGCTGTGGTTCAGAATTCAACCGTGCCATAGAATCAAAGGGTGAGAGGGATCTTAAGATTCTGCCGTAGACATAGGGTGGTGCGTTTTCAAATGTATCTTTTCCTCAAGAGGGATTAACTGCATACGTCATGATTCAACCTCTGCCCTCTCGGAGCATTTGATGGAGTGATGGGCGGCCCGGAGGTGGATGATAAGTCACCATCAGCCATGCGGCTGGACCGGGAGCAAGTCCCACAGCTGCCCAGCCCTGCCGTGCAGGAGGGGGGCATTTGCCGAAACAGCTCGAGGTGCAGACATCGTGCAGTGGGCAGGAGGCTGTCAGATGTCGGGGGTGGGAGCGTTCTCTCTAACACCTTTCCCTGAAAAACTGCTTAAGGACTCATTCAAGGAACATCCGTCCCTACTAATAATGGAAACTAACATTTTCCAGGTGCCCCCTCTGGCCGTCACTGTGCCAAGCTCTTCACATGAATGACGTTCAGGCAGTTGGACTCCAGAGCCCAGTGGGGTCTAAGCCCACACAGCTTCGCTCTAGGACCCCCTATTAGTTAAGGGCTTCTGGTGCCCAGGGCGCTGTGCCTGGGCTTTGGGAGGATAAAATGAGGAACGTGCGGAAGATACAGCCCCCCAGCCAAGACCTTAAAGGCTTTTGAAGGAGGAAAACATGTTCAGAGACAGATAATAACACAAAAGCAGCAACCGTCTTTTAAACAGATTTGTTCTACCTTGGTTTGAAATAGTTTTGTTTGAAGGAGTCCAGGCCCACATCACCCTGGAGACACTGCAGTGCTCAGGGCCAGGCAGGGGACCGGAGTCCAAGTCTGGCACCACAGGCCCGACTCAGCTCACGTTAGCCTAGAGTCAGCTTTGGGGCAGCTCAGTAGAAAAGCATTGAAACTTGCATTTCTGACCCTTCCCAGATCAGAACTCACATGGAGAGTTTCTCACTTGCAAGAGAAGCAAAAAGGAGGATTCGCTGGCTTAATGAACAGAGACCCGGCACCTCCAGGACCATAGGCTGCATGTGTGTCTTCAAGCCAGGATCTCCCAGCATCTCATCCCTCGGCCTCACGTCACCAAAGACAGCAGGACCTGCCCAGAGCGGAAGGGCTGGACATCCATGTGCACACAAGCGAAGGACAAAGCGGCCCAGGGTGAACGGGAAAAGCCAAAAGAAACTTTTGTTCTGCGGAAAGAAGTATTGACCAATAATTATCCCTTTGGCCTATGACTGAAAAAGTTTCAGCTCCCTACACATATTAATAGGCCTTTGTTTCCTGATGCCTCTCTCGTCACTTTTTCTGGAGAAATGAGAGGTGATAGCATTCACGGGATGGCTGAAAGGAAAAGGTAGAAATGCAGTCTTTAGCCACAGGCACTCTTGGACCAGGCTCGGCGAGTCAGACCAGCAGCCAGGTCGGGCCGCATGTGGAGTGGTGACGTGTCAGAGTTACTTCTGGAAGCATCACAGAGCTTCAGGCTCAACACCTCTAGCAGGCTGTTCTTGGCAGGCATGGCCCGTAGAGAACAGAGTGTAAATTTGCAGTATGCTCAGTGGAGTGGGAAGCCAAGGTGAGGACATTCCTAAAAAATGTTCCTCCAACCAATGGTTTCCATATTGCCGAGCAAGAAACCGTCTTCTCTCGAGCTGGGAGGAGTGCGGATGGGAGGATGGGAGAGGGGCCATTTCAAAGTTCTTGGCTTTTCCCTCTGTCTCTAATAATTTTGTGAAGAAAAAACAGTGTTTTGCCATAAAAATATAATGAGCCATTTATCCACTGCCCTCCCTATGAAACATATTACATACCATTCTAGAAAGAAACACAATAATTTATGTCTAGTTTTCTCATTCACATTGAGAGACTGGCTATCTTTGGAAGATTTGTGGCAATCAGCCTAGAAAATTGATTCCCTGGGTAATATTTCATCCAGATCCTCTATTTTTTAGAGAAAAGAACACGAAGAGGGTAATGAAAGCTGTGAGAGAAGAGGACTCCCTGGAAGTAATTCGTGCTGCTCGGGGGGCCCCTTCTCCCCAGCTCCCTCCGTCCCTAGCTGTCGGCCTCCCGGCAGACAGGCCAGGCCCAGGGATGGACAACCAAGGGGACAACTGGAAGCAGTGACCCCAAAAGTTTGGCAGCCAAGGTTCCCTACAAGGCAGCACAGCTCCTGAAATCAGCAAGGGTATATGCTCGTGAGGTCACTCCTGCTACCTCAGCCCACTCCCCAGCGGTCAGCCTGCCGTGTATAGAAGCAAGGAACAGTCTAGCAAGAAAGCACAGCCCTTGAGATGAGAGAGCAGCAACAAGCCCAACACACAGGGTAGAGTGAACACCACCCAAAGTTAAAACCGGGCTGCTCTGTAAGTGTGAATGCTTAGAGGGCAAGGACTGCATCTCCAAAGCCACAAAAAGGGGTAATCGAACGAGAACAGGTGAAAGAAGCAAGAATCCATGAAGACTATGGGAAAGGAAAATAGAATTCTTCAAAGGAAAAAAATTTAATAAGGGCTTAATAGCATACAAAGTCCAAAATAATGTGGTGAGAATTATTGCAAAGCAGCTCTCCCA
The DNA here is from genome assembly GCF_963924675.1 of Phocoena phocoena. Taxonomy (NCBI): domain Eukaryota; kingdom Metazoa; phylum Chordata; class Mammalia; order Artiodactyla; family Phocoenidae; genus Phocoena; species Phocoena phocoena. The sequence continues at coordinate 3,133,401 of NC_089230.1, read as the reverse complement.
GAGCAAAGTGCAATGTGTTCCAAAAACACACCATAAAGAAATGGAAAGTATAAATACACGTGAGGGATGCAGAGGACCAGGAAGGAGTTCTAGGAGGAGAAAACAGAGAATGGAAGAGACACAGCGTGCAAACAAATAGCAATACATCGTCTAGAGCTGAGAAAGGAAAGCCCTCGAATTCGAAGGTCATTTTCCACTGAATTCCATCCCGGATAAAATGTTAAGCCCACACCGAGACATGCTGTCACTCAATTCCAGAACATTAAGGACCAAGAGAAGCTAGTTGTCATGAAGGGAGAGGTGGGGAGTAGCTGGAAATCCAGTGAAGCTGTTCAGAACAAGGTGACGATCCAGCAGATTTCTACACGAGGGGGAGTGAGTCAGCGGATGAGGTGAAAATGAAGTTCTGAGTGAAAAGGAGCAACCAGTGGGCCCTGGATGCTGGGAAGGCAGAGGTGTGTGCAGAGGACAGGTGGAATCCAGGCAGGGAGGGAAGAAGGAGGACACAGTGACAGCAGGAGACGAGACAGAAGCTCATGTCTGATGCCCCAGGAGGGGAAGGCTCAGCATGAAGACGGGCGGGCATGAGGTATGAGTCTTTGGAATTTGCCCCCTTGCTTTCAATGTGTCTGTGGGGTAGAAGGAGGAAGACAGAAGAGGCACTGCCAGGGCGTGGCAACGGAAGAGCTGGGCTGGGCCAGAGCCAGGGCCAGCCGGGGGCCAGTGTCTGGGGATGGGGTGGGGGGGTCCAGGCTAGGGGCAGCGGGGATCCGTGTGGACACATTTGCTGAGAGCCACCAAAGTTTACTCATCCAAAAGTTAACACTGGGAATTCCCTGGCCGTCCTGTGGTTAGGACTCCACGCTTTCACTGCTGAGGGCCCGGGTTCGATCCCTGATTGGGGAACTAAGATCCTACAAGCCTTGCAGCTCGGCCAAAAAAAAAAGTTCTCATTCAAACATTGACACCCACGGAACGTGAGTGCCCAGAGAGAGCACTAAGTTGGGCGTGGAGGCGGCCCCGCCCTGGGTCCTCAGCACCAGGTCACAAGCCGGGTGACGGCAGGCCGGCCTGCTGCCTTCCTTCTTTGTAAGATGGGCTCCCGTCCTGCTTGACCAGGGGCGAGGCTCACCTTGCAGAGTCAGGTGAAAGCTGTGCACACCCCAACGGGCTACACGAACCTGAGGGGCACCTCATCCCAACGAACAAACGGGGCAAGGCGGGCAGGACGTGGCTGGCTTCCCACGGTAGCAGAGCCTTACCTGCGGGCTGGGCGGATGCCAGGGCCTGGTCAACAGCCCTCCACTCCCCCGGGTCTGGTTGGAGAGGCCCCTGGACCTGCCTGGGAGCCGCTAGGAGGCGGTCTGTCCGCCAGAGCCCTCACTCCAGTGGGCTTCCCGGGCTCTGCACAGGCTCCTTGGCCCGGATGGCAAGGCTTGGGCTCAGGTTCCACCAGACCCAAGGTTTCAGCAGGTCCTCAAGCAAGACGTGCCCTCCTGCAGAGCACAAAGCCCCACGAAGCCCTTTCCAGAAATCCCCCTGCACCTTCTCTATCTGTGGTGAACAGGTCGTTTGTGGGCAGTGAAGGAAGGACGTTGGCCCAAGATGTCAGCCAACATTCATGCCTGGACCCTTGGACATTACCGTACTGTCACTTTATGTCATCTGACTGCCACTACCAAGCCCTACCCGAGGCATTTCACACGTGTGATTGCAGATCCTTACAATGACCCCGTGCTCCAGGATCGTTCCCACAACAGCCCTGGAGATACAGAAACATGAGGAAACCGAGGCTTAGAACTTATGTTGCCCGAGGTTTCATAGTGGATGAGAGGCACTGGAGATTTGAACCCAGTTCATTCGCCCCCAGCCTGTCCACTGGGCAAGACCACCTGTGCCAACGCAAACCATCACAAGGAGCACTGATCAGGAGTTGGTGTATCCCTTGGGGAAGACCTTTAACCTGCGATGAAAGATGTCAGGAGCCACACCACCGGCCAGCTGGGCGTCTGCTCGGACAGGGGCCACCAACAGGCGAGAGGCTTCTGGGCATCCAGGCTGCGTCCCCGCTTGTCACATCCGCAGGCGGGAGCGTGGATGCCCACCCCTGACTCACTCTTCATGGCTTGGCTACGTTCAGCTTTGCTTCTCCATACAGTTCAGGTGGGAAGGAACAGTCCAACAACATCATGAAGAAAGATGTTTTCCATTGGGCCCTAAAACAAGATGTGATGAGGTCCAACTTGTTCCAGACTCTGGTCACCTGCTACGGGATGTCAGCCGCAAGTGGTTTGTAAAGTGTCTGGAAGACAACGGTCAGAGCGTGGGCTCCCAGATGGGCAGTGGGTGCTATCACAAATAGTCCTACACTAGCCAGTAAAGGCAAAAGATCAACTGTCTTTATTATCATCTGTATGAATTCAGGGTCATGAGACTATAGCAAGATGCCCCAGTCACTGACTATCGGCACCACGGTCACCCTCCCTGGGGGAGCAAAGTCCATCTGCTTGTGGACAAGCCTTTGCACATGTACCAGAGGCACGTATGTGACCAGCAATAGCTGTCCACTGTGCCCCGTAGCATTGCTGGTTCTGTACATTGAACCTGATTATTTCGCGAGTTAAAATATAAAATAAGCATATGTGGCCCCATGCACGCACATACACACACACATACAACAAAGCTGTGATTGCTATTCTAGCCACCTGATCTGACAAATACAGAGAAGCGCCAGGAATGGAAATTTTTCAGCTGCTGGCAAGAATGCAACCAACCTTTCCACCCTTTAAATGAAAGTTTTGAAGTAATTGATCAAGATTTGCGTGGTTTCCTACTCCCCCTCCCTCTCTCTCTTACACACACACACACACACATGAACTCACACACATGCTGACATACACACTCACACAAGGAAAGAGGGAAAGTATTCTTAATACTAGAGTCCAGGGTAGCACAAAATCTCTGGCTGTAAAGTAAATCTGCCTCCGTTCCTAAGACCTTACATTTGAAAAGTGCCTCACAGGTTTCCAGATACTTCCCCAGACATCCTCTCCTTGGTACACACGCAGGCCTAGTGTGTATGGTCATCATGTTCACGGAGGACGAGTCGGTGCTTTAAAAAATAGCAAGAGCCAAACGGTTCCGGGTTCAAAGCCCGGCTCTACGTCCTCTTTGCTGTGTGACCTCTCACTAGTGACCTAACATCTCTGGGTCACAATTTCCTCGTCTAAAATAGGAGGATAAAGCCAGCCCCAGCGACTGTGGTGAACGTTTCATTTAAAGCATCCAGCATGAAAATGGACTAGTGGTTTTACCGAGAAAGAAAGTGGCCCAGGGAGCATCAGGGATGGAGCCAGAGCCCTGGGTGAGAAGCGCAGAGATGTCCCTCGGCCTCGCTGGAAGGCGTGTCCAACCTGCTCTCCTGCTTCCAGGCTTCCCTCTCGGTCTAGATATCCCCTCCTCATTTTCCAAACGTGGTGACTGCCCTGCACTTCCTCACCCAGTCCAGACATCACCTCCTCGCCCACCGGAGCCACAGTAAAGCCCCTCTGCCCTCTCTCAGCAAGGGCCGTGCGGGCACCTCACAGGCTGCACTCTGAGGGCAGGTGCTGTGCATTTAATTCTGGATTCGAACCGCTGGGTCACAGCAGGTCACCGAGTTGGAAGGAAGGCAGAGCAGGGACAGCCGAGGTGTTGGCCACACCGTAGTTACTTAGGTTCCCAGCAGGTGAAAACCCAAGCGATCCAAGGAAGTCACCTTTGAAATCTACAGGCAAAGCTATCTCATTATTTTCTCTCTGTTATCGCCAAGAAATGCTTCCTTTTATCTATAAACCCTCCCTATAAATGTAACCCACTTCCTCATTATCAGACCTGCAGCGACAGGGAGCAACCTGTCCAAGTTCACCCACAGAAACTCCTGTGTCCTGTCCTCTGGAAGCCGCCGGCTGCGCTTAGAATCAGGGTCCCTCCGACCTGGGAGTGGCCCAGACAGCACACAACTCCTTGTTTCAGAGAGAAAAGAGGTAAAATCCAGGAGGGCAAGGAACACACAACTGAGCTACTTCTTTCTTTTCTCGTGGGACCAAAATTCACTATCCTCTAATCACTGGTTTTTCTATTCTTTTTGTATCGTTACCAGTTTACCACTTTCCTTTTTGAAAGGCAGAGAGAAGATCTGGACATAATACCTCTGAAATATTCGTAATTTTTAAAAACACCCAACCAATTTCAGTTGAGTGACGCTAATGGAACTTACCACGAGACCAGCTGTGATTCCTCTCCCGTCATCATCAAAAATGTAGAGCCCTGGCGACACGCCAGCTGCGGCACAAGGCCCACGGGATATCAAACTTTATGAGGCCCAGCCCCTGTTACCGAGCAGTGCCCAAACTTGAAGGGGACAGCCATGGAAACAAGTAATTACTAGGTAGATGTGTAAACGCAGTAACAGCTAAAGTACTTCTTAAACACTTTGTTCTGGGCACACAGGTCAACGCCGGCAATCATTAGAAGAGTGTGTCAGGTATAGTGATGATGGTGAAAAGGGTGAGGCACCTCTGCTCGAGAAAATCAAGGAGCACGTCACAAGGAGAAGCCACCGCGGTTACTAAGGAGAGAAGCTCACCGGGCAGATGAGGAGATGGAAAGTGCCGAGGAGGGTGGTGCTGGAACCCAGAGGTGGGAAGCACGAGTGGGCCCAAGAGGGTGGAGTGGGGGGAGTGCAAATGAAGGACCCCTTTGCCAAACTTGACCCTGAAGACCCCCCACTGGTGTTTAGCAGGGCATCCTGTGGACGTGTTCTATCTTAGAAAGCTCTCTAGCAGAAGCGCAGAGATGGTATGGGAAGCACGTGAGCCTGAGCTGGGAAACCAGCCTTCCGAGTGACACGGTGAGGGACCGAGCTGGGGCCCGGGCACGGGGAAGATGTCAGCACCCAGAGGAGAGAGATGATACAGGGGCAGGACTCACACAACTGTCAAGGAAAGGGACGGCCCAGGTTTTTGGTGGGTGACACGGTGAAGGGTGTGGCCGTGCCCTCGTGGAGAGCTCGGTAGGAAAAGCTGATCTGAGCACACACAAGATAAACCAGACTTCGCCTGAGTCTGGAGTGTAAACCCAGGTATGGACGCACCATGGCATTGAACTTGGGACTATGGGGGCCGAGGAGCTCTGGAGGCAGAACCCACAGCCCTGTCCGAAAAGGACAGGAGGGTTTTGTAGTCTAGACCCTAACCTTTCCCTGGGGTGTGACCACCGGGACACTGCGCTCCCACCCAGGACTTCGCTAGCAAGGCCTCACCTGCCTATTTCTCCATCACTTAACACACGGCTGCACGTCTTGCCGCTTAGAAAATAGACCTGGTGTGGACTGGTGCTTGTGCTCTTGACTCCCAGGTGTGCATCTCCACGGAGAAGTGTCTGGGCCAGGGCCAGTCTGAGTTTGGCCTTGGACTCTAATCTGGAGCCGCGGGCTGACTCTGTGATGTGGTCCACCACCCAGCGTGCAGCTGGGGCTCCGTCGGAAGGCGGTGGGGTCAGTGTCGGGGCGGAGCAGCCGTCTAAGCCGCTCAGGACGTGCCGAGGAAGAGGATGCTGCCGTGGCTCCTGAGTCCCTGGGGTTCGGCCTTAACCACACCAAATGTTCAGGAAACCGTATTATCTGTTACGACTCACCAACCCTGCTTCATGCCATCGGATGTGTGAGTTTAGGGAGATAGAGGTCCTCAGAAAACATGGTTGAACACCGACATCACGGCTTAGTCCATCAGACCAGAGAGCTACAAACATGGGTCTTTGTCTTCCAAGAGATCTAAGACATTTGAACTTCAATGACACCTCACTTCTCAGAACCAGATGAGCGTCCGGTGGGGAAGAGGTAGGGGATGGGGAATTACACCATCTGCAGGAAGAGCCGAAGAGTTACCTCTTCCGTGTGCTGCAGCGTGGAGGCTTGAGAAAGTCGGCGTTGCTGTGCGTTATTTTCTCTCGGCTGTGGACCCTGGTTTCCTGTGTTTTTCACAGAGACGGCATTCAGACGGAGGCGGGAGACCCGTGGGAGTTAACATCACCCGCCCCTCCCCCCCGCCCCGGCCATCCTCTCCTTTGCATTTTGCGCCCTCGCTGTGTTTCCCGTTGCCGTCTGCATACTTCCCTGTGTCTGGGACACCACGGGGCTTTGGGCCCCCGGGGGCTTGCGCAGCGCCCCCCCACCACACACACACACAGGCCAGCACACCGAAGATGCTCAGACGTAACTGGTATTGGAATCCCACTCACTTTTTCTGCCGTCACCAGGCAGAAAGTCCCCTGCTTTGCCACATGGACTCAGAAACAATTCTCTGCAACTTACCAGACATTTGTTAAGTCTTTGGTATGATTTCGCAAGGCATTGTAGCCAGGGGAAGATGGGAGGATAACAGTCATGTCCCTGGCCTCACGGCACAGGAATTAGGTAAAGTGTGTGCCAGGTGCTACATAATAATGTATCTATTTGTTTCATTATAGTTACTCACGTTCTCCTGATTTTATGCCAAAAGGGATTTCACACAGCTTACAAATATACACCCAACCACCAGAGCAAAAGAAAATAAAATAAATAGATGAGAAAGACGCAACGGCGGAGAATGAGGAGGAAGGAGAAGAGGAGAAAGGCGGTGAGGCCCGTGCACTAAAGAGTCGCCGTAAAATCCTCTATAGTCTTCAGAGGAGATACAGAAATGGGCCCCATGGTTTCTAGAACTGAACGAGCAGAGGGACACAGTCAGGATCATAAAGTGCTCACTATTCACCGAGGGCCTGGCTGAGGCTCAGAGATGCTCTGGACTTCGAATCTCACTCCGATGGCTGTGTCACAGGCTGCAGGATTTGAGAGAAAAGGAATGTTGACTCAAACAAAGAAAAAGAAATTATTTTGCTGCCATAAGTTTTGAACTCCATCACTACTAATCTTCCTTCCTGAACGATTGAAAAAAAGTTTAAAACAAATATGAGGGAAAAGGTCATTTAAATTAAGAAATGACATCTGTACATGAGACGGAGGGCAGAAGAAAGAAATGTCTGGGGCATTTTCCTGGGTGTAACATGTCTATCTCTTTTCTTTTAATTAATTAATTTAATTTACTTATTTTTGGCTGTGTTTGGTCTTCAGTGCTGCGCGCGGGGTTTCTCTAGTGGCGGCGAGCGGGGGCTACTCTTTGAGGCGCTGCGCAGGCTTCTCATTGCAGTGGCTTCTCTTGTTGCAGAGCACGGGCTCTAGGCGCATGGGCTCAGTAGTTGTGGCGCGTGGGCTTCAGGAGTTGTGGCTCGCGGGCTCTGGAGCACAGGCTCAGTAGTTTTGGAGCACGGGCTTAGTTGCTCCACGGCATGTGGGATCTTCCCGGACCAGGGCTCGAACCCATGTCCCCTGCATTGGCAGGCAAGTTCTTAACCACTGCGCCACCAGAGAAGTCCCCTACATGTCTATCTTTAATTCTCGGACTGAATTCCAACTTTGCCTGAGAGACAGGCCAGCGATTGCTCAGGTATTATCTTCCCAGGCTCTAATCTTTTTTTTATGCGTTTGTACAGAGATGGTGTGATTCCCCTGCTTCATTAAATGTGTGAGTAGGTGGGTAGCTGTTTTCCCCACAAACTCCGTCTCTTCCTAGGTTTCACAACAGCGTTCCTCAAAATTATACTCTTGCTAACCATCTTCAAACACGGAATGTAGATGTCAATATTAAATATACATACAGGAATCCTGGTGCAGGCAGATATCAGCTACAGCATCCAACAGAGAAATCCAAGATTAGGAGACAATGCAGGTAAAAGATGTTGACAGTCATTCAAAAATTATAGGAAAGTGACACAAAATGTTGAAATCAAGGCAGTTGATCTGCAGCAATGTCCTTGTCCCAGTGGAAACGATGGAGGAGGGACAGTGGGTATCAGCTCTGAGGAAGGTATCGGAGAAGCAGGCGAGCGAAGATGACTCGCCAAGAAGCTCGATATTAGTGGGGGGTACAGGGTACACCTGCATAAAGTCAGGTTTCAATACAACAAATGCACAGCCATGGTTGTATTTTGTACGGCACCTGGATCCAAGCCTATTGGGCTGTGTGGTGTGGGGTCATCCACACTGGTGAAGCACAAGCAGAAAGCCTTAGCAACATGCCAAACCGCTCAGTAAGGCCCATCACGGTGACCCACTGTCACCATGGGAGTCCCGTACCCAAATGCATTTCTAGAAAATGGGCCAAAGACACAAGACATTGATTATGTTTTAGTCAAGAAGGAGCAGAATCGGGCATGCACCTCTAAGATGTTAACCATGGTGAGTTGTCACGACTGAGAGAGAGACAGAGAGAGACAGAGAGAGAGAAGGGAGGAGAAGGAAATATACTCAGTCCCATGGCATTCTTTGTCACCTATCCTGACCAAATGACATGGGAAGCCTCAGTTGTATCTAATCGGGAGGTTTCTTGTGAATGAGGAGTTTAAAATGTTCTGAAAATAATTAATAGATCAAAAGTGAAAAATCATATGATTATACCTATAGGAGCTAGAAAGTAGTTTGATAAAAAAATTCTATATTCAATGTCCACTCTTTTAAAAAGAAAGCTACTAAAAAGAAAGCTATTGATAAAAGACGGGGGATTTCCCTAGTGGTCCAGTGGTTAAGAATCCACCTTCCAATGCAGGGAACGCGAGTTTGATCCCTGGTCGGGAACCTGCGCACCACAACAAAAGATCCCGCGTGCAACAAGTAAGACCCGACACAGCCAAAACTAACTAAATAAATAAATATCTTAACATAAAAATAAAAGACCGGAGGCAAGGCTGCAGACGCAGCGCATCTGACCTCATTGGGAGTTTTAAGATCAATGGGAATCTGTCTAAATTGTTTTTTGTTTGTTTTTAAAAATTTTTATTGAAATATAGTTGAATAACAATGTTGTGTTAGTTTCAGGTGTACAGCAAAGTGATTCATATATATATATTCTTTTTTAGGTTCTTTTCCCTTATAGGTTATTACAAGATATTGAGCACAGTTCCCTGTGCTATACAGTAGGACCTTGTTGTTTATCTATTTTGTATACATTAGAATGTATATGTTAATCCCAAACTCCTAATTTATCCCTCCCCCTTCCCGTTTGGTAACCATAAGCTTGTTTTCTACATCTTTGAGTCTATTTCTGCTTTGTAAATAAGTTCATTTGTATCATTTTTTTTTTAGATTCCACATACAAGTGATATCATATGACATTTTTCTTTCTCTGTCTGACTTATTTCACTTAGTATAATGTCCAGGTCCATCCATATTGCTGCAAATAGCATTATTTCATTCTTTTTATGGCTCAGTAATATTCCATTGTATATATGTACCACATCTTCTTTATTCATCTGTCAATGTGTCTAAAGGTTTGATACAGGCGTGTGATGTGATCAGGTTTGCATTTAAGAAAGATCACCCTGATGGATATACCTGTCTCTACCCAAAAGCCAGTAAGTACTACGATAAGTGGGGAAATGAAAGAAGCATTCCCATAGCGTCTTTATCATTGTTCATGTTAATGACTTCCTGGAAGAATAAGCCGTACAATCAGATGAGAAGAAGGAGGTATACAGTTTGGAAAGAGGAAGAAAAATTACCATTTCTTGTAACTGACCACCTGAGGTACTTGGAAAACTAATCTGAAGGACAAATATAAAGGACGTAAGAGTCAGTAAGGTAGATGAGTACAAAGACAGCATTCAAATGTCCTTCACCCCTCCTCCTCTTTCTCTTCTGCTTCCTCTACCCTTTCCTTTCCTGAACAATTCAGTCCCAAAGCTATGAGACAGGGGCCGACAAGACAAGCAGCCCCGCCAAGGCCAAGGGTGGGGAGAAGTTGTGGTGCCAAGATCTGGGAGTCAGGGCTGGGTGGATGAGGGGAGTGCCACACAGGGGAGGGGAGCGCCACACAGGGGAGCAGCAGCCGCAGTTATGGGGCGCTGGCTACACATGGAGAAGCTGACCAAATAACACACAGGTGCAGATATAGCCAGGTTCCTTCCCTTTATCAGAGAAGAAAGATGAAAATATGGAAAAGGAGCAAACTTAGAATTAACCTTGTGACACTGGATTGGAATGAAGATGATGGCATGAACTCCATATTTTGAATATAGACAAGTATAGAAAAAGTACAGATGTAAGTGCATTTATATATGTGTGCATCCCTTGGTCTCTCAGCGTAGATAGATATAGAGATCCAGACTGAGGTAGAGATAAATATGTCAAAAGATACAGAAGCCACCTTGAAGGGGCTCCCACCAGCCAAATCTGGGACTACTTGAGCTTCAAAATGAACAGTGGTAGTAATGTATTGTAACCCACTGAATAAAATAGGAAAGCAAGAGTCCAAACTCACGTAAATCCACAAATTGTACCTGTTTTCTTAGGTCAGTCTCCCAAGGGAATAGAAATAAAAGCAAAAATAAACAAATGGAACTTAATCAAACTTATAAGCTTTTGTACAGCAAAGGAAACCATCAACAAAACGAAAAGACAACCTACGGACTGTGAGAAAATATTTGCAAATGATGCGACTGACAAGGGCTCAATTTCCAAAATACACAAACAGCTCATACAACTTATTAGTAAAAACACAAACTTATGTAAATCAGCACATTAATAACTGAAAGTTTGAAAAGGAAAAGAACATTTACATGGATCAAAGTACCTTCCCACAAATTCCTTACTAACTCACAAGGGGGAAAAATGTAACTTACAATGGAGAAAATTGGAGGACACTCCCGTAATCAGTTGATTGAGTGGTCAAAGTGGACGTCTTCACTAATGGGACAAATTGAATTCGTGAGCCACCTGTTAAGGTGCATAAGAAGAGCACAGCATCATTTCTATGACATTCTCCCCGCCCCCCCAAGAGACTTGCTACGAAATAACTTGCTCATAATTTTCAAAACCACAAAGGTCATGAAAGTCCATGAAAGACTGAGAAATTGCTCCAGACTGAAGGAGACCAAAGTGACAAATGCCATGTGTGGCTCTGGACCCGATCCTTTCATAATTAAGGGCGTTATTAGAACAACTGACAAAACATGAAGGAGTGGAAGATTAGAAGGTAGAGATGTATCAGTGTTCATGTAAGAGAATGTCCTAGTTTGTAGAACTTGCACAGGGTAATGGTTCAGGGAATAAAAGATCTTCCTATTGGGCTTGAAACTTTTCTGTAAGTTTAAGATTATTTCAAAATTTAAAAATCAGTTTATAAAAATATCCATAGCATTCACCATATATAAGGAACTACTCCAAAATATTTAGTGCAAGAAATGACTACATTTATAAGGGCAACTCAGAACAAAGGATAAAAATACCTAAGAATAAACTTAGAGGAATTGGCAATATCTATATGAAGAAAACTTGGAAGCAGAACCAAGTAACACAGAAAAGACATTTTTCATTATATGGCTTTTGTACCTTTTGAATTTTTACCAATGCATTTGTTTTTATTCAAGAATAAGTGAATGAAATTTACAGCAAAGACAATGCATTGAGGAAAACAGGCATTGACCCCTTACTGAATCTACTGAAAGTTGTTAAAAAAGAAATCTCTTTTAAATAAAGAAAGAAATTGCACAGAAATAGACTCTGGTTGTAAGATCCAATGTGCTTAAACACGAGGAATGGTTCCTCACTACCCAGTGAGCACATCAAGGCCGTCCATGATTCAACTCACCCAAGGCTGGGAGAAATGGATCACCCCCTCTCAGAAACCTCTGTAACCCTTTGAATGACTTCCATGAAGTCGCTCACTTAATGGCTCTTGTAACACAGGCTTGTCTTCCATAAAGACTGAAAATTCCTTAGGGCTGAGAAAATAAACTCTGGTCCATCACTCATTGCAATTCTCTGCTGCTCTGCACATAGTAAACATGTGATTGTGTGATTGTGAAGTTTTCCTTTTCTTTTCTTTCTCCCTTGACCCCAACTCAGACCCAAACTGTAAATGGTGTTTCACCAATTCAGAACCAAGTTTTACATATATTTTACTGATGATGGGAGGAAGGGGAGTAAAACTATAGTCAGTTATTTTCTCTAATTTTTACAAAGAGAAGTGGAAAGTTTAAATCATCACACCTGGGGGGTGAAGCAATACTGACAACCACAGCTGCTCCAGATGTTTCCAGAGATAATCTGGCATTAATTTTTGCAAATGGGCATGTAGGCAGCCACAAAGCTTTTATTTATTTATCTCATTATTTTACCTCTTTACCTATCAAATCTAGAGTAGTAAGATTTCACACTGAAAGAAGAAAACTAAAGAACTATATGTACCCATCATGTTGACTCTGATGTAAATTTAAACATTTTAAAGTATAAAATAACAAGTAAGCCTAGACAAAGTAGCAATCAAGGCATAAATAACAGAGGCTAAGTCCACCCCCTGTGAGGGGGTGAGGTGAAAAGGTACATTCTCTCAAACAAGCCTAGAAGAACCTAACTTTAAAAAGCACACGCTGATAATTACTCCCCAAGCACATAAAGATGGCGAATTAGGCATGAAAAGTTTTCAAGAATGGAAAAATGATTTTAGAAAGGAAAGTGTGCCTTTCATTCTATCGTGGAAGGTGGAGCACATTTTGTTCTAGTCACTAGGTGGAGTCACTGGGAAACAAGGATTCGAGTTACTGGTGGGGATTGCCACCCCGCAAAGACCCGGAGGGGTTCGCAGTTCGCAGTTCGCAGTTCGAGCTGGTCCCAGGCTCCCTGCACTGCCTTCTAATCTGCCCCGACAGGAGCAGCCAAATATGGACCTTCTCCCCTGTCCTCCTGTTCTCCTTCCCTCTCACCTTCCGCCTCTTCGTAGGGACACACTTCTCAGGTGTGTTCCAGGTTCTCAGTGATTAACATAAAATCATTTGTTGAACAGCTACTCCGTGATCATCACTGGAAGAAGAACTGGAATGAAGACCTGATCATGACTTGACAATGTCTCCAATCTAGCTGGGGAGGCAAGGCTCACACAGGAGTGTTAGCTGACAGTAAAGCAGAGAAAGGACTGCAGCTACCAGAGCAGGGATGTGATAAACCACCTGGGACTGAGGCCCCGTAGGTGCCACTATGTTAATGGGTTTCACTTCCAGTTAACACAGGCAGTTCAGAGCCCTCTTCAGATGGTCCTGAATCCAAAGAAATTTGCATGGATTCATTTAAATTAATTATTTATTATTTTTCACCAAGGGGCCATAAAATTTCCAGTGTTGTGGGCTGTCCGTTGTCATGAAGATATCTGTAAAATGTGGTCTAGACCAGAGTTTTGTTACTTTTTCAACTCACAATATGAAATTTATCTTTACAATAGGACCAAATGAGCACACACACAGGTCACTAAATAATGATTGCCGCTCGTGGGACTCACCCTCACGCTCTCCACCCCTTGTCTTCCCCCTTATCCCCTTCCCTCCCCCCTCCCTTTTCCTCCCCTCTCTTCCCCCATCCTTTCCCCTCCGCCCTCCTCCCATCCCCTTCCCCCTTTCCCCCATTCTATTCAGTTTTTAGAAATACAATTTGGGTTTACTAAAAATAGATTTCATGACACACAAATAGGTTGCTACCCACAATCCAAAAAACACTGGTTGAGACCATTCCAAAATGTTATGGAATTGAGGGCTCTGAGGGTCCCCGCGTATGGTTTGTGAGTGAAAGATACAAGGAAGGTTTACTGAGGTTAGATGAAGTTGACTACAAAGGGCATTATGTTAACAAAAGCTTGAAGTCTTTTTAAAAAACAAACGTACTGAAGAAACATCCAACAGTCCTTGACAGTCTAAAGATGTACATGAGGGTTTTCCTTTCCCTGGTGGCGCAGTGGTTGGGAGTCCGCCTGCCGATGCAGGGGACACGGGTTCGTGCCCGGGTCCGGGAAGATCCCACATGCCGCGGAGCAGCTGGGCCCGTGAGCCATGGCCGCTGAGCCTGCGCTTCCAGAGCCTGTGCTCCGCAACGGGAGAGGCCGCAACAGTGAGAGGCCCGCATAACTCATAAAAAGTAAATAAATAAAAAAATAAAGATGTACGTGGTACAGTGAGGTGCCCCTGGAAGATAAACATGGACTAACAACATCGTTAGCTTGTCGAGAGCACCATCCAAGGATGGGTGAAGGCAGGACCTTTACAAAAATATCGAAATAAATGTGGAATGACTGGGCATTACGAGTCTTAATCTATAAACAGAGTAACCGTTCTCCAGGTAAGTTTCTTTTTTTTTCTCTTTATCACAATTCAGCTTCTTGGATATCTGGGCAATTTCCTTCTTCAATAACATGACAGAATTTCTTATCAAAACTTAAGCATTTTTGCTTATGAATTAGCCACCTTGTAACCAGTCATTGGAGCAAAGAAGTTTTACCCTTATACTTTCTGCTGTCTGAAAAATACCACTTGAATCAGTCTACTACATTATTGAATAATGCTACAAAAGTTTGTAGTAATTTTATATCTTCTTTGGAGAAATGTCTCTTTAGGTCTTCCGCCCATGTTTGGATGGGGTTGTTTGTTATTTTGATATTGAGCTGCATGAGCTGCTTGTATACTTTGGAGATTAATCCTTTGCCAGTTGCTTCATTGGCAAATATATTCTCCCATTCTGAGGGTTGTCTTTTCGTCTTGTTTATGGTTTCCTTTGCTCTGCAAAAGCTTTTAAGTTTCATTACGTCCCATTTGTTTATATTTCCATTTCTCTAGAAGGTGGGTCAGAAAGGATCTTGCTGTGATTTATGTCATGGAGTGTCCTGCCTATGCTCTCCTCTAAGAGTTTGATAGTGTTTGGCCTTACATTTAGGTCTTTAATCCATTTTGAGTTTATTTTTGTGTATGATGTAAGGGAGTGTTCTAATTTCATTCTTTTACATGTAGCTGTCCAGTTTTCCCAGCACCACTTACTGAAGAGGCTGTCTTTTCTCCACTGTATATTCTTGCCTCCTTTATCAAAGATAAGGTGACTATATGTGCATGTCCGTCATACAGAGTGAAGTAAGTCAGAAAGAGAAAAACAAATACCATATGCTAACACATATATATGGAATCTAAAATAAATGGTTCTGAAGAACCTAGGGGCAGGACAGGAATAAAGATGCAGACGTAGAGAATGGACTTGAGGACACGGGGAGGGGGAAGGGTAAGCTGGCACAAAATGAGAGAGTGGTATGGACATATATACACTACCAAACGTAAAATAGATAGCTAGTGGGAAGCAGCCGCATAGCACAGGGAGATCAGCTCAGTGCTTTGTGACCACCTAGAGGGGTGGGATAGGGAGGGTGGGAGGGAAACGCAAGAGGGAGGAGATATGGAGATATATGTACACGTATAGCTGATTCACTTTGTTATAAAGCAGAAACTAACACACCATTGTAAAGCAATTATACTCCAATAAAGATGTTAAAAAAAAAGTTTGTAGTAATTTAAAAATTGCTTTCCCACACCATATATAGACTATCACTAGTAATTAATGCAGAGCTTATCAAGGCCAATATATGTGGTTATCTTTCTTCATCTCTTTCCTCTACTTTTACGCATGGAGTAATAACTTTTATTGGAATGACTACACGAATGCATATGAAACAGCCCCTTTTCTCTAGAATCTTTCAGGCCAACGGGGATCCCAGAACTATGGAAATGACCCTCATGCCACACAGAATGTGGTGAGCGCCTCAAGCCACGCAGAGCCCCAGACCCAGGAGGAAAGGCACCCCCATCCTTCTCGTGGAGATGACCACGGCCTCATGGAGAGGGTAGACGTTCCAAGGGGCCTCCAAGGATGCGGAAGGGTTCTACAAAGAGAGACTGAGTGGTGAGCAGAGTCCTGGGAAGAGGAAACTTCACAAGCGCTCCTAGAAAGTAAGTATCAGTTTAGCTGAACGGGAGGGTCCTGTAAGGGGAGGGCTGGGAGAAGCACACAAAATGTTAGGGCTTTCCCTTTGTGTGGCTACTTTTCGTTGACCACGCATTGGCACATCCGTTATCTCAGTGCCATCTCTTCAGGACTACAGTACGACAGACCCTCACGCCCAAGGAGAGCGTTAGTACTTTACAAGAGAATAAAAGGAGAGCTGGAGACTTCCCGGTAGGAGGAGGGCCAGTGATAGGCTGCCTGCACTTGTTGGAGGGGTAGCGATGCTGCGTGTGATACACATACTTTCTTTGAGAAGTGGACTCTGCCCCGTCTGTCAGAACGAGAAATTCTGTCTTTGGGATACTTGGGCCAGGCCAGCAAGGTCAAGGTTTTCTTTCCTCTCTGCTCTGGGGTCCTAAGGTCTGACCTGGAGCTGCCATTTGCCTTGTTACCTTGGGGGTGGGCAGGCAGGCAAAGGAGCCCTGGAGGTCCCCCTGCTCCATCTTTGACTCTCCCCCAGGGACTCCCTGAAAACCGGCTTCCGCTGAGATTTGTTCTCTTCGGATTTTGCCACTTGTAACTGACAGGGACCTCGGCACAGATGGGCTGAAGCAGGAGAGCTGGGGGCAGAGAGTCCATCTAGGGGGCTCTTCTAAAAGTCCCCCTTAGCCCTTTTCTACACTACCTTCTGGGCATCCTAAGTCTACAGAAAGGTTCTACTAAAAAGGGAAATTCCACTGTTCATTCATACATTTATTCAACAATATTTACAGGGCACTTAATATTTGCCAGGCTTTACTCTAACTGGAAAAAATGGCCAAAGAGGTTTCTGTCTTTATGGAGAACACATTCTCACAGGGAGAGGCAGACTATAAAAAAGTAAGGACAGTAAGAAAATCTCAGATAGCATTTTTGTCCTATGAGTGAAACATCACATCCCCACAGTGACCCAAGGTTCCAGGACCCTGTGTGGCCAGCAGACAGCACAGGTCAAGCGCTTACCCAGAAGATGTTTGACAAAAGAAAACAGAATGGGATAGAAATATATTGTAGTGGGGGACACTGAGTAATCCTTGCTGGTTTTCTTTCTTCAGATGAAAGTCTAACTCATGTTCTATGACTTAGCACAGAAATGGAGCTGTTCCCAACATCACTCTCACGGATTTCATGAAATCCCGTCACTGCAACATTTCAGTTCCACTTTGCGATTCTTTTGCACTTGAGACCGTCAAATGACAATGACCTCAAGTCTGACAATCAGAGAGACTGAACAACAAAAGCTAAAGGGAATGGGCAGGAAAAGAGCTTAATATTAAGTAGAGAGAGGGATGGATTAAATTAACATGCTATCAGTTGATAATGGATTTTTCTTGTATGTTACAACAAATAATTTTTCCCTATATTTACTTTGGACATTCATAACGAAGTTAAATGAAACTCCTACTGCTCTACAAGTTATTGTTATTTGTATGTGTTAGCTATCCTTTTAATCACTTACAGGAGGCAGCTGGTTTTTATCCAATCCCAGTGATTTTAAACTGGGTCATCAAAATCCACTGGGTCTAAGTGAAACCAGGGTTTTAACAATGCCGTGCAATCTTTTGCTGGATGTCAAGCCAGAGGTGATACTGTATTAAGAACAAGAGACTAAGCTGTAACA
Source organism: Phocoena phocoena (assembly GCF_963924675.1). Lineage (NCBI taxonomy): Eukaryota > Metazoa > Chordata > Mammalia > Artiodactyla > Phocoenidae > Phocoena > Phocoena phocoena. The sequence goes on along the minus strand of NC_089230.1, from coordinate 3,115,864 downwards.
ACAACCAAAATGTTCCAATTAACTTCAAGTTAGAGGGAACACGTGGCCAAATACAGCTCAAAGTCAGGGCTTGGGATTGAGAGATTTGCCCTGAATAGAGTATTATAGCCTGGAGATACTCAAAGCCCTACCAACAGCCCTAAAAATATTCTAGGACTTAAGACCCCATGGGCTCACCTGTGTCTGGCTGCTACTTCCACACACTCAGGTCTGCTCCACGTCAACCCAGACATGAGACTCAGGCCCTGCACTGGTTTCCATTTACAAATGAGAGGTTGAAGAAGTTGGTAGGCTTATCAAAGAATTCAGGACACACTGAGGAGCGCAGCCTGCACCACCTACCAAATTAACATGCAGTCACCATCAGTCACTCCTGGGTTCTGATTCCATGTCAACCGCACCACTAGCAGGGGTCCTCCTCTGAGTTGGCCCCCACAGCCGCCTCCTTTCTGTTCTCTCTCACATTCTCTTTTTCTTTACACGCAGGGACTCTCCCTTTTGCTGGAGCAACCAAAGCCCTTGCCCCTGAGGCCCCAGGGTCTCACCTTCTACAGTTCCCTTCCCGAGAGATACTCTGGAGCTAAATGTTAGGATGATTGCAAGTCCTCCACCAGCTACAGCACCTGTTATGTAAACATGGGTTTTATTATTGCAGGTCAGGGGGTGGCATAAAGTCACATCTGTCCCTTTTTCCTTCTCCTTCACAGTTAGCCCAGGGAAGCCCCAGATAAGACAGGCAAGTGACTGTCTTGGTGTAGAAAAATGGAAAGAGGAAAAAATCAACATCATGACAGCGCTCAAGGGTAGTCCGGAAAAGAAAACTAAGCCTCCTGATTATACTTCCCTTCTTGAAACAAAGTTATGGACCTTCCTAGGCAGAGATTCCTAAGTTGGGTAAGCTTTTCCCAAACAGAAGTAAAAGGATCTTCCTTACGAGCAACTTCACCTCAAGACTCTATACCTGGTGGATATTTCATCTTCCTTCTCAATACCTCCTCCTTCAGAGCCAGCAAAGCAAGCACAATATACTTCTTAAATGAACAAGAACCAGGGCGTCCCTGGTGGCACAGTGGTTAAGAATCCGCCTGCCTATGCAGGGGACACGGGTTCGAGCCCTGGTCCAGGAAGATCCCACATGCCGCGGAGCAACTAAGCCCGTGTGCCACAACTACTGAGCCTGCGCTCTAGAGCCCGCGTGCCACAACTGCTGAAGGCCGCATGCCGCAACTACTGAGCTTGCGTGCCTGGAGCCCATGCTCTGCAACAAGAGAAGCCACCGCCATGAGAAGCCCGCGCACCACAACAAAAAGTAGCCCCCGCTCGCCGCAACTAGAGAAAGCCCGCATGCAGCAACGAAGACCCAACGCAACCAAAGATAAATAAATAAATAAATATTTTAAAATATATTTAAAAATGAATAAGAATCAACGTCAACATCCACGGTAGAGAAGAATGACAAATATTTGTGAATCAAAATTATGTATAGACTTGTACTATTAAGAACAAGATCTAGTTCATTTATCAAGATCCTACATCTGGATTGCAAATGTTGCCATGTTAAAGGGCTTGGAATGCATCAGGGATTTTTCTCATGAATATAAGGTTTATAATATTCAGACATGTTTACAGAAAACCATACATCTTCATTGATGGGCTCCAATGACTGCTAAAGAACATTCCACAAATTATTACAAAAATGAGTGTGTTGGATATATATTGAAAACAAATGAGTTTTATGTCCACCAAAAGGCATGCACACAAGTTGTTTCATATCAGCTTTATTTGTAATGACCCCTAAATTGAAAAAACCCAAATACCCATCAGTAGTACAAAGGACAAGTAGATTGTAGACTATTAATACAATATTACTTAGCACTCAAAAAGAACAGACAACTGTAACAATGTAGGTGAATCCCACAGACATAACGTTGAAGAAAAGAACCCAGACACAAGGCTATGTGCTGTCTGATTCCACATATGTGAGCCCCAAAGCAAGGAAAACCAATTAATGGCAATAGAGTTCAGAACAGTGAGTAGGGGTTTTATTGGGACAGAGCACAAGAAGCTTTCTAGAATGCAGGAAATGTCCTGTATCTTCATCTGGGTATGGATATATGTTAACGTTAATTAAGCTTTTCACCTAAGAAAGTGAACTTTCTGAAAATGTTATAATTCATTTAAAAAAAATATATATATATAAATATATAGAGCAAAATCCAAATTTCTATAGTTATGAATTGACTTGTACTGCAGAGTTGAGTGTTCAACATTTTATACTTTCAGAAAGAGCTTTTTGTCATGGCATAAGTAGTGAATTATCAGAATATGTTTCTACCTCTCTTTGCAATATAGCAAGAAGTCTAGCAGACACAACCTTAACCACGTGATCAAGCTTAACATCGCTAATGACATCATGTGTCCTCTGATGTGACCCAATGTCACCTGGATAGTATCCTTGTCCAAAATGTTTAACCTGAATCTGATCATTCGGGAACATCAGATGAATCCAAACAGGGAATTTCTAAAAGATTATTGACCTGGACCCTTCAAACATGTCAACATCAGGGAGCATTTCTAGATTAAAGGAGATGTGACAACGAAATGCCATGTGTGGTTCTTGATTGGATCCTAGATTGAGGGGAAAAAAACGGGCTATTATTGGGGAAATGTGAACATGTGCTCCCACTAGATAATATTATATCAACATTAAGTGTTCTTGGTGTGGTTGCTGGATTGTGGTCCTTTAGGAGAATGTCTTGCTCTTAGAAAATAAATCTGAACTCTCTAGATCATAATGTCTACAAATAACTCTCACGTGGTTCAGCCAAAAATAATAATCATTGTGAGAGAAAGAAGAAGAGGAGGAGGTGAAGGAAGAGGAGAAAACAGCCAAACGTTTGTCCCCGTCACTTGGAGTGAGATGGACCCACCTCAACCCAAAATTTGGTTTGAATGTCGAGACTGGTGATCCCACACATGCACCAAGAGCGTGTGGGAAAGTTTATTGCTCTCATAACGAGGCTTTGCTAGGGGAGAAGTGCAGACTCCCAAGCATGTCTGGAAATGGCTTGAGAGCCAACAGGTGCAGGTTTCACTGTGGTTACAGGTGGTCCTGGGAGATTCTCACGTAGGAGTCAGGGCTCATGCGGACTGAGTTCCCACTGGCACCAATGGAAGGACCACATGGGCTGTCGCATCAGCCTGCCCAGGTTTGGAGCAGACAAGAAGCTGGCTGTGAAGGTGGGATCTGGAAGCGGTCGGCAGCCAACCATCAGAAATGGAGTCAGATTCTGTATCACATTGTCACATTGGTGATTTAGGTGAAGAGGACCTCAGCACGCATTGTACACATCCTGCAGCTTTTCTGTAGATGGAGTACTTTTCAAAATAGAAAGTGGGAGGAGGGAAGATGAGCCTACTGTCCTCTCACATGAGTACCAGGCACTAATACCTAAAATCAATTTAGTCTTAAGGAAAGCTATTTTTGTAAATACGTGATGCTACATTCTAATCATCTGTGCACGCTTAATCTCAAAGCCAGTGTTCTTTCACAAATGAAAGATTTTTACGGCTCAATATAAATATTCCTTCTTATCTCTATCCGTTTACAAGTATAATTATTATGGTCACTATTAAATGGAATACTCAATACTTTAAGATGTCTTAGTTACAGAAACATTGGTCATTTCACTCAAGAAGAAATGATTGAGTGCAGAATATGTACAGGCATTGTATCAGGGGCAGGGATAAAACAAACAGACTAAGACGGGAATTATCAGTTCTCGATGAAGCTCAGTGTCTTAACACACCAGTTAGGACATTCCCCTCTGCCCTTTGTGAGTTTATATTCTGTCAATATTTAAGAATCTAAGTATATAAAATGTATAAAAGTCACAAAACCCAGACATACCATTACAGTTACATGAGAATTTAAGCATCATACTTATACCAATCATAATTTTCATGGGCTCCCCAGAAGGTGTTTTCGTGTCCTATTTTATAATAACGCATATGTTAAATAACATAATTCTTTCTCTGTTATTACATAAATTTATAGCAAAAATCACAAACCTGTGCATATTTATAGTAACTGACGTGGACAGAACGCAATATCGTATCCACATCTGCTCTAAGCAGATAATTGGAGAAGAAAAACTGTCCCATAAATCCATGGTGCTACGGTTGCCCTACATCTAGTACTTCTGAGACTTCAAATATGCTATCCCACTGATTTGAGGAGCTTGCTTACATTTGCTGATCACTCCATTTTTAGGTCCCCAAAGTGTAGTGTCCATAGTGATAGTAGATCACTGCAAAAGAAAATTGGGGCAGGTGTGGGCAAATAGGCCTTTGGTGGAGTTTCAATTGTTGTCATCTTTTTTGATTCAACTTCTCTCTCCGGAAATTCACCAACAGATAGATTTATACACGTGCTCAAAAATATACTGCGTGGTTGCTTATTATAGCATTATGTATAAAAAGATTAATTCCATAAGAATTATCAGTTATGTTACATTGTGCCGTGGAATACTATACAGACAATAAAAATCAAGTCGATCTATATATGCTGGTAAATTTCCAATACATAAGTAGTGAATAAAGAAAGGTACAGGAGAAAAGTAGGTGGAGGATGCTCGTGTTTGTGTAAGAAAGGGATATCATGTATGCACTCCTGCACAGGTGAGCCTTGAGCGACCGCACAAGTTCACCTCGACACAGATTTTTTTTCAACAAATACATATAGTGCTACACGATCCACAGTTGGGTGAATCTGTATATGTAGAACCAAAGATAGGGAGGGCTGACTGTGGGACTTGAGAATCCTTGGGTTTTTGTATCCACAGGGGGTCCTGGAACCAATCCCTTGAGGATTTTGAGGGACGACTGTATACACACAGAACATTTCTGGTTGGTGTCATAAGAACCTTGTAACGTGGGTGACCTTTGGGAAGGGTGAATGGGGTTGGAGGGGGACATATTTTGCATCTTTTCTGTAAGGCCTGCCGTGATATTTACACTTTTTACCATGTGCATGTGTGTATATGTGCGTGTTGTGTATATGTGTGTGTGCGTGTTGTGTATATGTGTGTGTATGTGCGTGTTGTATATAATGTGTGTGTGTATATGTGCGTGTTGTGAATATGTGTGTGTGTATATGTGCGTGTTGTGTATAATATGTGTGTGTGTATCTGTGCGTGTTGTGTATAATATGTGTGTGTATATGTGCGTGTTGTGTATAATATATGTGTGTGTATATGTGCGTGTTGTGTATAATGTGTGTGTATATGTGCGTGTTGTGTATAATATGTGTGTGTGCGTGTTGTGTATGTGTGTGTGTATATGTGTGTGTGCATGTGTGTATCTGTGTGTGTTGTGTATAATGTGTGTGTGTATATGTGTGTGTTGTGTATGTGTGTGTGTATATGTGTGTGTTGTGTATATGTGTGTATGTGTATATGTGTGTGTATGTGTGTGTATGTGTATATGTGTGTGCGTGTATGTGTATAATATGTGTGTATGTGTGTGTGTATGTGTGTGTATAATATATGTGTGTGTGTATAATATGTATGTGTGTGTGTATATATAATATATATGTGTGTATATATATAATATGATGGTGTTGATCATTGTGATTGCCACATTGCATTCATCAAGGAAGAGGACAGAAAGTTAAAGAGCTTTTAACAAGAATCTCATATCCCGTTTGAGCAGTTCTTATACTAAACAATGCTGCTCCTCCAGCCAAGAGAGTGAAGATAACTTCAGCTTACCTAAGAAGACAAGATTCCATTTGCACGGTTAAGTCCCGTCATGGAAGCACTTGAAGGAAACATCTCCACAGAGCTCTTACCTCTGTTTATTTGCAATCCTGTTTCTGCACTGGTGGGAAGGGGGAAGGTGGGTGTTTGTGGGGGGGCAGGGAAGGGGCTAGCAAATCAGAGTATAAACAAAACTGCTTTCAACGTAAAGAGTTGCTTCTAAACCATAGATCAGAAGGTACCCTCAGTTAACACCCCACCATGCTCAGAGTGTCTGGTAGTTCTGGAAAGAATGGAGAGAAAGCATTGCCCCAGCCACCAGCCTGTCCAAATTGTGCAGATGTTAAGTGACTTCCCCAGCTTTTCACGTCAGCAAGAACTGCTGCTCATCTACTTCCTTGGCGAGTTACCATTTCGTTTGGAGTCGGTTATGGTTTACCTGCTTCTTCACACAATCCTATTCAAAGTCTTAAAAATTTCACCATCCAGGTCATCTGATTCAACCTTCTGATGTTACAGATGAGGAAACCGGCAACAGGCATGTCTTTGTAGACTAATGGGACTTCCTTTCTGGTCCACGTGTGAGGACGCACCCCTGGATGCTACTCTGTATTCTTGTCCTTCTTTTCCCCCAAACTCTCCTCTCCCCGCCAACCATCTTTGGCACACTGGAGGGCAAAACGGCCTTCCTGGTGGGAGCCAGAGAAACTAAGGTGAGAGCTGAAAAACATCTGGACTGTACGCTCTTCGCCATCAAGCTTCTGTGGAATGTGTGCTTGTGAGATTTTCTTCAGGGGTCAAGATTTTCTTCCAGGGGTCAAGCCCACTCTTTGCTATTAATGATTATAAATAACCCTTTAAGAGATTTTTCTTATAATAATTAAAAATCTGATCAACTATTCTAAAACAATTAATCTGTTCGGAAAAAATCATTTCAACTGGTTTTAGGGGGTCATGTAGACGTAGGGCAGTTAACAATCTAGATGTTCAGCTTTAACTGGTTTTAGAGGTACAGAGTTGCTAAGGCTTCCCCTGCCCCTGTTTCCAGATGCCCCCAAAGCCAATGGCCTGTGAATAATACAGGGAAGCCACAAAACCCAAAAGCCAGTGTGACGTCAAACAGGAACACAATTTTAAGAAACCAACGTTTACTTCAGTCATTACCTCGTCAGATGAAGGAATAGCTACCCATAGACAGTCTCACTGTGGCTCAAGAAACTTGAGGAGTATAAAACATGAGTAGGTCATGGGTTCTGTTCAAACCTCCCCTGACCTCCTTCACTGCAGAGGCCCCCTTCGGGTGACTTTACACCCCAGAGTGACAGGAAACCAGAAAACTGGGTTGGATAGGATCTTAACCAAGCTCATCAAAGATAGAAACTACTTACTTTTAAAACCCTCATGAGATTAACTGAATGCAATAATAAACATTTGACATCATTTTATATCCAAAAATCATCTTAAAAGAGAGGAGAATTAAAGTCAGAAGACAAAACAATACAGAACTGTTAGGGTGTGGGTGGGGAAAGGGGAGAACAGAAATGGGTTTCCGAGAGCCTAGGAAGAGCCCACAGGGGCTGAGAGAACAGGTTTCTAACTAGAGGGTAAGTGTTGGAAAATAGGCTTTAATGTTATATTTCAGTGTAGAGTAACTAATGCAACATCATGTGATTAGACCAAAGTATCTAAGTAAATAACAATTCCTTGAAAAGGGACCAATATGAAGGGAATGTGAAGAGAATGAAAAAACAGAAGTATCTTCCTATGGGATAAGATCAATAATTATAATTATTCATTGTTTCCATCAGAGCCTCTTCCCACATGGTCTTCGACATACATACCCATCACCTTCACAGCCAGATGAATGCTGTAACATACTCTCATGTCTAAGTTCAAGGCCATGAAAGACAGTAGATGCAAAGCAAAGCAAAAATTGTGGCCGGCATTGTCCATTTGCACACCAGATCTCTCTAAGTTGTAAACACAAAATCTTTATATGTTTAACATTTTATGCAAATATCTCCCATCAGTAGAGTCTGAACACACGGTGGACACAGAGCCAGCTGGGGCCCACAAGAGGACCATACCCTGGTCCCGATCGTGATTTTACACATACGCACACACGTCAGATAACTTCAGCGGACTTCCAAATAAACGTTCAGCCAAACTAGGACAGGGCACTTCACTGTCCCCTTGCCACAGCTGAGCAAATAAGTCAGGGAGAAAAAGGAAACCATCCATGTGTGTTCACAACAACCCGTTCACCATCTTACCTTCATCTCATAAGGAATCTCCTAAAGAGAAATGATTAACAGGACAGGAGCCGTTACAGGAAATAGCCACCTAGGGCCTGAATGGACACCTACCCTCGTGACTGGGGCGCAGATTGGTGGCAGGTGAGGGCACGAATAGGGGCAATGGTTTCCGTTCTTCTGTTCAAAGTTCCCACTCCACTCCCTCCAGGCAGCCTGCATGCTTACTGGCTGTTTAAAACTTTAGACCAAGCCAACCTGCTGACAGACGGTCTTCAAATCAATGACTCCCAATGAAACTTAATTTCCAATTGCCTTGATCTAATAGATGCTATAATGTGCTTTCAGTGGTTGAAATGAACAAACACGTCGGCCTTCCAACTTGCTGGAGCTCAAAAGAAAGCCCTTCTGATATACAAGGTCAGCAAAACTGATGTAAATGCTTTTCTCTCCTGTTCAGTGCATGCATATTGTCAAGCTTGGCCGAGAGACTCAAAGGAAAGACACAGCCTTGAGTTGGAGAGGTGATAAGGTCGAGGTCCTTAACCACGTGTAAGTGTCCTTGTATATTTTGTTGCAGGTGCATAGGCACCCGTCACTCAAACACTGGTTTACACCTGGCCTCCCCATCTTCCATGGTCAAAGTACCCACAGCCATACACCCTCCCACATATGTAGAGATGTGTTTCCATCACGTTCGGTGAGTGCCATGACTACCATTTCCCAAGGAAATGCATTCACAATCCTATGGTACTTGAGTATTCACACGCTTAATGGTTTCTACAGTTACATATTCATAGGCAATTATCTAGTAGCATTTTTATTTGCCAAATGCAAAGGAAACAGTAAAACCAGTAGACATTTTTAAGCTCTAACAAAACCAATCTGTACCATAAGTCACTTCAAAATTGTGATAATCTCTGAATAACATAGATACAGGTACTTACTATTGCCTGTTATGACTTACAAAATATTCTCGGCCGGGTCCTATCACACTAGGGAATGTGGGAATTTTGCTACTACTGTTAGTACAGGACCTCCAGAACATAGCTTTTTAAATTCTAATACCACACATTTCCACCAAAAGGACGATAAATGTTTGCTAAAATACAATTCTTATTGCTTTTATAAATGCCAGCCATGCATTCACTAATTATTAGAAAATGGCATAAAATGTATCCAGGTTGTTATATACCAGGATAATCACGTCAGTTCCCATAGACTTCACTAGTTGCTTAACCAAAAGAACATAGTATGCACCTTTGAGAGTAACCTCGGGCCAAAACTGAATGCTGAGTATAGAGCTGATGAATCTGTCAGACACCCATGGTGATACCGAATTATTCTCCCCAAAGATGGAAAAATACCAAAATACCATTCAGATAGAATCATTGCCATATCTGAATGTCTTACCAAATGCCATTTTTTTCCAGTAAAATTAATTGAAGAGCTGTACTAACTTTTGCTCTAAGATCATAACTGAGCAAAGAAAGTCAAAACATGGGCAGACACTGAAATACAACCGCTTCTGAGGTGAGTGGGAGACATTGCTCTCACCTGCTTCCATTAAATCCCACTGACCAGGGAGAACCAAAACCAGACCCTTTGCTTTAAAACGCACACAAGCCATGCAAGGGGACACAGAGATTCATGTCTTATGAGCAGGAAGGACTTTGATGACTTCGTATTTCTTATGACGTCAAAGGAGAAAAGCCATGGACTCCATTTTGGAGGTACACGCCCAGTCCCCTGGTGCCCCGACCAGCCCCTGCCACCGACCAGGCCACAGGGCTCCCCTCTGAAAAGAAGAGCAACCCCAAAACACAGCTCCTCTCCCTGCCTGGGTTCAGACCTTTCCCCCACAGGCCCTTTCACCTCCCCTTCCACAGCTTAACCGATAACAAAACATTTGCATCTGGTTCATATTTCCTTTGTGTTTAAACTACAGTCCAGAAAAGAACTTGACTAGTTCATCGGGGCCTACTTTCAACCAAATCCAGAATACTGTAAGTGAAATAGAAGGTGTCTGACTGGGTTGCTTTTATGTGGCAATCAGATATCCAAGAATTACTTTTGCTTCCATAGGAAATTTCCCATCTTCACTTTTTCGTTGGTTTGATTCCAGGGAAAGGAGTCCCCAGATGCTTGTGGCACAGCACCTCCCCTTGAGATCAGTCCACCATTAGATCTGCCTCAAGCCTCACCTCCAACTTCGGGAGGATGCAAAGGGCTGCCTGAGCAGATGGGGATTCAACATGACGCAACCCTGAGCATCCCTGGACTGGAGAAGCCTGGGAGAAGCAGCAGCCCTCCTGACGCCCCTTGCCAGCAACACACATGAGGGGACAGCACCAGCACCCACTCTCCAGACCCAGGCGTCCTGCACAGACGTCAGTACAGGCCACAGAACCACAGGACAGTTCGACACCCCCATGTATGTGACAGCAAGGCAGAGGACGGGAAATGGCCAGCCATCCCCAATCCATACCCAGCCTCTTCCAGCCTCCTCTCCCACTCCACCCCACCTCCTCTTCTCCACACAGAGTTTCAAGTTCACCCAAATTTGGGTCTTCAATGTCAGCCTGCTCAGCACATTCCCACTCCCCCGCCCCCCATTTCCTGGAGGCACATGGAAAATCCCATTTGTGGGGAAAAAAGTCTACTCAAGTTGCCTTGACACAGGGAGCTGCCGAGCACCGGCTGGAGCATTCCTGCAGAGCATCTCAACTCCCAGACCTTCCCTGCAGGCTCCTTTCCTTTCCTCCAGCCTGGCTCTCCCTACCTTCCTCCTGGCTGCCGCCCTCAAAGCAGGCAGTGGGCTCCTCCTCTGGGAGCCCCGACTGTCCTCCACCCTCCAGGGCTTTGCGTTTCTTCGACATCTCTGCCGGGGCTGGGGCTTTGGGGTGTTCTTTCCGCACCCCCAGCCTCCCCCCTCGGAGAGGAGAGTGAAGGTGGGGTTAGGTGGAGGGGAGAGAGACGGGCGAAAGAGGTGGGGAGGAGAGGCCGGGGAGGGAGATGGCTGGAGAGGAATTGCTGCTGAAGGAGGGAAGGCACTTTGGGGAAGCAGGAACCAGGCGTGCAGGCGGCACAGAGAGCCTACAATCAGTTCAGCAGCAGTCCTCCGTCTAGGGGGCTCTCTGCTCTCTCTCTCTCCCTCTCTCTCCCTCTCCCTCTCTCCCTCTCGCCTTCCTCCTTCCTCTTTTTCCTTCCACTAGAAGGGTAAGCCCAGAGGGAAAAAGAGACCAAAACGCTAGGGAGGAGAGGCTCTTTGGGCGCTCAGCTGATTTCTTTCTAATTTAGGAGGGGGATAGCGTGGGTGCTGGGTATGGGGACTTCTAACCCTGTCTGTAAAGGACTGGTGTCCTGGGAAGGGAGGTGTTGGGGGGGGGGTGTTAGTGGTGTTTGGAAGGGAATATTTTTAGTGGATTACAAGGAAAATTGGGTAGAATGCTGCAGGATGCAATATAGTGATGCCTTCAGGTGCTAGGGGCACAGGACCCCCTCCTCCTCTGTGACATCATTTGAGCTTTTGCAAAAGGGGTTGGGGGAGGTGCAGGGAGGACCAAGGAGAGAGGCCCGAGGCAGAAACGGGAGGGGGAGGGGTCTTGTCCCCATTCAGAACTGAGGAAGGAGGCCCAGAAAGGAGGCAGGAGGGTGGGGGCCTCCTCCCAAGGCCCCCTTGGGTCTAGCCTTGCAGGGGCGGCCGTTTGCAGCTGGAGGGCAGCCTTGCAGGGAACTTGGAGCTGGAAACTCGGTCCAAGAAGCAGTAGCCGGAGGCAATCGCTCAGGCGCTGGGCTCCGCTGCCCTCCCTCTCACCTCCTCTGGCACCCCTGAGTCTTCTGGTTTTATGCACTCAGGTCTCTCTTCTCCCCTCCACTCATCACCCCTCTTCCAAAACAGTCATGTCCCCAAACAACACACACACACACACACACACACACACACACACACACTTTCTTATTGCCGAAAAGGATGGAGGGAAACGATGGTAACTTTTTTTAAATGGTTGGATTGGAGTTTTTCTGGACTCTCAAGGGTTAAATAATAGGTACAAGGAACAGTCCACTTACCGCCGAAGTATGCGAAGCGCCTGTCTGCTTTCCGCTTCAAGTTCACACACTGGAAAAAGAGAGGAAAAGCAAAGAGAAAAAAAAAAAAGCGGACGGGCCCGGAGCCCCGTGGGTCCAGGGCTCCATTGAGAACTGCGCACAACAAGTTGCCAGTGAGCCCAGGTGGCCCAAGTTCATGACCTCTCCAAGAACACTCGCTTCTGCTCCACTCGGCAGGCATATTCCAGAGGCGTGGGGCAGTCTGCCTTTCGCGCTGATCTCCCCTGAAAAGGAGCAGACAACTCTAAGCGGTGTGTGGCATTCCTCTTTCCCTCTTCTCCATCTGGGGGTCTCCGGGAAAGCCGCGCTGAGCGCTCTAGGCACCAAGGAAGACCGGTCCATTTCAGTTCATCCTCCCGCGGCCGCAACTTTGGACCCACACACCTACAGAGAACCTAAGTGCGAGTGTGCGTGTGTGTTTGAGTGTGTGCGCGTGAGTGTGCCAGCCTGTCTGCCCGCGCGCACCGGGCTTTGGGGCGCATGTGCTCTCGGGAACGACTCTCCCTGGCTGCCTGGAACTTGGAGAGTTTTCCTTTAAGCCGGAGCTGCTGCTCGGACACCCCCCCTCCCCCCCCCCCCCCCCCCCGCGTCCAACAGGAGGCGATGACGTCTGTAGCCTCGTTGCCAGACAGTCCCCAGGCTGCCGCTGCCGTTCATTGACAGGAGCGGGCGCTCCGACGTCAGCAGCCGGACCTTTGGCAAAGCTGCTGGGCGGAGACGGCTCCCACCCCCGCACCTGCCAGCCCGCCCGCGGCGGGAGGAGGGGGAGTAATGAAATCAAAGTCGCTGGGGAGGGGCCCGGCGAGGCTCCGGGGCTCGAGGAGGAGGGGACTCCGCTCTGCCCTCTTTATCCTGGAGCTCCAGAGTTTATAAATAGCGCTGTCTCCAGCCAGACTCGACCCCTCCGCTGCAGCCCCCGCGGGGCCCCCGCCCCTGCCCCTGTCACTTCGCGCTGGACTCGCTCGGCCGGGAGGGAGGCGCGGAGGGGGCGGGGAAGCAGGCAGTGGAAACGGACGTTGCTTCTCTTCCCTCTTCCCATTCATAGATTCGGTTTGAGGCTTGGGGCCGCCGCTCGGCTCCAGGAGCCGCAGTGAATGGATGGACAACCGTGCGCGGGGACCACTGGGTGGGCAGGGTGTCGCCCTCGCGGGAGGCGCTCCTCCCACGCGGGAACTTGCTCCCTCGCCTAGGGGCGGGTGGGAGGACCCCAAACGACCATCCTTAAGAAGAGACCCAGGGCCTGCCCCCTCTGGCTCCTCCAGCCCCGGCGTTCTTTTCTGCCCCTGCTGGAACGCAAACCGCAGAATCGAGCTGCGCTCGGCCCCAGCACCATGGAGAGCCGGGACGCGGACCAGCCTCCGCGGCCACGCGGCGGAGGGGAGCGGCCATGTGGCGCAGGGCAGTGGCTGGGGCCGAGGGTGTCACCTCGCTGTGCGCACCCTTGGCTGCACAAGCCGGCACGCTCTCCGCTCCCGAACCCCATGGCGCGGCGTGGGGTTGCGGAGGACCGCAGGGCGGATGCCCCACCAGAGCCCCGCTCGCAGGGGTCGTGGGCGCGCGTCTCCCGCGTGCTGCTGCTGGGAGCTGAGGGATGGCGAGGCCCGCGCCGTCCCGGAGCGGGACGCGGCGCCCCCGTTTGGGCGCTGCCCCCGCTTCTCGCTCAGGATCCCGCAGGATGGAGTTCTGAGGCGCCCTGCTCCCCGCTGGAGCTTGACGGACGCGCACGAAAGCTTCCATGTGACCCAGAGCACAGCGTGGCCGAGGGAATCCGAGAGCGCCTTTGCTACCCCAGGACCCGCGCGCGCGGTCTGGGTGACAGCAGAAGCCCAGGAGTGTGGAGACCGACCCGCAGAGCCCTTCAGAGCCCGGTTTGGCCCAGGCTGTTCGAGAAGCTGCCGCTCAGGGGGACTTCTCCCCGTGCGCCTGCTCCCCACCCCCGTGAAGGCCACCCTCCACCTGGGCCCTGGCCGCAGCCCCTCTCGCTGCTAGAGGTGACCACATCTTCTCTGCTGTTCCCACCGCTTTCTCTCCCCTTTACAACAAACAGCTCCCAGCAGTTGCCCTAGACTCTTGTCTCTGGTTTCTCTCGTCTCATTGGCTCTTGAACCTAGGCCTACAAGACCGTCTTAGATGTTCTAGCTCAGCGACTCAGCAAAAGCCCGCTCTCCCCCAGGTCAGCGGCCACCCCCGGCTGCTCAGTGCAAAGGTCAGTTCTTAGCCCTCCCCTTGCCTGACTTCCCGGCCGAGTGGGTCTGAGTCTACGGTTCCCTCCTCCAATGGACACACCCTTCACTTGGCTTTCAAGACAGCACACTCCCTGGTTTCCATCCTACCTTTCTGCCCATTCCCTCTGGGTTACCTTTGATGAATCTGCATCCCCCCAACTTCTTGACGTTGGAGTGGCCCACGGCCCCCTTACCTTCTCTCACCACCTGCCCCCTTGGTGGTCTCACTCTGCCTCCTGGTTTTAAGTCCTGTCTCAGCGCTGAAGACTGCATTTATATATTCAGCTCAGACCTCTCCCCTAAATTTTAGACTCATGTCTCACTAGCACCTCCACCTGGGTGTCTAGAAAGCATCCGAAACTTAGGAGGGCAAAGTGGGTTCTTGATCTTACCCTCACCCCAAACCTGCTCTGCCCACAGTTTTTCCCACCTCCGTCAACAGACATTTCAGCCCCACTCCCCGGTCCCCAGCCCCACTGGCCGTTTATAGAACCCATTCAGAACTCTGCGTCCGCGGATCCTCTCCAGACCTTCTTCTGCTAAAGACGCACAGAACTAGCTCTCTTCCTCTTTCTCACACTTACTCTGGGGCCTCCTCAGAGAAGCCTCCAGAGGACACCTCACTTAAAACTTCAACTCACTTCCTGTCCCCCATCCTTGCTTCACTTTCCTCTTGGTGTTCCTTCTGGCTTACTTGTTTGCCTTGTTTATTCTATCTCCCCACTGAAATGCTAGCTTCACGAGGACAGGGAGTTTTGCTTTGGCTTAGAATTGCATTAAAAACTAGACTTAGCCTCACGAAGTTCCTCACCTCACCACACATTCAGGAGATGCTGGGTTTGTTTGGTGACAAATAGAAGCAGGTGAGCGTAGAGACTGTCCGGGGCATTTCTCCACCACAGTGGTCCCCAGGTAAACTCTCCATCTGAGAGTGTGGGAGCCCCGCCCGAGGCCACTGTTAGGCCTCTGGGTGACTCCATTCGCTCCCCACTCACTTTCTTATTCCATTGCTTCTTTCTCTTTTTTTTTTCTCCCTGTTGGCCTTTTCTTTGCTGTCCAAGCCTTAAGCCTGCCATGTGCCACAAGGAGGTAAAGGGGAGCTGAGCTGCCCTGGGTCCTCAGAGACCACAATCCTTCCCTTCAGCCCTGTTTTTTTGTTGTTGTTTTTTGTTTGTGTGTTTGTTTGCGGTACGCGGGCCCCTCACTGTTGTGGCCTCTCCCGTTGCGGAGCACAGGCTCCGGACGCGCAGGCTCAGCGGCCATGGCTCATGGGCCCAGCCGCTCCGCGGCATGTGGGATCTTCCCGGACCGGGGCACGAACCCGTGTCCCCTGCCTCGGCAGGCGGACTCTCAACCACTGGCGCCACCGGGGAAGCCCCTCAGCCCTGTTTTAGTGTTCACACCCCTTCTCATCCAGCAAGTAAATATCCTGAAACTGTAGAACATCCACTCTATGTGCCAAACATCATATTCATTCAGCAGCCACTGAGCTCTTGGGGCCAAAGCTTGAAGGCCCAGATCTCCCCGCAGGCTCTCTGATGGGGGAGGGGAAGGGGCACAGAAGGGGCCCCAGGGTGGGTGCTGTGCAGGAGGTGGCCTTGCGGGCGGAGCCCCACCCAGGAGGCCGGCCAGGGCCCGAGGCAGGAGCCAGCGGTGGTTCGGAAGGCCCAGTGCCCCAGGCTCAGACCCGCTGAGGAGCTGGAGGTGTATTCTGAAGGCCTGGATGGGTTTTCAGAAAGGAATGAAATAAAGTCCTATTTGTGTCAGGAAGACAACTGGGGAGCGGTGGA
Organism: Phocoena phocoena; assembly: GCF_963924675.1. Classification (NCBI taxonomy): domain Eukaryota; kingdom Metazoa; phylum Chordata; class Mammalia; order Artiodactyla; family Phocoenidae; genus Phocoena; species Phocoena phocoena. Next base: position 3,099,728 of record NC_089230.1, on the reverse strand, counting down.
GAGGGGCTGAGACCATAGACAGGGAGAACAGCTGAGAGGCTGTTTCACAGATCCGGAGTTGAAGGAGTGGGCAGAGCTGGCAGTGTGCGTGAGAGGATGTAGGAGGTGAGGAAGACGGAAGTAGTTCTAGAATGCATACGTGGTGGCCCATCTTCTGAAGTAGGATCTGAAAATTCAGCCGAACTGTGCTGAGGATTCCAGGGAGCTTGACGGCAAGGGGCAGACAGGTTGGCTCCACTGGCTGCTACAAATAAGTTCCCTTTAAGATCTGTCACCCACCTTGTACACCTGGAGACTCCACGTTACCTGCCAGCCGGAGCAGATGGGGGTTGGAGGCTCTCGGGTGAAGACTCATGGGACACTGGTGTATAAGCCAGGCCACCTCGTTCATCCCAGGGAGGAGAGTCTGTGAGGGCTGGGCTTCCCTCTTCCTTTATCCCGGCCACCCCTTCCCACGAACACATCAGATTACAGGACACTCTATGGGCTTCAAGGCCACTTTGTCTAAGCTGTGGAAAGGGGTGATGAACCGGTGGTGTCGGCCAGCGAAAGTCACATGGGCTCTGAGGGGGACTCCCTTCGAGACTGCAGTCAGGACGTCCCAACGGTGACCTGGCTTCCTCGGGGCGCCCTCCACATTTCTGCTTCCAAAATGACCGTTGTCCTCTGGACACCTTGAGGAGAGCCATGAGAATAAAAGGCTCTGAGGGAGCCTGGGGCTTCTCCTGACCCCTGTGAGGCTCAGCTTGTGAGTGGAGCTGCATCCCACAGAGACTTTCCATTCCCCTGGTTCTTGGAAGAGCATTTCCAGGTTCTTCTCATTCCGAGAAGAAGTGAGATCTTTGGATAACAGAGCGTTATTTCTCACCACCTCCAAGAACAGTCTGGGGAAGACAAGCAAAATCAGAGTAGGCTTCCCGGCCTGCTTGGCGAGCATGGGTGGGATCTCTGGTCCAGCCAGCTGAGCGCAAGCATCTCTGTGCCTGGAAGAATTTCTAAGTTGTTGGAAATGATTTTCAAAGGGGTATTGCAGATGTAGAAAGAACATTCAATTAACTAATGAGACTAATCCCCTAGCCCCAAAACGCTGTGCTATAAATGAGGAAAATGAGGGTAAATAATGTGACACAGCCAGATAGTAGTGGAGCTCTGAGTAGGCTCTTTTTTTTAAAGGAAGGACAGTATAGCTGTGGATTGTGTTCAGATTTTGAAACCGAGCATATAAATGCAGAAATTTTAGTTACGTCATATCTGTTCCATAAGTGGCGTGACTTAATTATCCTAAATATTTCATCTATTTAAATTTCATCATTCACATTTTTTAGACTTTTACTTGGAAATAACTTCAAATTTACAGAAAACGTGCAAGAATAAAAATGGTACAAGGCACCTCCATGCACCTGTTACTCAGACTCTCCTGTGAACTCTTACCTCCATGTTCCTTGTCAATTGCAGGCTCTCTACTTTTCTAACCGGTTAAGAGTGAGTTGTACCTCTTGGTCCTTTACTACCCAAATACTTCAGTGTGTATTTCCTAAAAATAAGAATATTTTCTTATATAAACACAGCACTGTAGTCAACTTCAGCCAATGAACATTACTGATAAAGTACTTTTATCTCATCTCCATCCATATTCCAGTTTTTTCCATTGATCCAATGTCTTTCAGACACGTCCTCCCCTTCAGAGCAGAATGCAGTCTAGGGGCAAGGATTTCATTTAATTGCTCTATTCTCAGATGCTCTCAATCTGGAACTTTCCTGAACCGTTCTTTGTCTTTTATGACACGGACATTTTGGAAGACTATAGATATCCCCTCCCCCCATTTCTGAATAAACCGTTTCTCAGTGTGGGTTAGTTAGATGTTTCATCAGGACTGGATTCAGGTTATGCGTTCTCAGCTGGAACACCACAGAGAGGAGGCTGTGTCTTTTTCAGAATAGCACGTCGGAGGCTCTGACGTCCACCCAGTTCTCACTGGGCGTCTGAATCCTGATGAGGTTCTTGTTTGATGTCTCCACTGTGTAATCACTCTTTTTGTTTCACTTGCAACTAATAAGTAGTCTGTGCAGAGACACGTGAAGATCTGGCTAATATTCTGCCCCAAATCGGCTTCAGGGGAGGGTTCCAACTTGGTCCACTCCTGCTTCTTTAGCGCTGGAACCCAGCACACCCTCCACTTTCACTCATCAGCCGTGGGGTGGGAAAGAACCCTCCCTCTTCCCTCATTCACTACTTTATGTATCTGCGTATCAGTGATGTTGCGAGCATTAAAGTGTTCAGGACACAGAGTCCTAGGCATGATGATATATAATTCATCTTTGCATGCACTTAGTTTCCTCATGTTTGGTCCATAAAAGGACCAGTGAGGGCTTCCCTGGTGGCGCAGTGGTTGAGAGTCCGCCTGCCGATGCAGAGGACACGGGTTCGTGCCCAGGTCCGGGAGGATCCCACATGCCGCGGAGCGGCTGGGCCCGTGAGCCGTGGCCGCTGAGCCTGCGCATCCGGAGCCTGTGCTCCGCAACGGGAGAGGCCGCAGCAGTGAGAGGCCCGCGTACCGCAAAAAAAAAAAAAAAAAAAAGGACCAGTGAGAACCCCGTAAGCTGGCTCCTGCCCACACGAAATGCCCTGTCATTTTCTGAGCTCTTCCCTGCTTTTGGCACAGTAAAATGTTACAGACCCATCTTGTACCTTCCTCGCCCCAGCCTGGAATCAGCCATTCCTCCAAGGAACGCTGGTCCTTGTAGTGGTATTAGAGACCAAGATCTGGGTACCAAGGTTGCTCACTGCTAGTGGGGTGTCCTTCCTTCTTGACCCTTGAGCAGACAGATCTAGGCAATTAGTGAGCGCACACACACACACAAATATATGCACACGCACACATACATAGACACACATATGTGTGCACATATACACGCATTTACATATTTCAGGAGTCTTTCTTGCCTTCTCATGGCATCTGTGTATGTCCCTTTATCACAGTGAGAGCCCTCCTGACCCCACTCTAACCACATCAACATATTTCGTTACTTGCTCAATGCCATAATGTGTCTGAAAGTTTCATAATTGCTTTGCCCTCACCCCTGCAACAAAAACAACTAAAGGAGGTCAAGATTAGTTTTGCATTCTCCCCCCAGCACCTCTCACCACATGATATGAAATCCAGGTGATCTATAAACTACACTTTGCTCAGAAGTTCTCAGTTTGTTCTGTCTTCTGTATTTACTTTCCATTTCCTTTCCTTTGATGGATGACAGGATTCCTTTGTTGCGTTGCCCTTTCAGGTTCAGGGGTTTCCCCTTCCTGTTCTTATCGATTTAATTTTATTCTCTGAGCATGTATTTTTGAATAAGCTTCTGAAAGTCAAAACTGTACTTTAAATGCACAGAGAGAGGCCCCTCCATCTAAGTTCTTTCCATTCCATCTCCCCTCACCACCCCCAGGCCTGGCTAGAAACCAATTTCACTGTTTTCTGGTTTATCTCAACTCTGTTTCCTTTTGTAAAGGTGGCAGATGTGTTTGTTTTCTTATTTTCTCCACAAAACGTATACTCTATATGCTCTTTTGCAATTTCCTGTCTGGGATTAGTAACATCTCCTGGAAATCACTCCCTATTGTTTTTCAGTATCTTCCTCAGTTTTTAACAGCAGCTCTACTGTGTGCATGTCCTATGCTTGGACAATTAGGCAATCTCCAATACTTTACAATTACAAATAAGTGCAATAAATTACTTTCTGTTTTTACATTTTCATACTATGGAAGTTATAACTTCAGGGTAAATTCCTTGAAGTGGAATTGCTAGGCTGCAAAGTAAATGTAAACATAGTCTTGTTAGGGGCTTCCCTGGTGGTGCAGTGGTTAAGAATCCGCCTGCCAATGCAGGGGACGTGGGTTTGAGCCCTGGTCCAGGAAGAGCCCACGTGCTGCGGAGCAGCTAAGCCTGTGCGCTGCAACTACTGAGCCTGCGCTCTAGAGCCCGTGAGCCACAACTACTGAGCCCACATGCCACAACTACTGAAGCCTGCACTCCTAGAGCCTTTGCTCTTCAACAAGAGAAACCACTGCAATGAGAAGCCCATGCACCGCAAAGAAGAGTAGCCCCAACTCACTGCAACTAGAGAAAACCCATGTGCAGCAACAAAGACCCAACGCAGCCAAAAATAAAATAAATTAACTAAAGAAAAAAAATACATAGTCTTGCTAGATATTGTCGAACTCTCTTCAAAGGGTTTACATCAGTTTACATCAGTTTACAATCCACCAGTCATTTTCTTTTTAAAAGAAAAACAAATAAAATTTCCCAAGTGTAAACAGATCTATATTAATGGAAAAAAATGTTTTAAGGAAGTAATTTGGTTCACTGAACTGGAAAGATTAGGGTCTAGGGACTGCTTTATCCTCAGGCAACTTGGGGCGTGATGAACTTAACAGGATATAATATAAACATATTTTTCTATGACCCGTCTACTAAACTCAGCACATACATTTTTAACCATTTTTTAAATTGAAGTATAGTTAATTTACAATGTTGTGTTATTTTCAGGTGTACAGCAGAGTGATTCAGTTATACACATATATATATTCTTTTTCAGATTCTTTTCCCATATAGATTATTACAAGATATTGAGTTCCCTGAGTTATACAGGAAGTCTTTGTCATTTATCTGCTTTATATATAGTAGTGTGTATATGTTAATCCCAAACTCCTAATTTGTCTCCACCACCCCCTGCTTTCCCCATCGGTAACCATAAGTTTGTTTTCTATGTCTGTGAGTCTATTTCTGTTTTGTAAATAAGTTCTTTTGTATCATTTTTTTAGATTCCACATATTAGTGATATGTGACGTTTATCTTTCTCTGTCTGACTTACTTCACTTAGTATGATAATCTCTAGGTCCTTCCATGTTGCTGCAAATGGCATTATTTCATTCTTTTTTATGGCTGAGTAATATTCCATTGAATATATGTACCACATCTTTATCCACTCACCTGTTGATGGACATTTAAGTTGCTTCCACGTCTTGGCTATTGTATATAGTGCTGCTATGAATATTGGGTCTCATGTAATCTTTTTGAATTAGAGTTTTCTATGGATATATGCCCAGGAGTGGGATTGATGGATCATACGGTAACTCTATTTTTATGTTTTCAAGGAACCTTCACAGTGTTCTCCATAGTGGCTGCACCAATTTACATTCCCACCAACGGTGCAGGAGGGTTCCCTTTTCTCCACACCCTCTCTAGCATTTATTATTTATAGACTTCTTACTGATGGCCATTCTGACTGGTGTGAGGTGATACATCATGGTATTTCTGATTTGCGTTTCTCTAATAATTAGCCATGTTGGGCATCTTTTCATGTGCTTGCTGACACTCTGTATGTCTTCTCTGGAGAAATGTCTATTTAGGTCTTCTGCCCATTTTTTTATTGGGTTGGTTTTTGTTTGTTTGTTTTTTAAGCTGTATGAGCTGTTTGTATATTTTGGAAATTAACCCCTTGTCAGTAGCATCATTTGCAAATATTTTCTCCCATTCCATAAGTTGTATTTTTGTTTTGTTATGGTTTTCCTTTACTGTGCAAAAACGTTTAAGTTTGATTAAGTTCTATTTGTTTATTTTTTGTTTTTATTTCTATTATTCTAGGAGATGGATCCAAAAAATATTGCTGCGATGTATGTCAAAAAGTATTCTGCTGGGCTTCCCTGGTGGCGCAGTGGTTGAGAGTCCACCTGCCGATGCAGGGGACACGGGTTTGTGCCCCGGTCCGGGAAGATCCCACATGCCGCGGAGCGGCTGGGCCCGTGAGCCATGGCCGCTGAGCCTGCGTGTCCGGAGCCTGTGCTCCGCAACGGGAGAGGCCACAGCAGTGAGAGGCCCGCGTACCGAAAAAAAAAAGTATTCTGCCTATGTTTTCCTCTAGGAGCTTTATAGTATCCTGTCTTACACTTAGGTCTTTAATCCATTTTGAGTTTATTTTTGTATATGGTGTTAGAAAATGTTCTAATTTCATTCTTTTACATGTAGCTGTCCAGTTTTCCTAGCACAACTTATTGAAGAGACTGCCTTTTCTCCATTGTATATTCTTTCCTCCTTTGTCATAGATTAATTGACTATAGTGTGTGGGTTTATTTCTGATATTTCTATACTGTTCTATTGATATATATTTCTGGTTTTGTGCCAGTACCACACTGTTTTGATTACTATAGCTTTGTGGTATAGTCTGAAGTTAGGGAGCATGATTCCCCCAGCTCCATTCTTCTTTCTCAAAATTGTTCTGGCTATTCCAGGTCTTTTGTGTTTCCATGCAAATTAAAAAATTTTTTGTTGTAGTTCTGTGAAAACTGCTATTGGTAATTTGATAGGGATTGCCTTGAATGTGTAGACTTCCTTGGGTAATACGGTCATTTTAACAATATTGATTCTTCCAATCCAAGAACATGGTATAGTTTTTCATCTGTTTGTGTCATCTTCAATTTTTTTCATCAGTGTCTTATAATTTTTGGAGTACAAGTCTTCTGCTGCCCTAGGTAGATTTATTCCTAAGTATTTTATTCTTTTCAATGCAATGGTAAATGGGATTGTTTCCTTAATTTCTCTTTCTGATATTTCATTGTTAGGAGCACATACATTTTGAACCTGTATCCCTCTATATTATGTAATAAATATACTGGAAAAAATCACTTGGAACCAGGCATGATTTGTGTTCTCAATTCTGTCAAGTTCTTGCTCTGTGAATTTGGGGAAGTCATTTGATGTCACTAAGACTCTATTTCCTTAACTGTAAAATGGGGATAAAACAATATGTTCCCCGACTACATAATAGTTTGGTTTAAGGATCAAATGTGTGTGTCATTTATAGACATAAATGACAAAGTGCCATCTGTTTATCTATCTATCGTTTCTATACGTCCACAGTCTTTGAAACGTCTCACTTCTAAGAGAGGGAGGGGAAAGAACATTTAACTGAAATTTAAGAAATTTGCATTTTTTGTTCATTTTCATCCCCACTACAGTTAACACACCGTTTGAATCTAGAAATGCTATTCCATCTTTCTGGATTGTATCTTCCATCTTTATACAATAAAAGGGTTGACCTCTTTGCCTGTAATATTCTTTCCGGTCCCAAAGCATTCAGATTCTTCAAGGAGGCTATGTTAAGCCAGCAGTGAGAGGACTCAGAGGCTTGAGAAGAATGCCACGCCCCCTCTTTAAAGATCTTCACCAAGAAATAAGTTATTTGAAAATGGAACTTTTAACAAAGAGGCCGATACAGTTCCTGAAGGTCTAAGATCATTTTTCTACCAGAAAGTGCAGAACCAGCCACCTTTGATCCAGTGGAAAGTACTTAGGTTCTTATCCCTTGTCTTTCCCTAAGGTCTAGGATAATTATTTTGAGCTTAGCTGGCTAACAAAGGAAGACTGTAAAAAAAAAAAGAAAGAAAGAAAGAAAGAATCCGCCTGCCAATGCAGGGGACACGTGGGTTCAAGCCCTGGTCCGGGAAGATCCCACATGCTGCGGAGCAACTAAGTCCGTGTGCCACAACTACTGAGCCCGTGCTCTAGAGCCCATGAGCCACAACTACTGAGCCCGCACCATAACTACTGAAGCCTGCTCACCTATAGCCCGTGCTCTGCAACAAGAGAAGCCACCGCAATGAGAAGCCCGCGCACCGAAACAAAGAGTAGCTACCCCTTGCTGTAACTAGAGAAAGCCCACGCGCAGCAACGAAGACCCAATGCAGCCAAAAAATAAAATAAATAAATTAAAAAAAAAAGAAGTCCCTCATCCAGCAGGAAGAAAGTAAAGAGAAGCTGGAAAGGAGAGAGTACTCAGAATTAGGTCTATCCTAAGGCAACAGGTGGGCATCAAGTGTTTTCAGTAAGGTGACAGGCTCAGATGAGCTTTCTTTTCTCCAAGGTCCAGCTGTTTCCCCTCCCTCTTATCCATGTAACTAACCATCCAAGATGATCTCTGCAAAGTTTTTAGAGAGCAAACAAAATGCATTATAGTCTCCCTGGCTTGCACCAAAAGCTAGAAGATGAATTTAAAAAAAAATAATTTAATTATGGCTGTACTCAGAGGCAGAGACTGTTAGCATCCTCCGAGAGGCAAAGCCAACAGGGGAGATGGGAAACACAGGGCAGGACCAACCGTGGGGTTCAGTCCAGAAGTGCAGGCCCAGAGCAGCAGTGGGGGACCAACGGGGAAGCAGAGGGCGTAGCTGAGACCACCTGCAAACCCCACCCTCCCCTGCTGCCCCAGGAACAGAAATACAGCCCAACACGGGGTGACATATTTCCCAGTCCTCGCCTGCCCTTCGATGTGGCCGCCACGCTGAGTTCTGTTGAGTAGTTGGAGTAGAAGCCGAGGTGCCGCCTGTCCAAGCAGAAGCCCAGGAGGGACCCAGTGGGCGTGTCTGCTCTGGGCTTTCCTTTCCTTGTGGCCCGAATATCTGTGCAACCTTGGAGGCCACGAGCTGCCAGCCTCAGGACCGTGACCCTCGTCTTAGCCTCGAGTGGCTTCATGGTCAGGTCACCCGTTACAGCAGCAGAGCGCTTCTCTCTGACTACTAAGTGCCGAAGGGCAGCAGGCCTGCCCCATCCTGGACCCCATGCAGCACCCACGGCAGGAACCCGGCAGCCAGCCTCGTCAATATCCAGGCACGACTGTGCTCAGGGCAGAAAGGACAATGCAGTGCTCAGGGTGATGAGCGGGGCTCAGCTAGAAGGACCAGCCGCGTGACCCCCAGCGGGCAGCATGTCCCAGCCACCCCCTGCTGGCTACACAATTGGCTGGGCCCCACGCAAGATGAAGATTTGGGGATTCTTGTTCAAAAACACTAAGAATTTTAAGAAGGTGACAGCCCGGTAATAAACAAGCCTGAGCCCCACCAATGCAAGACCCTCGGTGACTTGAGACACAAGTCACCGGTGGTGCCCTGCATCCACCTTCCCTCTCCACGGAGTCTACGCCTGGGGACCTGTGTTGCCCAACCCCCCAGCAAGTTGCACACAGGGTGGGTGACTGTCTCCTGGGGTCTCAGCTGCAAAGATGAGCTCCCAGTCAACACCCACCACTCATTCCAGGGTATCACAACTGTGCCAGGAGGACTCCCAGGGCTCTAAAACAGGAACAAAGCCACTGAAAAATCAAGCACACAGGAGAGCTTCACTTAATTTCTCTCCTGAGTATTGAGTTGTGAGCAACTGCTTGGTGCCGCCGAGTTCACCTAGAGCAATATTCCTTAATATAGAATCAGGAGCCCTCACAGGAGCCTTGGTGAGTCAGGCAGAATCACGGCCCCAAAGACGTCCATACCCTAGACCCCAGAACCTGTGACTGTGGCACCTGACATGGCAAAGAAGACTCTGCTGTGTGATTGGGGTGTGGACCTTGAGATGGGGAGAATAACAGATCACCCAGGTGGTCCCAGCTCAAGTTCATCACCTTTCCCGGCCGTGGGCAGAAGGGGATGGAGCAAATGGAGCCTTGCTGCCAGTGAAGACAGTGCAAGGGACCAGGAGCAGAGGAATGCGGGGGAGGCAAGGGGCAGATTCTGCCCTGGAAGCTCCAGGAAGAACGCAGCCCTGCCCACACCTTGATTTTAGCCCAGTGAGACCGGGGTTGGATTTCTGACCTCCAGTATCGGAAGATGGTCAATTTATGTTGCTTTAAGCCCCCAGATTTGAGTCCATCTTACCGTAGCTGTGTGATACTAGTGCACTTAGGTTAGCAGTAACCAAAAAAGTGGAAATTACTTTTCTTCCCCCGGATCCATTCCGTTAATGTATGTCTGCAGTAGCCTTGGGGGCGGGGCACTATCACAGGGAAGATCCAGAGGGTGTAAGGATTTAGTCCACTCTGGAACATTCTCAAATCGATATAAAAGGCCTAGAAAACCCTTAGTGACCTTTAATATCTTACCTCATGTGGGTTCTAAGGCAACAGAAGGTACATTTAAAGCTGGTGTTTGCAACTCGGGTGCCCTGCCTGAGGGGTGCCGTCCTTAGAATCGACAGTTTGAGGAGGAAACCCCGGGGGAAGTAGCATCTCCAGAAGACGCTGGTGTTTGCTTGTTTGTTTATTATGGTGAAATGTACACATAACATAGCAGTCTGTAAGTGTGCGGTTGCGCGACATTGGTCACTTTCACCACGTTGTGCGACCGTCACCATTATCCCAACTTTTTCCTCCTCCCAAGCAGCAGCTCTGTCCCCATTAAACAATAAGTCCCCATCCCCCGCTTCCCAGCCCTTGGCACCCACCCTTCTACTTTCTGTCTCCATGTTTCCGCCTACTCTAGGGACCTCATATAAGTGGACGTACACAGTATTTGTCCTTTTATGCCTGGCTTACTTCACTTAACCATATTGTCCTCAAGTTCATCCATGTTGTAGCACGTGTTGGAAATGTGTTCCTTTTTATGGCTGAATGACATTCCATTGCACGGATAGGCCACATTTTGTTTTTCAGTTCATCAACATTTGGGTTGTTTCCACCCTTTGGCTGCTGTGTATAACACTGCTTTGAATATTGGTGTACAAGTATCAGACTTACGTCTATTGAATTCTAAGGTATACTTAGGATTTGCTGGGGATGAGAAGGGAATTCTAACAAGAGGGCTTCTCAGAATCTCTCTCCACCAGCGAGGCTGCTGCCTGCTACAGCTGAGTTGGAAAGTTCCATGCCACGAGGACATCACGAGTAATATATCTACCACACCAGGTGGATATGAGAGTAGAGATGTCAGAATTTACGGCTGAGGCTAACTTGTAGCTGCCAAGGTCAGTCGTATATGATGGACTTTCTAGCACACTGTGAGAAGGGTAGACCTGGCCAGCTATTCTGTTGTGGAGAGTGTGTGGAAACCCATTGATTTGGAAATTTAGATGTTTCCCTTCAGTCAGAACTTTGCTCCTTATAATAGAGAAGCGGCGTTTACCTGCAGGCCACAACGGCTGCATCTGACCCTCCCCCACCAACACCCTTCTTCTGGGCTGTTCCCACGTGGCCCCAGCATAGGAGGCTTGGCCCCAGAGCTTTGCATGAGAAACACGCCGGAATGATAGCAGGGCCCTGGATCCGACAGGCACACTCAGAGCACAGCGTCACTCATCTTTTTTCTTATCCTGAAGAATTTTTTTTAACATAAAAATAACCCTGACTCATAGCACAGGGAGATCAGTTCAGTGCTTTGTGTCCATCTAGAGGGGTGGGATAGGGAGGGTAGGAGGGAGACGCAAGAGGGAGGGGATATGGGGATATATGTATATGTATAGCTGATTCACTTTGTTACACAGTAGAAATTAACACACCATTGTAAAGCAATTATACTCCAATAAAGAGGTTAAAAAAAATAAATAACCCTGACGCCGGTAGGTTTCTGGCCATGCCCAATGGGCTTGCCGGAGAGGGGCTGGAGGCGATGTCTGGGGGTGTGCGGGTCTGCAGGGGCTTCCGGCGGCAGGAACCCCCGGGCTTAGGCATCCCGTTGGATCACATGGGGAATGTGGTGCCTCCCTGTCTCCAACCTTAGCTCCCTTCCCCTGAGGGCTGCGACCTGCGGCCTCCAGGCCCGTACCCCTCCCTCTCCATCCAGCACTCTCCCAGGCAAGGGGGAACGGCGCTGGGGACGCTCGGGGGTCGGCAGCGTGGCTTGGGGGGCTGCAGAGCAGGTGCAGATATGGGGCGGTTGGCAGATCTCGGGGTGGTGCGGCAGAGGCGGGCGCGGGGGGCACAGAGGGGAAGGGCCCGCAGGAGATGCAGGTCTACAGAAGGGGAGGCGCAGCAGAGAAGGCGGGGGGCGTGCTGCAGGGGACTCGGGGGCGACAGAGGGGGAGCAGCGCGCACGGGGGAGCGCCAGGGGGGGTCGGCCGCGGACCCGGGGCAGCCGGGCCGCGGCGCCCAGGAAGCCGGCCCTCGCGCGCCCCTCGCGGGCCCCCTGAGCCCCCATCCCCGCGTCCCCCGCTCGCGGCTGCTGCCGTCAAAGCTGCCTGCGTCAATGCCGCTTGGTGACACACACAGCTTTTTTTTCTCCTGCTCCTTTTTCTCAATGAGAGGAGCCTAATGGGACTTTTATTATCAGACTCATAAATCAAGCCGCTGGGACCATCACGCCTGGCACGTGCTTAGCACCCCTCCTCCGCCCCCCGCCCCCCCCCCCCCCCCGCGCAAAGAGGGGCGGAGCTGCCTTTCCTCCTTTATAGAAAAAGCTTTAAATATTTCATCTGTGCGTGGTGAGGACCGCAGCTCTGCACCCAGCACGGCTGGGGTGCCGGGGACCGCGGTGGAGCCGGCCCTCGCCATCAGTGGAAGAGCCTTTGCAGGGCTGCGGGTCCTGCGTGTACCACACACACAAGAACAGAGTAAAAACAGGATTTGCAGGCAAATGGGGGGCTCAGACCCACCGACCACTAGTCCAAACCGCTGCTAAACGTCGTGTCGGTGGGAGCTGTTGGTGCAGAGTCGGTAGCTTCTCCTACCCGTCTTCTTTTGTGTGGGTGTGTTATTGACACAAAACAGAACACCAGCTATGAATGCAAATCAGGGAGCAAAGACGTCAGCAGCAGAAGCAGTCTGGAGCGGCAGGAATCCTGCATGCTTCTGCATGCTAATGCCCGGTGCACGCAGATTTCTAATAAGATAAATAGGCACTGATGTATCTAATCAAGGCCTGGAGGCAAACAAGAGAGTTGGGGAGCCCCTGTGAGCGCTGGAAGGTGGGAGGCCAGGTTAATCCCCAGGGGCATAGTCCCAGGAGCCCCTTTGGTATTTCCATTGTAGGGTTGACCACAGGCAGAAGCCCAGCAACTTCACAGGCAGGCCCAGGGATCAAGCTAGTGGGGGTAGGTACCTTCAGGGGGGATATCCCGGCTTTCAGACGTGGACCAGATGCAGAACTGAGCTCCACCTCTGGAAGCCACCCTTAGGAAAATCTCCATATATTCAGGCCTGTCATCCACAAAGAACCCAAGAGCCTCTGCAAGCAGGTGATCTGGGCACTCCTTAAGCAGGTCTCCGGGAGCTTCCCTGATAGAACCGCTCTGTCTCCTGGGTCTTCCCTGGGCCACATCTACCCGCTCAGAACAAAGAGCAAACTGCCTTCAACTACAAGTGAGCATTCAGAGCACAGCGGCCTTGGAATAAAATAGCTATAAAGAGTGTGGCCGAATTTGTTGTAAATTCATAATAATTTTAACTCTCTTTCCCTCAACCTGTGGCCTCCATTCCTCCAAATTCCTTCAATGGCCATAAATAACAACCAGGAGCAGAGTGGTTGTGTCTGTTCTTTCCAATTCCAGACGTTTCTCATCTTAAAACTGCAGCGGTCCCAGCCGGAGACTGCAACAAGGGAGAGGCTTGTCTGCTTGCCTCTGGTCACTGCTGTGCCCAGGTGGATGGCTTCAGCCAAGCCTTCTCTTTCTCCCTGCCTTTTTACAGCGGACAAGCTCTCTGCATGTGTGTGAACTTCCTTCATAGGAGTTAATAAGTCAACTATTGCCAGCTAAGGGAGGCGGGTTTTGAAAGAGGGATCACAGCGACTCCTTGATTCCCCACAGTGTTTCACTGCAGCCAGCAGAGAGGGAAACAAAAACACTGAGGAGAGAGCCACCTACAGAGGCCTCAGGAGCAGCTGAAGGAAGGACACCAGGAAAAGAAAAAGGAGTACTTACAGCTTCGTTTGCGTCATTCGGATGTAACCCACAGATGCCCAGGATGACATCTTTTTCTTTTTTTTGGCGGTACGCGGGCCTCTCACAGTTGTGGCCTATCCCCCTGCGGAGCACAGGCTCCGGACGCGCAGGCTCAGCAGCCATGGCTCACGGGCCCAGCCGCTCCGCGGCATGTGGGATCTTTCCGGACCGGGGCACGAACCCGTGTCCCCTGCACCGGCAGGCGGACTCTCAACCGCTGCGCCACCAGGGAAGCCCCCCAGGATGACATCTTTTACACTGAATGTGGTACCCAGAAATTTGGGGTGCACAACAGAAGAAATTGGCATGAAGACATTGTAGCCTTAGGACACTTTCAAATATAACCTCCATCATTTCAGTGTTTAAGCCCATATTCTGATGTGAATAATATCTATGCACTGCAAAAGTAGGTTAGGTGCAATAAATATAAAACCTATCTTAACTTGTGGATTGATGGACTTCAGTGGAAGATACCAAGAGGCAGCTTGCATACTGCACAAAATAAGTTAAATTTGGTCCTACTGCAAAACGATTTCGATACACAATTCGAGCAGCAGACATAACGAATGCCACCAGAAAATTATTCGCTTACTTTTTGCATCTAAAGGAGAGAAATGATACATTCTGCAAATACGTGAAGATACAGACGTAAATGGTTGCCAGAGAGGAGAAAGGGGAGTAGGATCTGTTTTGAGGGGAGGAAACCCGCCTGGTAAGGGCGGAGGAGCGGGTCCTGCCACTGACATTCACCAAGGACCGGATGGGGTGGGAGGTGCCTGCTAGCGGCTGGCTCCGCCCATGCGGTTCCCGAGAGCGTCCCGTGCGCAGCTCGGATACCAGCCCTGGAGACTCGGACACACCCTGCTCTAAGGGGCCGCGCAGAAGCGGCCACCGGGTGGAGAGACCCGCCGAATCGGCGCGGAGCTGCAAGGCCTCCTCACGCTGTAGCGGAGACTAAGAAATGGAGGGCGAGTGAGCAGGGCGCCTTGGTGCGGTTTGCGCCACGGCACCCGGGGGACGCACGGTAAACAGACATCGTTTGCAGCACTGCCCTTAGGGGAGGGAAAGCCAAAATGAGGACTGTGCTATGTACGTTCTACAGCGAGATGTTAAATGCGCCATCTCCCATCCTGTCCCTTCTGGAGGACTGTACAGCGTGTGCGTGCATGCGTTTGTAAGCACATCCTTTGCGCATACACACTCACAAAAGCAAACAGTAGTCCTGTATAGAAAACATGTACGGCCTATAATTTATTTTTCAGTGCATACGTATCCTTTAGATATTTCAGTACACACTCTACATCTTCATTTTTATCACACTCCGCGGTGTGTGGAGGGAGGGAACACAGGAGCAAGATACGTAATCTGCGCGTTAGGAAGTGGGCTGTAGCTCCGCTGACGTCTGCACCTCGTGCTTTGTTCCGCTGCCATCAAAGTGACTGCAGGTCCCAGCCACTGCAGTAATACACATGCGCCGCTGGCTACGAAATCCTCCACCTTACCGTGGCTTTAGCTACGTACTCTTGGTATATTTTAATTTTATTAGTTGAAAGGAGGAGGAGAAAAAAAGGAAATATTAAAGGACTTTAGGATTGTGTTTTAAAAATGCTTTTTCCTGTGTGAAAGATTGACACGGTAAGATTAGAGAGAGATTTCACGCCTGAAAATGTTCTTGTTAAATGGAGTGTCAAATTGAGTTCTGTGGAATTGTGTCAGTATTTCTTCCCGAGAAGAAATAAATCTCTTGATGGTACTGCTTCTCTTTTCTTTGTATATCAGTGTTTAAAACTATGTGGAAAAAACTTTTTAATGTGTTGTCAATCCTTACGTGTTATTCTTCTCAATTATTTTTGAGGGGCTTCACCACTTAAGATTAAGTGTGATTACATTTGCTTTCTAATGTATTACATTGTGTAAAGGTAATGGGAGATACGAATTGAGCACAAATGGTCACAAATGAACCATAACTAATATTTGCGTAGCTCTTACAGGTTGTAAGGTAACAGCAGTGGGAACGCTGTCTATGCGGGCACACGGGGGACTTTCTGGAAGGATCACAGCGACTGCTCTGAGAACTGGTCATTGGGCCTGGGTACGTGTGGATTAATTACAGGGTTAATGCTCTTGAATAAGTAGGGGCAGCAGGTGTTTCCTGCAACCTTGAGGAAGTTTCCAGAGGTGGAGACAGGAAGGTGGGGGAATCATTGTGCAGAAGGAAAGCCAAGGTGTTTGGTGTCTATGTTGGGAACCATTAACAGATGACAGCAAATGAGCATTGATCAGTTTCCCAGGGCTGCTGTAAGAGAGGGCCACACTTGGGAGGAAACAAGTGTATGGTCTCACAGTTCTGGAGGCTGGAAGTTCGAGATCAAGGCGTGGGCAGGGCCGTGTTCCCTCTGAGACCGGGTAGATGCTTGCTGGCCTCTTCCAGCTTCTAATCCCTGCTTCTGTGGTCGCATGGCCTGCTCTCTGTGCGTCCTCTGCTCTTCTTATAAGGACACCGGTCATATTGGATTGGGACTCACCCAAGAGACTTCATCTTAACTTGATTACGGTTGCAAAGACACTATTTCCATATAAGGTCACAGTCACAAGTACGGGGGTTAGGGCTTCAGCATAACTTTTCAGAGGCCATGATTCAACACACAACTAATGCTTTGGGGTTGCACCATTTGGATGGCAACTAACTCAGTCCATGAGGAACTAGTCCTGAGTTTCTCAAAAGACGAAACTAAGAGAAACAGAGGGACTAAGTCGGGAGTTCTCACACTGTCTGGGTTTCAGTGCTTCAAGCCTGATGGCATTAGCAACCTCAACAAAAACCAGCTTGCAGCTACAGGGATACCTGACCCTGGGGCGGGTACTGATGGGGCGATGAAGGGGCAGACCCGCCGACAGTGAGGCTGGCTTCTCAGACACCCGGGAGGACTTGGGCACAGCAGAGCCCACGCCAGGGGAAGAGAGGAAGAGGGGGGACCTGTGGGTCTTTGGGTCCTAGTGACTCTGGGTGCAGGCTCAGCGCCAACAGCTTAACCCGTCTCCGCCCTTGCCCCTCCAGTCCTTCTCCAGTTGGTGAGATCTGGGGAAGCAGGAATGACCACCCATGTGCTGAGCACAAATTAACCAGATGAGTGGCTGGATCTTTTATTTCATCCTGATGTGTGCCATGTCGTGTAAAGACTCATGCGTGACCACGTTGCGTGTTAGTCTATAGAAATAACTCACAGGTGAAGTCCAGCCAGGCCAGTGATTTCTAGCTGTCTTCCACAGAATCCTAGAGCTGGGAAGAGGTACCCTAAGGAACACTGCAGGGGTAAATTTACTTCTCTAATTTAGATAATAATGTCAAACTGTAAATTTAAAATTAAGTTTAAGAATTAAAGTGATTCTAAAAATAAAAGTTATAAGAGAAAATAAAAGCTTATTTTTAGATTTTTATAAACTTTTTGGTTACAGTCGATAGATTAACCTTATCACATATAATAAGTGCTCCAAGTGCCAGATTAAAAAAGAATTTATCTGAGACATCAGCGGATGCACAGGGCAAAAACGACATTTCAGTTCAGTTCCAGGTTAGCTAATTATCAACAAACAAACAAAACAAGAACCTTCCGAAGAACAAAGTACAGTCCACGGTTGATTTTTTAAAATGTACGGCTAAAATCTTACTTATTCGTGAGAAACTTGAAGCTCTCCTACTAAGATTAGAAATAAGGCAAAGATGTCCCCTCTCATCATTGTTTCAACATGGTCTTGGAATTGACTTTTGTCCGTTTGTTTTCTTCCAGGTTTGTTGAGACATAATTGACACACATCATTGTAAAAGTTTAAGGCGTATGACACAATGACTCAACTTACATATATTTTGAACTGATTACCAAAGTAAGTTTAGTTAATATCCATCATCTCTTATAAATACAAAAAAAGGAGGGAAAATGCTTTTTTCATTGTGATGAAACTCTTAGAACCTACTCTCTTAACAATTCTCCTATATAACATGCAGCAATGTTATCTACAGTCATCATGTTATATTAATACATTACATCCCCAGTACGTATTTATCTGATAAATAGAGACTTTTGTCCGTTTATCTGAAATTTTAGAGAGGAGAAGTCCAACTACTGCAGGCAGATCAGGGCTTGCCTGGAAGTGGAGGACTGATTTATTGCAGAGAGAACTTTTGGGGGTAATGGAAATATTCTATAACTAGATTATGGTGGCAGTTATACTGTTGTATACATTTGTCAGAACTAATCAAACTGCACGCTTAAATGGGGTGTGTTTCAGTGTGTGCAAATTATACTTTAACAAAGTTAAAGTCCGCTTAATAAACCGATTCCTAAAAAAGAAGAAATGTGACGCTCAAGACACCAAGCCAAGCTCTAAAAATCTTGCCAAGTGACAAGTTGTTCCCCCGTGGCCATAACGGTCCTTCCCCCAGCCAGGGAGTGCTGGCAGGGATGGTGGGAGCTCTGCAGAAACCATCCCAAACTCAGGTTACATTAAAATTCCTGTTTAATGGAAGAGAAGGTAGGTGCTGGTCGGTGGGCAGCGTGCTCAAATCGACAGAAAAAGCCAGAAACCAGACACAGAGAACCCTGGCCCTCATCCCCACCCTTATCCTGGTTCTCCACCTTACACGGGGCTCCGGAGGTCAGGAGGCAAGTAGGAGGCACTGAATGGCCCAGCACCCACCTCCACGTGGGGCCTCTTTCTGGCCCTGCCTCCGCTCAGCCTCCAAGTCCTGGAATCTGAGCCCAGAGGCAGTGGGAGGAGGGCGGCCCACGGGTGTGTTCGGGGAGAGCTGAGTCAGCCCGCCACCCCTCCAGGGAAAGCTGCCCGGCGCTCCTCTTTTCAGAGTCATTTTTTATGTTTTTTTTATACCTTTTATACCTTCGGGCATCCTTCATTGCAGGGGTCCCAAGCCACTATAGAGCAAACAGATGAAAACTTCACATCCAACATTAAATATATATGGATTTAGCTACATTGCAGGAGACCAGCTGGTGTAATGTTATATTGTGTGGACATTTAGTTAAACATTTAGTTCAAATTTTCTGTGTTTTTCCCACCACAAATTGCAGACAATATTTTTCCCTCTGTAGTTCTTAAAAATTTCAAAAACCCTAGTACAGCAGGGCCTCTGTGCCCACCACACCTAACATATAAAATGGTCTTTCCCTTCACATACTGGCTTCTGGCTGTCTGTTTAGACTATTCTTTTCTTTAAAGTTTCCGTTTCCATTAAGGAGAGCTCACCCAGAGAACTGGGTGCGTGGGCAGGGCAGGTGAGTTTGTCACCGGATGTATCCGGCCAGTCATGCTGGGCATCCATCCTGCTCACGTGTGGAGTCTGCCGGACAGGTCTGGGCTGGCCCGGAGCTTCTGTCTCTCTCACCAGCTCCGGGTGTAGCCTCTTGTCTTACGCTGGGCTCCTGTCTCAGTAGCGACTGAGTTCCCAGAGCAGCTGTCAGGAGGAGGAAAGGAGGAGAGGGCCGGGATGAGTGAAACCAAGGTGTGCTCTCAGGGGGAGGCCAGCTTCCACCGGAGCCCAGGGGGCTCTGGAGCAAGCATCTCACTGCCCTCAGCAGGCGGAGAGCTCCCCAACCTCGCAGGGCCGTACTCCCGAGGGGGCAGCTTCCGGCCGCTCTCAGTGGACTTTCACAGCGGCAGAGCCCCGGAGGGCGGGCTGGGATGCCTCCAACTCCTGCTCTCCTTGCTGCCGGTCTCGGGACCACACTGCGCGCAGAGCTCTGGTTCCCAGCGCGTCAGCAACAGGGATCTTCCCACCACCACGGATTTCCAGGATCCACCCCCCAGACAAAGGTCATTTCCAGAAACTTCCCAGGGACTCCAGTTGCGGCCAAGATTGGGACACACTGAATTTTAACTGAAGTGTCATTGGCTCTAACTGTCGTGCGGTAACGAGCATCGGCGGACCCTTCCTCGCATCCTCTGGGCTCAAGGATCTCGGGGTGTTTTCCCCCCTCACCTACGCACCCACCCACCCAGCACTGGTGCTCAGGGCCGCTCACACTGGAAACCACAGCTGCAGAGCCTGGCCTGCGACCTCAGCCGGCAGGAGACACGCTTTCCTTCCGTCACAAACTTTGCAAAGCAGGGCTCTTTGCCACAGCGGTCACGCAGAGTTTTTAGTGAAATATCTGTTCTGGTTTTTCCGTCATCCCCAGCCTATTGGCAGATGACATCCTGGTGGTGGGGGAAATGGGCCGCATTTATCCAAGTGACAATGTTCTCAGGATCTCCCCTGTTCCCACACCTCCTATGGCTGGTAAGGACTAAGGACCAAGGCCACCTCTCTGGGGAGACTCCTCAATCTCTCCTGCAGGTAAAGTCCTGGCAGCCTTTGGGTCGGTTCTCAGACAGAGGCAGCTACTCAAGCCAACAATGAGAAAGCCCGAGGACTTCCCCGATGGCACAGGGAATCTTCCTGCCAACGCAGCAGACAGGGGTTCAAGGCCTGGTCTGGGAAGATCCCACATGTCGCAGAGCAACTAAGCCCGTGCGCCACAACTACCGAGCCCGCGAGCCACAACTACTGAGCCCGCACACCTAGAGCCCGTGCTCCGCAACAAGAGAAGCCACCGCAATGAGAAGCCCACACCGCAAGGAAGAGTAGCCCCCGCTCCAGAGAAAGTCCACGCACAGCAACGCAGCCAAGATAAATAAATAAAAGTAAAAGTAAAAAAAAGAAGAAAGAAAAGAAAGCCCATTCGATTGGATTCCTTGCTCTGGTTCGGGAAGTGACATGATTAGGTTCCCCTCCTCTTTCTCCCTCTTATGCTTTTCACCAGAAAGAACAATTCATCTAACACATCCAGTGTTAACTGTGGGTGCTTTGGGGTAAGAAGATCGTGTGTGTGATGTGTGTGTGTGTCCTTTTCACTTTACACACTTCTGCACCCGTCAGATTGCCTACAGGGCAGACGGTGAGCACGTGACAGAGATCGTCTCTAATCACAAGGGCTAAGTTGAGAAAGGGTGGGTGTTAGGCCTTTATTGACGTCTGCATGGAGGTATATATGAGTCAAGTTTTATGAATGACCTGGTTCTAAATTTTTCCACGTGTGAGGGGAAAAACAATAGATCTTGTAAACATTTTCTTCTATGTTTAGCCTGTTCCATTAGCTACAAAAATCATAGTAGATGAAAACCTGAGAGCTTCTAATGAAAAGTTAAGACATTTTAGTATACAGTTATCACCTAAAATGAACAGTCTTGTGTGATAGGAATTATTTGTGTATCAAACTACTGAACATATTTTAGGCTACGTGTGGTTTCTCCAGACACTCTCAGAGAAAGACCGAGAAAAGCAAAGAGGATATTGGTCTCATGCATTTTCCAAATTATAGTAAAATGCTAAGGTTGTATTCAATGCTGATTATTTCATATATAGTAACTCAAAATGCAGGTCTATTTTTTACAGATAATACAAGCATGCCTGAGTAACAAGATGAAACGCGAAGATTCACCTCTTATCATATTAATCTCATTGATGTCGACATCAAGTTGTATATTTAAGGTTAGAAAAATCTAGAATTTATACTTTAGCTGTGTTTAGTCATCTGATATCTGATGATTACTAACACTGTACCCCACTTTGGTGAAGATAATAAGCCCAGTGACTGTCACTGTCAAATAGCAACAAATTATCTTCTGTTGACACACCTGAGATTGGCAGGGGAGTGCAACAATAAGAGCTCTGGGCTGACTTGAGTGGCCTAGAGTTTCATCTCACCTCTATCGCTCACAGCTGGGTGTCCCATGTAATCACATCATTGTTGAAGTTTAGGTCCAGGCCAACTGTGAGTCCACTTTCTAAAATGCCATGGCATTCTTGTCTTGAGAATGTAACTTATTGAAGGCTAATTCAAAATAAATTTCAACTCAGAAGGACAGAGTTTTATAGAAGCAAGTAACCGTAACAAATCTAGAAATAAAACATAACATCCAACCCATATGGATGCTTTCCTTAACCATTCAGACCGTAAGATGGATGCCTACAAGATGTAAACGATCCAGCATTTACACATAGAAAATAGCCCTGAAGCTAGAATAATGAAAAAGAATTAATGCCTGAGACCCCTTAAATTTTTTAAGAGCTGAATGTTGATAGACAGTTCTCTGTGGGTCTTTTGTGTCTCTGAATGTCTTGCACGGGAGGCACTGACTGCGTTTGTTTTGGACAGCTTTTCAAGGATGTTTGTGTGTGAACAGCCTTGGGAAACAAAGCTAGGATCTTCGTCCCCGGCAAAGAGCAGGCGTGCTTAGCATCCAGTGTAAAGAAGATAATGTCCCCTTCCCGGCGAACGGCACCCTTGCCCATTACATACGCTTTACGTTTCCTAAGTCAGGGTTCTTCTCCTGGACTACAAGCGACTGCACATTAAAATGTCCTCTTTGGGTTTTGCCTAATGGGAGTGGGGTTTGGGGGTCTGAGCTACTGGCTGTAGCTAAAGCTGAGAGTGAGGAACCACCTTCGCGTTGACCAACACCCATGGTCTGGGCAGGCTGACATGTTAGCTTGTAAGTAGGGAAAAACTCAGAACCCACATTTCCCAACTGAAGGTTGGATTTTCAAAGCATTACCTCTAAGAATCACTAAAATTGACAGTGATAATGATTAGTAGGTTTCTTCTTCCTGATAAGTTTTCAAATATCCGTGCCTTTCTGAGATTGATGTTACAAGTTGCTTAATTCTTTGATCCTTCATCTCCTCATTTATAAAATATGAATAACGGTATGATCCCCATAGGAGGGTTGAGTGAGACATCACATGCGGAAACACCCAGAAAGCGACTGGATATTACAGACACTCAATTTTCATTTGTGGATTTTGAATTTGAAATGTCATCAAGATTTGTCAAAGATCACAGCAGGAAAAAGGGATGAGATTACTTTTCAACCCAGAAGACTAAAAAGTTAAACAAAACATAATTCCCATTTTAAAAATTAACTTAAAAGATATTAATTGTTTAAAGTAAAAAGAATAAAAACGTATTCTAGGGCTTATAACTCATGAAGAAGTAAAATGTATCAGAACAGAAGCAAAGAGGACAAGGATTGGGAAAAGGAAGTAAACAATCATAAGTTCCTTCCAATATGCACGATATTATACAGTAAGTAGTATAAATGTTACCTGAAGGTAGATTTGATCGATTTAAGATAAACAGTAGACTCCAGGACAACCGTATACACACAAAAGAAATAACAACTAATAAACCAATTATGGCAATACAATTGAATTGTAAAAACTGTCAATACAAAAGAAAACAGGAAAAGAGGAAGATAGACAAATAATAGGTGGAACAATCAAACACAAAAGCAAGAGAATAGATTTAAAGACAAACATATTGACAATCACAGTACATGTAAACGGTCTAAACCAGGGATTTCTGCCAAGGGCCAGATCGTAAACATTTGACACTTGTGCACGCAATATGATCTCTGCTGCAAATACGTAACTCTGCTCTTGCAGCAAGAAATCAGTCATTGACCTTCCACAAATGAATGGGTGTGGCTGTGATCCAACAATATTTATTTACAAATCCAGGTGGTGGCGTTTGGGGCAGGGGTCATAGTTCACGGTCATCTGGTCTAAACAGTTCAATTAAAAGGCAAAGATATATATATAGAAAGACACTGAGAGGCTAATACTAAAATTTTGGAAAAACATATGTTATTAGAACACCAATCAAAAGAATGCTGAAGTGGCAAGATTAACAGTAGGCAAAGTAGATTTCAGAACCAAGAATATTACCAAGGATAAAGAAGGACATTTTATAATGACAAGGGGGTCAATTCATCCTGAGGACATAGTGCTAAATTAGTTTGCACTTAATAACATATCCTCAAAATATTTAAAGTAAAATTAAACTGAAAGGAAAAATTGACAAATCTGTAATTATCATTGGAGCTTACAACCTCCTTCTCTCAATAACTGACAAAACAAGGAGACAGAAGATTAATAAAGACATGGGAGTCTTAACAAGCACTAACATCAACTTGTCTCAACTGACATCTGCAGAAAACTGCAAAATGTACATTCATTTCAGGTGAACGTGGAACATTTGCCAAGACAGACCACATTCAGGGCCAAAAAATAAGTATCCATAATAAAAGGATTGAAATCATACAAAGTACATTCTCTGAAAAAAATAAAATTAAATTAGAAGTCAATGACAGAAATATATGCGGCAAATCCCCAAATATTGGAAATCGAACAACATGCTTCTAAATATGCAATGTTTCAAAGAAGAAATCAAAAGAGAAATTAGAAAATATTTTGATTCGGATAAAAATAAAAAACAGTCTATCAAAATTTGTGGGATGCAGGCAAAGCAGTGCTTAAAGGAAAGTTTATAGCATCAAAGGCTTATATTAAGAAAGAAGTGTTTCGAATCAATGATCTAACTTCCAGCTTAAGGAAAGTAGTAAAGGGACAGGACTTCTAATATGGTAGAGTGAAGAGCTTGGTAAATTCTCTCCCCCCAGATTAAAAATAACACTGGACATAATTATTTTAAAAAACAACTTCAGGGCTTCCCTGGTGGTGCAGTGGTTGAGAGTCCGCCTGTCGATGCAGGGGACACGGGTTCGTGCCCCGGTCCGGGAGGATCCCACACACCGCGGAGCGGCTGGGCCCGTGAGCCATGGCCGCTGTGCCTGCGCGTCCGGAGCCTGTGCTCTGCAACGGGAGAGGCCACAACAGTGAGAGGCCCGCGTACCACAAAAAAAAAAAAAAAAAAAAAAAAACAACTTCATGGTTCTAACAATTGACCAAAAACATATGACAAATTGAGAAGTGGTAATTCATGAAAGCCTAGAGAAGCTCAGATAATAGTAGCGGGAGACCGAAGGGTCTGTGCCTGTGGCTGATCCCATCCCTCTCCACTGTATCAGTGAGGCAGTTGTACCAGTTTGGGGCAGGCAATGGAAGCCAGCATCTTTGCTGCTAAAGGAGACTCACTTGATTTGGAATGGAGTGCAAAACGCAAGCAAACAACAACCCTACCCCCAGTGGTATTGTCAGTAACAGTGGAGATCTTAGCGGCAAACACATTGGGAGGAGAAACGGTCAGCTAGCCTGAGGCTGTAGTCCTGACAGGACAAGCAACACACAAGCAGACTAGCCAGGAAACGGCAGGGTGATCCAGGAAACGAGACAGCTCCATGGGGGAACCTGGAGAGACACAAGCTATCTAGCAGCTGACCGTGACCCTACACAGACACACAGAGGAGACGCAAAGGGGCCCACTGAAGGCTAGAGCCAGGACAGACCTGAATGTGCTTTCCACATCACACTCCCATCTGTTGGCAGATAGTGGAAGCCCTGCTGGCTCGGCTGTCGGAGCTCAGCGGTCATCGGCTGACCACTGAGCTCCACGTTGATGACCCCTGGGGCACCGCACTTAAAAATGAAAACAAGAATAAAAAACTCAGCCAAGACACCGTGGGGAAAACTGATTCCACAGATTTAGTTTAGACAAGCTACAATAAAGACACCAGCAACAACACCTTCGAGAAGGAAAAATCAGAACCCATAGTTGGTGCTCAACCATTGCCATTATACTTGAGTTTGTCAATTCCCTTTAAGAGTATAAACTTCCCCTTTATTATTTTGAACATATTTATTTGGACTGCTGCTTTGAAGGCCTGTCTGCTAAGTTCAACATCTGACCACACTCGATTCCATCAGTTGGCAGCAGGTCCCCAGTTCTGGGTCAGCTCTGATTCTCTCTCGTGTGGATCTGTAGCTCAGGCTTACCCTGCCTGCGGCCACCTTGGTGCAGGTCTCACTCCGAGAAGCATCAGCCACAGAGCCATAATGATGAAAAGCGTTTTAAAGTTTTCTAACATCTCTCAAACAGTGACAAAGAAGGGCCTGGAAAAAGGCAGATTGAGGCACGTTAAAGTTTTAAGGGTTTGTTTGAGCAAACATCCATCCACGCGGGCAGCACAAAATGGAAAGTGGTTAGGAGCCTCTACTGACAGGAGCCAGGGGGGAGGTTTTTATAGAGAAGTTGCAGAAGGAAAGCAAGGAAACCATTGACCGGCTACAGCCCAAGTGGTTGCCTTATTTGGGAAAGCCCATTGGCTGCTTGGGATCCATTGTTCTCCAGTTCAAGTGCATGGACTCTGGCTTACTAGGCTAGGAGGCGTGTGGGCCACCTGTCTACCGGCCTCCTTGTCTAGCGACAAGGTCTCTTTCATGATGTTTGGGAAAACTTCTTGAGATACACTTTCCAAATTCTCCATCAATATCTAAAAATATCTGTCTTCCTTCTCTTCGAGCAACCAAAGCACTTTTGTCAAACTTAGATCTTTAAGATCATTCCAAAAGGATTGAAATTTTGCAAGATTCCCAAAGGACAAAACCTTACAACACTTCAGAAAACAATAACGATAACAACTAAAATAACAACGATAATACCTTGCAGTAGGAACTTGCTTTTCCCCAAGTGTCACACAATTTTGAATCTTACTTCAAGTTTGTTAATATCATTATTCTGAATGTTCCACAGGAAATCAGACAGCCGAAAGCCCAGAAGGTGTATGTTTTCTAAATTATACCAAATTAGAGATCTAAACTTCAGGAAGTTTTCAGTGCATATGCCAGATTTATCCCAGGGGAAAATGAAACAAGAAATTCCTGGCAATTAGAGAACATGTGTGAAATCGCTGGGGTAGGCAAACTGTTTTCCAAATGCACACTCTCATGAGTAAGATATAAGTGTCTGCTGAACTGATCATCTGATTGATTCTGTCAATCACGTGGATATAAAAGGGTCTCTTACCATGACCTTGATTTGCATTTCCCTGATGACTAGTGACACGGAGCAGCTCTTCACATGACTCTTAGCCTCTGTGTGTCTGCTTCTGTATTTTTACCCATTTGCCTGTTGGATTTTCCATTTTTTTATTGATTAGTATGAGTTATTAAATACTCTTTATATCGATTCTCTGTTGGTTACACTTTACAAATACATTCTCCCACTTTTTAGCTCACTTTCACCTTCTTTAAGGTCTCATTTGGTAAACAAAAGTCCTGTTTTAACATCATAGAATAAAGATTGTCTCTTATTTTTTCTTTTTAGAGTTTGTGTCAGTCAACCAGGTGGAGTCAGTATAGAGGAGTGCCTGTCAGGTAGCTCAAGAGAGGGCATGTTAAATGGGGAACTCCTTACAAAGATGTTGAAAGAGTTGAAAAGATATTTAGGAGCATAAGACAGCCCAGAGATCAACCGCATCAAAAGTTCGCAAACATCCCTCGGCCTCGAGGAACAAAAAAGAAGAACTTGGAAGGAGGAGGGAATTGACCTGAGAAAAAGCAGGCAAATGACAGGGACAGTTTTAAAGTTTTGCTTTTGACGTTTAAGTTCTTAATCCATCTGGATTAGATTTTTGTTTATGGTGTGAGGTATGGATCAAATATTATTGTTTTCCAGATCAATAACTCATTTTCACAGTTAAATCCTCTGAAAGATAACATGTAGATACAGACCCTTCTTGATTTTTAATCAAATGATTCATTAAATATGAAACAATGGTTTATTAAAAATAAAGTTAGAAATAATAAATGTATCTCAAAATGCTTTACATTTTTGGTTGAAAACAGAATTTTAAGAATTTAAACTTTATAAAATTTAGCAACTCTTGACTTCCAAAATCTCTTGGTTTTCCTACTAGACCTAGAAAAAAATATTCAGATCAGGAAATCATCAATATTTTTGAAAACAAAGGAAGTCGTATTTTATATTCCTATTCTCCACAGAAGTGTGCACATATACACATTCGATTTTGTAAGAAGAGATGAGAAAGAAACAAACAAACTACATCCACTGGATAAGTTTTGCTCAAAGGAACGTCTGTTCAGTCTGAGTTTCTTGGCTTCATGACACTGCCCCTTCTGGGGATGTTTTAGGGTCCTTGGAGAATTTAGAATCTTAAGGATTTGCTCTGATTGACACAGCTTCCTTCTATTTCTTTAGATTAGTGGGTTCTTTTATATTCAGTGTTTAGATCAGTTTTTAAGAACCAGCTATTGCAGAATAAGGCCCGAGAGAAACAGAGGGTGCAGCGGCCGTGTGGTGTGGAGCGTGGGTGCCGGCTACGGGGGTCTGCTTGGCAGGTGGGGTCCTGGCTTCACTGCTCGATCCAGGACCTGTGGACATTCTGGTTTCAGTATTTCAAAGTCCTTTTTCTAGAGAATTGTCTTGAGTTCCCTAAGGTTGTTATATGAGTCAATCAAATACACCAGCAGAGCTATTGCTGTGTATGTCTGTCCTTGACTGAAATAGACATTACACTCATTCCTCCCTCTTTTTCAGCTCTTTATAGTCTGAGAGAAAGGAACATATTCACTAACAATTAGATCAAAAAGTAGTACTAGAAAATGGAAAAGCACCACGGCATCCTCAGGAGATAAAAACATCTCACGCTTACATTTGAAAGTCATATGGAATTGCCTGTACAACGTAAAAATTTTATGTCAAAGATTCCCTGTGGCACAGGCTTCGGAAATCGCCTCTGAATGTGGGAGAACACCTAGCTATTTACCTAGTTTACTGCAGATCTACTAGGTGCCTGATACTTTGCCACATGTATTCGTTTCCTAGGGTTGCCCCTTATCCAGGAGTAGAAAACGTCTCTTCTCCCTTCCCTGGCTGTCACAGATCTTCGCTTGTGTCCTGGAGGTGACAGTTTTCTGCTTCTCTTCCTGCGACTTGAGACTTTTGTTTTTAAGAGAAAAGGATCCGGGAAGTAGGCAGAGCTGTGCGCCTCTCCCTCAGCACCTGCCGCTCTTCCCCTGCCTGCCGGGCAGAAGGGGAGGCCCTGCCAAAGGGCCGCCCAGTGAGCACAGGCACCTTTGCGCCTGGAGACACCCAGCTGTTCCACGCTGCCCACTGGCCACCCTTGGCTTTTAGCACTTTGGTGACATCTAGGTGATTTCTCCTCCCCCTTGTCTGGAAACCATCTTTCTCCCCTGCTCTCCTAAAGCAAAGCCGTCCACGTGCCCATCGTTCCTTGGAAGTGTTTGTCTGTGGAATTCAGGTGAAATGGTTGCCTTGCAAATTCAGCGTGATGAACAGTTATGATGTGTAGATTATCTAGTTTTCTCTTATTAATAAGATGAGATTGATCTTAGCAGCTTTCTATATCCTGCACAGAAGGTACCTCTAGAGTAGACATCTAAGAGTGGAATATCTAGGCTACGTGCTGTATATGGCGTGAGCTGTGTTTACTCACAACCCTCTGACCCCAAATGTATAGGGTTTTTTTTTATATACCATCAAATTCTCTCTGCACAGTAACTGGGTGTCCTACAATTCACATCAATTCTGGCGCTAACCGCCCGGCGTTACTGCAGAGCTCCTAAGTTAATGGCTCAGTCCCACAAGACTGGTCCCCCTTCTGACCATCAGGCCATAAGTCAGGAGGTTCCCATGGCTCCCTCCTCAGGTTCGGTTATTTACTGGAATGGCTCACAGAACTCAGGAAGATGGTTACTTACTACCATTGGTTTGTTATAAGGGATACAGAGGAATGACCAGATGAAGAGCTACATAGGACAAGGTGCAGAAGGGTCCCAACACAGGCGCTTTGGTGGAGCTGCATGCACCGCCCTCCCAGCACAAGAATATGCTCAGAATCTCTCCAAACCCTGTTGTTTAGGGTTTTTTTAGTGGAGGTTTCACTGTGTAGGTGTGGTTCATTAAATCACTCTCTGTTGGTGATTAACTCAATCTCCAGCCGCTCTCCCCTCCCTGGAGGTGAGGGCGGTGTGGGTCTGAAGGTTCCATCCCTCTAATTGTGGTCTTTCTGGCAACCAGCTCCATCCTGAAGCTATCTAAGGGCCGAGACACATCTCACTAGCACACACGAGGCACTCAGCACTCGGGGAATCCGAAGGCTTATCGGAGCTGTGTGCCAGGGACCAGAAGATCAAATATTTATTGTGTATTATAGCACACACAGCTGTCATAGATAAAAGCAAACTCATGATTTGGGTGTTCGCGTATATTCTGTCCCCAGGAATAATATCCTTACCAGAAACTAATCCAACTTATTTTCCTCCTTCCTTCACTCCCACGTTTAGGGATGCTTGGTTTCTGGTGTACGCAGAGGACACGTTCCCCAGTGAGTTTATGGAGCTGACTCTTCAGCCAGGGGAGCTTAGCATCAAAGGCAGAGAGCATCCTGGAAAACCTGCTGACAGTAAACGTGTAGCAGAGGACTTTTTGGTGAAAGGTGCAGAGAATTTTTTTTCTGAGCGCCGTGTAAGGGTGGTCCTGGAATTTCCACCTCTGGTGAAACAGCCGAAGTGGAGGTAGTCCCTTTCAAATTGTTTCTGATCAGACTACTTCAGGAAGACTGATGACTGTACAGGTCGTCTTCCTAAAGCAGCTAAACATGTGAGGGACCCTTGTGTTGTCTTAGAAGTATCAATAAGTGGAAATTAAGCAATGGTTCCAGGTGTCATGATCTTTGTCTAATGCATGATGGACAACGGGGTAGCAATTTTCCACCCACTTAGGTCAGTGGTGTTCCTCAGAGGGGGCAAACCAGGGACTAGCCAGGGAATCAAAGCTCTGTCACTTGCTTTGGTGCATGGAGAAAAAAAGACCAGGGAAGCTAATCTGATAAGTGAGGAGACTGGTTTAGGACACTGCGTTAGCAAAAAGGCTAACGCCAGCTGCTGAGGAGAGGACACGGAACAAACCCCAAACCCGTGCACGTTTTCCACAGGAAGTTCCTCTGGTGCAACCGGCCCCACCTGAGGGGAAGGAGATGTGAACGAGAAGGGACAGAAGTCGGAACCAGGAGGTGACGGAGCACGAGCGGAGGAGGAGAGGAGAGCGGCCTCGGCTGTTACTTGGGGACTGGTCGGGGGGGCTGCTTCCTATCTTTGGGCATTGTGTTCACCACCTGTAAAGTGAAGCAGCTGGGCCAGATCATATTTAAAGTCCTTCCCTCCTTTAAGATTGTATTTCTTCCTCGTCTTAGATAAAGTAAAACCGTGGCTTTGTCCTGGGAACCAGGTCTCAGACGCTGGGCAGAGTCCTGGCCGGTGACACCTGGAGTGATATTAGCTATATTTCTGTTGGAATTCAGTTAAATGCTGAAATGTAAACTGGAAACTACCTTTGAAGATCTTATTTTTCTCAGGAGAGAACATAACCTATAACATACTTCCTCCTCAGTTTCCCAAAAGCAAAGGGCTTTAAATAAAACTATCTTGTAAAGATTTACCATAAAATGGCAAGGCATTTTGTGTGTGTGTGTCCACCGAATTTTGTTTAGAGAGGAAAGAAACGTTTTCTTCATCATCAGCCAGAGAATTAGGAATGAGTAATTTGAGGTTAGGACAAAAATGTCCATCTTTATATCATAACTGTACATCGTTATTTTTAATATTAGTAACAATGATGATCACATGCAACCTAGAATAACTTTCATCTGAGAACTTTTGAGCAGCTATCTGTTTATGATCGTATTTTTCTTCGCTACATCTCTAGGAGGAAGTGGACTGCATGACTGCGTTCTCCAGCTGTGCAAAGTAAGGAAGCAGCACCCTGTGCTCGTGTGGACGCCAGGCTCCTCCAGAGGTGATTCTGGGCCGAGCGCTTTGTTTCCCAGACCAGATGTCATCAGCTAATGAGGCTGCTGCCCGGGGTGGACGTCACCAGAATCCATTCGGGTGCTACAGACCTCTCCCAGATGTGTCACGGGTCACCATCCCCACCAGTTCTTTGTCTTTCTTTCCTTTTCTTCTTTTTCTTCTTTCTTGTTTGCTTCGCTTCCCATTGACTAGTAGCATGGGGCGTCACACATAGAAGACATCTGTAAATATTTACTGAATGACTGTATTGATTGCGTAAATAGACACATGGAAAATGGAATGTTTACCGTGGCTCTGCAGGTAAACAGTCTCAGCCATGCCATTTTGTCCCATTTGTATAATTAAAAGTGAGACAGTACATGCAGGGCTATCCTCTTTATTCACTTGGTGTCTAGGAGGGATTTCTAGGCAGAGCAGCCTGTGGATAACACAGAAGCTAACATGTACCGAGCATTTATCAGACACCAAGTTACGGTGCTCCTGGCATGATCGTGTAATGGATCCCTCACAAGTCTCACATGGTCAGGGGTCCTGGCCGTTACTCATAAAAATCAAGTGCCTAACGTACAGAAAGGGAATACTTTGGATGCATACTATGTATTTTATAAAAGCTACGAGAAGACTGGGAAAAAAGGCTCAATGAGCAGAAACCAGTCGAGGTTCGGGGATGGGGCAAATGTCACCTCCAAGAAGGAGGTCCGCTTAAGACCCCCTTCTGCTGTCCATCCTGACCCACCTTCCGTCTTTGTGACCCTCCCTTGGGATTCAGCAGCTTGGCTGAGAGCATCTGATTGGTGGGCTTAGGTTATGTGCTCTTGTCTTTGCTGCCAGGGTTGTGGGCTTTTCTGGGGGGAGGCGGGTTGCCTCCACCAAGACTCATAATATAAGCCATTACTGTCCAAAAGGATGTGTGTTCATATCCTGGGCAGGAAAAAGAAAGCCAATTAGATGTAGGTATTATTATTATTCCCATCTTACAGAGGAGGAAATCGAGGCTCAGAGAGGTTATATAACTCATCCAAAGCCACACAGCTGCTAAGTTGTATTGCAATGTTAAGTGATGAACAGAGGCACAAGGGAATGAGTATGTCCTGCCTTTTCATTAATCAGCTAAATTATTCAACAAAATACAGGTTGAGCAATTACCGTGTGCCAGGGAGTGCTCTCGGTGATGAAGATACCATGGCGAGCTATTTTCTGCTGTCGTGGTCCCTCTCTTCTTGGTCTTTACAATCTAGTGTGGATATAGACATTAAACATGTCACCGTGAAGGGAAATAAACGATGGCCAATTTGTTGAGATTAAGAAGAAAAAATACCATAGGAGGACTGAAAGTGAATGCGGGCTTATTTAAGTTGTCTAAGACAGAAGGTTTTATCTGAGTAGGGGTTAGTGGCAGGAAGAATGGGGGAAGCAGTGTCACAGGGATTTCAGGATCCACACACCCCTGGGATTGGAAAGAGCTTGGTGTAACCAACAGGACACACGCCCCTCTGTCTCCTCAAAGATGATCTTAACTAGAGTCCGTCAAACTCATCATTTTTATGAGGCCGGAGTAAACATGTGTAATCATTAAATGCACGAAGAGACCTGAATGATCGGTTATTGATTATTTTATGTCATGATGCATTCCTCAATGTTGAATTCTTTATTTAAAATTTAAAATCACTCAAAATAAGTAACAAAAGCTCTTCTATGGTAAAGAACAAAAGTCAAACAGCAACAAAGAAACAAGCCTGCAACGTGCCCAGGGAAGGCCTCTCTGGCCTCAGGGAAATCCATTACCCCGAGAAGGTGTCCTCGATGGTACAGTTTCCTTATGCCAGTGTGGGGGCCAGAAATGTAGAGAGGGAGACAAACCTCTAGGAGGTGGGAATTCCACTCTTCAATCAAGGATCCCTCACCAAACCCTGCGCCGATTCCTGCAGCCCAGTCCAAACATATTAGTGCTCCGGTCGGAAGCAGCCCCCGGGAAAGGTCAGGTGCAGCCTGACTGTGTGCGTCAGTGGTCTTGGCTATGCTGCGGTGACAAACCGCTCCTGTTGCTAAGTGGCTTGGAACAGCAGTATGTATTTCCTGCTCATGCCTCTTGTTCACTGTGTGTAGGTGGCGGGTCTTTACTCACTGTGGTCACTTAGGAACTAGCTCAGCGGGGACGGAACTTAGCACGTGCTTGCACCGTAGCTGGGCGAGGAAAAGGGCCGTGGAGGGTCTGCAGTGACTCTTCAGCCTTCTTCCTTGAAGTGACACATGGCTCTTGTCAAAGCAAGTGACATGGTCACTGCTAAGTTCAAAGTGGGTGGGAAAGTGCCTGGGAGCAGAAGAGAACTGAGATCTTCACGGGTAAACCTAATGAAAACCACGGGGACAGATGAAAGGATCCACGGAGCCCTGGACTTTGTAGGGTCTCATGAGTACCACCAAAGTTTGCAGCCAAACCTTTTTTCTTTTATCCTTTAAATCTGCATACCAGCCAGGATCCGTTCGAGATAACAGAAGCTACTGTAGGTATTTCAAGCCTAGAGGAATTTAGTCCTATAGCGCTGGAAATGCTGAGAGAGGAAAAGGGAGGAGAGGGAAGGAAGATCAAAAATGAAGTGATTGATTCGAGGGTCAGGGAGCTAACAGCCCTGAGCTGGGGTTCCCAAGCCCGCACCACAGCTGCATCGTTGGCTCTGAATCTGCCACTAAAATGCCACCTCACGAGGGCTGCAACTGTCACCAACAAGCTTGCCCTGGTGGAACTTGACTGAGGTCTGCAGATCGGGTAGAAGGCGTGTGTCGCTGTTTTTATTTACGAAATAGAAAACAGACTCACAGACGTAGAAAACAAACTTATGGTTACCAAAGGGGAAGGGGGGCAGGATAAATTAGGAGTTTGGAATTAGCAGGTACAAACTACTATATGTAAAATATTGATAGATAAACAATAAGGACTTACTGTCTAGCACAGGGGACTCTACTCAATATCTTGTAATAACATACAATGGAAAATAATATGAAAAAGAATATATGTAGGTATGTGTAACTGAATCACTTCACTGCACGCCAGAAACTAGCACAACATTGTAAATCAACTCTAATTATTTTTTAAATGGCCGTATTGTGGGTATGTGGGAAAATACCCTTATATTTAGGAAATACACACTAAAGTATTAGGGGGTAACAGGGCATCAGTTTGGCAAATTACTCTCCATAGATGCAGGGAAAAACCATCCTGTGTATTTTCTGAATTGCAACTTTTTTGTAAGTTTGAGATTAATCTTTTTCAATTTAAGAGCTGAGCATAGGAGCACGAGTGGCTCGTCTGAACAACAAATACACTCTTTCCCTCCCCACGAGAAGCCACAGCCTCGCTCTTCCCGAAGATCCATCAATTCCCAGAGGCCAGCTCAGCTCCTCTTTCCTTGCCTGCTGCTTTCTTGGTACCAGGACCCTGAAACACCTGGGTGACAGCCACAGCTTGAATTTTAATAGGACTCTCATAGTGTCCCCAGATGGGAATTCAGAAATGTCTGCCCTCTGGGAACCAGGACTTGTAGAACGTTGCAAACACGTTCCACTGAGAGATTGGGATCATTCACTGGATCAAGATGGTGGTGGGACCACTGTCCTTCCTGCCCTGTCCCCAGCCCCATAGAGCATAGCTGCTGGGGACATAGCACCACTTAGGGGTCACTGATTAGGGTAGAGACTTGCAGTAGCACTGGTGCTCCTCTTACGAGGGCATTCCTTACTTTTTAAATCAACTCCATTGGGGTGTAACTTACACACAATGAAATTCAACAGTTTCAAGTGTAGAATTCATGGATTTTTATCATGATTAGAATTTTTTACTACCTCAAAAAGTTCCCATACCCCTATGCCAACTCCCCCAGACCACCGATGTGGTCTCTGTCACCACAGTTCAGCTTTTTCTAGAATTTCATAGAGATGACTCAAACAGTATGTGGCCTTTCATGGTTGGTTTCCTTGGCTTAATTTCATGATTTTGGGATTCAGCCATGTTCGGGTGGAGTGATTTGCTCCTTTATACTGCCTGATAGAATTCTATTACATACGTACACCACAATTTGTTTGTAATAACCCTGAAATCAGCAGCGTAAGTCCTCCAACTTTGTCATAATTTTTAAAAACTGCCTTGGATTTTCCAGGTCCTTTGCATTTGTCAATAAAGTCTAGCATCAGCTTGTTGATTTCTACCAAAATACCTTCTGGGTTTTGATTGGGATTTGCATTGAAAGCATAGGTCAGTTTTGGGAAAGGAAGCATCGTAGCAATATTGATTCCTCTGTTCCGTGAATATGGAATCTCTCTACACTTGTTTGGTCTTTAATTTTTTTCAACTATTTTTGTTTTTTTTAGTTTACAGTATAGAGGTTTTGGACACATTTTGTTAAATTTATCCCTAAGTATTTCACGTTTCGATGCTCATGTAAATGCTCACACTTAAATGTTAATTTCCAATCAGTCATTGCTAGCGTACAGAAATATAGTTAATTTCTGTGTATGGCTCATGTAACCTGCAACCTTACTAATTAGTTCTAGTAGCTTTTTCATAGTTTCTCGGGGATTTTTCTATGTAGACAATCACGTAGTCTGTGAAGAAAGCCAGCTTTAATTTTTCCTCTCCAATCTATATGCTTCTTTTTTTCTTTTCCTTGCCTGTGTAGGACCTCGAAAATCATGTTGAATAGAAGTGGCTAGAGTGAGTCTTCTTGCCTTGTTTCAGATCTTAGGGGGAAAGCATTCAGTCTTTCACCATCACGTACAATGTTGGCTACTGTAGGTTTTTTATCGCTGTGCTTTATCATGTGATAAAATTAATGTATATGCCTAGTTTTCCAAGAATTTTATTTACTAAAAATGAATAGTAAATTTTGTAAACATCTTTTTAAAATTTATTAAGATGATCATATAGTGGGGTTTTTTAGTCCTTTGATACGGTGAATTATATTAATTAGTTTTCAAACGTTAAATCAACCTTACTTTCATGAAATCATACCCACCCATTTATGATGTATTATATTTTTTAACAGGCAGCATTCATTTGGTTAAGGTCTCTGATCATGAGGTATATTGATCTGCTTTTGGTGTCAGGGTCATACTGGCCTCCTAAGTGGAGTTAGGAAGCGTCTCAACTCCTACCATGTTCGGGAAGGATTTGTGTACAACTGGTACTATTCCTTCCTTAAGTGTATCATAGAATTCACCAGTGAAGCTACCTGAGCCTGGAGGGTTTTGCTTGTTTGGGGTGTTTTTGTGGAAATATTTTTAACTAGAATTTAATTACTTTCTAGTTATAGAGCTATTCAGGTTATCAATTTCTTCTTGAGTGACTTTGGTAGCTCCTGTCTGTAACGAATCTATTTCATGTAAGTTGACACATTAGTCCCTATGAAATAAAGTAGTTCCCTTATTATCCCCTCAATGCCTGTAGGCTCTGTAGTGATGACCTGCTCTCATATCTGATTTTGGTCAACTTTGTCTTCTTTATTTTATTCTAATCAGTCTGATTATACTGTAGTTTAGTAATTTCATCAACCTTCTCAAATAACACAGTTCTGGCTGCACTGGTTTTCTTTACTGGTTTTCTATCTCACTGATCTATTCTCTTTAACATTTTCTTCATTCTTCTTGCTTAGGTTTAACTTGCCTTCTTTCCTAATTTTTCAGAGTTGAAGCTTAGGATTGATTTAAGACCTTTCTTCTTTGCTGATATAAGCATTTAATGCTAAAAAATTACTCTGTAAGCACAGTTTTATGTGACTGCCACAAATGTTGGCATGTTGTACTTTCATTTTTATACAATTTAAAGTATTTTCAAATTTTCTTTGTGACTTCTTTTATCCATGGTTATTTAGAATGTGTTGTTCTGGCTCCAAATATTTGGATATTTTCAATATAATTTGTTATTAATTTCTGGTATTTTGCTGTTGTGAAAGGAGAATATGCTTTTATGCTCTCAGTTCTCTTAAATCTATTTAAACTTGCTTTATGGTCCAGAATATAGTCTTTTTTGATAAATGTTTTATTTGTACTTGAAAAACTGCTGTTGTTGGATAGCGTCTACTACAAAAGTCAATGTTCTCAAGCTGGATGGTCGTTGTAAGCTGAATAATGCCCCCCAAAGAAATCCAAGTCCTGCAACCTGTGACTGTTACCTTATATGGTGATAGGAACTTTGCATATGGGATTAAGTTAAGGATCTTATCCTGGATTATCTTGATGGGTCTAAAACGTAATCACAAGAACCCTGTGACCGGGAGGCAGAAGTTGACTTGAAGGTGATACACTGCTGGTCTTGCAGATGTAGGGAGGGGTCAGGAGTCAAGTAATGCAAAGAATGTGGCTTTAGAAGATGGAAAGAGCAAGGAAATCAATTCCCTCTGGAGCCTCATTTGTCTCCTTCCCCCAGGGCTCTCATTCCTGCGCTGCCTACTGTCCAATACCTGTAAACCCTGTTTTACAGTTTGTCTGGTTTTATAGTTGTTTTAGTTGAGAAGGTAAATCCAGGTCCTATTACTCCATCTGAGTTAGAATTGGAAGTTCCCAGCACTTCCCGTGTTTACATAGTGAATGGGTGTCCTCTGGACATTGCACAAAACATAAGCCGCTTGCGGGCGCTCTGGACTTCGGCTGGATAGCCGCTCGTGACCATTTTTCTAAGATCCCTCCCTCCATCGTCTACCACGGTAGTTCTGGCATTCCTGCTTCACTTAATAGAAAAATCCATCACTTTTCCAAAATTCCAGGTCAGTCTAGCTGTCTGTTTCCACTATCCTCTGGGGTCCTTGCCAGGGTGTTACACCTTATGTCACCGCAAAGCTCTCCAGGTACAGTAGGCAATTAGCAGGGAGACACTAAAAGAAAAGGAAAACGTTAGGTGACCCAGTCTGATCGCTTTTTGAACACGCTGATAACTGGACCTCATGACAAATGGCATTTTCTAGAGGAGTCATTAACTGTTGAATGTTTTTAGCTGAATGTAAACCTGTGGTAAACAAACCTAAAATCTGTGGGTTTATGGCCCATAGCTCCCTGGAAAATGTTACATAGGCAATACAACCCTCTGGGCATAAAATGGGGATGTTTCATAGCCTATGACATGCCCTGCTGTGTGACGTGACCTACACTTTACCTG
The DNA here is from genome assembly GCF_963924675.1 of Phocoena phocoena. Classification (NCBI taxonomy): domain Eukaryota; kingdom Metazoa; phylum Chordata; class Mammalia; order Artiodactyla; family Phocoenidae; genus Phocoena; species Phocoena phocoena. The sequence goes on along the minus strand of NC_089230.1, from coordinate 3,061,249 downwards.
GAGACCTCAGCTACTGCCCTGGGTCATCATCTTGTATGTCCTGTGGAAAGGAAAGCCCCAGAGAGCCTCCTTGGTGGTTCCAGACCTCTCCCTGCTCCGCCTATGCCCCAGGACCTCGCCAGCAGAGATCTTCTAGATCCTAGCGCCCCTCCCCATCCACCCACACACCCTCTATGCTCCTGGCGAGCCCAGCGTATCCTCAGTTGGACTTCACTAGGCTTTGACCCTTGATATCCGTCTAGTTCCCAGAATAGAAGATGGAGCTCTTCTCCCCCGGGGCCTCGGCCGATCCTGTGGGGAACCCTGGCACTAGGTGGATCCTTCCTGCTTACCCAACTGAAGTCAAGAACTCAGACTCTGTGCCCCCATCAACCAGGCCCCGGCGACGTGCTCCTCCTTAAGCAAGGTGGTCCCTGTGGTCACAGGTATCACCCGGTGAGGAAGGCAGCTCTGGGCTGAGGGCACTCCCAGGTATGTCATGGGGCATCAGAGTACCCACCACAGCATTCAATCTGAATTTTTAAAATTCTAGTTGCGAATCGCTGAATTGTAATTGGTCATGTCCTGAGATGGAAAAATACTGACCTAGCTCCTGCTTCAGCTGGCACGTGGCACCATGCTTGATGCGGAGCGGGTGACAGAATCACACTGCAACGCCAGCTCTGCTGATGGAAACGCCTTCTCTCCAGGAGCCGAGGCCGAACACGTTGAGCTAGTCTTGACTCATCTTTTGCTCTCGCTTCCCACACCCATCCCTCCACCTCTTCCGGTTTGCTCCCCCTCCAAAATGCGGTGTATCCGGAACCCGCACTCTTCTTCCCCTTTCCCTGCCGCTGCCTTGGTGTGCGGCAGACTTCCGCCAAAGGGATGCTTCAACAATGTAAATGAGATAATATCACTCCTCGGCTCAAAACCCTCTGTGGAGCTCCATTCCATTGAGTCAAAGGCTGAGACTTTACAATGGCGAAGCCCCTTAGGTCCCCCGACCCCTCCGTGGACACATCTCCCAGTGCTACTGCGTGTGGTCCGACCCGGGGGCCTTTACCTGGAACACCTTCCCCAGACACCTGCCTGGTTCACTCTGTCACCCTCTCCAAACTGCTACCCAAATAACTGTCCAGCAGTGAGGCCCACACTCTATCATTCTAATCACAGCCCTCACCAGCACCTCTTCCAAACCCCCTGACCCGGCTCTGTCGTTCGTAGTATTTCCATCTTACAGCATACGAAGCAGTTCACCTATTCATGTTATTCTTTTCTGTTATTCTTTCCCTCCACTAGGGCTCTCCATCCCAGGAGGGGCGGAAGTTCTGCTTGCTGTTCACGGATGTACGCTGGGTGCCTTCAACACAGGCGGCGCTCAGTAACTGTTCGCTCCGTCAGCGGCTGACATGGAGACCCGGGCTCACTGAGCTTGACTAGCTTTCTCTCCAAATGCTACCCACATTTTTAAAAACATTCTCATGCACGTAATGGAAGGTCACATAGTTGAGCCCTAAAACAAGAACTTCCAAAATGATTTGTTTTCAAAAGGTTTTAACTCCTAGGGGCTTCTCTGGTGGCGCAGTGGTTAAGAATCCGCCTGCCAATGCAGGGAACATGGGTTTGAGCCCTGGTCCGAGAAGATCCCACAAGCCACGGAGCAACTAATCCGTGCACCACAACGACTGAGCCTGCGTTCTAGAGCCCGCGCTCCACAACAAGAGAAGCCACTGCTCCCTGCAACTAGAGAAAGCCCACGCACAGCAATGAAGACCCAACGCAGTCAAAGATAAATAAATAAATAATTGTTTTTCAAACAAATGGTTTTAACTCCTAAACCTCACTCCTAAATTCAAATCTGATTGGAAATTAAGAATCGTTTGATTTATATAACTGACAAAAATGAATTCAGGACAACATCCTTTCTCCTAGGAATTGCATCTCCAGGGCTTCTGCTAAAAACAGTCTGCGATTCTAAGAGTCTGTTCACGCTCCTCGGCCGCATCCAAATATTTTAACGCCAACCCCACGGCCTGCACAGTTGGGCGGCCCAGCTGGTCGAGCTGGGGAAGCTCACGGCTGCTGACGTCATTGGCAGAGCCCAGCCTGGAAGCAGCCCCCACTCCACCTCCTCCCATGCGCTTCTCTTTCTGCCCAGTCCTATCAGCTAACTTTTGCTTCTCAGTGTCCAAATTCATCTCCTACAATTTCCTCAACAAGGAGATCTGTGACCTTTCTAGACTCTTCAGTCTTACTCTCAACCTGTGAATAGGTCAGTGAAAAAGATAGGAATTAAGTGTGAATAGTAACAATTCATGACACTTTTAGTTAGCCATTTATTTCTCAAGGTATTAATGTTAACTTTTAAAGAATACCCGAACCCATCCTTTTAAGGTTTTAGGTTTTCTATCTGAAAGGAGGATGAAGAGCATTGCAGAGACGAGCTGTCAAGCAGTGCAAAGCGGAGGATTATGACAACTGATGTATCAGTTCTCTTCACTTGCTTGCTAACGTCTGTGAATTTATTTTTTCTCACTTTGTGTGTGAAGACCAATAGTTTCCTTGGTTAGGCTCGTTGAACAGTATACCTCTTTGCCACTATGGTGTGCAAATAAATCAAATAGAAAAATCACACAACAAAACGCATGAGAGTTTAGTGTATAATTGAGTGTGGGGGGGAGCCCCAAACTAACACAGTTCATGATATAAATAGGAAATGTTTTCTTAAAGAATCTCATTTATTCTAGCATTTGCTTTAATCTGACATTTCTCCCGCTATGTTGGCTGTCTAGTTTAATTAGGGGACATGAGTGCCTAAGATCCAAAAACAGAAACAGGAAGAGGAAGAGTGAAGGAGTCCTATGGACAGCTACCTGGCTGACCGGCGAGCCCAGGGTCCCTGGGTCCTCAGCGTTCCTGCCGCATAGCAGGCAACATGGCGCCATCATCCCTGGGAATTCTCTCGCCCATATTCTCAGGGACAGTTCCACAGCGTGCATTCTCTCGCTCCATGTTCCTCCCTCCCCCCACTCACCCTATTCTGGGAAACTTCCCGGCATGTCCTGATCAGTTTTTAAGACGGACAGTACAATTGCTATCTTCCCTGGTTTCCTCTGTCTCCATCTCATCCCTGTTTAATTATGAGCTCACCCTTAGTCTCACCTCTTCTAAGATTTCAGCCCATTTTGTTCCCAATTTCTGAGGACTGTCACCCCAAACTTTTGTTCCTTTAAAATCTGTGACTTTAATCAGCCCTTCTTTTTCCTCCTGTTGTTCCTTTAAATAAAGTAGAGCATTAATTTGAACGATGTTTATCAGGCTGCACAGGTTAGGAGTAGTAAACCAGCTTCCCTGTTACTCACTTCAGAGCTGCCTGAATGTATGGATACCTCCTCTTTCCAGTTCCTTCTGTTCATTCTCGAGCTCTTTGAATCTGACTTCCACTGAAATCTTTTTGAAGAAACAGCTCTACGGTGTCTAGCAGCTCGTCTACTCATCCACATCTCGTCTGTACATCTTTACATGGCTTTTCCAGAAAGTGTCAGTGAAAGCTTATACACTGAGTCATACTTCTCATTAATTTCCGTTATAATTTCAGACATACTCTCCTACAGAAAGAAAATTACTTTCAGGTATAATAAAAATCACATTAACAATCATGAAATTCACTTCCCAGTACATCTGGTATTTTTGAATGCATTGTCCTTGTTCATTAATGGAAACCATCTCTATAAAGGTTGGACGACTGTACAGATTGGTGGATACATAGCAAGTTTGGTGCACTGGTTAATGGAATAGTGCTATACGGAAGGAGGTTTCCAGTGGAATGCCACAAAGCTTTTAATATGGTCTACAGTCTTAGAAACCAGTCTTGGAATAAAATGATCTGCGTGTAGCATTTATTCAATATGGAAAGCTCTCATGGATAGTAAAATTTGTAGGTTGGCTTCAAAACCAAATAAAACCAAAAGTAGAAACCTTGGCAGTTTGACATATTGGTCTAAATCCCAAAAAATGAAACTTAATAAGTACCATATCAAGTCTTGCATTTGAATTCTGCACCAGGACAGCACAACTTAACCGCAGTTTATAATTAAGAAATTTGGGGATTAAGAAACTCTACAATTCCAGGGGCAACTTTGGCATAATCCACTGACCGGAAGCCCAAGTTTGACTGTGCTCTTGGGCTACGTTAAAAGTATTTCCAGAAGGAAAGGGGATGTTAATCCTGCTCTGGCTGTTCCACCCAGATCTGCAGTGGGGTCTGCGGGCACCCTTCTCAGGGGATGTTGGCAAACTTGCATAAACTCCATTATGAGCAGCCCGAATCCTGGGGTGAGGGCAGGGAATAACAAAATCCTTGTTGACTGGGCAAGGCTCAAGTAACTGGTAACGTTCAGCTTAAAAAGAAATCATAGCTGTCCTCAAATTATTAAAGATTTCAATGCAGTAAGAAGAGTAGACTTTGATCTGTAGTTTGCAGCACGCGGGCTCTCTCGTTGAGGCGCACAGGCTCAGTAGTTGTGGCGCACGGGCTTACTTGCCCTGCGGCATGTGGGATCTTAGCTGCCTGACCAGGGATCCAACCCGTGTCCCCTGCATTGGAAGGCGCATTCTTTACTACTGGACTACCAGGGAAGTCCCATATTTTTTAGGATCTTAACACTGTAGTATGTCTTAATATCTGGTGAGGCAGGTCTCCCCATTTGTACTTTTTTTTCAAGTTTTACTTACCTTTATGGACCTTTATTCTTTCATACAAATTTCACAGTAAGGTTTTTGCATCCCTTGAAAAAATTTGACTGGAATTTTTTGGTGGAATTGTCTTGGATTCGTACTTTAACTTGGGGAAAACTAGCATCTTTATAACATTAATAGGTCTTGTCCAAGAGTATGGATTGTCTCCCCATTTCTCCATTTCATGTTATGTCATTCATTAACACTTAATATTTTTTCTGTAACATTTCTATGCATTAATGATTCATTCCTATATACTCTAGAGTTCTGACTACTATTTGGAATAGTATTTTTATTATATTTAAGTTAGTATTGTCATTGTAGAGAGATACTAAGATTTCACAAGTCTTGTATCTGAAAATGTTGGTGAATTCTTTTCCTAGTTTTAATAGTTGGATTTGGGGGGGATAAATGATTATATGATCTTCAAATAACAACAGCTTTATCTCTTCCTTCCAATCCTTATTTCTTTTTCTTTCCTTATAACATTGGTCAGGAGCTTAAGTAAAAATGTTAAATAATAGGAGTAGTGATGGATGTCTTTTTCTTGCTCACAATTTTAGAGGAAATATTAAAATGACCTTCATAAGTTTAAAGTATGCTATAACTTTCAAGGTATATAACTTTAACAAGTTGAAGAAATCTCTTTCTACTTCTAGTTTGTTAACAGTTTTCACTACAAATGTGTGTCAAATTTACCAAGAACGTTTTCTACATCAACTCAGATAATCACGTGTTTTACACTTGAGTCTTAGTTAGTGTGGTGAGTTCCACTGACATGTTCCCTGATGGTGAACCATCCTGCATTTGTGAAAATGTCATTTAATTATTGTGTCTTTTTTAATATGCTGTTGGATTTTCTTAGCTGTATCTTGTTTAAGATATTTACAACTGTGCTCAAAATAAACTATACTTATAATTTTCTTCTCTTGAATTGTCCTTTTCTAGCTATAGAATGAAAAGTGCAATTTTGTGTCAGTTTAAATTTGGCAGGAAATAACATTATAAAGTAGGAATTAATTGTTCCTTGAAGGTTTATAGAACTTATCAATAAAGCCATCTGGGATTTAGCGTTTTGGTGAGGAGGGAGATTTTTTTAAGTGTTATATTTATGTGTGTGAATTGGGTGCCACCTGAAAGTATGATTAAAACAATTTCAGAGGCCCTGGTCAAGGGATTCAGTGGACCACTTATCTCTTGTATAATCTGTCTGTAGGGTTCTATCCCTCTCCCCCGACATACCACCCTCTTCTTTATATTCCTCTATGAGTCACACTGCCTGGTGCAGAGCTTGAACTGAACTGATCAAATTTAGGCAGCTGTCGTGGATTGCCTCTTTTCTAGCCAAAAGCCCTAGTGAAGTCTACCTGCCTTCTCTCATTCTAAGCAAATTGCCATTTAGAGACTCACCAGTGTCTCATGACCACCTGTACCTTTTGAATCACTAGTAAAGCTTAATAATGAGTGCAATTACTTTTTTTTTTAATTTATTTATTTATTTTTGGCTGCGTTGGGTCTTCACTGCTGCACGCCGGCTTTCTCTAGTTGCGGTGAGCGGGGGCTACTCTTCGTCGCGGTGCGTGGGCTTCTCATTGCGGTGGCTTCTCTTGTTGCAGAGCACAGGCTCTAGGCGCGTGGGCCTAAGTAGTTGTGGCTCGTGGGCTCTAGAGCGCAGGCTCAGTAGTTGTGGCACACGGGCTTAGTTGCTCCGCGGCATGTGGGATCTTCCCGGACCAGGGCTCGAACCCATGTCCCCTGCGTTGGCAGGCAGATTCTGAACCACTGAGCCACCAGGGAAGTCCATGAGTGCAATTTCTGATTCTTGAGAATTTGACTTGATATTCTGACTAAATTTTCCAGTTTATCATTATAGAATTGTGCAGAGTATATGTTTATAACGTTCTTGATCTCTTCTTTACGTATGATTGCGTAGCAACCCTCAATCTTAACATCATGCATTTGCATCTTTTCTCTTATTTTCTTGGTGGTCCTTATCTTTAGAACTCCACCTGCCACCGTCACAAACACACTGCCACAGACATAATGCCACCTTTACCCATGAATACTCCAGTGTGCATTTCTTTTTTTCTTTTTTTTTTTTTTTGCGCTACACGGGCCTCTCACTGCTGTGGCCTCTCCCGTTGCGGAGCACAGGCTCCAGACGCGCAGGCTCAGCGGCCACGGCTCACGGGCCCAGCCACTCCGTGGCATGTGGGATCTTCCCGGACCGGGGCACGAACCTGTGTCCCCTGCATCGGAAGGCGGACTCTCAACCACTGCGCCACCAGGGAAGCCCCAGTGTGCATTTCTTAAAAACCAGTGCTTGCTTTATCTAATCAGAGTGCAATGATTAAAATCAGGAGGTAAACTTGGTACAGACTAACATCTAATCTACAGACCTTTTCCAAATTTTTCCAAGTGTCCCACTAATGCTGCTGATGGAGAAACAAACAAGGAGACAAAGTCCTGGTTTGGACTCCAATCCCAGATCACGTGCCACATCTGGTTGTCTTGTCTATTTAGCCTCCTTTAATCTGGAACATCTCCTTGATTTTCTTTGTCTTTCATGAACTTGATTTTTTAAAGAATGTGTGGCCTGTACAATTTTTCAACAAGATGCTTGACTTGAAGGAGAATTTATTCAGTATCAGTTTTGTTAGGATAATTTAGTCCTATTCAAAGACAGAGAATGCCCTACAATTGACAGGAATATATAAAAAAATTAAAAGCAAAATCTATCAAGGAATGTATAAAGGGTTTTTATTTGTGTTTATCATTAAACACTGAGATGAAAATAACTTACTGACATAAAAACATTAAAAATTTGAATAAGCATGTCACTAGTGAAGAAAAGAGCGTATTTTCGGAGAACCAGTTTTTCCCCTCACCTCATTTATAGTTGCTGTTGATCAAAACATACAGTTGACAATTTAAGGGATAAAAAGAGAGCTTTATACTTGAGCACGTACACACCAATTATTTTATGTAGAGTCAAGTCATGGGGTAGGTGTTGGAGACAATCAAAGACTAGGAAAAACTGTCACAGTGAGAATATGGTACAACCAGCTTGTGGTGTCTCAGTAGGCCATATACTATGGTCCGGGCTTTCCCAGCTCTGGATAAAATAACAAGGTTTCTGTTTGTCTGGGCTTTGGGGGCTTCTTGTTAGTTAGTTTATTTACTAGATACCTTTGCCTGGTGTGAAACACAGTGCATTCTCTATTTTTCTTTGCTTGGCTGGTCTGATCCAACTGGAATTTGCTCTTAGTTGACTCTCCTTCAGGCTTTCGTTGGTTCGCTTCGTGCACGTGGCCCTTTATAGTCAATTTCACCATCTGACCATCTCGCCCACCACCTTCAGGTCGGTACAATCATTGTTTTCCAGCTGCCTTCTGTCTTTAGGGTTAGACTCAGCCCCGCTGATCAGGAATCTCTCCAGGGGCAACTTCACCGAAGCAGCACCCCACGTGTAGCAGCACCCACAGAATCCGCTCCAGGGGGACAGAAAACTGGGCAGTGGCTCCTGTACACGGCCAGCACCTCGAGAGACCATCAAGTAACTGTTCAGAGGGCTGGGCTCTGTGCCCCCTGAGGCAGAAGCAGTGGGCTGGGGTGATGGTCAGCACTGAGGGGCGCTCCCGCCGCCCTCCGCCCCCCTCGCCGCCCCATCCAGCTGAAACACAGTCAGCAAACAAGCCGACTTTCTGGACAACAGCAGACTTCTCACCAGAATTTTGGCAAGAGTACACATTTTCTTCCCTTGTTGCATTGCGTATAAGTTATTGTCTCAGGGAGAACACTCAGATCTTGGTCTAACTGCCTTAATGGATATAGTTTTTAAATTCCATTTTATTCCCTCAAGAAAGGGAAACAAAGCCATCAATTACAGGGTTCATAAGTCCCCGGAAAAGAATTTGACCAAATATCTTCCAGTCGGAGGTCTTTTGAGTTTTCTGCTTTTTCCCTATCTTGGTCTAGAAATTGAGAGATGTCTACTGTCGTCCAGGTGGCATTTTAAACCCAGAACACGTTTCAGCACACACTGGTGCAGTTTCCTTTCATTCAGGTGAGAATTGGCTTGTCAAGCTGGTATCTGATGGGTGGCTCTAACAGACGCAAGGTCACCAGGTCCTGGAACGTTGCTCTAGGGGCACGTCTCTGTGACCCCTTGACTGAAGGGCCTTAGTGGCCAGGGCTGCAGGTGGCGATGCCCACAGACCCATGGGCTGCCCCTCCTCGATTTGCACCTTTCTTTGTTAAGCAAGAACCATTGGTACCAGCACCTAAAGCTGAGGAAATGCCCACTCAAATCTCTAAATTAAAAATGAACTCAGGGAGTCACCTCCGCTGGTGGAAATCAACCGATCATCAGAGAAAGGAGTGTCTGGAGCCCATTTTGTCACATCTCAAAGGGCAGTGGTCAATGTCGGGTTAAACCCATGTCCCCAACTGCCCACCCAGTCCTCTTTCTACCACATAATAAAACTCCTCTGCAATTTTCCCACATTATTGATGATAAAATAGTGGCTACCTATATGGCTGTTTTATATACTCTTCTAGAGCTATAGAAAACACAAAATTTTCAGCATCTTGACACAAATTAAACATTCCAACAATTGCTACTATTCAAAAAATAAGCCATTTCTTTGGGTTTTCCCCCCTTTTTATAGAAAGTTATCTCAGACCATATATTCTTAAGCAATTTCTAATAAGCATCCATATGGCACTATTAAGTATTGTGAAACTGAGGGTATTTCTTAAAATCATGAATGCATAAATACGTGAATGCTAAAGCTTTCAACCATCAATCATTTTTTTCCACAGATTTCTCCTGAACAAAACTTCTGTAGTTAAAATAACCAGAATCATATGTACCTCCGAATTTTGTAAATATTTCCGATTTCATGGATTTCTTTTCCTCCTATATTTGAAAACCAGTTCTTTATGGGAACACAAGAAAATGCTAAATGTGGGAGGTGTGAATGGTCTCAGCTCACAGCCTGTAGCCTGGCTATGATATATTTCAGTACCATGTAGAAATAACTAGTTTAAAAATATCACGCATTCTACAATTTCAGCATTACACATGAGAAGGGATAAAGAACCAACTGTTGAAGCTCTCAGGAAACTCGTGGCTATCAAATTAGTACTGCACTGAAAGCCTACACACAGCCGAGAGCAACTTATTGAACGGGAAACCTAAGCACATTTTAGCAAAAGTTACATTATAATAGTCATTACTTCCTATCATAATGGATACACTTTTAGTTTGGTTCAAAGTTTTAGGGGTACAAAGCAAACAGCACTGAGCTTCTTGAGGCTTCCGTTTGATGTGTGTCAATACAGTTATGGACATAGGAATTTCTCTGGTACCGTCTTGGTGGGGCTGCTGGGGGCTGCAGAAGGGGAGGGTTAACAGCTGTCATCACTGAAAACAGAACCCCTGCACTCCCCAGTTATGTGAGAAGTAGATCACGTCTGAACTACACCCAGCAAAAACTATGATCACTCCATAAATCATTCAACAATATTGGGGTTTTTTTTGCGGTACGCGGGCCTCTCGCTGTTGTGGCCTCTCCCGTTGTGGAGCACAGGCTCCGGACGCGCAGGCTCAGCGGACATGGCTCTTGGGCCCAGCCGCTCCGCAGCATGTGGGATCTTCCTGCATCGGCAGGCGGACTCTCAACCACTGCGCCACCAGGGAAGCCCCTGTTGTTGTTGTTGGGTTTTTTTGGCCACATTGCATGGCATGCGGGATGTTAGTTCCTTGACCAGGGATTGAACCTGTGCCCCCTGCATTAGAAGCACGGTGTCCTAACCACTGGACCACCAGGGAATTCCCAACAATATTTGTGATGCAGGATTTCCCTGGCTGTCCAGTGGTTAGGACTCCACGCTTTCATTGCTGAGGGCCCGGGGTTCGATCCCTGGTCAGGGAACTAAGATCCCGAGCGCCCCCACCCCAAGAAATAATATATATACATATATATATGTATTTGTGATGCAATAACACTCTGGTCAGAACTTCGGGCTGGGAGGTGAGGGATGAAATGCATGTTACATAGGAAAACGAGTACCTAACTCTTCCTGAAAGAGTTGTGAAAACTACACAAAGCTTATCTACCATTGTTGAACTAAAACGTGGAAAGTAATTCGAGATTTTCTAGGCAGCTAAGTAAGAGGAGAGTATGCCTGGCAGAAGAGAGGCAATGAAAATGTATCGTAAAGTACTTACCATGCCCAAGAAACTGTACCAGAAGTCATGAGAATAAAAAGATAAAGAACCATGTCTATATAATTGGAAATAAATAATAGGAATTTGGGGACACGAGACAATAGGAGAGAAAACAAAGTAAATGTGGAAGCAGGGTCAGTATACAAAAAAGGATCATAAGTAGCTGAACACTTGAAAATTTGGCTCCATACTTCCAATCAACCAATGAAAAGAGGAAAATACAATCAATCGCCTAACTGACAGCACAAACAAAATTTTTAAAAATTAGTTGTCGCAGAGAAACACAAGTTAACCTAACCGAGCCCTGACATGGCATGATTCTTTGTGATGTACTGAACAGTATCCTTGACAACTTCTGTACATTAAGAAGAGCTTGAAAGGAAAACAGCTCTCCCTAATGTAGACTTAAGGCACAGCAACCAAAGCATAACTGGGTAAAAGACATTCTATTGGGGGTCAAAATAATGCAACCCAAGCCCACAGCTCTCTGAAGGTCTGGCAGGGGAAATTGATGGACTGCATACCCTCTAGTCAATATGCAGGATGGGTGCCACCCCTGGACCATTCAGGGGCCATTTCCCCCTCATAGGGAGGAGTTCTGAAGCAGTATCTAAAGATGGATTCAAAGTTTTCCTCAGAAAGCAATTGTGGGTTGATTACAACACAGAGAATGGCCAAGGCGATTTCAGCTTAAATAAGACCATCCCACAAAGTCTAGGCTGGGTTCGAGAACTGGTTGTAATGAAGACTTGGTTCCAGGCTCCTATGCAGTTTGTCTTACGACCAGAAGAGCAAACAAGCACTGCGAAGGATACAGAGTAGCCAGGGGTACAACCACGTGGCCTGAGGGCTCCTGACCCTTATCAGTTGCTCACTGAGATGTAACGGAAGTCTGACACCGTGGAAAGAAGGATGGCTACCCTGCTGGAGAGACCACGCACGGAGAGAAAGAGGCTGGGCCAGCTGCCAGCTGAAACCACCATTCCAGCAGAAGCACCAGCTCTGTGAGTGGAGTCGTCCTGCAGCCACAAGAATGATACCAAGTAGGAGGAGCAGAAGAACAGCTGAGCTGAGCCCAGTCCACACTGAAGGGTCCTGTGCAAACCGTCGGTTACTGGTTTCAGCCGCTGAGTTTTGGGCTTGTTTGCCAAATGGCATTAGATTACTAAAAGAGCTCCACACTGGGAAAAATGTAAAGCACATATATCCAAATACCCATGAAGACCACCTCCTCCCCAAATCCAAAAAAGCAATCAACCATCTACTGTTAAGCCTTGTTATTTCCTGATTGACTCAATAAATCAAAGGGCTGTGTAGGCTGTTGCCTGGACACTAGTGACATGCTGAAGGACAGCACAGTTGTTTGTGGTTACAGAGCCAGGAAGTCCTTTCAGTAAAGAACTGTGTAAAACAACCCTCACAAAAGACACATATCTGCCCAAAATTAGAGACTTGATTTTGAAATAGTTGCTCTAAAGCCCTTGCATTTAGTGGGTTTAGTGAAGAGCCTCTAAATACATAGAAGAGCTAGAGATGTGGATGGAAGAGAGCGTAGGAAGAGAAACTCCGTCCAGATGGAGAAAAGCTCGGCAACGAGGCGAAGAGGAGGACGGGGTGAGGGAGCTGCAGACAGGCGGGAACCGGCTGGAGGCCCTCAGCATCTGTTTCCCAGGGCCACCCCAACAAAGTGCCACAACCCAGGTGACTTAGAACAACAGTTACCTGTTCTTTCATGGTTCTGGAGGCTGCAAGTCCAAAATCAAGATGTCGGCGTGACCCTGCTCTCTCTGAAGGCTCTAAGGAAAGATCCTTCCAGCTTCTTCCAGTGGGTGCCAGCAATCCTGGGCGTTCCATGGCCCGTGAAGGCATAACTCCAATCTCTACATCCGTTGTCACGTGTTGTCCCTGTGTGTTTCTGTGTCTTCACGCGGTCTTCCCCTCTCTGTGTATCTATGTGTGAATATAGCTCTTCATATAAGGACATCACTGGATTAGGGCTCATCTTATTTCAGCATGACCTCACCTTCGCTTGACTAATTGCATCTGTGAAGACCCTATTTCAGATAAGTTCACATTCTGAGGTTCTAGGCATTCATAATTCAGGACACTTTTCAACCCAGTACAACCTTCAATTCTAATTAAGATTCTTGGATTCTTAGAGCTCGCAATTGCCCCATCAGAGCAGGGATTAAGTGAATTACTGCAAAAGGGATGAGCATGTCAGGACCTTCTATGAATGGAGAAATGGTCATTATACTTCTTTTGTAATCATAGATAGTTATGTATTACTTCTTAACTCTTGTATATATGTTTTCTCCCTAACTAGAGGGTTGTGGAGGGATTGTGACCTACACTATTTTTCATCCATGTACTGTGCAATCATCCAGCATGAAAAACTATTGGAAAGAAAGAGTGAAAGGAAACCAGGAATAGAACAATATACATTGAATCTCCACCCTGTGTCAGGCATTATTCATAAATTATCTCGTTAATCGTCAGTAGACCCCCTCCAGATGAGGAAACTGATAAGTAGACAAGTTTGAGACCTCCCCAAGGTCACACACAATAAAGTTTGACTATTTTACTTGCCTTTATGGAACCCACACATGCACCTCAACAGCATTTAACAAGAATTGACAATGAAAGAGGTCTTGTGGGAGGGGTCAGTGTTGCCATGGCCTCTCTTCACGGGCTTCAAGGAAGACTGTTTAAGACTGGATTTCCTTTCAAATTATTGTACTCATTGCTAGACTGTGCTTCTCTGAATGCAAGTGGACCACGTGGCTGTCAGAATTTAAAAGTTATGTATATAAAACATATAAACATTAAAGTTACGCAAGAAAATAGTTCGGTGGAAACTTAGATTATTTTTTTTCTTCCTTATGCTTTTCTGAATCTTTTCATGAACATCTTTGCTTCTATAATAGAAATGAATACTCAAAAAGAAAAAAGAAATGAATACGCCTTAAACATTTTTAAAAAATAATTTTGACTTTGGCATTCAGGTCAGGACTTGGCACTTGGCTTAGCATCTACTAGTTAAATGATGTTGTGTCCCTTCAGTACCATCGTTGCCCATATCTGTAAATAACGATGAAAATGGTATCCACCTCCCAAGATTGTTCAAACTAAAATCAGACTGTAAAAGTTCAAGTGCCTGGCACAGTGCAAAGACAAAGTGTGTGGGAAACACCCATGCATTTGCTATTTCATCTTCTCTCCCCAAGAAGCAAGTCAGCTCGAAGCAGACGTGACCAGGTCCACACCCCCAGCACAGCGCTGTTCACAGACATCAACTTTACTCACAAGCCCGTCTCTCCAATAGAGCATTAACCCCATTAAAATAAAATAAAAGGGAGCCCAGGCTTAAAACCCTCCCAAGCAGACAAAACCAAGTAGGCCAGGTAAGCAAAGCTAAATCTAACTTGTTTCATGAACATAAGCAAAACTGAACTTAGGTTATGTCTTATGAGTATCTCTGATACTCATAAAAGAAACTTAGATTATCTTCTTAAAATGGTATAAGATAATCACTTTTAACGAATCCCCTGCCCATTGTAGTAACCAGTCACTGTAAAGGGTAAACAACTTCCACCTTTTCTCTTTATAAGCCACCCTGTGCCGTCATGCCTCTGAGTATCCCAGCAGTTTGGGGTTTGAAAGCTCCTAGTTTGCAAACTGTCCTTACGTGCACAGTAGACTCTTCTTAATGACTCTTTTGCTATCTGATGGTTTTATAGTGTTTACCGTTTCTGGGTATTTGACATATTTAAGGGTAAACTGGGTATTTGTCCTTAGGCCAATCCCCCCTAGAACAGCTCCTGGCGTGTGGTAAGATGCAAAATATTTCAAATTCATAAATGAATTAATGTTACTCATCGATGTGGTTTTATAATTTTATAATCAAATTCATAAATGAATTAATATTACTCATCAATGTGGTTTTATACTTTTTCAAAAGAGCGTGTAAACTTTTTTAATGGGTGTTTTTTATTACTGTTTTATAATTTGGAATCCTAACAACACATTTAAAACACAACCCTCCAAATTATGGCAGGGCCGGTTTCACAGGGACTGACACCTGTTACCTAAAAGGATCAAAATGTTTAAATAGAAAAACACACCAAGAAAAGAGTAAGGAAAAATATATAAAGACATGAAAAGGAGAAAAGTTAATTTTGAGTCCTGAAATACACAGAAGTCATATTTGAACGTAATTCCCTTGGGAAACCATACCCCATTGTCGTGAGTGGAGCTCTTGGTGTGGATTGTTGGTTTTTAAACAGCCCATGAGTGAACGCCCATGCCCTGCTGTGGGCTGAAACTTTTACAAACATATTTAGAGTGATGGGCAGTGCAGGTTTTAAGGCACCAACTAAAAGGTGAAGCCTTGACAAATATACCAGACAAGTTCCTTATGTGTGGAGTTATTTACCAAGGAGCTATACCTCCTGCAGGCAACTGCATTTTAATTGTGAATAAGTTAGTCTCCAAAATAATAAAGATTAATCTAAGGATTTTAAATTCTGGTAGCTTTAACATGGCAAAGATCCCTTCTGTTTGCATCAATACAAAAATGCTTGAGTTGCTGTTTCTACTAAAAATTTACCCTCAGATTTCAACATCAATAAAAAAATTTTATTTTGAATTGTACCATATTCTCTTTAATGAAACGGAAAATTAGATTTAAAACGCTGAGTAGCAATAGAGTAACACACCCATCTGACTTCTTCTTTTTTAAGTAAGGGGTAGTTTTTGTCTATATCAAGCATTTAAAAATCTAAGTGTTAATAGGCATATAAAGTATTCTGCCCTTATATTTTTTGAGCTACTGGGGAGAGCGTTAGATCTTTCAAAATCATATACTTTTTTTTATTGGAGTATAATTACTTTCAATGTGGTGTTAGTTCCTGCTGTACAATGAAGTGAATCAGCTATATGTATACATATATCCCCTCCGTCTTGGACATCCCTCCCATCCCGCCCCACATCCCACCCCTCTAGGTCATCACAGAGTACTGAGCTGAGCTCCCTGCGCTATATAGCAGGTTCCCCACTAGCTACCTGTTTTATGATAGTGTGTATATGTCAATCCCAATCTCCCAATTCATCCCCCCCCATCGCTGAGTCCACATGTCCGTTCTCTATGTCTACGTCTCTATTCCTGCCCTGAAAATAAGTTCATCCATAACATTTTTCTAGATTCCACGTGTATATGTTAATACACAATATTTGTTTTTCTCTTTCTGACTTACTTCACCCTGTATGACAGACTCTAGGTCCATCCACCTCTCTACAAATGACCCAATTTCGTTCCTTTTTATGACTGAGTAATATTCCATTGTATATACGTGCCACATCTTCTTTATGCATTCATCTGTTGCTGGACATTTAGGTTGTTTCCATGAACTGGCTATTGTAAATAGTGCTGCAATGAACATTGGGATACATGTGTCTTTTTGAATTATCAAAACCATACACTTTTAAAACAACAAGTACCTATCCAGGCTTTACTGCTTACCGATTAGACAGGAAAACTTGCAGAATTACTTTAAAATGAGAGATCAATTTCTGCATTTTTAGGGGATATACACACACACGGAGTATTATTATAAATGTTAGTTCTGGAAAGAGGTAAAAATATAAATGATATCATGTTTGTTATGGAACTTCTATTACCCAAAGTCTCCTCTTACATGCTCTTGTAAAATTAAGAACCTCAAATGATATGTCTTTGCCAATCTTCTATCTTTCCCTTTTTCTCTCTTCAGCATCTGATTTTCTTAACAGATGAAACCCTTAAATATCTTTAAGCATATTGCAGCTAGCAGCCTCCTCTGGCCAATTTTGTTGACTGTTGAAACAGCTTAGGAATAAAAAATCTGAGTTTTGGAATCAATATTACAAAATCGACTGCCTCTCCGAAGCTTTGAAAGGTTGCCCATAGCTATGACGGTTGGTAAAGTGCTGACTCACCCCTTTTGTGTAGAAGCAAAAGGCCGTATGTTTTAAGAGACACAATTATTAGATTTTTCCAGAAACGTGGGTAGAACCTCCACTTGGAAAAATAAACAACCCAACTTCCCTCAAGTCAGTCATGGCACATGACTGGTCATTTTACAAGCCTCCAAATCCCTTTTCAGGGCCAGCATAGAGGTGGACATATGCTATGGTTTGAATCACTTGATCACCTTTTCTTTCCAGGAGAGTTGAGGCAGAGAAAAGCCATTTCTGTCCCCAGCATAGGTGGGAAGGGGTAACCTGCACTGGGGCCCAGCTCTTGCGAAGTGTGGGCACCGGCACCCACTGGACAGGGAGCGTGCAAGGCAGGGGCTGTGACAGTGGCCACATTTCAGGTCATCAGTGGCCAGCTTTGCAGTTTCCAGACTGTTCTGTGCTCTCATGGAAAGAAGCAAAATCAACTTATTCTGGGCTCCAGGTAGGTCGGAGCTACAGAGAGTCAGAGAAAAGACAGCGAGGCGATGGTGAGGCTCGGAATAAAAAGCAAAGGCCTTTGGCGCCTACAACTCTTGGGCTTGTATGTCAGCCTCATATAGTGTCCGTCCATCGCTCTCATACTTGAATGTACGGTGAGGGTTGGTTTAAATCTATGTCGACCTTACAGTCTAATAAAACAGCTTCCGTGTTTTCTTAATTAAAAAAAAAAAAACTACTCTGATTCTAGGAATAAGGTTCTTGGGAAGAAATACATTTTCTAAGTGCTTCAATTTCTTAGTTCACAAAACGGGTGACCAGATACCACATTATGGAGTGTTGTGAGAGAGAGAAAAAAAACATTAAATTTCATGTGCATGCAAATCACCTGAGTATCTTGTTAAAATGCAGGATCTGATCTGGCGTATCTGGGGTGAGAACAGAGATTCTGAATTTCCCACGGGCTCCCGGGAGATGCTGATTCTGTTCATCTGGGGCCCGCCCGGTGAACAGCAGGGTGACGGGGCAGCAACAGCCATTCCCAGATGGGAAGAAAGAACAGTGAATACATTTTAAAGTGAAATAAGCAAATGCCAAAATGACTCTCAAGAGTCAAACCGCAGCAAATTCTTTTATTAGAGATAAGATGGGACGGCAAGGAGGAGCCGTGGAAGTTTCTCAGTGTGCCATCCAGTTCATGCCTCTGGCTGACATTCAGTTAGTTAGGGCTGAGAAAAGGAACGTTATTCATATTCCCGCATTTCACAGAAGAGTCCTAATTTCAAAGCTTTACCTCATTGCTCCTTTTAGCACACGTTTCAGTGAGATTGTAAATCCTCGCCTTTGATTCAGAAAATAATGGCCCCGGTAGTCTGACCCGTGTCACTGCCGCGTCACATCCAGCCCTGGTTGGCGAGGCACTGGGGGCTGCAGGTGGTCCCTCCAGGGCCCAGGGTCTTCCGTCTGGTGGCTCACGGCTCCTCCCTCCCCTGGAACCCCAGGGTCCCTGGGTCCTCTGCCTTCAGGTGACAGATGGGCAAGAGCGGGGGGCTGGCAGAGTGGGGACCAGGCTGGAGTGTGGACGTCACCCCACCCATCGGGGAGAACTCAGGCACGTGGCTCCTTAACTCAGCGACCCTGGTCCAGCCGTGTGACCAGGAGGAAAGGAAACACAGAGTGTTATCTCCGAGGTGCCACCTAATTGACTTTTAGCCGTCCTATCGGTCCGAACGAAGACAAATTTACTGGGCTTGGAGGAGTGAATCCTAACCGCGTAGCAGGGTTGAGATCTGAAGAGTTTTGGGATGTGCCCGCGCCACCCCTCAGACCCGGGGAGGTGGATATTTGAGGAACCCTGGCCAAGTCCATCCCTGCAGTGGGGCACCCCCAAAACTCAGAGGAGGTTCAGCAGGGAAGAAGGGCTTATCAAACAGCCTTCACAATAGTCTAGGGGGAGGAGATACGATCCCCAGTTTGTAGTTAAACACATGAAGAATCAGGAAGGATCTGGAAGTTTCTCGCCAAGACGGGGAGCCAGGATTCCAAAGGTCTATTCTACCCCAGGGCCAAACATACAGGGCATTGCTCCTCAGGACGTGGAAGTAACTGTTAAACAAGCCTAACTGGACTGCCCCAGGGGCGTGCGTGTGTGTGCATGTGTGAGTGTGCACGTGTGTCCAGGAAGGGCAGAAGAGGCTGGTCATAGTTAATGTACGTGTTAGACTCAGCGTGTTCAGATCACCAAGGTTCCTGCCCAATTATTCTTCAAACTCTGAACACAGAAAACCTAGCCACGTGGAAACATTTGCTGACAACGCCAAAATGTGTTTTCATAGCTTAGTGCAAATGTGTCCTACAGATGCCAACTTAGGTGAGACAATTTCCAGCTTAAATGTGAGTGAAAAATGACTGTCGTGACCTCACGTAGACCGCAGGCCAGCCCGCATCTGAGATGAGAGGCCTTCATTTCTTACTTCAGTTTTAAATTGAAACTGATCTTAATCATGTTTTCAGCCCGCGTGGTTGTGTGTGAAATAAAAGCCCTGCTATAAAAATTACATGGGCAATAAATAAATATTAAAAAAAATTTACGTGGGCAGACTAGTTCTAGTTCTTTGAGTTTGAAAGAACTGAGCCAATGGCAGGAGACACACGTTCCCACTTTGGAAATTTAATTCATAACATGAGCAAAGTCAACTGCCTTTTGGAAAATCTCAGGTAACATCCAGAAATTTTAGTAAATGGTTTGATCCAGATGGACGTACAATAGACAGGACTTGGCAGCCAAAAGCCCCCACCTGGAGCTTTGTTCCTCTGTCACCCACAGGAGTGCCAGCCTCGGGGACCCCTCCTCACCGTCTCCAAACACTGAGAGGGAACACAGAATAAGACTTAGTGTGAATTTGACAATTTTTATTTGACAACGATCTGGAATCATCCTTTTTCATTTGAATGTCTTATCATGACAAACACAGACTCAGAAAAAATGTGATGGGCCAAGAGAGGGGTAGAGATGGAAAAGATAAATTATAGAGTCAGCTTTCCAAGGTCCAGTTTCCCAAGAAGCTCTTTAGCTTCCCAGGGAAACGGGGATGGGAAGGAAGGAAGGGAGGGGGGAATGGAGGAAAGGAAAGGAGGGAAAGAGGGAGGGATGGACGGAGGGAGGGACGGAGGGAGGAAGGGGGCAGGGAGGGAGGAAGGAATCTTGAGTCCAGATCTGTTTTCCAAAGGCCACCCCAAAATCACAAACACACAGGGCTAATCAAGGATTTACTTTTAAGTACCTTAGAATTAAATCAGAGTAGCTGTGGGCTTGGGAAAGTATTACAAGCGGAATTTTCAATGCATTCACTTTGATCTTTGGTCATATTTTGAAGCTATTCCAGTTGAATAAATGGGTTCCATTGATTATTTATTTATTTATTCCAGTTGAATATTCCACACATTCTGATCTCAAATAATGAAAACTACTTTCAGTCTGCCAAAGGTTCGCGTTCAGGGTCTTCTGGCTCCCCTCAGGATCCCCCCCCCCCCAGAATATGCAGACCTCCTTCATTCCACAGTCTGGAGGACAGTGTGACCAAGGTGAGGTCTGGGTGGGACCTCCTTACCTGGTCTGCCCCCTTCCCGATGGCCTCGCACGATGGCAGCAGTGTCCCCACCCAGCGCGTCTGCCTGTGGCTCGTGGAGAGCAGGGCCCAGGTACAGGCAGAGAAGGTTTTTCATCTGAGAAGGTTCAAGGGAAGCTCTGTGGCTGACTGTTCGTAAGGGAACTTGTCACTGCAGGAACCACGAGCGGAGACACCAAGGCCAGGCTGAGCAAACCAGTTCTGAGTCCCGCTACTGCATAACTTGGGGTAAATCCACTAATCTCTTTGCGAGTTTGTTCTCTTCACCTGCAAGCGGGATTATCAGGGGCCGATCAGCACGGCTTTGAGACTTATCGTGCTGGCTGTCAACAGGGACCCAGCACATCGCATCCGTGGCCTGGGCCCCGGCACAGGCACATCCCAGGGATGTCTCACGTTAGCAGTTTCTCTGTTTCCACTGGACGGTTCCCATCAGGACACAGTCATTCTCCAGGACAGCACATTCTAAAAACTGTTGCTTCATTTGACACTCCACTCCTGTTTTCCTCATGGACAACCTTTCCATGGATTTGTCTACACACTCTGTCTACACTCTGTCTGCACATTCTGGGCCATGTACCCTTGGTCTCCCTTGGGTCTAGATTCCATCCCCAGCATGCCCCGACCTGGTTCTCTCAGTCTTCACCACACCTTCCATCTCGTTATGTTTTTGTCCTGATCTTACCTGGAGGAGCATCTCCCCAGCTGACACCAGCTGGAAACCCCTCCTCCCTTGACCTCTCCCCTCTGGCTCTCCCCTGGGACTCCCCACCTGCACAGCAGCTCCATCGCTCTCTCCTTGGCGGGCTTCTGCTCCCCTTCCTGAGCCCTAAATGTTGCCTGATTCTAAGCCTTTTTCTCATCTGTCCCAGAAATTCAATTACCATTTTCATGCTGGAGACTCTAAACGTTCATGTCTAGCCCACATTTTCTTCTAAGCTTCAAACTTGATTACCCAATAGGAATCACAGGCAACTCAAACTCAGGTGTCTGAAAGGAAACTCTTTGGATTTCTCCCCTAAAATATGCACCCAACACCCAGTCCCCCCAACTCAGTCAGTAGGGCCTTTGTTCATCCAGTTACTCAAGACAGAAACAGAGGGGGTTCATCCAGTTACTCAAGACAGAAACAGACAGAAACAGCTCAGTTCCCCGTCCCTTTCTTTTCGTGTTCACACCCAATCCCCAGCAAACCTAGGCACACCAACTCCCAGAATGAATGCCGGTCCACCTCTCATCCCTCTCCAGGCCCTACAACCTGGGCTCTCATCTTTCACAGGGAGGGCTGCCCGCCCCTAACATGTCCTCTGCATTCACCGTGCTGCCCTCCCCCACCAGCCCATCTCTTTTTCCTAAATGGTTTATCATGGCCTTTAAGACCCTGCCTATTGGATAAGCCCTGACCCATCTCTCCACCCTCTTCTTGATTTGCTGTCCCTCTCACTCACTCATGTGGAATTTCATCACTTCCTGGAATACGCCAAATTGTATTTTTCCTCAAGGGCTCTTTGCGCTGTGTTTCCTCTCTCTGGAATCCTTGCAACTGAACTATTTGTGTGACTAGTCATATTCTCATGCTTTATGTCTTAATGAAATATCACACCACGTGAAGTTATTCCATGACCCCCGCCCACACATACCATTATGAGAACCATGTCAGTTTGCTCTAGAGCACATGCCATGAGCGCTGGGTCAGACTGTCCAATTCAACCTTCCATTCCAGCACCCAGCACAACACGTTCATGTACAGCAAGCACTTAATAAATATTTGAAGAGTGAGTGAAAATCATTATCCTTAATAATAAAACTCATGCTGCATACTTCAGGAGTAGGCAAATCTAATTAAACCACGTTATTGGAAAATACTTTGTAAAACAATTTAAGTAAGTATATTAGGTCTTTACCTTCTATGCCTATATACTGGTAAATTTTTAATATATAAGATGTCTAATCCCATAATAATAAAAACCATTGAAATTTTTTACAAGAATACACATGTTGATTTTTTAAAATTCTCTCCAGCAAATTAATTTTAAATACCCACGCCGTTTACGTGGGAGAATTCTTTTATTCACCCCAAATTTTATTTAACAACCTACTCTGTGGCAAGCCGTGTTTCATCAGTTAGGATGTTTCTGGCTACAAGTAACAAACAAAACTACAACCAAAATAATAATAACAATAACATGACTCAAGGTGACTTAAAATATAAGGAATTTATAATCTCATATGACAAGAACACCAGAGGTTAATTGTACACCGGGATTAGCCCACAATCTCTTAGGGATGTCGTCTGAGACCCAAGGTCCCAGATGGAAAGATCTTTCCACTCTGCTGTCCTTTGACAAAGACCGTCTCCTTGACCAGTTGCGGTCAGTCTCCTCTGAGCTCTCGTCTTGACCAGCCTTGCCCGTGGCCTGCCTGCCCTTGGCCTGCTGAACCCAATTTTATCAAAGACTCCTGCTAAGTCAGTTTATTGAGAATCCCCACCCTGATGTCTAGTCAAGCTCCTCTTAGTAAATTCCCATCCACGGAGCCCCTCACTCTGCTCTTAGGCTATCAGTCCCCAGTTGTCTTTGCTGCATTCAGAGTTGAGCTCAGTTCTGTACTAAAGTCAGGAGCTCAAATAAAATCCGTCTTGCTGTTTGTAATAAGTGTCCGGTGCAAAATTTTTCTCTTACACCTTGCTAATGGCTTTCTTCTTAGCTTGCTCACAAAATGACCAAAGCAGTTCCATGGGTCAGATCTTGCCATGGCAACCCTGGAAACCAAAGGAGCACGTGTCTTTCTTGAGAACGAAGATACCTTTCCCAAAGCAATGGAGCAGACTCCCATCCCGTTGGGGCGACAGCCCATCCCTAAAGAGCGCGAGACTGCCACCACCAGCTCATGCCCAGTATTTGGGGGGAGAATGGCTGTTTGTTGGGGATTCAACCACAGCGACTCTTACAACTCTGCTAGGGATGCAACAGAGGGGAAGACAGCTGACCATCCCGCCCCCAGAGAGCAGGTCATGTAGGAAATCACCCGGACGCAATGGCAGCCTCCAGGCACACTACTGGGTAAGCTATACCGGAGGTCACAGGCAGAATAAAACGCTCAAGTCACACAGGTTACTAACGTCAGTTACAAACACAGGGCAAGAAGTAAATGGAAAGAGTTGGGGAAAGTTAGCATTAGTTAGGATAAGGTGCAAGCAGGTGGGTCGCACCACCTGAAACCTGGGTACATGGTGGTCTCTCTCTCTCCTGTTTATCTGTCTGTCTGTCTCTCTCTCTCCCCCCATCCCATTTATCTATCATCTGTATAACTATACATCTCTCTATCTCTCTCTCTCTCCCTCTGTCCCGTTTATCTATCTATCTATCTATCTGTCTATCATCTGTATTTCTATACATCTCTCTCTCTCTCTCCCTTTCGCCCACTCTGCTGCGTCAGACTTTCCCACTAATGATGCCATTATAAGGACCAGAGTTGAATTTTGAGCAAGGGAGCCCACACTAAGAAGGTGCCTCAGGCCAATAACACACAGTCATTCCATTAAGTAAGTTCGGGGGCAAGCGTGCCTGGCCGTGATTTACCAGTTAGCCTAAGGAACAGCTATGGGTTTAATTTGTGCTCCTTGGGAAGAGGGCACATGGAATCACTGATACATGGGCTCATTCATATTAAGTGCTCATGTATGTTTAGTGTTTCTTAAGCATTTAGGGACGTAGGCATTCAGCGTCATGCATATTCTGCATATAATGGTTTAGGATATTATGAATATTTAAGACCTTCGTATGTTTGATGTATTATGAATATTCAGTACCCAGGCTACTCACGAATATGGGCTGTCTACTTGCTATCTAACACTCTCATGCTACTTAGCACAACCTATGAACTCTGCCCACGTATACAAATTTGTACTTAACTAGCTCCTTTTCCATTCTTAAAATACCTTAAAAGTTTTTACCTATGGTTCACGAACTTACTCATCTTTTATAGTAGAATTGAATACCCTCAGAAGTAAATGCACATTACAGAGCACAGAGTCTAGCGATTCTAACAAACAAAAATGAAGAGAATCGAGTAGTGACAGATTGTTTTTAGTCCAGAGAAGTAAATAAGTAGGTTCCAATAGAGAATGGCAGGGCGATCTTTGCTGGGAGTGTGGCCCGGGGTGGCTATGGAAGGCCTGAAGGATGAGTAAGGCAAGCCATGCAATGAGACGGGGTCCTACCCCTTGCCATGCCCTTCTGCAGGAACGCAGCGGTTCTAGAACCTGACAGAGTCCGGAGTGCTGGGCTCAGTGAGGGGAGCAGAGATACTAGGAGCTGCAGGCAGACAGGAGGGCGGGAGCCTAACATTGCACTGGAGGCCACTGGGAGCTTGAAGCTGGGGCATCTCATAGTGTGGTTGATTTATACCTTTACAAATTCTTTCTGGCTGATGTTTGGAGCCTGGATTGGTAAGCAAAGCAAGGATGGAAACAGGTAAACTTATCAGGAAGCTGTTGTGATAATCCAGCTCCAGACGATGGTGGTGTGGACAGGATGGCAGATGTGAAGATGAGGCAGATTGGAAGGGAGGGTCCAGGGGGACCTTCTGGCCTGAGGAACTGGGTAACGGCAGTGCCGTTTACCGAGGCAGGGAGAACACAGTTTGGGAGGAAGACGGGAGAGCTCCGTGTGGACAGGTCACGTTCGAGTGGTCAAGAAGAGACATGAATAAGACAGTGGAATAATCAGACCTGCATTTCAAAAGATGGAGACATGATCTGAGCCTTCTCGTGTGTAGATGGAATGAACGAGGTCACCCGAGGAAGGCGCAGATGCGGAAGGGACAGTGGCTAGAAAGGCCCGTCTCCCACAGAGGTGAGTACTTGCTGACCACGCGGCCCAGCTTGTCTTAGGTATCTCTCCTGGAGAAACAAACACCTAAAATTTATACATGAATAATTATAGCACTACTATTCATAATCACCAGAAACTGGAAGCAACACAAATGGCCTTCAGTGGGTGAAAGGGTGAACACACTGTGGTCCGTCCATGCCAAGGACACCACTCAGTGGTAAAAATGAATGAGCTGTTGATACAGAGAATGGCACGGGCCTGCCTCAAGTGTATTCTGCTGGGAACAGAAGGAGCCGTGTCACACACACCCCACCGTTCCATTCATACGACTCTCGGGAAAAGGCAAAACCCTAGGGTCAGAGAACAAGTCAGGGATTGCCAGCGATTAGGGGCAGCGGGAGAGAATTCATGGGTGTGAGAATTGCTCTGTATCCTGTCTGTGTCGTGGTGACAGACATCATTATGTGTGAAAACCCATAGGACAGTACTCCCCCCCAAAAAAAGGTGAATTTTATGCAAAATTTTTAATAAAATAAAAGTTTAAAAAAAAGACCAAAGAGTTCCAAAGCTGGGAGGCTTTACGTGACTCCTATTATGAACTAACTTGAAGTGGTGCTACAGATGGTGCCGTGCGTCACTGGGACCTTGGGCTCTGAGCTTACCGCCCTGCGCTGGAAATCACCAAACATCTCTCAGGAGAGATTCAGAGGATAAACAGAAAACACATTTTCACTCCCCAGAAGGGAAGTTTTCTATAAATCAGAAACCAAACTTATCTAAGTGAAGTAAGTCAGACAGAGAAAGACAAATATCATATGATATCACTTATATGTGGAATCCAGAAAAATGATACAAGTGACCTTCGTTACAAAACAGAAAGACTCACAGACTTAGAAAACAAATGTATGGTTACCAAAGGGGAAAGGGAGGGCAGGGATAAATTAGGAGGTTGGGATTAACATATACACACTATTATATATAAGATAGATAATCAACAAGGACCGAATGTATAGCACAGGGATCTAGACTCAATACTCTGTAATAACCTATATGGAAAAAGAACCTGAAAAATAATAGATACATGTATATACATGACTGAACCGCTTTGCTGTACACCTGACACTAACACAGCATTGTGAATCAACTATACTCCAATATAACACAAAAATTTTTTAAAAAGAAACAAAACTAATGACATCTATAGGACTGCTCTTAACCAGTAACACGTGAGTGGGAGGGAAATACCCCATTTTATTCTGACCAAGTGTGCTGCAGAGTTAGCACTGGAACCTGGGTGGGATCCTGTTAAAAAACCCTGGCTAAAAGCTTCCTCCTAAAGCAAAGGGAATGTGATTTCTCACACGTGAAGGCACGTCCCGCAGGCTAACAGAGTACAAGCCAGCAAACCCCATCCGTCTTCACCCACTTCCTCTTAAAACCGAATTACCCGTGCAACGCCTTTCTACAAAACCAATCGTTTTACTGCAATGGAAAGATACAACTTACCAAGTCTATGTTGCAGTGAAAGGCAGCGACAGTGTGGGCTTTCGTGTTCTACCTGGAGCCCCAGGGCAGCTGTGCGCTCCAGTGAGGGAAGCCGGCCAGCCTGCAGGATTCCTACCAGCGCCGTTCTCATCCTGCTGGGGTGTCCTCACCCAAGTCTCCTCTTTTTCTCCCATGATTCCTCTCAGTGAAATTCTTTATCTGCAGTACCTTAGAGAGAGAAGGGACAAGAAAAATGAGTTCCCAGGAATAAGAAGGTCCCAGGGCACCAGATTTTTAACCTTCCGGAGGGTGAGAAGGTATCTTGAGAAATGCAGCCCTTGTATGCGGCAAAGGGTCAGTGAATTCATGTCCTCAGTGTGGGACTGCCTCCCTGCCCGTGGACCATGACACAGCCATGGAGAGAGTGACACCCATCAGTAACACCGACCTAGCATGTTGTACCACGAAGAAGGCTGCCCAGCATGGAGCCACAATTGATATCAACACGTCCATACCTACATTTCCAAAGAAGACATGCAGACGGCCGGCAAGTACGTGAGAAGGTGCATAACCCCACTAACCACCAGGGAAATGCAAATCAGAACCACAGTGAGGTATCACCTCACACCTGTTAAAATGGCCATCATCGAGAAGACAAGAGATAACAAGTGCTGGTGATAAGTGCTGGAAAAGGGAACGCTCTTGTGCACTACTGGTGGGAATGTACATTGGTGCAGCCACTATGGAAAACAGTATGGAGGCCCTCAAAAAATAAAAACTAGAATTGTCATATGATCCAGCAGTTCCACTTCTGGGTATAAATCTGAAAGAAGTGAAATCAGGATCTCAAAGATACATCTGTAATCCCATGTTTGTTGCAGCATTATTCACAGTAGGCAAGACACAGAAACAATCTAAACGTCTTTCAATGGATGACTGGATAAAGATAATTTAATATATTTACACACACACACACACTGGAATTAAAAAAAAAAAGGAAATTCTGCCATTTCCAACAACATGGATGAATCTGGAGGACATTATGCTCAGTAAAATAAGCCAGACAGGGAAAGGCAAATACTGGGTGGTATCAGTTATATGTGGAAACTAAAAAAATAAAATTTCATAGAAACAGAATAGAATGGTGGTTAGCAGGGGCTGGGGGAGGGGAAATTGGGTGATGTAGCTCAAGGGATATAATTGTTCAGTTACAAGAATAAGTTCTGAGGATCCAATGTACAGCCTAGTGACCATGGTTAATAATTCTGTATTACAGATTTGACAGTGGCTGGGAGTAGATCTTAAGCATTCACACACACACACACACACACACACAGTTGACTATGTGAGGTGATGGTTGTGTGAATTGTCTTGATCTGGGTACGCATGCTACATCGTGTATGTATATCAAATCATCACATTGTACACTGCATATATAAAACTGTGTCTGTCAATTTTCTTCAATAAAGTTTAAAAAAATAGCATGTCTGTTCTTGTACAGAGACAGATCTGGAAAGAAAGTTTACTGAAATCTTAGTGGCTACGAGTTGTTAAATGATTTTCAATTTATTCTTTTTAATTTTCTGTTTTATTTGAATTTTCTTCATATAGATGTGCTATCTATATAATTGGCAATATAGTTGTTTACATTGCGTTAAAAAGACAGTGCGATTTTTATAAAGCACTCTTTAAATATGTGGAGGAAGGGCAAGTTCTATGGGAAACTGGAGGGAAGGTTGGCAATTTTAGGGAAATGCAACGACCTGGATGAATTCCGGTTTTTACTCCCCTTCCTTCAAGATCGCAAATCGTAATCTGCAAAAGACCAGTGGGGAATAAACGAGCGAAATCAGCCCTAAAATGAGGTTCAGAGCTTCTAAAAGAATCAGCTGTGCTCATCCAACAGATTTTAGTTCACTTACTGGTTCCCTGAGTGCTTGGTCTCCTGGATGAGGTCACACCTCACTCTGAAGCCATCACTGACCTGGGCATTCTTCTCCATGTCACTTGTCACCGTTAAAGTGTGACATTGTGTTGATTGATTACGTGACCAATATGGCCTGCCCCACTGGACTTCAAGCTTCATGAAGACATACACCATTTTACCTGCCCATCATTCTACCCTTGTCATGTAGCAAGGCCACTGATATACATTATGGGCTCAAAAAATATGTTTGAAAAATTGCATAAAAGCACTGTAGCATAACATTTTTTAATAACTATAGCACTTATCGGGTTGTGAAACACATCTTAAGTTACCTACTCATCCTAAGATTGCATTTTATTCTCTTTGCTTTGGTTGCATATTTTAAAGCAATAAACTACTCACTATTTATTTTCTTGACAGATACCTAGTTATTGCCATCCCTCTGAGACAGCACTGGAGGAAACACCAGAACCATAAGAATATGTTTCACTGTGAGAAAAGGTGAAACAGGTAAAGCCCTGGATTTGGGAGCTTGAGACCCTGTGTTTCCCCGGCATATTGCATGATGCTTGTGTGTGGACATAGTGTGGCTCCAGCTGGTAAACTGCTAACAAGCAGCAGGATCTTTTCAAGGTCATTCAAAAAGATGTAACAGGGCTTCCCTGGTGGCGCAGTGGGTGGGGGTCCACCTGCCGATGCAGGGGACACGGGTTCGTGCCCCAGTCCGGGAGGATCCCACACACCGCGGAACGGCTGGGCCCGTGAGCCATGGCCGCTGAGCCTGCGCGTCCGGAGCCTGTGCTCCGCAACGGGAGAGGCCGCAGCAGTGAGAGGCCCGCGTACTGCAAAAAAAAAAACAAAACACTGGGCTATATAGTAATATAAGAAACAGTAAGTAATATAAAATAAAGCATATTTACCCCACCACAGTAATCACAACTACTCTGAATATTAAAGATTTTTTTAACCCTTAGAACAACTCTGAGACAGACAGCTAGGGAGGCCCCATATCCCATAGTGCTCGGGGTCAGCTTTGCGACCTTGGGAAATCGTTTTACCGGATGTGCAGTGTTAAGAATTCCGTGAGCTGACACATGGGGAGCGCTCACTTGGCATAGGGCTGGGTCTCAGTAAACATTCAATAAATCACAGCAATCATTTGAATATTACTTGATGGGAACCCAAGATTGCTCTAGTTACATGACTCGCCCAAGATCCCAACAATTTGAGGAGGTTGAGCTAGGGTTCAAATCCAGGTTCAGTTCTGTTTTCAATCCCTAGTCCTTCCTCTTGCCGTGCTTCCTGGCCGCCTTTCTCACACTGTCTTACCGTGGTGACCTCACAGACAGCACTGACCTTTGCCAAGAATACCCCATAACACCAACAGGTCTCTTCCTTGATAAACTGAGTATTTGCATGATCACTTGTCTTCAGCGGTTCCCTGTCCATCTTCTCTGCTGGTAAATCTGCTCTGCTCACAAAATCCTTAAACAAACCAAGAGACAAAAACCCCTTTCTCCTTCCTGCCTTCCCTCCAGGGCACACATTTATAAGATGTTGTCTGCTCTTTAGCCCCTGTGTCGTCCCCTCTCTTTGGCCCTTTGCAATCTGGCTACTAGTACATATGTGCAAGCCCCTCCCCTTGGCTTCCTGACTCCATCTTGTACCTTCTTGCTTTTCTCCAACTTTGTCATCTTGTCTGACTGCTTTTCCTGACCTCTTTCTAGTTACTCCTGACTTTTTCATTTTCTCTTAAAAATCAGATAATTTCAGGATGATAAGACATCTCAAAAGTTACCTGGTTGAACTGCCATCCACTGTTTGACCTCTCCCACCCCCCATATCCCTCTCTAAATGCCCACACGCAGGGCAGTGCACCTCTGCCTACCGAACACTGTGGAGAGATCTATCACGTATCCCATCAAAACCGGCTTCTGACAGCCGTTTTCACTTCTGCACTTGAGGTCACCAAGGGCAAACCCCATCCCTGCCCTTCACACAATCACTGCAGATACAGAAGGCTCTCATCTTGCCCTGACTTTGCCCCGAAACTCTGAGATTTCTTTTCTCTAGATAACAGCCCAAGTTTCTTCAACTGCAACTCAAGATATGATTTCTTATTTTCCACTCTCCTGTCACTGAGCCTGTCCCAATTTATGTAGATTTAAACTCTGAATTTTGCTTGCCTGAGAGGATCTGAGCAGCACATAGAGGGACGCTCCCCAAGAAGATGCAAGTGGCATCTAAAGTGTGTGTGTGGAGTGAGGGGTCGATAGTGGAATGGGGTCTTAAATGGATGGATGGATGGGCAGACGGGAACAGACAGATGGATAGAAGATGATAGGTAGGTAGATAGATAGACAGACAGGTAAACTGGATTCATACATCAGAAGGAAAGTCAAACCACAGCTAGGCAAAATAAAAGCTGTTTATTTCAGTGTCGAAGGGTGACAAGAGCAGTAAGGGTGAGCACGAGCCTCGATAGTCAGATGTGTGTGTGTTGCTTGTCCTGGACATTTGTGCGTCAGTGTGTGGTCGGCAGGTCCTGACCATACAGTGATAGCCAAGTCTCGCCTACAGCTCTGCTTCTCCACCAGCACTACTTGCTGTCCAGAAGGTGGATTTCTATTATTCTCAGACATCTACTGCTCTCTGAAATTATCCTGTTTGACTTACAGTTTTTTGTCTGCACCCCAATCCCACACGTGGGGAGTAAACTGTCTTGTTCTCAGTAGTAGGGCTTGTACCTAACACATAGCAACGACTCCATAAATATTTGTCAGAACAATAAGCGACGTAGTAAGTGGCTGAGTGTGTGGTCACACAACAGAAGAGGGTGCGCTAACACACAAGCATTCTATGACGCTGGGCCCTGGGAAGCACTGCCGATGTTGTTCCGCCATCGTGTGGCCTTTTCGGCTATTGCAGCGGAAGACACAGCGGAACTGCATTTTCACAGCTGTTTTCCAGATGAGGATAATTCTTGTTGCGCTGGCCCATGGGCTGGTGGAACTAGGTCAGAAGCTAATCAGATCTCCTATGCTCACCTGCTTCTCTCTTACCTCCCTTTCTGTCTGTGTCTGTGCACATCCCTTAGAGTCAGTGTTCGCTGAGGTCCATGTGCAGCCTCTGCCTTTCTCCTTGGGAAGTGTGTGTTGGCCCATTACACCTGCATGCTAATGACCGCTAATTCCATATCTCATCCATTGACCTCAGACTCCTCATTTAAGCATTCACAGATATAAGCTTCTTTCTTTTGTTGTCATGCAGTTCAAAATGGTTTCTAACTTCCCCTTGATTTTGTCTTTGGCCCATGAATTATTTAGAACTGTATTGTTTAGATATTTGGGGGGGATGTTTTCTAGATATTTTATTGTTAGTGATTTATAACTGAATTCCATTGTGTTCAGAAATACATTTTGCAAGATTTTGGTCTTTTTCAATTTATTGAGACTTGCTTTATGTGCCGACATATTGCCCATCTTAGTGAATGTATTATGTGCACTGGTAAAGAATTTGTATTCTGCACTTATTCAATGCAGTATTCTATAGATATCAATTCGATAAAGGTGGTAGATAGTCTTGTTCAATCATCTGTGTCTTTACTAATTTTTTGTCAGTCTGTTCTACCAGTTGCAGAAAGAGGCATAATAACTCTTAGCCATAATTGCAGAATTGTCTATATGTCCGAATTCTGTCCATTTTTGCTTTATGTGTCTGACGCTCTGTTGTTAAGCATATATACATATTTAATTGCTAAGTCTTCCTGACGAATGGTTACTTTTTATTATGATGATAAAATGTCTCTGGTAATACTCTGCTATTACAACAACCACTCAAGCTTTCTTATATCGTACTTATTCTTGCTCGTGGTGTATGCTTTTTGTTCCATTTCTTTCAAGCTATCTTTGTCTTTATATTTAAAGTATGTCTCTTGTTGCCAGCATATAGTTTGGTCTGACAATCTCTGATTTTTAATTACCATGTTTAGACCATCAACATTTAATGTAAGCATTGAAATAGTGGGGTCCTTGTCTTCCATTTTATTATTATTTTCTTGTTTTGCTCCTCTGATCCTCCTTTCTTTTAGATAATCTGATTTTTTTTCTATTTTAATTTGTCTATGGTCTTTTCAGCTATATCCCTTGTGTTTATAGTGGCTGTTCTATGGATTAAAATATACATACCTAACTTTTCACATTTGACCTAGAGTTATATTGTCCCACAGACTTGAAGACCTATTGCACCCTCTATACCTCCATCCTGCAAAGCTATCATTCAGATTTGAAGGAGAGATAACGAGTTACAGACAAGCAAAAGCTAAAAGAGTTCAGCACCACTAAACTGCCTTTACAAGAAATGTTCATGCAGCTCAATATCAAAAAGCAAACAACCCAATCCAAACATGGGCAGAAGACCTAAACAGACATTTCTCCAAAGAAGATATACAGAGTGCTGACAAACACATGAAAGGATGCTCAACATCACTAATCATTAGAGAAATGCAAATCAAAACTACAATGAGGTGTCACCTCACACCAGTCAGAATGGCCATCAACAAAAAACCTACAAACCATAAATGCCAGAGAGGGTGTGGAGAAAAGGGAACCCTCTTGCACCATTGGTGGGAACGTAAATTGATACAGCCACTGTGGAGAACAGTATGGAGGGTACTTAAAAAACTAAAAACAGAACTACCATATGACCCAGCAATCCCACTACTGGACATATACCCTGAGAAAACCATAATCCAAAAAGAGTCATGTACCAAAATGTTCACTGTAGCTCTATTTACAATAGCCAGGACATGGAAGCAACCTAAGTGTCCATTGACAGATGAATGGATAAAGAAGATGTGGTACATATATACAATGGAATATTACTCAGCCGTAAAAAGAACTGAAATTGAGTTATTTGTAGTGAGGTGGATGGACCTAGAGTCTGCCATACAAAGTGAAGTAAGTCAGAAAGAGAAAAACAAATACCATATGCTAACACATATATATGGAATCTAAAAAAAAAAAGGTTCTGAAGTACCTAGGGTCAGAACAGGAATAAAGATGCAGACATAGAGAATGGACTTGAGGACATGGGGAGGGGGAAGGGTAAGCTGGGATGAAGTGAGAGAGTAGCACGGACATATATACACTACAAAATGTAAAATAGATAGCTGGTGGGAAGCAGCTGCATAGCACAGGGAGATCAACTCGGTGTTTTGTGACCACTTAGAGGGGTGGGATAGGGAGGGTGGGATAGGGAGGGTGGGAGGGAGACGCAAGAGGGAGGGAATATGGAGATATATGTATACGTATAGCTGATTCACTTTGTTATACAGCAGAAATTCATACAACATCGTAAAGCAATTATACTCCAATAGATATGTTAAAAAAGAATAAAAAGATATAGAGTGGCTGAATGGATTTAAAAACAAAATCCATCTGTATGCTGCCTAAAAGAGATTCACTTCGGATCTAAAAACACATACAGACTGAAAGTGAGGGGATGGAAAAAGGTATTCCATGCAAATGGAAATCAGAAGAAAGCTGGCGTAGCAATACTTATATCAGACAAAATTGACTTTAAAATAAAGACTGTTACAAGAGACAAGAAAGACATTACATAATGATCAAGAGATCAATCCAAGAAGAAGATATAACAATTGTAAACATATGCACTCAACATAGGAGCACCTAAATACATAAAGCAAATATTAACAGACATTAGAGAGAAATTGACAGTAACACAATAATAGTAGGGGACTTTAACACCTCACTTACATCAATGGACAGATCATCCAGACAGGAAATCCATGAAGAAACAGTAGACACATTAGACCAGATGGAGTTAATAGAAACATATGGAGCATTCCATCCAAAAGCAGCAGAATACACATTCTTTTCAAGTGCACATGGAACATTCTCCAGGATAGATCACATGCTAGGCCACAAAACAAGTCTCAGTACATTTAAGAAAATTGAAATAATATCAAGCATTTTTCTGACCACAGCAGTATGAGAATAGAAGTTAACTACAAGAAAAAAACCCACAAACACATGGAAGCTAAACAATACACTACTAAACAACAAGTGGGTCACTGAAGAAATCTAAGAGGAAATCAAAAAATACTTGGGGACAAATGAAAATGGAAACACAATGATCCAAAATCTATGGGACACAGCAAAAGCAGTTCTAAAAGGAAAGTTTAGCGATAGAAGTCTGCCACAGGAAACAAGAACAATCTTAAATAAACAATGTAACCTTACACCTAAAAAAAAAACTAGAAAAAGAAGAACAAACTAAGCCTAAAATAAAAAGTATCAGAGCAGAAATAAATGAAATAAAGAGTAGAAAAACAGTAGAAAAGTTCAACAAAGCTAAGAACTCTTTTTTTAAAAGATAAACAAAATTGATAAACCTTTAACCAGACTCATTAAGAAAAAAAGAGGTCTCAAATAAATAAAATCAGAAATGAAAGAGGAGAAATTACAGCCAACACAACTGAAATCCAAAAGATCATAAAAGATTACAATGGAAAATTATATGTCAATAAAATGGACAACCTAGAAGAAATGGATAAATTCTTAGAAATATACAATCTCACAAGACTGAATCAGGAAGAATAGAAAATATGAACAGACAAATTACCAGTAACAAAATTGAATCAGTAATTTTAAAAATTACTAACAAACAAAAGTCCAGGAGCAGATGGCTTCAAACGTGAATTATACCAAATATTTAAATAAGAGTTAGTATAGCCTTCATGAACTATTCCAAAAAGTTGCAAAGGAACATTTCCAAACTCATTCTTTCAGACCAGCATCATCCTGATACCAAAACCAGAAAAAGACAGTACAAAAAATATTACAGGCCAATATCACCGATGAGCATAGGTACAAAATTCCACAACAAAATATTAGCAAGCTGAAGCCAACTATACATTAAAAGGATCATACACTGTGATCAAATGGGATTTATCCCAAGGATAGTTCAATATCCACAAATCCATCAACATGATACACCACAGTAACAAATTGAAGAATAAAAATTATATGATCATCCCAGTAGATGCATGAAAAGATTTTGACAAAACTCAACATTTATTTATGATAAAAACTCTCAAGAATGTAGGTATATAGGGAGCATACATCAATAAAAGCCATATATAACAGACACACAGCTAACAACATACTCAATGGTAAAAAGCTGAAAGCATTTCCTCTCAGATCAGGAATAAGACAAAGATGTCCACTCTTACCACTTTTATTCAATATAGTATTGGAAGCCCTAACCACAGCAATCAGAGAAGAAAAAGAAATAAAGGAAATCTAAATTGGAAAGGAAGAAGTAAAACTGTCACTGTTTGCAGATGACATGATTCTATATAGAGAAAATCCTAAAGATGTCACCAGAAAACTATTAGAACTAATAAATGAATCAGCAAGGTTACAGGATACAAAATTAATACACAGAAATCTGTTGCATTTCTATGCACTCACAATGAACTATAAGAAAGAGAAATTAAGAAAACAATCCCATTTGGAATTCCCTGGTAGTCCAGTGGTTGGGACTCTGCATTTTCACTGCTGAGAGCCTGGGTTCAATCCCTGGTCAGGGAACTAAAGATCCCACAAGCCACACAGCACAGCCAAAGAGAAAAAAAGAAAAGAAAAGATTCCCACTTACAGTTTCATCAAAAACAATAAAATACCTAAGAATAAATCTAACCAAGGAGGTAAAAAACGTGTACTCAGGAAACTATAAGACACTGATGGATGAATGAAATTCAAGATGATACAAACAAATGGGAAGATATACCATGCTCATGAGTTGAAAGAATTAATATTGCTCAAATTACCATACTACCCAGGGCAACCCACAGATTCAATGCAATTGCTATCAAAACACCAATGACATTTTTCTCAGAACTAAAACATATAGTTTTTAAATTTGTATGGAAACACAGAAGACCCTGAATAGCCAAAACAATCTTGAGAGAGACAAACAGAGTTGGAGGAATCACACTCCCTGACTTCAGACTATACTACAAAGGTACAATAATCAAAACAGTATGGTATTGGCACAAAAACACACACACAGATCCATGGAAAAGAATATGGAGCCCAGAAACAAACCCACACTTATATGGTCAATTAATTTATGACAAAGGAGATAAGAATATACAATGGAGAAATGACAGCTTCTTCAATACGGTGCTGGGAAACTGGACAGCTACATGCAAAAGACTCAAACTGGACCACTTTCTCACACCATATACTAAAATAAAGTCAAAATGGATTAAAGACTTAAATGTAAGACCATTAAAGACTTACATAAAACCATAAAACTTCTAAAGGAAAACATAAGCAGTATACTCTGTCACATTGGTCTTAGTAATATATTTTGCATTTGCCTCCTCAGGCAAGAGAAACAAAAGCAAAAATAAACAAATGGGACTACATCAAACTAAAGATCTTTTGCACAGTGAAGGAAAGTAGCAACAAAACAAAAAGACAGCCTACTGAATGGGAGAAGATATTTGCAAATGATATGTCTAATAAGGGTTAATTTCTAAAATATACAAAGAATCCTTACTACTGCACATCAAAAAAAAAAAAATTAAAAATGGGTGGAGGGCCTAAGTAGACATTGTTCCAAAAAAGACATACAGATGGCCAACAGACACATGAAAAGGTACTCAACATCAATAATCATCAGGGGAACGCAAATCAAAACCACAATGAGATACCACGTCACACCTGTCAGAATGATTATCAACAGAAAGACAACAAACTGCCATATGTTCTAGAAAATACCACACGACCTCGTTTATATGTGGAAGTCAAAAACCAAAGCAAGCAAACAAAGTGAAAGCAGATGACTAGAAATAGAAGACAAACAGTGGGTTGCTGGTGGGGGGGTGGTGTTGGGCAAAATAGGTAAAGGAGATTAAGACGTTCAAACCTCCAGCTTTAAAATAAATAAGCCAGGGCTTCCCTGGTGGCGCAGTGGTTAATTATCAGCCTGCCAATGTAGGGGACATGGGTTCGAGCCCTGGTCTGGGAACATCCCACATGCCATGGAGCAACTAAGTCCGTGTGCCACAACTACTGAGCCTGCACGCCTGGAGCCCGTGCTCCACAACAAGAGAAGCCACCGCAATGAGAGGCCCGCACACCGCAACAAAGAGCAGCCCCTGCTAACCGCAACTAGAGAAAATCCACGCGCAGCAACGAAGACCCAACACAGCCAAAATAAATAAAAATTAAAATAATAATAAACTAAAATAAATAAGCCGTGGGAATGTAATATACAGCATAAGGAAGATGGTCAATAATATTGTAATAACTTGGTTGGGGACAGATGGTTACTAGACTTGGTAATCATTTCTTAATGTATGTAAATGTCAAAGCAATATGTAGTACACTTATAACATAATATCAACTATATTTCAATTAAATAAACATTAAATATAGTGTGACCGTATGGCCCAGCAATACTACTCCTAGGAACATACTCAAGAGAAATGAAAACATATGTCTACACAAAATATATATAAATGTTTATAGTAGCATTATTCATAATAGCCAAAAAATAAGTGTTTATTTGGAAATGAACACAATTCAGAACAGTTCCCTGCAGTCAGGATTATGGAGAATACGATCAGAAAGATGTTTAGAGAGGTGACTTTATTTTGCATGATAGATATTAGGTGCTAACTGCATTATTCTTTGAAATTTTAGTATATGTTTTTATAACAAATTATTAAAAGGAAAGTGCACAAAAATTGGTATAGACGATCTTACTTACAAAGCAGAAATAGAGACAGATGCAGAGAACAAACATATGGATACCAAGGGGGAAAGGGGTGGGGTGGGGTGGGATGAATTGGGAGAGGGGGATTGACATATATACACTATTGATACTATGTATAAAATAGACAACTAATGAGAACCTGCTGTATAGCACAGGGAACTCAATGTTCTGTGGTGACTTAAATGGGAAGAAAATCCAAAAAAGAGGGGATATATGTATCATATAGCTGATTCACTTTGCTGTACAGTAGAAACTAACACAACATTGTAAAGCAATTATACTCCGATAAAAATTTTA
The DNA here is from genome assembly GCF_963924675.1 of Phocoena phocoena. Lineage (NCBI taxonomy): Eukaryota > Metazoa > Chordata > Mammalia > Artiodactyla > Phocoenidae > Phocoena > Phocoena phocoena. The sequence goes on along the minus strand of NC_089230.1, from coordinate 3,022,375 downwards.
AAAAGAAAAAGAAGGTGCACAGAAAAAAGACAATACAAAATGGTTGCAATCAACGTCATGAGTCCACGAATGTCCTGGGAACTTCCCACAGGATCCAGGATTCAAGCTTCTGGTTTGAAAAACTTGACAGGGTCAGCAAATACCTTTGCTTTGCGGTGGTACTTTTTTCTCCACTGCAGGTTGCCTCCAAGGAAAAGAGTGTTTCTGTGGGATGCCCTGTGTCCCTGCCATGCAAGAAAGTGGAATCAGATGGAGAAGGAGGGAAAATCCTTCAAAAACCATGATTTCCGTGCCTAGAGCTGTCTTGTGTTCACAGAGAGACGCCATCTGCCCATCCAGGAGGGTGCAGTGAGATTCTCTGCCCGGGCTCAGCAGGCTCCTGTGAACTATTTTTGTCGGAACTGATAACTCATAGCTTCAACAGAGAACAGTAGCCAGTCCCTAGCAACCATGCACCATTTTCCCCCCAGACGTTTCCTACTTCTCTAGATTCCTATGGAGACCATTATTTTCTTCTTGCTTTAATCTTTGTGTGACACAAGCAAAATCTTCCCGGCTTTTATGCTTTCTTATCGGCAGGAGTAGATGTGGATTGAGCCAAAACGAGAGGAAAGAAACAGTAGTGAACCCAAATCCCTCAAACCGCCAGACTGCCTTCGTATTTTTTTCAACCCTGAGGGACAGCTACGAGGAGTCATCTCAGCTTCCTCTTGGCTTTTACTAACTGCTTCTTGGCCTCCGGGGCGGGATGGACCCTGGACCAGACACACAAGGTTCATATGGCATCCTGATTCTGGGTACTGCTATCGAGCATCCAATAAAACACTGCAGAGAGCAAGGTGAATAGCCACGGCAGATTTGCAGACGGATAAGAATAAACAGGAGGAAAATTGAGCTGTTTTTCTAGCAATTCTTCTTTTAAACCTGGTTCTTAGGATTTGCTTCCACATTTTAGTCCTCATCATACTGGGCAGGGCTTAAGTCCCCGTTGAAGTTCTCTTCCCTCATCTGTCAGTGCATCAGTGCTGTTTTAGTCCTTCCATGTCACCATCCTGTGGTCTTTGCCAGCTCCTTGCCCTTTCTGATCTGTAAATGACAGTCCCTCCTTGGGGAATTCCCTGGCGGTTCAGTGGTTAGGACTCCACGGTGTTCTCGCTGCCGTGGCCAGGGTTCAATCCCTGGTCAGGGAACTAAGATCCTGCAAGCCGCACAATTTGGTTAAAAAAAAAAAAAAAGGCCCTCCGATTTCCATGCAGAACCCTCTTCTGTGCCTCACCTCAAAGTCTGCTGAGAAACCTCATCTATTCTTTGACCTCATGATCCACGCGTGCACAGCAACTCCCAGATTTATATACCCAGCTCAGACTTTCTAAAATGGTATTTGACAAATCCATGTGAAAACCTCACAGCTGCATCAAACGATATGTCTACACTCGTCTGTTTCCCACCTGATGTGCTCTCCCCCAGTGTTCACTACCTCCGCTAATCCTGCCATCATCTCCCTTCTCCCTCGTAACTGACTTGGGTGTCACTCTTGAAAGTGAGGGTAGTCATCAATTAGATCCATTAAACTGTAATTGGTTTAATAAATAATGAACCTGCCTTCACTGATTGAGCTCTCTTTGTTTTCACAAAAACTTGCATGTCCTCCAAGAGGCATGTAGCCTAAACATTAAGATGTTTGCTTGAGTTATTTTTCTGGAACTTGGAGTCAGCTGTGTCCAGTTCCAGTTCAAGCTGGTTAAGACTGGTTGGGACCCATCGACCCTCCAACTGGGCGTGTCGAGTGTCCAACAGGTGGCCATTTGATGTCAGAGAGCCAGAAAATCCACCCTCAGAGCTGGCTAACGCTGCCATTTTCTGAGCACGCATCCCATGAAGAAGTCTGTAGCGCGGTTGCATCTGCGCAAATCTCAAATATTCCTCCTGAAGGCAAAGGGCTCCGGATACTTATGGGAAAAAGAAAAAGGGTGGTCTGAGGCCCGGGGAGCTTGGGGGAAAGTGATTTGAGATTTGTTCTCCCATCTCCTCGTATGGTTGCCTCGAGTTTCAACCCTTTTTCCGCAGCAAACCTCTGCATCTCAGTGTTGGCTTTGCTGCATGTGGGGCAAACTGACCTAGCTGAGCAACACGCTTACCCCCCCCCAACCGCCGTCGCCCTGCCCCTGGCGCCTCAGCTGCATCGAATCTTGTTCACTCTTCCAGGGAAATCTCCCTCTTGGGGCTGGAGTGCAAGTGCCTTGGGGCAGCAGGGGAGGCAACATCCCTTCTGACACCGCACAGAGTTCTCGCGCGGCTGCGTTTCCACCAGCGTCACTTTATGGAGGACAGGGCGCGGTGACGGTGGTGACAGTACTCAGTCCCGGGGCCAGAGCAGCGACAGGTGATGACTGCCCGGGGCCGGGGCCGGGGGCACGCTGGGCTGAGACTTCCCTCCACAGTGCTTCCTTGGAGGTGAGGGAATATGGGAGCAGGGGAGCCAGGATTCCTGCAGCAGGTGGGAGACTTGGGAGTGTCACCCACCGAGCACAGCTCTGTCCCTGCTGCTGCGAGGCTGCACCTGGGAAGCCTGCGAGAGAGTGATGCGTCATTTTTCCAGTTACTGGGATCAACTTTCTGCCCCCTCCCCCAGGTAAAAAGTGTTCCCAGAGTATGACAGCTGTGTGAAAATCAGCAAGTTCCTGAAACAGCCGACTTCCCCTCCCATCACCCCAAGGCCTCGTAGGCCTGGAGGAGGGCAAACAACTTAGAAACAACACATAACAGTTTGTTTGTGCACGTCTCCATGAAGCCAACCTGCTTCTCAGACACATAAGCTTCTTGTCCCGTCCATCTGAGCAGCGCCGCAGTGAGAGCGCGTGGGATACCCTGGCAAGGTGTCACCCCCGAATTCCAAGGGGCACCGTGGGGCACGTACAGAAGCTGAGTCACGGCTCGGAGGACGGTGTACGTGACAGATGCCAGGTCTGCAGTGGAGGGGACGGGCCGTCTGGAGGCGTGGGGACAACGGGAGTGCCGGGAGCATGGGGAAGGCTCAGCCCGCAGCCCGGTTAGGAGGGTCCTTTGTGGGCAGTGAGCTTCATCAGCCTCGGCTGAGCCAGGCCGGTACAGGGTCAAGGGTCAAGGGCACGGGGCCAGGCTCACAGGACTGCTGCTGAGGAAGTGCCTCCCCCCTTCTAGACTCAGACAAGGGGGCGATCAGGACTGCATGTGTTCATTATTAATTACATAGTATTAATTATGAATTTTACTGTGCAAATTCCCTCCTATCTCCAAAATGTATTTTGCTCAGAATGGCAGAATGAGGAGAGAACCACTTCATTAATTGTAATAAAGATTAAAAATGCAATGATTAAGTTTTTCCTAACTGGGTTTTCCTGACAGATGAACTTTTAAAATAGCAAGAAACATTTTATTCTTTGTGTTATTCTTTGTGCACTTGTATATACTATTCACAGTTAAAGGACCTTTATCGCTATTTTCCTTTTAATTTCACCCTTGCCGAAATAAAGCTTTTGGTTGGGAAAACGTAAAACAAAATAAAAATTAAAATATGTGTGTGTGGATATGTATATGTTTATGAATATGTATATGTGTATTAACATGTACATTATGTACATGTATAAGATAAGTATATGTACATTATATGAATATATATGTGTGCATGTAAGCCTATATAAATATGTACCTATGTGTATGGATATGGATATGTGTGTATGTCTAAATGAGTATGTATATACGTATATGAGTATGTATGTGGTATGTAAAGTGACCATCACAGGATTACCTCCTTGACCCCTGCCCCAGGTAGGCCAAGCCGCCTGCCTGCACCCACACCACCCCAGGTCCCAGAGCCCCCCTCCTGCCTGAGAGCAGTGCCCTGCGGAGGCTTTGCCCTCCTGCATCCTGGGGGGGGGGGGGGTGCCACACCAGCCTCTGCAGGACAAAGGTGTGGCCAGTATCCCCAGGACCGTCCAGCTTGAGCTGACTCCTCCAAGAGATCGTCACACCAAGTCACTCTGTCACCCAGATCGTCCTCACCCAGACCCTCTCCTCTGCTCTGTGCACTCCCAAACCCTTCCACTGCACATCTGAAAGCTCTTTTTGTTTCAAATTTGTACAGCTTTACTGGTATATAAGTAACACATAATAAGCTGTACGTGTTCAATTTGTGCAGTTTGATGAGTTGTGACATGTGTGTGCTCCTGTGAGGTCATTGCCACGATCAAGGTCATGAGCATGTCCATTACACCGAAACATTTCCTCTTTGTGAGCCATCTCTCCCTCCCAACTTCCACCCTGCAGCAACCACAGATGTGTTCTCTGTAACTGTATTTTATATAATTTTATATAAATGGAAAAATATACTTTGTCCTTTTTGTTGTCTGTCTGCTTTTATGCAACATAATTATACTTAGATTCTTCGGTGTTATTTCATGTATAGATAGTTTATTCTTTGCTATTACTGAGTGGTATTCCATTGTGTGGCTACACCCAAAATATGCTTATCCATTCACCTGTTGATGGACATTGGGGCTGTTTTCAGTTGCTAGGTAGTACAAATAAAGCTTCTGTAAGCATTGTACACCAGTATTTCTGTGGAACAAAACTTCCATTTCTCTTGGGCAAATATCTAGGAGTGGAAAAGCTGGACCACATATAGATATGTCTTTAATTTTTAAAGAAACTACCAAACATTTTCCAGAGTAGGTGTACACTTTTACATTGCTACCACCAGTGTGTGAGAGTTCCCAAATCTTTGTCAATACTTATTACAGTCAGTCTTTTAAATTTTAGCCATGATAGCAGGTGTGTGGTGGTTTCTCATTGTAGTTTCAATTTGCATTTCCATAATAATTATATACAGTGTATTTTTATTTTTTATCTATATATCTTATTTTGTGAAGTGTCCGTCCAAATCTTCTGTCCATTTTAAATGAGTTGTTTGTTTTCATATAATTTAGCAGTAAGAGGTCTGTATATGTACAAGTCCTTTGCTGGATATATATTTTCTCCCAGGCTGTGACTTGCTTTTTCATTTTCATAACAACGTATTGGTATTTTAAACAGAAAACATTTTCGCTTTGAGAAAGCCAAACTTATTGATTTTTTTGTCTTTTACAATTTGTGGCATTGGGGTTTAAATATCTTTAAATTTTTGCCAAACTCAAGGTCACTAAGCTTGTCTCCTCTGTTTTCTTCTACAAGTTTTATGGTTTTATCTGTTGCATTTGGGCCTGGGGCCTATTTCAAGTTGATGCTTTAAATGGTGAGAAGTAGGTGTTTACACTTTTGTTTTTGTTTTTATGGCTACCAATTGCCCCAGGACCATTTGTTGAGGAGATGATCCTTGAATTGCGGTTGCACCCTTGTCAACTGATTATAGATATGTGGATCTATTTTTGTAGTTCTTATTTAATTATCTTTTTTTATCTTTATGCCAGTAACACACAGCTTTGATTAATGTAGTTTTATGATATGTCTTGAAATCATTTCGGATTTTGTCCTTTTTCAATGTTACTTTGACTATATTAGGTCATTTTCATTTCCATTTAAAATTTACAATTAGCTTTTCAACACCTAACAGAAAAGGCCTGCTGGGATTTAATTGAAATTTTGCCTTGAATCTATAGATCAAATTAAGGAGAACCAGCGTCTTAACAATATCGGCTTCTAGTCTAAGCCGTTAACATAGTGTATCTCTCCATTTACCTAGATCTTCTTTTATTTTTCTCAGCAATGTTTTACAGCAAGATATTACAGATAAGATAAATGACCATAATTCGGTAATTTGCAATGCATCCATGTCATATCAGGTAAGAGACAAGTTTTACTAGGCAAAATAGAAAACTCAAATTACAGTAGATTGAAAAGATTGAAGTTTAATTTTCTCTAACGTATAAATCTCGAAGGCGGCAATTCAAGGCTTGTACTGAAAGTCCATGATGTCTTAGAGGCCCAGGTCCTTCTAGATTTCTTCTCTATCATTGTTGTCACAAGGCTCCCATCTAAGGTCAAAGACACTGCTGGAGCTACAGTCAGTGTGTCTGTAATACATACAGAAATTCAGATGGGGATGGCAGCGGATGGAAAACTGCTTAAGACACAGGAGTGAGGTTTAGGACACAATTCAGAAGCAAGCGGAATAGAGTGGGAAGTGAATTAACGATTCGAAGAAGTCAAGGTAAAAGTGATGAGTGCAAATGACATGCATATAATGCCTGACAAATGCCCCAAAACAGGGAACCAAAAGAACAGGACAAGTGTCAAGCTATAAATTACACAGAAATACACAACAAGTTAGAAGAAATTTTTAAAATATATTCTTTAGGTTGAAAAGCCCACAGCAGCCACTGAAAAACAGGCACCGAACATTTCACAAGTGACTGAAAAGCAACGTAAAGAAGAAACCTTTAAACATCCAGACAAAAAAGACTAAGTCACCTGTCAGAGGAAAGTATCAGACTGGCTCCAGAGTAATTCCGAGAAACGTTCCATCCATCTGGGGAAAACTGTATGCGGGTTTTCTAAGAAAGAATGTGACCGATAAATTTTCTACCAAGCCAAATCGTCACTTAAATATAAAAGGATAGAACAGGAAATATAAATGGATAGTAATAAAAGTAACTGCTAGGGCTTCCCTGGCGGCGCAGTGGTTGAGAGTCCACCTGCCGATGCAGGGGACATGGGTTCGTGCCCCGGTCCGGGAAGATCCCACATGCCACAGAGCGGCTGGGCCCGTGAGCCATGGCCGCTGAGCCTGCGCGTCCGGAGCCTGTGCTCTGCAGTGGGAGGGGCCGCAGCAGTGAGAGGCCCACGTACCAAAAAAAAAAAAAAAAAAAAGTAACTGCTAGAACAAAATACAAATGTCCAGCTTACTAGTAGTACACAAGTAAAACAAAACAACCACAAAAACAAACACAGATCGATTTAGTGGAAAACATGTTTTAAATAAGCAATAAAAATAGTAAATGTAACGTAAAAATCATGACAAAATACTAAAAACATCCTCCATAACAATCAGTGCAATGGAACTAATCTCATTTGTAAAATATAGACTCTCAAATCGAATCAAAGGGCAAAACCTAACATATGCAATACTGAAAAAAATTTAAAAACCACCAAAAACGAAGTACAACTGAGCGAGAAGCTGGTAATGGTCTCACCTGAGAAATGGGACCACCATCTGAAGTGAGACAATGACTTTTTCTTTTCCACAGATGACACTGTATATAAAAGGGTCTCAATTCAGTGTTTGCAAGAACCGGGAAGATACAGCTAATTAATTAAAACAGCAGAACAGAATAACAGGCATTGATGGGACCTACCTGGAAAAGGCATTTAAATTCAAATTATTTTTAAAACTAGGTGACCAAACGAAATGTTTCTGCAGGTCAGACACACAGGACAAGAGTCTCTGATCCTGGTAGTTTTACTCAAAGGAAAAAAAATCTTTACATAAGAGGTAAAGTAAGGAAGTCAAATTACTGTTGGAGTGACGGGGGGCGGGAGAGAGTTCTGAAGGGGTCAGTCTGTGAGGGGCTTGTGGGAGAGCCAGCAGGACCAAGAAGGAGCAGGTCAGGCCGTAGCAGTGGTGGGCTGTGCGGAGGGTGAGCAGAGAGGCTCAGCGTGTAGTCACTGAAGTTCAATTCATGTCTGTCCCATGGCTCTGTGAGCTTCATATTATTACTTCCTTATCTGCCCCCGTGCTTTGCACTTGAAAGAGAGACCACCTAGAGTCACAGAAAATCACCAGCTTTGGAGCTGGATGAGCGTGGATTCAATCCCAACCAATTACTACCCACATTCACAACAGCTATGCTATTTGGCTTCGGCCAAGTACAGTAAGATATGTGAAATGTTGAGGGCAATGCTGCATATCGCAACGTTTATCCTTAGGACCGAGTCAGGCAAAGGCCAGGTCTCAGCCCCGGGTGCTGGCGGTCATTCTCTCTCCACGCCCCAGGCCCCAACTCATCTCCCTCCCACTGCGCCTCTGCCCCCACTGTCCTTGGATTCAGAACTGTAAGACTTTCCTTCAACCTAGTAAAGCCTCCAGAACAAGGGCCCACTATTAACTTGTACACAGTTACCTCTGCAAGTCACTCAACCAGCCTGAGGAGCCCTGCAGTCAGAGCTGTTTACCCTCCTGAATAACCACGCGTTCAAGAACACACATGGGCTCTGTCTGCCTCATCTGGAGCGAATGTTCTCACAGTCAGGACTGCAATAGGCAGAGTCGTATATCACCCTCCTCCCCTTGACGTTTTTGATCCACTGCCACCCCACCCACACACAGAAGGACGACTCTACACTGCCAGCCACGTCTAATTAAAAGTTATGGGGCCTAAAAGATGTTTTGGAAACAAATGAGAAATCCATCTTAAAGAATTCTAACTCAAATAGGTAACTAATGAGAACCTGCTGTATAAAAAATATTTTTAAATAAAATTTAAAAATTTTTTTAAAAAAAGAATTCTAACTCAACATGTTCTCGTCCTAAAAGTTGCATCAGAAACTTTTTCATGAGTCGTCGCCACGACGTGAAGAAAATATCCACACCAGTGCCAGATGCACCCTGGGAGAATCTTCTGCCCACCCAACTTTCAGTTAGCGGGACAGAAAGCAACATTTAGACACCCTGGCCGCCTCGTCATCCACAGAAGGTAACTCAGCCACCACTCTGGGACGTGCAGCCACTCTGCTGTACTGATCACCTCGCCCGAGAACACATGGACACCAGGGGTAAAAACCCCTGTGGCTTTACCTACAGGAAGCTAGAAAACCATCTCAGTAAATATGGTTCCATCACATCTTCAGGATTTTTTAAATCTTTTCTGTGACGTTCAATGTTATCCACTGGAACTTGTTTTCAAATGCATTATCCATGGCATTAATTTACCACGATAAAGAAAAGAACTAAACAGATTTCACAATAGTACTTTAAACTTAGACGGTAAGAAATTTTGAACAATTGAGCCAAGTGTCAGCCCGTTTGAAGCATACACTGTCATCCTTAAAGGGTTATGTAGAATGACTTTTAAAATGACTAATCCAACCATCTAAGTTTAACTTAGTTACGTTAGGTGAGTTACATTACCACGTCCCATGGTAACTATCTTGTCCCTGCAAGCATCCTGGGCAAGAAGTAGTAGAAAGGTCACGGGCTTTAGAGACAGACACAGACCTGGGTTTCGCTTTCAGCGACCCATTAAGTAAGTAAGCTTGGCCTAGAGTCTGAAAGCTCCAAGATGCGGTAAGGTTATAAAAGTAGTTATGTAACCCCTACCCCATCAAAGTTGTTGTGGTGACACATAGCTATGGCAGGGCATTTCACTGTCCAGCATAAGACTGACATGTTGCTTTCCTTTTGCCCTCCTCTGGTTTTCTGTAGTTCACATCTGAATTTGGGAATGTGCTGTATTCTGAGGTCCCAGGGCTCTGCCGTATAAACTGCATGTAGGAACGGCGCTTGCCCCAACGGGTTAGTGTGGAGAGAAAAAGAACACATTACTAGGTATAATTCCTGGTACAGGGTAAGTGAGTCTACAGAGTGAGTGAGTCTGTGAGCTATGATGACGACGCTTTTTCAAGGTTCTGTCTGACTTTTTGAAAGGTTAATATCTGTACTAGAAACAGAAAATGAAACTATGGAAGAGATGCTATGAAAGGAGCAGAAGGTGAGAAGTTAGTAAGGGAAGAACAGAGGGAAAAACCATCCATGTTATGGAAAGCAGCTAATTCCGACCAAGGTAGAAGACATGAGGGGAATAACCATATTCAAAAATAGAATTTATCTTACTATACTCAGTGTTCTTCTCCATAACGGTGTTCATGCAGAAATGAAACAAGATACATGAAACTATTCATTAAGACTAAGGCCATTATGCTAATCTATTCCTTGCAAAACTTACACAGGTATAGTGGACACATTTTCAAAACCCAAAATTGAAGCCCAGAATTAAGTAACACAACAAAACAGTTTATTTCTGGTAGTACAGTAAACTAAAACTTGCAAACAAATAATTCATATTTCATGAGTGCTTACAATGTTTCTAATACAAGATTCTTAAAAATGCAGTCCCTTCTTGCTTTTGAATACTCTCAACATAGCATTCTTTTGAAAACAGCAAAACTAGGTTATTTCTAATTCTAAAATAATTTGTGTGCTCGTTCTTTAATCTCATCTCAATATATCGAATAACAATGTAAAGCATCTCAGAAACACTCTTAGTTCACGAAATACTGTTCTCTGGGTATGTCCCTCAGGGTATTCATTTCCCCTAATATGAAAATACGTGTTAAAAACAAGTCACACGAATGCCAATGGTTTTTATGAGACACTTTATTTAAAAAGTCAGATATAAGTCATGGTTCAACTATAGCTAGTTATCTGTGTCAAAAACGAGCCCTTTAGACACTCTGAAGATGTGCCACTTTCTTCAAAAACATGTACCATTTAACTGGAATACGCACCACCTCCTGGTTTTCAGCCCACCTTCCATCAATCACTCAAACCCAAGGAATTTTCCTCAACGCTGTCTGAACTATGTGTTTTTCCTGATGAGAAAATTCTCCTACATAGGTGAGGAATGGCATTCATTTACACACTGGGCCTCTAAGAGCAGAGCACACACACAAAACTTGGATGGAGATGCAGCCTGCAGTGGGAGATCGGAGCTACGCACCCCCTGTCCCTGCGTGTGCTGGCCTCAGGGTAGCCCCGATTCCTACCAGAGAGACGTCGTAGCTCTGTGTCGGGGGAGTGCTTTCTTGTCTCTGTAAAATGAATCAACAAAAGTGATTTTAACAAAATCTTGGTCTTTGACAGGAAAATAGCATGTCCAAGTATTGCCGTAGAAATGGTGTGTCCACGTTCTGAGGTGAAGTTGCCTAAAAGAACGTGATATAGTCAGAAGTACTCTGGAAGCCCTATCTGGGCTGGAGGAGATTATTTGAAGAGCAAGGTCATGAAAGAAATCTGTTCTACACTTCTTGTAATTTTTCAAACCATTTTTGGTCTGTCTTCTAGTATATTATTAAGCAACATTACTAAGTAGAAAATAAGGCAGAATTCTTGCTTCTAGAAAATTAGGCATAAATTCAAAGCAATGAAAAGGGATGAGGATGAAGCTACAATATGTAGTACCATCTGAGAAGGAGCTGGACAAAAGCTTATATAGATGGTGGTATCATTCGTGAAGGACCCGAAAGATACTCCCTTGGCCACCACTATCACTTGTCAACATTTCAACACCCGTGTCACATTGGAAGCTCCATCTCCTAGAGAAGCTTCAGGAATCTGCACATTTTCTTAGCTTACTCAGCCCTCTTTTACTTTGTTTGTTGTTACCACAGAGATTATAAAAGCTGTCTGTAGAGCTTTTCTCAGCCTCCCTCACTGGAGGCCTGGAAATGTAGCAGCCCCCCTGAACAAGGCGAAAACATAAGGGTTAAATTCAACGTGGCAAAGACTGTGGAGCAGAGAAAATAATCTGGGCTCCTGTCAGCAACATGAAGCCTTATCGTAAATCCTGGACTACCCCTCGCCAGTTTCTCATTATGTGATGCAAAAAGAAGGCCCAACTTTACCCAGGACTATTTGGGGCCATGTGGTTTTTGCAAAACTCATACCCTTCTTGGGTATAAATAAATTCTAATCAGAGCTTCAGATCCCATATACATTAAATCAAGTAAAAATATTCGTTGAGCCACGTGGACTTAGAATTTTGGTGGGCTGCAAGGAAGAATCAAGAGTGAAAGGCATGTAGGTATATGCCCCCTACATGCAACCTGCTTTCAGTGGATTTTGGAGCGATACTGCTGCACGGCCCAGTGTTGAGGTACTAAGTTGTACCTAATTGCATGCACACATACCTGCACCTGTTTAGCCAAGGATCTGGTAGAAGCTGGTTTCTATGACGGCTGAAGAGCCCGGTGTGATGGGCTTGACCCAGGAACAAGGTGTTAACTGTCATTTTGTGTGCTGCAGTGAATGTCTCTTTAGGCAGAAGACAGTTGTAAGGGTTTTTCGAATTAGAAAAAAAAGAAAACATTTCCCTAAAAATTCTATTAATCCCTAAGGGACAAACAAAAAAAAAATTTTGGAGCTCCTCTTACAGAGTGAAATACAAAAGTGAGAGGGGCACGCTTTCCCCAAATATGCCAGTCATCTTTTACCTTTGGCACCGCAAGGGTTCCAAGGTAAACCTGGTGGCCCCCAGGCAAGGACAGCTTCAGTGAAAGCCCTCGGTGTTCAGCCAGAGATGTAATATTTGACAAACGGCAGCACACCCAGATTTTTAAAACTACAGGAGTCTCCAGGTGAGGCAGGTACTGTATATAACAGTGCAGGATGTGTCTGTCTGAGTGCACCAGGGAGAGAGGAGTTGTGGCCAAAAGCCAGCTTGCACCCCATGCTGCCCACCCAACGTGGCTGCATCAGTCCAGAGCAGGTCTTCACTCCGATATGACAAGGATTCCATATGGGCTAAAGCCAGCTCTGACGACACCGTTCAGTGGAGAAAGAGCACTGTCCCAAGGACTTGCAAAATTACGAGACGGAAATCTTGAGGAATCCAGAACACTGCCTCAGTGCCTGAGGATGAGAGTCAATAGTAGCTGGGTTACTACTCGGATGAAGCCCCAGAAACTCAGATTACATGGTTAACGTAACCCATGAAAGTCAGACTGCGATACAAATCACTATACATTTAATTACATGCTAAATTATATGCTTCAAAAAGAAGTGCTCAGGAACTTCAGACTTCAATTAGGAATTTAAAAGTCAAGAAGTTAAACTGCAAGTGAGGATATCCAGAGACAGGTTATATTGGAAGGAATAAGTGTGTCATAGAGACAGAAGAGTGACACCACATCATAAGCACAGTACATTTTTTCACCTGTCTCCATTAGAGACATGCACGCTCACACACACACGTGCACACACACACACGTGTACACACACACATCTGGGGAACCAGGCAAATTCCTGCTAGTGTAAAGCATGGTCATCTTACACTTTCCTTTCAATAGCTGGCCGGGAAAAAAATCTCATTTTATGTAAAGATGAGCAATGAAAACGTAACCAGCTCAATACCTAGACATTTAAATCTCAAAAAAAAAAAAAAAAAGTCAGAGGAAAGCATTTGATAGGGGAATAACACATTGACACATCAGGGGAGTTTTTGCTTCTGTTTTGAATAAAAAACAAGTTGCCTGAGACCACTGATTTTAACTTAATAAGAAAAAGGAGATAAGCTACAAAATCACAAAATTTGTTCAGATTTCTGAGGACACAAAGATATGCAAATGAACTAAAGTCTAGAAAGTGACAAGCCATTCACAGAAGGGAAGACACCCAAGAATGCTCGCATCCGTGACAGAATGGCAACACTAGGATGAATCTACCATGGCTGAAGGTAAGAAGAAATAGTCAAATTTTTTACATCTGCACGTGAGCTGGATGGGCTACATAGAATCCTGAGTAGCCGGAGTCTTGAATCAATTCTGCTCCCAACTGCCAGCCATTCTCCATAGGCCTCCACCGAGCACTTCACTGGGCGCTGAGAGCAAAAGCTGATCAGGGAATGAGAGCTGAGAGTGACTCCAGTCAGGTGGGTCTCACCCAGGTACAGGGAATCACTTTCAGAAGGCCAGAAGTGCACAAGAGAGCTGCGAGCATCCCTTCTTAGGTGTCCTGAGACTTTCAAGACTGCAGGGCAACAGCTCAGATGTGAAACAGCTGAGACAGCCCCTGGAACCACGCCAGTGTTCAAATCCCAGGCTCTGCCGACCCATCCATCAAAATATGTAAGCCAGCAGTGAACTGAATCAAAGTGAGACAGCAACAAAACCCACACTGCACTGAATTACAGATCAGACTGGCTCATCCCCTCACTTCAGCCTGACCAAATAAGATCTTGCCTCTGTCTGGAGGTAAATATTATTTACTTTAGTCTCTACTATTCTTTTCTACAAAAATATCCAGCAGAAAATGGAAAATTACAAGACACACGAAAAAGTAAGGAAAACAGACCCATGTTTTTTAAAAAAGGAAATTGTCAATAAACTCAGAAGTTTTAGAGAGTTTTTAAGAGTCAGAGGCTTTTATTTTTTTTTTTTCAGAGACTTTTAAATGGCTATGTTACAAATGCTAAGGAACCCAGTGGGAAAAGGTAGTGCGTATAAGAGACAGCTAAACTCAGCAGACACGCGAACACGCGAACACGAGAAATGAGAACCAGTATCTACAATGCTAGATGTTAGAAACAAAACAATTAATAATAAAGAATTCATTAGATAAGTTTCATAGTAGATTGGATGCTGCAAAGGAAAGAATCAGTGAATCGAAGACAGGTCAATGAAAGGCATCCTAACTGAATAAAAAGAGAAAAAAGTAGAGAAAAATCAGGCAGGAGCAAACAATATTTGTGGGACAACATCAGACATGCAAATAATTGGAGTCCCAGAGGAAGAGGAGATAATGCAACAGAGGAAACCTATCAAGGGACAATAGCTAAGAACTTCCCAAAATCGGTGAAAAACACTAACTCGTAGATACAAAATCCTCAGCAAACCCTAAGCAGGATGAATGCAGAGAAAAATAAACTTAGGAATGTCGTAGTAAAACTGCTGAAAACAAAAGATAAATAACAGACCTTAAAAGCATCAGAGAAAAAAGGTATAGGTATAGCACAATATATAATAGTCATGTGAATGACGTCCAGCTTCTCACCAGAAAAAGTGGAGGCCAGAAGACAAGGGAATGACCAAAAAACACCCACAGTATATAAACAAACAAACAAACTAGAATTCTATACCTGGTAAAAATATTATTCAATTCGAAAGTGAACTAAAGATAGTCACTGACCAAAACTGAAAGGATTCCTTTCCAGCAAACCCATCCTATGAGAAATGCGAATAGAAATTTCCCAGATGGAACTCCAGATCTGAAGGAAAAGGTGAAGATTACCAGAAAGGGTAAATATTACATCATGCATTGATGGTTTAAACCAAAAATAATAACCATTTGTAAGAGATATATATATGTATGTGTACATATATATTATAAAGTGATAAAGAAGAATAAAGTTGGAGAGCTTACACTCTTTAAATTCAAGAATTATTATAAAACAAGGTGGTGAGGGGCTTCCCTGGTGGCGCAGTGGTTAAGAATCTGCCTGCCATTGCAGAGGACATGGGCTCAAGCCCTGGTCCGGGAAGATCCCACATGCCGCGGAGCAACTATGCCCGTGCGCCACAACTACTGAGCCTGCGCTCTAGAGCCCGCGAGCCACAACAACGAGCCCACGTGCCACAACTACTGAAGCCCCCACGCCTAGAGCCCGTGCTCTGCAACAAACGAAGTCACCGCAATAAGAAGCCCGCGCACCACAGCAAAGAGTAGCCCCCGCTTGCCGCAACTAGAGAAAACCCACGCGCAGCAACAAAGACCCAACGCAGCCAAAAAATAATTAATTAATTGAAAAGCAAGACAGTGAAACACTGGTATAAAGATAGGAAAACAGATCACTGGAACAGGATAGAAAGTCAAGCATAGATCCATACCTGTATGGCCAGTTACTCGTTAACCAATGTAGAAGGGAACATTTTTTTTTAACGACCGTAGGTGGAACAACTAGACATCTCCATGGAAAAAAAATGAAAAGTAACCCCCTACCCCATTCCATACTGAGAAAAAAAAAATGTGTGGTACAGAGCAAACCTAAGTATAAAACTAAGAACCACACAAATTCTAGAAAACTTGGAGAATATCTTCACAATTTTGGGTAAAGTAACAAACTCCCTCACCACCTCCGACAGCCATGCCCAGGCCTGGCACATAAGGTATGCTCAGCACAGACTTGTGAAGGGAGGGAGGGAGGGCCGGGGGTGGGCTGGGCAACAGCAGCGCATGGAGGTTCGGGGTGACCCACTAACTCGCTGTGGACGCTCTGCAGGCCCATGGGCAGCTCTTACTCTTTCACGGTCCATTCACACCTCAGCATCTTGGTCGCTGCGCCCTATCCCCACCTACACCTCAGCATCCAGTCTCAGGTCCTCGTAAGGCAGGGTAAGCCACGTCTCTGTCGCACGCTGCCTCTTGGGATTCTAACAGCTCACCAGACCTTTCTCCTAGTACTATGGCAGGCACCTCTGTGCACCCCGCTCGACCCTCCGTGGTCCCACGTGATTAGACCAGGGAAGCGCGCCTGACTTGCTTTGCTGGGCCAAGCACACGGGGAGCAAGTAGGGGCTCCACACTCAGATTTCCCGGGAGCATCTCTTATCCCTCCACTCGCTGGCTGTATGACCTGACCTTGGACAAGATATTATACTTCTCTGTACCTCCACCTGCTTTTCTGTGAAAAGAGGAGGGGTTTCTTAGGAGGTCAAAGTGACACAAGCAATGTACTTAGAACAGTGGTAGGAACATAATAAGCACCCAAAATGATAGCTGTTATCCTCTCCCGGGAATTTAAAACTGGGAGCCAGAAGCGATGTGTGTTTGGGTGCGGGAAGCGAGCACCCTCTACCATGTGGATTCTTAGTGGGATCTACTGGGGAGGGGAGTTTGGGAACCTTTATGAGGCCTTAGAATTGAACAATTGCCTTTTCGTTTGATGTCCGGAGGTTTTTACACCTGAGTCAATGAAGATCCTGGTGAGTGGGCCGTAAACCTTTCTTCTAAGTGGAAAAAGGGCAGTAGTGAAAGGTTGGGAAGGGGGACCCTCCACCTCAAGGCCCTTCTCAAGCAGACCGGCTTTAGGAAAGAGGAAATATGGGATTGAGGATCTGGGAAAATGTGTCCATACAAACTTTCACCAGAGAAAGACGCTCTGCAGAGAAAACAGGTGTGGATGCCCCTTTGCAGCCCTTATACCATGGATCGGATGTCTTACACGGCCCCTTTCCATGCATTCAGCCATGGGACATTGCACCTTCTCACATGGAAGTGTCCAGCTGTAGGTTTTGTCTGCTTTACTTGTACTTTTGGTTTTCTCGGGGATTTTGCTATTCCCGTTAATAAATGTCTTTGTAATTACAGTGCTTTCTTGTTTTTATGTTTATTTTTTAAATAAATATTTTATTTATTTTGGGCTGCATGGGGTCTTTGTCGCTGCACGCTGGCTTTCTCTAGTTGCGGTGAGCGGGGGGCTACTCTTCGTTGCGGAGCACGGGCTGTAAGCGCATGGGCTTCAGTAGTTGTGGCACACCAGCTCAGTTGTGGCTTGCGGGCTCTAGAGCACAGGCTCAGTAGTTGTGGCGCACGGGCTTGGTTGCTCCGCGGCACGTGGCATCTTCCCCGAGCAGGGATCGAACCCGTGTCCCCTGCATTGGCAGGCGGATTCTTAACCACTGCGCCACAAGGGAAGCCCCCTTTCTTGTTTTTAAAGCCAAATTTTAAGAATAATGTTTGCTAACACAGGTCTTCTGTCCGTCCGTGGTAGACAGTAATTACAGGTTAAAATGCAGGGAAGGATAAAAGGGGGGTAAGCTGTCCTCTATCTATTTGTGGCCATCTTCTGCTGTCTCTACTGTCACCCAGGCTCAGATGCAGCGCCCCTCCCAACAACGTGAAATCCTCTTCAGATGCTGTCATTCCAATAACTTCTACTTCTCCTTTCCCTGGTGGCCTCTTTCCCTCCTCTTGTGTGACACAATCCTTTTCCTTTGTATGCTGTTGATGAAAATTCCTGGTATCTTATAGGTTAAGTCTCTTCTTGTATCGATTTCACAGCATTTTTCAATTGGCCGATGGGACAAACTGAGGCCCTGATGTGTGCTCAGGATAAAACAGATCCATTTTAACACCACCCAGTTTTTTCTTTCTCCCCCTTGACAGATAAGGAACTTGAACTTCTGGAGTGGTAGCTAACTTCCCTGGTGTCCCACAGCAAGGGAGGCAAATGGACGCTCATATCCAGGCCTTTTGTACCAAGTTGCAGACTCCTGGTGCCATGCGGCTGCCACTGCCCCACTGCGTAGCTGAAAAGATGCTATTTGGTATATTAAAATATGAACTCCTTGAATTTGAACTCTGGGTCACCTTTAGAAACTCCACCATGTCAAAGCCCTAAGTAGAAGGTCCCTGGGGTCAGGACTGTGTGACTCCGTCTCCCCGCAGACCCCAGCGTGGGGCAGGGCCACGTCCCCCGGCGGTGCTCCTGGGAACAGCTCCTCAATAAGCCGCAGCATCCGAGGCTCAGTGGACCCAGGCTCCTCTTGGTCTACAGGTCAGTCATTGCTCATTAGCGCTCTGTAAGGCCCGGGAAGGGACGGGGGCTGAGGAAGGTCCTCGGAATATAGTCCCAGCCTTCAGAGAGCAGTCAGGGTGATGGAGGAGACAGACAAGCTTCCTGGGAAACGCCTGCACTACAGGATCCCGGGATCGCAGCGTGTACCATCCACCCCTCACCTCCTTCCCTAAGGCCCCTCACCCTTCTCCAGTAGACCTTACGCCTGGGACCAGACCACTGAGGCCAGTTTACTTCCCAGT
Organism: Phocoena phocoena; assembly: GCF_963924675.1. Classification (NCBI taxonomy): domain Eukaryota; kingdom Metazoa; phylum Chordata; class Mammalia; order Artiodactyla; family Phocoenidae; genus Phocoena; species Phocoena phocoena. The sequence goes on along the minus strand of NC_089230.1, from coordinate 3,003,873 downwards.
CCTACTTGGGCACTGGTTTTTTTAAAAATATTCTTCCAATACTTTTATATCAGGAAATCTTCTGATCTGGGGTATTTCTACGAGTTGCAATAAAACCTAGTAGGAATAAACCCCAGAAAAACTTTAAGTGGCAAACCGTTTACAAGAAGCACGTCCCACTTGGAAAGCAGGCACACACACAGTAAAAATACAGCCCTTTGCACTTTCATTCTAAGTTAGAAAGCAGAGGGTTCAGAATATCAAGCTTGAACCAGTAGGATTAAAGTAAGGATTCTGCCACTAGATGGAGAAATTGCTCCAGTCTAGCACAAGCACGGTTCTGGCTCACTGCTGGGAAATCTTACCTGCAGGAAAGATATTTACAGGTGCCATATTGTTTAAATGACTGTGGCAACTACACCTTACATTTATAAGCTGTAACATTTTGTCAATTCATTTTATGTATTTTTGCTTGAATGGGGTAGACATCCCATATTAATCTTTATGGCATCTGTATGTTCTACATTCTGCCATTACCATATTCATGATTCAGTGCCGACTATTTAACTCTCTCGAAAATCTTTTAACATTGTTTGCATTTTGTGGCACTTAGCATTGAGGAAATAAATACACGCAAATTTCACTTCCAGTCCTGCAACTGATTAGGTCAAATATTAAACTCTGGAACAGATTGAAAGCGCTTCTCCAGGACAGTCTTAACCGCCAGCTATAACGAACAGCAAAATCTCATTCCGAAAGAGAAGTCTGAACAATAACTAGACCAACCAAATTTTGCACATTGCCTTTATTGTGCAGAAAATGCTTTCTGCTGATTGTCTTTGGCTACATTATCAGGAGAAAAATATAAACAGTTGTAGGTTTAACAGCACAAGAGATTAGCTACATATGCGTAAAATAAACACATTCTAGTGGGCAGAGCTGGACATTTCCATTTTGACTACAATCTGCTGTCCTCAACTATGATTTAATTGTCTTTCACAGCTCAGCTCCAACTGTGACCCCTGCCGCAAACGGGACCTGAAGGCTACTGGAAAGCAACAGGGAAGAGAATTAAAAGTGTGCTTTTTATCTCACTAGAGTAGGACCAGTGGAGTTTACATATGGATGTGCCAGAGTCACCTACGTGCTGTACGAGAAACAAAATTTCTGCATGCTAGCAAGTCATTTTTACTGTGAATCACGGCGAGTTAGACCAACTGCATTGCTTGCACACTTGAAGTCACCTGCAGCACACGAGGACCCGGGACGGCACTGCCACCACCGAGGGTGAACAAAGGTGGTGTCAGTGCGGCTCTCGAACGAACGTGTATTCTCCTCTTATTTATTTTAAGGCCTTATTCCCTTCCCCCTCCCCGTGAGCCTACCAATCAAGCCAAGACTTGCTGCCACGAGAAAGTCATTGCATCTTTAAGACACAGGCTCCGGCTCACATGGACGGAGGTGACACGGGCGTCCATGAGGCTAGGAGGCGGGCCTGGGCGGAGGCATCGTACTGGCTGTCGGCAATATCTGTGGCCGAGGAGGCCCCTTCGTACAGTGGGGATCCCGAGGAGGAAGGAGCGGAGACTGGATGGGCGAGAGAGGCAGAGTGGGCAGAAGAGCCTCGAAAGAACTGGGCTCCCAGCCCGTTGGATATCCCTGCCGCCTGGGCACCGGGGGTGATGGTGCCGCTGCTCACGGACCACAGGCTGGGGTACTGACTGAAATGGAAAAATGGAAAAACAGACAAGTCAGAGACCTGGGAAGGGGCTCCAGATCAGCTGCAGGAGGGGAAAACAAGCCCCCCAAATCCCACTCCTGATAAGTGGGTTATATGGCAGCTTTCTTTCAAACGGGCCACTTCCTCTGTGTTACTAAAGCACACTCTGACGTGCATAGAAGTTATTGTCTCACATATTAACAATGAACAAAATCATCAGGACAAAATCAATAGTCACAAAGGCTGCTGACGTAGACATAACTCCTGGCAGAGCAAAACACTCCAGCTTTGCTCACGTTCAGAATCCAAAATTCTCACATATACTGAATCAGATGTTTCAGAGGATGTGTTTAAGTATCTGTTAACTAGCACGCCCCCCTCCCTGCAGTGATTCCTTCGAGGGAGACCACAGGCTTCTCAAACACCGAGTGGTGAGCATCCAGTGGATGCTGTACGGGCAGCACGTCTCAGCACGCGTTAGTTAGCCTGACCCACGGCAGAAAGAAGTGCACCAGCAGTGAGACCCGGAAGCAAACCCCAATTAATTAGCTTTATCACGTTAGGCTTGTTCTGTGACCACCTCTGAGGCTCTGTTTCCCCATCTCTGAAAGAAGGAATTGGAAATGGGTATGAAACCCCCAGTCTGGGAACACAGGCTTGCAGAGCATTACATTAGGCTACAATTTTGTTTCAGGAAAATGTCTCTCTCTTATAGTAGAATCCTTTTATAAATGAATAATGAGACTGTACGCTGTCACGGGCTATACAGTTCACCAAGCCATGTCCTGCACTTCAGATGCATTTGAACGTGCAAACAGGCCTGAGTTAAGTGAGGTAGGTTACCATCCCCATTTTACAGATGCAGAGAAACAAGGCTCCAAGATACAGTGACAACGTCTAACATCCTCGGGGCTGGGGGGGGCCCTTTGTAACCTACAGATCATCCAATTTACAGCAGTTTTCTAGATGCCTTCAGAGCCTTGGAAGAGCCCACGGATTATGTATTGCTTGCTTTACTTTTAACAGTAGACAATTCGATTCTTATTTTAAAGGAATTGTTTCCTAAAAATAAAGAATTAAGATCTTAGGCAAATAGCGATATTCTATACACAGAAACTGTTCTGCTTTTGAGGTCAAGATGCCTTGTCTACAGACTCAGTCTGCTGTAAGCCAACTTGTCCAATCATTTAATACCTTTGAGCCCATTTCCTCATTAGAAAATGTGGACTGACCTCTAGCTTTGTTATTTTAGTTCTCTATTGTAATAATCCTATGAAGAAATGCACTACATTTACCGACCGGCTTGATTTCTTTAAGCCAGTCTCGCTCTATATAATTTTCGAGTTAAGAAAATAGTCATCATTCTTTACAAGTTACCCAGCATATACGTTAAGAACATTGATTCTATATCCACAGAATCCAACAAAGTTATTTCCTTAATTTAAATCCGCCTGTCAAAGAAGGTTCTGGAAACATTTCTGCAAAATTCACCTACTGACCCCAATAACCCTGTAAAGACAGGCTGAGGCTGGGGTTATTTAGTGCCCTTTTCTTGAAGAAACAAGGCTCAAGAGACTTGTCCATCACAAGAACTAGTAAACAGCAAAGCCAGGATAGGGTTCCTGGTTCCCTTGCATCACAGCCCAGCTCCCATCCAGCCTGAGGGAGCAACTGGCCTTCCCAGAGAACAGGCTGAAGCAGGAACTCACAGCATTCATGTAACCTGGGGCCCCCGGACACACCTGGCTAAACGGTCAAGTTATAAACAAAAACCCAACACCCATAAGTGAAGGGCAGAATAGAGGCCAGTGAATGAGATGGCATGAAGTCATAGGCACTCCCAGGACAGTTTGCATCATTCCCCAGACATACGTTACCTAGAGCCCGTAGGAGAACCAGCATTCGGACTCATGGGGAGCACGCTGGTGTGGGCAGGCATTCCAAGGCTGGACCAATTGTCGTGGGACGGGAGCATGGACAAACACGCAGATGAACTGTCAGAATACGCTACGGGACGTAAGAAAGTGTCATTACTGACGGGATCTTCCGAGAGTGACAAAGTGCATTGAAATACTACCAATAGCTGGAGCTACCCAACGTTGAAAACAAAATGTGCGCGATATTAAGTAGAGAAAACAGTCCACTAGCCTGCTAAACTGGTCATCAGAGGCTAATACTTATTGTCCAATGTATATATTTGAATATATTCCAGTACCCAGGCTTTTTCTCTATCATTAGGTCAACAGCTGCCCTGTAGAGATGGAATCCTACAATCACATGATTGAGGACTAATTACCTTTAAAAATAAAATCAATGCAATTTTATCCTGCCTCTTCCCCGAAGGGTTATTTCTTAAGAATTAAAAGGGCTTTAGAAACCAGGCAAAATTTAAAATATGATCTTCTAGCCTCTGGTTGGACAACTATTTCCTCCCCAAATAAGCTCCTTCCATTTCAAATCAGCTTGAATTGCTTCATTGTTTTATGGTGTTCATTCGCTTTTTCCCTCCTTTTGGAGCCAGACAAAATGAAGTCTGGGCATCCATGGTGTTAGAGAGAACTAGGTCCAGGGATCTTCATGGTCTGGCCCGCTGATCACAAGACTCAAGCCTGCACCAGGGTCGCCTAGGGGCTTGTTAAACCACAAAGTGCTGGGCCCACCCCTAGAGCTTCTGATTCTGTAAATCTGGGGGCTTTTCAGATGATACTGGGGCTGCTGACCCGGGTACCATACTTGGAGAAACACACGTGTGTCAGTCAAGCTAGTAACTCGAGTGCTTGGCTGGCCCGACATCATCACTTTCGAAGGGTTCATAAAATATCCAAACCTGGGCGCCTAGACATGGGCCCACAGTCCTGGAGCAAGAACGCTGGAGCAACAACGGCCACATCCAGCCCCAAAGGCCCCCTGGACTGGACGTCTCTGTGGTCGAGCCAGCAGTAACACGGACATGAAAGGGAAAGGCTCTGGAGCCCTGCAGACTGCCTTTCCCTTTCCAGAGGTCTTCCGGCCGCCCCCAAAGCCCGGGCCTGCTTCCGCTCAGGACTTACTTGGAGAATTGTTCCGATGTGCGTAAGGGCTGGGGTAGGGGGCTGGGCGGTGGTTCCTCAGGGCCGGGTACCTTTCACAGCCGTGCGTGGAGGGAAGAGAGAGGGGGCCTCCAAACTGAGGGTGAGGGGTGGCAGGTGGACACAGGGTGCTGGTTCCAGGAATCAACCACCCCCCTGCTGTGAGAGAAGAATGCTGAGTGCCTGACTTTTGCACCATTTCCATTATTTAAAGGACAGGAGGGGAAGCCCCCAGAGGTCCAGTGGTTAGGGCTCCGAACTCACTGCCCAGGACCAGGTTCACCCTGGTCAGGGAACTAAGATCCCACAGGCTGAGCGGCATGGCCCCCAAAAACCCCAAAACACACAAACAAACAAAAACTACCAAAAGACGGGAGGGCAGAGGCCAGGAAGTGGCAGGTCTTTTGCTCGGGATTCGTGAACACCGAGGGCCCAGCGGAGTCTTCAGGTGCCTCAGGCTGGCCAAGGTTTCTAAGCCCACAGGACAGCCGAAACCCTGGGAGACTGACCCCGACCTCAGCCAAGCCTGAAGCCTCCAAAACACCCCCAGAATCCTCCCAGCCTCTTACGGGATGTTCCGTCCCCCCAAGCAGGTTAGCTTTCAGGGCCTACCTTCTGAGCTTGAATATAACGTAAAAACAGACAGAATTCAGACTCAGAGCCAGGCGCATTCAGGACACACAGGGCGAGCCGTGCAGTGGAGGCCCTCGTCCCCCTCGTCCCACCCCACAGCGTCGCACGGAGGGGCTACTGTCCTGGCTGGAGGGGCACCCATGTTCTGCTCACCTTTCTCCTGCTTTAGGCCCACACTCTCCCCGCCTTACACATCAATCAGAAAATCGTTCCAACATTGCCCTGCCCTCCTCTAAAACTCCAATTTCTTCTCCATTTCCTTTTTAACTTTAAAAAAGAAATCAGAAAAACAATGCACTAGGAGGACGACAACTCTGGCTCCAATTCCCAAACTACAAACAATTCTTCAGACAACATTCAAATGAGGGGAAGGTCCAGATGTGGCCACAAAGTTTGGGCTCCATCACTTGCCAAAGAAGTTGTTCATATTCTGCTCTATGACGCGGCAGCCCGTGAGCCACTTAGGAGAGCTGTTTGTTAAATTAGTCCATAAGATGACAAGAAGGGAGGGAGGGAGGGAGGGGGGAGGGAGGGAGGGAAGGAGGGGGGAAGGAGGGAGGGAAGGGGGAGGGAGGGAGGGAAGGAGGGGGGAAGGAGGGAGGGAAGGAGTGGGGAGGGAGGGAGGGAAGGAGTGGGGAGGGAGGAAGAAAGAAATAGAAAAAGAAAGAAACACACGCAGTTTGAGGAGGGTGCCATGCTGGTTCGTCCAGACTCCTGAAGTGGGCAGCAAACACTAACTTTCCTCTCTCAGGGTCCCCTCCCTGCGTGGAGAGGAGGGCTAGACACAGCCCTTCCTCCTCACAGGCTCTGCTGCAGACGGCATCACTTCGCTGGCTCATGGAACTCCTAAAGGAAGCTAGACTTAAAGCAGACTTTCCCATTTTACGCCCCACTGCTTCCAGCATGAGCTGATGGGCCATTCCCAGAACCGAAGCAGGCTAAGGGGAAAACCACACGTGATCACAAGCATCGTCCCAAACATGGTCCTCCAGTTTTCAGTCATTAACAAAAAGAGAAACCATCTCAAAGTGGATACGAGCCGGGCTCTCCTCCTGTCCAACACGGCAGGGTGTAAACACCCATCCAGGCTATGGTTGGAGCTGCCTTGAAGCACAGCAAAAGAACCCCAGTGAATTCTCCCCAGGCTTCTCTGTCAGGAGTCCTGTGGGCTGGGGGAGCATCCGCAAGCCCAGATGGAGCAGAGGCTGAGGGCCAGTAGGTTGAGGACCATTCGTAACAGCATCAACACACAGGGCCAGGTGCCTCGCACAGCAAAGGGCAATGTGCTCCCCAAGTGCACCCAGAAGCTCTGTCTGCTCCATCCCCAGCTTCCAGCTCCCCGCAGGCTAGCCCCTGAAACGAGGCACATCTGGCCAGAGCGCAACAAACCGTACATGGGGAGTGCCCAGACTGCTGGCTGTCTCCAGGGTCTTCCATCACGTCCTTGTGATGGCTTCTGCCAAAGAAGTGTAGCGAATTGTCAAGGAGGACGTTCAGAACACAGTATTTGCGGCAATAGTTCATCTTTCTGCACACGTCTTTGCTCAAAGGGTATAGTTAGAATTCTCTCACCTTTCCTTTGCATCAAGGAAAGCTTTTGCAAATGGATTGTATTTAATTTTAAGAGCTGTGATCTGAAAAACAAGAAGTTGCGTTTACTAGTACGTTGTTCATTCACCAGAGGATTTAATTGGGCACCAAGAAATCAGGGACCACCAGCACCCCCTCTAAATATCCGAATATAATCAGATTTATTTCCCGGTATGTCTTTCTATTTGGACCTGAGGTAGCCGAGGAATCATGTTTTATAAAGAAGAGCACAGTTCCGGAAAGCTTTTAGAGGCTGACTTTCCGAGTGGAATTCACAATACGTTTAACCTCTTGCTGACCATATGCTGTGTGTATCAACCAGACAAACAGGGTCCGCTTGGGAATAGTGACTGGTTCTAGCTGGCAGTCAACACCCAGCGACACCTTGACCAGCTAATCACAAACCGCCTACACTTTGGGGTCAGACTCCGATATGGATTTACAGGCACTGAACTGTATTCTGTATCTAGGTGACTCTTCACACCACAGATTTGGAGGGATGCCCCCAACCCTTTTAGGAAGATTCCCAGAGTAAGGAGAGCCCCCCCCTTTCTCTGAAGTCCTGTTCTTAAATTCTTACAGTCCTTTAACCTAAATGTTTTATTCATCTTTTCATTTTGAGCCTTTAGTAGTGGACACTTTTATGGAAAACTAAAGGGGAAAGTGCTTGAATGACCACTTATTTTAAAACTTTTCTCCCGCTGTTCCAATTTTATAGTTACGGTAAATTACTTGAAAGGGCACTAATTATCAGTCTAAAAGTACAATAATCACACAGGCTCCTGGCATTCCCGGGAACCTCCCGCAGAGCATTCGCCAGACCGATGGCTGCCCGCGCCCCTCTCACCTCTTCATTCTGATAAGCGGTCACCGCTATGAACTGGGTCTCCGGGAAGCAGTGGCTGGTGATCATGCGCTGCGGGCCCCCAACTCTCACGATGTGGATTCGAGGCTCATACTTATGTAAGGAGTTCAACATGATCTGAGAGACATAAACACGGGAATGGTGATCATCAAAGTCCTACCGTTAAGACGAGAAAACATCCATTTGTCCTGCTGAGGAGGAGAAAAATACATCCAAGATGCAGAAAATCCTGCAGCTCGCAGGAAAACGTCTTTCCTGTTGAAGTTGGTAGGTTTCCCATTGGGTGCTGCTCTCACCACTAGTTTGGAAAAGGGATGTGACATGCTGCACGCCATTGAAGGCAATGAATGCCCATCACGAAATGCTTTGACCCGGTAAAGTTCTAAGGCTTCCAGGGCAACTGCAGACAGCTTTAAATGCCTGAGCGAGATCGCAGCTTACGGGAACACCGGGTCTCCCAGTAACAATCCCCAAGTAAAGACGTTCTGTAGAAAAGAACAGATTTACAAGTTTGTTCAGACTCCACGCAGTAAATATGTGGACGCATTCAGCGCTAAAGCGACCGTTTACCATCAAGACTGGTATTTTCTCTACCCCTAGGAAAGTTGAGGGCTAGGACGCAAAAGTTCCCCCAAACTTGAGATCTGCCTGAGCGTTCAAAGGGGAGGCTTTGAGCCCTCTCCCCGCTCTCCAGGCCTTGGTGTTACCGTCGTCAGTTTACTATAAATAACACTGCAGGCTGAACCGAGGAAGGCAGATGTCATCTCCGTGCGCGCAGCGCCCTTGCAAGGCTCCCCGGGGACAAGGTGCAGACTCTCGGGGGCCCATCCTCGCGTCGTCCGCCGCCCCGTCCCCGCACCCCATCACACCTACCTGGCCCCCTCCATTGAGCTTGTTGGTGAGCTTGACTTTGCTGAAGGAGACCGGCGCCTTCATCCAGTGCGCCCCGAAGTTGGGCGAGTCGGGATGGATGTAGACGCAGCTGGGCGCCTGCGGCTCAGGCTTGCCCCCTGGCACCCACTCCCCGTTCACGTACTTCCAGCGGTGGTTGTCGGCCGCCACGAAGTCCAGCAGGAAGGAGTACATGGCGTTGGGGTCCAGGCCAGACACGTTCACCTTCAGCACCGGGAACATCCTCCTGGAAAGGAAGGAGCGCAGCTGGAGGACCCCGGATCTGACCCGTTAGAACGAAGAAGCCAGGGGCATCTGCATTTGGAGCAAAGAGGAGCCCCCTTGGGAACTTACAAAGGGGACGCCCGAGCGCCCCCCTTCCCAGGACTCTCCTAGATCCACAGGAGCCCTCCTCACTACCCCCACCCCCCCCGCCCCGGCCTCCAGAGGCAGGGCGGGAGAGGACCTGGCAGAGGGTTGCAGCACCCGGGTCCAGCCCGCGGGGCGAGCGTGGGCGAGGCGCGGCTCGGGGGAGTCCCCCGGGAGACCCTCATGCCCAGAAGTGAGGATTACGCGAAGAAGTCCCAGAGGGACAATTAGGGGCCACAAGGGTCTGTCCCCCGGTCTGAGCGGAAATGAGCAAAAAGACCGGGAGAAAGTGTTGGAAGGTAAGGAACTTTGCAGCCCGGCTGCCCGGCCCGCCCGAGTGCGTGGCACACGCCGGGTTGGTGCGCGCCTACCTGCCGTTCTTGGTCACGATCATCTCGTTGGTGAGCTCCTTGAAGCGCAGCCACAGCTCGCTCTCCTCCAGGCCCACGCGCAGCTCGCGTTCCGTGGGGTCGCCCTTCTCGCTGCCCGCCTGCAACTCGCTCTCCACGGCGCTCAGCAGGTGGTCCACTCGGTACTGCAGGCTCTTCCCCGCGCCGTCGGTGCCGGGGGAGCTCATCCTCCCGCCTGACCCTCCCCACCGCCCCCCGAAGCCCCGACTTGCTACCCGAAAGCCACCTTCGCCCCAGTAGGCGGCCGCTCTTCCAGGAAGAGGGGCCGCTCGGGCCAAGACCTGCGACGGCGCCCGGGTGCCAGCACAGACCTGGGAGGAGGGCGAGGATAGAGATCCGGGGGGGAGGGGCGGGGGAAAGGGGTGGGGGGAAGGTTATTCCACTTGAACTCCCGCAAGGAGCTACTGGAGGAGGTCTCCGGGGAGAGAAAATCGCCCCTCGGCATAAATAGAGCCTCGAGAGCCGCCGAGGGGGCGCGGCGGATTGGGCCGCGCGCCCTTTGAAGTGCCAGGGCCGCTGCCCATTGGCCGCGAGCGGCCATATCAGACTCAGCCGGGCGCGCCGCGGAGGCGGGGGGCCAACAATGGGCTCCCGCGCCTGCCTTCTGTAAATCCGGAGCCAGGCCCCGCGAGCCCCGGCCCAGCGCCTACACCTCCGCCCTCTTCCAAATGTTTGCACCTCCATCAAAGCGGCCGGGCTGGCCCCGAAGGCCGGGAGGGGATGGGGGACAGACGGGGTGGGGATGGACGGGCAGGGCTCCCGAGCTCGCCCCGCACGCACCTCGCCGAGGAGTTGCCCGGCTGCCCGCGAAGTTCCACAACTCCCGCGCGCGGGGCCCTCCAATTTCTCTCTCTCTCTCTCTCTGTCTCTCAGCGCACCCAGGACCCCGCAGGTGTGCCAGCCAGGAGTCGCACGGCGGTCTCACCTGCGCCCGAGCCTGTGTGCGTCCCTCGCCAGCGACCATCGCGCACAGCCACGCTTAAGGGCGCGCCCTGTGCCTAGCCCGGGTCGGGCTGGTCTCCGCTCCTCCGAAGGCTCAGCCCGCCACCGAGCCCGGTCCCGTCCCGACACGTCCCTCGGCCCGCGGCGCTTCAGGTGACTCCGCTAACACCCACGACCATGGATCACCCCACCCGGCGTCCCCTGTTCTCCGCAGCCCTCACCTGTCTGGAAAGGGAGGGCCCACGCTCGGAGTCTCTGCCCACGGGCCCATCCAGCGCCCCGAGAGGGAGATAATAGGCCGAAATCAACCAAACGACCCCTTTGGGGATGTTTCCTCGCTCCCCCCTTATCCAAGCAGGACTTTGAGGACGAGGTCTGTGCGTGCACTGAGTGTAACCCGAGAGGTGGCTCCACTTCTGTGGGTTCTGGTCTCTGCTTTCGCGGAAGGTGAGAGTGGGAGGGGGTGGGCCAGGCGTGCCCGGCGAGCCGGGTTCCAGGGGCGTCTCCCCACCCGGCCGGCCGCAGCGCCTGGCCGTGAGGGGCTCGAGTGGTTTATCACCTTTCGGGGAGAACCTCCGCGAGGAGAGCGAAGGAAAGGTGACAAAGAGCAGGAAATAGTTCAATAGGGTCTCTTCAGACAATAACATTCCTCCTAAAACGGGAGCCCAGGAAGGGGGACGGCAGCAGATGCTCGGCGTCGAGACGCGGTCTGCGCGCCTCGGTAAAGAGGGCGCGTGGTCCCAGCCTCGGTTCCCCGCGTCTGCTCGGCGCTCACCCCGCCTCACGCCCTCTGGGAAAAGCCACGCATCGGCGGGGCACCCATTCCGAGCAACCCTGCGCCTTAGCAGGGTTGGCTCTGCGGAGAGGTCGTGGAATCTGCGCCCCGCGCTAACCCTGCCCTGCCCCGTGCGGAGCCGGGCTCTCTCCGGGGTCGAGAATGCCGGGGGACCGCGCGCCCGCAGCCCCCTGGGGAGGGGTGAGCGCGCTCCCCCGGCTACCTTTCCGCCCCTCTCCAGATGGGGCCTGCGGAGTCGCGAGGCCCGGCGTACCCCGCCACTGTCGCATTTCTCAGTTTTTTTTGTTATTGTTGTCTAGGATGCAAGGAAATGCCCAGGGAGTTGACCCGAGAGGGAAAGTTTCCTTCTGGAAAGAGGCAGCAAAAGGACCTCATTTGCTCCCGGCACCCGTACCCTGCTGAGTCGACTTCCACCAGGCTCTTCCGGGCCATAGGCTTTGGGGGGCTTTCCGGAGAAATTAAAGATGTCTAAAGGTCATCTGTGCGGTTGAGACCCCCCGAGCCTGCGCACTTAGAATAAAGGAGGGTGGATGTGAGGTGGAGGGAGAAGAAGCGTGGGTACCAGGCAGTTGGGGGTCTCTAAAACCCCCGACCGGGAGCGAAGCTTAGGACACTCCTTGACCCCTGAGGCGGGAGCTCTCCTGGCGCTGATGCTTCGGGGTCGATTTTCCCAAAGTCTGGAAGCGCGGGTGAGGACCCGCGGGTTTACCAGGTCGCTCCGGTAACTGTGGTTCCGATTTCAATTCGGCTCCACGAACGGGACGGGGCACGGACAAATAACAATAAAGCCCCTGCAGAAAAGAATGTTAGCTCTCAAACGTGAGCAGCGACATTTCTTCCCTCCAGAAGGAAGGTCCAGGGTTCCAGAGCGGCGCGCAGGAAGCTCAGCGCGCAGCTGGGCGAGACGCCGGGGCTTAGGGGCTGCGCCGTAGCTGCGGAGGTCTCCGGACCGTCACCGCCTAGTATTTTTCCTTTCTTTTCTGTGCCTGATTTTCTGGATCTTTGTTCCTTGGTTCTCAGGATAAGCGTCTCCACTCTCCGGGTCCTTTCAATGAAGGCTGCCGTGCATGACAGTTTACAGCCAAAAACTTCCTCCCGCCCAGCTATAAAGAATTCCCAGTTAATAACAAGGTGCTTCCTTGGGGGGAGGAGGGGCCAGGGCTCCCCAGATGTTTCTTTCCCAAGGTCTTTCTCCCATTGGGAAGTCTAGCCAGCCGGTCCAGAAAAATAAGTGAAGGCCTTACGCTGGGCCTTAGGCTCCACCAATAACTTAGGAAACATTTTACAAAAAAGCACATACACACACACACACACACACCCCTCATTTCCCAGAGAGGCGGTTTTCCCCAGACCCACCCTCCTCTCAAGCAACAAAACCATTTGTCTTGTGGGAGCCGGTATCAATGGTGCCGTAACACGCTCAAGGGCAGTCAGGGCAGGGACAGCGTTGTGGGACTCCCGCCATGCCCTCCACTTTCCTTCTTTTATTTTTTCTTCTTCCTTAAAAAATAAATTGATTTTTGATTAGATAATTTGTGCTCACTGTAGAATACACTGCACACATGATGGAGGTACATATCTGTATATACATGATGTGTGTGTGTGCGTGTGCGCGCGTGTGCAAGTGCAAACCTCACGCGCTGATCACTGCACGTGTGGGTGTGTTCTCCTCAACTTTTTTTTTTCATTCTGTTCTTCTGGTGAGCCCTTCTTCCATCCTGGCATTTGCGTCCTAAATTTAAGACAACATATAAAGGGCGCTCGACAGCAAATCTTTTCTGTCACTAGTGGGTTTTCTGTCTATCCCACTTGAAAGAAACCCGACGAATTTTGTTATGGTTTTTAAAGTTGCACAATATAATCCTTTAGACTCCATAGCATTGAAAGTTTTCAAAGGCCACTGGGTTGTCTGGGGCATCTCTGGTTTGGGGAAGAGAGCAAAGACTTGTTTCTCAAAACCTTTCCCAGTAGTGTCCCAGCCCTGGACCTGGCTGACCCGTCACTGCAGCCCCAGGAAGAGGGCAGTCGGGCTCTCATTTTGAGCTTCCAGACCTCTCTCCGGAAGTGCACGGGAGGGTGTGGCCTTGGCAGGTGTGGAGTTGGATTATTAGCCCGAGGAAGTGCTTCTAGACCAAATCCATCCTGGCTATACTTTCTCAGCCACAAAACTTTGTCACAGATGACAGCGTACGGTTTCCTGATGGGCGTTCACACACCAAAAACAAACAAACAAGCCTGGTGAGGCCGAACGCCTGGGATTGTGACTTTTCTCCGTAAAACTCCAGCGCAGTTGCCTCCGTCCTGGAATCCCAGGCAGCAGAAGAGAAATCTGTAGGTGGCTGGACTATGGTCCCTTCTGTGGCGGGTAGCTTGTTCTCCTGGGTTCTTGAGTTTCTCAGGCCTCGTAGTTCATAGTTTGTCTTCAGGGTGGAATGTCTTTCTCCGGTTTTTCCAGGAAGGCCGGGAAAGCCCTTTCAGCCATCTCTTCAGCTCTGGCCTGCGCTGTGGTAACAATTTCAGTCCTTCTGTTTCCACCTTATCTGTGTTTCCAAATCAGATTTCTTGCCTGTTCTCAGCTTCTCCACTGTTTCATCCCTTAGCCTTTTCTGCATGTATTAAGCTTGTGAAATGTTTTTCCCACACCACTCTGTCAGTTTGCTTTTCTCCGTCACTTTTTGGTTTTTACTGCCTCCAGTGAAGAGTTTCTTTTCTGCTGTCGCCTCGGTTTTCTGACAGTCCTGACCCCCCAAGTCCCTCGCCTCTGCCTCGCATCACAATCTCCTCGCTCCTTGAGGCGCTGTTTCTTAGAAGCCATGCTTTTGTGTCTCACTGAAAAGGCCAAACAGTTTTCTGAATTCGTCTTTTGCTTCCTGCCATTTATTATTTCCAGAGGCTGCTTCTCCTCTGAGTTCTAGGAATAACCTCACTGCCCCTCACCCTTCACACTTGGCTCCCTGCTCTGTTCTTTCCCCACCAACTCCTCCTCCGTTGGGACAGGGTGCCCGGGGGTCCCCAGCCTGCTGGCTGCTCCAAGGACCCCTCACAGCCACACTGTGGGGCAGGCCAGGTGCAGGGTAGGGTCTGTCTTACTCGAACCTGCACAGGACTCCTGCTGTTGAGTGCCTAGATTGGCAAAATTGGGATGCTGCCAGCATGGGCTTTTTGTTGTTGGTTATTTTATTTTATTTTTTTGCGGTACGCGGGCCTCTCACTGCTGTGGCCTCTCCCGTTGCAGAGCACTGGCTCCGGACGCGCAGGCTCAGCGGCCATGGCTCACGGGCCCAGCCGCTCTCAAGCCCCCCTGGAGACCTGCTAGGGGGCATTTTAACAACACGTGGGCGACACATGAACCCTTAACATTCACGAAAATGCAAGAGCCACGGGATCCGGAGCGGCCTTTCTTGAGTCACTACTCACTGACTTGAATGGCCCATCGTCCTGAAGACGGTAAAGCAGGGGTCCCCTGTGGAGTCGTGTACAAAATGAGACCCAAGAATGAAAAGAAATCAGCGCTTCCAAGGGGAGCAATGAGGGTGAAGCAGTAGGAACATCATTTCGGGTATAAAGTTACTCAAGAAATCACGCCCGGGAATCCTACGCAATCATTTAATCGGTGACCTTATAAAATGGCATTTCTCCTTTCTCTATACCTTATTTGAGAAAATCCTCCTTTGGCACTGAATTAAATCTGAAGTCCCAAACCAATTCTGTTCTAGGAAAGAATGCTGGACACGAACGGATTTGGGAATGACTGGTATACACTACTTACGCTGGACCAGCTCTGAGGTTCCCAGTGTAACTATTCAACAGGAAAGGCCGACATTATGTCCCAAATGAGACCAGGCTGTGATTGTTGCTGTGAGAGGGGCTGGTACAGCAGGCTCTGAGCCCAGAGATTCAGGAGCCTGACCCTTCCTAGAGGAAGCAGCAGGGAGAGGGCAAGGTCCCAGGCCCAGGAGTGGGAGGGAGACTGCCCTTTCTATGGAAAACAACAGTTTGCGGTGGGGCCAGATGTTGAATTGGAGCAGAGACCTGAGGGAGGCTGCATGCAGTGGGGTTTTAGTGCCTTGATTCTGGAGCAAAGCTGAGGACAACTAAGAGAGATTGGACTTTTAATGACAGTGGAGACTCCAAAGACCCAATCACCTATTTAATAAGAACAAAGGGGACGTTAAGACAGGAGGGCCAAGTCTGGCGGGGAAGCTTAAGGTGAGGCCGGTGTGCTAGGTGCCCTGTGGTTTGGGAAGAGGGCGCTGGAGGGCAGAGGTCGGCAGGCAGGTATGGGGGTGGGGCACTGGGCAGGCTTTTGAGACGGTGGGATTCTAGGATCTTCATGGACTAGATAGGAAGAACTCTAGAAAGGTCTGCCTGTATCCTGGAAGCTCTGGGGCACTTTTAGAGACTTCTTGTAGAAATTCCCATAAATACCATAGACCAAGACGAAAACAAGGGAGAAGGAGAGAGAGTGTAAGGATATTTGGGGAAGGCCTATCTGGGGGAGGGGGAAAGACGGGAAGACAGACGGAGCCCTGAGCAGAAATCTGCAAGAGCGTTTGGAGGGGCTGCAGCTGGGGTGAGAACAGAGAGCTGGAGGGTGTCCACGGGGGGCGCCCCCAGGGAGAGCTGGGGGCTGGTACGACAAGAAGGGGGAGCTAAGATGCATCCTCCCTCCATATCAAGTACCAGACTGATAGTAAAAAAACGGGACAAAGGGGAGGGCTTGGCATGTCGGTGAGAAAAGAGCCCCAGTCAATGGTTCCCACCACGGGGACCTTGCCAGCTGAAAAGAAGCCGCTGAGGAGGAAAACCCATTTGGAAATTAGGATTAGCACGTTCTACAACCTCAACTCACACATCTTCCAAGGTCCAACGTGTCCCAGCCCGAGAACACAGGCAGGAGGAAGTAACATTCACCGCGGGTCTATTATATGCGTGGAGTCCCGCATATGTTATCAGCCAGACATCAGCTTTGCGAGGTGGTGAGAGGTCCTCTTTTATATTCAGGAAACTAAGGCTCCAGAGAGAGGGAAAAATGGAGAGCAGCTGGATTTCTGATTTGTCTTACTTTAAACTCATCTTGTTTCCACCAAACTAGGTTAAATATGTGGCAAGTGGAAACAAATGTGTTTATCTCTCTCCTACCCACCACATTCAAAAAACTATTTATAAATGGAATGTGGCGTGTGTGTGTGCGTGCGCGTGTGTGCGTGTGTGTGTGTGTGTGTGTGTGTGTGTGTGGTTTGGGGAGGGGAACTGGTTGGCTTAAATACTTTGAAAAATCTGAAAAAACAGTTTCATAATACGAAGGATGACAATATAATAGGAACTGGAGGAGGAAAACATCTCATCCTTAAACAACTCACAACCCAGCCGGAGATGCTGGTAATGAGAGAGAAAAGCAAAGGCTAAATAGTGCTCAAGCCTGAATACATCATCCTAATTGTGCTTCCGAAGAGCCCTACGCAAGACAGGATTATTACCCTCCTTCTTTTAAAAATTTTCATAATAAAATAAAATGTAGATCGGGGAGGTGAAGAAGTCTCCCCAGGGTCACAGAGTCCATGTGGAACTGTAACTCCAAGCTATACTAGTGGACTACAGTAATTCCAGAACAGAAGTAAGTAGGAAGACTCAAATTGTGTTCTTGGACTTTGCCTGATTCACTTTTTGTCAACTTGTATAACTTTCAAAGATCATCATTAACCTCAGAGGCTGGCTTTTAAAAACAGACCATTCTACTATTGTAGCTACTTCCTTTGGGTGCTAGAGGAATTGATGAGGGTAAAGGCACTGAGAAAGGGACTTCCCCGCCGGTCCAGTGGTTAAGACCTCATGTCTCGAATGCAGGGGGCCGGGGTTCGATCCCTGGTCAGGGAACTAAGATCCCACATGCCGCGCAGCCAAATAAATAAATAAAGGCACTCAAAGAAAAACGTGTATCGTTGTGGGAACTTGTACAATGTTATCTGCTGAGGTTCGAATACAGCTATAAATTTATACATCTTGTGATGCCCGTGAGTAAGAGTTCCCATAGATGAGCTGCAAGCCTAGAAAGGGAATTTCTGGGTAAGGTCCAGCTTCGGTATTTATGGAATTGGCTGAATTGTTTTCCAAAAGGTGTTGCACCAGTTTTATATGCCACCTGCAGTGAGTAAGGTTCCTCTTTCTTTGCATCCTGGCCATCACTTGATATTGTCGAACTTTACAATTTTTCCAATCTGAAGGGTATAAAAAAGAATGTCATGGTTTCAAAAGGCACTTCCCAGATTACTAAGGATTTTTGAGCATCCTATTGAATCTTTTTCTTTTCTTTTAATTGAACTATAGATGATTTACAATGTTGAGTTAGTTTCTGGTATACAGCAAAGTGATTCAGTTATACATATATATAACTTTTTCATATTCTTTTCCATTATGGTTTATTATAGGATATTGAACATAGTCCCCTGTGCTATAGAGTAAGTCCTTGTTGTTTATCTGTTTCATATATAGTAGTTTGTATTTGTTAATCCCAAACTCCTAATTTACCCCTCCCCCACCCCCTTTCCCCTTTGGTAACCGTAAGTTTGTTTTATCTGTCAGTCTGTTTCCGTTTTGTAAATAAGTTCATTTGTGTCATATTTTAGATAGCATATAAGTGATATCGTATGGGATTTGTCCATTGAATTTTTTTAAATTCAATTACAGGAGGTTTTTTTGTAACGCTAATACTAATCATTTGGCTATTTTATAAATAGTAAAACATTCTCTCCCTTAATGACTAGTCTTTCATGTCCTTGATGATACCCTTTTGCCAACAGGAATTCTCAATTTTAATATGGTCAAAGGTATCACACTTTTCCTTTCCACTCTACGGTTTTTGTGCCTTTGTTTAAGAGAGCCATTCCAACTCCCAAGATAGTCTCTCATATTTGGAAAGCTGTATAGCTCTGCCTTTTTAGTTGCGGGCTTTAAACCACTCAGAACTGACTTCTGTGCATAAGATGAGATAGAGATCCCCTTTCAATGTGGAAAATCAATTGTCTAAGCACCGCTTATTAAATCATCCATTGTTTCACTAAAGATCGGCAATAAGTCTGCCATAAATAGTTTCTGTTCTGCATCTGATTCTGGGCCCTCGGATTCTGGGCTCCCTATTCTAATTCATTGATGGATGGTTTTATCTATGCTAGTGCCAATGAAGCACTATTTTAATTGTTCTATGGCTTTAAGTTAGGGCCTGACATGTAGGACAAGCCCCAGCCCTTGCTATTTTCTGTTTCCAGTGTGTCTTGTCTGTTACAACTGGCTGCTCTTCTACATAAACGTAAGAATTAGCTTGTCAAATTCCATGAAAAATTATTGAAATTGCATTAAATCTAAAGATCCGATTGGGGAGAACTGACATCTTTGAAATATATAGTATTTCTCTCCATGAGCATGACACTCCTTTTATTTAGGTCTTTTTATGTGTCTCTCAGTAATGTTTTATAATTTTTTTCATAAAGGGTTTACACATTTTTTCCCCAAATGTAATCTTAGGTAATTAATTTTTACTGCTATTGTAAATGGAATATTTTACAAATTATTTTATAAAATCACACATTTTAAATAATATCTATGTAAACACTTTCATCTTATTACAAAATCTCATATATCACCTCATTACAACACAAACACTTAGTAATCCCCACCCAGATCAGGAAAGAGCCCATTCCCAGCACCCCAGAGGGTTCGGTTCCCAATCACAAGCCCCAACCTCCCCTTTAAAGTTAAACATTTTCCGGAAAATTATAATAATTACTTTCTTGCTTTTCTCTGTTGGTGTTTTTCTATTAAAAAATACAGTTTTATATCTTTTATGAACTTTATGGCTTTTCTTTTTCTTTCTTATTATACTGGTCAAACTTCCAGTCCAAGCTTGAAGAGAAATAGGAATAAACAGGTGTCTTTCTATCGTTCCCAAATTCAAAAGGAACAGTTTCAACATTTCACCATTAAGTACATTATTTTTTACAATTTTTTTTTAAATATACTAACAGATTAAGGAATTTCCCTCTTATTTATAATTTGCTATCACTTTCATTATGAGCAGAAATTACTGAAATAAACAATATATTACTGGGCTCAATTTGTTAATATTTTGTTTAAAACTTCTGCAACTACATTCTTGAGTGAGATTAGCCTGTTTTTTTCCTTCTAGGCTATGCAGGTATCGCAAAAAGAAATGGACGATGTGCCCTCTTTTTCCGTTTTCTGGGGAGTTTACTTATAAAAGATGACATTATTTTTCCCCTAAATATTTGGATGAAATTCACTAGTGAAACCATATGGGCCTAGAATTTTCTTATTTTCTTTGCGGGAGGGTTTTCAAATCATGGATTCAATTTATTTAATAATTGTAGGACTGTTTGGATTTTTCTATTTCTTCTTACTAAAATGATTTGTCCACTGTTGCTATTGAGATGTCGTCTGTATTTCTAATTGTTATTTCTTTGTGAGTGATCTGGCCTTTCTCTCTGGCTTCTTTAAAGAACTTCACTTTACATTTGGTGTTTTTTGTTTTGTTTTGTTTTGTTTTTTGCGGTACGCGGGCCTCTCACTGTTGTGGCCTCTCCCGTTGCGGAGCACAGGCTCCGGACGCGCAGGCTCAGCAGCCATGGCTCACGGGCCCAGCCGCTCCGCGGCATGTGGGATCTTCCCGGACTGGGGCACAAGCCCGTGTCCCCTGCATCGGCAGGCGGACCCTCAACCACTGCGCCACCAGTTCGGAAGCCCTGTTGTTTTTTTATCTATTACTCTTGTGGTTCTTTGGAATCCTTAAATCTAAGGATTGGTGTCTTTCGTCAATTCTGGAATTTTAGACTTTTTTCTTCAGATATTGCTTCTTCCCCATCCTCTTGATTACCTCCACCGGAACTGTGATGAAACGTATGTTGGACTTTCTTACTCTGGCCTGTATGTCCCTTAACCCTCTGTTATATGTTCTACCGCCATTTTGTTTCTCTGTGCTGTATTTTGGATAATTTCTGTTGATCTACATAATTCACTAATTCTATCTTCATATATATGTCTAATCTACTCTTTAACCCACTTGTTACATATTTTTATTTATTATTTTTTCCACTCTAAAAATTCTATTTCTTCCTTTTTCAAACAAATTTGATTCATTTTCATAGTCTTCATAATTTAAAATGTTTGTAAAAGTTATTTAACTCTATCAATCATACTTGTTATACTTTCCACGTCTGATAACTTCCATTATCTTGATTTTTTTGTGTGAATCTAATTCTGCTGATTCTTATTTCTACTGGTTCTTATTCATGGTTCTGGGTTTCTCCATGAAAATGTCACATTTATAATAAATATATTATTATTTACTTGATGGTGTCATCATTGCTTTTCATAACTTTGAATTAAAGAAAAGGAAATCTGCCATTTAATTATTTCTTTGGGAGTTTCAACATTTCTTCATCCTTTTCATCTAGGTAGGATACTACAGTCTCATTCTCAATCTGCATACTTAATCCAATATTGACTTGCTGTCTTAGCCTCCTAGAATCAAAAAAGGGAAAAAACTACACGTATAAACTCTGAAGGCAAAGTGCCTTGGAGATGTGCCACCCCTACTGTAATTCTTGGCTGTTTGCTCTTATTCATCAAGGAATTGGGAAACAATTCATGCCCCTTCACTTTTCCCCTGCCATTATCCTGGGTTTTCCATCTCTTCAGGCTGCTGACCCATCTAATTCAGCAACCCTGAAATCTCAGTGATCTTCACCCCCACTCCGCCAAGGGCAGGAGCTCACACTCTTGCCCTTAGGCATTGCCCAGAGCTGCGCGGACTCAAATCTTAAGCTCAGTGTCCTGCTCCAACCACAGTCTCTCATCCTCTGGCATCTCCTGCTTTTAATCCCTCTCTAACTTGTTCTTTGATCTCCTGGGGAACTACATCCTCTAAGTCTCTGGGCAGAGAAAAGACAGGAGCCAACCACAACATGGTGTATCTGAATTGCTTGTTCCAGGGTCAAGGGTACTGTGGTCCTGGGTACTGTGGTCATCCCCGGAGAAGTAGGCTCACCCCTCACGTGTTCTGGGAGGTTAATCCTAAAGGAAAGAGACAGAGCCTTCTCTTAAAGATTGTATTTACTAACAATGAATCTTCTGAAAAAGAAATCAGGGCTTCCCTGGTGGCGCAGTGGTTGAGAGTCTGCCTGCCGATGCAGGGGACACGGGTTCGTGCCCCACTCCGGGAGGATCCCACATGCCGCGGAGTGGCTGGGCCCGTGAGCCATGGCCGCTGAGCCTGCGCATACGGGGACTGTGCTCCGCAACGGGAGAGACCACAGCAGTGAGAGGCCTGTGTACCGCAAAAAAAAAGAAAAGAAAAGAAAAGAAATCAATCCCATTTACAATAACATCAAAAACAATTAAGTACTTAGGAATAAATTTAACCAAGAAGATGAAAGATATCTACTGTGAAAACTATAAGACGTTAATGAAAGAAAACTTAGAAGGCACAAATAAATGCAAAGGTATCCCATGTTCATGGACTGAAAGAATTAATATTGTTAAAATGTTAATATTACCAAAGGTCATCTATAGATTCAATACAATCCCTATCAAGATTCCAATGCCATTTTTTGCAGAAGTAGAAAAAAACTTGTAAAATTTATATGGAACCACAAAAGACCCAAGATAGCCAAAGAAATTCTGAGAAAGAAGAACAAAGAAAGAGACATAAAATTTGCTGGTTTCAAGCTATACTGTAAAGCTATAGTGATGAAAACAGTATGGTACTGACATTAAAAACAGATAAACAGACCAATGGAACAGAACCAAGAATCCAGAAATAAACCCAAGCATATACGGACAACTAATATTTGACAACGAAGCCAAGAATACTCAATGGAAAAACAGTCTCTTCAGTAAATGGTGCTGGGAAAAATTGGATATTCACATTTAAAGAGTAAAACTTGATATCTCTTTTACATCACTCACAGATATCAAATTGAAATGGATTAAAGACTTACATGTAAGATCTGAAACCATGAAACTCCTAGAAAAAAACGTAGAAAAAATCTTAACATGGATGCACCTCGAAGGCATGATGCTACGTGAAGTTAGTCCGACAGAGAGACAGATACTGTGTGATCTCACTTATATGTGGAACCAGAGGCAAGACTTCGGGAAAGGGAGAATTAGAAGAAATTGATCAAAAGTTACAAACTCCCAGTTATAAGATAAATAAGTACTAGGAATGTAATGTATAACATGATGACTATAGCTAACACTGCTGTGTGTGGGATATAAGAAAGTTGTAGTGACACTTAGGAAAATTGTTAAGAGAGTAGATCTTAAGAGTTCTCGTAACAAGAGATTTTTTTTCTTTTCTTTTTATTGTATTTATATCAGATGATGAATGTTAACTAAACCTATTGTGGTAAACATTTCACAATATATGTAAATCAAACCATCATTCTGTACACCTTAAACCTATACTGTAATGCATGTCAATTATTTCTCAATAAAACTGGAAAAGAAATTGTATTTAAATCATTTTTTCTATACATAAACTCTTTAAGTGGTGGCAGTACCAATATTAACAATGGTTACTATACCAATGTATAATTTTTTCTGCAAATAAAAGGTTTTATCCACTTCGTTGGATAAAACTTCATGACATTTAACTTTTTTTGGATCACAGACCTCCTTAAAAACTTAATTTAAAACACACACACAGGGCTCCCCTGGTAGCACAGTGGTTGAGAGTCCGCCTGCCAATGCAGGGGACACGGGTTCATTCCCCCGTCCGGGAAGATCCCACGTGCCGCAGAGCGGCTGGGCTCGTGAGCCATGGCCGCTGAGCCTGTGCGTCCGGAGCCTGTGCTCCGCAACGGGAGAGGCCACAGCAGTGAGAGGCCCGCGTACCGCAAAACACACACACACACACACACACTATGAATCCTGTCTCCAAGAAAATCATATACAACATATTTTAAGGGGGCTACACCCCCAAACTTTCTGAATTTTATGTTAAGCACCCTGGTCTACTGTAAGTTTGACAATAGATTCACCAATTCAGTGGTTCTCTCAAGACTGTTTTACCTGTACATTTTCTCATTGTGTATCTATCCACCCTTACCAATATTCCTACTTTCTTTCCTGATCATGTAAATTCACAAGGTTCTTATACCTCAAATTGGAAATTTTGACCACTGGGGAAATTATGGAAACGTTCTCCAAAATTTTGGGGAAAAAGCATATAAAATTTGGATTAGCATTTCATACTCAACAATCCTGCCTGGAAAGATGATTTGAGAACCACAGGTACTGGTTAAATAGATAAAACAGCATCTGTTTCTAGCAAGACGAATTAATCAATCTTCACCAAAATCAATTATCAGAGAAATAAAAACAAATAGCTACTAATAAGGGTGTGTATGTGTACGTGTGTATGTGTGTCTGTGTGTGTAGGAAAAAAAATCATCTCTGCCGCAACTTGCATGAAACTCCAAACAAACTAATGACCGATGAATCCAAATCTGCTGTTTATGTGCTGACTGGAAGTCAATACCTGTAAAACACCTATAAATGGATAGAATTTGAAGGCTTCCCCAGGAGACAGAGCCTACAGGACAATTGGTAGCAGATGACCCTGTCCTGTCTTCAGTGATGGGTCTGCACCTGCGTGCCCAGAAGCAAGGCATCCGTGACATTTTCGGAGGGCAGAGGCAGGCTCGGCCTGGACTGGAGGGGAGCTTCCGACACCTCACCAGCAGCGGGCCGGCTTTCTCAGGCGCCCCCAGAATCCTGGCTTTCCCGACCTCTCTGCAAGGCCTCGGCCTCTGACTGATGGGGGCTCTTTACAGTGCAAGGTCCCTTAATTAAAACATGAACTCTGTTCATTTCACTCCGTCTGATAAGGACCCCCAAAAGACAAGGGGAGTTGACCAGAGAGCAAAGTAGTAAGAGCCTGAATCCCAGGGTCTTGTCTTGAAGGCTTTCCCGTGCCTGCCACGTCAAACAGGACTAACGTCGATCTGGACTCACAGATGCGATCGGCCACCATCAGCGACCAGGCTGCAATTGGGCTTCTAGTCGGAGGCTGGCTCACCCATGGGGCCCCAGCGGGCAGCCCAAGCCTCCCCTTCCGGTTATTTATGAGGTTGTTGGACAGGTTGTACCTGGCATGGAGGGCGTGCACCATCGTACACTACAAACATCACCACCACCACCTGAATGGATGCAACCCGTCTTGTACAACGTACTGGACAGTCAAGAGCTTGTACCGTGAGCCGGGCGTTATGTAAGCACCTTAACTACCTTGCTGAGTTCATCCTCACAGCAACTCGGAGTAGGTATCCTTGTACCCACCGCACGAAACCAGGACGCCAAGGCCGGGCCTCACTAAGGTCACATGGGTAGAAAGGGTCAGGCAGGAGCTGAACCAGGCGTGTCCTGCCGACCTGAGGCACCATCCTACCTCTGAGCAAGAAGGGGGGGGGGTGTGGGCATTACACAGATTTTATAGATGGAAAACTGAGCCAGAAGGAGCTCATTTACTCATTCATTTAGGAAAAGTTAATTGATTTTCTCTGTGGGCCAGTTACTGTTCCAGAAGCAGGAGACCCTGCAGGGACCAAGACAGCCCTTGCCACCTCGCTGGGTTGCCAACATGGGGTGGGGTGGGGGAGGGAGAAAGGAGGGGAGCAGACGGACAAGCCAGCA
This sequence comes from Phocoena phocoena, assembly GCF_963924675.1. Taxonomy (NCBI): domain Eukaryota; kingdom Metazoa; phylum Chordata; class Mammalia; order Artiodactyla; family Phocoenidae; genus Phocoena; species Phocoena phocoena. The sequence continues at coordinate 2,978,900 of NC_089230.1, read as the reverse complement.
TCCGTCACTCCACGGTGATGAGAGGAGGAAAACACCAGATGGGAAGGGTGAGGGCCGTGGGAGGGCAGTGCGTGTCCCCTGCTGCCCTACGGCATCCCAGAAGGATTCCTGGAGGAAGTGATATTTGGGTTGAGATCGAAAGGAGGAGCCACACAGGGACGTCCCCGGCGGTCCGGTGGTTAGGACGCCAGGCTTTCACTGCTGTGGGCCCGGGCTTGATCCCCGGTGGGGGAACTAATCCTGCATGTCATGTGGCACAGCCAAAATTAAAAATAAAAATAAAATAACATTAAGGAGGAGCCACATTAAACCGGAATCTCTCAGTTCCCTTCCCCTCTCTCTACCAAATTCTTCTCAAAAACAGCAGGGCTTTTTTGTTCTTTTCTTTGTTTTTTTTCAAATATTTCTCATTTCTGGTGTTTTTCTAGACTACTCACATGCCACCCAGGGCCGCTTGGTGTCTTCTTGTTTTCTGATTGGAATCTTTTTTCCCACTGTCTGGGCTGTGGGAAGCCCAGGAAGTTGAGGGGAGGCCGTGCTTTGGGCTGGTGACCAGCCGGACGGGAGCCCTCTGGCCACCTCCCTGGGGGCCACACCCCACGCTGCCTGTGTGCCCTGGGGAACACGGGACCCAGCTATCGGAAGCAAACATGATTTCTGTGGTTATTGTTTTCATTACATTCAAAATGTGAGAAATAATTTTTAAAACAGAATTTGGTAAAGTGGGACTAACAACGATTGCTAACATGTGTATTTATTTATTCATATTTCAAATTTTCATTATATACTACTTGATATTTTAGAAGATAGTACCTTCTTGCTAAGAAATGCCATTCAAGGCAGGGTTCATCCCGTCTGTGATCGCCTACCGAGGGGCAGCGTTGCTGGACTGTACGCGTCCATGGAGAAAAGTGGTAGGAAAATCAGACCACAGAAAGGTGGGCACTGCTTTGGTTTCATTTTGTTTGTAAATTAGACTCAAGATTGGATTTTTTTTTTTTTTTTTTTTTTTTTTTTTTTTTTGCGTTACGCGGGCCTCTCAATGCTGTGGCCTCTCCCGCCGCGGAGCACAGGCTCCGGACGCGCAGGCCCAGCGGCCATGGCTCACGGGCCCAGCCGCTCCGCAGCATGTGGGATCTTCCCGGACCGGGGCATGAACCCGCATCCCCTGCATTGGCAGGCGGACTCTCAACCACTGCGCCACCAGGGAAGCCCTCAAGATTGGATTTTTATGTCTCTAAGACCAAAACTAATGTCTCTGTCCTCCGGTCACCACATCAAGACCCAGAATGAAAACACAGTTCAGTACACACGGATGTGCTTTCATGCTTAGTTATAAATGGCGGCCGCTGCTTCCAGGCAGCCCTCCTGGATGCATTAGGACTTTCACCGCACAGTCTGCTGGCACGCAGCCAGGAGGGTACTGTGCTGTGGCCGCCCCTGCCCACGCCCCCCCACCCCAGATCTAAGACAGAGCCTCCCTGTGCAGCTTCCAGACCAAGACGACACTGACCACACCGCCAGCTCTGCCCTCTGGGTCCACATCTGCAAACTGGCCGCTCCTCTCCAGCAGTCTGCTCAAGGTAGCACCAAACAGAGAAAAGCAAACACAGAAGCAAGATGTCAGGCTCGGCACGCCTTGAACACACAGTGCTGTTATTAGGACGCCTTAATATTTTTCCTCGCTGGAAGCCGCTGGCTCATACCATCCTGAAAGAAGCAACAGCAGACGACGGGGTGTCAGTGGGGGAAGAAAGCATTTCCCGACCCCATGCAGTGTGCATTCATGTGTGGACAGTTATACGGATTCTGTGTGAAGCATGTTGAATCCACCCATTATCATGGCCCAAGAAACCACGCTTTCCTTTTATTCCTCTAGAGCAACAGTAATAACACCTGGCACAAACTGGGCCTAAACCGGGGAAGTCTGGGGCTGAAGGAGAGCGCATGGCTGGAGAGGTGCCTCCCAGAAGGGGGTGAGGATTCAGTTCTCCCGCCTGTCCCCCCGCCTGGGAGGGCTGCTCACTGCTGTGGACACGAGAGCACTCACGAGCCCCTGAGCCTGCTTTCTGGTCTGCAACACCAGTGACTCAGAGAGGGACAAAGGGACACACGTGCAGGAGATGCTTGCCCGGTGCCTGTAACACCATCGGCCTCACTAGCTGCCGCCTCGCTCTCAATGCTAATAACAGACACAATATTTGTCACCAGGCTGTGCCTTCCCTCCCTTGCCTGCATCCTGGGTGGATTGGGAAGATGGGGACAGAGGCCAGGAGGCCGCGGTCTCATGGGGAAGTCCCTTCAGAAGGCCGGGACCCAAGGGTTACCCTTGGGGCCACAGTTTCGGACCCCACAGGGACGGTGACAAGGACATGTCCCTCCGCAGTGGCAGCTGCAGGCCCCACACGCTCTCACCTGGTGCTCACAGCAGCTCTAGAGAACGCGGTGTAACGGTTGTCGTCACCGGTTCATTTGTGAGGACACAGACCCTAGAGCTGGTGAGATAAGTGCCCAGTGTCACAGCTCCCAGTGGTGGCCCTAGGCTAGGCCCCAGGGCTTCATCCTCTCTTTCTGCGTTGCTTCTCCTGGTGAGGCCAGAACAGCTGAAGCAAAGTACAGGGCGACCGCCTGCCCCGCGGGCGAGCTCCGGCGAGGTGGGCGCACAGCAAGGCTTGGGGGCGCCAGCAGTGGGGGGCAAGTCGGGCTCCCTCAGCATGGGTGCCCCTCACACTGGGATGAGACAGATGCCTGAACGCCCTGCCTGCCGTCTGCCTCTGTACACACGATACAGCAAACACCGAGGCAGAAACAAACACAGCCTTTTATCCCTCCTGGGGAACAGCTGTTTGACAAATTGCTTTCCTTGGGAAAGTACTCAGGCTTATGGGAGGACACACAATAATTAGAAGATGCGGTACCTGCCTTTGAGGCTCTTACAGAGCTCAAACAGCTAAAGAATGTAAGTGGAAGAAGGGCAATTTCAGCCCCAGCTTAGGAGGAGCTGATGAGTGAAGGGAATGCATCCTGGAAGGCTTCCTGGAAGGGGTGATGGATTTGTGGGCAAGAAGGGGAGGTAAAGGCAGTGAGTCAACCCAGTCTCAGAGGAGGGACTTCACCTGTCATCCAAAGGCAAGTGGAGCAGTAAAGGAAGCTAGCAAATGTTTTAGCCAGAAGAATCGACAAAACGTGCTTTGGTTTGCACAGATGCCCTCTGAAGGCCCACTGTGATGCCGGGAGCAGTTTCTCCTAATTGCTGAGCCGGGTCTTGGGTAGAGGAGGGGAGAAGCATCTCCTTGCATCTCTGAACACGCAGAGCAGAGCCATGCAGAGCGGAGGTGGGCAGCTTCGGAATTGCTGCCTGTGTTGGTTCCCCCCAACTGGAGCCAAGGCCAGGGGTCCTGGGCCCCTCCCTTGGGCTGGGGCCTCAGGCTCACACGACCTCTGGTGTTTTACAGGCACCTTTGCTGGATGCTCAGTGGGGATATGGTCAAGCCTGTCATCCCTGCAGCCCAGGAGCTGCAGGCCCCGAAGGGCTGCCAGGAGCTTCCTACAAGGGTGGTGGCCTTTGCTGCAGTATCTGGGTGCAGAAGTAAGCAGTCCTGCTAACCTTGGCTCTGAGTTTGGCTGCAAACTCATCAACTATGCAAGGACCTTTTTTTCCCCAGATGGGTTGTCCTTAGTCATCTGCGCTTCTAAGAATCTGAAATCTTCACATTTCCACGTACACAATATGGGAAAATGTGAGCAAAATAAAGGAACAATGAGGCATATGAAGGTTTTTGAAAACCTGGTCTTGCATCTTTTTAAATTTGAAATTTTGCAGTTCTTATTCGTTAGAAAAGTGAACAGGGTGTCTCCCAAGTGCACAGATTAAATATTACAAAGTGCTCCCAGGAGCTGGGGCCTTGGCTTCTAAGAGAGCGTTGGTGTCACATTGGTACCCGCCACGGAGCTCCCCACTTCTCTGCTTGTGTGCAGGAAATGGATCAGCGGACTGAAGAGGAGACCTTGACCGTCCATGATTCAATCATGTCTTGCTGCGTTTCTGTAATTATTGGAGTTGGTTTAATCCAAAGAAAGAGAATATTCTGAAGACATTCAGCCAAATTCTTATGGACAGGACAGCCGGCCAAGGGAGGCTCTGATCTCCTGGGAGCCGTCACTTGCGGGAGGGACAGGAGCTGCGTTTGCATTTCCGAGGCCAGACCACACTTTTCCCATATATTGCCATTTCCCCAACTATTTGCCCTGATTAAAGGAGGGTAGAAAATTACTTACGCCCCTGAATTGCAACAACAAAGGCTGGGTTTCTCTTTTCAATCAAAACGGCACGGCTGCCTGATTCAAATGCTAATAGCGGGGGTCTGAATTGGCCACTAAAAGAGGGAGACACTTTTCTCTGCAAATGACCAGAAAGTCACGCCATTGCCCAAGAATCTGCAGGATCCTTCCAGCTGGACGTCTGTGAAATTGCTTCACGGGAAACCTCCCGGAGATGGTCTCAGGCTGCAGCCTGCGTGGGGTGCAGCTTCTGGGGAAGGGAAGAGGACCTTCAATTTGAGCAAAGCTCTGACCCAAGGAACGGGGTCTCTGCGGAAACGCCCCTTCTCCCTGTTGCACATCCAGGAAGAGGTGAACACCTCTGGAGCAGCTTTGGAATTCTTTGCTGGAAAAGGTGGCAGTTTGAGGGTTGGCTGCCATCATCCTAATTCATCCTGATTCCCAGGTGGCCTCGATCCCACTGGCTTTAAGGAGAAAAGGAGGTGTCTCCTCAGCTGCTTCGGCCGCATCCCCCCAGGCCCTCCCACCAGGCAGCCCGGTGCTCTGCTTTCTTGCGGGGGTAGCTGGAGACAGCCGGGCTTCGGCCGATGATCCAGGTTCCAGCCCTGCCGCTTGCTCGGGCCGTGACCAGGCTCTGCCCTGTGTGCCCCTTGCACGCTGCGTCCTCAGGAGTGCGGTCTTAGGGCAGAGGGGGACCAGCGCCTACCTCCCCACTCAGGTGAGGGGCTGTGCCCACACACGCATGGGGACCCGGGCCAGACTGACTGCAGCTCCACGCTAGCCCGGCCCTGACCAGGTCGGCTAGCGCTCCCGCCCGAGTGCCCTTCCACGTCACAGCCGCTCCTGCGACACCAGACGCCGCGCCACGTGTGGGCGCCTGCGCTGTGGGACTCGGGGACCCGGCAGGCGAGGCATCGGGGGGATGACACAGAGGTTTTCAAAACTTCTCAGTCTCTACGCCTCACTGCCATTATCACAGTATGTGTCTTTTCAACGTTCGCTTTTTCACCTTACCCACCAATCACGCAGTCGTGCACATGTAGACTTTGCACCCACCCCGTGCCCAGCTGGGGCGCCTTGCTCGCCGAGGGCTACACCCTCGAGCCCCTGGTGCATTGGCTGGACTCGGCTCTATTCTGGAATCTTGCGTGTTGGTGGGAGCAACGCTGATTTTAGATCTCCATGAGTTAAGAGGCTTTAACAATTTGCAGTCCCAAGGGAGCTGTTACATGATCCTCCAAGATAGCCATCCCTTTCTCTCCTCTCTACCCTCCCCCGCTACAGTCCAGGCAACCTCAAAGGACAGGGGTTACTTCTGTTTACTTTTCAGATTTACACTATGCTGGTTACTTTCTTATGGATTATTTATGACGCTTCTTTTACTGGGAAATAGTACTGAAACCATATTGTGGAGTGACAGTTCTTTCATATACCTGTGAAAACACCATGAATATGACTGTGCAAAAGGTATTCAGGATAGGCATTCATGCATGTGTTAGAAAGGGACTTACCTCCTGGAGAACTGCATGTTAGCAAGGGAAGTAGAATACATCTGACGTAAGTGACCAAGATACCTTTTTCTTCGAGAATCCTTCTCATCTGACTTACAGATAGTCTCGTTCTGAAAGAAATGTTTTATTTTTATTTTTTATGTTCATGTCTTACCTCCAAGGCCAGACTTTAAGACTGTCTAAAAGGGCACTTATCCCTCTTTATATTTCTAATGCACAGATTCACGTGTTACACACAGTCAGTGTGCCCTGCATTGTTGTGATAGGGAAGGACCCTTGTCTTCTATTACAAGTTAATCACTAAAGGGATATTGCCAATAAGCTTAAATCATACATAATGGCCCATCTTTGGGAACCCTGCCTTGCAGGTCATGAGCATTAAGCTAAAATACCTTGTTTAGCTCACAGGAAACATTATGACCAGGCCCATCTGTGAATGACTGCAGGAAGGAAGAAATTAACACATTCCCTCCTGAGGTGGACCAGAACCAGGAAGTGTTTGACTTTACTCCCTCCCCTTTTAGTATAAAAGAAGCCTGAATTCTAACTCAGGCAACATGGTTCTTTGGGACACGAGTCCACCACCTTCTCCGTCTGCTGGCTTCCTGAATAAAGTCGCTGTTCCTTGTCCCAACAGCTCGGCTCTCGATTTATTGGCCTGTCGTGCAGAGCAGTACAGCTTGGACTCAGTAACGTTGTTTCTTACGATGAGTAAACCCAGTAGTTATTCTCCATACTTTACATTTATAACGCTTTTGGATGCATGTCAAAATATTCTTGGTATGCCATGAATACTTAGACATCTCTGCCTTGGCCTTCCAGTATAAATTAGTTGACAAGATAACACTGATGCCATTGGACAGCAAAAACATCTGACAGACAGCTAGATCCCCAGGCTAAGATTGGTACAAACCAAAAGATATTATTTAGCATAGTGTAATTAAGGGTGGTATCAAGTGCAGTATTTGAGACAATATTTTAAAAATCCAAAACTAGTGATGTAAATTACATCACTGTAAATGTAGAAGATGAGGAGAAATTTAAAAAAACAACATAGAAATCGCTGGAAAGCTAAAGTAATCCCATGTGGTAGAATTTCAGGTTAGAGAAAATTCCAAACAGATGAAAATAAACCTACAAGAAACAAGTAGGACCAGGAAGGCAGAAGAATGGAAGGACTGAGAAATCAATGGCAGAGTGCTGCATTTTCAAACCCTAAGACCTTGGTGAGGAAACTTCATGGCTAACTCAGAACTCATTCTCATTCAGTGCTCCAAGGAAGGAGCTCTGTGATCATGAAACATCTTTTAATTTCATGTCTGCCAGATCGAATCAGCACCGGTGGTCACAGCCAGGTGCATTGATTCAGGATTTCTCAAGTTTGTCTAATCGTCACAGGCATTCACTGAGAAGCTTGATAACAATATAGATTCCTGGGTCCCAACACAGACCAACTAAATCAGAGTCTTCAGGCAAAGGCCTAGAACTACACATTCTACCAGGGGCCCCCAGTGACCATTGTGATCCGGCACATTTGGGGGACACTCGTTCAGCCAAGGATGACTCAGGAAGAGAACCCGGAAATAAGGAAAGAGATGGGTACATTTTTCAGACAGCCCCAGAGCATGTGCATATGACCTACCATTATAGTCTTTGCTTAAAGAATCAGATTTAAAGCTAGACTATACTAGCAATAGGACAAGGTTCGTTTTACACATGAAAGGCATTAGTAAGTGTGTGTGTGTGTTTCCAGTTTACTTGTCCCACTGGGGTGGTGGTATCTGGTCCCTAGATTTCTAGACATGTATATTCATGGCATTTTACAGTCTGAATGAGTCTCTAAGAAGATCATCTTCTCAAACTCCCTCATTTGACAGACAAGAGATGCACCTGTGTGCTTGTAAGTTTGCACATCTGTGCATATAACAGTACATATTATGGGTGTGGGTCTTTGACCCTTTTCTGAGTTTAGGGGAATTCTGGAGGCTACACCCTTAACCTATAGCCTGTAAATGAATTAAACAGAGTCCAATGCTAGCTTTCATAATCCATGACAGTAAGCCTTTGGAAGAAAGTTTGTTCATTAAATTCCACAAGTTTCAAGAATTCACATGCACCCTAAGAAGCTCAAATACGGCTCAGGTTATCCTAACGTGACCTCAACATGCCTTTGGGAAACTGAGCCAATGTATCTGGCTTTGAGTCTGAGGCTCCAGATCAGTAAAGATAGCCCCCCGTAGGAACATCTATAGGACGGGAACGTTTGCTCAGCCCTCAGCCAGGCTTTGTGGGTATTCTCATGATAAAGAAAAGCATTTGTCTGTGACCTTCCTTTTCTTCTTCTCCACTACCGCCTCAGGCCTTCTCTCAGGCTGAACCAGCTGAATCCACATGGGGCCCAGTGTGGAAGGAGGCGGACGGGGAGGGAGGGCGGCGGGGAAGTGTGGAGGGGTCCAGCAGAGAGTGAAGGAAACACACGCACACAACTCACCTTCTCTGGGCCTCGGGGTCACTTGTCTGCAGTTTCTCGCTGTTCACACTTTTCCCTCCACTCCGTAAGCCGAAAAAGAAGGCCCTTAGAGGGAAACGTGAGATATCTTTTTACAAATATCCTTCAATGCTGCAGTTTATTAACACTGTCAGCCGAGCTGTGTCCTTCCAATTTCCACCACAATGTACAAAGTGGGAAACTTGCCTCACCGTTTTGTACCGGGCCAAGGGGCAAGGTCCCCTGTAATTTAAGGCTAAGATTCCAAATGCAGCCCAGTGTGGCCAAGACCCAAATTTCAGTAATAACTTCTCATCCCCAGTTTTAAGATGTGTGCATCTTCTCTCTGGCTTGATGGTACCAGAACCTATCTTTCTGAATTATGATGATGGCACCGCGTCTTATGCAGAATGACAGCGGCTGTGTTTGCTCTCTTGTTCTCTGGTTAAGTATGAATGCAGTGTATCAGATCTATAACAGTACTGACGATTTCCTGCTTATTTGTTTTGGTTCCTCTCATTGCTGGTTCTACAAGCATTCCGAGCACCAGGTGCAGGCGCTTCACGGCCATCTGCCCGGTGTCAGTGTGGAGTCACTGCCAGGCCCGGCGGGTGGCCAGGACTCTCGCTTGGTGGCCTCACTGCTGGCGGCCCACCCAACACCTGTCACCCATTTTCTTCCTTACTAAGAGTACCCTGGTATTGCTCTGGGGTACAAGGTACCCAGATGAAGAAAACTTCATAGTACACGAGATGCTCAGTGAAACTGGTTAGTTGTGATCCTCTTGTGCTAACCCGCTGTGCCTGGGACTCAGGACCAGGTCACCTGTCTGGTTTTGCTCAGTCCCTTCCCTCTCAAACTGGCCCAAATTCCTGGAGCCAAATGTATGCTCTGTCTAACCTCGGGATCAGTGTATTTGCCAGAAAGCATCTAGTCTCTCCCACCCCAGTAGGCCTATCCTTCCAGTCCTCCAGGCAAAACAAATGTAAAGGTTTTCAAATATTTTATTTCCTTGTTTTAGTCTAGAATTTTTTGTATCTCAGAGTTTGTAAACATTCTCAAATATGTCTAGATATTGCAATCTAGATCTTAGGTCACTTAACGTGCTTTCCCTTTATGACCTGTATTCATTTTCTCAACCCATTTTGAAATTTTGCCTGCACTAAAGGGATCAAATCAGTCACCTCCATTTCCAGAAACGTGCTCTTGTTCACAAATGTTTCATGGGCTTACCCACTTTAATCAGAGTACCATCCAATCCGCTGCCATATCTGTATAAGAGCTTAGTTGGATTTCTTCCAGTCTTCAGCCGCAGAGAACTTATTGGCCTACGGCTTCTGTCTCAAATTATTTCTAATTCATAACAAGCTTGTCAACTGGTTTATGAAGAGGATGTTTTCCCACAGGTTCTGCACATCTTAAACAATATCACTGGACCGTCCAAGGGAATCAAATATGCCAAATTCTGTTGAACTGTTTTCTGTGCTTGGAAACAATACTGACTACTGATTATACTTGCAGTTAGCATTGTAGTTTTGTTTTCATTCTATCTTTACTAGTAATGCTAATATACTGAAGAAAAATAGAACGAAGGCTATTTTTATCTTGGAATCTATGATATCCCCAGGTAAAATTGAGAGGGAATTATCTTTTTAACTCTAAGGTTTTTCTAACTGTTTATTTTGAAACAATTTCAAACTTATACAAGGGTACAAGAATCGTACAATGAACTCCCATAAGTCCTTCAGCTAGATGTATCAATTGTAAACATACTTCATTTTGTGTCACATAAAATACATGTCTTATGTCTCCCTTTCTCTCTCTTTACATATGTTTTTATATGTAAACATGTATGTACATATACATATAATTATATTATTATTAGTTCACCATTTAAGAGAAAGTTACAGACATAATGACCATTTACTCCTAAATATTTCATCATATATTTCCCAATAAAAATGTCATTCTCTTATATAACCTCAGTAAAGTGACCAAATTTAAGAACTGAATATTGCTATAACGCTATTATCTAATTTACATCCTAAATTTCACCAATTGCTCCAATACACTGATAAAGTTATAATGTTTTAAGGACATGTAGAAATTTAGTCAACATAGACAAGTGGATGTTAACTTGCTTTTGAAAATGAACCTATTCAATATATTATAAAGATAAAAAAATTTATGTGAGAAACAGATTCTGTGGTGAGAAACAGATTCAATCAACAAGAATTATTTAAGTATTCAAAAACCTATTGGAAGGATCACTTTGGCAATACATACACTAACACTGAAACAATGCAGAGATTAGCATGGCCCCTGCACAAGATGATACACAAATCCTTGAGATGTTCAATATTTTTTTTCAGAAAGGGAAAGAAATGGTTGAGTGTTATGGACTGAATTATGTTCCCCCCAAGTCCTTATGTTGAAGCCTTAACCCTCAATGTAATATATTTGGAGATAGAGCCTTTAAAATAGTAAGTAAGGTTACATAAGGGTGGGGCCCTAACCCAATAGGACCAGTGCTCTTTTGGGAGGAGGAAGAGACACCAGGGGTGCTCTCACACAAAGGAAGGACCATGTGAGGACCCAGGGAGAGGGAAGCCCTTTGTAAGCCAGGAAGAGATCTCTCACCAGGAACCCAACCATGCTGGTACTTTAATCTTGGACTTCCAGCCTCCAGAACTGTGAGACATAAACTTCTGTGGTTTAAGCCACCCCATCTGTGGAATTTTGCTATGGCAACTCTAGCAGTTTAATTCACTGGGTAAAAATAGAGGTAAAAATCATAGACTATCCTTCTCATGAGATTCTTAAATTAGATTTGATGGTTGAAGCAAACATTATAACACTTAACACTATCTGATGTAGTGCTCCATGTGTATAGAGGAAATACTTAAGATAATTTTATTTAAAAAGTAGAAAAGGGTTAAAGGTACCCAAATGGGAGTAAACATTCAATACTTCACTCAAAGTAGTAAGATGTTGATGTAAGGAGGCTGTGATGAGTTACTTATATATGTTGTAATATCTAGAACAACCACTAAGGAAGCTATATAGAATGATATGATCAAAAACATTATAAATAAATAAAAATGCTATTCTAAAATATGCTGAGGTAATCCACAAGAAAGCAAGAAAAGAGAAACAGAGGAATGAGAAACAGAAGAAACAAAACAAAAATTGAAATGCCAGACATAAGCCCTAAGTTTCAATAATTGCTCTCAATGTAAAGGGTCTAAATACACCAATTAGACAACAGAGGGTGGCAGAATGGATAGAAACACACAACCCAAATATACACTGTCTTCACAAAACTCACTTCAAATTTAAGTACAAAAGTAGTTTGAAAGTAAAAGGGTGAAAAAAGATATATAATGCAAAATCAAAAAAGGAATGGCTACATTATATCAGATTAAGTAGACTTCAGAGCAAAGGAAATCACTAGGGACAAAGAGAGACATTGCACCATGAGTAAAGAATCAATTCACCAAAAAGATATAGCAATCCTGAATATGTATGCACCAAACAACAGAACTTCAAAAACATGAAGAGAACACTGAAAGAACTTAAAGAAGAAAAGGAGAAATCCACATTTACAGTTAGGGGCTTCATGACCCCTCTGTTAGCAATTGATAGAACCTCTAAACAGAAAACCAGCAAGAATACAGAAGAACTGAGCAATGTCATAAAACAACATCACCCAAGAACAGCAGAATGCACATTCCTTTTAAGCACCCATGGAACATTCACCAAGACAGACCATATCCTGGATAATTTTTTTTAAATTTAGCAAATTAAAAAAAAACTGAAATCATACAGAGTTTGTTCTCTGATCATAATGGAATCATAGTAGAAATCAATGAAAAAAAAAAAAAAAAAGAAATCAATGACAGATGGAGTCATGCTAGAAATTGATGACAGAAAGACAAAAGGAAAATCTTCAAACATGGAGAGTAGCCAACACTCCTAAATAATCCATGGGTCCAAGAGGAAGTCTAAAAAGAAATTTTAAAATAAATTGAACTGAGTGAAAATGAAAGCACAACATATCAAAATTTGCGAGATGCAGCTAAGAGGGAAATTTATAGCACTAAATGCATACATAGAAAGGAAAAATCTCAAAATGATGTTCTAAGTTCTTACCTCAGAAAACTAGAAAAAGAAAAGCAAAAGAAACCCAAAGCAAGCAGAAGGAAGGCAATAATGAAGATAATAGTGTAACTCAATAAAATTGAAAATAGGAAAACAATAGAAAAAACATCAACGAAACAAAAGGTAGCTCTTTAAGAAAACTCAATAAAATCTGTAAACCTCTAGCAATACTGACAAAAATAAAAAGACATAAATCACCGCATCAGGAATGAAACAGGAAATATCATCACAGATCCTTCAGCCATCAAAATGATAGTAAGGGAATACTGTAAAATTTATATGCATAAATTTGACAACGTAGAAGAAATGGATCATTTCTCAAAACCCACAAAGTACCAAAACTCAGCCAAGATGAGAAAGATAACCTTAGAAGTCTCAAAACCATTAAAGAAATCGAATTTATAAATCCCCAGACCCAGATAGTGTCACAAGATAATTTTATCTAACATTTAAGTGAGAATTAACACAAAATTTTATACGCTCTCTTCCAGAAAATAGATGAGGAAGGAATGTTTGCCAACTCATTTTATGAGGTTAATATTACCCTGACAGCAAAAGGAGAGAAAGACAGCCTCCCTCCAAAAACATGTACAGAGCAATCTCTCTCATGAACATAGACTCAAAAATTCTCGACAGGGGCTTCCCTGGTGGCGCAGTGGTTGAGAGTCCGCCTGCCGACGCAGGGGACACGGGTTCATGCCCCAGTCCGGGAAGGTGCCACATGCCGCGGAGCGGCTGGGCCCGTGAGCCACGGCCGCTGAGCCTGCGCGTCCGGAGCCTGTGCTCCACAGCGGGAGAGGCCACAACAGTGAGAGGCCCGCGTACCGCAAAAAAAAAAAAAACAAAAACATACAGCTAACTTCATGCTTAATGGTGAGAAACTAGATACTTTCCCCCTAAGAACGGGAAAAAGGCAAGCATTTCCCCTCTCACCACTCCTAGCCAACACTGTATTGGAACACTGTATTCTAGCTAATGCATTAAGGAAAGAAAAGGTATATAGGTTGAGAAGGAAGAAATAAATGTCTTTGTTCATGCATAATCTGACTGTCTATGTAAAAAAATCCCAAGATTGAGCCCCAAAAATGCCTCGAATTAGGTGATTATACCATGGCTATAGGATACAAGGTTAATATATAAAATTCAGCTTTCTGATATACCAGCAGTGAACAAATGGAATTTAAAGTTAAAAACACAATACATGAGCGCTGAAAAAAGTACTTAGGGATAAATCTAACAAAATATGTACAAGATCTATATGAGGGAAACTACAAAACTGAGAGATTGAAGATTTAAATAAATGGAGAGATATTTCACATTCATGGATAGGAAGACTCAATACCATTAACACATCAGTTCTTCCCAAATTGATCTATAGGTTCAATACAAAATCCCAATCAAAACCCTACCAAGCTATTTTGTGATTATCAACAAAGTGATTCTAAAGTCTATATGAAAAGGCAAAGGACCCAGAGTAGCCAACACAATAGTGAAGGAGAAAAAGAAAGTCAGAGGGCTGACCGTACTCGACTTCCAGATTTACTGTAAAGCTACAAAAGTTAAGACAATGGGGTATTGGCGAATGAAGAGACAAATGGATCAGTGAACTGGAGTAAAGAGCAGGACACAGACCCACTCAGACCTACGCAACGGATCATTGACAAAGGAGCAAAGGCTGTTCAACAGATAAAGAGCAGTCTTTTCAAGAAATCATGCTAGGGCTTCCTTGGTGGCGCAGTGGTTAAGAATCTGCCTGCCAATGCAGGGGACACGGCTTTGAACCCTGGTCCGGGAAGATCCCACATGCAACGGAGCAACTAAACCCGCATGCCACAACTACTGAGCCTGCACTCTAGAGCCCGTGAGCCACAGCTACTGAGCCCACGTGCTGCAACTACTGAAGCCCACGCTCCTAGAGCCTGTGCTCTGCAACAAGAGAAGCCACCACAATGAGAAGCCCGTGCACCAAAACGAAGAGTAGCCCCCGCTCGCCGCAACTAGAGAAAGCCCGCGCGTAGCAACCAAGACCCAACACAGCCAAAAATAAAATTAATTAATTATTTTTTTTAAAAAAAGAAAGAAATCATGCTGGAACAACTGAACATCCATGTGGGGAGAAAAATGTAGATTCAGACCTCAAACCTTTCATAAAAATTCAACTCAAAATGGATCAGAGACCTAAAAGTGAAAGGCAAAACTGTAAAACTTCTAGAAGAGAACGTAGGAGAAAATCTAGGTGACCTTGCTTTGGAAATGAGTTTTTGAGATACTAAACTAAAAGCAGCACAATCCATGAAAGAAAAAATTGATAAGCTGGACTTCATTAAAATTAAAAACTTCTGCTCTGTGAAAGACACTGTTACGAGACTGAACAGACAAGTCAGAGGCTGGGGAGACATACTTGCAGAAACATATCCGAGCGTTTGTATTGCAAATATATGAAGAACACTTGAAACTCAACAATAAGAAAACAATACAATTAAAAAATGGGCCAAAGATCTTAAAAGACAACTCACCAAGGAAGATATACAGGTGGCAGATAAGCATATGAAAGGATGTTCCACATCATATGTCGTCAGGGAAATGCAAAGTAAAACAACAATGAGATACCACTACACACCTGTGAGAATGGCCAGGGTCTGGAACACTGACAATTCCAGATGCTGACCAGGATCCTTTCACTGCTGATGGAGTGCAGAATGGTACAGCCACTTTGGAAGACAGTTTCAGCTTCTTATGAACCTGAACATACTCTTACCGTATGATTTAGCAACCATACTCCTTGGTATTTACTCAAAAGATTTGAAAACATATGTCCACACAAAGACCTGCACACAGATGTTTATAGCAGCCAAAACTCGGACGCAACCAAGATGCCCTTCAGTAGGTGAATGGATAAATAAAGTGTGGTCCATCCAGACCATGGAATATGATTCAGCGCTAAAAGAAATCAGCTATCAAGCCTTGAAAAGACATGAAGGAACCTTAAATGCTTATTACGAAGTGAAAGAAGCCAATCTGAAAAGGCCACATACTGTATGATTTCAACTATAAGACAGGAGGAAAAAGGAAAAACAATGGAGACAGTAAAATGATTATTAGTTGCCTGGGGCTGAGCAGTGGGAGGGATGAATAGGCAGAACACAGGGGATTTTTAGGGCAGTGAAAATACTCTGTATGACACTCAAGTGGTAGATACAGGATATTACACGTTTGTCAAGACTTATAGAATATACATCACCAAGAGTGAACCCCGATGCAAACTATGGACTTCAGTTAAAAATAATAAAATGTGGGCTTCCCTGGTGGTGCAGTGGTTGAGAGTCTGCCTGCCGGTGCAGGGGACGCGGGTTCGTGCCCCGGTCCGTGAAGATCCCACGTGCCGCGGAGCGGCTGGGCCCGTGAGCCATGGCCGCTGAGCCTGCGCGTCCGGAGCCTGTGCTCCGCGACGGGAGAGACCACAACAGTGAGAGGCCCGCGTACCGCAAAAAATAATAACAAAATGTGATAATTTTATCTTTGCTTTGAAGGATCTTGGTTAGACTTTTCTTTTTAACTCTAAAAGGTAGCAATCTAGCAGTCATTTGTTATCACAGAAAAGGTCAGCAAACTTCGAACACTTTCCCTGTGTAGGAGGAAGGTATATAATTCATCAAACATTGAAATATCCCAAGTGCTCCTCTGTGAGGTACGAGAGTGCCACTGCCAGGGCCCATGTCATGACACGTGCCATTATAACAATCCTGACATATTTTATGTTTTATTTTTATAATCATATTAATGATATCCCACTTTTCTTTGCCCATTTCTGGATTCCACTCATTCTGCGTGAGCTTACCTAGGAATGATGCAATGAATTAATTTCACGTATGATGCTGTATCTATAACCTTGCCCCCGAGTCATTCTCTGTAATTCCTGTCAAAGCTGTCACTATATCAGCAATTGCATTTTCACTGATTTTCCATAATTTTTAAATTAAGAAGTTATTTACTCTTAAGAATATATCTTTATTGTATACACCCATGGGTGCTATTCAAAGTGTTTAAAAACGGTATTGCACAGATACCTAAGAGTTCGACCAGAAGCTGACTGTCCCTGGGGTTCAGCTGCTGGACTGTGGACTGAATGGGGGACGTGGGAAATATTTCCTGGGAGCAGAGGCTGTTCACCAACCTGCAGAGAAGTATTTCAACGTGGTGTCGCCTCCAAGAGCCCACCAGTACATTCAGACTGACCGTCCAGGCACTGGGTGGCCTCAGGGTACTTCACTTACCGGTATGAATTCTTTTTGGTAAAGAGTTCCTCAAATCCCACTTTTGTCCCCAGAACTGTATAAACTCCAGGTCCCGCAATTCCTGGCCCTGCCCTGGCGCTGTGTGACCCACTGACACACGGGACAGTGAGCTCGGGGTCAGTCTATATATTAAATGGGTTACATTTAATTCCTTTTTTATTTTTAGAAAAAAATTATGGATAGACGTTTTCTCCCTCCCCTAAATGGGAAATTTTGAGCAGGCTATTTTGGAGGGCACTGACTCCCAGGCTTACGTTTCTGAATGATGCTTCCGTTTGCCAGGGAGTTCTTACCTAAAAGGCAACCACGGTGGCTGGTGACCAGGCCTCCCTGGGCCACCGCAGGGGATGCAAATCCGCAAACCCTGAACATGAAGTCACAAACAGTGATTTATTCTGCTCATTCAGTGTTTAACGAACCTGTCATATCTGGGGAAGATGCAAAAGGAATACAAGTGTTCTGCGCTGTTGGGGTTTGCAAGCAGCTAGGAGGAGAAGACAGGGTGAGGAGAATGCCAGGTGGACCCAGCAAAGGGAGGTGCGTGTTTTCAGTGGGCAGCTGGACTGTTGGGGGAAAGGGAAGGTGGGAAACAGTGGAGAGAGTGTGGCTTCGGGTGGTCTTTGATGGGAACGCTTTGAACAGGTGAGGGAGAAAAAAGAAGAGTTAAGTGGTGGGAAAACCCTTAAAGCCTGGAATGTAAATGCCAAAGTCAGAGGGCGGAGGGTGAGACAAAGTTCGGGCCAGTGAGACAAGAGGGTGTCTGCCAACACCCCTCCAGGGATCTGTCCTAGCCCAGCAGGCAACTGGGCGGGACTGGGAGTGGTGGCCCGCCAGTGGAATCTTCCAGTTGGGAGGACCGGTGTGAGGCCTGGGGAAGGACTGTAGAGGATCGAGGCGGGGTGTGGTTCCAGCGGTGCCCCCGGGGAGGGCCCGAGGCAGGGCTAAGAGCTTCCCAACAGCAGAGTGAGACGTGCCCCATCCCCGCCCCAAAGGTTTGCAGACCCTGCAAAAGAGAAACTAAAAGTTCCAGATCTTAGACTAACTGTTGACTCAAATTAACCAGTGAATCACTTAAACTTTTCTTCCTTAAAGTATTTTCTTCCTGCAAAAGGATACAGCTGACGTAGATACGATACGACCTAGGGCCTGGGCCCTTTGGAGCTGGTTTCCTTAATCAGGCCGTGGCAGCAGGCGGGGTGAAGGTGGCCATGGGGGTGGGACGCAATCCGGTCCGGCGGGGCTTCCTGTTGTTCTAGCATTAACATACCTACCCGGGATCAAAGGGAGCCTGGCTTCCCCGCGCTCTCCACAGGGGAGAAAAAAGTCTAATATAATTAAAAATAAGCTGCAATTTGGTATCGTCTGCAACTGTGACGCTTTGTTACTGAGGATGAAGGTTTATGGAGAGCAGTTGACTCAGTGCTAGTGTAGGATACTACTGCCACTTTTCTGTGGAAAATGTACTGTCTTTGTGTCTGCTAAGACATTTTCTCAGGTTCGCTTATATCGAATGATCTAGAAATCATTTGGAAGGTAGATGCCATTTCATTTCCCTCCACATCAAAGGCAGTTGGCGCAAAGCCGCATATGTCGTTTAATAGGCAACATGATCCTGTCTGATTGACACAAAGGACAGGAAAAAGGAAATATATGTGTAAAAGTGCGTCTTACATGTCAGACTCTGTTACAGGCTTTATTACATTTCTCGTCCACTCTGATGAATATTCCATCCACGATTTATTGAGCGTTTGCTGAGACCTGTGCCAGCCGTGGTGGGCCCACTGGCGAGCAACAAGATTCCTGTCCCCAAGGAGCCCAGAGTTCCTCAGGGGACACAGATGTTATTAACCAAACAGAAATACACCCACAGCTGCAGCTGGGAGAGCAGAATGGGGACCCCGCCCGAGAACCTAGAATAGCAGGGGGACGATGGGCAGAGGAAGGGCTCCTCCAGGAACGAGGCCCACCTGCGAAGGATGAGCGTTTTCTAGGGAGGCAGATGGAGGAGGAGGGAGCAGAAGGGAAAAGCGTGCGCAAGGCTCCCCGTGAAGAGCTGTTCCGTCCACCTCGGGGCCCAAAGGCCAGTGAGATGGGAGCTGAGGGCATGGGGCCCACCAAGATCAGGGTTTTCGTCTTTATATTAGGAGCACTAGGACAGCACTGAAATGTTTGAAGAGGAGGCTGACATGATCCTGGGCGTGTTTTGAAGCCACGATCCTAATGAAAATCCACATCACAAGGACAAGAGTGGATGCAGAGGCCATTGGTCTGGGTGCTGATGACAATGGCCAGGCCCAGCGTGGGATGCGGAGATGGAGAGAAGGCTTGGACCTCAGTGACATTGAAGTCTGGGGTATAAAACACAAGTCTGCGGGTGGACTAAGTATGGGGACGGGGAAGATAGTGAGGGGAGGGGCAGTCCCCAGGGTTCTGGCTCCATAACAGTCCCTTGGTGTTACCACACTGAACCCTCAGGAGGACCCAGCAGTTCACCCTGTGGGCACAGGACCAGACGGCGGGGCGGGGGGGATGGGGTGAGGGAAGTAACATCCATGCCCCCAGCCCCTGGGGCACTGGGTTCCCCCACGGCTTCCCAACGCCGTGCTACACCCACTTAACGAGCACCCCGAAATTCCCTGAAACCCCAACCAGATTAGCCCACAGCGCTCTTTGAAATATACTAACAGGCACCAGGGCCACCTGAGCCAAGTGGCAGGACCTCCATGTGTGACCACGTGGCTCTATCCACCATCAAGGTGACAGTTATCAGGGGTCATCTGTATTTGTTTCCTACTGAAGCCAAGTGTAGTTATAATCAGAGTTTTATAATTTAGTGAACTATTTACATAATCTGGAAAACTATGTGAGAGGGAATTATTTCTAACCAAAAAGAACCGCCGTGCTGACTGCTTTGTGAAGACATGATAACAGTAAAAGACCCCAACGGACTGGGTCAATCGAGAAAACTGTATCAGAGTCTGAAAAGGATTCTGCAGTCAGGTTGGATGCCAGGGGTGTTTAAGTAATCACATAACCAGAAATCTAAAATGTAGACAATGCATCGAAGTTGTCGGTGATGCGAGAAAATACACAGGAAACCCATCAGCCGACCCAACCTCAAAGGAAAAGTCCTTGTGGCCCCGTCAAAGCTGTTGAATGAACTATGCACATTTAGCTTTAAACATATTTGCGTTGAATGAGCCAAGAATAAACCAACTTTTAATATTAACTCACTACCAACCAATCCAGATGGCTCTATCGATTATTATATTCAGACCATGACTTTCTAGGTCCCCTCTACTTAATCAACCCAACTTGATGAGTGCTATTTAAAACATGAGTTCTGGGACTTCCCTGGTGGCGCAGCGGTTGAGAATCTGCCTGCCAAAGCAGGGGACACGGGTTCGAGCCCTGGTCTGGGAAGATCCCACATGCCGCGGAGCAACTAAGCCTGTGAGCCACAACTACTGAGCCTGCGCGTCTGGAGCCTGTGCTCCGCAATGGGAGAGGCTGTGACAGTGAGAGGCCTGCGCACCGCGATGAAGAGTGGCCCCCGCTCTCCACAACTGGAGAAAGCCCTCGCACAGAAACGAAGACCCAACACAGCCAAAAATAAAATAAATAAATTTAAAACATGAGTTTCCACATCCATAAAAGTAACCAGGGAGGATTCATTCTATGGGATACTGTAAGGTGCTCTCACAGGAATCAGTCAGACAGAATAGAAAGTATAGACGAAGCCCAAATGTCTTTGAAAGTGTCGTCTGTGGTAAAGATAGCATTCCAAAGAAGTTGGGAAAGATTGGATTATTAAACAAATGGTTTTAAGACAAAGGGCTAAATATTTTGGAAATATAATGTCACATCAAATAAACATAGAATATGGAATTATAAAACTACTAAAAAATATGAATCATGGGGCTTCCCTGGTGACGCACAGGTTGAGAATCCGCCTACCAATGCAGGGGACATGGGTTCGAGCCCTAGTCCGAGAAGATCCCACATGCCGCGCGGAGCAACTTAAGCCCATGTGCCACAAGTCAGTAGTCTAGAGCCTGTGCTCCACAACAAGAGAAGCCACCGCAATGAGAAGCCCTCGCACCGCAACCAAGAGTAGCCCCTGATCGCAACTAGAGAAAGACCGCACGCAGCAGCAAAGACTCAACGCAGCCCAAAAATAAAATAAATAAAAATTTTAAAAATTAAAAAAAAATGTGAATCATGGCTTTCACGCGTGGCTGCAAGGTGGAATTCCCTGGGTAGCTGGGTGGGTCCCAGGTATCCATATTTCTTCAAGCTCCTCAGAGGAATCCCCGCTGCCGTCAACGTGCAGAACCACGATATAGGTCAGTATTTATATAATATTTGCTTTGGGAAGATATACAGCATAAAGGAAAAAAAGGAAACTTTTAAATTACCTAAGAATTAAAACTATCTGTTGCTTCCATAAGTTTAAAATATAGAAGCATTAAAAGGGAATTGACAGACTTGAAATTTTTGCAACTCTACGGCAGGCACAAGGTTAATATTCCACGGAAGAGATCGTAGAAATCGAAAAGAAATCAGACCATCAATACACGCATATGTGTGCACCGCCCCAACTGATGACGATGAAAGTGACCTATGAACATGTATCAGTGAAATAACGCAAGTGTGTTCTATCTCACCGGTAATAAAAGAAATGCAAAACTAGCCATTTTTTATTTGCAATATCGAAACGCCTCAGTGTTGGCCGAAGTGTGAAGATTGATGCTCTTCTACTGTCAAACAAGAAAAGTTAGGCACCAGTTCCTGTAGACACATCATGCACCTTAACTCAGCAACACCATTTCCGAACCTTCGCCTCATGGTGCCCTTATGTAATAATTTGTGCACAAACTTTTGTCCCCCACTGAGGCTTAGCTTCCTTTGGGAAGCATCCCCTGCACGATGCCCTGCACCCTCCGTACAGCTGTCCGAGCTGCTTCTCCATTTGGGAATTGTTCATTTGCTGGTCTTCTTTTGCAGGCAGTAGGCACCTAGCACACTAGCGTGACGCTTTTTGTCCTTATGTCCCCAGCCTAGGGCACGATTCCTGGATCACAGCAAGTGCTCATCACATGTGTAAGGAATCAATGACTCCGCAGAACTGTTGTGGTAAATAACATAATAGTGACTCAACAAGCTTTCAACGACAAGGGGAGGGTAAGAAGGTTGTGATTGGAGCCCAGCTGCCTGGACCGCCCTGGGTGCTGTTTCTCGGGTTGTACGGTGTCACACACTTACCAGCCAGCCCTGTCCCACAGAACTTTCCCTCCCCACTCTGCCTGGTACAATAGCCACTGGCCACTCAGGGCTGTTGGGCACTTGAGATGTGGCCGGTCGACTGTGGGACTAAATTTTTAACGTTACTTAATTGTATTAAATTTAAACTGTCACCCGTGACTAGTGGCTACGGTATCAGACAGAAGAGGTGGAGACCACTTGCCTTACGTTTTCGGAGTCCCAGGGAGTTAGGGATTGGTTTGAAGTCTAACAGCTACGTTGTAACAGCTACGTTGTAAGTGCTCATCACTGAGCACTTCAGTAATGGAACTGTGAGGATCCATGGATTGGTCTCTAAGTTAATTCCCACCCTACAAAGAAGGATGCAAGTATTTATGTTCCTTTTAATAGTTTTGGAGAAAAAGTAAGAGAACTGTGAGGTTTTTTTGGTTCTCTCTAAACATTATGCTGGCCTGGAAACAGCCTTTTATAATGACCCTAATTTTTATTTTAGAACTGAACATCAAAGAGTCTAAATTTGATCCATTCTCCCTACATTTCATTAGACAGAAAGTTCAGAGCATTGTTAAAATGAATGAAGTGACATCTGGAAATCACAACGCTACCAAATATAAGGTATGTTATGTAATTTGAAAGGAATCTTTTATGCTTTTCTCAATGTGCGTGGTTCAAACTGGAGACTCAAATCCCACAATCCAGCAAGGTCTTCCCAAGATCAGCGCTATGGGATTCACACACACACACACCCTCCGGGACGTTCCGTGCTAAACTGTACAAAAGTGACAGAACAATGAAAATCCCAGAGTCCTTTTTTAAACAAAGAGAGAAAAATACTGAAAGAGAAGTAGAAAGGAAAAGCATTAAAGGGAAATTAAAATTGAGATATGAAAAAAGAGGAAAACATAGCGCCAGAGTTTCAATTCCCTTTCTTAGTTCTTCCTTTAAAGGACAAAAGGCCCAATGCAGAGTAAACACGTGGGAAAGATGATGGGGCTCAGTGATGGCTTGTACCCTTTAACCTTAAACTTGAATCCAGAGAGCTCTCTGTATATGTGTGGGTGTGTATTCTCAGTGCATCGTCCTTTAATATACACCTCAGGCAAAATGCCACACTTCTCATCTGCTTCTCACAGACGTCTCTGAAATGAAGGCCACTCAGCTCTGGAATTAAAATGCTGAGAACCACGAAGCCCCTAAGTGTTGGGAGGAAGTGGACCTTTCCTTGTAAAGTTAGCCGATAGCTGCTCTCAACATACCTGGGACACCAATTTAAAAAGGAAAAAGGAAGTGGTCAAAGTCATGCTTTTTTGTAAACTTCAAAGGTTATCTCTCCCTCCCCCTCTTTACATTTTACTGTCTGGTGAGCTGACTTGTCTGCAGCTGTTGGCAGAGACTGTGTTCCGTGGCGTCAAACCTGCCTCCTCACGGCCCATAAAATTACAGCAGGGAACCAGGACCGGCAGGTGTGGGAGGCCGAGGCCAGGATGCCCCCTTAATGATTCCCCTGACACCCCATGCTGAGAAACGGGAGAGGAGCTGGGGAGGACGGAGCTTCCCTGCCTGGGAGCCGTGCCAGCTCAGCTCAGCTCCCCAGCAAGGCTTTTAGCTCCTAAAATAATTCCCAAAATTTCCGTGCTCCATGTGCCGGGGCATGGGGGGAGCCAGAGTCTCATGACCCCCTCAGACCCTTAAGTCTGCGTGGCTTCCCAGCAGAAAGCTTTAGTGTGGCTCACGTCCACCAAAACTCAGGCCACAGAAGGAGGGAAGTGGACGGAAGCCAAATTAACTCTGACATTTATAACCCAAGTTTAAAAAATGTCTTAAACAGCATCAAGTACCATAACAAAATGCTTCTAAAATCTACAAGACCAGGTTCTTTTACTTCCTTAAATTGGGAGAGATGAATAAACATCATATGTGTTTTCAAAGATGGCAGATCCCTGCTGGTATTTAATAGTAAGAATGTAAAAATAGAATGTATATGTATGTATAACTGAATCACTTTGCTGTACAGCAGAAATTAACACATTGTAAGTCAACTAGACTTAAATTTTTTTTTAAATAGTAAGAATGTAATACATTTTGCCCTCTTCCTTTTCTTTTAGTGATAGAAGAAATTAATAATTATACACCACGTGTCAGTCAATTGTAATCAGACTTTGCAAACCCCTAGCTCTTTATGCCTCATGGCTTAGTGCCAATATTTTTTTTTAAGAAAGGGGGAAAAACAGAAAATAAATTTATTTAAAGCAATCTTAAATTGTTCATATAGTGTTTGACAGATTGAGAAATACACACTTTTTTAAAGAAATGGAGAAGTGGTTGCAGCATTTTTGCAAAAAAAGAAAGGAGAATGGAAAGAAGAAGAACCATCTTGGAGAGAGTCTAGAAGGCCAGTGCAAGGGGTCTGCAGCATTTATTAAGCCCCCACTGTGTGCTGAGTAGTGAGTACTTTGCCACTTTGAGGGGAGGAATGAAGGAAAAAAGAAGCATGAAAGAAATAAGAGAAAGAAAGAGTCCTGGTTTTGCCCTCAGAGACACTACTTTTTAATCAGAGATACCCAACAAATAAACACAATATGGACTTAAACACATTTTAAAAATCAGCGGCCAAGAATTTATCTTATACCTTTAAATTATTTTCACTCTCTAATATTGTGTTTGCACTATACATAACTATTGCTCATAGAGGTGATAAATAGTTTTGATAAATTGTATCTGTTAGGTTCCATACCTTAAATTTTACAGAAAGCTGGTAGGGTTGGGATGGCCCAGGAAAATATTTCTATTAAGGCTGATTATAAAAAAAACCCATCTCTCAGAATTGAAGTCACCCTTTCAGTACTGTAGGATTAGATGAAAATAAGAAATGCTATTATATGGCAAGTATTTTCTGAAAACCTACCATGTATCAGGCATTGGGTTAGGATCTTAGCATATAAGGATAAACATAATAGAGCCTGTGGTTTAGACAGAAGAATGCAATATCATAAAGAAGGTGGCTTTGGTACTTATAGATTCCAAAAGATGCATGACATATTTCAATTCATTCTTCTATAATTTAAGCCCAGAAAGGAGAATCGCCAAGTTAACATACTAGATCAGAGGTCTGCCAGCTATAGCCTGTGGGCCAAATTTGTGGTTTTTAGATTGTTAAAGAGCTTTTGAAAGAAAGAAAAGAGAGAGAGAGAAAGAAGGAAAGAAAGAAAAAGAAAGAAAGAAAGAAAGAAAGAAAGAAGGAAGAAAGGAAGAAAAAGAAAGAGAGAAAGAGAGAAGGAAAGAAAGAGAGAAAGAAAGAAAGAAAGGTGCCACAGAGATGAACGTGGCCTGCAAAATCTAAGATGACTGCCATCTGTCCTTCCCAGAAAATGTTGGCCTCAATTAGAACATCCAGAAGAAGGGCCACGCTTCTCCAGCTTATCATCGTCCTGTTCCTAGAGTTCTCAGGGTTTCAGATATTTGAGTGCTAATATAGGTTAATTTTAAATTTATCTGAATTCCTGGTTTACCATTGATTATGTCACATTTTTATTAATGAAGGCATCAGTACATTAAACATTTTAACAGTATTCAAATGCTGTTGATTTCTGAAAGATCTTTCTGGCCACTCCACCATGCTACCTCTTATAACCCAGACATTTTACCTGCTTAAAATAAATACATATATTGAATAATATACATTTTAAAGAGCCATGATATCTAATTGCAGTTAAACCACAAAGATTGTTTCATCTGGGGACAAAACTACTTTTCAGATATAATTGAAGACAAGTCTTTATTTAATCACTAAACTATGTCTGTGCTCCCTAATAAAATACATCGTTTAAGCAAAATCTCAGACATTGTTGATTTCTACCAGGAGTAAACAGTGAGGCCATTTAGATTTCCATGGATAGATTTACATGCTCTCCTTTTCATCACTCTTTTTCAGTTGGTAAACTACTCATATGGTAAAGTTGGAAATTTTAGAATTTCTACTTTATGAAGTTTCTATTACTTTTAAGCCTACTTTAATATTTATATACTTGGGAGTGAAGAGGGATTTATACATTTTGCGATATTAAGGCAAAAAAAAATCAGCCTGGATTTCTTTATGCATATGTAGAGCATCTGCATAGAAAGTAAATCAAATTAGAAGAAAGTTTATTTGGGACTTTCCTCGTCTTACTGATGACATGTTTGGTCAATATAAACATAACAAAATGTGTTTTCCTGGAAGTAGGCAGAATAAAAGTTTGATCCTTGATCTAAGTGGAGGATATGGTTAGTTCCTAAAACCAATGACTCCATTTGGCTTATGCCTGTTTGAGGTAATTAATGCCATTTGTACTACCCAGGGCTGCAGCCACATTTCACAGCCGGCCGGACCCAACAGGGACAGGCACTGAGTTATAGATGACAACTTACCTGTGGGACGAGCAGGGTCTGATTAAGTACACGTTGCCTGCCACAATTAGGCAACTGCATGTAAAATTCCCAACTGAAGCTATAAACTAAGGACAAAAAATGTTGTTTTCAAATCTGCATAAAGGCAAGCCATCCTGTCAGCTACAGCTACACGCTTTCCCAGAGTTTATCGTTCAATCCCTCTGCATAGAACATAATGAGACACATTTTTTTGTGGCCCAGAGGATTCTGCCAACTTGGAAGTTCAGGGGAGAAATGCTACAAAATAGACACAAGTCATTATTTAAAGATTATTGGAGTAAATCGGAGGACAAAAGAGGCTTCCCGACTTTCTTAAATGCTCCAAAGAAATTTGAGGAAAAGAAATCTTGAGGAGCATGAACGTGACTCTTCTTATTCAGCAAAACCGCCTAAGTGAGCAGAACGCCGTCTGTATTTGACGGGCAAGCAGCTAACTCCCCTCTGCAGGAAACCAGGCGCCCCTTCAGGCAAGGAGAGCCTGGTGTAGGAAAGCACATGGAAACACTGAAAGGCGGCCTCACCTTTGATTGTCAGCACCCATCTATTGCCCATCAGCTAAAGCTTCCCATCCCAGCTCTACCTGTAAAAGAATAAAATTGTGCGTTGGATCGATGTGATATGGGACCATTTCCTACATTTATGAAACAGTTAGAGAAAGTGGCTTGTAGCGTCACCTGAATACTGAGTTTATTCTGACGACAAACTTATAAGCAGAGGTACAGTACAGTGTAATGCTCTCTTTCCACTGTTTTCAATTCTTTACTTCACACTCCTATCAGGGCTATTATTTTTTTAATTGAACTCAGTTGGAGAAATAAAAAAAGAAGCAAACACAGTCAATGGGCGGTAAGTCTGTGAGCAGAACTTCGTATGATTTAATTTGTTTAATTGAACTCTTTAATAACCAAATGGGGTAGGAATTACTGCTCCCATTTTACAGATATGAAAACTGAGATGCAGCAGACAGAAGGGACTTACCCAGGGTATGCAACAGACAACTGGAAGAACCAGGCTCAAAGCCCACGACTGGGGCTTCCCTGGTGGCGCAGTGGTTGGGAGTCCGCCCGCCAATGCAGGGCACACGGGTTCGTGCCGCGGTCCGGGAAGATCCCACATGCCGCGGAGCGGCTGGGCCCGTGAGCCATGGCCGCTGAGCCTACGCGTCTGGACCCTGTGCTCCGCAACGGGAGAGGCCACAACAGTGAGAGGCCCGCGTACCGCAAAAAAAAAAAAAAAAACAACGGAAAAAAAAAAAGCCCACGACTGGCTGACTCAGAATACTTCAACAATATTGCACTTTGCAGTTTAAAAACTTTTCCAACAAAGCTAAAAAAGCGAAGTGCTCTTAGGCATAATTGAGAAAATCCTATATGTAGGCAGTAAGTAAGCTTTAAAAGAAGATTCTTCCTACCTCTCTCTTGGCATCCTGATTGAGTAGAAAGAATTTTGAACCTTCTCAGCGGTAGGGATTGTGTCTCAAAAGTTGCTGACCTTGCCCTGAAATAAAGCCACGAATCTACAGGTCCCAATGAAGGGCCTCATGATGTCATCGACGCTGGTGACAACTTGTAAGATGTTGCCACACGTGTTATCATAGATGATCCTCGTAACCCAGTATGGTGGGTCAGGGCTCATTCATTCATTCACACATTCATTCACTCGTTCCTCATACTTTAATATTTATTGTGTCCTACTAATTCTGTACCTGCAACTGTGCTAGAACGTAGATACATAAAGATAAAAAAAAAAGATCTAGTTCAGGCCTAAAAACATTCAGTCTCGTACACGGATTAAATAAGAAAACAAGATGAGTGAAAACACTCCAAATTGAATCCACATAACTGAGAATAATTAGTATATTCCCAAAGGAAAATGAAACACTTTAAAAACAGACGCCAGCACTGGTGAGATGATTCTCACCACTTATTTTTTCTTCACTATATATATTAGCCCTTATTCCTTCCATTCTAAAGGCCCACATTTAGGTCTCACAGAGGGTCTCACATTGCTTATGAAAGAGTATAAAGGCTGATCACTTCTCTCAAGCCATGGCATGTTCTTCATTGCAAAGGAAGAAGAGATTTCCTAAAATGGAATTTTGGACCGAAAGACAAGTTCTTAGAAAAGGAAGGTGACTTCCACAGGCCGTCTTTGAGCGCTAACCATCGTCACAATCACACTTGTCCGAGGTGCTGTGCTGAGTGCTCTCCTGGGGATGACAGGCTGAGGATAAAACCCCGCGGACTAAGCAGACGAGCTGTGCGCCCACAGGGCCAGCCATGAGGACTCCCACCCCGGGTGCTTCCTGGCAGAGAAGTCCTGGCAGCCCTGGGCAGGAGCTGAAGCAGAAGAAGCGGCCCACCCCATCCAGGCGTCTACAGCCTCCCGTGCGGGCTAAACTGGAGAGGAGAGCGCACGTCATCAGCGGGATCTGTGGGGGAGGGTTTGCGGCGAGGCGTGAGCTTGGCCAAGGGAAACGTCTGGACGGGTGGAGAAGGACAGCATGGGGGACGGGTGGAAGGGACAGAGGGGCCGCGTGGCCAATGCCGGGAAGCCCAGTGACCACATCCACAGCTAAATGTCTTCATGTGTCCAGGCTCTTGGTTCAGAGACTGTGTGTAATGAAAGAAAACGAAAAGTATTGCCAAGGAAAAAACAGTTTTTAGAAAATTCCCGAATCTTTTCATTTATTCATCAAGTATTTCTTGAATGCCAGGCACTTTTCTATGACACTGGGGATTACAGAAAACACTATGTAACAGAGTGAGAAAGATGCTCGAGGGTAGACGGTAGAGAAAAACACCAAGGAAAATAAATAAATGAAACGTGTATTATGTTGGATGGTGGTTAAGTGCTGAGAAGGGAAACCAAGGCAGGCGAAGGTGATTTAAATACGGGCAGGGCGTGGAGGCAGTGGGGAAACATCACATGGTTTCCTTGGTGCGGCCTTTTTTTTTTTTTTGCGGTACGCAGGCCTCTCACCGTTGTGGCCTCTCCCGTTGCGGAGCACAGGCTCCAGACGCGCAGGCTCAGCGGCCATGGCTCACGGGCCCAGCCGTGATCGGGGCATGAACCCGTGTCCCCTGCATCGGCAGGCGGACTCCCAACCACTGCGCCACCAGGGAAGCCCGGTGCAGCCTTTTGAGTAAAGACCAGAAGGAAGTGAGGGAGTATGGAGGGGAAGTCTGCGGGAAGTTATTCCTGGAAAATGGAACTTCAGTGCAAAGGCCCCGGGGTAAGAGGACGTCTGCTGTGCTGAGAGAACAGGAGGCCCGTGTGGCCAGGAGCAGACGGCCAACGGGGTGACATGAAGTAGAGGCAGCTTCCTACTGCAGCTCAGAATCATCTTTAGACCTATTTCTGCTCACCTCACACAATGAAGAAATCGATGAAGCACGAACTACAGAAGAAGGAGGAATCCTCCAGGAAGCAGCCCATGTAGGGAGGTGGGTTTCTCTCAGGAACAAACCCTGAAACAATGCGTTTTCTCAGATGCCCTGTAAATGACGGGCGGGGACACCGGGTCTACCTCCTCTGCCCTGACTCAGCCCTGATGAGTCAACAACGAAGAAAAGTGCGTTTGAGGCTGACTGGAGAGCGCTCTAACGTGAGGCTTTGGGGTTGAATGTGAGGTCTAAAGGGGCCGCCATCCTCGCCCTCGTCATCAGCGGAAGTGCCCGCTCTCAGGGGGGCCCTAAAACCAGCAAGAAAAGCCGAGTCTGGTGAACAAAAATGAAGATTTTTTTTAGGAACGGACAGACCGCAAGCGCATGTGGCAAAATGGCATCGACTTGAAACCGGAAGTGGAATAAATGGCAGTGTTTACAAGCCAAGGCAAATGTTCAAAGGGAGTCTCAGACACAAAGCACAGATGGCGGTGAGAAAGCCAGTGCGTTCTGCCGACGCCCACAAAATGCAGATGCTTTAAGTGCCCTGAAGGCTGTTTATGGCCTGAGCACCCACGACTCACCCCCTCGGGCTCAGGCACCGGGAAGCGGCTCACAGCGTCCACACCTCGTCCTAGAAGGGACAGCATGCAGCCTCTTCTTAGGGAACTTTATTTTTCACGCCAACACCACCTCTATCTTGTAAAAGCCAGTCAGAGTCTCTCCACCTTTTATTTTACAACGTGAAAAAGGAGGAAACTCTTTGCAGCGGGTGATTTGCCTGCTGAAATTGCAAGAAAAACGGGGCAAAAACCCTTTTCTGTCTATTCTAGGGGGTTGTCCACACCCTGGGGGACCCTGGAACTCCAAGATTCTTTTCAAGTCCAATTATGGGAGCTGCAGAAAGGGCTCTGTATTTTTTACCTCTTAGCAGCATCTGCAAAAATCATTCTAAAGTGTTCCTTCCACGTTTAATGAAGAGCCGTTTAGGGTGAGTATTAAAGTACAGATGAAGGATGCTGATAAAATGAAGGACAAAGCACACAGACAGCAGTAATACACAGCCAGCTTCATCTCCACAGAGAAAAGGCCGTCTCACGGACAGCGTAATTATCAAGCCCACAAACTTAGAGATTGTGCAGTGAACGTCTTGGGGAGGAAGACCGCTTTTCACCACGCTCAGTCCTGGTTTGGTTATCAAGTGGATAAATAACCTTAAGCTTTCCAGGCCGCACTGAGACGTCTTCTGTCACTTACCCAGGGAGGGGGCTGTCTCCCGTGCTGATGCTGGGGGAGACATCAGGGTCTGTAAAGAACAATAAATCCTCAATTCCAACAGCCGGTGAGCTCTGAAGAAGAGACACCTCATTGCACAAAAGCATTTCACAAAAATAAAACACTTCTTATTTGGAGATATTATCATGTATTTCAATATTTCTGGAGTTAAAAACATATTGTCGCATGTCTATTTGGTATTTGGTAGTTGACATAACTTTTCCCCCTCTCAAATAAATGTAGTCTTTATATCTGTCTGGTTTCTCCACATGTAACAAACGCCCGCACATAATAAGATGCCCCAAATGTACTGTTATTTCGCATCATTTTTAGAGGAAAATTATCTCTGGTTCTTGAAGTTCTTTTCTGTGAATATTAGCGATGAACAATATTTGTAAAACATAGAACTAAGTATTCAAAAGCCGTATTATTTTACTGCTTCTCAGAATATCTAGATATGCTTTCGGCACAGCCCTCTGGTCAAAATAAGGATGGACAGACAGACTGTCAAGAAAATTAACTTATCATTAGAAAAGTTGAACTAATATATTTTGCAATTTCAGATTCATTAAAACTGGGTCAAATCAAATTAGACTATATTTAACATAATGATAATCATTTTGTCTTTTCATTTTTGAAGTTAGAGAAGTTTTATTATTCCTGATAAATCAACAGCAAATATTTTTTTCCATTTACATTTAAGGAAATGCAGATTTCAACATTATCCACTAAGAGCGAGTGTGTGCTCTAACCGAGTGGATTGACAAAACTTCACCGCTAAACTATAAAGCCTTCAAAATTGTGAAAGGTAGGTAAAAATGACAATTTAAAAGAAGTGAAAAATAAAAAGAAGTAAAGAATGGCTAGATAAGGGCTTCTAAAAGAATCTCTCACGTCTTTCCGACATTCTTGGTGTTTTAGAAGCATAAAGAATTCCTTATTACTATCATCCTAGACACACTATTACTATCACTTGTTGTTACCTCCATCCGTCTGAAAACATCAGCAGGGGTCTTCCCTGTAGTGTAAAAACTAACGGTCCTCCCAAATGTAAGGGCCCTATTGTTGAACAAAATGCCACGGACGAAGCTTCGAGAATTAGAACCTGGTGTTTGCCATTTATCACACTCTGTAAATAGACTCAACTCAGGTTCTAGCTGAGTGGCTTAACTACCACTCACCCCAAAACAAAGGCAACGGAAGGAAAGAACTCAGCTCTGGAGATCCCCTGAAGAGCTATAGCTACTTTATTGCTATATGATATTAACATATTTTCATCTTAAAACTGCCACGTTTTTGTTTACCAACCAGAAAAAGGAGAAAAAAAGATTCACTTGATAAGAATTCACAAATTAACAAGATACCGGGGAAGGCGAGAGTCATCGCTCTAAGGTTGAACACTAGTTTAACAGGAAGAGAAGCTTCGCTGATAAATCCTGGGATGCAACAGGCCCAGTCTGGTCCCACGCGGTGCTGCCTTCCAGCACCCACGGGCCTGGGTGTTGTGTCATTGTTCACTGTGGATGACGGCACAGGCAATGCCCCACTGTCCCGTGCGGGCTGAGTTCTGCGCACTGCGGTAGCCAGGGTACATGGGACCCCCCCCCCTCCAGTCATGCTGGGCTCTCAGCTCAGTTACACGTTTTCTTCAAAACCTCAACCCAGCCAGACTCAGCATATTTTCTGTCTCACATATGTCACAACAACCAGAAGTTAAGGGCCTTGTCTTTTTTTTTGAGCGGCATGTGCGATCTTAGTTCCCTGACCGGGGGTAGAACCTGTGCCCCCTGCAGGGGAAGCGCGGAGTCCTAACCACTGGACCACCAGGGAAGTCCCACGGGGTATTGTCTTATACAGCATCCTTCAGGGCATGCTTATAAAATACAATCTGCTCTCAATGTCACCTGAGAGTATCTCTAGGGTTTCCTTAGAGACCAGAGAAGGCTGCAGAGCCAGTTCACAGATGTTGAACTCACAGGTGAGCGGAAGTGAGAGCGGTATCTATGACACTGTCGACTGGATGCGCCAGCTGCTTCAGATGCCCTCTCTGCAGAGAAAGGAGGAAAGAAAAGAAAAACACAGAAACAGAAGCTTCTGTTCAGCACCTCAGTCGTCCACACCAAGTGACACTACTAGCCCGGCTACCTTCTCCACCTGGTTTTATGTTTTCTATGCTTTTGTTTTGCTGCTGTAATTTTTAAGTATTTGAGTTTGGACAGATTAGCTCTGGGGGGAGGGGTTTCCACAGTGTGAAGGGGAACCAAGAAAGGTTTAAATACAGTGTATTTTCCAGCTTCTTGTCTTTACACCAAAATAAAGTATTGCCACCCACAAGAAAAAAAAATACAATCTGGGGGCTTCCCTGGTGGCGCAGTGGTTGAGAGTCCGCCTGCCGATGCAGGGGACACGGGTTTGTGCCCCGGTCCGGGAGGATCCCACATGCCGCGGAGCGGCTGGGCCCGTGAGCCATGGCCGCTGAGCCTGCGTGTCCGGAGCCTGTGCTCCGCAATGGGAGAGGCCACAACAGTGAAAGGCCCGCATACCGCAAAAAAAAAAAAAAAAAAAAAAAAAAAAAAAAAAAAATACAATCTGGCAGTTAGATAAAAACATATGTCTGGATTTACTCGAATGTGTACTTTTTTTTACTCATTCAACAAACATTTGTTGAGTTCTTCCTACGTGCCCGGCACCACGCTGGGCATTGAGGACAGCAGGCAACAAACGGATAGAAATGCCTGCCCACAAGGAACCTGCATCCAGGTGAAGAAAGACAGACAGCAGACAAGAAGCAAATAAACAAGTCAGCTTGCAGATGAGACAGGACCTTGGCTTTTACGACACGTGAAGCCGTGGGAGGGTTTCGGCCGGGAGTACACAGGAGCAGGCTTGCAGCCCTGGGAGCTGGTCTCCGAAGGCAGCCCCAACTTCTCCATCTTTGCACAGACATGTGGCTGCTTCCATCAAGAGGTGGGATGGATTTCCCTCCTCTGCACCTGGGCAGCCCTGTGACTTCCTGATTCACAGAAGATGACAGAGTGAAATTCTGAGACTTCCAAACCCAGGCCTGAAGAGCACAGCCAGTTTCAGCTGCCTCTTTCTTAGAAGACAGGCACCATTTAGGAAACATGGATGCCCTGCCAGAGAGAGAGAGAGAGAGAGAGAAAGGGGGTGGGCAGAGAAAGACAGAGGGAGAGAGAGGCAGAGACAGAAACAGAGAGAGAGAAAAAAACAGAGAGAGAGAGAAAGGCACAAAAATAGAGACAGAGACAGAGAGAAAGAAGTCTAAAGCCATCTCAGATGTAATAGAGTCAACCCAGCTCCCAGCTAGATGCAGCCACGTGATTGAGCCTCGGGGAGACCGATGAAAGAATCCTCCACTAGAGCCCCAAGCGGCGCTTAGAAACAGTCCAGTGTTGTTTGAAGCCACTGGGCTTGGGGGCACTTTGTCGCACAGCAGAGACGGCTGAAACGCTGCCACATTGCTCTGCACCTTGTGTTACGTTCGCTACTTTCCCCTCTCCTTCCCTCCCCTTGCTTTCTCTCCAGCTAATTCTCCTCTCCTCTCCCGGGACAGCGTTTACACAGAGCCTGGCCGGTGCCAGTTCTACCTCTCGTGCTGTGGAGACAAAACAACGGATCTCACTTAACTGAGCAGAGGAAGAGCTGAAAGCCCACCGGGTACCCTAAAAGCGCGTGGAATCCTGGGTAGAACGTGTGAGGGCTGTCGGCAGCCGTTATTAGTAATAACAGGGTGTAAGACTGAAGTCGAAGCCCTGCAGAGGGTTCAGGGTGTATGCAATTCATGCGATCCGGAAGCACATGCAAACTCCTCCGGGAACCAGTTTTGGTCACCACCCTGTGCTGGGAGGGCCCGGGACCTGTATTCTAGGGAGTGCGGAGCTGGGATTCCCACACACACTTGTTCACATCCCAGGTCTCCTCCTCTCCCCGCTCCTCCCGGCAGGAGAGGCACCTCGCAGGCTCACTGCAGCAGCCCCCAGGGCTCAGACTCGTGCTAATGAACCAGGGTCGGCGGCGTTAGCACAGGGGCCAACAGCTTAACCAGCAATGAATTTCTCATGATACGCTCCACTTGTCGCCGGGTAACTGGACAGGCCAAGTCCACTGCCACCAGTAAGGAGACACCTCAGAGCCCGGCCACCTGATGGCTGATTGGAGTGCAGGTGTCCTACAGCAAAGGCATGGGGTGGGGGCAGCAGCGAGAGCCCCCCCCCCCCCCGCCCCTGGGGCTGGCGGGCAAAATGGAAAAGACCCACCTTCAGAGGCAAGCCCTGGTGCGCATTGCCTAAAGGCAAGCAGGTGCCCACTGGCAAATCCAGAAGTGGACCCCGTTCCTACAATCAAATGGGACAGTTAACCCCCCGAGCAGGGTGCTGGCCGGGGCCCTGGTTCTCACACTCGAGCCTGCATCAGAATCACCGGGGGGGCTTCTTAAAGCAGACTGCTGGCCCCAGCCCAGAGTTTCCGATTCAGTGAGTGTGCTCTGAGCCTGAGAATCTGCATTTCTAAAAGTCCGCCGGGGTTGCTCTGGTCAGGACCGCTCTTGGAAACTACTGATGCCGTGTAGGTATGGGGTCGGGTGTGCTGCTTTCTGATGGGGGTGCAGGATCTATCCCAACAAATACAAAAAGGAGCAAATTTGCTAATACTCCCACATCTGTGCACACAAGTACATTACATCATTCCCGGCAAAGCCAGTCCACCCACGTGGTCAAGGGCTAGATGTCAGAATGCAGGCACTGAGCGGCTGGCAGAGGGGCCCAACTTCCACCAAAATGACAGGCGGCCTCATCCCAGGCCTTCCGAGCTGCCCCCAAGCAGCAGAAAGTACAACTGTCGTGTCTATGAAAAGCAAGACTGCTTGGTGTCTGGGTTTCCGGGAGGTGACACAAGGCCTCTCAAAGGAGACCTATGGCCACGTGGGCCAAGCTGCTTGCCACCCACGTGACCTGGTTTCAGCATCTCAAGGGCATCCCTTTGGGGATTTCTGTGAGGCTTACTGGTTAAACATCGCCCGGCCCTTCATACCGGTGACCGTGCTCACACGTCCGCTTGGATCACTTCGCCCACAGAAACCACAACCCAGTGCAATGTGGTTTTAGAAAGAAAACATGAAACCACGCAGGCAAAAATGGTACAGCTGCCCACACTGCAGGCCACAGATACGAGCATGAATTACGCAGGCTGGCCACGTCCCACTCTTATTTTCTGTTTCTTTAATTTCCTCCCTGTCATTCTTCTAAAGCCTGGCTTGTTCACACTCATTTATCCTCTCTGTTGACAAACTGTTAGAGGGACCACCTTAAACTCATTTTGAATTTAATTTCAAGTGGCACTTCTCCTTTTCATGTTAAGAGGGGTCTTGCCTCATTTCAGCTTTGTTTTTTTCTCGCCTTTCTGTGAACAGTCTCCTCCTTAGGTCAGCTCTGGAGCAACAATATTGAGTCGGAGATATATTTGCCGGGGTGCAGGCAAACCAAACAGGAGCTCGAGGCCGGCAGAGACCCACGGGCCAGATGAAAGGCCGGGAGGCTTTCTCACAGCTCGGTGCGAGCTTCACCCACCAGGCTTCAAATTCACCTGAAGGGTCCTTGTGCAGAAAGGCTCCAGGGGAAAATACTTACACGTTGCCAAAAGCAGTGATCAGAAATGGACTTTCGGGCTTGAGAGTCACTTTCTATCATTTTTCTAAATTGGGAAATGTAGAAAGAAGCCTTCTTATTTTCAGCATACAAATAAATGTTGTGTTCTACGGTTTATAGTTTTGTCTTGTTTCTAATGAAGGCTTTATTTTTTAGAGCGGATTTAGGTCCACAACATGATTGAGGGGAAGGTACAGATTTGGTACAGCCTCGTTGTTTATCAACGTCACTCACCAGGGACCTATATTTGTTACCAAGGATGAACCTACTTCAACACAAAGTCCGTAGTTTACATTAAGGTTCACTCTTGGTGGTTTATGGGTTTGAACAAATGTATAATGACATACAATCAACATTATAATATCGTACGGAGTATTTTCACTGCCTTAAAAATCCTCTGTGCTCCGCCTATCCATCTCTCCCGACCCCAACCCCTGGCAACCACTGATCTTTTCACTGTCTCCCTAGTTTTGCCTTTTCCACAATGTCATACAGTTGGAATCACACAGTATGTACACTTACAGATTGCCTTCTTTCACTTAGTAATATGCATTTAAGTTTCCTCTATGTCTTTTCATGACTTGACAGCTCTATTTTTTTGGTGTTGAATAATATTCCTTTGCCTGCAGGTACCACAGTGTGTTTATCCATCACCTACTGATGGACATGCTTCCAAGTTCTGGCAATTATGAATAAAGCTGCTATAAACATCCATGTGCAGATTTTTGTGTGGACATAGTTTTCCACTCCTTTGGGTAGATGACAAGGAGTGTGATTGCTGGGTCGTATGGTAAGAGTATGTACAGTTTTGTAAGAACCCACCGAACTGTCTTCCAAAGTAGCTGTACAATTTGCATTCCCACCAGTGACGAATGAGAGTTCCTGTTACTCTGCATCGTCACCAGCATTTGGTGTTATCAGCGTTGCAGATTTTGGCTATTCTAATAGGTGTGCAGTGATATCTCATTATTGTTTTAATTTGCAATTCCTTGACGACATATGACATGGAGCATCTCTTCACATGTTTATTTACCACCTGTATATCTTCTTTGGTGAGGAGTCTATTACAGTCTTTAGCCCGTTTTTAAAATGCAGTTGTTTGTTTTCTTATTGTTGAGATTTAAGAGTTCTTTATATGTTTTTGTATAACACTCCTTTAGTAGATGTTGTCTTTTGCGAATGTATTCTCCTAGTCTTGTGGCTTGCCCTCTCGTTCTCTTGACATTGCCTTTCACAGAGCAGAAGTTTTAAATTTTAGTGAAGCCAAGCTTATTAATTAGTTATTTCCTGGATTGTGCCTTTGATGTTGTATCTAAAAAGTCATCACCATACCAAGGTCACCTACGTTTTCTCCTATGTTATCTTCTAGGAGTTTTACAGTTTTGCATTTTACATTTAGGTCTATGATCCGTTTTAAGTTAATTTTTGTGAGAAGTGTAATGCCTATGTCCAAGTTCACTTTGTTGCATGTTGCAATTGTTATAGCATGAACATTGAAAAGGCTATCTTTGCTTATCTGCATTGCCTTTATCCCTTTGCTGAAGAGCAGTTAGCTAGATTTATGTGTCTGTCTCTGGGCTTTCTATTCCATTCCATTCATCTATTTGTCTATTCTTCCACCAATACCACACCACCTTGACTACTGTAGCTTCATAGGGTAGTGTCAAACCTCCAACTGCGTTCTTCTACTTCAATATTGTATTGACTATTCTGGTCTTTTACTTTCTATATAAACTTTAGAACCAGTTTGTTGATATCAACAAAACAACTTGCTGAGGTTTTGATTGGGATTGCACTAAATCTATAGATCAAGTTGGGAAGAACTGATATCTTGACAATACTGAGTCTTACTACCCGTGAACATGAAATATCTCTCCATTTATTGTTATTTGATTTTGTTCATGAGAACTTTGTACTTTTCCTTATATAGATCTTGTCCCTATTGTGTTAGAGGTATACCTATGTATTTCATTTTGCGTGGTGCAAATGTAAATGCTATAGTGTTTTTAATTTCGAATACCACATGTTCATTGCTGGTATATAGTAAGGCAACTGACTTGTATATTAACCTTGTATCCTGCAGTTTTGCTATAACTGCTGATTAGTTCCAGGTGTTTTGTTTGTTTGTTTGCTCATTCTTTCAGATTTTCTAAATAGACAATCATGTCATCTGTGAACAAAGACAGAGTTATGTCTTCCTTATCAATCTGTATACCTTTTATTTCCTTTTTCTTGTCTAATTGCATAAACAAACTTCTAGTATGATGTTGAGATGCAGTTGTGGGAGAGGACATCCTTGCCTTGTACCTGATCTCACAGAGAAAGGTTTGAGTTTTCACCACTAACTATGATCTTAGCTGTAGATTTTTGTAGACAGTCTTTATTAAGTTCAGGAAATTCTCTTCTAATTCTAGTTTACTGAGAGTTTTTATCATGAATGGGCATAGGATTTTGTCAAATGCTTTTTTTGCATCTACTGATCCTGGAAAATCAGGATATAGCAAAATTGCAAAATTGTAGGATACAAAATTGCAGGATACTGATCACATGATCATGTGATTTTTCTTTTTAGTCTGTTGATCTAATGAATTACATGCATTGATTTTCAAATGTTGAACCAACCTTGCCTACTTGGGATAAATCCCACTTGGTCAAAGTGTACAATTCTTTTTATACTTTTTTGGATTTGATTTGCTAATATGTTGAGAATTTTTGCATCTATGTCATGAGAGATATTGGTCTGTAGCTGTCTTTTCTTGTAATGTACTTTATATCATTTTATTAACTAATGGTAATTATGAAGTCGGTGGACTAGTGCTCACTGGTCATAAGCTCCTTCTCTGTGCATTTGTTGTACATCATCGGGTAATTTCGTGTTCTATCCTAGAACAGTACAACAGTGATACAACAGTGTGGCTACATCTATGGGCTTTGGAGACAGGCTAGATTTGGGTCCATGGACACAGGGTCCATGCTGTGCTAACTGGTTATCCTGGGCAAGTGAGTTATCAATTGTCCTAAGTTTCCATTTCCTCATCTGCAAAATGGGTTTACTAAAAAATAGTAGGTATACCATTTCACAGGATTTGTGCAGGTCTAATTGGGATAATCCATGCACAATGCTTGAAATATCACATTAATAAATATGTAGTGTTATTACTGTAGTCATTTTCCTAGACCACATCTTTTGCTTAAGATAAGAACTGACAAGCCTCTTAGATAGACTTATCCACCAGAGGGCAGACAGCAGAAGCAAGAAGAACCACAGTTTTGCAGCCTGTGGAACAAAAACCACATTCACAGAAAGACAGACAAAATGAAGAAGCAGAGGACTATGTACCAGATGAAGGAACAAGATAAAACCCCAGAAAAACAAATAAATGAAGTGGAGATAGGCAACCTTCCAGAAAAAGAATTCAGAATAATGATAGTGAAGATGATCCAAGACCTCGAAAAAAGAATGGAGGCAAAGATCGAGAAGATGCAAGAAATGTTTAACAAAGACGCAGAAGAATTAAAGAAAACAAACAAACAGAGATGAACAATACAATAACTGAAATGAAAAATACACTGGAAGGAATCAGTAGCAGAATAACTGAGGCAGAAGAACGGATAAGTGACCTGGAAGACAGAATGGTGGAATTCACTGCCATGGAACAGAATAAAGAAAAAAGAATGAAAAGAAATGAAAACAGCCTAAGAGACCTCTGGGACAACATTAAACACAACAACATTCACATTATAGGGGTCCCAGAAGGAGAAGAGAGAGAGAAAGGAACTGAGAAAATATTTGAAGAGATTATAGTCAAAAACTTCCTTAACATGGGAAAGGAAATAGCCACCCAAGTCCAGGAAGCACAGAGAGTCCGAGGCAGGATAAACCCAATGAAAAACATGTTGAGACACATAGTAATCAAACTGACAAAAATTAAAGACAAAGAAAGATTATTAAAAGCAACAAGGGAAAAATGACAAATAACATACAAGGGAACTCACATGAGGTTAACAGCTGATTTCTCAGCAGAAACTCTACAAGCCAGAAGGCAGTGGCACAATATATTTAAAGGGATGAAAGGGAAGAACCTACAGCCAAGATTACTCTACCCAGCAAGGATCTCATTCAGATTCAACAGAGAAATCAAAAGCTTTACAGACAAGCAAAAGCTAAGAGAATTCAGCACCACCGAACCAGCTCTACAACAAATGCTAAAGGAACTTCTCTAAGTGGGAAACACAAGAGAAGAAAATGACCTACAAAAACAAACCCCCCAAAATTAAGAAAATGGTAATAGGAATGTACATATTGATAATTACCTTAAATGTGAAAGGATTAAATGCTCCAACCAAAAGACACAGGCTCGCTGAATGGATACAAAAATAAGACCCATGCATATGCTGTCTACAAGAGACCCACTTCAGACCTAGAGACACATACAGATTGAAAGTGAGGGGATGGAAAAAGATATTCCATGCAAATGGAAATCAAAAGAAAGCTGAAGTAGCAACACTCACATCGGATAAAGTAGACTTTAAAATAAAGAATGTGGGAGCTTCCCTGTTGGTGCAGTGGTTGAGAGTCCTCCTGCCGATGCAGGGGACACGGGTTCGTGCCCCGGTCTGGGAAGATCCCACATGCCACGGAGCGGCTGGGCCCGTGAGCCATGGCCGCTGAGCCTGCGCGTCCGGAGCCTGTGCTCCGCAACGGGAGAGGCCACAACAGTGAGAGGCCCACGTACCGCAAAAAAAAAAAAAAACCCAAAAAATAAATAAATAAATAAAGAATGTGGGCTTCCCTGGTTGTGCAGTGGTTGAGAGTCCGCCTGCTGGTACAGGGGACACAGGTTCGTGCCCCGGTCTGGGAAGATCCCACATGCCGCGGAGCAGCTGGGCCTGTGAGCCATGGCTGCTGAGCCTGCGTGTATGGAGACTGTGCTCCACAACGGGAGAGGCCCCAACAGTGAGAGGCCCGCATACCACAAAATAAATAAATAAATAAATAAAGTGGGGCTTCCCTGGTGGCACAGTGGTTAAGAATCCGCCTGGCAATGCAGGGGACATGGGTTTGAGCCCTGGTCCAGGAGGCTCCCACATGCCGTGGAGCAGCTAAGCCCGTGTGCCACAACTACTGAGCCTGCGCTCTAGAGCCCTCAAGCCACAACTACTGAAGCCCACGTGCCTAGAACCCATGCTCCACAACAACAGAAGCCACCACAATGAGAAGCATGCACACTGCAACAAAGAGTGGCCCCCAGTCACCACAACTAGAGAAAAGCCCACATGCAGCAACAAAGACCCAATGCAGCCAAAAAAAAAAAAAAAAATACATAAGAAAAAAAAAGAAATGAATGTTACAAGAGACAAGGAAGGACACTACATAATGTTCAAGGGATCAATCCAAGAAGAAGATATAACAATTATAGACATATATGCACCCAACATAGGAGTACCTCAATACATAAGCAAATGCTAACAGCTATAAAAGAGGGAATCAATGGTAACACAATAATAGTGGGGAACTTTAACACCTCACTTACACCAAAGGACAGATCATCTAGACAGAAAATTACTAAGGATACACAAGATTTAAATGACTCAATAGACTAGATAGGTTAATTGACATTTATAAGACATTCCATCCAAAAACAGCAGATTACACTTTCTTCTCAAGTGCACATGGACCACTCTCCAAGATAGATCACATCTTGGGTCACAAGTCAAGCCTCAGTAAATTTAAGAAAATTGAAATCATATCAAGCATCTTTTCCGACCACAACTTAGATATGAGACTAGGTATCAATTACAGTAAAAAATCTGTAAAAAATACAAACACATGGAGGCTAAACAATACATTACTAAATAACCAAGAGATCACTGAGGAAATCAGAAAATACCTAGAGACAAATGACAACAAAAACACGATGATCCAAAACCTATGGATGCAGCAAGAACAGTTCTAAGAGGGAAGTTTATAGCAATAAAATCCTACATCAAGAAACAAGAAAAATAAAAAATCTAACCTTACACCTAAAGGAATTATAGAAAGAAGAACAAACAAAACCCAAAGTTAGTAGAAGGAAAGAAATCATAAACATCAGAGCAGAAA
Source organism: Phocoena phocoena (assembly GCF_963924675.1). Lineage (NCBI taxonomy): Eukaryota > Metazoa > Chordata > Mammalia > Artiodactyla > Phocoenidae > Phocoena > Phocoena phocoena. The sequence goes on along the minus strand of NC_089230.1, from coordinate 2,936,044 downwards.
TAAATGAAATAGAAACAAAGAAAACAATAGCAAAGATCAATAAAACTAAAAGTTGGTTCTTTGAGAAGATAAACAAAACTGATAAACCTTTAGCCAGCCTCATCTAGAAAAAGGAGAAGACCCAAATCAATAAAATTAGAAATGAAAAAGGAGAAATTACAAGACATCACAGAAATACAAAGCATCATTAGAGACTACTACAAGCAACTCTATGCCAATAAAGTGGACAACCTGGAAGAGATGGACAAATTCTTAGAAAGGTATAACCTTCTAACACTGAACCAGGAAGAAATAGAAAATATGAACAGACCAATCACAAGTAATGAAATTGAAACTATGATTAAAAATCTTCCAACAAACAAAAGTCCAGGACCATGTGGCTTCACAGGTGAATTCTATCAAACATTTAGAGAAGAGCTAACACCCATCCTTCTCAAACTCTTCCAAAAACTTGCAGAGGAAGGAACACTCCCAAACTCATTCTATGAGGTCACCATCACCCTGATACCAAAACTAGACAAAGATACTACAAAAAAAAGAAAATTAATGACCAATATCACTGATGAATATAGATGCAAAAATACTAGCAAACAGAATCCAACAACACATTAAAAGGATCACACAACATGATCAAGTGGAATTTATCCCAGGAAGGCAAGGATCCTTCAATATATGCAAATCAATCAGTGTGATACACCATATTAACAAATAAAGAATAAAAACCATATGATCAAAAAAACAAAATAAAAGAAAAGGAAACAAAAACCAATTTGATCGTCTCAATAGATGCAAAAAAAGCTTCTGACAAAATTCAACACCCATTTATGATAAAAAACTCTCCAGAAGGTGGGCATAGATGGAACCTACCTCAACATAATAAAGGCCATATATGACAAACCCACAGCAAACATCATTCTCAATGGTGAAAAACTGAAAGCATTTCCTCTAAGGTCAGGAACAAGACAAGAATGTCCACTCTTACCACTATTATTCAACATAGATTTGGAGGTCTTAACCACGGCAATCAGAGAAGAAAAAGAAATAAAAGGAACACAAACTGGAAAGGAAGAAGTAAAACTGTCACTGTTTGCAGATGACATGATACTATACATAGAGAATCCTAAAGATGCCACCAGAAAACGACTACAGCTAATCAGTGAATTTGGTAAAGTTGCAGGATACAAAATTAATACACAGAAATCTCTTGCATTCCTATACACTAACAACAAGAGATCAGAATGAGAAATTAAGGAAACAATCCCATTCACCATTGCAACAAAAAGAATAAAATACCTAGGAATAAACCTGCATAAGGTGGTAAAAGACCTGTACTCAGAAAACTATAAGACATTGATGAAAGGAATCAAAGAAGACACAAACAGATGGAGAGACATACCATGTTCTTGGATTGGAAGAATCAATATTGTGAAAATGACTATACTACCCAAAGCAATCTATAGGTTCAATGCAATCCCTATCAAATTACCAATGGCATTTTTTACAAACTAGAACAAAAAAATCTTTAAATTTGTATGGAGATACAAAAGACCCCAAATAGCCAAAGTAATCTTGAGGGGAAAAAAAGGGAGCTGGAGGAAACAGACTTGCTGACTTTAGACTATACTACAAAGCTACAGCAATCAAGACAGTGTGGTACTGGCACAAAAACAGAACTATAGCTCAATGGAACAGGATAGAAAGCCCAAAGATAAACCCATGCATCTATGGTCAACTATCTATGACAAAGGAGGCAAGGATATACAATGGAGAAAAGACAGTCTCTTCAATAAGTGGTGCTGGGAAAACTGGACAGTTTTATTTTATTTTTTTATTTTATTTTTTTATTATTTTATTTTATTTATTTATTATAAATAAAATTTTTTATTTTATTTTATTTATTTTATTAGAACACTCCCTAACACCACATACAAAAATAAACTCACAATGGATTAAAGACCTAAATGGAAGACCAGACACTATAAAACTCTTAGAGGAAAACATAGGAAGAAGACTCTTTGACATAAATCACAGCAAGATCTTTTTTGAGCCACATCCTAGAATAATGGAAATAAAAACAAAAATAAACAAATGGGACCTAATGAAACTTAAAAGCTTTTGCACAGCAAAGGAAACTACAAACAAGATGAAAAGACAACCCTCAGGATGGGAGAAAATATTTGCAAGTGAATCAACAGACAAAGTATTAATCTCCAAAATATATAAACAGTTCATGCAGCTCAATATTAAAAAAACAACAACCCAATCCAAAAATGGGCAGAAAACCTAAATAGACATCTCTCCAAAGAAGACATACAGATGGCCAAGAGGCACATGAAAAGATGCTCAACATCACTAATTATTAGAGAAATGCAAATCAAAACTACAATGAGATATCACCTCACACCAGTTAGAATGGGCATCATCAGAAAATCTACAAACAACAAATACTGGAGCGGGTGTGGGAACCCTCTTGCACTGTTGGTGGGAATGTAGATTGATACAGCCACTATGGAGAACAGTATGGAGGTTCCTTAGAAAAGTAAAACTAGAATTACCATATGACCCAGCAATCCCACTACTGGAGATACACCCAGAGAAAAACATAATTCAAAAACACACATGCACCCCATTGTTCATTGCAGCACTATTTACAATAGCCAGGTCATGGAAGCAACCTAAATGCCCATTGACAGAAGAATGGATAAAAAAGATGTGGTACATATATCCAGTGGAATATTACTCAGCCATAAAAAGGAACGAAACTGGGTCATTTGTAGAGACATGGATGCATCTAGAGACTGTCATACAGAGTGAAGTAAGTCAGAAAGAGAAAAACAAATACCATATATTAACACATATATGTGGAATCTAGAAAAATGGTACAGGAGAACCAGTTTGCAAGGCAGAAATAGAGACACAGATGTAGAGAACAAACGTATGGTCACCAAGGGGGGAAAGGGGGTGGTGGTGGTGTGATGAAAATTGGGAGATTGGGATTGACATATGTACAACAGTATGTATAAAATAGATAACTAATGAGTACCTGCTGTATAAAAAAAATGATTAAATTTTAAAAATTAATTAATTAAAAAACATAAGAACCATTTTGCTCATTATACTATTATATGTAGGATATTTTTTATTTTTAGTTCATTCTCTAAAGCCTTTTCCCATAGCCCTGTAAATATCACAGACTGAAGCCTGTAAGTCTTATTTAAATTCAGCTATTTTTTTATATATATATGTAAAGTCTTACCATCTCCTAAAAAGCTATAAAACGGAAAACTCTAATTGTAGGATCACACATTAACAAGCACTTACATGTGTATCATGGTTTCTGGTTTAGGAACTAGTGTATATATGCAGTCTTCTGTACAGGGGTTCTCTGTTTAGTGTGTTTGTTTTCCACATTGTGTGTTTTTATTTTTCTAGTTGTTTTTTCTCTGTATTTAGATGATTATACGCTTTGAATTGGAAGAAACATCCACTGAGGTGGATTCACCTAGCATCCTTAGGTGAAACTCCATCACTTAGGTGAAACTCCATCTCAAACCTGAAATTCCAGGGTGGGCAGGGTGAAGGGGGTTAGTTAGGGAGAAAAGGGGATGGTAGTGTTTCCTTTAGGCTTCTACACTTCCAAGTTACCAAAGGTCAGCCTGGACCAAGGATACACCTTTAGTCATTAAAAAAATTCCTCTTATATTGAACTGAAATTTACTTCTTTGTAATTACTTCCCACTGGTCCTAGTATGGTCTCTGAAGCTACTTAAGATAAATATGAAATACATATGAAATATGTTCATTGGAATATGAATTCAATATGAAATCTGCATGAGAACCCCAAGTGTATGAGGCCACTTATGCTTCCTTAAACATGTCTTCCCAGGCTCAGGTCACCTGTTTGAGTCTTTCCTGTGTGGAAGTTTCTAGAGCCTTACCATCCAGCCCAGTTTTTTTGTTTCTGGGGGGATTTTTTAAAGGGCATTTCCATCCTTGTCTTGAAACTTCCATGAAATCTTATAAGTTGCCTACCAAAACCTTTCCCACTGTTGCCAGCATAAATACTTCTATACACATGCATGTACGTGTGGACAAAGAAACGGCATTCATTTCTTCTTTGAATGCAGAGGGGTGACCAGAAACCATTAACATCAAAAGCACTTTTAATTTCTTCATTTCTGCAGAGACAATAAAGCCTTACTTTCAGGTGGATCATGATATTTTTTCAAAAGCTCCACATTTCTAACATTATTTGAGAAAACCATCCTTCCTAGTCTAATATGTAAGGTTTATCTTGATTGAAAAGTGTTAAATGGAAGTTCTGAGTCTGCAGTCACGAAAGCATCTTGTCTTCTTTCCAGAGAATGCAGGGCAGAAGACGAATGTTGGCTGCAAATTAAACTTTCAGCCGTCTCCAACCGTCCGACAGAGCGGTCCCCAAATCCTGCCCTGTCAAGCGATGGAAAAGGTTGTGCTCCTGACACCCGGGTGCGAAGGTCCGGCCCACCGGGCTCCTCTAGGAGGGCCCAGAGACCGGTGCGCTGGCCCACCAGCGCACCGCAGGGACAAGAGACAAACCGAAACACCTGCCCTCCACCAACGGCTTTGAGTACCACGTGCACCCACACAATTTTCTGGTGAAGAAAAGGTTCAGGACACAGCATAACAAGTTGTTCAGAAAACGATTTTGATTAAAAAAAACATACACAACAAAGTAAAATCTATTTTAAACAGCATACACTCTTCACTTTTGTCTTTAAACGAATTTGTGCTGGGCACTTGCCCCTAAGGTTCTTCTCATGGTAACCTCATGAAATAGGCATGACCATCACCACTTCCTAGATGCACTCAGGGGTCTTAGGACCTGCTCAGAATGCCTGTAAAGGAGCAACGCGAGGAGTCAGACCCAGACTGTCTTACTCCAAACCTGAGGGGTCCCTCTATCCTTGCCACTATGTCTGAGTATGCAAATAAAAGTCCAACACTATGAACCAACTCAAAAAAATGATCTCATTTTGAAACCCAACCGGTGAAGTACAGGTATGAAAATACAGCTCTTGATATTTTACATTCTACCCTAGATTCTCCTGTCTTTCAGTTTCTAAGTTGGGCCATGCTAGCTTGCTGAAGATGTTATCTGAGCTCTGGAATAGCAGTTAAAATGCCACTCGGGAGGGAATGGCGATGCACAGAACAGCAAAGGCAGAAGGATGGAAAACACACATCCTATCAGAAGAAACCCATTCTCAGGTCCGGTAGTAGTGGAGCTGGGAACTTAGAGACCATGCTACCTAAACTCACCAGAGACACACGGGACGAGCCCTCTCCTTTCTAGAAAAGCAAATCCTTTAAGACTGTACTAAAACCTACGATCTATAGGAAACCTCCTTAGTTTGTTTTCACCCTGATTTTATATAATAAAGGATAAGAATAATTTATTTTCTTTCTCTCTAAACGCGTTTCTATTTGGTGATTTCATCATTCTCCTTGAGTCACGTTTAGTGTATGTTTTTTCTCCCAGACATGCTACAGTCTCTTTGGAGTCAGGGATCATGACTTCCTTCTTTTACATCAATCAAATGAAACTATTTGGATGATGCAAAACATTATCCCGAATACAGTAAGAATTTTTAAATGCTCATTACGCTAGCCACTTCTCTGAAATCAATATGTTAATTCTAAGTAATTAAAAAGCCTGGGACACAGTAGACATGCAAAAAAAATTCCCGAATGAAAATTAAAATATAGTATTAGAAAACACACTTATCATCAATAAGAGAAATCTCACCTCTTTCCTCTGATCAGCATTGACCAATAGCCTGGTTCCTCTTCTCCTAGGAGAAGACACTGGAAAGAGAACATTTCATTATCAAGGTCCTATTTGCTCGTGTAGTAGTGTATTGTAGCATTTCATATGATAACTTTTCATTACCTTATAAACAGAAAAGAATATGAATTCACATTGACATATACTGCTTAATATTTAAGGCCAAGTTTAACATTTGAACAATAAGTTCTTCCTTTTGGCACAAAACTGGAAATTTACTGTCCTTTCAACTATTCAAGATTTACTCTGGTATTTCAGTATTTAATCTTATTATTTATAAACATAACTGCTGGTAGATTTTTAAATTTGTCATTGTATAAACGTCAAAAAATACATCAATATGTTTTAATTCTTAAAATTCTGAGAGAAACGAAACGTATCTTGGTAGAGACAAAAGAAACACATTTTATATACACCATTTAAATATTCCAACACTAAGGACCTACTGTATAGCACAGGGAACTATACTCAACATTTTGCAATAAGCTAGAAGGGGAAAGAATCTAAAAAATAATAGATACATACATATATGTATAACTGAATCACTTTGCTGCAAACCTGAAACTAACAGGGCATTGTAAATCAAGTATACGTCAATAAATTATTTTTTAATTCCAAAATTTAGTAAACAACGTTTGTAGACACCTATTTAGATCAAAGTCCTGTACTTTCTAGAAAGTGTACAATTTTTCTTTTGTGAGTGTCTATGAACAGGCTGCCAACCTGGTGCTCAGATTCCCTCATGGTGGACACCTAAGCCTCAGCTCCCAACTGTGACATCTTTGATTGCCAACGATGACTGAGATTCCCAGCGGGAGTGAGGACCCCTTCATCACACTGGTCTGTTACACAACACAAAACAACTTGCATCTTTCACCTTCACACATACACAGTCTCAGTAGTGAGGAAGGTGTTTTTGTTTGACTTTCTATCTCTAATTTAAAACCCTTGTTCATGTAGCCCAGCTTTCTGTGTCCATTCAAAAAGGTACACCCTGAGTTACCAGGATTACGTCCTGCTTATAGAGAGAAATGGGCAGCTCGGCGTGAACACGCATAAGCCTGCATTCAACAGTGACCGGCTCCAGGCTGGGTCCCGCACTCCTTGCTTCCCGACCAGGATCAAACCGCTGGCTCCTTTCCAGAATTGTCTATTCAGAGGAGCTTCCCCAGAAGCCGGCATGCCATCCCCTCCCTTCAGGAGGGCTGCGAGCGCAACACACCACTCCCAAATCTGCACTTGATTTTTCCATTCTAAAAAAAAAGTCACTCTAACTGTTGAAATCTTCTCTGGAAATTTCATGTTAAATGGATTAAATGCACAAATTACTTAAGAAATATGCAAGTTTGAGCAAAATTTCTTTAGACATTTCTGTGGAAACAGCACACAACCACATATGGGGTAATGTGAAAGATAATATTGCTTGTAAAACCCGGAACGTAGTGTCAACTTAAAAAATATTCACAACCAAAAAATAAAAATAAGAAAAATATTCACAACCTAAAACTTGAGTTATGTTTTATTCAGCAGGAATTTTTAGGACTTCAAGCCCGGGAGGAAGCATGTCAAGTAACCCTGAGAGAGCTACATCCTTTGTTTACCGATATGGCAGGAAACAGTCCATTTATCAGTATGTTAGAGAAGAGAGACTAGAATATTCATTCATGGCATTAACGTGAATGCATAGTTAATAAAAGGTGATGCGCACCTCAAAATACTTTGCCTCAGCATTTTGTCCATAGAAAAACTATCAGTGACTATCAGCCTGTCGTGTTCCCCATGGATCTACATTGCCTAAACCAGTCCTGGCACGGTGAGCAGTTAATAAATATTTATGCAAGAATCCAGAGGGTTTCATCATAGAATACTGCAGACCTAAGGGAAGGTGGCACTCAACCACCGAACTCTATGAGGTTCTCATGAAGGTCATTTGAACCAACCAGTTTATCCAAACGAGCCACGAGCCATGCAGAGGTGCCGGTGTAAGTTTCACTTACTTCCAAATGATTGCAGCCTCTTACTTGCTGAAAAAGTATGCTTCCATTAGCATAAGTGATGCTGTGTGACGTTACTAGCATTACATGACTCAATAAAGAAGCGTTAGCTTACATATTTCCTTGCAGCCTTACTTGAAAATCTCATGTTCTCAAACTTCAAGCAGGTTTGGGGAACCCTGGTTTCTCATCACTCAGGCAATCTGCATTTGTGCGCGGTTCTGAGCAAGAAGCGCGTGCTCCACTTTTAGTGAGATGGATTTCTTCTTTGGTGAGAGAAGCAGCCCAAGTAACGCACTGAGGGAAAAAAACGTGTAGTTTTGTTCACCCTCTGAACTGTAGTTTTTGATGATTACTGCTATCACTGATGTCAGTGCACTAAACAAAACATCGAACACATAAGCACATTAGAGGGCTTATTTAAGAAATGACATTAAAAATCAATATAGTTTTAAAAATATAGTTTTAAAGTATTTAAAAAATGGTTCTCCTGTAATATTAACCTAATTGGAAGGCAGATTATAGCACTATTTCCCAGAATTAACTGCTAAAAAGTGAAAAAAAATTATTCAAATTCAGAAGAAAAAAAGGATAAATACAAACTTTTTAATTTTATATTCTGGAGTTTTTGTTTGGTTTCTGTTCCACAAGTTTCCTCCTGAATCAGCTTCCAAAACTTCTCACTGGCGTTCATGTTCTTCAAGATTCCACATTCGGTCGGTTCATTTTGCAACCCTACAATCTTATTTTTCAAAAAGAACAGTATGTATGTATACTGATACATATATATAGCAAAGTGACATTTTTAATGGCAAATTATGTCAGTGGGTAATTAGAAACTTAAAATCCCATTTCTAAGCACCAAAGGATAACATCTGGATAACTTCCAACTATCTAGTTAGGAAAGGGTTATTTTCAACAGTAACTGACACCAAAAAAATAACATCTTTGAAAGTCTCTGTCCCTTAATTCTAGGGGGTATTTATATTTTAAAACTAAAGGAAACAATTTGAGGGGTAGTAAACTGTTCTCCTTTCTTTCTTTAATCCTAGGTAGTGGTAACTAGGAGTTAATACAAGGGGAATTCTTTGGAGAGGATGACAGGGGAGAGGAGGGCTTTAGGAAAGGAAGGGAGAAAGGGGTGGGTAGGCTTGAGGGCAATGAGAGGAAGTAGACAAAGGTATCTTTCCCTTAAAATTCAGTTTCTAGCTTTATCTCCCTTTGACATGGAGACGCTAGAACTACCATACACTGTAAACCAGTTGTCCCATAGGAATACGCTGCTTGTGATAAATGACGTGTTTGCCAAGTTCATAGAAAACAGGCACCAGGAGTCTCACCTCTTCTAAATATCATTTCATCTCTTAGAAATTGGGGGCCACATCAAACTGATAAGGCCTGTTTTAGGAGGTATAACTAGATTTATGAAATAGCTTCTTTAAAATAGCACCTCCCCAGAAGAATCCTCTAATTTACCCAAGGATTTATAACTTGAGGGTGGAATTTTCCATTCAAGTCAAGACTACAGTCAGGAAGCACAGGGCTCTAAAAAGATGGGGGGATAAGTTTTGGAGGTTGCCAGTGTAGCTTACATCAGCACCGATCAGACAATTTTTTCAGTCTGATGTCTAGGGCAATTCCTCATTTATTAATACATGAGGTTGTTTTATGCGGACACCTTGGACTTCCTCAGATACTCAGGGCAGGGGCCCCTGCAGGTAGGTCCCTCCCTCCCTCACAGGGAAGAGCTTTCTCCTTCACCAGGGCTGTTCTCAGGACTCTGCTCAAAATGAAGTGTCGGTCTGGAATGAGATTCATCACCAGTCCGCGCTTTGGCACGGACAGCCCCCCAAGAGCGTAAAGCGTTTGGGGGCCGTGGTGTTCGGGTCTCTCCTACTGTCCAGCTCCCAGCATTTCACGTGACCCCGAGAGGCTGATGAGGGCCGGCATTGCTCGCACCTAAGCCTGGGCAGAGGGGCTCCAAGAGCAAAGCCTTGCCCCAGAAGGGTTGAGGGGGCCCGGGACCCCCAATTCCTGAGTCACTCTGACGATGAAGCGCATTTGAGGCCGGACACACAATACTGCGGAGTGAGAATGCCTGTCCCGGGGTTCTCAGCCGTGCGCCCAGCCCCGGCCCGTGTCCTACCAGGTAGGCGCCGGAGCGCGGGGTACCCGCGGGGCGCCCGGCTGTGCGCGCGGAGGCTGTGCGCTGGGGCGCCCGTCCAGCTCCAGCAGTGCGCTGTAGAGAAGGAAAGAGAAGTCGCGGTCAGTCTGCGGTGCAGTAGCTGGGAAACAAAGGCGAAAACAAATGACAAGTAAACATCCAGCCACAGGAAGCCATTAAGCAGAGTGGGCGCTAATGAGCGCGCAGCGGGGACCCGCCGCCCGCCGCGCGCCCCGCCCGTCGAGGAAGCGGCCGCGGCCCCCAATCCTCCCGGAGCCCCGCTGGCGGCCGTAAACCTGCCGCGCTCTTCTGTCCCCTTCAAGTCGAGCCATTAGAAGCCGCAATTACTGTCGTCCCCAATAAGAGGACCCCGGGGGGACAAAGAAAAGAAAATTGGGATGCCTTGATCTCGCACGTTCGCACGCCTTGCCGGGCAGCGAGTGGAAACCTCAGCGGAGGGGGCGGGGAGGGGGAGGGGCCTCCACCAGCTCCAAGGTAAAGGGACTCGGAGATGTGAGTGCCAGCGCACGTTCCAGAGAGTCTTTTGAAACAGTTTCTCGTAAAAATCAGTCCTTTTGAATAACCAAATGTTCCTTTGTGCGCCCTTAAATTTTAAACCATTCTTTAAAACTTTTTTTCAAGTAGCAGGGGTTTGTCAAGCAAGGGTTGACGGCCTCACTTTAACTCTGCCGTCTGAACTATTTAAGATGCCTTAGAGCTCGCTTTGATTTGCGGAGCGATGGTTCTTTCCCCGGACTCGGGCGGATGCGCCGGGGCAGGTGGCGCGGCACCCGCGGTCCCGGTGCGTCCTCCGCGGGGCCCAGCCCGGGCCTCGGCGATGGGCCAGGTCTTTGCTGCAGCGACACCCCGCGGTCAGCCCGGGCGTCCCAGTCAAACCCCTGCCCCGTCCGCCTCGGCCCCCGGGTCCTTGGGCCCTGGGAACCCACAGGGTCTTCCCTCCCCGGGTTCAGCGCCAGACCACACACGGAGATGGGCTTAGAAACCTAGAGAGCTATGCAAAGGAGCTTCCAACAGAACCTGCCTTTTAAGCCTGTTTACCTTTAACATTTTTTTAAGAAAGTGAGAAAGTGCTTACGGTAAATTTCAGAAAAATCTGCATTAGATGCTCCGGCAAGCAAAGATTCACTAGGCATCACCTAAGACTTGAGAATTATTTCTTTATGGTGTCTTTATATGTGATAAGTTCCCTTTGTAGGAAGAAGAAAGACATTTAATCATAAATCTATAGATACATATGAAGATATGAACATTGGTAAAGTTTAAGGAGAGATAGCCACAAATCACTTTTTTTTTTTAAACCACAAATCACTTTAACTAAATAATCCTAAAAGGAATTGCAGTGCAGCATGGTTATTTCCCCACTAAGGCGATTCTACTGTCTTCTGGGTTTTTGCGCCTTTATGTTTTTGTAGGTTTGTCTTTCTCAATGAAAACTCACTGCTTACCAGCCACTACATAAAGCTTCATATGTGAAATTCTCTTTTGAATCGGTCTTAACATCTTATCCCCTTATTAGCTAATTAGTTGAATTAAATCTTTGATACATGTTTGGGTTTTTTTTACTAAAAAAAAAATCAGTTCACCCATTTCTCCCACCTTCCAACTCCCCACCGATCTGTACTCTGTATCTATGGGCTTGATTGGGGGCGGGGGGTGTTTTATTTTTTAGATTCCACATATAAGAGAGATCATATAGTATCTTTCTACATTTAATTTATTTCACTTAGTATAATGCCCTTGAGGTCCATCCATTTGTCACAAATGGTAAATTTTCATTCTTTTTGATAGCTAAATAATACGCCCTTGTATATGTGTACTACATCTGCTTTATCCATTCACCCATCAACGAACACTGAGGTTGTTTCCATGTCTCGGCTATCGTAAATAATGCTGCATGAACATGGGGGTGCAGATATCTTTTTGAGTTAGTGTTTTTGTTTTCTTTGGATAAATACCCGGAAGTGGAATTGCGGGATCATATGATAGTTTTATTTTTAATTTTTTTGAGGAAGCTTCGTACTGTTTTCCATAGTGACTGCACCAATAAACATTCCCACCATGAGTGCACAAGGGTTCCCTTTTCTCCACATCCTTACCACCATTTGTTATTTCTTGTCTTTTTTATAATAACCATTCTAACAGGTGTAAAGCGATATCTCATTGTGGTTTTGATTTACATTGCCCTCATGAATAAGAATGCTGAGCATTCTTTCCTGTACCTGTTGCCATGTGTATGTCTTCTTCAGAAAAATGTCTATTCAGATCTTCTGCTCATTTTTTAATTGGATTGTTTGGGGGTTTTACTATTGAATTGTATGAGTTCTTTATATATTTTGGATATTAGTCCCTTATCAGATATATGATTTGCAAATATTCTCTCCTTTGCTAGTTTTTTTTTTTTTTTTTTTTTGGTGGGGGGGGAACCTCACCACGTGTCTTGCAAGATCTCAGTTCCCCGACCAGAGACTGAAGCCGGGCCATGGCAGTGAAAGCCCAGAATCCTAACCACTAGGCCACCAGGGAACTCCTGCCTTGCTAGTATTTTGTTGAGGATTTTTGCATGTATGCTGACCTGTAGTTTTCTTTTCTGTGGCATCCTTGTCTGGCTTTGGTATCAAAATAACGCTGACTTCATAAGATGAATTTGGAAAAGTTGCTGAAACAATAAAGGAAAGTGTTTGCCTTTCCACTACTCATGTGTTCAACACAATTATGAAAATTTAAAACTATTTAAAGATCCTCCTTTTAAAAAATGTATTGGTAAAAGTTAATAGATGAATAAAACTGAGGGAAAAGAATCTTCTACCTCTCTAACACTTAAATTTTTTTAAAATAAACAGCATAATGTATGGTAAAGGACATAAGTTTTGGGGGTACACCTAACTTGGGCTCAAATCCAAGCTCTGCCCTTATGGGCAAGTTACTTAACATCTCCTACCCTCCGTTTTTTCAGCTTTAAACTAGACTTAGTAATAATATCTTTCTCCCAGGATTGTTCTGAGGATAAGATCATGTCTGGAAAGTGCCTGGAACTATCTGGTAAACAGTAGGAGATCAAAGCACAATAAGTAACCCTTTTACACCCCATGAGTCTACGTTTGATCTAGTAAACTATCAACTAAAACTGGAGGGCTAAAAAATACAGAAAAATTACTACTATGTGCAAAATTGTCTTAAAATCTTAACATTTATCTATTTCATAAATTAACTGGGCTATAAATATTCTAAAGATATACTCAGATTAATAAAAATAATGATGCAAGCTAATGATCATATAGCCATTGAAATTTTTACCATTTATTGGCATCACACCCTTTACTTGTGTTAAAGGAATAAATTGCATGCACTAATTATGTGTTGCTGTGTAACGAATTACCACAGCTATAACAGCTTCAAACAATACACATTTATGAGCTCCCAGTTTCTGTGAGTCAGAAGTCCAGGGATGGATTAGTGGGGTCTTCTGCTTGGTCTCACAAGGTGTTGGCCAGGCTGTGCTCTCATCTGGAGGTCTGACTGGGGAAGCATGCATACCACTGCTCATGAAGATGTTGACAGTATTCAGTTTCCTTTAGTTATAGGACTATGGTCACCAACATCTTCAGAATCAACAAAGGGAGAGAAAGTGAGTTTACTAGCAAGATGGAATCTTGTAGATTGTACCATGGTCACCAGAGCGACATCCAACACCTTTGTCGTGAGCTATTGATAAGAAGCAAGTCACAGGTCCTGTTCTGTGACTCAGGGGAGGCATTAAGTACCAGGAGGCAAGAATCAGGGGGCCACCTCAGAGTCTGTCTGCCACCATCCACCCTCTGGCCTTTATTATTCATGTCCCTGTCATATGCAAAACACATTCAGCCCCTCCCAGGGTTCCCAAGATTCTTATCTCTTATAGCATCAACTCAGAGTCCCAAATCTCCTCATTTAAATCAGGTCAAAGGTCAGAGAAGCCTCTTGGGAATAATCTTTAAGTTCAATTTCTGCCCATCTATGGACCTGTGAAACTGAAAAGTCGTGTCCTCAACTCACCCAATGTACAACCGTGGGACAGGCAGCAGATAAGGACTATCGACAGTTCAGTTTGAAAGAGGAGAAAAAGGAAGGTAAAGGGGAGTCTCTGCTCTATAGCAGCTCTGAAGCCAGATGGGTGAGCTTGGAAGTTCCTTGATTAAGCTTCAAGGCCTGAGGATAATTCTCATGGCTTCACCATCTGGGTTCTTGGTTCTACCTTCTGAGTCTTTCCTTTGTTTTGAAATGAAAGGTAGCACATGTGTACAGCTGAGTAGCCTTCTCAGCCTGCTTCCTGACAGTGGAATTTGGGAGGTTTGTGCTCTTCCCATTCCTTTCTGCCCAAGCTGCCAGTGTTCTTGCAGAAGTAATTTTCTCAGAAACGTTGTGTGTCTCCCATGGACTTCAATGGGATTCACTCCATGAAACTAAAACCTCGCTCATAGATCTTTTTGAGAAGACCCCTTTTTGTCTGGATCCTGCTGAGATGACCCTGGGTCGATGCCCTGAAGCTCCTTAGAGGCCCCAGGATTGGTTGATAGGCTCTGAGGCTCCCCCTTAACCCCTTGAAAAGGTCCTGGTGTGACTGGACTCCCCGACCTTGGTGTCTTTCTGAGGCCTCATCAAAACTTTGTACAGTCGCGTCCTTGGCTTCTCCTCCCAAACATAATGTCTTAATTGTAATACGTTTTACCACATCTGGAGAGGTTGACACCTTGTTTTCAGACTTCTGGACGCCAGAACTGTGAGGGACTAAACTTTGGTATCAACCGCCCAGTGTGTGGCCACGTGTTCTGCAGCCCTAGGGAACTACTACGCTGAACTAAAGAACAGATGCAGCTGCTTTTGAAACCGGCGAGCAGTGTACCTGGAGTAACATCAGCTGGTGGTCTTGTGAGGTCATCTTCACTTCCAGGCAAATGTCATTTGCATATGTCTACTTTACACGTCGCCCGCCAGTGTGCCTCTGTCCCCTCCTGGGCTGAATTCCTGAGAAATCTCCTGAGTTTTGGAATGTGGCCTCCCTCACCAGACTGCCTGAGCCCAACTCCCAGCTCCGCGCTTTCTAGCTGGGTTTCCGGGACATACCTGACCTCTGCATGCTCCATTTTTCTCATCTGCAGAAGGGGAAGGGGAATAGCAGAACCCACCCCACGCGGTTGTGAAGACAGCTGAACTGACGCATGCAAAGTGCTGCAAGAGCACCTCCCTGGAGAGGGCAGTGGGGGGCTTGCTGTCGCGCACGTGTCATACGTCTCGTGCTGAGGATGCAAACATTTGTGGAATGAGCGATGATTTAATATTATGTCCTAAACATTCAATTCGTTTTGGTATTTTTTTTAAAGGTATCATTATATGTGTTTGTGTGTCTTTACCATAAGCCGCATCAGATTCCTTCAGGCAGTAGTATAAATTAAAAACAACAATTCATCAGGCCCTTTTCTACTCCAGAAATCTAAGAAGTAAAACTTCAGCCATTCAGAGGCTTAAAGGATTGAGATAAGATGGATTGTCAGGGTGCCCAGATGACAGGATTTTGAATAAAGTTTGAAACATTACATTCGTTTTTCATTTGTTCTTTTCAAAAATGCATCAGCTCCTTCCCCGGCTTTTTCTTTTTCGCTGTGTATTATTATAGTGAGTTTTACAAAAAATAAACATATAAGACTAAATCATCAACGCTTCACATTATGTTTCTAAAACGTAATCAAAGTGATTTCCACTTTCAAGCACCCTCCAAGTCCCCTGCAGTCTGCTGGGTTCTGCTTTCATTACCTAATTCGACAGCTGTGTGTTGAACATATTATAAGCCAAACCCTGTTCTGTGCTCTGGATCTATTGAACTCAATATGAACCCACAGCAACCTTGCAAGATGGACATTTTGTTTCATAGGTGGGAAAACCGCCCTAGAACCAGGTCTCTCGGTGACCGCAGTGCAGGCTGGTCTGACTGGGTTGCCCCATGCATCCTCTTGTGATGAGCTTCGACACCTGTCGTCTACAGAGTGGAGCTGGTGTGCACAGTTTGGCGTTTTGATTTTTTACTTATATGGTGTGCACATTTCCAAGTAATGTAGGTTTTACATAATTATTAGGGTAACATTATTACATCCCAGTAGCTACCTGGATTCGGCTAATTTCCATTCAATAAATATTTTTTGACTGCTTATGTGCTGGCTCCTGTTAAATGCTGGGGACACAAAAGTAATCAATATAGGGTCCCTACCCTCAAACTTTTATCTCTCCAGGAGACAAACATGTGAAAAACTAAGTGTAATGCAGTGTGATACGTGTGTTTACCAATGATTAGACACGGAGCTATTGCTATCTCGGCTGTTACCAATGCCGCTAATACACATATTTTCTGTCTACCCCAGGTGCTCATTTCACAGGTGGGACTGCTGCATCAGAGGGTGGGGACAGTTGCCCAGCACAATCTGATGACCAGACTGGTCCCCAGAATGAGGAATCTGCTTACTTGGTCCCCTGTGGCCTCCCCAGGGTGGGGATTTTTATTCTGGCTACTTTGATAGTAAAATGGCTATAACTCAAGTGACTCCAATTTAAGTTTACCAGTTGAGTTGCACATTTTTTTCTTTTTTTTTTTTGGCTGTACGCAGGCCTCTCACTGCTGTGGCCTCTCCCGTTGCGGAGCACAGGCTCTGGACGCGCAGGCTCAGCAGCCATGGCTCACGGGCCCAGCCGCTCCACGGCATGTGGGATCTTCCCCGACCGGGGCACGAACCCGTGTCCCCTGCATCAGCAGGTGGACTCTTAACCACTGAGCCACCAGAGAAGCCCAAGTTGAACTTTTTAATGTAGAAGTCTGTTTTTTCTATTCCCTCACGTCCAGGCTCTAGTCCTGGTTCTGCCATGTGCCCTCTGTCCCTCACTGTGAGGTCACGAGGCTTCATATAATCTGTAAACACACGTTGTTGCTGTCGATGTGGAACTGTTAATATCCTTTGAATATCTGATTAGCCAAGTGTGTTATATGTTTATCAGTATCAATCCATATATATTTTGGATGTAAACTTTTATCCTGTTTTCACATTTATTATTTTTAGATTTCAGTGTCTTTCTTATTATATGAAGTTTCTTTTCATTGTGTATAAAGGTTTTTATAATGTTATTGGGTTAAATCTAACAGCTGTGTCTCTGACTCTATTATTTATATCCAATAGGCAAAAATTAACTTCTCCATCATTGAGATGAACAAATTGATCCACTAAAAAAAAAAAAAAATGTGCTGTTCACTGTTCACCTGGCTTGAAATTGGGGTGTGTGAAGAGTAAACCTAAGGTAAGGCATTTATCCTGTAGCCCTTCCCTCCTCCTCTGGTTTATTATTCCAGTTTGTTACCGATTCGGCCTGCGTGACTTTGGATTTCTTTCTGCGGTTGGTTCCTGCGGCCTGTTTCACAATTCCGTACGGATAATTAGCACTGCACGATGGCCGTCTCCCTCTCGTTACTTCACTGGGGAGTAGAGGGCTCACCTTCTAACCCGGTCCAGAGAGTGGAGAAGGCGGGGAGTGGGAGCCACTCGAGGACACGCAGACGCTCGGGCCCTGGACCCTCTCCACTCTCTCCGAAGCCACGAGCCTCTCCCCGTGGCGGCCCCGAAGCCCTGCCCGCTGTGTGTGTGTGCTGCCACCCCGCTTCCCACCGGTGGCTGGTTTGCCACGGCCGGCCAGGTCCCCAGAGGCCTAGTTTCCTGCTCTGGGGACAGAGGTGCCACTCTTTGTCCCCCCAGCTGCCCCGTCTTGGGCCGCTGCTGTCTCTGTGCTGCCCATTGTGTCCCTCCCCAAGCCTCGTCCCCACTGGGTTGAGGGGGAGGAGCAAGGTTGCCCCCATACGTGCTCACCGCTCTGCCGTCTCCAGCTAAGGGGCAGCTCCGGTCCTAAGTTCCGAGAAGGGAAGGTGGAAGGTACTTTAATGACTTAAACATCCGATTGTTCTTTCCTGCTGTCTATCAGTCGGTGGCTCAATCCTTCAAGTCTAGGGCTCGTCTTGAGGTGCCCCTGCGGTCCTGTGGGCCCCAGAGTCTCAGGTCCCTGCATCCTCATCACCTCAAAGGCCTGTGAGGGGCGGGTGAGGGCCCAGGCCGGGCCTGCCCAGGGCCTCGCTAGATTTCAAACAGGGAGAAACGTTTCTCACAACTCAGCCACGTGCCTAGGTCCACAACCTGTGCATTACTGTGTTGACTATCTCAGGAGCTACGCAAACCATCCTGGTTGCCTTCTTCTCTCTCGGTTTTTTTGCCCTGAGACTGTCATTCTTACTGTTTTATTGCATCCTCTTACCATGTTAATTCTCTACTTCTAATCTGTCATGGGCTGGGAAAACAGATACATATCTGTTAGAATTGGATAGAAATAAGAGTTTTTAAAAGCCTACAAGTATCATGACCATATTTATAAACAACAGCAACAAAATCAGATACTTGGTTGGCCAACTGCACGGAAAATAAAAAGTCTCCACAAAGTCCTGATGAATATTTATCCTGCCTACCAGGAAAATGCATGAGCTTACATGAATGCCTTTATACAAAAGGCCATTTGAGAGGCTGGAAGGTCAACTAAAAGAGTGTGTAGGAGCTTAAAATCTAGAGCCTTCTGCCTGGGTTCAAATCCCAGCTCTGCCGCTTACAAGCTACATCACTTTAACAAGTTACTTCACTTCATGGTACCTCGATTTTCCTCATCTGTAAAATGGAGTTGAAAATAACAGCGTCTAGCTGACGTGGTTTTTGTAAGAGCCAAGTTAGTTGATACATAAAAGCACTTAGAGGTGGTCTGGCCTGTAGAAGTGCTTGCTGTTACTATATTTTTATCAATTTTATCAATATCAATTTATATACAGTACGTGGACTCTATGACATCTGTTTTGTTTATTTAAGGTCGTTGAGCTTATTTCCTATAATCGGTAAAGTTCAGAAGGGCTCAGGGTGCTGGATAGTTAATCCTGTGTGGGAGAGAGATCACAGATGCTTCAGGGATGGATTAACGATGTGATAGAGAGGGTTGATCTCGTCCTGTCTTTGCAGTATGATTTTAAAAGTTACACACGCGTATTGACACACATACATATACATATGCACACATCTCAGGCATTCATTTGTGCAAAATAATAAAGGCAGATTTAATGTCATCATGACTAGCAAAAAGCACTCTTCTGAGAGCAATGAAAATAATAATGCTACTGTATTGAAATGGATTGTCTCGATTTAATTCTGATTGCTTTCTTTTCGGGTTACAATGTAGTCTTTCATTGTAACCCAAGCATAGTCTTCTCCACTGAGTTCAAGGCCACAGGAAATTGTAGATTCCCTGACACAAAGCACTGTTTTGATTTTTTTAAAAAATCAATTTTTTCAGTGTTTTGTAAGCAAAGCCCATAAAACAAATATTTGCTGTTCACCGAATGTATGCAAAGTAGCAAAAGAAATAGAATTTTCTATTATTTTGAAAACCAATTATTTCTGGTACCAGAAATAATTTAATTATAATCCTTTTTTCCATTACTGATACCTATATTTTTATTATCTATTTGATATGTCTTCAAGTACAATTATTAATAGAACAATGCCCACCTGAAAAATGTTTGCTGAAAATAATGAATGATATGCTATTTCTAACCCATCAAAGTCTGCCAAATGCTAGCACTTTCCCATAAGTCTCAGTTCCTACTAAATTATTCACATTTATTATATTAATATGCTTTAAGTTATCAATTTCATCTTGGGAATTACTGACTCTCTGAGAGGACAAGCTTATATCAGGTTCTTCTTTTCTGGGAGTGGAGGTTGGGAAACCTCCTCTTCTATGGACTGGGTTAGGGCGGGGCTGGTATCTTTCATTCAAAGCACTGGCCATGGGAATTCCCTGGCGGTCCAGTATTTAGGGCTCCACGATTCCATTGCAGGGGGCATGGGTTCGATCCCTGGTTGGGGAACTAAGATTCCTCAAGCTACAAGCAGCGTGGCCTAAAAACATTTTTTTTTAATTAAAAAAAAAAAGCACTGGCCGTGTGTATGGAATGACTGTCCAGCTCGTTGAAAGGAGCCCTGGCATCACAGTCCCTGCAGAATCGACGGGCTGATGCCTGTCGCCAACTCTCCCCAAAATATCTTGCTTTGCATTTGTCCAGCTCTCTCCTCTAGAAACTTAATCCTCCTAACAACAAATGCCACCACCGCTACGCTATGCTTGAGACAAAGAAGTGGCATACATGCTCACAGCTACTTGAAAAGAAAAAAAATGGGCACTGAATTTTCCCAGCAAAGATGGTGGCGCCCAGGAAGCCCCTTCGTGGGCCCCTCTTGAAACACATGGTAAGAGAATCTACATGTGAGGGGCTGGAGGAGGGTGGGGGAGGCCGTGGGTAGTTAGGTGTGGCCCTAGTTCCCACTAATTCTATTTCAACAGTCTGCTTGATGTTAATATCTATTAATTTGGTTAAATGTGGAAGTCTAGATCTTTCCAATGAAGGAGAAAATCAAAACCATCGAAAAGTAAAAACAAATTCAAATTTAGCCATTTAGCAAATGTAGCACAATAGAACTCCAAATCACATGTCCTTAAAAGGTGTCGTTACATCCTAATGAAACTAGGCAGAAGAACTTCAAAATGGAAATGCTGAAAGAAGAGATCAATAAAATATAGTATGGAGGAAATTACCCATTTTTAAGGTTTAGCTAATTCAAACCAACATACATTCATTAAAAGCTTAGAATATATTCATGGCGTAAGTGTAATTAAGTAGATAATGAAATAAACGCATGGCTTGCTGTTGTTGTCCGTGTGCCATGTACTAACTCCCCAGTGAGTCTGCGAGCCCCTGGCAGGGAGACCAGATGGTCCCGAACAAGTCACTCCAGGCTCTGGGCGTTAGCTCTTCTCACTGGAAAATACAAGTCCTTCCCTGAGCTGATTGAAAAGGTCCTCCTCTTTCCTCCTTCCTTACAAAGCCCTATGAACCAACCCATTGCCTTCCCCCGCTCATCTTTCTGTTCATTCCCCCAGCATCAAGAAGGCGCTGTGTATGCGGTGATGATGAAATGCCTGTGGACCTCACTGTGCTACGAAGTATACCTTTTTGTATTTCAGCCCAAGATATTTAGCTTATCCATAGACAATAAAACAAAAACAGTTGTTTTGCCTTTTGCCAAATGACACCACATCCCTCTCAAATAGGTTTGTATTGTAGACGTGACTCATTGTACCAAAGACACATAGTCTGGAAATTCGAGGTACGATGGAAATCATATCTTAAATACACAAACAAGGCAACAACGGGGAGTCATTTGAAGCATCTGGATCAGACAGAGGGCTAAGCTTGGAAAGAACTTCGGGAGGGACCCCCCTCCGCGCTCTCCTACTGGGAAAATAAAGTGCTGGACCAAATGATTTCTAAGCTCCGTCTAACTCTGCAGTTGTACAAATTTTAAGAGTTTCACATCCTCGGTCATGAGAAAGATGACGTAACTAAACAAGTCCACTAACGTCTTTAAGATCTTCAATAAATCAGTCTCAGAGACAGGAAGATTTTGTCCAAAAAACTCCCCCTATTTTAACTTCTTGGAAGCATCGAAATTTTACCGACAATATTTGCTGGACATGATTAAACACTTTAAACCTTTGCGTTAAAAGTTGATGTTTTTTTCTCTTTTTACTCTCCGGAACCATTTTTAATCTACTTTAACCATGGCGTGTTATTCTGAGTAGGAAATCTATTCTTTAACGTCCATAAGTATTTGGTTAGAGATCTTTTTATAACTTCCTCATAGGAACATGGTTCAAAGTCTACCGCATTTCAGTAATTGTTTGCCCCGCCCCAAAATAAAAGCATTAGTTAGGTGTTCGTATAAATTCCACACAAAATGCAAGTCCTTTGTAGTCACTAAATTTCCTCAGAATATTTTCTAAAGGGTCTCACCTACGGCTTTAAAAAGGAGGGCAGGAAAAACGCCAGTTGCAAACTCCCGCTCTCATTAGGGCTCCCTGTCAGAAATTGGTTAAGGAGCCGGGAATAAGGGGTCATTTTCCTTTAAAATGGAGAGGAGTTTCTTTGGGAAGGAAATTCCCTGAGGAAGTTGTTTTAGAACAAATCACTGTTCAGGAGGAAGCCAGCAAAAGGTGGGAAGAGGTTCCCTTTGATTTCCCAGGCTGTGTATTTGGGCTGAGACCAGACAACGTTTTATGCACATATTAATAGAATGCAAATGAGCCTCCCGAAAGGACAGTGGTATTTGACACGAAGTATTGTCAACAGAAAGGGTTTGGGTGTATTTTTTAAATCCCATCAAGGTGCCTGTCAGGGGGGTGGGGGTGGGGGCGGTATTGGGGGCTCCTGGGAACGAATTCCGGGTTTGCCTTCCAGTTGGGTGGCGAGCAAAGAGCTTTGCAGTATGACCTCCACATCAAGGAGGTTTCTGAAGGTGTGAGCATTCCTTCAGAGTCCCCAGGTGCCGGTGTTTATTTAGCCCCACTCCGCTCGCCGAGAGCAGGGCTCTGAACCAGGGGCCTCACCAGAGTCGCCTGGAGCTTCCTCCCACCCTTTGCCGTCCCCGCCTCGCCCCCGGGCTCTGATTCTGCAGGTCAGGGCGGGCGTTTCCCACTGACGCCCATGCCGCTGGTCCAAGGACCAAACTCGGAGAACCACGGCTCTCAGCATCCATTAGATTCTCAGGCCGCCCCCCCGCCCCCGCCCCCCGCAAGCTCGCATTGTTCCTAAAAAGGCGGAAGAAAACTGGAGTTTGCACTACACACGGGATGAGGGAGTTCTGCTCATCGGTGCCAGTAGGAAGCCTAGCCAGCTCCACAGGGTGAGGCCTGTGGGTCAGGTCGTGGGTGAGGAGGTGAGGGAAACCCACGCTTTCAGGTCGTGCAGTTGTGGGGTTTTTTGTTGTTTTTTGTTTGTTTGTTTGTTTTGCAGTTGTCTTTGTACAGAACTGCTCCCTGGTAGGGATATAACAGCCATTTAACTACAGGTTACATTGTGCTATAAGCTATAGACACAGGAGAAACACTAATTGCGTTTCGTTGCTTCACAAACATTTCTTAAATGCCTCCTCTGTGGCAGGCACTGTTGCGGGCTTTCGGATCACTGAGGAAAAAGACAGATCAAACAGATAAACCCTTTCCTCCCCAGTGGAGTTTAGGTGGGGCAACCAGTGAGAAACATACTAAGTCAGTTACGCGGCCTGGGAAGGTGGCCGGTGCTGGGGCAGAAGGAGAAGCAGAGGAACGGGGCGTGGGGAGGACAGCTGAGCAGGCATAGCAAGGGGAACAAAGATGAGAGGGTGAGGGGGAAGGAAGCCGGCTGTCTGGGCAAAGTTCCGACCCTGGGATCCACCTGTGGACCCAGGAGGTAGCAAGGACGCCAGAAAGGCGAGCGGCCCGGACCAGACTGAGTGTGGCTACCCGACAGAGATGGGACCGCAGTGGCACAAGGTGAAACAGGGCCGGTAATGAGGTGCCACCATCGTCTGGGGGATGTGGCCTGGACCGGGGCCGTGGATAGGTGACCCCAGGGACAGTTTCCGCATACGGGGAAGAGCCATGAGGTTTGGATACAGAGAGGAGAAGGGGTTGCCAGGCGGGTCCGAGGTTTTGTGTGATTTCCCAGCACACACACACACGTCCGAGGAGGCCATCCACGCTCCACTCAAGAAAGCAGTGGTTTCTGAGCGCGCCCTGACAAAGCAGCAGAGACGGGGGCTTAGAACAACAGAAACGACTCCTCTCGTGGTCCTGGAGGCCAGAAGCGTGAAACCAAGGCCCTAGAGGAGGATGCTTCCGGCCCCTCCAGCTTTCCGTGGTGCAGACAGTCTTCGGCAGGGACCCCAGGCCCTGGAGGCACCTCCCCTCTCTGCCTCTGTCCTCACAGGCCTTCCCCTGCCTGTGTCCAGATTTCCCCTTTTATTGGGATGCCAATCACATTGGATAAGGGTCCCCCTCCCGGACGACCTCATCTAACTAATCACACCTTCCCTGACCCTATATCTGGGTTACTGGGTGTAAGCCTTCAGCACCTTTCTTTGAGGGGACCCAATACAACCTATGACAGAGAGCTCATTCATGACACACTTGTTTCTTTGTGGGCCCTTCTTCTCCCTCCACCGTTTGCCAAGGCCTATCAACTGCCCTGTGTGGGGTCCGGATCCCAAGAGCCACCTGCCCAGCACAGTTAATAAATGTGGATTTTGTGGCCTGGGGCACGCACTGGATTCTCCTGAGACGTGATGTCTCCCCACAACCTCACAAAGGTGCACGGCCAGGGACTTCCCCTGGTGGTCCAGTGGTTAGGACCTGGTACTTTCACTGCCAAGGACCCAGGGTTGATCCCTGGTTGGGGAACTAAGATCCCAGAAGCCTCGAGGAGCAGCAAAAAAAAGAAAGGTGCCATCACACCTTAGGAGACGGACGCGTTCCAGACCCACTCCAGCCCTCAGTGTGCTACATTCAAAGGAAACACAGCACAGATAAATATACCCGAGGACACCCAAACAGCAAGAGGCAAAAACACTTGGAAGCATCAGACTGGATTCTGAAACTTGGGAATAAACTGTGAGCTCGTTAATGGTCTGCACCTCTCTCTGCGGAAAGCCTGCAGTGGCGCCTTGTCTGACCCGGAACAAAGCCAGAGTCCCTTCTGGGCCCTGGAGGCACGTGATCCGTGCTCCGTCCCCTGACCGTGGCGTCCCTACTCTCCAAACGCTTTGGTGTCCTCACTGTTCCCTGCACACCACACATAGCCCAGGGCCTTCGCACCCGCCGCCCCTCTCCTGGGGTGGTCGGACCCGGATACCCACAGGGGACACGGGAAGGAGCTGCTCCTGGCCAGCCCCTCCCAGCACCCCAAATATCCTTTAACCTGCCCTGTATTGTTTTCACAGCATGTATCCTCTCCCATCATACTGTCCAATTTATTTTTTTATCTTTGCTTTAAATTTTTACATGATTTTCCCCTCATCTGCACCAAGTAAACTCCACGAAGCCTCAAAGTGCATTCATCACGTCCTCTAGAGAAGGCCCCCACGTGCTCGGAACTTGGGGGCTTGGGGGCTGGTGACGGGCAAGAGGCCCGAGGCCGGCAAACTTCACAAGCGGTTCTGTGTGCGTGGTGCTGCTGGATGTAGACGAAAGCTCCCTGAACCGGAGGGTTGGCGGGTAGGCCCAGGCCTCCCGCCGTCGGGCACACAGTCTGCTGAGAAGAACCTTGAGTTAGGGAGGAGCAAATATTAGAGCTTGAACATGTTTGAGATGTTCGGGTAGCCTGCCTGGGGAGCCTTGAGAAGGAAACTCAGACAGAGAAGGGATTCAGAGATGGACTCGACTCTGGGCACAGGGATGCCGGGCCTGGACGACGAGGGCGTAGGCGGGGTGGACGGCAGCCATTGAGATCTCGTTCTGCCAAAGGCAGTGAGGAATAGTAACGGGTCTGGAGCAAACCCTGGCTCTGCCACCGGCCAGCTGTGCCCCTGGTCGATTCTCTAACCTCTCCCAGCCAAGTTCTCATCTGGGAAATGGGTCTAAATAAAACCCAACTGGAAGGGCTTGCATGTGAACAAAATAGATGAAATGTAACCAGGCACATGCTAAGGATGGAAAGCCTGAAAGTCGCTTCCCAAAGCACGTTAAAGGCAGTAAACAAATCCAGCCTGAAAGCACGACAGGAAACAGAATCCCTTTCTCTTCTGATTCTCAAGGTCCTGTTGAAATTCAAGGTCAGGCGTTTTCATCTGCACCCATTGCTTCTTCATTTTCTCATGGAGCATCTTCACACACAGAGCGTTTCTTAGTCTGTGCTTGTCCTTGCGGCACTCAAGGTCGTCCTAAAAGAAATATCCTGTTAGGGAATTAGGAATTAGTCATTAAAACAATGCCCACAGCACAGGGGACTTACTAGGGACAGGGTATCCTATATCCTGATTAGGGTGAAGGTCCACAGAGATATACAGTTGTCAAAAGTCATCCATTGGTACACTTAAGATGGGTAAATTTTTGTTGTGTGTAAATTACACCTCAATAAGGTGGATTAATTATATGATTTTTTTAAATAAAATAAAATTTGTCTCTACCCTCTTATTTTACATCATAGATGATTCTTCTGGTAAGAAAAGTTCTATATAAACACGCTTTAAGTATAAAGAAATAAGGTTAATACCCTTAAGCTGGCATGAACATCAGCCGTATTATTTTATAATCAAATAGTCAAAAAAAAGAATATAATACAGGACACAATCTATTGCATGGGTAATTTACAGTCGTCTTTGAGAATCACATTTATCCCTTTGACTTAACCTTAAAAAATGACACGTTTGGGCCCAGGAAGAAGATAGAAAGAAAGCAGGAGGGAGCCAAGACCTCCCAGATCGCTCTCTACCCTCACTCAGGGAAAAATAGGAGGAAGGACTTGAAGAAACGTTCACTATCCAAAATTGAGACACACTTTTTCCTGGTGGTCGGTGGGCTGTCATCCACCACGCTCGGGAACACTCCAACACAGAAAAGCAGTACTCTGTCTCAGATCAAGACATTTTTTTATCTCTCTCAGAGCTGGGGAGTAACCATGTTATTTAAATCAAAGGTGTAACTACACTTTAACTTCTTGTTGCTTTTGTCCTTTTTAATCCTTTCACTTTGGAGGAAGTTCGCCTCAGTGAAGTCTCTTCCTCTTTGAAGAGGTAGGATGTTGGATACCCAGTGCCATGAACCACAGTGAGAACGCTCACTGCCTGGGCACCAGCGAATGGAAATGTGCTGAGTCCATGCAGTTGACACATAACCGACTGTCAAGTCCAGAGCTCTTAGCGATGGGAACGCCACACAGCTTCCGTGGTAGGATCGGCCTCAAAACTTAGCACTACACACGTATAGGTCTAGGATAACATGACATACCAGCAATCACTTCTTCAGGTACTAGCGGTTTCACTTTTGACATTCAAATCTCTGAAGCATTGGAATTTATCCTGAGTACAATAAGGGATAATATGGATGTAAATTTACATTTTTCCAAAGGCTATCCACGTGTCTGAACATCATTTAGTAAAAGCCCATCTTTTCTCCCACTAAGATCTAAGGTGATGCATTTATCACCCTAAATTTCCATATGCACAGGGGTCAACGTCTTGATTTTCTGTTCTGTTCCAGTGATGTGCTAATACTACCTTGCTCTATTTATAGAGACTTTATGGTGTATTTTAATGTCTGGAAGGGCTAGCCCTGTCCCCCAAGCTAAATTCTTCTTTTTCAAGGTTTTCCTCTTTGTTCTTACTTGTTTATTTTTCATGTAGACTTTATAATCAATTTATCTACCTTCAGGGGAAAAATTGTTGGTTTTTATTTGGAATTACATAATATTTTGAAAATTGGGAGAATTGACAACTTTATGTTGCTAAGTCTTCCTATACAAGAATATTGTATGTCTTCCAATTTGTTCAGATCTAATTGTGTGTATTTCAGGAGTGGTTTAAAGTATTTCATATGTAAATATATCCTACACAATTTATATATCTTTTATACATTTGCACATATATAATTTGTTTTCTAATTAAACTTTCCATTTGGAGCTATTCGTAGAGTCACGTGATGCAAGATCTGTGATAGCGTCACAATTTCACCCAACGACAGCGTCTTTCAGTGATAGCGTCACAATTTCACCCAACGACAGCGTCTTTCAGTGATAGCATCACAATTTCACCCAACGACAGCGTCTTTCAGTGATAGCGTCACAATTTCACCCAACGACAGCGTCTTTCAGTGATAGCGTCACAATTTCACCCAACGACAGCGTCTTTCAGTGATAGCGTCACAATTTCACCCAACGACAGCGTCTTTCAGTGATAGCGTCACAATTTCACCCAACGATAGCGTCTTTCAAAGCTATGGTTCACTATCACAACCAGGATACAGACATCGATATACTCAAGATACAGGTTTCCATTCCCACAATGATCACTCATGTTTCCCTTTTGTAGCCACATCTATGTCCCTCCCTGCCACCACTCCCGCCATAACCCCTGGCCACCACAAATCTGTTCTCCATTTCTATAATTTTGTCATTTGAAGAAAGTTATAGAAATGGAATCATAAGAGTATGTAACATTTGGGGGCTTCTTTTCCACACTCGGCATAACTCTCTGGAGATTCACCCAAATTACTGAGTGTCTCCATAGCTCATTCCACTTTACTGCTGAATAGTATTCCAGTATGGTTGTTTAACTATTCACCCATTGAAGGACCTACACAGTTCAAAGCCATGTTGTCCAAGGGTCAACTGTAGACACAAAAATCTGTAACAAAATATTAGCAAATAAAATTTAGCAAATACATTTTTTAAAATGCACCACAACCAGCTAAGTTCTATTTCAGGTATATAAGACTGCTTGGTATTCTAAAATCAATCTATTTAATCCACTATGTTAACACGTTAGTTCTTTACAATAACACTTATAAGATAGTTTCAAAATAATAATTTTAATATTATGACTAAGAACAAAATGACTATATGATGTTGAAGATTTCTTTGTAACTCCCTTTGTACTTTGACTGTATTCCTCTAAACAAGCACAGAAATATAAATCATAAAAATCTTATGCTTTACGGACCCACGAAATGATTGCTCTCTCTATGTGGTTACGTTACCAATTTGACATATTTACAATTAGCCTCACTAGTTATGGCTTTCAATTTTACGGTTTGCTTTTTTCGGTTAATTACATGACACATTTACAGGATTTGAAAATCAAGGAGGATTCGAGAATTAATGATTGAAGTCTCATTCTCATTCCATCGTTGTTCTCCCTGAATTGTCCCCATAGGTAACCGTGGAACCGCGAGCTTGTGGTTCATCTGTTTCTCTTTGGGTATACGTGTACATACCTATATCCTATTTCCCACCCACAGTGCACAAGAGGTAGGTTCTGTTTATTCTGTTCTGACTCTTGCTTTTGTTCACCTGATACAAGACCTTGGAGGTCTTAATGTTTCCGTACACAGAGACCTTCCTCTTTCTTGTGTAGCTTCAAATCCAGCCCTTTATTCACGGGTATTTCGGTTGTTTCCAGCCTTGTACTAGCACAACTAACTCTGCAATTGGTAACTTTGTCCTTGTGCAGGTACACCTTCGTGATAGATTACCAGAAGCGGGCTTGCCAGGTTGAAGGGTAAATGCAGCTGTTCTTTTGTTTGTATTGCTTTTAAAAATGAAATCGTGTTTTTAATCTGAAAGCAATCTTTGCTGACCTCACCTCTGTTAGATGAAATAATGTCTCAAACAGGATGAGGCCTTTAGTTGTTTTCCCCTGTATTAAAAAGTAAATTTGTTTTGTATGATACTAATTACTCTGAAACCTCAAAACGATTCCCCTGTCCTACACCTTTGAGTCTTTTCTGTGTCTGGTCATTTGTTTTCACTGTCTTCTTATTCTTCAAGTGTGTCTGTGTGTGTATCTGTATGCTCATGTGTGTGTGTGTCTGTGTGGGTCTGTGTGTATGCTCTCATATGCTCACATATGTGTTTGCGTGTATATGCCCCGTTGGTGTGCATTTGTAAGTTCATTAATTTCAGGCATGGGAGGTGGTGCTTTAGGGTGGAAGGGCCTATGCTTTTTTCAGTATTGATACTTTGCGTTTTTAACTTTTTTCGAAATTTGTGGGTCTCCCATTCGTATCTTTTAATCTACCGACAAAATAAGGGTCAAAGTTATTTATGTTGCTTAATCTAGTCAACTGGAGGTAAAGACACGGCAAAGGAGCTAGCAGCTTTACCCAGGTTTCGTTTCTGCGGCCCCGAGTGAGGACGGAGGTGGAGGTCCTTACTGAATTCCGCGGTGTGTGACGAGATCGCCTTTGTGCCCCCAGAACCCTCGCTAGACTGGCTCAAACATTCTCATCATCACCACCTTCACGGACCTTAGCTTCCTCGTGGTAGCCGTGTGCCGAGCGCGCAGGCACAGTTCCAAGTGTTTTATACAAATTAACCCGTTAAACCCTCAGGGCAACCCAAGATGTATAATAGGTGTGGGTAGTAGTCTAACTTCCAGTCATACACACCTCAGCACAGAGGGATTAAGCAACGCGGCCCGAGCCACACAGGGCAGAATGTGAGCTGGGAAATCAACTAGAGAAATATTAAAGGCCACGAATTCAACTTGTTAACACGAACACAGGTACCACCTGCTCCAACAAGCTTCCAACCTCTGCCGTCCAGTCACACCCCCCAGCCTCACCCGGGCCCCGCTCTGGCCTTTGCTGGCTCACTCTGTGCAGTGTTCTGGAACATCTTCCAGTGTTCCCAAACTACCCACACACGTGGGCTGCAAACCCTGGCGCTCCCTCATAAAGAACACAGAAAGCTCCGGGGCGACCTCAGGCTCGCTCCATCCAATCCTGGGACCTGCCTGCCGCGCCCTAAAGTCCCGCTAGAGCGCCGGTGGTTACGGGGGGGGGAGGGACTAGGGTCTCCCCGCTGCAGGGTCCTGGCCTCAAAGAGCCAGGGTGGACACAGCCTCTCTTCTCCGGATGCGAGTTTCTCAACTTGAAATTGAGAGGACCCCTGAGCGGTTGTACAGCCTGAGATCCCGCCTGCGGACACAGCTGGCTTTCCCAGGAGCGCACCTGCTCGCACCTGCTGCACCTCGACGTCCCGCCCGCCTCGCGTCGCTTCCCCTTTCCTCCTCCAGAGGGCGCCATGGACCAAGGAGCCGCCGCTCCCTCTGCTACTTAGCGCAAATCTTGACACAGCAGGGAAAGAATTTAAAATACGCAACGTCTTTGGATTGTCCACATTATTCGTTGACTTCAACTCATGTTCTCTTTGTGACTGTGGATGACCAAGAGCTGTGTGAAATTTTCACATGCATTCATGTAAAGTGACCTTTTTCTGAAAGGTTTGTTAGAAGGTGCAAATTTATACTCTCAAAGAAAGTTTTAATTTTGCCAGAACTGTCGGCTTTTAGTATAAAGGCACAGGGATATTTCCCGCCACTAACCATGGCCATGTTGTCACATATGGACGGAGGACATTAAATAGACAAATATAAAGACTACAAGTTCAACTTGTGACACAAATGGCTACCACCTACTCCGGCAGGACCTGTTGTATTTCCTTTGTCTTCAGCAGCATGAAAATGTCTGTTGCTGACATTCTTTCCCTTCGCTGTTTTAGATCTTTCAGATTCGTGACGTATTAAGTCACACATTTAAAAAAATGTATCAAATGTTGGATCAGGATAATTTCTATTCTAAGACATGGCTCACGTTGTGTTTTTCCCCACACTTTACAAGCGTGGTCCCTGCAATGTTTGGATGTTCAGTCTGTGCAAACTCACAGCCAGAAGGATGAGCGGGCAGATGACAGAGACAGCCGCCAGCGCCTGCGGGAGGCCCTCCTGCGCCAAGGCCTGGGGAATCTCTCAAGCAGAAGACGGCTCCGCAAACCACCCCCTTCCGGGCTCCTTTGGGGCACAGAATGGGCTCAGGACAGGAATGATGATCTTTACAAAAGAAGAAGGCTGTGGACAGGGAGAGGAGCGGAGACCCAGGCGTACGGGACGCTGCAGAGGGAATGTCTTCCCAAGCACAGCAGCCCGCAGTCCAGACCCGCTCTGCCCGCAGAAGCCGTCACCAGGGCTGGGCCCGGGGAGCTCAGCCACCACGGAACCTTTGTTCTATTTCTTGGCTTTTTTCCTTCCTGGAATTCGGAGCCTGGCAACAGCATGGAGTCCTTAGCAGGTGGCTCAGCACCGGGAAACAGTCAGGAGGCCCAGGAGAGCTACAGGAAACACTTTCTTCGTGATTTTGTCCTTATTTCTCCTGTTTTTCTCCCACTGGCGGCTATATTAACCTCTTCTGGAGGTTAGCAGAATATTGTTTTTTTAATTGAGAAATATAATTCACATATCATAAAACTCACCCTTTTAAATTCACAAGGCTGTGCGACAGTCACCAGGATCAGTTTTAGACCGTTTTCATTGCCCCCAAAAGAGGCCCCTCCCCATTAGCAGTCACTCCTGTTGCCCCTCCCCCCTCGCCCCTGGCACCCACTAAGCCTCTCCTGTCTCTAAAGATGTTAGGGGCTGAACTGTGCCCTCCTCCTTCCTGCTAAATTCACATGTTGGGGTCCTAACCTCAGGACCCCAGAATGTGAGTGTATTTGGAGATGGGCCTTTAAAGAGAGGATCGTTGAAATGAGGCCCTTAGAGTGGGCGCTAATCCAATCTGACTGCTGCCCTCATAAGAAGAAGAGATTCGGGCACAGAGAGACCCAAGGATGCAGGTGCACAGAGAAAAGTCCATGTGAGGACACAGCGGGGAGACGGCCGTCTGCAAGTCAAGGAGAGAAGCCTCAGGAGAAACCAAACCTGCTGACACCTTGATCTTGGAGTGCCAGCCTCCAGACCTGGGAGAAAATAAGTGTCTCAGCCCCCCAGTCTGGTCTTTTGTTAGAGCATCCCCAGCGGACTAATACAATAGCCTTTCCTATTATGGATGCTTCATACGAATAGAATCACTTCATACAAATAGAATCAGATGTAGTTTTTCACTTAGCAAAAGGGGAAACTTTTCCAAGGTTCATCCGTGTTGTAGCAGATATATAAGAACTTAATTCCTCTTTATGGCTAACTAGTATTCCATCGTATGGACAGACCACATTTTGATTATCCATTTATCACTAGATGGACATTTGGGTTGTTTTCACTGTTTGACTATTAAGAATAATGCTGTTATGAAAAGCATGTACGAGTTTTTGCATGAACATATACTTTCAATTATCTTGGGTATATACTTAGAAGTGGAATTTCTGGGTCACACGGTGACTTGATGTTTAACTTTTTAAGGAACTGTCAACTGCTTTCCAAAGCAGCTCTATCATTTTACATTCCCACCGGTAACGTGCAAGGGCTCCAATTTCTCCATATCGTCACTAAGGCTTGTTACCGTCTGTCTCTTTTATTAGGTCACTCTAGTTAGTGAGACAGCTGGTTGTGGTTACGGTGCTCTTTTGGGTCGAGAATGGGGAACGTAACACAGTTTCCTTCTCTGTGCCTCTCTTTCCAATGTTTTCACAAACATCAGAAACATAATCGATGGTCGTGAGGCCCATTGTCGAATCTTACGTGACGGTTTTGTAGCTCACCCAGGTTGGCAGCGTTGACCTTGTCTAAGTGTGTGTGTGCACACGTGTGTGTGCGCGTGGGGTGTGCGTGTGTGTGCGCACACAGACATGTACATGTGTGTCCTCCTCCCACGGGAAGAGATCATCTCCTGCTCGGAGTGACTTTGTCGGTTCCCTGGACCATCCTCCCCACACAAGGTTGCAAACTCAGCTGGTGCTTGACAAACACTGAGAGCTTCTGGGATGGGCTCTTCCAGAGAGGCTCTGAGAGCCCACTCCCACCGTGACGGTCCCTGGGCTGCCCCTCTCGCTGCCCTTCCAGAACACAGCTCTGTCGCCCCTTTACTCCCTGAGACTTGCTGCCACGGAAGTTCCTCTGCCCCTGTGACCTGGTCCTTATCTGCATCCCTGCTTCGTTTTCCTCCATACTGCTTATTACATCTTAGCAAACTATTTATAGATATATAATTCACTTGTGCGAGATTTTATGTGGTTTCATAAATGTTTTACTTTTCTGACTTCCTGGCCGTCTCCCTCCGCCAGAATCAATGCCCACCAGACCTGGGATTTGCGTTTTGTTCACCTGTTGCACCTCTAGCACCAGAACACAGCCTGGAACACAGAAGGGGCACCATGGTGTCCCTTGAGCTGAATGTGTGTTACACTGCTCCGAGGAAGAAAGAAAACCCGTCAAGCTGATGAAAACCCTGCTCACTCTCGTGATAATCTTAATGCCGTCAGAGGAGAAAATGAGAGGCAGTAGCTTCAAGTTCAAGTACCCAGCGACTCTGATCATCTTAAAGGAATGTGTTTAAACCTGGGTCATGAAATACCATAATAGAATTGAAATCTTTTCATGTCAAACTTGAACCTGTGCTTTTAAAGCAATTATATAAAGTCCTTGAGATCTCCATAAACTTCTTCCTGACAAGTGTTGGGCTTCGCCCTGGTGACAAAAATGGGAGGGCTTCAGAGGAAGAAAAATCTTAAGATGCAACAGGTGGGAAATGTCACACATGATTAAAGTTCAAATATACGCAGACCTTCTATTTCACAAGCAGCAACATTCCAAATGACGTCTCAGAGGTTTACGAAAAGAAATCATCATCACGTTAAACCCAAACGTTTCTTTCCCAGCGTTGCATCAGAACACGGCGGTCTGGTCGAAACAGGACTAAAGCCAGCACGACCAAGGCATTTCTGAAATCTGTTTTTTAGCGTCGTCACTCTCACAGAGCCCGCTGCTGATGACAGAATTAACCTCTGAAAATCTGAGGTCTGGGTACACATTACACTAAAAACAAGCTACAGTTCATAAAGGAAAGATGGCAACAGTAATTGGACTGCAACTCTGACGAGCTGACTTGCCTTCACTAAAATTCCGATGTTGACGTCTTAACCCCCAGAACCTAGAAGGTGACCTCACTTGGAATAGGGTGGCTGGAGATGTAAGGAGCTAGGATGAGGCCATACTGGAGCAGGATGGGCCCTGATCACATAGGACTGGGGTCCTTATAAACAGCAGAAACTTGGCCACAGACACACCCACGCAGGAGAGCGCCACGAACGTGAAGGCGGACTTGGGGTGCATCTACAGCTCAGGGTCACTGAGGATCGCCAGGGGCCGGGGGCGAGGCCTGGGGCAGATTCTCCTTCACAGCCTCAGCGGGAACCAGCCCTGCCCACACCTCGCTCTCCAGAATTATGAGACGATAAAGTTCTGCTGTTGAAGACACCCAATTTGTGTCACTTCGTTACAGCAAACTAATATAGTACCCATGTCTGAAATTCAGGTATCTTTGTCTATTTGGCTGGGGGAAGCTATTTTTAAAATCATAGAATATTCTGTGTCAAATTTTGACCTGAGGGTTGGTGCTATGAATGCCGCTAATTTAAGGAAGGAGAAACCTAAACTGTTAAACTCTACTGAGATCCCAAATCAAGGAAACTGCAATTCCATTTGTGTGGCCGCACTGTCACCTTGGAGACAGGAGACCTGAAGGGCCAGAGGCACATGGAGGCTGCTTCTGGGAAAGCCACCCCTGCTTCACGAATGTCCTCGAGACACTGGCCGGCTCTTCTTCTAGAGGGGCAGCCACGGGCTCAGAACAAAAGGATCCCCATCCTGCATCCGTCCAGTGCAGAAGTGCAGCCCTGGCCGTGGCTCAGAGGGACCGTGAGGAGGGGCACAGGGACGTCCTCTAACAGTCCAACCAAGGACGTCAGGAATGTCTCTGAGATGTTAGTTTATCACAGATTCGTCTCCTGTTAAATTAATAAATACTTCTTAAGGCTTCTGTTTGTTTTGTTTGTCGTTTGTTTGTGGCCTGCTAGTCTTGGGATAAGATGTGGAAGTTCACCACTTGCTGGGTAAAGCAGTTCCCAATCCATTTCTACCTTCAACTTGCCTCTCCTTTGAGGATCCCCTTAGTTCTAGAGGCTGCACCTGTCTTCTCTCCCCGCATTTCAGTCGTTACGAGAGTTCAGGGCACAGAGAGTAGTGGCCTGTGAACCGGCAGCCCTCAGGACGTGGTCCAGTGTCGCCAGAATCCCCAAGACCCTTCCGAGTAGTCCAGGAGAGCAAACCAATTTTCTCCATAGTCAGAAATTTTTCTTTCTTTCACTCTCATCCCGTCGTGAGTGTACATTAGAGTTTTCCAGGGGCTTTATGACATATGATTTTCTAACAGATCAAATGAAGAAGCAGGTATGAGAATATGGCTGTTTTCTATTAAGCCAGACATTTAAAGAAATTTGCAGAAACATAAAACAACGCCATTTTTCTTTGGTTTGGAAAATATAGCGGGTTTTTTTCGTAAAAAAATGTATGTTGACGCGCAATGGCTTTATTACTGTCTCAAAATAAATTAACGAGTTGACTGAAAAAAAGAGAGAGTCCATCGTGGGTGACATCACCCAGAAGCACGTGGACGGCTGGTGTCCCTGGGCCCCGCTTCGCACCATCGTTGGTCACCGAGGCAGAGAGAGGCCAGCGGTTCAGTGTGAGCGGTGCAGGCAGGCTCGTCACCTGCTGGCCTCCTGGCCAGCCCGTCCCACACGGGGATCCGGGTGACGTCCGCGTCTGCCTGGGCAAGGCCCGCCCTGTCCCCCTGCACCTTGCCCGCCTCCCCCTCCTCCGCTGTTACCTGGAGCGCCTCCATCAGAAGCAGCGCCCCGGGCCACGCCGCGTGCGCACCCTGCTTTGCCTCCGTCCTCGGCCCTTTGGCCCTTTGCCCTCCACGCTCGCCCGCGCCAGGGCCGCTGTCCGCACCTTCGGTGGCCAGGCCGAACCCCTGACGCAGCCCGCCGCCGTCCTCTCGCTCGCATCTGCGCGCGGACCCCGCCGACCACCTTCCCAGCGGCCAGCCTGCAGCGCAGCAGGGGTCCCGCGCAGCGGCGGCTCGTGATCCCACCGCCCAGCGAGGTCTCCAGCTCCCAAGTCCACTTCCTGTGGCCTCTCTCCTCCCTGCACTGCTGGCTGCGCACCCCCCCATCCCCCCCCACCCCCCGCTGGATGATGTAACCTCAGTTTCTACTTCACAGGGAGAAGCCGGCCCCCCGCAGAGCCCTCCACTCCCCGTCCCATCGCCGCGCCCGCCTTGACCCGGCCCCTCGTCCAGCATCCTCTTCCCTCCCGTTATCCCCCCTCCTCACGGGCGTGCCCCCACCTTCCCACCTCCCCAGGGCCTCGCTCTGTCTTCTCCTGCCGTAAGCCTCTCTCTGTCTGCGTTTCTCTTCATCATGATTTAAACATGCTCAAACCTCTTCCATGTTAAAAAAAAAAAAAAAAAGAAAAAGAAAAGAAAGCCGGCATACCCCGCACCGAGACCCCGGCAGCCGCTCCCTTCCCTGCAGAGGGGAAGCTGAGAGCGCGGCCCCTGCAGCTGCTTCCAGCCGCACGTCTCTTGTCCATCTGTCCACCCTCCCCAGTCTCGTCTTCCTTCCCCCAGTGCACGGACATGGCTCTTGCAAGGATACTGGTGATCTGCATGTAGTTAAATCTGTGGATGCTTCCCGGTCCCTATCTCACATCTGATGCTGTTACCCAAACACGCAACTCTCACCCAGTGACTTCTGTCTCACTCCATCCTCACACCGGCCCCTGCCCCCCACCTGGAACCCCCAGCCCCCCAGAGCCCTCCCCTGTCCTGTCGCTGTCGCTGGAATTCTCCAGACACCCCGCCCTCCAGACACTGTCTCACCTTCTCTCTCTTCAATATGTAACAGTCACTGGGTGGAAATAGTTGGACATCTCAGACATACCTGGAAGGCAACACGGCCCAAACTGACTCAGGCACACGCCGTCCCTGGCGTGCTCCTGCCGGGCGCACAGCCCCTGGTGATGCAGCATGGGAGCTGGGAGCCTGGTGACCGTGCTCGGCCCCTCCCTCCTTGGCCCTCAACCAGTTCAGCTCTGTCACTGCTGCGTCTGGACCCTCTGAGACCCATTATCCCCTCTGCATCCCCTCGACACCACATCAGTTCAGGCCTTGCTCACCTGGGCAGACCCCACCACCTGGACTTCCGGCCCTTGGTCTCCAAACCAGTGCCCACTCCTGGCCTCAGAGCAGTGTCTCCAGGACGATGGCCGCGTCACATCAGCGCCCCATTTAAAAAATATCTCATGGCCTGCTGCTCCCAAATGCTTTAGTGTGACCTAATGGAGTCCCTCATCATTTAGCAGCTCCCATCCCGCCACCCCATGCACAGCCCTCTCTCATCTCTGTGTTTTCAACTGCCCTTCTCTGTGCCCGGGAGGGAAGATCACCAGGCTTCTCCTGCTCGACTCCCTCTTCCTCAGGGAAGTCTTCGTTGTCCTGGCGGACTGGCCTCCCTGACGTGCTCAAGGCTCTGGGCCCCCCAGCTCTGCGTGCACCACACGCGTGCAACTGTGCAGGGTCACACCCGCCCCCAAAGCATGTCGTGGTGAGCAAACTGACACCCTGTCTCGTGCTGGAGGAGAATCTCCTTCTGGATCACACAGCTTCAGTTATGCTGCCGAATTTCCCTCTTTGAGGATGTGTGTGTGTGTGTGTGTGTGTGCACGCGTGTGCACGTGTGCCCTGGCCAAGGTGTGGTCAGACGCTTCCCTGGTTTTGTTTACATTCTGTGATGGCAGCTCTGTTCCCTGCAGAAGCCCAAGAAAGGGAGCTGTTCCCAGCTGGCTTCCGGATGCAGCCGTATCCCTCCATCTTTAACACTTTATCACCCTCCCCGCCCGCCCCCATTTCCCAACCTGCCACCTGACCCCAGG
Organism: Phocoena phocoena; assembly: GCF_963924675.1. Taxonomy (NCBI): domain Eukaryota; kingdom Metazoa; phylum Chordata; class Mammalia; order Artiodactyla; family Phocoenidae; genus Phocoena; species Phocoena phocoena. The sequence goes on along the minus strand of NC_089230.1, from coordinate 2,897,647 downwards.
GAGAGAACGTAACCTCTGTCTGTGGTTCTAGTGGTTTGTTTCCACCAGGCGCCTGCCAGTCCCTTCCCTGCAAGCAAGGTTCTCACCCCAACCCCTGAATGTAGCCGTAGCGCAGGATGTACAGGACAGGCGCCATCCCTGAAACGAGAACAGACAGCAGACGGGATGCCCCTCTCGCTGGCGACTGTCCACACGCCCCTCGAGTCCAGATTCCTTGGATTTTGGCAACTTCATTTCACTGCCAGGAAACCAGTTTTCAACTTTTTAGTATTTCTATTTCGTCCCCTACCAACTAAAACATTCAGATTTTCATACCAACGGGATTTCGTAGAAGAAAATAGTCTTAATTGAAGGCATGGCTATTAAAAGTATTATAATTATTATGCTATTTTCTGTGTGACAGAGTATTAAATACTCCTTTTTCTGTAGTTAACTTTCTTGAAAACAATTTATCTGAGTACGTAATTTGTCAGTTTTAAGGTGTTGGAGCTAAATTCCTGAAGTAACATGGTTATCTCTAACAATAGTGATTCCATAACATGCGTGAATATGTCTGTGACCCTTAACCGCTGTAACCGAAGAGGATTTCAGCTCTCACATCTATCCTTTTCTTCTTTTTGGCATCAGATACTGATTCTGAGCGAATGGGCTGCCACTGACTCAAAATTTCATGGAGGTTTCCGTAGTAGCACAAGTCCAGAGCTCCAAGACCCAGTTCCCTGTCTGGCGAGAGTTTGACAAATTGAACTGTTGCTTTGAAAGGGAATTTATGCAACCATAAATGCCAATATCCCGCTTTCCAAAACATTTGCAAAGCCAGTTTCCTGCACAGGGACACTGCATGGGGACACGGTGCTCCCAGCAGAGGGAACCGTGCGGCCAAGGTCACTTCGCGTCATGAAGGACAAGGACTCCACCACAAACTGCAGATCCCGTTTCTGCCCCACAAGCTGTTCTTGAAACTTGGGGAGGGAAGTGGCAGCTGTCTGTGTGCAAGAGAGTTGGGGGGACTTTGAGTCCTGTGTGGAGAGGGGATCAGAGCGGCTCGTGGGGATGCATCACTTGCTTCTAAGCGATTAGCACTTAGGTACCTTGGCCTCTGCTCCTAAGGGATTGTTATGAGCTGGCCTTTCACAACAGGTCGGTGGATTCTACATTAAAAGCTGATGACTCGGGGCTTCCCTGGTGGCGCAGTGGTTGAGAGTCCGCCTGCCGATGCGGGGGACACGTGTTCGTGCCCCGGTCCGGGAAGATCCCACGTGCCGCAGAGCGGCTGGGCCCGTGAGCCATGGCCGCTGAGCCTGCGCATCTGGAGCCTGTGCTCCGCAACGGGAGAGGCCACAACAGTGAGAGGCCCGCGTACCGCAAAAAAAAAAAAAAAAAAAAAGCTGATGAAGAACCTAGGGGTAAGATGGGAATAAAGACACAGACCTACTAGAGAATGGACTTGAGGACACAGGCAGGGGGAAGGGTAAGCTGTGACAAAGTGAGAGAGTGGCATGGACATATACACTACCAAACGTAAAATAGATAGCTAGTGAGAGGCAGCCGCATAGCACAGGGAGATCAGCTCGGTGCTTTGTGATCACCTAGAGGGGTGGGATAGGGAGGGTGGAGGGAGATGCAAGAGGGAGGAGATATGGGAACATATGCATATGTATAACTGATTCACTTTGTTATAAAGCAGAAACTAACACACCATTGTAAAGCAATTATACTCCAGTAAAGATGTTAAAAAAAAGAAATTAGAAACTAAAAAGTAAAACTGACAAAAACATTTGTTATTATAAAAAAAAAAAAAGCCACTGACTCATCGTGGGATTGTTGCTTAGCTCTGTCTCCAGCAGGTACTATGTCATCTTTCCTGATGGTGGTCAGCACAGCCCAGTGGCCGGGGAGCAAGGCTGGTGGATGGGCCGGGAGCCAGTCACCTCCCCTAACCCCTCCCACGAGAAGTGAGGTCATTGCCGACTGCAGCTGTTCCCACACACCCCTAGGGAAGCCTTGTTTCCCCAAAGAAAGATGGCATTATTATCGACTGTGTTTGTCACATCCAAACTCAGCATTCCCTTGCTAAACTCCAGGACCTTTTATATTTTCACTTTAGAGGGAATCTTTGTAAATGGTGCTCTCCGTTTCATTTCATCAGAATTCCTGCCTGTGCTGGGTCTCTGGACAGCTCAGACCTCATCGCTGTGAAGGTGATGAGGGTGAAAAAGAAAAAGACAGAAAGGTGAATGGCTTGGATGTTTAGCTGGACTATAATACCAATGACTAAAGGGAAATATTGCTGCCATTTCAAAGCAGACAGTCATACGCAGCCTCAAGGATGGATGGGAAGGAAAGAGATTAAGTGGGAAAAGAAAGAAAGAAAGGAAGGAAGGAAGGAAGAAAAAGAAAGAAAAGGAAAGAGAGAGAGAGGAAGGAAGAAAGGGAAAGAAAAAAAAGACAGGGTAGGAAAAAAATAGAGGGAAGCACAGAACCAGCTTTTGCAATTTGAAATAAATATTACACTCCTGTGAGAATTCTCATAATTTTGTGCTTCTTTGCAGAGTTTTATTTTTTCAGTAAGTAATTATACTAATGGCTCTGGGCCCCTCCTGATTTACAATGGCTCTGGGCCCCTTCTGATTTACCATGTAGATTACCTACAACCTAGAAGCTTGTAGCACTAAATTCTAAAAAGAAAGCAGAAGAATTTAAATTGAATGAACTCAATTTTGAAAACACAAATAAAGAGAAATTGAAATGCATTTCTAGACAAAAATGTTTTGACAATGTACCTAACCTTTCTAAACTGGAGGAAATCTCCCCAGAAAACTTTCTAAACTTTGAGGTGAACTGCTTTGGGAGACTTGGAAATCCTAAAAATATTAACTCTTATCCCTGAAAACAAAACGTTTTTCAAGAAAAGCAAAAAGAAGAAAGCAATGACGTTCTGGTGCCTTTGCGGACCAGTTAGAGCCCTACAGTAAAGGCTGATGTATTTCAGCCTTAACTTTACTAAAACCTCAGTGTTGGAAAGCAAAGTTCTCGTTTGCAATTGGACGCTCCTTCCTCCCTGAGAGGGGAAGCAGTGGATGCCGGGGAAGCCCCCGGCCTGGCTGCCCAGGCCCTGTCGCCTCAGCCGGGACCACAGGAGGGCACACCGTGAGTCTGTGCCTCAGTTTCCCCCCACCTGAAAGACGAAAGAAAGAAAGTGAGCCTCTGACCCCCTGGAAGTCTGTGAACCAACAGGCGTGAATTCAGGATCGTGGGCTGTTCGCCTCCCTTAGCTGATCCTTCCTCCTGCTAGGCCGCGAAGCTGAGGACGGGAGAGCCAAACAGGACGCGGAGAGAAGGGAAGCCTGAGCCCCCCACGCCGGGCATAGGCACGTCAATTCGGGCAGTTTTCCAGACCTCAAGTCTGCAACCCCTCGCTCCACGTATCTAATTCAGGGGATCTGGCCAGCATTTTGCAATGTAATAGAAGAGAAAACAAGGTAACATATATTCTATATAACGTAAATGTAACAGAGCAGAGACTGCATTTCACATAGTAAGGGTGAGGGTGGTATCGTTACATTTTGGTTGTTTCAGACACACACAGTCCCAGTGTAGAGCACATTTCCTCTGCAGGTCACAGTGAAGGTGTGAGGGGGCCGGGAGAGGCTCCCGCGACCCTCTAACCACAAGAGGACACTCTCACCCACCGAGCAGACAGAAATCAGGCTGTGCGTGTGCAGACTTGGCCTTTCCCTGGGTTGCCATGGCAAACTGCTCCCGCAGTCTCCACATTTGCAGGATCCTGTCTTTCTCCCCGATGGGCCTGTGAGAACCCGCTGTCTGGGGGCTCCGTGCATCCCCGGCCCCTGACACCCACAGACCCGGGGGAGGAGGGAGCCTGATGGGAAGCCCCCGGGCCGAAGCCAGCACAGGAGACCCGCCCCGGGGCCCAGCGATTTGTTCTCATCAGCAGGCAAAGCTCTACTGTCGTGTTTTTTCCTGTTACATGAGAAATGCGTTTACAGGGCTCGGAGGGGGTGGAGTGGAAAGAACAGAAGACAGTCCCTGTTTCCCTGGCGACAGCCTGAACCTGTGGTGCAGGATTGGACAGCAGCCTCGGGCCGGGGCTCCCCAGCCTCGCTGATGAAAGGAGAGGGCACTGAGCGCCATTCCTCACGCTCCAGAGACGGAAGGGCCACAAAAGCAGCCCCTGGGGACCACTGTAAAGTGGTCTCATCGAGACGTAGATTCAGTATTTCTATTCAGAGCCCGCTTCTTCTTCACGACCTAGTACCTGCATTTTCATCTCTCAGTCACTGAGGAAAGAAGACACCTTCATAAGGACAAAAATACCAGAGACAAAGGAGATTAAGAAAACCACATCCAACAACTGCATCTGTGTAAGTGTAGTATGTTCTAAATCTAATTCCTCCTCATCAAATATCTGATGCCTTTTCAGTGAGTTCAGGGACTCCTTAAGATTAGAATGAAGCTAATCAGAAAACAACCAGTTTTTTAAACGGGCAAAAGATGTGAATAGACGCTCCTCCCGGAGAAGACCAAGGGCTGGCAAATGAAGACGGTGTTCAAATCGGAAGCAAGGTGAGACGCTACCACAGGCTTAAGAGAACAGCTAAACGTCAACAGGCGGCCACACCAAGTGTGGGCCAGGGCGTGGGATTGTGCCTCCGGTGGTGAGGATGTAAAACGTGCAGCCACTCTGGAAACCAGCTTCAGTTTCTTAAAAAGTTAAACGTACATTTACCATTTGAAGCTCTTTTCTACTTCGAGGTATTTACCCAGGAGAAAGTGTCTGTGCCTATGTGTACATGCGTGTTTATAGCAACCTTACATGTCACAGCCAACGACTGGAAATGACCCAGCATCCATCAAGAGGCACGTAGACAGCAGAGCTCGTAGGCCACACGACGGAATGCTACCCAGCAGTGAAAAGGGGTAAGTCATTGATACACCTGGCACCCTGAAACAAGACCGATTCTCCAAGAGCAAAAAAAAAACAAAAACAGACAAAAAAAAAAGTAAAGAATGTGGGCTTCCCTGGTGGCACAGTGGTTGAGAGTCCGCCTGCCGATGCAGGGGACGCGGGTTCGTGCCCCGGTCTGGGAAGATCCCACGTGCCGCAGAGCGGCTGGGCCCATGAGCCATGGCCGCTGAGCCTGCGCGTCCGGAGCCTGTGCTCCGCAACGGGAGAGGCCACAACAGTGAGAGGCCCGCGTACCGCAAAAATAAAATATTAAAAAAGTAAAGAGTGCATGTGGGAAGATACTTCTTGGATAGAATTCTAGAAAATGCACACTAATCTATTGTGACAAAAAGCCAATCAGTGGAGGATAAGGGGGAGGACTTCCAAAGGGACACAAGGAGATTTAGGGGGTGACGACACACCTACTGTTTTGAACACGGTGATGGTTTCACAGGTGCACACATGCGTCAAAACTGACCAAAGTACATGGGTTTACGTAAGTGCAGTGGGTTGTATGTCAATGACACAGCAAAAAGCTATAAAACAAAAACCCTCCTTTGCCTCTCAGGCCCCTCTTACCCCTGTCAACCATCTTATTCCCTCTAAAGATGACATTCACCTCCTTCACCAGCTCGCCTCTTATTTATTGCCACTGTGATCTGATTTCTACCCTCGCAGCTCTACCGAAACCACTCTCGCAAAGGCCACTCATTATCCGCGGAGTGTGAGACCCTTCTCCCACCAGCTCGCTGTGGCACCCGACCCCTTGGCCCTCTCCTGTTTCCTCCCTCAGCTGCTGGTCCTTTTGTTCCCCTCCTGTCTCCGTGGCCTCTCACCTCCGTCTACCCCGTGGCTCCTCCCACTTGCTCACGTGCAGTTGGTTAGTCGGGGCTCTGTTCGGCCCTTTGGCCCTTCTGCCATGACCCCCAGGATGCTGAGGGGGCCACACCCCAACTCCACATCCATCGGGAGGTCCCGTCAGCCCCCGGAGCCCCATGCGCCCACACCTGAGCTCCTTCTCTTCTCCTGAGGGTCCCCCGCACACCAACACTCCCTGTCTCGGGCAATATCACACGATCAACCAAATCAGAAAACTGGGGGTGCTCGGACACACCTCCCCCTGCCCGTAATCAACCAGCACATCCTGTGAAATCCCCCCACAAGGAGCGTTCAGATTCAGTCCCTCTGCTCCAGGTGCCCCGCTGCCCTTTGTCTCGGCCCTCACCCTCTCTAAGCGGCCTGCCTAGATTCCTCCGCCTGCCAGAGCGATCTTTCCAGAAGGGGAATCTAATCACCCTCTCCGCGCACACACTTACAAAGCTTCCTTTCCCAGCTCTTCCCATCTCTGCGGCACTCAGACTCTAACGTGTGTAAAATCATCTGGGAAGATTGTTGAAAAGACAGGGTCTAACCTCACATCCCAGAGGTTCTGCTCCAGGAGCTCTGACGCGGGCACGGGAACCTAACACTTTAACAAAACTCTCGAGTGGGGTGGGGAGGCCGCAGGCAGGAGGACGGGGGTGTGCTTGTGGTGTCCAGTGAACAGAGGCGGGATGCTGGTCAACATCTCCCAGCATGCGGGGCAGTCCACCCGCCCACCAGCACCGGGAGCGCTCCAGCCTAAGGCATCAGTGTCTGGGCTCAAAGTTACGCTGAATTCATACTGTTCTTCTGTTCCCTATCTCTTTCAAACAACTCGCTGTACCGTTTTTCCGGTGATGTAATTGTGTTTAAGGGAAGGAATTTCTTTAAAACAACAGTGCATCTTTTTTTTGGTTCTAATCTTTAAACTAGCCAACATTTCCCACCTGATTCTTGTTAACCTTTCTGTAGGATAGAATAAAGTCTGCAATCTGGTTACTCTTTTGAAAAACATAAAATAAAATAAAGCATAAGCGATGTGGAGGTTGGGGGCTCCATCCCCTCCTCCGCAGGACACATGAGGCCCTCCGACTCCCCTGAGCGCTGTCCCCGGGGAAGACCCTCAACAAGACCCATGGTTGGTTGCTGTCCCCGTGCTCGTCAGAGCCCCCGCCACCTTCTTTCCAAATCCCCGGTCCTGGCAGCTTCAGCCGGGCGTGGGACCTGCACCTGCCCAAACAAGAGCTTTGGCTTGGATTGTGATTCCCGAGGGGGTGACGCAGAGGGTGTGGTGGCCAGGATGCAGCAGGGCGCCTGCACCCCAGCAGAGCAGGGTCAGTGGGGGCACTAGATGACTCTGCCTGTCTATGACTTTGCCCACACCCGGTCTCCTTCTGTCCCGCTCGCTACCTAGACCCCTTGTCGGCTCTGTGAGCTGCTCACCGCCCCTCCAATCAATTCTCTTTTTTATGAAGTTACTCAGAATTAGTTTCTACTGTTTGTAGCCAAGAGTCTCACTGGTACAGCCCTTGTTACTCAATGTGTCTGGCACTAAAAAGAACTCAATAAATATTTGTTCCATAAATGTCATTACTAAGAAGGAAAGTGAAAAGAATGCATGGTTACATAAAACCAGGGAAATCTGGACGTTCCAGTCCACCAGCAAGGCAGCAGTCACCCTTTCAGCGGACGTCATAGCATCGTGGATGGGGCATGACGGTTATCGCCCAAAAATACAGTTGGCCTCTGTACTACCACGCTGGCTTTTCAGAGTAAACGGAAGATGGATTAGATTATAGCCTCATCCCAAAGCTAAGGAAGTATTTTCCAAAACAGAGTCAGAAAAAAGGAAAATGACCCTGCAAAGGATGGGTGCTGTGGTGGACACACGCACCTCTGGGGTTAAATCCAACGAGCCCACACTTGCTGTGCACATGAAATAAGCCGGAAGAATGACTGGGAACTGTGTAAAACTAATGATTTAACTGAAAACAACACAGAAGAATATTAAATAGAGTGGGGCTTAATGATAGACATACGGTGAAGCCTGAAGCAAAGGTCCAATAAAAAGTGTGCCGTGCAAGTCTCCTAATCCGGAGAAATTCTCTCCTTCGGTTTGTCAGGAGCTGAGTTCAGTCTCCTGATCATAAAAAAAAAGCCACATTTAGAAGATTCTAAGATTCTACGCACATGTGCAAACACACAAAGAGGCAAAGGTCTTTCTTCAGAACAAGGATGCTCAAGTGTGGTTCATGGGACATAAGTACAGAAACTGACAGTAAGGAATGAGAAACTGTTTAGAAAATTGAATGTAGATACTTTACACCTGTGAAATTATAAGAGAAAATGTTGCCTTGCATTTTGTAGGTCTTTTAAAATTTCATTGAAATTGAGAATAGAAAAAACCTGATTCTTCACCCCAGACAACTTGAGAAGCAAAGATACCATATAAAATAATGGGCTGGGCTTCCCTGGTGGCGCAGTGGTTGAGAGTCTGCCTGCCGATGCAGGGGACACGGGTTCGTGCCCCGGTCCGGGAAGATCCCACATGCCGCGGAGTGGCTGGGCCCGTGAGCCATGACCGCTGAGCCTGTGCGTCCGGAGCCTGAGCTCCGTAACGGGAGAGGCCACAACAGTGAGAGGCCCGTGTACCACAAAAAATAATAATAATAATAAAAAATAATGGGCTGATCGATGGAAGTAATAGTTTGTAGAAAATCGGTCAGATCAGTATTTCACCTCTAACAGAACAATCTTCAGGGGGAAAAGCATAGAATGAAAGTACTAAGACGGGGCAAAGCTTGATGTGGTAGAGTGAGCTCTTTGATATTCTGTTACTCTTCCCCCGGGTGTTTCCCTACCAGGAAAATGAAGAACCTTCCAGAAGCCTGAGCCAAAAGCCAGAGAACACGGCCTGGGACCTACTTCCAGGAAGAGAAGCCTCAGGAGCTAATCGAGGAACACTCCATCCCTCTGCCCCTGGCAGCACTGCCCCTGGGATTTCAGAACCCTCAGTCCTGGACGTGGAGCCTGGGGGCCCGGGGAGGGTCTCCCTTGGGGAGGAAGCAGTGTATTCTGCACGTGGAAGAGAAGAGAAGCAATTCCTTGTGACAAGGAGGAAGAGGATGGTGGATGGTCTTATTTGTTTCCCATTTGCTGTCTGCCTCTCCTGGGCCTGCACTTCGGGGGCACGGCCCCCAACCCTGAAGTCAGGCACTGGGCCTTGGCCAGCGTGTGCCCGGGCAGACTGTCACCAAGTTGCACCACAGGTCTTTCCTCTGCCCTGAGCACCATCCCTGCCAGGCTTCTCCGCCAGCCCCAGGCCCCTCGAAGGGAGACGCTGAGGAGGGGGCAGGCTGGCCTGCGGCTGATGTGACTCAGACGCCACCACCGAGCTGTAGGGATCAACACCCCAGAACGACCACACTCAGCGGACACTCTCACCACGGGATCAAAGCTCTAGCCCTCCCTGTTGTTTGCAAATGTATTCACACGGAACTTGGATACATCCAGGGTAGCATGGCGCAATCCATCTCAGCTTGGGTGTGCTGCAGCGGGGAGGGAAACGGAGGCTTCTGTCTGCAGTGAGGCGGGGAAAGGGGAGCCATGCCTGCGGTCACAGCGTGCGGGCCAGAGGCACAGGGTGTCTCCTGCGGGGACTCAGGTTTGAACGTCGGTGAAGCACAGTCTGGCAAGTCACAGGACAGAGCCCATGGCCCAGCGTCAGGCGCACAGAAAGGAAAACCTAAGCCGCCTATTCTGAGGTTGATGGTGTAAAACTGGACAGAATGAGCCGACGTAGAACTGGGTCGTGAACTGTGAGGGAGGGTCCACAGGCAGCCACTCCTGTGTCCCGGGAGCCACTGCAGCGCCTTTGATTCCTAAGTGGGGGCGAGCTTGACTTCCGAACCTGATGGCACCTAAGGGAGGCTTCAACATGGCCGGGGGAGGGCAGGGTCTCTCTCCACCAGAGCAGCCGCCGTGACCCCTATGTCGGGACCCACAGAACACCAACGACCATCTCCAGATGAATCCTTCTAGCCCCCAGCTATGTGACCTCAAGCCTTCATCTTAGGTAGGGGACCAAGAATTGGGAAACGGTTCAGCCGTCTTCTTGGAAAGTGTCCTCCTGCAGAGTAGGATATGCACCATCTCAAGGGACCTCGGTCAAGATGTTTCCATTTGCCCGACACACAGGCCAAGCTGCAGGTTTCTCAAGAGCTCCACCCATGTGACCAGGGACCGCCCAGATGCTGTGGGTCTCCACCTACTTACGTGCAGACATTTCAGGTCAGAGGAAGAGGCCCAGCTTAGGGACAGATGGGTGATTTGAGCCCCATACCCTCAGGAGCACCCATGACCTCCATGAGGTCCGGGAACACAGGGAGAATGCGGGAAGGAGCCTGGAACCATCTGGTCTCTTCACAGATTACACATTCACGGTTAGAGAAACTCCGGTCTCCAGGGCCCATATCTTCTGAGAGGGGCCGTATCCAGAGCTCCAGAAACATCATATACAATTCGAAGATGCTCCGTGGATTCTCGCACCACCCCTTCCAGGCCCACCTTCACTCACAGGCCTTCTGCTAACGCCCTGGGACTCAGCACCAGCTGGGAGGGTCATCGCCAAAGCTTTGCAGAACTTGGGATTTCTGTTTTACCAGGATATTCAGGGGGCCTTGGAATGAAGCTCAGTGTTTTACAAACACACAAAATATTACCTATCGCTGGGAACAAGTTGTAATTGTGTTAAAATCAACATCAACATTTTATCTCATTAAGACTAGCCGCTTGGGAAGCAGAGACCATCCGATGTGTCGTTGAGTGCTGGGTCTCTCCACAAACACCGCGTCCCTCTACGTGGCCAGCTCTCCATGACTCCCGCCTTGCCCTGGATTTCCACGCACTTTCTCCCATCCCAAATCTGACTTTATTAGAGGCCGGTCATGGAGACAGTCCCAAACAAATGAAGGGGGAAAGACAGGGGGCGCACCGTTCCATTTCTATAACTGGAATATACTTACTTCCTCTGTTGCCAGTTATCCAGTATACGACAAGTTCATGAGAGTGACACGGCAGGGGCTACTGGGAGAGAGGGAAATGCGATTTCTTGGTAAAGGTGAGGGCCAGCCGCCGTCACCCAGAAGGGTCTCCACCACCTGCTGTGAAGACAGAGGGCAAAGTCGGATCGGTTTTCCTGAGGACACTCGCCAAGGTGTGACACACCAGAGTAGGGTCACAGCCATTCCAAGGACCCCCAGTTCCACCGTCCTCCCCGCAGACCATGTTGGGACGATGGCCAATGGGAGGATGAAGAAAGAGCAAATGGCTGCTACTCTAGGGACATGGTTTACTCCTGGGCAGTCTCCCCGGGCGGAGGGGTCAGGCTGGACAGAAGGTCAAGGCTGACCTTCGGTACCTCTTCGGTACCCGCAGGAAAACATTCAATAATAACATGTGCTCCTACGATGATGAAAAAGATGAACTGGTCCATGAGGGAAGCACCTTCGAGCGGAGGGAAACTCAGGGGCTTCTCAGGAGCTCTTCCAGCAGTCGGGGTGTACGTGAGGGGTCCCTCAAGGCTCTGTCGTCTGTCCCGATCACAGAGAAGGCCTGGGTGCAAGGGGCTCCTGGAGTGATGAAAGGGCCCTGCAAGGCGGGAGGCCTGGGGCCAGTGTCCAGGGTCTGCCCTTAACTGTGACTTTGGCCACTCAACTCCAAGCTCAGGTAACCAAGACGTGGGAAGACAGGGGTTCTCCCCTGGGACTCTGACCCCAACTCCGACGTGTATTAACTCTCTGGTCTGTTAGGGACCGCTCGGCCTCCCTTTAAATTCAGTTACCTAATTTCTAATTGGGATTGGAAGAACCCCTTACCTGCCGGAGGCTGGGAGTCCCAATTAATATCTTGGGACCTTGTGGCTTCAGACTCTAAGGGGCTAATCCTGTCCACACCCCTAACCAGCTGGAGGTGACTGGGCTCTGTTTTGTTCAGTAAAATGTGTGGCTTTGCTCCCCATCGCCTTGGACAAGTTTCAACATTACTGAAAGCCAGAACGCTGCTTCCCCGGGTTTTTGTATCGGGAACTGAAATTCCCCTGCATCTCTTTCTATTCCCCTCCCACCCCCATTACACCGTGAACATGGCGCTCTCCTGGGACCTGCGTTTCCAAGGTTTCTCCTCTACAAATGATGGTGAGGAAGGAAATAAAACACGCCCGGGTTTTAAGTTGCTGGTATGTGTGATGTATTTAGAGAACTACATGAGGCAGGGCGGTTAGTGTGGGAAGTAAAGTTTTAGACAGAGATTCCCAACTCTGGCCGCCCATTACAATCACCTGGGCAGTTTCAGCCTGATGTCCAGGCCATCCCGGGATTCTGAATCACCAGGCGTTGTCTCTTGTTTTGTTCTGTTTTGTTTCTAATTACCCAGGGGCAGCCAGAGTTGAACACAGATCACCCGCCCATGACACAGAACAGCCATTAACTCAGCTGGGAAGGAAAAAGATAGTTTAATGGCACTGCCACTTAAAAGTCATTTTAATGACTCAAAAAAAAAAAAAAAAAAAACCCCAAAACCCTCCATGTTATTGCCAGGAGTATTTAAGAATATAATACATTTCTTTTTTTTTTTCTTGAATCTTTTTTCATGAAAATTAGAGGAGTATAACAATCTAATCTCCGTTGCTCGATATATTTTTGCAAAACAAAAACAAATCCAAAAGCTACCAAACAAGGTGATGTTTGTTTTTCCACGGTGCTATTTTAAATAAAGAGGCCTCACAGCCCTGCTGCAGCATTTTCATGCGTGATGTTAATCTCCTAATTCCCTAGAGAAACAGGCCAGCAGTCTTTCCCGGGCCAGCACAGAGGGTGCCCAGGTGGCCTCACCCGGGAGGGGTCGAGGCGCCCATGCCCATGTCCTTCCCATCTTCTCTCCTCCGCTCCCTTTCACCCTCCTCACGCTTCGCTCCAGCCCTGATCTTGACGACGACCCCCCAACCCCAACCCCAGACGCCCTCCTGGTGCCCCGCGCGCCCACCTCCCCTCTGCGCTCTCTGGGGCGCAGCTCCAGCCGGCCGGTCCCGGTGCGCGCGGCCCCAGTCCCGGCACGTCCCAGCCCGGGACTCACCGCGGGCCGCGCGTCTCCATAGCCGGTCGTCACAACACACGAGCAGTGCTTGGTGACACCTTGGTGCTCCCAGGCGCTGCTCCAGCATCCTTCGTTCTCATTTACCGTTCTATCAACAGCTGCTGGTTCATGTGGGAATTTAGTGCTGGTTTGTCCTCGCTGTATAACTTTCTTGCTCTTGTTAGATTCCTTCCCCCAAGAAAGCTCCTTGAGCTTTTGGACCTTTGATCTTGCCTCGAAATTAGTAAGCACTGGGGAACACCCCCAGTGTTTGCATTTTCAAAAGCTGCATGCATTTGTGATACTGAGAATTATACTAAATATATAGTGTGGTAATACCTCATCAGGCTAAATAAGTATGGGAATAGAAGTTGCTTTCTGTTTATTATTCAATCAATCACATCATTCCATCCTTTCAGGTGCTTTCATGAATCCTGGCATCAGGAGGGTGAGGAGTGTGGCTTGGGCAGATTTGGGAGCCGGGAAGCTCTGAGTGGACCCACATTCATGGAGGGGCGAAGGTTCTGGTGGCGGGAAACACATCTGAAGTTCCTCCCTTTTGCACTTAATTTGCTTACTCCAGCTGGGAAGAGTGAACAGTTACCCTCAAATGGAGGCTTCCTGTCACCCCACACAAACCTTGTCCACGGGACTCTAAGGGCAGAGCGCTGATCTAACAACTCAAAGAAAAATAGAACCGTTTGGAAGGGGATTTCTTTATCGATTATAAATCTACAAGCCTCCTTCCCTCCATCCTTAAATCCTGTGAGACTGGACGTGTAGCGGCAGTTAGGAGCAGACTGGCCCAGGCTGAATCTTCGCTCCCACGCTCACTGCTGTGTGACAGTGGGCAAGCTGAGCAGCCTCTCTGGGCCTCAGTCTTCATGTCTGCAAAATAGCGCCTACCTCACAAGGTGTCAAGATAATTCAATGAGTTCATATACATACCGTGTGTGGCATTAAAGAAAAAACTATTCTGGCTCTTGTGAAAGCGGTAAGGAAGACGCTATTCGGGGCTATTGTGTTACGGTCAAGACTGTCACGACAGGGAGAAAGACTGGGCTCAGCTCCAAATACAGCAAAGGCAGCCGGGGGTTCAGAGCCGGGGTACAGTGATGCACGCCCCCCTCTCAGACCAGTGCCGGCACGTTTGCATCTGGTAAGTGAATGCCTGTGGCCACCGCATGAGACAATGCACACAGGTGCCCGGCGCAGAGCAGGTGCTCTGCGTCACTGAGTTGCAGTGGCCGGTGGCATCCACACTGCCCTTCTGCGGGCAGACATCCTCACTTCCCCACCCCCACTGGGTGAGGACAAACCACAGCCGTCTTCTCCCCAAAATCTGCAACCTGCAGGGAGTGACACAGAGTCAGTCAAGGCGGGCTCCCCATTAGTGCCTGTGCCCCGGATCCCCGAGCCTGCTCTGGTCCCGCCCTCTCCAAAGCCTGGTTCCTCAGACTTTCCTCCCATTCTTTCTATTTCTTTTTTACATTGAAGTATAATTGACTTACAATCCTACAGTATTGCATTAGTTGCAAGTGTACAGCATAGTGATTTTATATTTTTATGCATTACAAAATGATCACCACGATAAGTCTAGTTACCATCTATCACCATACAAAGTTGCTCCAATATTACTGACTGTATTCCCTATGCCGTGCATGCCCCTCCTCGTTTATTTATTTATTTATATATATTTTTGCGCTACACGGGCCTCTCACTGTTGTGGCCTCTTCCGTTGCGGAGCACAGGCTCTGGACGCGCAGGCTCAGCGGCCGTGGCTCACGGGCCCAGCCGCTCCGCGGCACGTGGGATCTTCCCGGACCGGGGCACGAACCCGTGTCCCCTGCATCGGCAGGCGGACTCTCAACCGCTGCGCCACCAGGGAAGCCCCACCATCCCCCCCTCGTTTATTTTAAAGCTGGAAGTTTGTACCTGTCTCTCTCCATCACAGATGTCTCTCACCCCTCCCCCTTCCGTTCTTTTCAGAGTCCATAACCTTCTCAGAACTCTCTTTTCGTTCATGTTGAAGCAAAGTTAGCTTCTATTTTTAGAAACCAAAGAACACTACAAGTAGATTTTGCTTTCTCCATATCCCTATTTAAATGCTCTTATGGATGGTGAAAACCAAAGTTAAAAAGTTGTTTGTTTTTATTTAATAACTGGACTGAGTGTGTAGTTCCTGCCCAAATAACCCTTGACTGGTCACTTCCAAGAGCTGGAAAGCCACAGAGCAACCCCACATTCTGCAGACTGTGGGAGCCGCTCAGGGGCAAGCAGGGCTGTAGATTATGCCTAGCGGATGCATGAACTAGGAGTTCTAGTGTTCATTCTAGCAGGACCCAATACCGAAGAAATAAAGTCAAAATTCTCCCGTCCACCCCAGGGCCCGGAGCCCTCACTCACATCACGACCCTGTGGGCAGAATGCACATCATTTCGTCTGCCCACAGCTCTGGCTGGGACAGGGGCTCCCGGTGAACTGATTTTTGAGTTACCAGCTCTCTTGCTGCCATGTTGAGAAGTCATCAGATCACCATCTCATTTGGCTACTTAATGCTTTAGGTAAAGATGGATGTGAAAGATAATTGAAGAGTGAACGTGGCGAGTTTTCAAGAACTAACTGGAGTGCTAACGTCTATCGGTGATGGGTAGTCCCACCCCACCTAAAACTCTAACAGATCAGAGGGACGGTCGGAACGAGTTGGGAGGGAACTGGGTGAACAGAGCAACACCGTTTCATTGCTGGTTCTCCAGAAGCGTTTGCTCGGTGGTCCTACCTGCCTGTAGATTTCTCCACGTGCTGAGAAAGGAGAATCCGAGTCCCCTTTTACGGGTGTTGTACGAACGATTTCTGATTAGTGAATTGAGCCAGATGGATTGCTCATTTAATCAAAAGGCATTCGCTCACTCATTCACTATTCACTCATTCAAGAGGCATTTTTACACACTGACAACGTTCAAGCGTCGCAGGACCGGTATTGTGTGTAGCGATGAATCCCAGCTCCCAGCTCCTGCCCTTGGCGGGGATGTGTCTAAGAAGGGAGAAGAGAACGGTGCAAAAATAGCTCCAACTCAAGGCAGAAGACGGCCCACGTCAGGGGAGAGCGGGGCAGAAAGGGAGGTAACTCTGCTGCGGGTGCCGGGACAGTTCCAGCTTGGAAGGGGGCACTGAGATGTCAGGTGTGACAGTGACGTCTGCTGTCATTAGCACGAGCGCAGCAGGAGAGCCGCTGGGGGCTGGAGGTTGCGCAAGAAGAGCCCCTGACACGAAGGGGCCCCAGGGATTGAACTGCCCGCTCTAGGACAGCCCTGAGGGGCAGAGCCAGGCGCCTGCTCAGAGCAGCTCCCAGTCCCTGCCCCTACGTTAGCACCTGTCCTTTAAAATCTCCTCAGACCCTCACACTTAAGGTGGGAGTTAAATATGAGTACAGTATGAATAAATGCATTTAGAGGAGCTGAGAAGGCCAATCAGATCTTAATTAAGGGGACAAACGTGGTTCTTCCTGACATCCAAAGCAACAGGAAGATTAGGGAAGGGTTAATCCAAACTCTTTCATCCTTAGAATTAAACCCCAATTTCAATCTGAACCACAGCAGTGCTCAGATTTGAATTGATATTTAATTCCAAGCACATAACGCATGAAATACTTTTGTTTAAATCTTATTTCTTTCCCTGCTTGAAGAAAATAAGAAAAGGGACGACAAGAGAGAGTTAATCTTTTTGAACAAGATCACGGGATCGCGGGGAGCCTTCCCTGCGTCTTTGCTCCCAACTGATCCTTTATGTTTTTGATTTTAATATTGCATAGCTATGCGGGGAAATCTAGTATTTCTGTTCACTGTAAATTATAAGCTGTGTACTTGATCATAAGCTTTTATAAGATACTAAGTTTTTTGAGAAAGGAAAAGCCAAATGAAGAGGGTCCTGCAGTCTAATTAGTTGACAGACAAATAAAACCAACTTCTTGAGAAGCCGGGATCGTGGAGACCTTGGGAACGGTTTTCCTGTTTATGATTGTTTCCATGGTGGCTTTAATCCACTCTGCCCTGGGCTCATTCTTTATTGTGGTTTTGTTATTTTATGATATTATTATTTGACCAAGACATAGAGAGAATTCTGAATAGAGGCGATCATTTCCTCCCTCTGTGTAAGCGTCCCTTATTTATTTGCAATGAGCTGGAAGAGGCTACTACGGAGGAGTACATCGGGGCCTTCTGGATCCTTCCAGCCGGCAGCGGAAAGAGGAGGGAGAAAAATGAAAGAGGCCTGACCTGGGCAGTGGCCCTCGATTTCTCCCAACAGGAGGTAAAGTCGACGTGGGGGAAGAATCTCGGTGAAGCAGAACGGCCCTGGAAAGCCCGGAGTTTGTGGGTGTGGTGACTGTGTAACTGCGTTCCCCTCCATCTCCTCCCGACGGGTGCGGATGAGGCCCCCAGGGAAGTAAGGCCAGGGCAGCTGTTCAAACAGCCCACTGTCCTGGCAGCTTGCATCCCAGTGGCTGAGACCTTGACAACCACCAGCACGTTTGCCTAGGGTTTTGCTGACACATGGCCCGGGGCCCGGGGCCCCTTTGAGTCACACCCGTAACAATCAAAGTCTTTCGGTGGGCAAATGGGGGAGTCTTTTTTTCTAATATCAGACGAATATTTTTAATAAGCTTTAAAAAAAACACATAATTTCATCTGTCTTCAGTTTTTTTAATTTTGCAAAATGCACAGGGTAGTAACCCCAGCAGCTGAGGTAACGGCAAATCTGAGGTCGAGTGGAGAAAGCTGGAAGGAACCCAGTCTGGGTTCATCCTGGCGACACAGACTCCTTTTTCTTTAAAAATCTGGTGTCTTTGGTCACGATCAGCACGTGTCATTTTATAATTTTTAAAAATCTGAGAAAGCAAGCTGCGACTGAATCCTCCTCCCGTGTGATGCCTGCTATCCAGTTGACGTGGGAGAACTGCCGTCTCCATCCCGTATCTGGGATTGCAGACGGTACGTGGGACAGCTTCTGGGTCCTTCCAGCACCACCGGGAAATGAACACGGGCCAGCTTAGCATAACCCACTAGAACACACCGCTCACAGCTCAGCGACGTCCGGGAGTAAATCTGCGTGACCCGTTCAAGGTCCCCAAAAGACCCCTGGGTGTGTCCCTGGTAGCACCAGCACATCACGATGGCACGTGCCCTGGGCGGGCGTCCACGGTACTGAGCACCGGGGCTCCTGATCTCTTGAAGGAGCAACAATACCGACCAGAGCGAGCAGTCACGTTCTGGAAGCAGTAGGCTCTGCGGCCCCAGCTGAGCGAACAAGCCCTTCATCCTCTGCGGTTCAGTGTGGGACGTTAATGGTTCTTCACAGTTAACGGACAGTCAGGGCTCTGCGGCACGGCCAGCCTCACTGTGGTGCCGTGCAGAAGGAAAGAGCCGCCCGGGACATACCAGTCACCCCGGCCAGTGGGCCGGCATCTGAACACACGTGGTGTGCGTGCCCCCAGGCGGGCACCCCGCCAGCAGGCGTGCCCGGAGCCTCTGCTCACGCCCCTCCCAAGAATGGGGCCCCCAAACATGTCTTACGCTCAAATATATGTTTGAACAATGATGTCATGGTACTGATTTGGGTGTGTTTCCTGAGAAACGGACTCAGGGTGCTTTCCGTACAGAGGGATCCGAACTGCCTTAAGCCTTGGAGAGTTTGCTCAGACCTGGAGGATGAGGGCGAGGGAGGTTTTGGAGGGCGCCTGGCCTGTGCCCTGCCCAGGAGGGTGGGCCACTGGGACCCCCGGGCACGTTACAGAGCCCGCCCCTGGCGGGCCCACCCCCTCCCTGCTCACTGGCTTTCTCCTGCCCCTCCTGCAGGGCTGGCAGACACAACGGCCACAGTGGACGCGGCTGTCCGGATCCTGCATCCCACCTCTCCTGGCCCTGACGCTCCGCCCACCCTCCACCTCCTCAGATGCATCGTGTTCCCCACTCCACCCCCTGGGAGAAAACATCCCACAGCTTGTCCTGGAGCAAACGGGCCACCTCCTGTCGGCCTTGCATGCACAGCTGTATGTAGACTTACCTGCGTTTTAGGGCAGAACTAGAATCTTCACGCCACTGACAGTAAGCGCGTGCACGCCTAGCTCAGTGACGGGGCGGTGCAGAGCATCCGTACACCAGGCCAACCCCGGCCATTTCCCAGCTCATTTACTTTCCTAACGAGGATCTACTGGTGATTCTAGAACAAAGGTCAGCGCAGCTAGAAGACCACAAATGGCGAAGCATCACTCACTCATGTAATCACAACTCCGTTTTTGCCCGGACGTCTGTTCGTCTTTCCTTTCTACCGATGAGGGGTCCCTTCTCTTTGTGCTGCATATTTAACATTTTGAGGGCATTTTTTCTAAAATTTGGTCAACTATTCTGCTGTTAGTGGAAGAGCGGGTGTAATTTCTGCCAGGAGCTGCTAGGCTCTGAGAACAGACAGGCGTCCTTGAAAAGGTGCCCCTGACTTTCAGACACGCCTTCTGTGGAGACGGAAAGGGAGGGACGCGGGTGAAACAATCTCCTTAACGTGGCTTCGACCGTGGGGCGGTGGGCGCCCGCCGGCCAGTCTGCCCGGGACAGCTGTGCTCTATAAAAGGATGAAATCATCTGATTGTCTGTCGTTGGCCCTTCCATCACCCGTGGTGTTTCTCTGCAGGCGCCGGGACAGCACAGCAGTGGGTACTGGCTGTGCTTGGTCATGAGTGAGCCCTTTGTTGGAAGGCCTGTCCCCACCACTAAGAGATTGTTCCAGCACTCTCTGGCTGGGCCTTCTCTGCTGGTGCGGCGCTGTGGTCGGCGGGGTCACGTTCAGGGGTCTGTGCCCAATGACGGCGAGCACCGCGTCTCCCGGCCAGAGCTCCCATCGCCCTGGTCCAGAGGGGGAAGCCGGGAAGGCGGTGACCGAAGAGGTCACTGAGAACGTGGGGACCAGGGATGGGCCAGGCACTGGGCTCTGTGCTGCCAGCCCACTGGCATCACCGGGTGACACCTGGACACAGAGACCCTCAGGGTCACTGAGTCTCCCTCAGGGTCTGCTTTCTCTTTCACCCAGAAAGTTGGTTTCTTCTAAGAGCGCCTTTTCAGCAAGTCCCTGGGATAAGGTTTTCATGTTTTTGGCCTGGAGACCACATCACCCCATCCCGACCCCTCCGCTGTGGGACACACCCGTGGGTCTCAGGTGACTGTAACACCTCACAAGCATCATAACTGAAGGGTGCGGCCCCCCCGACTCGTGAAACTACGGAGTGAAACTACAGAGTCCAGGTCAGGAGGCGTCCTGGGCAGACTTCCCTGGACGCTTCCCTGTGGGCGTGGGACACAGCAGCAGGGGGGAGGGGCGGGCACACCCCCCTCTGCCGCCCCAGCACCCGGGGAGCACGGGCCACACTTTGGTTGTTGCCACTCATACCTGAGTGCTTGGGACACATCACAGGTGCCCCTTTTGTCTATAAAATTGGCCAAAGTGTTTCATCCAAACTCGTGATGAATGTAAGAGCTCTGAAATGAAGGCTAGCATTGTTACTGATGCAATAAAAAGGCAAAACAGGGCTGCAGGCAGGCAGCTCCACAGCGCCAGGGACCAGGGCAGAGACTCAACCCAGTGGCTCGACAGAGCACAGACTGCTGTGGGGGAAGAGTGAGCCTGAACAGCCCCGGGGCAGAGAGGGGGGATGCCCAGGGCACAGGAGAGGCCCCGCACCGTGAGTGACGTGGCCCGCAAACCAGGCTCTCCTTGCAAAAGGGAAGTGGTTTTTTCCAGCGTCTCTGTGACTGTATGTTGGAGGCTTTCTGTTTCATCTTTTGCTTAAGGAAACAAGCAAAATCCTCCTTGCAGCCAAATGAGTCACAATGCAAAATAAACATTTATGCCTCAGACATGCAAATATCAGGTGCTTTTACTGTTCGGCAAACTAGATATTGACCTTGAAAAGGAACTTTTTCTAAAATAAACACCGAACACTAACAAACACTAAGAAAACACGTTGGCCAGCGCCTGCTCTGACCAGCACTGCCGGCGGTGGGTGGGAAGGCAGGCCTCCTTCTGTCTCCCGGTCTAACTGCCCTTTTAAAATCTGTGGGATTTTGCAGTTAAATCCCTCCTCTTCCTTCTGATCTTGGCGATTTGTGCAATGCAGGATCTTAGTTCCCGGACCAGGGTTCGAACCCACGCCCCCCTCGTTGTGGAAGCTCGGAGTCTAAACCACTGGACTGCCAGGGAAGTCCTTCATTTTAACTAATCTTTAGAAAGAACCAACTTAGGGCTTTGTAAGTTTTCCCTATTGTAAGTGTCCTACTTTGTTGATTTCTGGTGTGATCTTTGTCTATAAAAGGTTTTAAATCTAAGCTCCACGGAAAATTCAAGATTCCCAAAACCCACCGAGGGAGGTTCCTGGAAGGGGCGCCGTGTGAGGGTCCTCCCCACGCTCGCCCACGTGCCCTCCACATTCACTAGACCCTCTGTGTGAAGGTTAAGAAGTTGAATCCGGAGACCTGGGTACGAGGTCAGCTCTGCGACTGGGCCGGGCGGTGGTACAGGTGCTGGAGTGAGTTGCTTTCCCTCTAGGACTCGTCTTCTACATCTGCAGATGGAGACAAGGCTGCTGTGTCCTTGCAGCCGGGGCTGCATCCCGAGCCTTCTACTTGCGGAGGCTCCACCTGGGGCACATGGGGAGGCCCCCCGGGAATCCCGCAGAGGCCGCAAGCCCCGGCTCTGTCTTCTCCTGCGCGTCTCCACCAGGTAGAGCGCGCTGCGGCCATTTCAGGCAGAGGGAATCTAACACCGCACGTGGGTTTCAGAACGCAGAAGGGCTGCGGCAGTGGTGGCGCCACGCAGTCGGCCTGAGTCGCCCACGGTGGTCCCTGCAGGCCACGCGGCTGCCAGGTCCCCTTCTGCCGGAGCGAGAGCCCCTGAGAGCTGCCATCTGAGGCTGCTGGGCCCCGAGCTGCCCCGAAGCTGGTCCTGCTGTCTGAGCCGGCCCCGCCTGAGGTCTGCTTAATTAGGACGTCTAGATGGGGTCTGGATGGTCTGTGTCTTCAAATGCTTCCCCAGGATTTCAGACGTAGGCCTCCACCCCCCGCAGAGATGACAGGCAGCAGGAACTGATGATACACGTGGTGGAAACGAGTGGTTCTCAAAGCGGGCTCCAGGGGCTTCTGAGGGTCCCCAGATTCTTCTAGGGTCTTGGCTTGTATTTCTAATACAAGAAGTATTGATAGAAATATAATCTACATAGATTTAAGCTCTTTGGCCTCCTTCAATAACTTTTAAGCATAGTATGTTTTTAAAAGTTTTGGTCTTGAGACCAAAAATCTTGGGAACGGATTTGCAGACAATTTTCTGGTGTTTTAGGCTTGTCGTTGCTAAATAGTTAAGCAGATCTAAAACTACCTCCTAAAGACTATTATTATTTTTTCAGGTTTCCATATAATCCACCTCCATCGCGTGGGACGGCCCAACATGAGAGAGGATGCAACTGAATTATCCCATTGGCTTTCATTAAGAACTAAGAGTAATATGAAGAACATTTATGCATCTTCTGGAAACTGCATTTAAGGATTCGGTCTACCGTATTGTATGTAATACAAATATATACGTAACACAGAAACAGTTTCCTCTAAGAAAAGGTTTGTCTCTTGTAATGTGTTAGTGTGTCTTGTTATTAGATATGGAAATTAACAGCTCACTACTTTAAATTTTGCCTTTGCTACCAGGAAGCTCAGAGCTAAATTTTGTGTTTGGCTTGAAAAAAGTCTGAAATAAGGAGGTGAACCACAAGACAGGTTTTTATTTTAAACTCCTCAGGGAAATAAATCTTTAGCCCTCGCCACACATGTGCATTCAATGGTTAGAGAGAAAAATCTCAGAATACTCTAGCCAGGGAGGGTTTTGATTTTGCACACATAAGTGCCAGAGAATCATGTTTTTGGAGAGTAAACATTCTCTAAAGTAGTAATTACAGCTGACCTTGAGCTGGGGATGCACCGTGTGGTCCCAAACGCTTCACACACACACCTCAGCATAATCCTTACCAGGATCCACCGTGTCCTCTTATCCCCATAACACTTAAGAGATGGAGACGCAGAAATTTAATGAGAGGTGGCTGACAAAGAACAGCAGGCTGGACGGCTCCAAAGGCCACCTGTGACCTCCAAGTGAACGTTCTCCTGGACCACACTGGGGAGGTGCTCAGTCTGTAAGCTGGACACAGGGCCACCATGCCAGGCCACGGGAACAGCAGCCCTCTTCACCGGGCAGCATCTGGACAAAGGCAATGCTGGTCTGAACCAGGCCACTCTGGGCCCCTCACTGGTGACAAGGCGTTTGTGTGCAGGTCTGTAACACGCAAGTGTTTTTACTGCTCATTTCACAGTTGGCAGAAATGTCCATGCTAACGTCAAAGGTACAAAATTACAATTTCAGAGTCAGTTTAATAGAACCAGATCCCACAGGTCACCACCTTCCACAGAATTGTATCATTTCTTGTGAAAGCACAAAACTGAAGTTTCTGATTTCTGGCATCTGCTGTTTCCGGAAAAGACGCATCTGCTTTCCAGCAAGACGCTCTGCCACTTATCCTTAGGAGTATATGTGAATGTGGCTTTCATGGGGGGGTCTGTGCCACGACAGGAGGTTGAGTACCGTTGCCAACCTTATTTTAATACTCTTTGACCAGCATTAGAATTATTAAAATCCTGGTCACTGCTGGCAAGTAATTAAGGCCAATGACCCTTTGCCAACCCCTGGAAATTCCAGAGCCCCAGGTGGGGCAGCACCACGGAGAGACCATCTCAGATGAACTTTATTTATTTATTTGGTCTCACTGCTCAGCTTGTGGGATCTTAGTTCCCTGACCAGGGATCGAACCTTCGCCCTTGGCAGTGAAAGCACCAAATCCTAACCACTGGACCACCAGGGAATTCCCTCAGAAGATCTCTAAATACCTCGGTGATCTCTTCCTGACCAGTGTTTAATATCCTCCTAAAAAGAAATACAGTCATCAAATTTCTCTTTTATTTAAGCATTGAGAAGCTGCAGCACAGTGACTTAGAAAACATCCTCAAAACATCAGTTACAACATGAACAGACGTCACGTGTCATGTGTAGAACCTTTCTCGCGTTTTACTGAGGGTCGTCAACCAGCGTAGTATAAACGTTCCACACATCTGCTTTTAAAGTGACGAACAAGGCACACAACTCTCCCCGACGTCGCAAGGGAGAAACATGTGCGTGGTGTCTTCCTGCTGCCAGTTAAGAGCGAGATGGGGCTGGGAGCCCAGAGAAGGGGGGAGGGTGAGGAGAGGGAAACAGACAAAGGATAACACAGGGGCACGGAGACCACGCATGACCAGCAGCAGGACCCAGACACACACGGGCAGACGCAGAAAGACGCTCTGCAAACGTCGATTCCTTTAGCAAAGTCTTTAAAATGCTGTTATCGTCACGATGGGCAGGACCCTGGGCCTCTTAATCACCGGTATTTGCACTAAGTGCAAATGAGACCAAGTTACGACTCTGCCCACCTTGAACTCACAGTTCACGCTCAACCTGCTGGCTGACGTCCAGAACGAGCTTTCATTTCTCCCCCAGGACCCAACTCTGCAGACGCCACCGGGGGTGCCCGGAGCATTCATGAGACACGTGTCTTAATTTCACCTCCGAACGATTGCTGACTTTGCCTCTCTGGTAGTAATACACTCATTTAAAATAAAAGACAGTCAGCTCTGTGCATTCAAACAGGAGGCAAGCTATTCAGTGGGCGGGGTATTTGGTTTTGCATCTCATCTGGCGGCTGATCTAGCTCCCACAAAATTAGATGCTCCATGTCTACCTAGATTTGTGCCTGGCCCGAGAGAGAGAGATTAGAGCAAAGATCTCCACAAGAAAAATACAAACTGGTTTTTAAAATTGTAAAGCTTCAACGTAAATATAATCAAGACTTGACACATTAAAGTCTAATGAGATAAACATCAAACTAGTTATTAACTTTTACAAAATAAGCCCAAAATTGAGGTAATACATTACACTGTTCTATAACGAGCTTTATCTGATTATAACATTTTTCCCCCTTCTCAACCTTCCAGTGAAATAGATGCATGGAAAAAAACAAATCTAGAAAAATCAGCCTGGAGTTAGTGGGGAAGAGCATGACCCCTGAAAGGCGGAAGAGTCTCACCCTTTGTTCAAATAATAGAAATTTCCTTTTCTCAAATCACTATATACAAATGTACAAAGCCACCACGTCACTGATTTTCACACAGCGATTAAAAATACTGAAAACACACATCTGCTCTGCACTCCCCACTTTTCTCCCTGAACAAGTGGCTCTCTGGCCCGGCACATCTTGTCCTGCGTCTGGGTCCAGCTCTCTGCGCTCTGCCCCCTCCCTCTGCCTACCCTTCCTTTCTGTAGCACAAAAGACATCTGTGAGCAGCACTTCAAGTACAGAGGATGCATTTTCCAGAAGCTGAGCCTCGCTCCGGCTCACACCTTACCCCGGGCGCTGAAAACAATTCCCGCAGCTGTGCTTCAGAAAGCCTTGTGTGTGTGTGCGCGCGCGCGTGAGGTTTGTGAGCATGCGCGTGAACCAGTGTGAGTGTGAGGACGTGCGAGCATGTGTGCCTGTAGGAGCATGAGTGTGAGGTGTGTAAGTGGGCATGAGAGCACGAGTATGAGTGTGAGAGCTGAGTGCGTGTGTGAGGGTAAGCATGCGTGAGTGCGCGTGTGTGTGTACCTGGGCTCGAAAGCCCCCACGAGTCAGTGTTGTGACCACCGGGCACTGTGCCCGTCACAGCGCCCACTCTCCAGGCGTACCTTCCTGGTTGTCACTACCCTCCCCCTTCCCGTTGGGAAGTTCGGTTCACTTGAGCCCCCAGACCTTCCAGTCCCCGAGACATGCTTCTACTCAGCAGAAACAAAATCCTAAGTGCGGCACCGTGCCCAGCTCTGCACCAGACGGCCACCCTCCTGGTTCGCCCCGCACCCACACGTGGCTGTCACCCACTGCTCGGACCAGGGCACCTGGCGTAGCGCACCCGCAGAGCGACACCCACAGACGGGGGCCCGCGCCCCGCGGAGGGTCTCCGGGACCTACGCGAACCTTAGGAGTGGGAGCTGAGAGGCACCTTCACCCCCGCTCATCACCCCCACCACCACGAGCCCCGAGGACACCTGTGGGCGTGGAAGAGACCCGCAGGTGCAGAAGGCAGACCCACAGGCCCCGGCGTGCGGCAGGGAAAGGTCAGCGGCCGTCCGCCCCCGCGGGAGGTGGGCCGCGTCCCGCGTGGGCCCCTCGGCTCCCGGGAGGGGCGCGGGGCGTCAGCGAGGCCGAGTCCCCCCGGGGGCGCGGTCACAGCGAGCTCAGGTGCGGCAGCGCGTCCAGGGGCCCCACCCGGTCACGCGCGGCGGCCGCCGACTCCACGCCGCGCAGCCACTCGGTGCACTTGCGCACCAGGCCCTCGTCGGCGGCCGCGACCTCCTCCTCGTACTCCACGTCGTCGTACTTGTGCCGCTCGTTGAGCAGCGACACCTTGAGCAGCGGGCGCAGGTCAGCGGGCCGCGGGCCGGGGTCGGGGCCCTGCAGGCCGCCGGGCAGCAGCGGGCGGCGGCCTAGGCCTGCGGCCCGGGCCCGGGGCCAGGGGGCGAGCGGGCGCCCGGCGTCGGTCGAGGGCGTGGGCGCCGCCCGACGGGGCCGCGCCAGCAGCTGCTTCTCCAGGTGGCGCCGCTGGATGACCAGCACGGCCTCGGGCGTGAGGCTCAGGGAGAAGCGCAGGGCGGCGTCGGGCCCGGCCCCGGAGGTGGCGACCCCCGCGGGGCCGTCGCCGGAGCCGGCCGGCCGGGGCGTGCACGGAGCCGGGGCGCGCGGGCGGCCGGGCGCGGACGGGGGCGGGGCGCGCGGGGAGGCCGGGCCGGGGGCGCGGCGGGCCGGCGGCCTCTTCAGGGTGGCGGAGGGCCAGGAGCTGGACAGCAGCACCGGGGGTCGCTCGGGGGGCCGTCTCTTCTCCGCGGCCGCGGCGGGCGGCAAGGGCCCCGGCGGGGCGCAGGCGGGCACGGCCGCCTTGCGGGTGGCGCCCGGCTTCCGGGGCGGTGGGCGCGCGGCCGGGACCCCCGGGGCGGGGGTGGGCGGCGGCGGCGGCAGGGGCGGGAACGGCATGGTGCTGCCAGGCCGGCGGGTCGTCAGCGCCCTGGAAGGAGAGGAGCGGCTTTAGTCTCGGTGCGCGGGGCTCAGCGCCCTCCCCGTGGGTGGCCGGGGTCTGGCCCTCGTCCTCGCTCCGCACCCACCTCGGTCCGGCCGCAGCATCTCCGGCTTCCTCACGTCCCGGCGCCCACAGCCAGGGCTTCACGCCAAGGCACCCCTCCCTCCTTCCTTCCTCCCTCCCTTCTGGGGCCGGGGGCTCTGCCCCGACTCGGGTCTCCTCGCCTGGCTCGGCGGGCACAGCACCGTCCGCCCGGGCCACGCCGAGCCAGACGCGCTGGCGGGAGAAGGAGCCGAGCGCGGTGGCCGAGGACGCGGCGGGGCGAGGAGCCGCTGCGCCCGGCTGGTGTCACGAGCGACTGGACCGGGCGAGGCTCCCCAGCCCAGCTGGCCTTCCACCGCCAGGGGCTAGTTTTAATCCACCAGAGGCGGGGAGAGCCGGGCGTGTCCTAAGCCCTAGGCGGAGTCCTTGCACGTTGGAGAGAAAATCCTGAGCAGCCTCTCGGTGCCTTTAAGATGGTGGGCCAGGCGGTGGCGGCGGGTGGTACCTATGGCCGGGCCGGCCTCGCAGTCCGATGTCGGAGGAAAAAGCTGGCTGGAGCTCAGAGGTGGGGAAAAGACATTTCAGGGAATCTTCCTGCTTTTGCTTTTATATAATGTTGATGCCACTGCTGAAAGACTGTCATTTTAAAATTAAAAACCTAGTTTTCCTTGAATAGGCAAAATAGACCAGTTTCAGTTAAATCATGATATAGGAAGTACCAGACATTAAGTTCTTTTCAGGAGTGATTCCTGTGAGCAAAGGAGAGTATTTATTGCTGCAACAGTGCTTCAGAATGAATGAGACAGCTTCACCGTCAACTTAGATTCTAGTGGTAGAGACATGAAAACACTCCTTCAATATTCAAACGTTTGTTGAATACATGAATAATTCAGTGAATAATTACAGAGCAATACGTCATAAAGTCAAAGTTTCATACAAGCAGTCCCTGCATTACTTATGGAGAACTGTCGGTTGTTTAGATCTGCAAAAAAACATTTTCCATAGGATATGCTCTTCTGGGCTAACCCAGAAACGTAAGTAGGTTGTGTGGGGTATGGCCCCAGCTTAGCTAAGAGCATTCAAATGTGGGTAAACTCGTATGTGACCAACGGCCCCAGTGGCCCCGCCCAGCTCTCTGAACGCTCCTGTCGTGGCACCAGCACCTCTCTGTGGTCGGTGGCCACGAGGGCACTGGTCACTTTCCCCCCTGCCTACTCTGATGTGTCCCCACTGGGTCAGGCACAGCAAGAAGGAAACTTGATAGGTGACCAGAAACATTTCTCATGACGGCTGGGGGCGGGGGTAGGTTTAGGCCCCATCATGTCCACCAGCACCCTCAAAACCAACACCACCACCCCACCACACCTCCCCCCCCCCCCCCCCCCCCGTTTACCTCTTCTGCATAAAATATACAAACACAGCTTCCAGACATGGACCTTCTCCCCTTCCCCACCAGGGCCTCGAGGCAACCTGTCTCCTCCCATAGCCCTGGGTGAATACGTTTGAGACCGTTTAGGTCATAAGATATCTGTGTTGTAGGTCCCGAAATCACATATGCATTTTATTCCAGGTATTTCTGGGTGGGTGTGGACTAGGTATGTTAGCCGTGGCAGCAGGTGGACACTCCTGCCGGGAGTGTGGAGGGCAGGAGACGAGGTGAAGCCAGTGAAGACGGGGCGGGGGGGGCGGGCTGGAGGCCGGAGGACAAGGAGGGGGCTGTGGTACCACTTCTGCAGGCACAGCCCAGCGGTAGCTGGACGCCCAGCGATTTGAGTAGGGACCCCAGCAGTTCAAAAGCTGTAACCGTATCAGCGACTGGGTTTCTCTCCTTCCGATTTCCTAATTCTTAGGCTGCTTCAGAAGTAATGACAGTTGAAGGGTGAGGGTCGGCGGTGAGTGTGGATTGGCATCTCATAATTATAACAGCTAAGGGATGTGATTGACGTGCTACGTGGCAGGCACTCTCCTGACCCCTCTGACTATCTCCAATCTACTAGAAAATGGGGGCTTAGGTGCGGAAACACCTCCCAACAACACACGGCTCCAACTGGATGGAGATGAGCCTCAGTACCAGCGATGGGGTTCCAGAGCCGTGTCTGAGCCATCACACTAACGAAGAGAAGGACAGTCTTTGGGCAGGGGTTGGGCAGGGGTTGGGATGGGGCTGAGCAGCCTCCACCACCCACACCAGCAGAGACTGAGCAGTCTCCCCCAAGAGAAAGTGAGAGTCCTCAGTTTGCCCAGCACATCTGACCAGACTTGTCACTGGGATTCTCCCAGGCCCCCCCATGTCTTGTCCCAGCCCAGAAGCCTGGGGACTTGGGAGGCTACAATCCGCGAGACCTCTGAGGCAGGAGAGTAAATGCTGAGTGCCTGCCCCCCGTCACCCGCCCAAGTCGGAAGGGCATTCCTCTGCCCCCTCCCCGCTGAAAGCCCCACAGTCCCCCCGGACCCATGGGGGAAGAGGAGTTCCCGTGCCTCGTGGCGGGTGGTCTGCTGTCCCAGGAGCCACAGGGGAGTTAGCATTTCTGAAGGGCCTCCGGCCTGTAGACTCTGCTGACGTACCCAAATGACAGCATTACCGGTCCCTGCCCGCGACCTCTTCTACCTGAAACCTCCAGCCCCTCGAAAATCAGAAACCCCGGCAAGGGCCTGGGAGGGAGCCTGGGAAGACAGCACGGGTCTCGGCACTGTCACGGGCAGCTGGCTGTTAAAGAATCTATTTACACATTCTGTTTGGTTGAGTTGCTAGCCGGTGACAGTTTCCAGTAAGGCAAGTCACACCAGGAGAAGATTGCCAAACTTACGTTCAGATGGAAAAGGGATTAGTCAAGAAATACAGTACAATTTAATTCATAATTTACATAGGATTTTGCATAACAAGCCCAGAACACAACATTGGGGATAAACTGTTTGATATATGAAATAGTCCAACTTAGCACTAGAATCTCGTGGTGAGCTTATCAGTTGCACAAACGGGTTTCTGGGATCATCAGAAAGGGCTGATCTCCAAAAAACACGACGATTACATTTCACCTCGAGGATGCGAAATTTACTATTTCAAATAAGTTTGTTAATTTGAAAGGAAAAATCAGATATATGTATTTGAACTGTCCACATTTTTTATGATATTTAATTTTCAAATTATGTTTATTCTATTTTCAAATTTCAAATAAGGACGATACTTTTCCACCGTTTGGAAATTAATGGTAAGTTTTCCTCCTACTATTGTAGCAGAGCCAGTGTATGGAGAAAGACTCTCCACTGTAACAACCCTTTAAAGTATTTCCAGGATGAGTAAAATAAATGCAGAAAATATTTCAATCATTAAAATAAAATACCAAGAAGAGTATATCCCAAGTAAAACTATAGAGGGTTACTGGTCCACAGGTTTGAAACTGAACTGAAAATTATGGAGGCTGTGGTATGATGACCCCGCTCTGCAAATAATGGCTGTAGACATGCTCCCACTTCACACCTGGACCCCAGAGATACATCCAAAACGGACGTGTGCTCTTTATCACACAGACATGTGTGATCAACTGGTCATCACCAGAGTTACCAGTTGATTAAATTACAGCCAGTGATCGCACCATAATACCAGGAAATTAGCCATTATTTCAAGAAATGTTTCATTTTCCTCATTAACGTTTTAGGTTCTTGGTTTTACTAAGGCATATACTTCAACGTTCAGAAAAATTTCAAAAAGGAAAATAAATCAATCTCATTTTTCCAGTTACACCCTCTTTCCATTTCTATATTTTGATTCAAAGCATTTTACTTTATAATAGAGTGAGAAGTAAATGTTCTAGATCCAACATCTAGAACTAAAACTAAATCTGAATTTTAAAACGTGGAAAGCTCATTCTAGTTTTAAAAATCCTATTTTATTCCTGAGACATAGAGAATTTGGCCAATAACTGGAAAACACCTCCATTTTTCCTTGTGACACTGGTCTGTTACTGTGAAAGCCTTCGCGAGCAGAAAACATTTAGGAAATTGTTCAGATATTATTTGCTTTAGTCTTTCTTTTTTCCCATCATTAAGATAATAATCCGCTTTACCGAGATTACTGCACTGAAACCTCTTGAGAGTCTTATGAGAGAAGAAGCAGTAACACTTGCATTTTACAGATGAAGAAACTAAGGTTTACCCAAATAGCCCCAGAGCATGGTGGGGGCAATACCCGTCCAGGGAGGGAGAGCCCAAAGCACGCTCACCACTCAGCGCCAGTGGGTCTCAAGACCCCTTTACACTCTCAGGACCCAAAGGGCTTCTGTTCTGTGGCCTCTATCTACTGATGTTAACCTTGTTAAGAGTTTAAACCGAGGGGCTTCCCTGGTGGCGCAGTGGTTGAGAATCCGCCTGCCAATGAAGGGGACACGGGTTCGAGTGGTGGTCCGGGAAGATCGCACATGCCGCGGAGCAACTAAGCCCGCGAGCCACAACGACTGAGCCTGCGCTCTAGAGCCCACGAGCCACAACTGCAGAAGCCCGCACGCCTGGAGCCCATGCTCCGCAACAAGAGAAGCCACTGCAGTGAGAAGCCCACGCACCGCAGCAAAGAGTAGCCCCCGCTCGCCACAACTAGAGAAAGCCCACGCGCAGCAACGAAGACCCAACACAGCCAAAAATAATGATAAAAAAAATAGTTGGCTTAAGGATTTAAAAAAAAAAAAGAATTTAAACCGAGACTTTAAAAAAAATGTTTACTAATACATTTAATGAAAATAATATTTTCTAAAACAAGTCAGAGATGAGTGGCGGGCTCTGTGCTCCATCCCTGTGCGATCGCACGCCCACAGCCTCGTGACTCCGCTGTGCACTCACGGTAGAGTGAACAGTGCAGTGTCGGGGTAATTACCAAAGTGGACCCTGAAAGGGTCTCCGGGACGCCCAGGCATGTCGGTGGCCTGGGCCACACTGAGAACTGCTACACTGCCTGCCAGGCGGCACAAGGAACACCTCTCTGATGTCGCCAACCATCACCATCATCATGTCCTCCTCTTTGAAAGCAACACTTAATACTTGGTTCCTTCTTGTAACAACCTGGAAAAAAAGGGAAGCAAGTAAAAACATGAGATCATACAGGAAGAAAAGTCACAAGCTGTACTATTAAAAATGATACGCCTTCAGTTTATATTACCCCTTTTTCTTGCAAAGCTCAGGCTTTTAGCTGTATGAAATGTACTTAGAGTCTTCCCACAGGGCAAGGAGAAGCAGCAGCTGTAAGTCTCATTTATCCTGTGCTTGGGACGTGTGTGCAGGTGAGCGCTTTCTTGGAAACCCCAGGCCAGCAGGTGCTTCCGGGAATGGAGAAATGGAGTTAGGTGGCTGCAGTCCTGGTGGAGTGAAAGAAATGGGGCTGGAGGACAGAAAAGCAGTGGTCCGAGCGGCCCTGTGGAGGCACTGCTGCCGTCACCTGGGCAGGTGTGCCTCGCTGGGGCCTCGCCGCCCACATTACCCGCAGGTGAGCGTGCTTTCTCAGGGCGGAACCCTTCTGTGTGACTGCGCCCCTGCTCACCTCCACGCACCCCATGACACGTTAAATACACGTCTCCACGAGAGGTAGGTGGCGTGATGTGCTTCCTCACCCCACAAAAGCATCTCGCTGTAAGCTGTTCCTTAAATAATTCACTTGAAAGAAAAGTGCCTACATTAAGGATGGCGAGAAGGCCACTGAGGACGGCGCTCTTTAACGCAGAGAGTCCCACGTGGGCCGCGACTCCCCTGCGTGTCCCGTACCCCCAATCCAGCACTGCAGGTGCAACGACAGCCTTAAAGCGGCTTTGTAGAAGCAGACCGTGATTTTAAATGACCTTGCAGATGTTTTCACAGCTAGTTCATATGTCAAGAGATGGCTTAATTACCACTGGAAGAGAAGAACAGAGCGAAGTCCCCATCTTCCCGGGTTACACGAGTCGGGGAGAGAGAAGATGAAGGATCTGCAAACAGGAGCTGCTGTCTCTTCGCCCTGCTCCACCCTGACTCCGGTGCGGGTCCTTCTCCCAGACCCCCACGGGTCCTCTGTGGACACCGCCACACGGGGCCCGTCATCTCCCAGCCCAGTTCCTGACTGGACGCCAGCCACTGACGCCCCAGGACCTGAGAGGCCGCCCCAAAGCCCTGTCATCGCTGCCATTTCCAGCAGAACACCCTTGGCCCCGCTTCCCGCGGAAGCTCCTACATGGCGATCCTGACGCCCTCGGGCCTGTGGGGCTGGGCAGTCCTGAGGGTCACTCTGGGGCCTCTCGGGTACAATGCACTGTGTCCCAAAGGTTCGCAGAGATGAGTGTAAAGCAGCCTTTCCAACAGATGCCCGCAGGCTCTTTTAATCGTCTGTCTACAGAAGGCTGCTGCTAGGCACTGCTCACTCCTTTATTCCTCCCAGCCGTCCTGCCGGGCAAACACCGGTAGAACCCCATGTTTAGACATTTTCTTGAGATGAGGAAATGGAAGCTGACAGAGGTAAGCAC
Organism: Phocoena phocoena; assembly: GCF_963924675.1. Taxonomy (NCBI): domain Eukaryota; kingdom Metazoa; phylum Chordata; class Mammalia; order Artiodactyla; family Phocoenidae; genus Phocoena; species Phocoena phocoena. Next base: position 2,863,949 of record NC_089230.1, on the reverse strand, counting down.
CTTGTCCAAGCTCGAATAGCCAGACGTGCGAGGGCCACCCCACGCCCGAGACACGCTGTCCTCCCAAGGGTGGCCAAGCTGCGGGCAGTCTTGGTGAAGGTCACCGAGCCCCGCTTCCCCTCCTGACGGCTGCCGCGGCCTCAAGCGGAGGCCCCTCAGGGGTTACGGTAGATTGTAACTTCAGGGAGGAGTGCCTTTGAGGAGCTGGCAAAAGCGATGGGACACAGGAACTCTAAGGTTTGCATACGTGCGGGGACGAGGGGAGCCTCCCCAGGGACCAGCCAGGGGACCGCAGCAGCACGAATTGCTCTCGGGGAGGCCAAGAGGGAGGCGCAGGCAGGTGCCCGGGCCGCCGTGCTCTCCGTGCGCGCTGCCGGCTGGCCGCAGGGCCAGCGGTGACCCGGAGGTGAGGGCCGCTCTGGGGCTGATCCTGCTGTGGATCGGACCTCCGACCACAACAGGCCCCCTCCCAAGGGGGACCGCCCTGCCGAAGGGCTGCTGGAAGTAGTCTGACGAGGAATTCTGCAAGTAACGAGAGACTGGTCTGCACTTCCACGCAAGGCAGGGCCCAGCGCGGCGCAGGCAGACCTCGGACACCGTCCCTTCCTGCAGGGGTCACACGTGCACCGTGTCCCACTCATGCCAACAGGCTCTGAAGCTCACTGAACTGTCCCCCCACCCCCTGTAGGGGGACACGGAGCAGCTACGGGGGGGACGCCAGGAGCATCTGCGCTGCTGCCGCCTGGCTGGACAGAGGGTCCCCCTGAAGCCGGAGAACTCCGAGGGGCCGCAGCCCGGCTGTCTCAGGGCTCTGTCCCTCCCTCCCGCACCATCGCAGCGGACACAGTGACCCTCCCCCCGGCCCCCCCCCCCCCCCCCCCCCCCGTCCCGAGGCCACGCCCCACCTCCACGGAGCACGTCTTCACCCGAAGCTGCTCTGTACCGTCCCGGGATCCTCTGCACCCACACAGCAACGGGCTTCCAGTCGGCTCTGCGGACACGTGGCTCTAAAGCATGACTCCAACCGTGGGCTCGACTGGAGACGAGGACCCCGTCCAGGACGGGGTGTGTCTGCTCTCTGCTCACCAGCCCAGCCCTCGTGCTGGTCCCCAGCAGACCCCTCACCCACTCAGCAAGTCCTTCTCCCACACCCTCCCGGGAGCCCATCCTCGTCCTCCCCCGCTCTCCTCACCGAGGCCGCCTTCCCTCTGCCCAGGGAGGTGTGGTGCCGGCACCGGGCCCCGGGCCAGTTCCCTGCAGACGAGCTGGCGCAGGCCACGCAGGCTCTCCCTCCTCGGCGGCCCGGCTCCTTCCTCTCGGCAGGCTTCCCCGACCCAACCTGGCCGGTCAGCCCTCCTCGCTCCTCTGCTCCGACCCGCCTGCCTCCTCGGGCGGCCATCCTGGCCGGCTCTGTGTTTGGGCTCGCACCCTGAACAGCACACTGATGAATAAATGCTCTCACTGTTACTCGGCCCTCTCATCCTTCACAGATTTGTGCTCAGCCCCATTATGAGGACAGAGATTGTATCTTACTCGTTTTTCTGCAGAAAGATTGCATAAGTGTCCAAACTAAATTTTATTCAACTGAATCAATGTACCACCCACTTAAAACATAAATTTGATCAAGAAAATGTTTTTCCCAAGTGTGGGTTTATTTCAAAATTATAAAGATTTATATATTATTTTTATTACATATAATTAGCAATTTTTAGCTTATAAAAATTTTCACATTTAAAGTTTTTATTTTAAAAAGATATTTTTAAAATGTAGACATTTTAAAACCACCAAAAAAGCTGAATATATCTTGCAGCATAGGTTTACCCTTAAATATACACATCTCAGATGCTGTTTAGAAAAGATTAAAAAACTGGCTAAAAATCATTTACAAGTGGCAATGATTAAAATCTCCTTATCTCTGGAAGAGCATCTTAATGACACAAAATGAATTTAACATCACAAGCATTTAACACTTTAATTAGCATGCAGTTTTTATCAGTATACAAAATGGTCGTAAATGGTCAGTGCAGTTGTTTTTTTGGAGTGATTACTGTATCAGGAAAAGTATACTTCACCAAAAACAGAACATCAGCTTTCAAATGGCCTTTTCAAAGAGTTTCTGATTTTTAACTCAGCAAAGAAGAACAGCATTTAATTACCGCATCCCTGGTGAAAAAACAAAAGAGGAAAAACAATATAATAATCTGCCTCCAGAGTGAACTTGCAAAAAGATTCCTGCCGAGAGACAAACACACGATCACCTTTTCCCATCAGAACTCAGTGGAACCCCCAGTACTTTTCCATAGTTAAAACTTTGTTGAATATCACTTGAAATCAAGAACTGAGACATGGAAATAATTTCTTAGTTGCTAAAATGGTATTTGTTTCGAAATCTTAAACAACACATATGCTAAGAAGAAATAAATGTAAATACCCAAAACAACAAAAGTTATTTTTAAAAAGAAACAGCGAACTGGATTTTAAAAAGCAGAACATTTATAACTATGTCCCTAAGAATTCCAAAAAAATTCATGTGAAAAACCTCATTCGCCTTTCACATTTCTCTTCACAACAGTTAGTTTGAACTGTTGTTATGTGAATACGGACTGTTAAGGCGAGCACCAACAGACTGGAGATGTACGGACAGACTGTATGCTGCTCTCAAGGGCAGGGTCCGACACTTCTGGGGAGGGTGGTCACTGCCCAGACACCCTGCCCTGGCTGTGAGCTCCAGCCCTACTGCAGTGGACATCATTTGGGGCACCTTTTCCCCTTGTTGAGAAACAGCAAGAGCTCTCCCAGCCAAGGTCCTGAGGACTGACTGGCAAGTTACCTCTGCGCTCCTGTTCTAAGCCTGCTCTCCTTTAGTTGACCCTGCTTTGCTTTTTCTCCTTTTAAGTGTTCATCAAAAAGAATCATCCATTTGAAACTGAATAAAAATAGAACTGCTATCAGTTTCCTTCACTGTTATATCAGGCACACAATTCTGCTGTTTTTCATATGCAACCTATGTTCCAAGTTTCACGAAGAAACAAAGCTGTGCCTGAACTGAATATTCCTCCAAACCGGTCAGACTGAAGACTGCAAGTAAGTATTGGTTTTTTCCTCCATAATTAAATTAGAACCTTTCTCTGAATAGATACAAGAAAACAGCAATTACCTCTTGATATACAAAGGGCAATTACCTCTTGACACACAGAATAAATATGTTTCTACTGGCTTAAAACAAACATTTCTATATCAGATTCATTTTTTCATTAACTTTCTTTTTTTTTAAAGTAGAATTTATTTTTGCTGAAGTCTCCATATCCTATTTACTGAACACTTGCAGTCGCGGAAGGATCTAGAATCTCTTGCCAAAATTCACTAACTGCAAACGTTCAGGTGGTAAATCAGAAGTACATTCCCAGCCTACCTGTTACATCTGTTCAACATGTTTTTTACTTCATATGGCAAGTTTCTATCCCACTCATTTAAAAAATAATTTCCTTCTGGGAACAAAGTCAACCAAAACCAGCCTTTTAAATCACATTTTAATATGAAAATTATTAAAATTCACGTATCTGTGTAAAGAGAATTAGAGGAGCAGAAACAAGACAGAATTGAAACAAGCTCACCTTGCATACGGGATGTATGACAGACTATACCTGCAAGAAAAATTCAAGAACGTTGAAACTAAATGAGATGTTTTCCTTTTTGCCAAATGGCCATATTCTAACACTATGAAAAATGAAGCAGGAGACTAGTGCACAGTGATTCTCAAAGTATGACCCCTGACGGCATACAGCATCACCGGGGAACTTGTTAAAAACGCAGATTCCTGCCACCCCCCCACCTCCTGAATGAGAAACTGCATCTCAGTAAGCAACGTGCTTTTAAAAAACTCTGATTCTGATGCCTGCTGAAGCCTGCTGTAATAAAAAGCCTGCTGTATTACCCCTTTCGAGTTATTTTTTTAAAATAAAAACTATAAAATACAGAATAAACTGCATTCTCCTTCAGGGATACGGCAATCATTAAGTACAGATTAACAACAAAAAGCAACATATTAATAGAAAATAACAGATTTAAATTTTCCCACATTTCACTGAAAAAGAGTAAAACATCATAAGGTTCTTTTGTAACACGTAGAGAACTGCATTTAACATCTGTTGACATTCCATCAGCGGAAAGGTAGAAACAGCCTCAAAACAAAGACTGGGGCTTCCCTGGTGGCGCAGCGGTTCAGAGTCCGCCTGCCGAGGCAGGGGACACGGGTTCGTGCCCCGGTCCGGGAAGATCCCACGTGCCGCGGAGCAGCTGGGCCCGTGAGCCATGGCCGCTGAACCTGCGTGTCCGGAGCCTCTGCTCCACAACGGGAGAGGCCACGACAGTGAGAGGCTCGCGTACCGCAAAAAAACAAAAAACAAAAAACACTGATCTCAGATTGGGTGATATCAAAAAGGAGAAATTTAAAACAGCCAAGTCAGGAAGGGGTTTACTGATGATTGCAAGGAAGCAAACAAGACTGAGCTCTAAAGAAAAAGGAAAAACACTCGTAGAAATATTTTGTACGTGAAGAACACCTTTCTGGCCTGACGTGGGAGCGTGCAAGGAGGGCACATTCAACTCAATCGTATTCGCCGGGCCGTCAGCCCAGGACCTGAACGTGGCCTGGGGAGGGAGCGATCAGGAAGGACGGCGTGACTGAACACTCGGAGGGGAGGCCACCTCAGGGAGAGGCAAGGGCAGAGCAGCCTCGCTGAGGAGTCGGCACCACAACGAACTCAGTCGGCAGGTGCTCAGCAATACCAGGCAGAGGGAGCGGTTCCCCGCCGTGCCCTCGGGCTCTTCCTGTGACTCGGCCTGACTTCAGGGCTCGTGTGGCACCACCTAGCATTTCTCTTTCACACATTAGAGAAGAAGTGAATGCAGCCCTGTGTGCCTGGGCAAGCACAGCCCCCAACTCTCCTCAGCTCTCCCACATTTAGGCCCCCCAGGACACACTGCAGACCTCAGGCACCTGACCTCTCAGGAGGCCCTTCCCCTCCAAGGCACAGGCTTACCTGACCCGGTAAAATGCCAATGACCTTCCTAGGCTTACAGGCTCGGAACAAAACGCGTGGCACTGCTTAGGAAATTTTAACTTTCTATTTAGTGTAAGACTTACCAGGTCATTGACAAGAACTGCAATATGCAGAATAATAAGGCCAGCCCCTTCTTATGCCACTGACAACAGCAAAGACAAAGAAATAATGAGTTAAACATTTTTTTAAAAAGTACTTTTCACAAGCAAGTTCAGTTCCCCCCCTTCAAAAATATAAACGATAGCTCCAACTTATTTCATTAAATCCTAGTATGACAAATTTAAGATTCAGGAGATCTGAGAATTACATATCCATAAATTGTATCTTCTTTCTAGAATCCTCTGATTCCATTTATTCAAATGCTGCTAAGTATATGGCATTAAACATTAATGAAATAAATGTGCATAGGCCGAAAATATTAAATCTCTCTCATGTTAGGTCCTTTAAGTCAAGGTTAACCTTTCTAAAATACCCACTTGGTTATTAGATCTGTATCCTATGTGGAATTTACGTATCTTTCTCATTCACACTTGTTCATTTTCTTGAGTTATTTTTTGAACTAAAACTGTATTTTATTGTGATCTTCTGGAATAATGTAAGATAAAGTTTCCACAGTTGTTTTAAAATGATCTATTTTTAGAATTTCTTGTCCATCTTTCTTTTAAATTTTTATTTATTTACTTTTTCACTTATTTTTAATCTACTGCTTATAATCAGACTGCTGGACCTTTCCAAACCAGAAATCAATTTTCCATAGGGAAATGCGAAGATTGTTTACGAAAATTCTTTTAAGTTATCACTGGGAAATGAGGTATTAAGTGCATTCTTGCATAACTAAAGTCCGGTCCTTAAATCATCAAAATTAAAAGCAGAACATTTTTGATGAACGTTTCTGCAGTGTGTCGTACGCCACCCCATCTTCTTTAAAGTGCGCTGTGTTCTTGGGAGCTCAAGAACCTCCTCAGACCCCTTTGGAGGTAGATAAGGAACAATAAGCAAATGTAATGAAGAATCAGGAGCATCGACGAGTAAACTGAATTGTAATAAAGTAACTTCTCTGAAGGCTAATGAGGAGCCGTTCAACTCATCCGTAAGTGGTGCAAGAATAATTTAAGTCCTCTTGTCCCTCCGTGTTAATCTGTTTGGGCTTGTTTTCCGGCCCTTTCTCCTCACTGTGTGGACACCCTGATGCTCACGATACCCTCCCCACCCTAGAGCCACAGCTCAGCGAGGCTATCAGCACAGCAGACAGAGCACGCAGACCCTCAGCGAGGGCCTCTCACGGCCCTGGGCCTGAGAGAGGGGCCAGTCTGACCTGGACGCAAGCACGAGCTCACTTCTGTCTGTTTTAGGTGGCAGAATCCACTGCAAGCCTAGCCACTAACTAGGTTTTAGGGACACCCAGTCTTTGGTGGGTTTTAAGAAACCAGACTTTGAGCTCCTTGGAGATGATGGTGCGATGACAGTCTACCTGGTGAGGGGCCAGTTAGTAGAAAACAGATATGGTTGAGGTAACTTACCCAAAGAGCAGCGCACAGGGTAAGTATGAAACACAACTACAGGAAAGGAAAGAAAAATTGTCAATTTGAGCCTTTTCCAAAGCTTAACAAAAATGCATACACTATTCTGCATTCATCTGCATGACAACACACTAGAGAACAAAATTAATGAGACCGCTTACTCTAGTTGTCCTTATATATTCCCTGAGTATTATTTTAAAGTCTGTGACTGCTGCAATATTCCTTGGCAAACTGAAAGCACATAATAAATCACCTGTTGACTAAGCCAACAGAGAGACTGTCTCAAGAATGAATGAGAGTGACAGCAGCTGTTGTTATGGATTTATGAATGCTTGCGCTAACATTTACTAATTCAAGCTGCCACCACAGGACTCAGTACTACCGCTCCTGCACAGTAAGTTCTGTTTTACTTAGCTTTACATAGGAACCTGTTATAATGATTTCACACAGAAAGACTGCACTGTCATTCCACAGCTATGTCCCCCAGAGGAGGCAGGGGAGAGACGAGGAGAGGCAGGGAAAGCAGTGGGGCAGGTGTGGAGACAGAGGCCTAGGTATTTGTGCAACAGTCCAACGGGGGAGCGACAAAGGCCAGGTGACAGGCCACCAAAATTAAGCCAACTCTCGCTGAGAAGCCTCATATGGACCCAGAAGTGACCCGCCTTCCAGGCCCACCCTCCAGAAAGTACACACAGGGGTCCATTAAGGTGCTCCATGGGGCCCGAAAATGAAATACATGCAGCTCTCATTTTCACGTGCAATACACAGAGCTACACAGAATACACAAAAGAAAACAGGATTCACCCAGCCAATCATTTTAGGTAATGCTACATAATCCAAACTCTTCAAACACACAGCCTGAAGAATGTGACTGTCATATTCCACAAGAGAATTATAACATTAGTACCTCCCAAAGTAATGCAAAAAGAAAAGAAAAACTCGAAAAAAGTTTTTTAAAAGTATCATTATTTACTTACAAGCATAACAATCGTTGCAAGCAATCTCGTTGTTTCAAACATTTTCTTCAGTTGTTTCACGGGTCCCATTAAAAAGCATGTACTATTTGAAACGAATAAAAGAAATGAGAGAGGGAGCTATTGCGCGGCTGTGTAAAAATAAGTACTTTTAAGAAAAGAAATCCTATGTTAGTTTAATTAGAAAATCTCACTAAGTCTGTTGCATTTCTCCTTAACATTAGAAGGAAGCGTTAATCCTTCTGTCTTCTGCGACACAGGAACGCCTCTCACAAATCACTCACAGCGCCGGTGAGCGCGACCGCTGAGGCCAGTCCAGGCCGACAAGGCAGCCTGCTCTCCGTTGGTGCCAATTCAGCCACTGCTTCCTCACCTCTCCGCACGCTCCCCGTCATAACAGGGAGCACAGCCCCTCAGGCACTGTCGGCGTAAAGCTTCTAAGGGCAGAAGTGTGCAACTGCGCCCTCAGGCCTCTTCCAGGCTGCGGTCTGAGGAGGGGCATCGGGGCGAGCCCAGGAGAGCGGGCCGAGCTTGGCCACGGCTCACACCCCTGCACTGGGCAGCACCTCTGATGCAGAACGTCCCTGAAGAGGCAGGAGCTCACCTCTGAAAGCTGAGAGCTCGTAAATGTGACAACTACGCTAACAGACATCAACTCCCCCAGAGATGCACCCGAGGCCCCCAGGGGGGACTCCCTGAACGCCCAGTGCACAGTCCTCAGAGTCATTGCCACTGTGTGGTCCTGTCCAACTCCTGGGCCCGGCACTGCCACCCCCGATCTGCTTCCGCCGCTGGTCGGCTGGGCATCTGACGGTCCCCTCGCCGAGGCAGCTACAAGCCAGGGCTCCGGAGGACTCTCGGGTGGGAACCAGGCCTGGTCACCTCACTAGGCACCCCCCCCCGGGAGTGACCCCCCGCCCCGCCCCGTGCTACTACACCCTGCTATAAGATGGGGTGATAACAGTGCCCACCTCACAAATGGGGTGACAGACACAGAACACTTAGGATAGGGCCTGGCACACAGTAAGTACCTCCAAATGCTGGCTATTCTCACCATGAACACTCTATGATGGCAGCTGGCACACAGCAGGAGTCTAAGTATCTATTGAATGAATGTAAATTTTGAATTCACAGTACGTGTAGATCTACAGAAATATATCCTATTAGAAAAGAAAATTTTGATAATGATAGCAAATGAAATATTTTGAGAAGCCAAACTTCTGTACATACCTGGCTAAGGCAGCAATATTTCCAAGGGTATAAAACACTGCAAAAAGCTTTATGCCACCAGGAAGCCACAGCAATCCAGTTCCCTGAGTTAAGACATTATAGTTATTTAAAAGTAATTTTACCACTGTAATAGGTTAAAATATAAATGTGCTACTATAGTAATAATAGAACAGTAATAATAGAATATATATATATTATAAAGTTTAGGTATAAATGTGTTAATATATAGTCTCTAATTATATAGTTTTTTAAAAAGTAGTTAATTTTCAATGTTATTTGCTAATTTGAATCTTCTGCCTATTTGCATATAAGTATATATAAATGAGCCATTACATAACTAACTTTATACATCTGAGTCTCACTCTACTTAAGTATTCTTTTTATAAATGGCAAGTCAAAAATCTAAATCACATCTAAATCACTGACTGCAACTCTCCTAATACACACTGATCTTTCTTAAATGAAATTATTTTAACAATCCATAAACCCCCCAAAATATTAATCTCTGCATCTTTTTATTGATCTCTACCCCTTTATTTCAGGGGACTAAATATGTCCCATCAGAACAGTCCAGATAAAGTGGACTGCATGTTGGGACTAAATGGAATGATCAGTCTCACGCAAAACAGAAATTACGGAGCAACATACAGCCTTAACGCACAAGAATAGAGAAGACGATGCCACTGGCGAAGCATATGGCAAACCATTTCAGCCTGGTGTTGAAACTGAGGGACGAGGTGTCCAGGACCTGAGGAAAGAAGAGGAATTAGAACGTGTTTTTAAATCATCACTTGCTGACCTGATGCTTTATACTACATTAAAGCAAAGCTTCATGTTAATATAGACAATGAATCTGTTTTACTTTGCACATTGTAGTGTTAAGAATATTACAATTCCATGGCCGTAAAGGGGAATATCAACAGGTCTGGGAATGAGACGGTCCTGAGGAGTCACTGTTAACTTTGCCAGGTGAGATAACAGCATTATTGTGTTATACAGTTTTAGAAAGCTCTCACCTGTTAGGGACAGGAGAAGCACTGATGTGGATGAAATGACGTAAGCTATGAGATACCTTATAAAATACTCATTGATTGAAAAGTAGGGGAAAGATGAAACAAAACGGGCAAAATGTTGACAGGTGTTGAGGTGGACTCATGGACACACACCTTCTCTCAACATCTCTATGTCCGAGGGCATCTGGGCAAAGTCCCTACACGCAGAGCCTGACACAGGGACTGTCCTGCCGGAACCTCTCTGGGGGCGGCGGAGGGGGGGGGAGCCCTCAGGCAAGGGAGGGAAGCTGGCCAGAGAAGGGGAGGGACGAGTGAGGCCCTGCTTGCAGCTGGAGCTCAGTGAACACCATACCTCACTGTCTGTGCCGCTTGAGGCCAGGCCGCCCTTCTGGAACCCTCCTCCCAGCAGCTGGTGGCTGGCTGCAGGCAGAGGGCAGAGGGCCCAGGCTGCTGCAGGAGCTACAGCGTGAGCACAAGAGGACAGCTGTGAGCTGCAGGGCGGCGGGCACGTCCGCCCAGTGACTGGGACCGGGGGAGCCCCCGCAGCGTCTACCACGGGGCACATCTGACAACCTCAGCTACAAGTCACGGAAGCCCTGGCGTCCTCACAACCATTATTAGAAACGCACTTTGGAACGCATGCGAATTAACTGCAGGGGGACGACATCCCCGCATGTCACATGGACTCCAACCAGATTATACGGGGCCGCACTCCACACACGTCACACAGAAATGATTAAGCACACATTTCCTTCCACTGAAGTACAGTGGAACTGAAGTACTAACAATATTATTATATTATTTAAATATTACATTCGTTTCAGCTGTACAGCACAGTGATTCAATATTTTTATAAATTATATTCCCTTTAAGGTTACTACAAAATAACGGGGATATCCTTGTGCTGTACATCTCAGCTGCTTTGCTATTCTATACACACCAGTTTGTATCTCTTAATCCCCTCCTCCTATACGGCCCCTCCCCCTTCTCTCCCCACTGGTAACCACTAGTTTGTTCTCTATACCTGTGAGTCTGCTTCTGTTCTGTTATACACATTTGTTTTATTTTTTAGATTCCACATATAAGCAGTAACATACAGTGTTTGTCTTTCTCTTCATAAGCTTAATACTCTCTAGGTCCATCTACATTGTTGCAAATGGTAAGCACACATTTACATTACTAAGTACACCATTAAAACTCATTTTCCCAACAAGGCTGAAAAAGTATCAACAACAGATGTTTCAAGAAACTAGAAATATACAATAAGGATTTATATTCCCAAATTATTATTAACTTGCATTATCATATACTTAAAAGACCACATGCTTATAATGTATTTTCAAGAATAATGATGCAAAAATACCAAGTTTTATATGCAAAAGCTCAAAATTCCTTACCTCAATAGACTGATCTGTGAATCCTTATGCAGCATGAAAAGCAGATAAAAACAACTAAAGATTCTGTCAATGTAACATCCATCATTTTTGAACACATTTTAAATATTTTTTAAAATCTGATTTAATCCACAGACATTCTTGTTTCCAGCAATGTCATCTGTTGATACTAAAACTGATCACTGTCTTTTAAACAAAGAATGAACCTGCCTATAAAAACATCTAAATTTCATTTGTATCTGATCAGGTAGAATACACATAGAACAGAATAAAGCCTGAAGACTGCATATCGCACAGGGAATCTACTGGTTTGTAAAAAAGGAGAAACGGTACCCTAAGTAAGCAGGGTTTCTAAGTGGTCAGTGCGAATACACGATGACTGAGGACTTAATGAGAGTGGAAGAAGCATCTGTTTTTACTTCCTTTACAAGTTTCAATCACCCCATTGTTCTTAAGTGCAACTCAGTATTAAGCAGTCATTTGTATAAACAGTAGATATTTTTCCTGTCATTACCATCAGCCAAGTGATCTTTAAATCGAAACATGTAACAAATTCTTTCCATTTGTAAATTTGGAATATTTGATCCACAAGCAAATGACCTGTCGCAAGCCCTTCAGATTGCCCAGGATACAGAAACAAGTCACAGATTCCCTAACTCCCAACTAGGAAAATGATAGTGCCCACCGTGCAAGAAAACCAGGCACTGCCCTGTCCATGAGGGAGACGGAGGGAGCCCTGACCCCGCAGACCCGCGTTAGCATGAGCTTGTAGGTGTGACGTGCTTGTCCAACGGGATCAGGAAGGAGCCCACCAAAACCAGCAACTATTCTGATCTTGTAAATTTAGTCTTAGCAAAGAAACACACATTGAAGTGGCCACCAGTTATTTTACTTATTTGTTATCAAAGGAAGAGGAAGCCAAGAATAAACCTCGTGAGAGCAGGAGCGACTCTCCCATTCGCCGGTGCCCTCTTCCTGCTGCAATAAGTCAACCTCACCTGGAGCCAGAACTTATTAAAAAAAAAAAAGTTGGAAACAATGGAGGAAAATGTCTTCACCGCAGCACCAACATTACAGGTGAATGAATGAACCCATGGCACAGATACGAGCTGCCTTCCTAGGGGATGGAGAAGCCGGGAGGAGAAGGACACCATCACAAGGGAACAGCGTGGGCACCTGGGCCTGGCTCCCGGGCCACCACCACTCGAATAAAGGGAACCACCGCGTACATGGAATTCCTAGAACTGCTCCTCCAGAGACAGTGGTGGACGATGAGATAAAGACGAGAGGACAGCGAGCACAGAAGCAGGCACCCACGGCCCCTCCAGTGCGGTCCTGACCCACCTCCCCAGGGGTCCCCTCCCCTACTCAGAGGCTCCTCATCGCCGTCACCCACCGCTCTCCCAGGCACCCCCTCTCACTCAGCAGCCCCGACCACAGGTCCTGCCCCAGATCCTAGCAGAGTCTCGGGTGCTTTCTACATGCACGTTGACAGCGCAGCCTTTCTGTTCCTCACTCTCTCCTCTCTGACAGCCTCTGCTCTCCCCTCCACTCAGAGACACTGGGACTCGCACTCCCCGAAATCACTCCAAGTCCAGGCCACACTGCTCTCCAGCTGCGACATCCTCCCCAGGGCACTGATTCAAGGGCTCCTGCCTGGATGCTTCGCAGCCTCTCGGGCCCCTTTATCCCCTCCTTTACTTCAATACAAAAGCGCAAGTTCCCTTTCTGCTCTATCCACCAGCAAAACCCTGGCATGACTCAAGCCCTCCTTCCTCTTCCTCTGGGTGGAGTCACACGGCAGGACGTGGCATCCTAATCAGGGCATCGCCAACTTCAGGGGGCCCTGGGCACTGCCTGCCAGGCGTCCCAAGTGCACTGCTGTTTAAGTTGACCTGCCTTCTCACTGTCACCCCCTGACCCTGCCAACCCACCTCCATTTCAACCTCCAGTTCCTGCCCTGGCACCTCCCCAGTCAGTAGACACACTGCCTCTATTTCCCACAGAACACGGAAGCCCCGTGGGGATGCCCTGCACCGCTTGCTGTTGCCAAACACCAAGCTCACCCTGGGAACACTCACCCTCCCTTCCTGGCCCCAGACCACAGCACAGGGGCAAAGGCCAACGTGTCCGCCCTGCTTTAGACAAGCCCTCTGACGTCCCAGGGAACTGACACGGCTGGCTTTTCTCCCCGTGTACAACAGTGAACCACATTCTTGCGGAGACCCCCTTCCATCAACCTGTGAACACGCGTAAGCCTCTTCCATCTCAAACAGACAAAAAGCCTGACTTCACCCTCCAGCCTCTGCTCAGTCATTCACTGATTCACTCAACAAATACCTACTGGGTGCTCCTGGGTGCTAAATGCGGGGTGAGGGCCTGGCTCTTGGTTAAAAGGTGTGGGTTGGGGGGGAGCCTTCCCTGGTGGCGCAGTGGTTGGGAGTCCGCCTGCCGATGCAGGGGACACGGGTTCGTGCCCCGGTCCGGGAAGATCCCACGTGCCCCAGAGCAGCCGGGCCCGTGAGCCATGGCCGCTGAGCCTGCGCGCCCGGAGCCCCACAGCAGTGAGAGGCCCGCCTACCGCAAAAAAAAAAAAAAGGCACGGGGGCGGGGGTGGGGGGGAAGCTGCCGGGCCCACAGCCCCTGAGAGGAGCTGCAGGCAAGGACAGCGGCTGGTCCTGGCCTTTCACCTCCCTGCACCCCCAGCCCCGAGGCTCTTTGTCTGAGGCCCTTAGGAGAGCTCCCTGTCCAACAGGGGACACGCTCCTCGTGACTCGTCCCCCTCGGCCCTCCCAATCGCCCTCCTCCCCCGACCTCAGAGTCCATGAGACTGCCTGACCCCAGGCCTCCGCTGCCCCATCAGACCCCAGATCACGGCCCGTCCCTGGTTTTAGACCCGGATCACCGCCCGTCCCTGGTTTTAGCCCCGGGCTGGTTACAGCGCAGGAAGTGATCTGCGGCTGAATTAGCCCTTCATTTGTGGCTCTGCTTGAGCTGCTGAGCTCCTCTCTGCCAGGACCTGGCCCTCTCCAGGTTCCCAGTCTCCTGAGCTCCTCTCTGCCAGGACCTGGCCCTCTCCAGGTTCCCAGTCTCCTGAGCTCCTCTCTGCCAGGACCTGGCCCTCTCCAGGTTCCCAGTCTCCTGAGCTCCTCTCTACCAGGACCTGGCCCTCTCCAGGTTCCCAGTCTCCTGAGCTCCTCTCTGCCAGGACCTGGCCCTCTCCAGGTTCCCAGTCTCCTGAGCTCCTCTCTGAAAGCTCCAGAGGTCAAACCCTGGGCCTCCTCCCTTTTCTACTTACCTACAATCCCTTGGTTATCTCAAGTATTTCCTCCCAGGAGCTCTAGAATCTGCACTCAGATGCTAGCTGGCATCTCACTCAACATCCAGATGACCCCCCAACGTGCGCCTTCCATGTCCCAGTCAAGGGCGACTCCATCTCTCCAGCGGCTCAGGTCAAAACCAGAGGCACCCGGGCCCGTCCAGCAGCACTCACACCCAACCCGTCAGCTCTGCACTCGGACCATTTACAGAGCCTGGCCACTCTCACTTTAAGCCACCGTCACTCCCACCTCCCTGACCCAGGTCTCCTCCCAGGACCACTACCCTAGTCCTCTGACCAGGCTCCAGCTGCCACTCTTGCCCCTGCAGTCTGTTCTCCTCAGACCAGCCAGGGCGACCCTTTAAAATCCAAGGCAGTCACATGCCCGCTCTGCTCAAAACCCAACGGCTCCTCGGCACGCTCAGAGTAAAGGCTGAAGTCCTTACGGTGTCCTGCGAGACCCCACCTGACCTGGAGCCCACCTCCCACCTTCCCGCTTCCCTGGCCCTTGGCTCCAGACACCCTGTGGCCTCTCTACGGGCCTTGAACGTGCTGAGCCTGTTCTCAGGATCTGTATTTGCATGAGTTGGGAGATATTTACTTGTACGGGTTACCCAGATATCCCAGTGCTCTTCAGATCTATGCTGTAATGTCACCCTAACAGACCATCCAACACAACAAGATGATCCCAACCTCATCCACCCACTTTACCTTCTTCCATGGCACTTATTATCACTGGCTGACATATTTTTATATTTACTTGTTTATTAACTGTTTTCCCCAATTAAAATGTAAGTTCCATGTAGGGGAGGCCTTTGTTTTAGTCACCGTTATAACACCAGCATCTTGAACAGAGCCAAACATATGCAGGCACCAAAATATTTGTTGAATGAATAAATGATCACCTCCTCTGAACTCAATGCACTTGTCCATTCCAGTCAATCACTCCAATCTTTGGTCAATGACTTCCCTACATAATTTTTCTCCCCTCTAGAGAGTGGGCTCAAGAGAAGTGGCACCACCACCTTCACGCCCCCAAGGTTTAGAGCAGCTCCGTCTAACAGGACTTTCTGCAATGGAATGCCCCAAGCATGTACTGTCCTATGCATCAGCCACTAACTTACTTGCCCACCCAGCACGTAAAACGTGGCTGGTATGGCTGAGAAAGGAATTTTAAATTTTATTTAACTTAAACTTAAACAGCCGCATGTCGCTAGGGCTACTGTTTGTACAGCACAGACCTAGAGCATAACGTGAAGCACAAAACAGTGGTTTAATAAATGAGCTGGGGGCTTCCCTGGTGGCACAGTCGTTAAGAATCCGCCTGCCAATGCAGGGGACACAGGTTCGATCCCTGGTCTGGGAAGATCCCACATGCTGTGGAGCAACTAAGCCCGTGAGCCACAGCTACTGAGCCTGCGCGCTAGAACCCGTGAGCCACAACTACTGAGCCCGCACACCACAACTACTAAGCCCACGTGCCACAACTACTGAAGCCCGCGCGCCTAGAGCCCATGCTCCTCATCAAGAGAAACCACCGCAATGAGAAGCCCTCACACTGCAAAGAGGAGTAGCCCCGCTCGCCACAACTAGAGAAAGCCCGTGCACAGCAAAGACCCCACGCAGCCAAAAATAAAATAAAATAAATAAATTTATAAAACAATTAAAATTAAATTAAAGAAATAAATGAGCTGGGTAAGCCATTGCTGCCTAATGGACGTTTCTCATATTACCATTTATAGGTTCTTGTACTACCATTACGATTTGCCAAACTGGTTAGGGTTCACTTAGAGCAGATGCCTGGCTTTCAGTCTCTGAACCCTCACAGACTAGTCCAGAATCCTGTTCACAAGAGCTGCTGTTTATAACAAGAAAGGAAGTTAGGACAAGAAAAGGGACAAACAAAAGGTCCTTATGTAATACCGTTTCATTTTAAATGTTCCACTTCTGTGACAGGCAGGCAAGAATTTGTCTGCATGCAAATAACAAAGATACTTATAAAGCAGTTCCTCCTGCACTATTTTTATCCCTCCTTTTAAAGGAAGTAACCCTTTTCAAGTCTCGTGGGTAAAGTACGCAGACAAGGATTGTTTTTTAAAAAAACCGCTTACGAGGGCTCAACTGACAACTTTTAATTCAGTATTATTTCACTTCTCAATGACCTGTGTTTTTTTCTTTTCTCCCTCCAGTCTCCCTCCTTCCAAAAAACATACACTCACAACACCTCACTTAATTCCAGGGTCTAACAGATGCAACGAAGCTTTAAGATTTCAGCTTATGCAGCTGGCAGGACGAGCACCCGCACAGCTACTGCGCTGCCAGCCCGAGTTCAAAGTCCACACCAGGCGCAGAAAACCAAGCGGAGGCTCGGGGAGAGCAGCGTGGGGGCAAATGGGTTATTTGGGAAAGGAAGACGTGCAGCGAAGTACGTTCCTGAGAGTCGCAAGGCCAAACTGGAGGGGGGGGTCTCAAAGTGAGCTTCTGTAGACTACATGGAAACCTGGAAAGCGCCCCAAGTTCTTCCCGGGAGGCCCGTGGCGCCCTCCCGCATCACCTCTGCAAGTAGAAGCGGCCCGCTGCCCACGCTCCGCGGCCCCGCCCCAACACACGTTCACCCCAGAGGCCGGAGGCAGGCTCCCTACCTGTGCAGTCAGGTCCTGCTCCTCGTCGTCCTGGCCGCTCAGGACTCGCCGTAGCTTCTCCATGGCCCTGCTCCCGGGCCGCGACGGCCCCTCTCGCCCGCCGAGAAACCCGGAACCGGAAACTCTTGGGGTCGACCGGAAGTCCGGGTATCCCGCTTCCGGCGCGTCGGCGCGGCCCTTGCGGCCTCCGTAGCGGCGTGCGCATGCGCGTCGGGTTCCGCCGCTGGCCTGTGTGGGCCCTGTGGCCGCGGGCGGGGGTGCGTAGGCTATAACGTCCACGTTGTGCTAGCTGCTCGCCGGCCCGCGGGGCGGAAGCTGTCAGGGAAGGACGCGGAGAGCCGCGGTCTCCCGCGCTCGGGTTCAGCAGTCGCTGCCTCCCGCCTCCGGGAGTCGGGACCCAGAGGTGCGCACAGCCGTTGCTTGTTGGATGAATAGACCCACGAACGCGGATCCTCACGAGTGTCCTCGAAGCCGCGTGCCTTGCGCCCATGTCCAGGCCTGCGGACCCGGGCTCCAGTGCCGGGACTAGAAGTCTAGGTCTGCAGACTCAGGTCCAGTACTGAGGCCCCGTGCCCTAGACCCGCTTCCAGGCCCGACAGAAGAAGGCTGGGGCCCTTGTGCCAATACTGGCAGGGATTCCTTTCTAAACTGCCGTTCGCCGAGTATCTCCGCTCGAAGGGAGTCCGGGGACAAGGGGCAGGCTTTGGGCGCTGGTGGTGTAATAGGGAAGAGCTAAATCCGACTCCCTGTTCCGTCTGTTTCTTTGATTTCAGCCTTTGCTTTTCGTCGCTTTTGTTGGTGTAATCATATACATATATTATGGCCTGCCCCAGGGAACCCTGCCCCTCTGCCTGAATGTTAAACTAAAGACCCTCTCTTCGTGTCCCAGGGAGACAGTCTCACCCTGCCCACCTGTAGATGGCTGCCAAAAAGAAAAAAAAAAAAAAAAGACATTAACACATTCCCTCGCTCAGGCTGGCAGTTCCAGGGAATATTTGCAAAACGTATGCCCTTTTTACTTTGCTTCCTCGTCTCTAACCCCTTTCTGTGCTATAAAAGAAACTGGCATCCAAACCCCGATAAGATGGTTTATCGGAGACACTAGTCTGCCATCTTCTCGGTCTGCCGGTAGTGACTTCTTTTCTCTCTTATTCTCTACCTTGCTAAGGAGAGAGGAGAAACTAGGGCTTCCTGTACAGTGTGAATTCCAGAGAATCCAGGGGTTTTCCATAAATACACTCCTGCTTTCCAGTTTGGTGTGATCGTGATGAAATGCCTACTGTTTTGTTTTATTACGTCACCTACTCCGTTCCTTCCCTAAAATGTAACAATTAAAAGGTGGAGCCCCAAAGGCTTTTATTGCCCATCCTTACTGCCTTCAGTAGAATTTTATCTAATCTCAATGAGATAGAAAACACATGGTAAGACCCCTAGAAACACAGATGATACACTTGCTCTGATAAAACAGTCCAATGTTCAGCATCTTTTAGGTGGAAAATACTTATATTTGGCCTGTTTATACTGAAGTGTGAGATCCTATTCTTTTGTCCTTAACTTAAAAAGATCAGAAAATAGAGCGGAAAAAGTGCTATGAAATAATAAACCTGTGTGCTTCTATAATAAGAGTACATCTATACATTCCCTAAAATTTTTCCATTTGAAGTATAGTATCTTTAGTTTTGCGTATGCAAAAAGATGAAATAAACGGATACCTCTACTAATGGGGAGAAAGCTTTCCAAGGATATGTGAGGTTGAGCTGTGGAATTTGCCAGTGTCCAATTGTGTTTAACCTAAAAAGGGCAATTTCATAATTTTCAACCTGTACCTGGGTGTAAGAAATTTTACTTAGAAAAGAATATTGAAGATTTAAGAATGTGATTTGGGCCTTTTCACTTCTCATGCCCTATGAGCCAAGCTTAGTGTCCTAAAAAAATACCACATAAAATTTACTGAAGTCATAAGCCAATGGAGATAATTGAATAAGAGTCTAGGCTCCATAGTCAAACTGCCTGGGTTAGAATCCTGGCTCCCCCATTTTGTAGCTGTGAGGTTTGGGGCAAGTCAACCTAAACTCCTGTTTCACTTTCTGACATGTGAAAATCAAGGTGATAATAGTTCCTACCTTGCAGGGTTGTTATGAGGATTAAATAATACATCAATCGACCCTCATTACTCAGGGGTTCTATATTACAAATTCACCTACTTGCCAAAATATATTTGTAACCCCGAGATCAATACTTGCAAGCACTTTCGCAGTCACTCAGGACACGTGCATAACAGTGAAAAGTTAGTCACCCGACACTCAGCGTCACGGCTGGGGTGGAACAAGGCGGTGATGTGCCTTCTTGTTTCAGGTCATACTGCAAACAGGCGCGGTTTCTGCGGTCTGCTTAGTGCTACATTTTCTCGCATACTTGTGCCTTTTCTTGGTGATCTCACTGTTTAAAATAGCCCCCAAGCCTAGTGCTGAAGTGCTGTCTAGGGTCCGAAGCACAAGAAGGCTTATGGGAAAAAAAAGTATGTGTTAGAGAAGCTTCATTCAGGCTGTTGTATGCTGACGTCTGTGAGTTCCACATTAATGAATAATACATACTGAATATGAAGTTTTTAAACAGAATCACTTCAGACAAGGTTATGGGTTGATCAGTTGAGGAACGCGCAGTCAGAGGCTCGCAGGACCCTGACCTGTGTCGGCAGGGGTGGGGCCTCAGTCTTTGTAAACCAGTGTTTGCAGCGACTTTATCAAACGTAACCTGCAGATGACAAGGATCGACTATAGGTGTAAGGACGGGGCCTACCACATGCCAAGTGCGGAACAAATGCTGGGTTTTGTGATTCTAACCATTATTGTTGTTTCATCGTGTCTAATGTCTGCTCTGGGTCCCCGTCTCCCTTCCCATCTGTGGAAGGAAAATCTAAACAGAGTCATTATTGCTCAGAGAGCTCTGTGACCTGGAACCAGGAAGCCACGGAGGAAGGTGACGTGCATGCCTCAGCCTGGATGGACTCTGACCTTTTGACCTGATGAAGTCGTCCAGAGCACCTGCCAGAAACGCAAGATACTTATCGGACCCTTACCCTAAAATAACTTGAGACAGTCTATCTCCTTATTGGACCCCTGCCCTAAAACAACTGACGATGCCTTAAGGACAAATCTTCCCTCACTTGCGACTGTCAATCACGGTTCTTGCCTTTAACAGCCTCCTGGCTTGTTTTCTTTTTTCCTGGCTTTGTGTCTTCAGAAGCCCCTGATCCTTTCTCTTCCTTAGAACACTCCTTTGGGGTTGCCCTGAATCTGTCTCCCAGACTGCAATTCTTAGGACCCCAAATAGATTCTTCCTATTTGCACCCTGCATTTTTTTTTTTTTTTTTTTTTTAGGAAGCCCGAAGTTAGCTTGTACTTCGTGCCCAGAATCCTAGAACAAAAGCCAGGAGCTTCCTACTTCCTTCCTCTTCCTGCTTCTCAGCCACAGAGCTTTCCAGAGGCAATGGCCTATCCAAACATGAGGCAGCCGGACAAGAGGAGACGGTTCCAAGTGGTGAGATGCGAAGCTTGAGAACATCTTTCCTGGGCCCCGAGATGAGAGTCCCCGCTTCCTTCCAGGCCCGCCAGAGGGGGTCTCCGCACCTGCGATCGGTCCCTCCTCCCTCCTCCCTCCACCCACCCTCCCTCTGTCCCTTCACCAGCCCGCAGGGGAGCCTGAGTGAAGGAAGCAACAACAAGTTCCAGCAGAGCCCCCGGTCAGGGAAGCTGAGGTCCCCCCTGGGAGACGTGTGGTCCTTTCCGGAGGCAAGCCCAGGGCCAGCCCACCCCCAGAGGCCACTCCATCCCACGTCAAGACCTCTGCCCCCAAGGGGCCCCACGCACAAACCAGCACCCCTTCACAAGCTGACTGTGGTGAAAGAGGCTGGGTTCCCAGAGGGGCCTTAGGAGAGGTAACACCTGGTGAGCCTCTGCGGGAACCCTTCCCCATGGAAACATTTTAAGCATTTTGAAACAAAGACAATACAAAACATCTCAAGTTTCCTATTCCCATTTCTTAAGTTTCAGACAGTACTTTGTAGAAAAATGTATCAGACACTCTCCAGTGACAATTCAGGTAGGAAATTACACTTGAATCTGAGCCCCTGAGCGGCTAGAGGGGCCTTAGAAAGAGTGCAGCAGCCATGAGTTGGGATAGAGCTGGTGACAGTTCATCATTGGCCCTTTACTCTGTCTCATAAGCTTGCCTTAATCCCTTCTCTGGACATGATAGCAAAGCTGGGCACAAAATGTAACACAATAGCTTTTCTGCCTTGAGGACTGAGGCCCCAGAATGCTTTGTGAGTGAACCAAGTCGGCTGCCCGTTAAGGCCGTGAGGCTGCCCCAGGCAGAGGGTGGGGACCAGCTGTCATTGTGCAGGGGTGGGGATGGAGAGACCTTCATTCCTTTCTGCCTCCCGACCACACCCCTGGAAACAAAGTGGAGCGCCCTGACAAGCCCTGCCATAAGGGCGACACTCAGAGTGTCTCACTGGAACAGGAGGTGGGCACCATCGCCACGCTCCTGGGTCAGCAGGGACCCTGAGATGATCGCCAGACCGCTCCCGCACCCAGGGGAAGGCAGACGGGCGGGCAGACAAACAGCATGTGGTTTGGCAACGCCACTGTCCCAGGACACACACGGCACAGAAGTGGCCGACGTCAGCTCCAGCCAGTCCCTCGTCTGGCTCCGCAGCCGGCCGTTCTCCACACGTGGCGTGGAGGTCATTGTAAATCTATTCATCTCACTCCTCTGCTGAAAAACCTCCAAGGACTCCACTCCAGCCTCAGAGTAAAGGGCGCTATCGTGATAACAAAGGGCAGGGTAGATTAGAGAAATGCACAGAGCTGGTCCTGACCCAGCCCCGGCTCTTCTCTCCAGCCTCACACATCACCACATCTTTCTTTCCACAGCACATACAGGGGCACACGTACGTGCATGCCTGCACGCACACCGTGTAAACACACGTGGAGACCCACCTGTTTAGCCAGGCCTCCGTGCTCAGTGTCTGCAGCATCCACAGGCCTGTTCTCGTTGCTTGAAATCTTGCCTCCCGTGTCCCCCAAGGCCCACCCCCAACTCCTCCAAACTTCCTTTCTTGGCCAATGCCCACTTGACCTCTGGGTCTCCTCCTCAGGGGAGCCCTCCCGGACCTTTTACGATGTGGCCAGGGGCCCGAGCCCAGAGCCCTCCTCATGCTCTGTCCATCCCTAAGCAGGGTCACCAGTCTCTTCCCAGCTTTGCCTGGCCGAGGTCGGTCATCCCACTAGACTGCCCCGTGTCCAGACCCCACCCCATGATAGAAGCTCAGAGGATGTTTATAGAATGAATACATGAGTAACAATAACGAGAGCATATTTAAAGAATCTGAGACATAATTTGCCTCAATACAACATCTAAAGTTAATTGTAGGGGTGAAAGTAAATCTAGGTGTCAATAAATGAACAATTATGTGTTGAGCATGTTCTGTGTGTAGCTGTCCCTTCAGCGGGCTGGTGAGGTCTGGAAAGATACAGCTGAGCATTCAAACGGCCCAGATAAGCCAGGCATTTCTTCCACCGTGGGTGCTCACGGGGCCTCACTCCACTACGGAGGAGGAGAAGGTCCGAACGTTTGCCATGTGTGAGCTAAGTGGTGTGCAGTGTGCTTTGACCCCCAGGCTCCCTTCTCACACACTGAGCCGCGTGAATCACTGAGTGCTGAGTGAAGGGGTGTGTCCCCCAAAGATCTGCTCTTTTGGAAAATATCCTGCTTCTTAGTTTTGCTCAAATGTGTTATTCCAAAGAGAGACAAAGGTGATTCTTTTTATGATTATCTGTTGGGCATTATGTCTTTCCAGGGGAGAAGGGTTTTTTTGTTTGTTTTTCTTAAGATTTTTTGATGTGAACCATTTTTACAGTCTTTATTGAATTTGTTACAATATTACTTCTTTTTTTTTTTTTAAATGTTTTGGCTTTTTTGGACCCGAGGCATGTGGGATCTTAGCTCCCCGACCAGAGATTAAACCCGCACCTCCTGTATTGAAAGGCAAAGTCTTAACCACCGGACCTCCAGGGAATTCCCAGGGGAAAAGTTTTTGCAACTCAAACCCATTGACAGAGAAAATGCCACCCCCAAATCCTGTTTCCTGAGAGAGAGCAGAGAGCCTGGTAGGTAAGAACAGAACTCTGCTCTTTCTCTGTCTTTCTGTCAACAGGTGGTGTTGTCAGCCATAAAATCCCTGCTGAGGTCACAGCTCTGCTGTAAATAGAGCTTCCAGTCACCCTATTAATGTCCATTTGAGGTCTTCAGGAAACTCCTTTACTAGTTCCTCAAAGCAAGGGACCCTCTCACGACTTTGAATGAGTGAACCAGCTATAAACGAGTTTTGGATGTTGCTTGCTTAAAAGCAAAGGTAAATCCAGCATTTTGATAATTTATTTCTCCCGCTCCATTTGCTATATCCCTACTGGATGATGGAAACATGACTGCAGTATTACACGAATGGTTAAAATATGTTCCCGTGGTAACTGCGACCAGGATGCAATCTATAGAAAAAGAGTATATCAGTGCAACTAAATTACAATCCAATTAAAAATAACCCAATCTGCCTTTTGAGGAATTAGTAGATTAACGTGCGTTTGTTGTTACTTGTTATTTTGTTCAGAGAAGAAAAAGATACTATCTCACCCTTGAAGAAGTTGCAAATTAATTTTTGAAATGATATTTAATCATAAATGAACAAAAGCAAGACAGCACAGGGTGAATTTTAACTTTGGACATTCGTGGCCCCTGAAGGCAGCGCCTGGGACGGTTTTGGAAGCGTAGAGCCTCAGGCCCTGGAGTGAGGGCTTCCCGCTACCGGGCCCCTCGGGTGATGAATATGCACAGTGAAGTGTGCAAGGGCTGGCCTCCACTAGGGAGACCGGGAGATCCCTAGGCAGCTTTATTTAGGAGGCGGATTTGGAGGGATACTTGTATAAAAACAAGGATTTGCTGCCGAATTCCAGAGACCTTACTTTCCAAATCTGTATCGATTCCGTTCTTCTTTCTCCATCTCAACTGTCTCGGCCGAGCCCAAGCCTCGGCCCCCCTCGGCGGGCATCCCTTCTCCTACTCTGATGCGGCTCCCATCCCGCTGACCAGTGAAACGCAGGTGACAGCCCCTCGGCTTTCACACCTGCGTGCGGCTCCCTTACAGACAGGTCAGGTCCTTACCACCTGCCCCGACTGGGTTCCCACGGAGACAGTGCGGCAGGTGTCTGTGTGCAGGACGCAGGACCAGCCCCAGCAGGGGCGTGACAGGAGCAGGTGTGCACCCAGACGATGGCATAGAATCTAGGCAGAGGCTTCGAGCCCATCCCGCGAGGCAACCCATCATGAGGGCAAAGGTCCAGGCCTCCACTTCTGTGTCCATCTGTCACTGGACAGTACTGCCCCTGGGGACAGGCGTGACCTGGTGTGAGGCGGCCATTGCCCAAGAGGACTCAGCCAGCACTCAAGTGGCTTCACCGAGGTTACGTGTGAGAGGGGCGGTCAGCCTGGGAACCAAGGAGAAGTGAGCACCGCCGTGGGGCCAACTGCAAGGTCAGTGTCAGGAGCTAAGCCACCGTCAGCAGCAGCCACGGCCAGCCAGCCAGTGTGAGTGGGGCGGGGAGATGCAGCTACAGCCGCCGTGGCCAGAAAAGGTTACTGGCCACAGGGGGACTCATGTGGGAACGGAGAGCGCTGAGTTAGACCCATACCCCTGAGTCCTGGAAGCTGGTTTGGCTGAAGAGGAAGTCAGTTTACAGACAGCTTGGGCACCGCTTATACCAATGTTGGGTCTCTGTTTGAATCCTGTCACTTATATGACCCGTTCACTTCGTATCTGTCTCTGTCTCCTTTTTCTTCTCTGTAAATTGGGAATCATAATAGTACCGACATGATGGGGATGTTGTGAAGTAGTGATCTTGGACTGTGCCTGCTACACACTGAACGCTTGCTCAGTGATGATGGGTATTAGCATCATTTATTTGGATAAACCTGTAATTATATTCCAGCCTGGCCTCTTAGGTGCTGTGACCTTGTGCAGGTTTTCCATTGCTGTTTTTTTACTTCATGTCTCTGCTTAGAAATAACATTATTTCATGCACTTTTCGTTGATTGCATCTTTTGGAAATTCTATTCCCTGATTAAGAAAATGAATTGCAAATTTGTATTAAGATAAGCAAAGATTAAAAGGAAACATCTGTTTTGTGCTGCTACAAAGAATATTAACATCCAAGATGCATGAGCTGGGGTCTCACTTAGCACCCAGCACTCTCTTTCTTGGTGCTCCATTACGTGGGCTGACTGAATCACAAGCTATCTTTACACCAAAATAATGCATATTTCAACTTCAGAAAATGTATTAGACGTCTGTCACGATTGTCAAGTCTGTCTTTGTTTTCCTATCATCAGAACAGTGAATGTATTTTACAGGAATTTAGGCAGGGACTTTTCCTATGTTGTATAAAAAGCTCTTGCAAGTGCAGGAAATATAACTGATGCTGATAAAAGTTAACCGGCAAACTGTCCATTCTAGGTGCTTATATGAGTTTCTGTTGATGTAAATGGGATGATTTGTGACAATTATTATAAAAGCCAGGGTAACCCAAGAGATGTGTGCACTAGTTTTCTAACTAGGCTTTCAATAATCCTTCTAGAACCTTTGCCAGGGGAGCACACCTGTATACCTGGATTAAATGTCCACGGGGGCTCTCCAGCTTTACCCGGCGGTTGGTGTATTGCAGTAAGTAGAGGGTCATTTTTCCATAAGCTATGAGGTGTTTGAGCAGGTACAAGGTGATTTCCTCAGCTCTTTGCATGGTTTTCCTAGGATCAGAGTCTGGACTTATGATTGTGGTATCCCTGCCCATGACACTGTACACTCTTCCCAGTGAAGAGGGGGAACAACTCCCCTCAGGGTAAGCTTGTTGAACTCAGGTACCACATCGACGTCATTCTGTTTGTTTCCTTTTCTTTATGTATTCCCAGAGTCTGGCAGAGTCATGTAACATAGTAAATGTTCCATAAATACTTTTTGCATGAATGAACGAACAAAAAGTTATAACTCCAACAGTTCACTAGAAATTATCTCATCTTTCCTCCTTCTTAAATAAATAAGGCAAGCACCCTCATTCAGTAACATTCTTACAGCTGGTTAAGAGCTGAGCAAATGTCACCCACATCAACAGACCGTTGGTGACGAGACTGGCTCATTTTGCTCGGCCTGAGTGGGAGAGAGGTCATGAGGACGGTTCCCAGACATCCTTCCTGACATGCAGGGTCTTCTTCACTCACCACTTGCGTTTCCTGTCCAGAGATATTTATGGAAGCAGACGGTGGTTAAGGGGTAGATTTGTTTTTGCATCAAGTTCATTGTTAATCACTCTTGCAGAAGGGTTGGTTACGAGCAAACAAAAAAATAAAAGTTGTACAATCTAAAGCACTTTGTTTTCAGACAGTCTTGGCCCTGCCTGAACTGGCCCAGACGCTAAATCTGAGAAACGTGTGAGCTTTTTGTCCTAGGTTTTCATGTGTATGTGTGTATGTGTTTTTTAAAGTGTTGTTATATTCCTTACAACAAACATTAGCTGAACACAAATCACAACTCCGTGACCTCAGGGTTTGAATCTTGTGAGGCCACAAGGGGGCGTAATTTGGCCACAAAAGAATCTCAAGCCTGGAGAGAGCCGAGGAGGGCAAAGCCGCTTTGGGAACCACCTGCATCCGGGAGGAGAAGCAGGTGTCTGCGGTTTCCACCTTCTCCCTCAGGTGCTCCTTGCTCCCAAAGCCGGGGGCAGAGTCTCTTCCAGCCCAACCCAGTGACTGTGTCCCTGGGGCATCACAACTTAACACAGAAAGGAGATCTTAATGATTTGTGTATTTTATTGAAAGCCCCAAATATTTCATTGGCTGCTAAAACCTACGACACACAAATTCCTCCCTCCTTCCACCCCGCCCCTTCTCTTTCTTTCTAACTCATATTTAGGAGACTCCATCCCCTTTCTTTCTTTCTTTTTTTTTTTTTTGCGGTACGCGGGCCTCTCACTGCCGTGGCCTACCCCCCGTCGCGGAGCACAGGCTCCGGACGCGCAGGCTCAGCGGCCATGGCTCACGGGCCCAGCCGCTCCGCGGCATTTGGGATCCTCCCGGACCGGGACACGAACCCGCGTCCCCTGCATCGGCAGGCGGACTCTCCACCACTGCGCCACCAGGGGAGCCTATCTATCTCTTTTGGCCCTGATCTTGCACCTCTGCCTGGGGACCAGCCCACAAGTGCCAGTGTAAACAGGGGAAAGCGCAGAGGGTTAGGCCTGCCCTGGGAAGGCAGCTCTGTGCTCCAGGCTTTCTGGAAGGACTTCTTCTCATACTGGTTGTGCTGCTTCCACAGGATGAAAATTATTTTCTCTGACTGTTGTGTGTTATCTGAGTTCCAGTTAGGAAAACTCCAGCTGGACGGCAGATGCCCGTACTCTTCTTATGGAACTTGAGCTGAGATCAGGTAAAATAAGACAGACGTCTTTGCTGCTGCGACTACCGGCAATTAACAAGTCAGAACTTGTCTTAGGTGAACGTTCCACGATTACTGGGGACTGAGGTTGACCATGTTGCTTAGTGGTTGGGTGGTGGGCTCTGATCTTAAAGACCTGGGTTCAAACCCTGAGCCCCGTGCTGTGTGACTGATCTCAGACAAGCTATCTAACCCCTCTGTGTCCAGTCTCTATCTGTGGAAGAGGGAACATAGTGGGATGTAAAGTACCCAGAGCATCTTAAGTGATTCCTATACACTTGTTATTATAATGTCCTAATTTTTATAGTAGCTCATCTTTGTCCTTCAGGAGTCTCCTTTCAGAATAACTTTAGACTTGAAAAAATATTGCAGACATAGTAGAGTTTGCTCATACCCTTCACCTAATTCTGCCTAGTGTTGACATCTTACATCACCAGACCACAGAGAGAAAACCAGGAAATTCACGTGGATGCAGTACCATTAACTAAGCTGTAGACTCTATTCGTGTTTCTCCAACTGTCCCCCTAACGTGCTTCTTTGTGTCCGGGACCCAGTCCCAGTGGGTTCAGTGGCCACGACTCCTCAGCCCCTAGCGGGTCTGCAGGCTTCCTTCCTCTTTCACAACCTGAGCCCTTTGGGAGATTCCTGGCAAGTGATTCTGTAGAATGTCCTTTGCTTTGGGCTAATCTGATACTTCCTCACAATTACACTGAGCTTACGCATTTTGGGGCAAGAATACCGCAGAATTCTCAGTGCATCCTGTCAGGAAAGACGTGTGTTGATATGTCTTATTACAGACACAGTCGGTCCTCCGTATCCATGGGCTCCGAATCTGGTGGATTCAACCAACTGAGGTTGAATGAAAACATTAAAAATAAATTTTTCCAGAAAGTTCCAAGAAGCAAACCTTAAATGTCAGGTGCCAGCAAATATTTACATAGTATTTACGTTGTACTTACAACTACATGGCATTGACATTTTAATAGGCATTGTAAGTTATCTAGAGATGATTTAAAGTATAGGAGGATGTGCATGGGTTATATGCAAATACTACACCATTGTGTACAAGGGACTTGAGCACCTGTGGATTTTGGTGTCTGAGGGGAGTCCTGGAACCAATCACCCTCGGATAATGAGGGACGACTCTTCTGTTAACTTTATTCCAGTGGCTGTAGAGTCACTGTTTTCCCATCTGTAATTGGTACACACCTTGGAGGAGATACATTGAGACTGCAGCTATGCTCTCTCATCATGACCACACCCACCACACTTAGCACCAGTAGATGGTTCTGGCCTAGGCCCATTATTACTGTGGTGTCAGCCTAAGGGAAATTTTCTATTTCTATCATTTACATTTACCTTTGTAATTCTGCTATAAGGAAGAACTGGCCCTTCTCTGCTGCATGTATGTATGTATGTGTGTATGTGTATTCATCCATCCATTCATTCGTTCGTTCTTCATTGATATGACTATGGACTTACGGGTATTGATTTTTTTCTGTGGGTTGGTAATTACTATCATTATTTTATTGCCAAAATTGTCCCAGATTTGGCCACTGGGGCTCTTCAAGCAGGCTCCTGTGTTCTTCCAGCATATGCCCTCATGATTTTTTCAGCACTTCCTTAATTTCTGGCACCATAAAAATGTTCCAAGCTCATCGTGTGTTTTCCTAACCCCACGCTGGAGTTGACCATTTTCCAAGGAGTACTGTTTCCTTTATTGGAAACTCATGCTTAGAAACGGGTATCTGACCTGTAGGTGTGCTCACTGCCCCTGGGTGTCCTTGACCCTCAGCCACCCAAGCAGACAGAACTGGATCAATATACAGACAGCATGAGTTGATTCTTATACCCCCCATTCATCCTGTCCTCCCCTTTGCCTGACTCATAACTGTCTTTTTCTGACAGTGAGAAACCTGGCTTTAATCATCCGTGGTGTATTTACATATTTGCTCCATCCTAGATTAAACGTAATTCAGTTCACAATTTCTTACCCTCACTCCTTGGGAAACACGTTTCCTAACGAGAGTGAGATATTTGAACATGGATCGTTTTGTCCTGAGCTTCACCATGCAGTCGATATACCGTTTTCCAAACGTAACGGGTTAGTGATTTTCTTCCCCACTCGCTTCATTGCCTGTGTCATTCAGTCTCCCCACAGCCAGGTTCATCTGGAACCAGTGCACTACATCCGGGCTACCCCACATCCTGGCTGATTTGAAGTACTTATTTGAGGGAGTTGTTCTAGAACCAAAGGATCCACAGAGGTGTCTCTCTCCCCTCACCTCCTTTTCCTCATTCCCTTCCCTTCACTGTCTCCACCCCATTCCCACACCTGCCTGGCTGGTGACTAATCTCATTAATTTCTAGTTTGTGCTTCTGCGTTTCTTTTGCACAAAGAGCAGATACATGCGTATTTTCCTGGGTCACCCTTCTCTCTTACACGAGGCTGGTATACTAAGGTACTCTTTTGTATTTCACTTTTCTCACTTAGCAATATATTCTGGAATATCCATATCAGTTCTTAGAGGTCATTTTCTTCTTCTTTTTTTAACAGCTGCATAATGCTACATTGTATTCTGCAGTTTTCTTAATGACTACTTAGGTTCTTTCTGCATTTTTTTCCGTAACAAATAATGCTACAATGAATAACTTAATGCATACATATATAGATACATGTATATACACATACATATATGCACATACATACACATACATATACACATATGTGTGTGTGGAGCTATGAGCTATCTACTGCTGCCTAACAAATTCCCTCCAAATATAATATCTTAAAACAACGAACGTTTATCACCTCACGGAATCCAGGGCTCAGGAATCTACGCACGGCTTCTCTGGGTCTTCTGGCTCGGGTCTCTCCCAGGGTGCTGTCGAGGTTCCAGCAGGGCGGCGGTCTCAGCCGAGAGGACACAGGTGCAGGCTCACTCACGCGGCTGTTGGTAGGACGTAGTCACTCGGTGGCGCTGGGCTGAGAGCCTTGCTGGCTGCAGGCTGCTCTCAGTCCCCAGGTCGTCCACAGGAAGCTGGCTTCCATCAGCGCGAGCAAGACAGAACAAGACCTAAGTTACAGGCTTTTTGCGGCCTAATGTCAGACGTGGCATTCCATCCCTTTGCCACACGCTGTTCATTAGAGGTGAGTCACGAGGTCCAGGTAACTCTCGAAGAAGGGGAGTGCACGAGGGCCTGAATTCCAGGCGGTGGGATGCCGGAGAGCCGTTTCAGAGCCTGCCTGTCACAGAATGTATCTTCGGGGTAAAGCAGAGGATTGCTGGGCCGGAGTCCGTGTGTGTAGGTTTGCTGGACATCGCTGAATTCCCCCGCAAGGTAGGTTACACAGATCTGCATCCCCACCAGTCACATGTACGAGTGTGTTTGCCCACAGCCTGGACAACACGATGCATCACTGGGCATTTCTATTTATACCCATTTGACAGGTAAAAAATATTTCAATGTTGTTTTATTTTGATTTCTTTAATTATGAGTGAGTGTGAACATGTTTTACATACATTTAAGTACCATTTTAATATCTTTTAGGTGAATTGTCTGATGGTGTATTTTTCCTATTTTTGTATCGCAATTTGGTTTTTTGTTCTTCAGTTTTAAAGAGTTTTTTATATATTATAGTTATTAGCCCTTTCTCTGTAACATGAGTTGCAAATATTGTCTCCCAGCTTGACAGCTGCCTTTTGACTTTGCATGTAGTGCTTTTTCCATGCAAAATTTTAAAATTATTTTGGTAAGTCAAATTTATCACCTTTTTTTGTATTACTTCTGAATTTTGAGTCATAGTTAAAAAGGCTTTCTGTCCACTAATGTTAAAGAGCAATTCACCCATGCTTTCTTCTAGTGTTTGAATGGTTTCCTTTTCCACTTATGTCCTTGTTTCATTTGGTGTTTATCCTCCTGTACGGTGTGACGTAGGACTGTGACAATGTCTGTTTGCAAATGGCTACCCAGTTGTCCCAGCAACATTTATCAAAGTCCTCTTTTTTTTTTAGAGTTTTGACTGTCTTCTTCTTCTTTTTTTTTTCTTAACATCTTTTTTGGAGTAAAATTGATTTACAATGGTGTGTTAGTTTCTGCTTTATAACAAAGTGAATCAGCTGTACATATACATACATCCCCATATCCCCTCCCTCTTGCGTCTCCTGCCCGCCCTCCCTATCCCACCCCTCTAGGCGGTCACAAAGCACCGAGCTGGTCTCCCTGTGCTATGTGGCTGCTTCCCACTAGCTATCTATTTTACATTCGGTAGTGTATATATGTCCGTGCCACTCTCTCACTTTATCAAAGTCCTCTGGTGTCCTGTTTTGCTATTGAGAAGTCCACTTCAATCTGACTTATTCTTTGCCCCAGTGACCTGAGTATATTACATTTTCATATGTGCTTGTATCTATCCCTGGGCTTCCTGTTCTCTGCCACTGGTCTCTATCTACTCATGCCCCTGCACCACAGTATTGTAACTTCAAAGGTTTCTGGCAGAGATAAGCCACCCTCATAGTTTTTCTTTTTTAGTATTTTCCTAGCTATATTTACATGTTTAATTTAACAAATGAACTTTTTTTTTTTTGTTTTGTGCGGTACGCGGGCCTCTCACTGTTGTGGCCTCTCCCGTTGCGGAGCACAGGCTCCGGACGCGCAGGCTCAGCGGCCATGGCTCACGGGCCCAGCCGCTCCACGGCATGTGGGTTCTTCCCGGACCGGGGCACGAACCCATGTCCCCTGCATCGGCAGGTGGACTCCCAACCACTGTGCCACCAGGGAAGCCCCCCAAATGAACTTTAAAAAAATTTTTTTATTTAGTTTTGGCTGCATTGGTTTTTTGCTGCTGCTCGCGGGCTTTCTCTAGTTGCGGCGAGCGGGGGCTACTCTTCGTTGCGGTGCGCGGGCTTCTCATTGCGGTGGCTTCTCTTGTTGCAGAGCATGGGCTCTAGGCGCGCGGGCTTCAGTAGTTGTGGCTTGTGGGCTCAGTAGTCGTGGCTCACGTGCTCTAGAGCTCAGGCTCAGTAGCTGTGGCGCACGGGCTTAGTTGCTCCGCTGCATGTGGGATCTTCCCGGACCAGGGCTCGAACCCGTGTCCCCTGCATTGGCAGGCGAATTCTTAACCACTGCGCCACCAGGGAAGTCCCCGAAATGAACTTTAATATTAACTTGTCTAACTCCATAAAAAAAGCCTATGGATATTTTTATTTCTATTGGGGTTTTATTGCATTCATAAGTTAATCTAGGGAGAACTGACATTTTTATAAGCTTGAATCATCCTATCCAAGAACAGGTGGTGTCTTTCCATTTGTTCAAGTCTATTTTTGTGTCTTTCCAGAGTACTTTAAAGTTTTCCTCCTATAGTTTTTGCATATTTCATGGTTTTTTTATTCCTAAGTATTTCATCTTCTGTTTATTCCTAAGTATTTCATCTTCTTTGTTGCTTTTGTAAATAGGGTTTTCTCTACTACCGTGTCCTCCAATTGGTTATTGTTTGTGTAAAAGAACTCTTGATTTCTATATGTGAGGTTTATATCTTGCTACTACATTAAATTATTTTATTGAGTTAGTTTTGTCATTGATTTTCTAGGGTTTTCCTGGTATACTTTCATATCATATATAAAGAGAGAGTTTTTACTTCTTCTTTACCAATTCTTACACCTGTACTTGATTACTCTTCTCTAATTGCATTGCCTAGTATCCCTATACAGTGTGGAATAGTTGAGGAGATACTGGGCATCCTTAACCTTGTTCTTGATCTTAGTAAAAATGCCTCTAATGTTTCTCCATTAAATAAGATGCTGGCTTCAGGACCAAGGAATATGTATGTTATCTTTATTATTATTATATTAAGAAAGCATCTGGGGACTTCCCTGGTGGCACAGTGGTTAAGAATCCGCCTGCCAATGCAGGGGACCCGGGTTCGATACCTGGTCTGGGAAGATCCCACATGCCGCGGAGCAACTAAGCCCATGCACCACAACTACTGAGCCTGCGCTCTAGAGCCCGCAAGCCACAACTACTGAGCCCACGCACCACAGCTACTGAAGCTGCGCACCTAGAGCCCGTGCACCGCAATGAAGAGTAGCCCCCACTCGTCAAAACTAGAGAAAGCCCGCGCCCAGCAACGAAGACCCAATACGGCCAAAAACCAATCAATCAACCAATCAATCAATTTATCAACAACAAGAAAAAAAGAAACCATCTTTCAAAACCATTGAGTAATTTTGATCAGGAATGTGTTCTGAATTTTGTCCAAGGCTTTTACGGCATCTGTGGAGATACTGTAATTATATGATGTCTTCCTGGATCTGTAAATATGTGAATAATATTAATGGATTTTCGAATATTGAACCAACTTTGCTTTCCTGGAATAAGTCACACTTGGTCATGGTGAATTATTTTCCTAATGTGGTATTGACTTCTACTTGCTACCATCTTATTTGTATTTTTGTCATCCATTATATGCAATTTTTGGGTATCTTTCTGTTTTAATTATGTCTCTTCTAGACATCATATTATTGGACATTTTTTAAAATAGTCAATCTGAGAGTCTTTATCTTTTATATTTGTAAGTTTTATCTATTTATAATTATTATGGTGACCATATACTAGGATTTATCTTATTTCATATTTTGCTTTTATTGAACTTTTTTTTGGCTTCCTTTATTCTCTTTTCCTGTTTTCCTTTGGTCATTTTGAGTATTCTGCCAGTTTAAAAAGTTAAACATTATATTTTCGTTCTTACTGTGGCTACCCTCTATTTAAAACCTATAATTATGCATATTTAGCTGCAGTAGTAAACTTAGAAATGTCTTATTGTGCCCTTATAAGTCAGGATTTCCTGCCCACGATCAGGTCCCTTGGTCTCCCTCTTCCCTCAGCCCCATAGTGCTATTTTAGTTCTAGACTTATGGACAGTCTGTTTCCCACTTGGGTCCTATAGTGGACTTTACCTAAGCACTTGGTTATCCTTAATTCCACACCTCTTATAGCAATCTCCTGGATTTGTCTCTTTTCTTGTCTGAAGCCTTCCTTCAAGAGCGTTTCCACTGTGTGATAACATTTCTGAGGCCTTATATGAGTGAGAATATTTATATCCTCACATTGTCTGAGTGACAATTTGGATTAAAAAATCTGACATTCAAAGTTCTTTACTTTTACTACTTTAAAACCATTACACCAGTATCCCCTTGTACCATTTCCCTACCAGTCTGTCTCTCACTCCTTTATAGGTTAGGGTGAAGATAAAATTTATCGTTCAACCAGGACACATTTGAGAGTGAAGAGGGCACTACCAGTAATTAAGCTTGGGCGGTCGGTGTAAACCAGGATGACCCTGCGTAAACTGAGACATAATACTCTGCTTACTTACAGGTGGTTTAGTCACCCCACTTATAGATGATTAATTCTTTCTCTCTGGAAGCTTTTAGAATTTTCTTTCATTTGATATTCTTGGGTTTTGCTATAACACTTTTAGGTGTGGTTTTCTCTTTTTTTAAATATTTATTTATTTATTTATTTATATTTTTGGCTGCGTTGGGTCTTAGTTGCAGCAGGCAGGATCCTCTGCTGTGGCCCGCGTGCTCAGTAGTTGTGACCCATGTGCTCGGGGGTTGTGGCACGGGGGCTTAGTTGCCCCGAGGCATGCAGGATCTTAGTTCCCTGACCAAGGATCAAACCGTGTCCCCTACATTGGAAGGCAGATTCTTAACCACTGAACCACCAGGGAAGTCCCTAGGTGTGGATTTTCTGTTGTCCCCTACTTGGTCTTCTATGAATTCTTTCCATTTGAGCCATATCTTCCTCCCTCCCTCCCTCCCTTCCTTCCTTCCTTCCCTTCCTCCATCTATGTCCCAGTGACTCCTGCTGTAATTTCTTTCACTCCCAGACTCTTTATTGTAGTCAAATGCAGAGAGTCACTTATCCTGCCAACAGGAGCTCTTTCAGTCTATGTGAGACGTATATTTATTATTGCAAATTTTTAAAAA
Source organism: Phocoena phocoena (assembly GCF_963924675.1). Taxonomy (NCBI): domain Eukaryota; kingdom Metazoa; phylum Chordata; class Mammalia; order Artiodactyla; family Phocoenidae; genus Phocoena; species Phocoena phocoena. The sequence goes on along the minus strand of NC_089230.1, from coordinate 2,828,263 downwards.
GGATTTTGTTTTGCACCTGTGTCTCCAGTACATTTTAATTTTTGAGTGCTTTCACAGCCTTAGGCACTCTGGGCCTGCGGAGTCAGGAGCCCCACCCCCTGGCCTTCCCTAAGAAGACATTACACTGGGCTAATCGTAAAGGATATTTCCAGATGCCCATGGCTCTACTGACGTCTCATCAGGAATCGTGGACATGAAGCCTAAGACGTCACGTCCCTTGTCTCAGGATGGTTAGAGCTGCTGATTGCAAACAGTGGAGTCTACTTGGACCAGTTTAAGCAGAAAAGGGATTTACTACATGCTTTGAGGTCCACCACGGGATCGTGCAGGACGGAAATGAGTTTTAAGACTATGTTTCCAGGACCAGCACCTGGACCGTGCGATGCGACTGGACAAGTGAGAAAGCAGCCTCCACCCGATTGAAGCCTGGGCATCTGCTGCCGGAACTGACGCCCCTTCTCAGTGACGGAAGCTACACGGGGACCCGCAAAGTGGACGCTGTGTGGACAGCCTGCTTCCTGGGATCTCGCTTCCAAACGCGGGGTCACCTGGGAGGCCTGTGTGGCACAGAGGGAGCCCTCCAAGCCTCCCGGCTGCCAGGGAGGCTTAATTAGAAAGACTTTTAGAAGAAAATGGAATGTGGTTGGATTTAAATGGAGCAAAACTTGAAAGACTGGATCCATCCATTATAGACTGTTATTATCGTCTATATAATAATGCAGATTATTATATCTGTAGTGCTGGTTTAACAATACAGAGGAGGGACTTCGGCAGGCCCAGGGCAGGCGCCTGGAGCCTGTTTGAACGTGTTTCACCCCGTGCTCTTGTTTCACTCTTGGCCAGAAGCAAAGATACTGCAGCGAAAAGTCACTGCTGCACACATTAGACTTCCAGCTGGCTCGCTTGGACCTTTACCCTGACTTCTGGCAAAAATTGTGTCAAAAGTGGTGCTGCTCTTGCAAACTAAGCACATGTGGTCAGGCTAAACTCTTGTGTTTTATTTGTATTTTAAAAAACGTAACTATAGTCACTATAAGGTGTGAGGTGGGTGAACTACTTAGAGGGTATTTGATTGTGCTAGAAAATATATTAAAAAAGCAAACCCTGCATTTTGACTTCTGAGCGAAGAGAGGATTTCAGACAAAAATTTAAAAAATAAAGAGAGCTTGTTTTTACGTGTGTTGCCTTTGCTTACCCTGTGGAATCTTGGGACCATGTGTCTCCTCAAAATCTCCCTACAAGAAAATTAAACACTGAGTGCATGCGGTTAAGGAAATACCAACTGAGAATTATTTGAATGTATGTAATGTAAGCCTTGGTGTGAAAATACAGAGCATGGTATGCAGAAAATTTGGATATTATTTTTATTTAAAGAGAAAAGCGATAGCTCAAAAAGGGCACAAGATAAAACTTGCACGTCAGTACCAGATTAAAAAATTAAACTGTGTAGGTTGTAACAGTACTAGAAATTAAGTAGGAAAAGGTAGAGTTGATTTGTTCAGCCAGAACCCATGAGTGTAGACAGACTTCACCGTCTACACTGGAGAATTGAAGCGATCATAGAGATGGAATTTCCCGGATAGTCATTTAACTGTTAGCCTGGCCTCCAATTTCCTGTACTAGGAACACGAGCCAGGAGCTGCCACCTTCTAAGAAGTAGCAGCTGCTAGAATGCAAGAGCCTTCACAATGAAAACAAATACGAACAACTGTGTTGAACTCTACATTGGGGAAGTGCTTGCGTAGCAGAGACAAAAGATTATTTTAAGTGAATTTAGAACGATTACTTGGAACCTACATACTTGGGACGTTCATTCCAAGGACAAAGAATAAGGGAAATTTCGGGCTTGTATTCAGTAGTTTCATTGTTTACAGTAATAAGGGTGTGACCGAGAAACCATTTTTCTTTATATTGTTGGGTAAAGCAAGTAAGTAATGAAATGTTTGTGTTAGAAATAATGCAATTCAGTATAAAAGATTCAATTACGAAAGTGAAAGAAAGTAGAGGTACTATAGTAGAATTGACAGGGAAGTATCAGTATGAATGCATGATTTCTTTTTAAAGTCCTTTTGGGTACTGTGCGCTGAACTGGCCAAGGAGCCCTGTACCTCTAGCAGCAAGTGGGTACCGAGAGCCCGTGTGTAGGGCGCAAACCCCACTCCCCATATACATGGAGCCCGCGCTCCCCATACACGTAGAAATGTCTTCGTGGTGGGGAAGCGAACATTCAGAGTGGGCAGGAGGCATCGTGCCAGGAAACGTGGAGGCTTAATGGGATCAAAGCCCAAGAGACCTGGAGGGGGGCTCCCAGTGGCCAAAGTTACGACAGTTCAGCCAAAAAATGATAATAAACACTGTTGATAAAAACACTTTCAATCTATGAAAATTCGTGAGTCTGTTATGCTCAAAAGGGAAACTGCCAGAAAAATTAATTCAAAATAATGTGTTACAACTGAAACAGCTATTGAACCAGTTATACTTTAAAAATTGGGCAGAAAAGGAAAGAATTATTTATCCTGCCTTTTCAGTAGGGCCCATGTCCAGGTTAGGGTATAGTCTTAGTTAATGGAGTAAAGCCCTAGTTTATAGAAGGCCCTCTGATAACTGGACATAGAACACCACTGTCTAGCGGCCCTCATGAATGATTAGGTGAGAAATACTAGTTGGGGCTGAAATATTGTCTCGATGGCCTCAGCTGGACCTTCAGAGCAACTGAGAGGAATCAGAGCCGGGCTCCATCAGGAATATAGACCAACAGCCCGTTTTGTGCCCGCCGCCTTAGGAACGTTTGCCCAAGGTGCCTGCCAGCAAGCAGGTCTTGGCTTTGAGATCAGCTTTTGTAGTAAAGCTCTCAGGGAGGGTAGCTGATTCTCATGCAGCTTTTCTGTGGAGCTGGGAGCGCCATCACAATCCTGGGAGCCCCGTGGCCACCCCTTGGCCGGCACCTCCCCCCAGGCCATCCTCCGCCCTCCTCCCACCCCCCATGGCTCCAAGGCCACGCCCTGCCTGGGGCTACCGCCCCCCCAGTCACCAAGCTTTGCTCTTGTTGGCTCTCTCCTGGGCCTGAAAAAACAAATTATTTTGAGACAATGAAATTGATCTCAGAGAGGCAGCAGTGGCTGGTGGCTTGAAGCGCAATCTTAGTTCCCTGACCAGGAATTGAACCTGGGTAGCCTGGATGGAAACCAGGAATCCTAGCTGCTAGACCAGCAAGCCACCAGACAAGCAAATTTTCCCTGGCTCTTTTCCCCACTGAAAAATGCATTTCTCCCATAATTCAAAAAGACACATGCACGCCAATGTTCACTGCAGCGCTATTCACTATAGCCAGGACATGGAAGCAACCTAAGTGTCCATCGTCAGACGAATGGATAAAGAAGATATGGCACATATATACAATGGAATATTACTCAGCCATTGAAAGGAACTGGGTCATTTGTAGAGACGTGGATGGACCTAGAGAGTGTCATGAAGTAAGTCAGAAAGAGAAAAATAAATATTGTATATTAACACATACATGTGGAACCTAGAAAAATGGTACAGATGATCTTATTCGCAAAGCAGAAGTAGAGACACAGACGTAGAGAACAAATGTACAGACACCAAGGGGGAAGGAGGGGTGGGAGGAATTGGGAGATTGGGATCGACACATATATATTATTGATACTGTGTATGAAATAGATAACTGAGGAGAACATGCTGTATAGCACAGGGAACTCTACTTAATGCACTGTGGTGACCTAAATGGGAAGGAAATCCAAAAAAAGGGGATATATGTATACGTATGGCTGATTCATTTTGCTGTACAGCAGAAACTAACACAACATTGTAAAGCAACTATACTCCAATAAAAATTAATTAAAAAAATAAACAATGCTGATGGGAAAAATAAAGAAAGAAAAATGCATTTTTCCCAAGGAGGCAAAAGCTGTAAAAACAGGCACAAGTTTATTATTAGAGATACAGCACCACAAGTGGGAGAGCACACAGAGAAGCAGTTTGTTTAGTTAAGACAGAAGCAGGGCAGAGATGCACCCCGGCAGAGAAAGGGTGTGGGCGCCCCCCACCAACGAGGAGGAGCGCGGTAAAGAGGCAGTTAAGCCATTGACAGGACACTCCTTCCAGGTCTTTGTTTGCCTTAGGCCAATTATCTGGTATCTTTCTCCACACCTGACCTCCCCTAGGACCCTCCCCACCCTGCGTGTGCAACTTTTTTCCAAGATGGATTCCAGCCCAGAGGCCTATGGGGGGCCTTGGCGTCACATATTATGGGGTGGTGCCCCCTCCTTTTTGACCCCCAAGGAGCCTTTCTGCACATGCGCAATGTCTCCCTTGCCCCAAGGATGGGAGATACGTGACCTGTGGATCTATTACTCAAACAAGGGTTAGCTCCTCTCTGTTCCTGCCGCTACTGTTATCTTAAAGTGTCCTCAGGAGGCAAAATCCAACTATTTACCCTGGTCCTGTTGTTACTTCTATCTCAAAGTACAAACAGAGGGCTGGTTGTAAATATCTAGCCTGGAGCCCACTTGCCTCCCGCCTCAGGAAATGTAACCAGGAGGCTGGTTGTAAATGCCCAGCCTGGAGCCCATCTATCTCCAGCCTCAAAATGCCTGGGAAGAGCTCTGATGTAATGTCGGGTGTCAGGACCTCAGATGTTGTAACAGCTCTTGCTGCTTTCCTGCTACTGTCTGCAAACCTTCCGTACACATGCACCTGAGAAAACGACTAAGAAATCCTGGATGAAAATGTAGAAAGTCAAAAGGAGTCATTGAGCTCTGCAGGGAGGCGTGTGGCAACTGTCACCACCGACGCTTATCACCTTTTGCTCCCAGGGAGGCACACGTCCCAGCCCAGGACCCACGCTGTGGGTGGGAAAGATGGGGCAGTGCAGGACGCACTTCACTACGGTCACCTCTGTCCCGTGACTTGTCAGAGGAAGGAAATGCTCCTGGGCTGAAGCCCTCGTGGCACTTTGGCCCTGACAGTCAGTGTCCCTTATCATGGAGGTGGCATAGTGCATTCGTAGCTTCAAATTCTCTCTGTATTTTATTATTTGAAATGAAAAATATTTTGAGATCTTGAGTATTTTTAGAGACAACGTTATATGTGGTAATTTAAAAATCTGGAAATGTATTTTTACCGACCCAAATCTGGGTCCACTTGCCCGCACGGTAAAGCCAATCCACTGACCCCGGGCTGTGGGGAAGGAAAGTGCAGAGTTTACTGCAGGCGCCAAGCAAGGAGTCCAGACAGCTTGTGCTCAAAACACCCGAACTCCCTGATGCATTTCAGGAAAGCATTTTCAAAGGCCAGCTGAGGGAGCAGGGGGGTCCCAGGGTGTGTGATCAGCTCGTGCAGTTCTGATTGGTTGAAGGTGAGGTCACAGGGCGGGGTCACAGGGGTTCACATGATCAATCCTTAGGTGCCAGTAGGGCTGGGGGCTACATGCCCATGGTGGTCAAGTAGTTAATTTCTTCCATTTGGTGGCGGTTTTAGCATCTGTAAAACAACTCGGGAAAGGTGCATCAGATACTATGATCTGGGTACTTCAGAGCGGAGCTGATGAAGAGGACCTGGGGGAGGGGCCTGTTCCAGGAAGGCCCCATCGGGTCCTGCTCGGTTACAGGATCATTGGGCTTTTAGAGTAATTACATTTTGCATCAACCCAGTCCTTGTGTTTTCATGTTTTAGCTGTGCAGCCGTTACTGTAAATGTGAACTCCTATTCATTGTTAATGTATTTACGTATTTACATTGCTGGCAGTGTTCTCTACTAATACACCCCCAATGCTCAGGTATGATGCCCTGAGGACACCCTGAAGGGAGCAGGCACTGCTCTCACAGTGTAGACCAAAGAGCCACATTTTTTCTTTTAACTTTATTGGAGTATAGTTGATGTACAGTGTTGACCACCAATCTGTGATGACACACTTCAGATGTCTCCACAAGACAGAGCTCTTTAAGTTCCCAGGAAGAGCACTGAGCTTGCCCAGGCCCTGGAGTCGGTGCTCCCAGGAAGGCTCCTGTCCAGTCCCCACGGCAACGAAGTTTTCATGCCGTTTGGTCAGTCTGCTTGACTAGGCTTTCAGTTATAAATGGAACGCCCACTTGTTTTAAGTGTCCTGTTTGCTAATGAGACACTGGTCACTTTAAAGGAACCAAGAACCTTTACAAAATCTTGTTCCAGAGCACAGTATTTCCTGTTGGTGTCGACGCTGTAGGAAATTAGGGGTCAGATGCCAGCCGTGGAACACTGCACACCCTGCCCCACCTTTTCTCATTGTTCACTTGGAATCCTTGCCTCTGTCCTTGCCAGTCCTCGGGACACTGTGCTCAGAGAAAGAGGACAGCTGGGGGCTTCCCGAGACCCCATCAGGGAGCTGCCAGGGTACGAGACCCGCGTCCTCTGTTTGGGCCCCTCAGGACCCTCTCTGATGTGGGCCGTCCACCTTGCGGCTCCCACGGGACCCCTCCCCGCACACCTTCTGCCCGCGCACACGCCCTGCTCATCCGTGTTCATTCAGAGCATTAGTGACCTTGCTGGCCTCTGCCCCGTTTCCTCCCCAGGTGTGAGAGCAGCTCAGGGAAGCAGACCGTTGACTGACGTTATCGGGCCCTCTCCTGCTCCCATCTCTGCAGCATCTCTCCCGGGCCTGGGGCGGCATCTGTCCCGGGCCTGGGGCGGCATCTCGGTTTCCAGCTCGGCTGACCCCCGCGGGCTATCCCTGCTCCTCACTTAGCACTAGAGACAGGTAGGTAGGACGAGTTTCCCAAGGTGAAAAGGGAAGCGGAAGGTCCAAAACCACAAAAGCTAACAGTGGTGACTCCGGACAGACGGGACAGGAAGAAAGGCACGAGCGTGCTGTGGCTCCTTTGTACGCATCTGTATAGTTTGAATTTCTTACCAGTTATACTACTTGTATGTCAGATTAAGCAGGACGCACGGCTTTAACTGAATTAAACCCATCTGGGCTCTTATCGCCAGCTGCTTTCAACCACCCTCAACTCCAGCGAGCTGTGGAGGAATGCGCCTGAGGGCCCCCAGCCCCGGGTGGCGGGGCAGACGCAGCCGGCGTGTCAGGAGGCCCCGCCACGCACACCCCCTTGTACCCCGTGTGGAAGCGCACCAGTCCGGCTTCACAGGGCTGCGTGTGGCTCAAAGAACGCATCCGAAAGCGCTTTGAAAGCGGTGTAACGCCTCTGAAGGAAAGAAAAAGTGACAGAAGTGATTCAGAGGGGACAGGCTAGCTGAGGAGGTGCTGGGACACAGACCCGCCGACGTCAGCCCTGCGCCTGCTGCTCTCGTCCACTATTGCCAGGAGATGGGAAACCGTGCTCACGTTCACGGTGAAGGTTGAAAAACTCCAACTAAGTGCGTGATGTGACCTGAGGCGTGAGGACTGTGCTCTCAGGACGCTCTCGGGCCGCGGGTCCACCCCTGCCCCGCAGAGCTGGCTCCCTGCCCAGAGGTCAGCCTCCACTCCCGGGGCCCAGCGCGGCGCTGGCCACCAGGCCGTCGACACGTGCTGTGGGACTGCAAGCCCCACGGCTTCCCTGGAAACAGCACAGACGTTAGCTGACCTGCCTCGGGGGGAAACTCAAGCCCAGGATGCTTCCGGGCAGCCTGCAGTCAGCTAGTTCGGGGCAGTTTTAGGCGCAGTGCTTGGGTGCCTTTTCTAATACCTGCCCATTGCAAGAGCGCATTATGGATAGCTGGGAACGTGGATGCTTTCCCGAAACTGGCCCCCAGCTTGTCACTTCCCTAGCCATCTTAATCATTTTCAAGGAGCTCCACTTTTCACCTGTAATTGACCTTTTAGGGATATGGTTCTTCAGTTTCTTAAAAGGCATTTAATCATGCTCATTTGACAAATATTTAAATCATTTATTGCCATTAATTTACAGCATTTCAATATACACACTGCATGGAAATACAAATACCTTTTCAAACACTGGCAATGTGATTTTAGCTATGTGGCCAGCTGCCAGCTGTCTCATGGTCATTAAACGAAAGGTCAGGATTTCTGAGTACTTAAATGCTGATGGTTACAAATTTTGTTCTCGTCGGTTTTTCATTAAGTAACTTCTCACAGATAACATACATATTACTGCAGACAGAACCACCTCTGGGAATCATTACATTGATCGCATATGTGAGCTGTGCTTTCTGAAGAGAAGTAAAACATTCAGTACTTGAGTGGGTTTGGGAACTCCCTGCTATTTCTAGAAGAATCGTCTGGTTAGTAAAAATAGCATTCCGCATATTTCTCTTAGCAAGACTATCCACTAGGGCGGAATCTGTGACGCAGCGGCAGCTGGCAGTGCCACTCCTTCAAGAAGCCGGTCCTTCATTTTCCATTGTTATGCTGAGGCATTTTTAGACATCCTGGGAAGGAGCACAAAGACAAATGCAATGGGAAACACAACTTCACCGCCAGCCTCGAAGGCCTTGGGGGGCTTTAAGAAGACACCTTTATGTTAACGTGTATTTCAACTCGCGATGTCGTAAGAACAGTAATACCCTATTTCATGCTAATTTTCACGTTTGATAAGTGAATTCTCATCGCACTGTCTCAACGGCGCAGTTGCTTCTCAGTGTATTTCTGCTCCGCGAGTCTCCCCAGCTGCAGTCACAGCCCGCCCCGCGACAGACACAGGCCTCCCCAGCTCCTCAGAACACAAAGGCTCAGCGGGATCTACTTACTCGTGCCGGAGCAGCCGTCCCCCCTGGGTGAGCTGGGCTACCTCGTTGGTGGCGTGGCAGGCGAAGAGCAGCCAGTTGCGAGGCTGCACCTTGTAGGCGAATCTCATGAACGTCAGCGAGTAACAGCAGAGGGCTGCCGGGGACATGCGGGACAGTGACCTACAGCCTCCAGCTGAGGGCTGCCGGGGACATGCGGGACAGTGACCTACAGCCTCCAGCTGAGGGCTGACAGGGCTCAACTGCCTCAAAAAAAGAAGCTCTTCTGCTAAAACCTTTACAGATGATAAAAGCTATTGCTTAGATGCTTCCATGAATGGGAAACTCATCAGACGGTTGGCTCCCCTGTTAGGTATTCTGTTACTTATTACTTAAACAGTTAAAGAACATAATGGCAGTAAACTGACATCAGTTCTAACCTCCTTTTCTGTCCCCTAGAGTGGTTTATAGTCCCTTATCTGAAAGAACTGCTATTTAATCCCCTCAACGAGTTTTACGTTCAAATATCAGGATTTCAAGTAAACTTTAAGATACCTTTTCCACATAAAGTTCAAGAGGACACACTCCTTAACTAGGGGGACTACATCTGAAAGGCAAACGGGACCTTAACAAATACTTCCAACTACAGTAACCCTTTTCCTTCCTTACCATGAGGAGTAACACCCATCAATGACGTCAGGTGCTCTACGTTACTTTCTAATAGTGACTTTAGTGTCTGGTGCTACAAACTTGAAATGTAAGCAGGAGCTGTATTATGCTATAATTTTATATATAAAGATCCTCCCAATTATTCAAATCTGCATCCTTACCAAATGTCATCCGCCCACTGATAATCTCCGGAGACTTTTTCATGTCATTGATGGCGGCAATGGGAAGACCCCAGTTGGCTACTGGGCCCCAAAAGTGCTGTTAAAAAATGAGGGGAGAAAGAAGAGGAAAAGTGAAGACAGAGCATGAATAGCTACAACTTCTCTTAAACAGTGACGTGCAATGTGCGGTTAACTGGGGAAGGTTACCGCGTAGGCGTTCAGTGTGCAAGTACGGGCCTATGAATCAGCATTTCTCACAAGGTGAGCGCCCCAAACCAGAAGGGATCAGACACTTTACCAAGGTCCCTACCAGCTTCCAGATCACAACTAAGTAATCTCAGACCGTCCCGTTTAGAGAATTTTCAAATGAGATTCAATTCTTACACAAGTCACTCTTGCTACAACTTAAACCTGTTACGACCATTCTCTGTAATGTAACGTTTAAATCTATCAAACTTTTTTCAAATTTTCATTAAGGTATTTATTTGTCAACATCTCTTAAGATGCAGACCCTAAGTTGGATACTTTTTCTGAAGAAAGTAACTTAATAAGGGAAGAACTTGCTTTTCAGCTCATACGAGCTATATGAAGATCAGAGAACCTAAAAATCTACACTCAGAGCCCCAGATAATGAGAAATTAAACTGAAAATTAATTCTGAAGCAATCGGAACAGCCTATACTTAAGAAATGATCAGGAGTTTCTCATGCACGGCCACGGCCGTCCCAGGGTACCGAAATGAACAGCCTATACTTAAGAAATGGATCAGGAGTTTCTCATGCGCGGCCACAGCCGTCCCAGGGTACCGAAATGAAGTCGTCCACGTTGATCAGTAGCGACATGCAACTTAGTTTAACTTCCGAGGTTGAAATGAGTCCAGGGGCTTTCCCCGTTAAATTAAAAATTGTTTTATTTATGTACAATTTGCAAATAATGCTTTAAAATATGAAGGAGGGAGTTCCCTGGCGGTCCAACGGTTAGGACTTGGTGCTTTCACTGCCCTGGCCCAGGTTCCATCCCTGGATGGGGAACTAAGATCCCGAAAGCAGTGCAGCACGGCCAAAAAAAAAAGTGAAAAACAAAAAATAAAATAAAATATGAAGGAAACCACACAGTTTTGGGTGAAGACCCTTTTCAGTTACCAGAACATTAAACAGTGCTTTATTTCTGCCTATCAGAGCATTTAAGATACACGCAGACTGCAAAGTACCTTTCTAGACCTGCATTTCTAATACTGACCAAGAGTCATTAAAATCCAAAAACTCCGTAAGAATGAGAAACAAGGAAATGCAAGAAAAATAAGTGAGAATTACCTTCGTCATGATTTAAGAATATTTTGAAACATTTACATAACGTGTTTAATGTAAGCACGAGGCCTCTGCCTTAAATAGCTATAAAACTGTCAGAGCTTTTCTACTGCCAGCATGGTGAGTACTGCAGAATCCCACACCTGAGTTATGGACGCTGCACCTCAGGCACAGTTGGTATAAAGAATCTTTGAGGTTCTGGGGAAGGCTATTTAGTCCTCCTGCTTTCAGACTGGATTTTGTCTCAGCTACTCATTGCTGACACTTTAATGTTTCTTGTACCTAGATGAAGCCTGGCCATTTTCCTCCTTCCTCATCCTCCAGACCTCTGGTGATGGAGTATCTATCCCTCCTCACCTACCCACCTGTTTCCCCTCCTGTCCTTTCCTTTGTGTCCCTTCACTTTCAACTCTCTGTTACTCCAGTGATGTTTCTCTCCTCCTTTTTTTGACCACGTCAGTCTATTCCCATCGCTTGGCTGTTTAATCACTTTCCACCGCTCTGCTCTACTCTGCACGGTGGCCCCCAGATCCCCGCATTATGCACTCAGCGCTGCCCTGAGGGGCTCAGCCATGCCAGGCGTCTGCGCTCACAGCTGCAGCCAGGTAGTAAGAGGCCACGGCATAAATCTGAAACCTGAGGCAGCCCGGGGGACTTCTGGTCACAAGACAGTATTCAGAGTTTTACTGTGGTGAGTGTAGGGTTATATGAAGCAGCGCTCTGCAAGTTAAGGGCTATATATACACTCGTGATTATAAGCATTGAGATATACTTGAGACAGTTCATAAAAAGAACATAAAAGGCAAAGATAATTTCAACACTAGTTACTAAAATATCTAACCACAGGAAGTTAATAATGCATCTTTTCTATGGAGTACAAGACTCTAGTTCTCACTTCCCTTTCCTGGAATACATGTTTGGTCTGTGCTCTGTCAGATACTCGTCAGTCAATGCACCGGTCCTGCAGAGAAGTCAGTGTCCAGAGTGGAACCGGAGGACCAAGGGGTCACTGGAGGTGCCCTTAGCCCGGGACCCACAAGGATGTGGCATGATGGCTGTCTCCTGTCCATACTCTGTTAATGCAGAAAGTCTGCAGAAGCCCGATATGAAGTAGCGACGGGTTCTTACCGTACTATTTTGTGAGGAGTCACCGAGGTTCAGACAGGAGAGACATGAGGGGAAAAAAAAAGAAGATCAGATGCTTTGAAAGATTTCGGTTACTTTAACCTCATACACGTATTCAAGTTTCAGTAACAGAACTACAACGCTAGCAGCACATATTCTCTTCTTTTCCTTGAGAAGATCTAGTGATATTAGGTCAATAACTTTGACCTAATGAAAGTAAACCTGAATTTTATGAAACGTAAACTTAATCCTTAGAGTGGAGCTATCCAACAGGAATATAATGCAAGTCACGAACAGGAGTCACATGAAATTTAAAAATTTCTAGAAGTCATGTTAACAAAAGTGAAAAACAACAGGAGTTAATTTTATTATTTATTCCAACATTTCTAAATATTTTAATTTGAACACGTAATCAATAACAACCTATTGATGAGGTATTTTACATTCTTTTTCGGCACTGAGTCTCCGAGATCCGGTGGGTGTCGACACCGCTGCACAGCTCAGCTCGGACTGGCCACCCTCCACGAGCTCCCCTGCCACCTGGGGCTTGTGGCTCTCAGACTGGACAGCACGGGCTTATAGGGGGCATTTCTTTGAAAACGACAAGTTGGAGAGAAGCACAATGCTGCAGAATTCTACCAGCAACGGACTTTCCATTTTTACTTACCAACAGGCCCTCACCAGAATGTAAGCTCCTAAAAATAGGCGTGTAATTCCATATTCTGTTCACAGCTGAAACTCTGGCCCAAGCGGTGCCCAGAATTCACGAGGCACTCAAAAAATGTTTGCTGAATGGATGAAGAGAAAAGTCTTCTAATGTTAAGTGAATTGTTTTCCTGAATGCTAAAATTAATACCATTCAGAAATACGTCGAATTACTTTTACTTCTGAGATGGCAATTCTTCTTTTCAGGATATAGCTTCATTGTTCTGATAAGGCAAACTCTTAAAAGTGTAGCTCCTGAAAGAATCACTGAAATAAAATGATGAAATCCTCTATACACACTGTCTCGTCCAAACAGCTCCGCTAGTTGTTTTGATGTAGAGGTCAAGGAGGTTCTAATCTCCAGCATGACAGTAGCTGTTGACGATGCTAATAATATACTTCAAATAGGTTCTGTTATGAAATACGAACAGCCTAGAAAGAGTCCGTCTTTCAACGTTAAGGGCACTGTTTTCATAGATAACGTTTCCACTGCGGTAACAAATTACGTTGCCAAGGTTGTATTTCACAGCAAGTCCAAGCTGAGCACAGTGTTTGGACGGCAGAGAGGGCGAGTCCCTTATCGGGTCAGAGGGCAGGATCCAGTAGTTCATGGACTACAGTCACCTGTGGTGTCCCTCTCCTTTGCTCAGGATCTGAACACAGGCCTTTTATTTATCTATAAATTACCAATGGCACATTTTTTTCCTACAAAAATATTTTAAAAGATGTGTTTCTTAAAATCGAACTTGTCAGCTCGGAGATAATTGAGTTTTCAATTCCGGACTCTTTCCTTGAGTTGTGCAATAGTTCAAGTTCTACCCTGTTTTACAACAGGCAGGTTATAAAGGAGTGCGAAGGAGGAATAACTTCTGCCATCATACCCTGCTCAATCCCAAAGTCCTATGTGAAAGCGACCGCAAAAATAATGTTGATCACGTCACTTTAATAGAGGTTTAATGACGATAAGCCAATCTGAGGATAAATTTATTCTAAACATCCCTGGGAAATACAAAAAGCCACAACTCAGCATCCCTTAATTCTATGTCAGAACTGTGTCCAAAACATGCATCAAGTACTCAGGCAAAAAATCTGAGAAGCATACTTGTGCAGAGCCAGACTGGACAAGAAAAGCTTCCTAGTGTGTATTAGTTTCTGTTCCAAAGAAAGATAAACTTATAAGCAACACAAACTGCAGCTGGCGGACAATAATGTTAAAACTGTGTGGAAAATACCCTTGACTTTCTCTTTATTCGGTATGTTGCCTGTATTTTATTTCAGTGAAGGTTAAAACAACCTCAAAATGCATAAGGGTTTTCTTGGTTCACTTATGACCTTGAATTCTTGTGGAGGAAAAACCGATCTCCCCCGTTAAGAATGATGATGGAGGTGACAAAGGAGGATGACTACCGTGAATAAACTTTATCCTCTGTTTCTCCTTAATTTGGAATACTGTTTGTTTGGCTCCAGGTTTCTTCTAAGCTCATTTTTATTTCCTTAGTGTCTTCTCGGCATTGCCAATCTGTTTCTTCCTTTCCTAAAATTACTGACAGTAACTGTTAGCTTTCTCTGAAAGTACTGTGAGTAATTTATAACTTGCTTACACAGTACTGAAAGGATCTAAGTGGCAGCCTAGCATAGTCTGTTTATGTCGTCACTGAGGGCGGGGTAAGGCTTGGAGACGCTCTAGACTGCAGTTCTCCTACGGGCTGAAAACGCTCACTGCCATTTCAGTTATGCTCAGCAACGTGTACCTCATTTTCCAGTCCAAGTTAAAATGAGAGGGAGATTTAACAATCAGAAGGTGTGGTATTCAACTGTATTTAGGTGGTCAAAACTAAACTGGACGGCAGAAAAGAGATTCCTGTGGCCAGTTCTGCTTCAACACTTTCAGCCTCAGTAACTTTCTGAAGGTCATTTACATGGCAGGGAAGTAAGGCCAGGGGCGGGTCTGCAAGCAGCATGGCAGAGAAGGGAGGCAGACACAGGAAAAGCAGGTGCAAAGAAAGTACCTGAAACCTTCTTTTCAAAACCATTTTTGTGCATAACCATTTCCCTTTAAATCTGAATGTCATCTTAATGACATTCCTGTTTTGGCTTCACAGGTTTGGCGTCCAGAGGGTCTCAACTTTTCCGCCTGGTTTGGATCTGTTTTTCCATATGGCAGATGAAGTGTTGGACTACCTGATGTCTGAGGTCCATTCCAGCTCTAATATCCTATAACTTGTGAAAGACTCCCTGTTTTCCACTGCAACTTCTCACTTGGGCAGTAAATATAAATTCTTAAAGCTCTCCTGGAAACTAAGAAGTTAAAATAACTTAGAATAGATAACCTCATTAACTGGAGAATATTCACCGCCAACAGCCGACTCACTTCGGATTTACAAGAGCATGCTGACTGATTAACTGATTTTCAAATACTCGTGATCTAGGTTCTACCTAAGGAAACATTCTTTGCACATATATCCAAATACATATGTGCGCGTATACCTCTGTTCACTTCTGAGGGAGGGGAGTAAATCTCTAGGATAAATATACACAGACCTTGACCGACTCGGTCCCTAGAACATACATCCTACCTCAAAACTTAGTTGCTCGTTCTAATTTATTTTTCTTAACCAAAATTCAGGAGGGAGAATAAGGGCAAAAAAGAGACAGCTATCTTCTTTTACTCCACCAATAACGTATGTGAGGAAATAGCTTATTTAAAAAAACAAAACAAAACGATAATAGAGATCCAGGAAGTTCCTGATTCGAGATTCTCATTAAAGTAAGTAAGAAGAAATCAGTGAAAGGAAGGATGGAAGGCATCAGGAGCACTGGGAGCCCAGGGATTAAACACGGAATACTGATAACAGTAACAATAGAACATTTACTTCTGTAATATACACAGCGCTGTGCTGTGTTGTCAAACAGCTACCAAAGCCCCAACACGAAGCAATTTGTCCAAGACTACACAGCTGGAAAGCAAACGGGCTGGGCTGCAAACCCATCATCAAACCCATCACCTATAGGTGTAATACTACTGCCATCGCTTCCAACAAAAACTGTCAGGAATTACTTAACAGTTTAATACTAAGACCCAAGTTAAATGCCCCAGTTGTCCCAGTAATGCTGTTTATAGCTGTTTTTTTCCCATATCAGATCCAATCAAAGTCCACACACTGCCTTTGGTTACAGCCTGTTCTTCTAACTCCCGTTCCTCGATGAAAAAGAAAAATCAACATTTTAAAATACACTTGGAAATTCACTTAAGTAAGAAAGACATTTCAGTCTTGTCCATAAAATGTAATTGACAGGAGGTTATAATCTATGTAAAATATGACTTTAAATTTTTGCTAAAAGCTTCAACTATGTTGTTAATAAAATGACTTTAAAAATTCTAGAGCAGTTTTAGTTTGGAAAACCTCTACACCCCTTCGGCAGGCTGTAAAAAGAACGCTAGAGAGCTTGAGTTGTTCAGGAGTGCAAATGACTGACGAGGCGAGAAGGCACAGGGCCCCATCTCTGATTGGAAGAGAATATGAAATTGTCTCCTTATGGCTTTATTTATTTGCCAAAGCAAAGCAGGGGCCGTAAGCAAGAAGACTAGAGGAACAAACAGGGGAAACGTTCCTCTAATACATGCTGGGGAGAAGGGACTCCTTTCTGGAGGAAAAGCTAATGAAAGAGCTGCTGCTGAGTGTTTTGATATCAGCCCAGTCACTCAATCACTGCTCTGCAGGCTGGCATGAAGTCCCCCTGCCGCCAGGAGCAGCAGGGAAGACAAGGCCAGCGGACATCTCACTTCACCTGTTCAGTCCACAGAAGGATTTCCAAGTCAAAATCGCAGAGCTTTACGCCTCATGAAACTGAGCAGGACCCTGCAGGGCCTTCCTGAGTACAAAAGCCCCTCTGTGTCCCCCGTTTCTTGTTGTAGAAAAAGGCTTTAGTCTTCCAGGCCTTCCCCAAGTTCCCAAGGGCGAACTCAAGCAGTTACTAACGAGGGAAGTGAGGGAATGCAGGAAGAAGGAAAAGCAGTTAAGCAAGGCAAGTAATGACAGCTTAAACAATAGTTCAGCGATAAAACAGAGCCCTAGTTCCTCCTGAAGGGACATACGTATCAATCTAACACGTATCTTTGAGTTGTTCTGCAGGAACTAAGGCTCCCACCCGGGTGGAGGATGGTCACTACATTCCCACCACGAGAAGCAGCCTTCAGACTAGCTGGAACCAGAAGGTTGACACTGAGATTCCCAAAATATCACCCTGTTACCTCACCACCCACCAGTCGGAAGAAAGTCCACAAACCGATCAGGCACCCTGCAACCCTCACGCCTCATGTGCCTTTAAAACCCCTCCCTGAAAGCCATCTGGGAGTTTGCGTCTCCTGAGCATGAGTTGCCCCTTCTCCTTGGTTGGCAGGCGCCCTGCAGTAAACGCTGCACTTCCCTTCCCCACAGCCAGTGTCAGGAGACCGGCTTTGCTGTGTGCCGGGTGCACAGACTCAAGTTCTGTTCAGTAACACTCACACTTAAGGTTTTAACTTTTCCCATATCAGTACACTTTTTTAAATGTTTCTGCTACAAAAATAGCAAGATGTACTAGAAATACGTACTGATTTGGGGTTTCCAAGTATTTTCACATTCCAACCAGACAGGGCACTGTCATTAAACCCATCTCACAGACAGGGTAACAAAGTCCACCGGGATTGCCTGCTGGGGATCCCTCGGCTAGAAGTCATTCTTCAGAATCCTAGCTGGATGTCCTACCAGGCAGCACTATTCCTGGACACTGCAATTCTCTTTTTTTCCTCATTTAGTCAGAGCTTGATACAATTAAAGCAATACTAGAAAAGGCATGTAAACATTAAAGCTACATGAACTTAATCTTTGGAAAAAGGTTAGACCATATATCAAATATTCAATTGAAATACCTGGCTCACAGACACCTGGCTAGTAAAAAAAACATACATTTAGAAAAGCAGGGCTAACTCTCTTCATTGAAAATACATATATTTTACAAATTCTTCTTGTGTAATAGAACGTTAGGTAATCATCAGCATATTTCTAATATGGATACGACTTTATTCTTAATTACATCATACAGTTTTACCCTTAGCTGTACTTAACTATTAGGAAGGCTCATACAAAGGAGAAACATTAGTAAAACCTAAGGTAATATCTGAAGTCATAGAGAAACTTGACCGCAGGGACTAATAACACAGCCTCCCATGACCACTTTCCTCCGATCTCCCCAACACATTACTCTGATAAATACTCTGCTCCACTGTGCTAAACATCTATCCTAATTAATCATGGTCCTATGCAAGTACACAAAGTTCGTTTTTGGAAAGTCAAGAGTGAAGCTTCTGTTTCCAAATTTACCACGTGGCAGACAATTATTTTTCTTACCCTACTGCCCTTTAAAATCACAAGCAAGCAGTATTTGCAACAAAATTCCGAATTTAAAAAAATAATCCTTTTTTTTTCTTTTACTGGTAAAATGAAGCTACCTTCATACTGTACCCTAAGGATAGTTATTTCTCCTCAGCTGTCATCACTTCACCTCTTTACTACACTAACCTGTTGAAAAACACTGCAGCCCTACACTAACCCAGGCTTTAAAAAAAATCACACAAAGAAAAACTAAAATGTATACACCTAAATAAACTATATTAAGACGGTTTTAAAGTTATATTAAATAAATGAAATAAAAAGCAAGCATCTCAAGATTACAGGCGAAAATAAAATACAGAAAGTGGGACTTCCCTGGAGGTCCAGTGGTTAAGACTAGCGCTTCCAATGCAGGGGGCGCAGGTGGTCCCTGTGCGGGGGCGGGATTAGGACCCCGCCTGACGAGCGGCGAAGCCAAAAAATAAAATAAAACATAGGAAGTAGGCTTTTCATCCCGCCACTGCCCTTTCTTTCTCATTGAAAGTAAAGACTTAATGGAAAGCAGAATATTAAAAAGTATGCCCTTGGTTGGCAGAATATTCGTATGTTAGATTTGATTCCGTCCCACGCTTGACGTCCTGAAGCTGCGAAATCCGAAGGGCGAGGTCGACCGGGCAGACTCGGTGCCCTTGTCGCGGAAAAGGAGCACCTGCGGCTCACCTTCCACCGAGCGATGCCGGGACGCGCCCTCCCAGCCCGCGCCCGGGGCAGGTCCGCCGCACACCTGGGCACACACCTGCCGAGCCGGAGCCCCGGCCCCACTCGCCGGACCGGGCCCGCTCTCGGCGCCCGCCCGCGCCGGGGTGGGGGTTCCCCCGTCGGGGCTCCGGCCCGCCCCGCTGCCCCACTGTCCGGAGCCCCAGGCGCCACTACCCCGGGACCCCGCCCGGCTGCCTGGACTCCCGCCCCGCGGCCGGGAACCCCAACCCCGCTGTCCGCAACCCACCGCCCCGCCGCCCCGGAATCCCCGCCCCGCTGCGCGGAGCCCACCCCGCTGCCCGCACCCTCGCGGCCCCTCGTCCCGGCGGCGTCGGCTCCGCACCCCGGACCCCTCGGTGGGTCCGGCCCCGGGGACTCGTCACCTCATGAGGTAGTCCCGGAAGTCCTTGCTCCGGACATAGTCCGCCGCCTTCCGCACCAGCGCGCCCGCCATGGCCGTGCCAGACACCAGGCCGCCCGCGGTGCCCTCGGCGCCGCTCCTCCGAGCCCAATGACGCCCGGCGGAGCGGACAGCGCGGACACCACAACCGCCCGCCGGCGTGCCTCACGACAGCTCGGCCCCACCGTACGGTCGCGGCCCGCCACCTGACTCTGGGCCAATGGGAGGGCGCAGGGCGGGAGGCGGCGGCACGGATTGGCTCGCGCTCGCCGCACACCTCCTCCCCGCCCCTCGGCAGCGCGTGGGGGCGAGGCTTGCTGCCGTAAAACGGCCGGGGTCCGGCGGCGATTGGCTGGTGGTTGCCAGGCGCCCGCGCTGGCGCCCTCCGGGCTGGCAGATGATTGTCCGAGGGCGCTCGGGACTGCCCGCCGCCCGCATATCGTGGGCCTTTGCAGCATCCGCGAGCCCCCGCGGCCGCCCGGGCCTGCAGGCTCCAGATTGGAGGTGGGCGCCGGGAGGAGCGCAGCAGCGGCGCGCGGGCTGCGTCCGCAGTTGCCGCTACACGTGCCGGAGAGCAGGTCCGCTAGCTCTGGACCAGCGCGGGAACCGCAGCGCCACGTGTGGGGCGCACCGCGTGGAGAGGGAGACGTGGGTGGCTCCGGCTGTTAAGGGCTTTGTTTTGTTTCTGTTTATTGTAAATGTTTTACCCTGGCCAAAACTGTAGACGGCTGCGTCATCTAAAATGCCCCGGATGAGAGCATGGGGGCAGAGACCCTTGGGCATCTCTAGCAAGGACTTCAGTTGGAATGTAAACACCATTATTTTTGATATGGAAGGATTGGAAATGAGTTACATACCCATCAAAGGGACAGAGTCAAATCGTGGTGCATCCATTCCATCATCGAATACTATACGGTAGTTTAAAAGAATAAGGGAACTATGTGTGCTGATATGGAAAGATCTTTAAAATTTATAGGGAAAAAAATCAAGGTGCAGAATCCTGTGTGAAGTATGCCAGTCATTTGTACATAGGGACAAAGAAAGTATAAATTTGTCTCCAAAGATAGAGGAGAAATGTTAGTGTCTACCTGTAGGGAGGGCTAAGGGGGTGAGGGATGGAGGGAAACTTCACTGTATACCCTTGTTCCTTTTGGAGCGTGTAAAATGAACATATGCTGTCTATTCAAAATAAAAAGCATTAAAGAAGAAACAAAATGCCTTTGAGAGTTAAAATAGCAATCGTTTCATTGAATCAGATTTATTTCCTGTTAGGCTGTCTATGGGTCACACCTAACCTTGATCTTCTGTGAAAGTATGTCTTAATACATAATGTTGCAATCCCATAGTAACACCAGGAAGGCCGTTAGATTCCACTGGTGCTTTATGGTGGAGAGAGGAGTGTACGACCTAGAAGGACCAAAGCAGTCTTTATTATTCATAATATCATTAATACCTCCCATTTGTTGACCAAGAGGCACTTTATTTATTTATTTTTGGCTGTGTTGGGTCTTTGTTGCTGCGCATGGGCTTTCTCTAGTTCCGTCGAGCGGGGGCTACTCTTCGTTGTGGTGCGCGGGCTTCTCATTGCGCTGGCTTCTCGTTGCGGAGCACAGGCTCTAGGCACGCGGGCTGCAGTAGTTGTGGCACGCGGGCTCAGTAGTTGCGGCACACGGGCTTAGTTGCTCCGCAGCATGTGGGATCTTCCCGGACCAGGGCTCGAACCCGTGTCCCCTGCTTTGGCAGGCGGATTCTTAACCACTGGGCCACCAGGGAGGTCCCAAGAGGCACTTTTCAAATGTAATTTCTCCTCCTCACATCAACCCAGAAGGTGGATGTAAGGAAACTGAAGGGCTTTTTAAATAAAACCAAACTGTGTCTGCCCCCTGCCATGTGAGAAGGGGCTCCTGGATCTCAGTGGTTCAGTCTTATCCCCTAATATTTTTCTTTCCCTCATGAGCAGTGGTTCTGAAACTTGAGCTGTCAGAAGAGCCCCCAGCCTCAAAGCCTCAGGAGGTCCAGAGTGGAGCCCTGAGCCTCATTGTCAAGTGACAGCACTTGGAGAAAGGCTGCTGAGGTCATCTGTCCCAATTACTGCTGTCCTCTCTCGGCCGGCCTCGAAGACTCAGCTTTCCCATTTGGGCCTCAGCTGGGCCTTTGAGCTTTCCATTGGTTTCCCATTTTGTGGAGGAATGTCAACTGGAGTATTTAAGTATAGGAATATACTGGATAAAGGAATATATAAATGTCCTACTAGGTAGCTAACCTGGGATCTGAACCCAGTTCTCTTACTCTGAGAGCCATACTTTCTGCACTATTTCAGATGGTGGGACAAAGAGGATTTCATGTTAATAGTATCTTTGCTGCTTTAAATATGGAGCAGGCAGTACGGGCTAATGTATAAGAAAACATAACAGTAGATAAGAAAGCCAGCTACATTATTCCTAAATCTTCAGAAAGGCCCAACCCTCCGTGGTCCCTGCACGGACAGAGTATGGGAGGTGAAGATGCAGACATCACTGGCTACTTTGAATCCCAGGTTTGCGAAAGTGACTGCAAAGGCCTAGCAGTGAGTGGGGAACCCTCATGCCCATCCAAGTCCAGGAAAGGCGGTCACCGCCGAGGCTGCGCTCTGAGCTTCCCTGTTGGCTGAGGAGCAGACTGTGAGCTTTGACAGATTGCTGAAGCCAGAGGTTGGAGGGAGGCTGGCCCCGGGTTCAGAGCACCCTCATGGCCAGCTCTGTTAGTACGGACTGTGTTTACCTACGGTGTGTGCAACGGCAGTGCTTGTGCTGTAGAAGGGCGGGGATGTCCCCTGGCTGGGTGTCCCGTGGAAAGCTTCACGGCATGCAGCTCCGTGATGCTTCGTACAGAAGAGCTTCCGTATGGTATAAACAAGCTGTATTTTCTCACCTAAGTATCAAAATAGAAAAACAATAAACAGTAGGTCTAATTATGAGCTGACACACTGAATTCCACAGGTCACAGACCATATAATCTGTTACGATGAAAAGAGGAAACATCTGAGGAAGTACTTAGTGGATGATAGAAGTGTCATAAATGTAAAGAGGTCTTGTTTTTGTCCTTCTGCCCGGTTTTCTTTTGTCCCAACACCTGCCTTTCTTGGGTTCCGGTTAGGCAGGCACGGGTCAGTTTGGTTAGCTTAGAGTAAACCAAGCAACTCCAGGACTTCGACGAGAGCCATGACACTTAAATTCAAAAGCCAAAGTACCTTTTTGAATCTGAAGGCATAATATCTTAGCCAAGTTAGCTCTTCCTGTCTGGCCTGAAATTAATCCACTGCGCTGCCCCCAGGGCTTGGAGAATTAGGTTCCTCCCGGGTCACTGTTCTAGTACTGAGGTCAGGGAAACCACACACTTCACAGGCCAGGAATCTTCACTCTGCCTAGCGATTCAGTAATTTGCTGGTGAATAAATGGCAAAGAAATAAAGGAAATAGAAACATCACTGTTTTGCCCTTCGTGTGGAAATGTGTGACTCAGGCAATCATCAACGGACAGAACCCATCCACGGAAAGGTGAGAGGAGCTGAATCCGCCCAAGGTGCCCGGGTGTCACCCACAGTCGCTGGCTGCTGGTCACGGGGAAACAGGCTCCACACACCGTGGAGACGGACAGCTTTCCGCAACTCCTGTGTCCTCTGGAGTTTTTAGGGGGGAAATGGTGAGAGCAGTTTTCTAGGTCAAAGGTTTTCGAAAACTTATTTGAATCAGACAAGGTTGTTTTTTTCTGCAGCTCTTCCGAGAGAGCCTTTACTAAGCTCCCGTGAATGAGAGCATAAAAGAAGCTTATTCTACGTTGCATTTCCCAAACTTCCTTAACCATGAAGCCCTTTCGGAAGGAGCATCTCATGGACTGTCCGTCCGCCGGGTCCAGTGTCTGGGTTCCTGCCTTCCAGTCCTCCGAGCCAGGGCGTGGCGAGGAACTCAGGCCTTGCAACCAGGCGTATGCTCCCACTTTTTAGCTGGCAAGTTATTCAAACCCCCCAGGCCTCAGTTTTTTAATCTATAAAGTGGAACCAATAAGTATCACATCATACACGTCGCTGAGTTTTTGTTAGAATTAAAAGGAATGGTGTCTGTGCAAAGCCTGACACTGTCAACAGTAGATTTCCACTTCCCTGCATCCCCTTAGGACATAAATGTCCAGTTCTCCTTCCCTGTGTCCCCCTTGGGAAGGGCCTGGGCTCCCGCCTGCCCTCCTGTCTTTTGCTACTGGGTTGTTTGTTTTTTTATTATTATTATTAGGGAGAGGTTGTACCTTGCACCACCCTTTAATCCTCTGAGCATTATCTACTCTCCTGAAGGACAAAGGTGGAGAGAGGTTATCTGTGTGGATTTCTGTCCTTGGAGGAAGGTCGGAGGGGTCAGAGCCCGCCGGCGGGGTGGTGGGGTGGGGGTGGGGGTGCTCATCTCTGCTTCTCCTGCACGATCATTTGGTTCTGTATATGCGGAAAACCAGGTTGGGGGAAAACCAGGTCCACCCAAAGGGTAGCTCCCAGCTCCGACCCAGGCTTAGCTGGTGGTAGGACCCTGCAGGGGGAGCTGGCCCTGAGCCCTGTGAGGGGCTCTGGGGTAGTGGTTACAGGGGCCTGGGAAGTCCTCTCTCATCTCCAGCTAACACTGACCTGAAATTCTACGTCTGTGAGGACACTCTTGAAGACAGTCGGTGTTGTATTGACAGAACAGGAAGCCGTCCTTGGAGGGTCTCCCCCTGGCTAAACACAGGCTGAGTATTGAAAAGAATGACTACAGACAATGGAAACATGCATGCGATTTTGTGAGTTCACGGTTGTCAAGAAAAAACAAAAAGATAGATACACCACAGAATGGGAGATTTTTGTAAATCATACACTTGACAAGCGACTTGTATCTAAAATATTTAAAGAACTTTTAGAACTCAATAATACAAAGAACCCCATTAAATAATAAGCAAAGGATCAGAATAGACATTTCTCTGAAGAAGATGGACAAATGCTCAATAAACGCATGAAAAGATATTCAACATCATTAGCAATCACGGAAATGATCATCAAAACCATAATGAGATACCACTTCACACTCTCCAGTATAGCTACAATCCAAAAAATGGAAAATGGTAAGGATGTAGAGAAATAGGAACCCCTGTGCACAGCTGGTGGGAAAGGAAAATGGTGCATCTGCTTTGAAAAACAGTCTAGCAGTTCTTTGAATGATTAAACACAGTTACCATGTGACCCAGCAATTCCACTCCTAGGTGTACACCCAAGAGAAGTGAAGACATACATCCTCATAAACGCTTGTATACGAATGCTCATAGCAGCCCTGTAGATAATAGCAAAAAAGTGAAAACAACTCAGATGTCTAGTCAGCTGTGAGGAGGTAAATATGGAATATCCATAAGATGGAATATTGTCCAACAATAAAGAGAAATGAAGTTCTGACAGGTGCCACAACATGGACAGATCTTGCAAACACTGCTAAAGTACAAGAAGCCAGACACAAAGGAACACATGTCCTGTGATTCCACTTACGTGACGAGTAGGCAAATCTGTAGAGACAGTAAGTTGCCTGGTGGCTGCCTCCGGCTGGGAGGGTTGGGGAAACAGAGATGCTAATGGGTCTACGCTCTCCTCTTGGGGTGATGAAAATGGTCCCACATTGGTTGTAGTGATGGTTGCACATCTGTGACTATGCTAGAAACCATGGACTTGTACGCTTTTAAGGGATGAATTGTAGGATATGTGAATTATATCCCAATAAAGTTATTTTTTAAAACTTAACAGAAAAAAAAATCTTTAAAAAGATGCACAGAAAAGCAAACAGCAAAAATCCTGAAACCCCTTTGTCATAATCAGTACGCCAACTCTTGGTAATTAAAGGGGAAGAAGCATTTATCTGTATGAACTATTTCAGACAGCCCTAGTCATGAAGGAAAGCTCTTCTTTTCAGAATGAGTCCAGCTAATAAATATGAAGGAATGGCAGAATTAAAAGAACAACAGTCTGTAATCCCAAGTGAAATATTGATTCAGACAAAGATCATCAAGGACGCTAACCCTGTTCAGTAAAGGAACGGGAACTGGGGCTAGCAGGGCAGCAGTGTTATCCCAGGGATTATTTGCTGGTCTGAAAGGGGAAAATGCAAATTTGCAAGGAGGCATGCAGCTGGACCTACTCAGCATCACAGCTGACTCTTAAGTGCTTCCCGGCAGCACCTGGCCTACAGTACCCCCACCCCCCACCCCGCATCTTGAACCTGAATCCGATTAGGCATGTGGGTCCATCTTTGAGTTCCCAGGAAATGAAGGTGCTAGAGGAACTAGTCAAGGGAAACTAGTGAGGGAGTGACCCAGCTTCTCCAGTAAGTGGAACATTTTAATAGGACAACAGGACAACGGAAGCCCTCTCTTCCCTGGCCTGAGGAAGGAGGACGGTCCAGATCAGCAGTGCCCCGTAGAAGTGTAAGAGGAACCAAAACCCAAGCTCTGAGTATTTCAGTAGCTACATTAAAAACGTAAAAAGAAACTGATAAAGTTAGTTTTGATAATGCATCTATTTAGCCCAATATATCCAAAATATTATTTCAATATATAATCAATAACATATATCACTGAAATATTTTATTTTCTTCTTTCGTACTGTCTTCAACATCTGGTGTGTATTTTACACTTATAATTAATCTTAATTCAGATGCTAAATTTTCACTGGCAATATTTGATCTGTATTTAAATTTCATAGCATTTACAGTTTAAAAAAGTATATTTACACACCCAAGTTGTTCCAAACATACTGAAAAAATTTCCAAAACTGAACCAAAAAAGAAAAGAAATCATTTTCCTTTAACATTTGCATTTGCATTGACAATTCAAAATTACATCAGTTCAATTTAAATTCACCTACTCTTGTTTCAACTCAGTCGTGTTAACCTTAAGGTCAAAGGTTAGTTACTGCCCGACTTCCCTGGTGGCGCAGTGGTTAAGACTCCGCCTGCCAATGCAGGGGACACGGGTTCGAGCCCTGGTCCGCGAAGATCGCACATGCCACGGAGCAACTAAGCCCATGCGCCACAGCTACTGAGCCTGTGCTCTGGAGCCCGCGAGCCACAACTACTGAACCTATGTGCTGCAACTACTGAAGCCTGCGCCTAGAGCCCGTGCTCCGCAACAAGAGAAGCCACCGCAATGAGAAGCCCGTGAACCACAACTAGGGAAAGCCTGCGTGCAGCAACAAAGACCCAACACAGCCAAAAATAAAATGTAAATAAATTAATCTTTTAAAAAAAGGTTAGTTATTGCCTAAATGGAAAAGCATCTCTTTAGTCTGAGGGTAGTTTTTGCAGTTAATTTACATAATGCTGTTTATTACTATTAAAATGTCCTGCCTATGTATTCATGTTAGGAAAGCTTTGTAAAATCATTATTATTGATCTGTAGTCCAAAAATTTCAATTGCAAAAAAATTCTCATACCTGTCTAGCTAGGACACAGATGTGAAAAAGTTCACTTTTTTTTAAAGAAATTTTTTTTATTTATTTGGTTGTGCCGGGTCTTCGTTGCGGCATGCAAACTCTTAGTTGCAGCATGCATGTGGGATCGAACCCGGGCCCCCTGCATTGGGAGCGCGGAGCCTTAACCACTGCGCCACCAGGGAAGTCCCCCCTAAATTCACATTTTAAGTGAAGTTTTTAAGCTTCAGGTTTAGCTCATTCATATGCAGTGTGATGCTGGGGAGAAAACCCAAATCACACAGCTGTTTGTTGCCTTTGATTACTGAATATCTGGCCAACAGTCCCTTTATTTCAAGAAATCCTTGAACTGGAGGTAAAGTAGGAGTAAAACTCTACCAGTGAGCATTGGCACACATCATTACATTCCTCGTCCTTAATGGGTTCTTTCAACAAAACCATCAAACTGAGGATGGGTTATAGCACTGGCACACATTTAAGGAACAATTAAAAGAAAAACTATTTATGACACTCTTTGCAGTGTCTGCTTCAGAAAACCGGATGCGAATATTTTCAATACGCATCACGCAACGGAACAAAGCAATAAGAGAAACATCAGTGTCATGTTTTTAAATTCCAGGGACTTCCCTGGTGGCACAGTGGTTGAGAATCCGCCTGCCAATGCAGGGGACACAGGTTCGAGGCCTTGTCCGGGAAGATCCCGCATGCTGTGGAGCAACTAAGCCCGTGGGCCACAACTACTGAGCCCACGTGCCACAACTACTGAAGCCCGTGGGCCTAGAGCCCATGCTCCGCAACAAGAGAAGCCACTGCAATAAGAAGGCCACACATCGCAACGAAGAGTAGCCCCCGCTCGCCACAACTAGAGAAAGTCCGCACTCAGCAACGAAGACCCAGAGCAGCCAAAATAAATAAATAAGCAATTCCCCAAAATTCCTGATTTCCGCTAACATAGTTGGAGCGCCATCCATTGTGTTAGAAATTACACCCGTTTTTTTCACCTGTAGCTGACGCCCTAAAAGACCCCAAAATGCCCACCTTGGGCTCTATTTTCCAGGCCACGAATTGGCAACAATTCTTTCTACCTTTGCAAGTCAGCTGCTGGCCTGGTACGTGGCTTCAGCCTTGGACCAGCCCGTGCCATCTTCCTTCATTTCATATCTCGTTCCATATTCGACATGTTTAGGTGCGTTTTAGATCCGTTTATTATTATTACCTTTTGATGTTTCGAGCAATTGAAAGATGGGTGTATTCTGAATACATAATATTGGCAACTTGCCACCAATTTTTCATGAATATGAATTTTCTTTATCATAACATGCAGTGCCCACCCTGCTGTGTCAGTTGCTAGTTTCTTCGAGACACATTACAGACCGTTTCCTCTGATGCCCCATCCTGGTTTCTTCCTGTTTCACCTGCGGAACACCCCACAAGCTCTGCCAGCTTTCCACAGCAGTGCCTCGTCTCAGGCTGAAGCCAGTGGGCTGGGAGCTTGGATTCTAACGGCTCCAACTAGGCCTCAGTTAACACATCTTCTAAATGGGAACAAGGACACAGATGAAAGTAGCTGGTGGCATTGGGGCATAGTTGAAGTGCATACCCTATCAGTAGAGTCACAAACACTGAAACCCAGGATAAGATCAATCGATTTCTTCAGCAATCTTTCACCCACAAAATGGGTTAAAGTTTGACTGGGTTAAGTCTATTGACTTGACCTCAAAGACACTTCCACATGGGCCATGCCCTGTGGTCTGGATTGCAGTTCTGAGTGGCAAATCTAAAAGCTAATATTTGCTCTGTCCTCATCTGTTATCCTCGGCCTAGGTCTACACTTCAAAAGAGAAGATGCAGCCTTACAGGAGTCTATGCTGATCAAGCAAACGCTAGTGTCCTGGGGTCATTTAGCTGAAGGAGGCGTTGCCTGCAACAGCAATAAGAGTTACTCTGGACGTTTCCACCGAGAAAAAGAGAGAGAGAGAGAGGGAACCTGTGAGGCACCTCCCGTGGTCCCCACGTGTCACGCAGCTCCCCTCCTGGGGAGAGAAACAGGACGGCCCCAACTTCACTCCACATTCCCTTCACCGACGCCCCTGAGACAGGACAGGTCCTCACGCAGCTCAGAATAGCCCAGGGTTTGAGCCTGTGGCTTCCAGGTGCCAGAGGGAATGTGCTTTTCTATTTTCACACACGGCTGGTACCAGCTGTGGACATGAAGTCTTCCAGTGACTTTGGGTGGGGTGGGGAGCGGAAGGGGGAGGTTTTCTCTATCTAGTGACCCCAGATCTTACATGCCCCGCCCCCCGCCACCGTCTCTGCGCTGGCCCCCCTCCAGTCTCCATCCGTCCCACGGGTGCTGCCTGAGAGCCCGGGAGATGCCAGGTGGCGCACCTAAGGTTCAGGGAAACTCAGACAGATGAGGACTCTGCTCACATTCCAGCAGAGACAGACAGACAGACAAGGAGACGAAGACAACGAATTAATGCGCTTCTGCCAAGCGCCAGGAGGGGCAGGCAGGGTGATGAGATAGAGCAGGACGTGGACAGGGCGGGCTAGGCGGGCCCGCTGCTGCTTTGGGTGGGATCATGGGAGAAAGCCTCTCTGAGAAGCTGAGGCCTGAAGCCCCAGCAGGAGCCGCTAGGGAAGGGTGTTGGGGCAGAGGAGATGGCAGAGAGGACCAAACCTCCTTTTGTTAGAGAAGCAGCTGGGAGTCGGGGTGAGGGACCGGGCTGGTCGCCCAGCACAGGTGTGTCGTGTCAGCTGGTGTCTCCGCCCCCTGGCACCTTCCACATGGCCTCCGGGGAGGCCTCCCGGACTGGCTGAGTGAGCCCAGCTCCTAGACAGCCCTGTGCGATCAGACGGCCCCCATCAGGCTTCTTCACACAACAGCTGTGGGCTCACGAGCGCCCGTCACCATGGACCCGCCCAGTGTCGTTTCTGCCCAAGGGGCTCGGAGCAAAGGGGGCGCGGGGAGCTGAATGCCGCATCCCCTCCAGTCCATATGGTGAACCCTAACCCCCGTGTGATGGCATGTGGAGGGGGGCCGCTGGGAGGGGCTTAGGGTTAGACGGGATCATGTGGGGAGGGGCTCTTACAAGATGAAGGGACCAGAGCCTTCTCTGAACCAGGAAGCGGGTCCCCACCAGACACCGAGTGGGCGGGTGCCCCGACCTTAGGCCCCCGGCGCCCTGGACCGTCTGCTGCTTCAGCCCCCAGCCCGAGGAATTCTGCCTGAAGGCTGATGCCTCCGGATTCAGGGTCCTGCCCAGCTTCCTTAAGGCCTGTGCTGGTGTCAGGGTAGGACAGCGCTGGGGCCGCCCGCGGAGAGGTCACCGTGCGGGGACTGGGGTGTGGTCCCGGCCCAGGCGGTGGGCACTGAGACACCGCAGTTCTGGGGCTTTTCTCTGTCGGGCCCGAGGGGCTGGAGAATGAGGGACGCAGGTGCTGGTGGGACCCAGTGGGCCATGAGCAACCCGTGTCTTGGCTTTGCCTGTGCCTTTGGGCGCTGCAAGTGGGGAGCGAGGAGAGAGTGTGTCCCCGGGGACACAAATGCAGCTCTATCAAGCCGGTCTGTCAGATGCCACCAGGCTGCATCGCAGGCCAAGAGCTGTCACCGCGTGGTTACCTCTCCTGATGAGCCGGCGGTGGATGAGGGCTCCTGCTACAGTGGGGAGGGAGGAGGCCCCCACGCACAGCTCGCCCAGTGGGGAATATTGATGGGGGACCGGCGACCACACAGTGAGAGCTGCCAGAGGCAGAGAACGCTAGACACAGGCCCGGACGAAAAGGAAGACAGAGTCCCAGCCAGTTCAGATGCTAGTGAGGGAGGGCGTTGGCCGCAGCAGGTGGCCAGGGAGCCACCAAGGCTCTGCCAGCAGCCTTGGGGTGAGGGGGTGGAGTGAGCTGTCTCTGGCCGTGCAGCTTCCAGGCCTGCTCTCTGGAAAGTTCTGCAAGGTACTTACTCCTCTATAATAATTCCCTTTCTGCTTAAACTTGCTAAGTGGATTCTCTTGTTTGTAACTAAGACTCCTGACCAATGTGCTAGAACAGTGCCATCCAGTGGAACTTTCTGCCTTCATGGAAATGTTCGAGAATCTGGGCTGTCCAACCCGGGAGCCCTGGCCTCCTGCGGCCGTGGGGCACTTGAAATGTGGCCGGTGTGGCCACAGAACCGAATTTTGGCTTTTATTTAATTTTAAGCAATTTAAATTGAAATAGACAGCCGTGATGGGAGTGCACCCTGTTGGACGGCACGGAATTATAAACTTAAGGTAGGGTGCGCCTCGAGATTAGCTGAGAACACACCGGCCAAGGTCATGGGGGTCAAATACCAGATAAATAGGCTGGACTTTCTCCAGAAGAAGCAGAGCTGCTGAAGCTTTTCCTTTAACACAGTGAAGGGTTACGGGTGCCACTGTCTGTTGATGGAATTTTAAGCCTCAGAGTGGACAATGGGCTTGGGGGGCAGTGCTGCAGCGGGGAGCCCAGTCAGGAGGTCACTGCGGCTGCCCAGGTGAGCAGAGAGAAGCGGGGATAACGGGAATGAAAGGAAGCCCCGGCTCAGGAGGCGAACCAGCAGGATCTGAAGGTTGATGATGCGGGAGGGGCTGGGGGAGAGGCTCTGGACAAAAGGATGGATCCATCTCTGGATGGATCCTTGGGAAATGGTGTGAGTCAAAGTGTCTCCACTGAGTTCGGGGATCAGGAAGGAGCGGCAAGTTTTGGGAGGCTGGGGTGAAGACGCAGGTTCAGGATTGATGAACCAAGATGAAGTGCTTGGCAAACGTCCGCGTGGCGACGAGCAGCCTGTAGTGGCCAGCAGCTTGGGTGTCCAGCCAGGGTAGGACTTGGTTGTTTTTGGAACTTAGAGCCACGCATGGTATTCCGCTTCTCCAACAGGGCCGATCCATGAAATCACGGGGATGCTTTAAAACTACAGGTATGCTCCAAATCTATTGTCTGAGCATCTCTCCTTGGTGGTTACCAGAGTCATTGATTCACAGCCATTTTCACCATCAAAGACCTTTTTTGAAATTGGTTTTCCTATAGACCTGTTTTAAGAAAGACTGTCTAATGAAGATGTATTTGTTAAGTAACTTTTCTGCTCCTCTACAGGAGCATTTTTTTTTTTTTATAAATTTATTTATTTATAATTTATCTTTGCTGTGCTGGGTCTTCGTTTCTGTGCGAGGGCTTTCTCTAGTTGTGGCGAGCGGGGGCTGCTCTTCATCGCGGTACATGGGCCTCTCACTGTCGCAGCCTCTCTTGTTGCGGAGCACAGGCTCCGGACGCGCAGGCTCAGTAGTTGTGGCTCAAGGGCCCAGTTGCCCTGTGGCATGTGGGATCTTCCCAGACCAGGTCTCGAACCCGTGTCCCCTTCGTTGGCGGGCAGATTCTCAACCACTGCGCCACCAGGGAAGCCCACAGGAGCATTTTAAAAGTGAAAATTTTAAATTTCCCCTACGTGTGAGATAATTAAAGTTAATGTAAGCCAACCAAAGCCCAGAGGAGCCTGACGTGTTGCCCGTGTAGTTTCCTGGTGTGTAAATCTGTGCTCCTCACACAGCTTTTGGCAACGTTGACATAGATCTCAGACGCCCAGATCTGCCGAGAGCTCAGGCTGGCAGTCCCTGACCGGGTATAAGGAACCAGGGGCAGGATTGGGGACAGCTGCCTTCCCCCCACCGTCCCAGGGAAGCTGCGATCTGGGAGGGGTGCCGGGGAGGGAGGGGACACTTTCAACACTGCACTCTAGTGGCACATTGTGACAATTGCAAACTCACGGAAAGCCCTTGCTCTGTGCCTGAGGCTGTAGTGAAGCTTTGCGGGGAGGAAATGAACTCACGTGACTCTCCCTGCCCTGCAGTACCTGCCCCCCACCGCCAGGTGCTGACCCACCAGTGACGCCTCCTCCGAGCCTGTTTGAATTTGCCCACCGCTGCCCACCTTGTCCTCTGTTTCTCCCACAATGCTCAGTACCGTTTGAGAGCCACATCCTCTGTGTGGTTTGTTTCTTCTGATTCCCCTCACTAGGAAAAAGGCTGATGGAGAGCAGAGAGCTTTGTCTGCTTCCCTGGCGCCTGGCGAAGAGCTGGTGTCAGGAAATGTTTGTGTGAATGAACCAGTAGATCGAGAGCCGTCCGACGGAGAACCTCCCGGACAGTGGCTCAGCTTCCTGGACAGCACTGGACACCCCCTGTGGTGGGCCCTTCCCTTTCAGCGCCTCCATCAGCTGTCAGGAGGCTGAGACCCCCGCCCAGGGGTCACTGCCTTCTCCCATTTCCGCAGGGGGTCCTGGAAGGTTTTGTTGGAGGAAACGGAAGTCTGGAGTCACTAGAACGTTCGGGGGATGTGGGAGCCTGAGTCCCAGCCTGTGAACTGTAGTCTGGGAGGCGTACTGACCTCTGGCTTCCTTTTGTCTAAAATGTCAGGGACAGTCGCTTGTCCGGTTCCTGTGAGGCCAACGTTTATTATTTTATCATTAATCTTCTCAAGGGCTTAGACATTAAACTTTCACTACTGCTCATATCAAAGTCTTTTAGATCGAGTTCTATGTGAGTCTGGGTTTCCTTGGATGCTTTCCAGGTTTCACTGGGGATGTTTTGTAACTAGGCGAGAGTTTACGTTGTTAGCAAAACCTTAGGCTCTAAAAACGTGTTTTAAAGTTATGTGAAGAGCTTAACTCTGCTCTCAATTTCTCTTAAGCAAATCTTTTCTTTAGTCTGAACACTTACTTATTCAACTGTTATTTAGGACTAAAAACAAACCTGATCGATCCAGTTTCCAAGTCCATAAAGAAGCAGGGTTTGAAAGTCTGTGGGTTTTGATGTGTCTCCACGCGACCAAAGTTTCCCATTTCACAATCATCCATCCCTCAGCCCAAAGCAGACCCAGGAGAGCTGAGATCAGGGGCCAAACTGGCTTCCTATTCCCTCGAGAAGGAAAACCCCGTGTGATAAAATTTGGGGAAAACACCGAAATGAACAGAACTTGCGGCCAACGATGACGCTCCGGAGCTCCGGAGTCACAGCTGTGACTGGAGATCGTGGCTTTCCTGCCCGAGCTCGGGTGTGACGAAAACAGCACAGTGAAGGTGGTTTCTCTGCCAAACATTTATTTGATGTCTCTCCTCACCACGGTAAAGGACAAACACGTGCCCACACCGGACGTATGTCGTAAACGAGTGTTCTTGATTTTGGATCCTGAATTATAGCCATTATCAGGGAATCAATGAAATAAAATTCAAAAGTCATGGGCTCAACATTGAAAGGTTGGTAACATCTGCTGCTGAGGAGAACCAGCAAATCTTAAGGATTAGTGCACGTTCTGAATTCCCTTCCTGAATAAAATGGCAAGTCCCCTTGGTCCGCTCTGCTTTTCCCTCAGAGGGCTCGCCACCTTGGCATCTACTGTTTATGTGTTTGTTACTGGTTTGCTTTTTCTCCCCTGCTGGAAGCGTAGCGTCACCAGAGGAGGGCCCTGCCCTGTGGCTGAGGAACCTCTTAGGACGGCGATGGGAGTGTGGTCCAAGCTCAGGAAATGTGTTTCGACTGAGTGAATCTCTGCTATGAGGGATCATCTGTTTAGTCTGAGTTTCCACATGCCAGGGATGAAATGACTGTCACTATGTGAAAGCACTGACAAACTGAAACGGCTGGGGCGGTTGTCCTCCCATCAGTGGAGGTGCCCTCGACCCTTGTACGGCCAAGGAATCCGAGCCCTGGGATGGGGACGTGTCCACACCACACTGGCAGCAGAGCCCGACCCCATGCCCAGCCTCTGACTCGGGATCCCGAGTCACAAGCTGCCCTGCCATCTGCCCTCGTACACGAGATTTACTCATTTTACCTAGGAGGTCACAGACAGGATAAAACACCAGGGATTTGGTGGGCGGCATAACTGGGTGACCCGGGGGCTGCCTTGGAAACCAGGAGCCCAGGCTCGAGGCTCCCTTACCCGCACCACGTTTCCAGCATCTTGGGAAGCAAATACGGCCAGTGGTCTGGGTTGGCATTACTCAGGACAAGTGGCAAGTTGGATTTGCAAGTATAGATACAACGCTCTGCATGAAAGGCACCTGGAGGACTAGGTGACATCCTGCAAAAGATGGATGTGTGCGCTTGCGGCTGAGTTAGCGGGACGTCCCCCGAGACACTGCACAGCCGGGGAGACAGGACTGCGCCCCCGTCCCGGGCAAAGGATGGATGTTTGCCTGCAGCCCTTTATAAATGACTGGTGTTTCCCAAGTCGGGCCCCAGCTGTCACACAGCCCTCTGGGCAACCCTCGGCCTGGGCCACACTCCACCACCCCCGTGAGACCGGGGGGGCCAGGGGACTGACACACACGGGGTCTCGCTGTTTGCTATGGGGGTGGCTGGGCTCTGACCCGGAGTCTCGTGTCTCGGTCCGGCATCCACGAGACTGCGGCAGGTAACTTGTCAGCTTCTGAGAAAGCAAAGCCCCAAAGCGACACATTTCCTGAATCTCATCCCCCTGTGAACCACACACAGGCTGAAACGTGTGGCCAGATCTTCGCTGGCCCGGCAGACAGAGTGACGGGCCCCGCAAAGATGTCACGTGCTGGTCCCGGGGCAAAGGGGAGCTGAGGTGGCAGGGGCAATTCAGGGCGCTAACCAGCTGGCCTTACAGAAGGGAGCGTGTCCTGGGTGCTCCAGGTGGGTGACAGATGTGAGGACCGTAGCTTCGGCCCCTGCGGCTGGCTCTGAGGCCGGAGGGACACTGGGAAAGGGCTGGAAAGGTCTCCCCTGGAGCCCCCAGAAGGAATGCAGCCCTGCTCACACCCTGATTTCACCCCATGGGACCCATCTCGGACTTGTGACCTCCACAGTGGCAATAAAAGATAACGCACGTCGGATGGAAGAGATGCTTTCTCCAATTCAATCTCTTCCAGTTGGCCTTTCCTGAGCACGCTCTGGGGCAGCAGGAGAAAGAATTCCTTGGGCGTTATCGTTGGCCCTGAAATTCAGCGCTCCACCTGCAGCACCGTGAGGCTGTAGGATCTCGGGAAGGTCCCTCAGCTGCTGGGGAAGCAGCCCCAAAACGATGGCAGAGATGTGTGCGTGGGGGGGTCCCACCGGCTGACACGCAGGTTAGGAGCTGACCAAGAGAGAAGAAGAAATTAGGTTGCAGAGCTCACGACCGACAGCGTAGCTTCTTGTTTTTTATTACTGTACGAAGAAAAGCTGGGCGTGAGGTGGCAGGTGGCACACCAGCGAGAGACCGCGGGTATGGCGCCCAGCAGCCCACCCAGGCCACCTGCTTCACTACCAACATGACCACCCCGTCTCCTGCCAGGCTGCACGGGGAGCGGACGCACACACACGTGCTCACATGGGCTCACACGTGCAAACGCACACACACGCGCATCACACAACGCACTTGGGCACGCGCTTACACACCCACGCGTGCACGCACACGCGGCCCCGTGCGCGCACAGCTCTCAGGGTGGGGGGCGGCCGTGCCGCCCGCCCCCACGAAGAGGCCAGCTGGCGGCAGCAGAGGCGGGAGCAGCCGGAAGGCGGTGCAAGGGGAGGGGGAGGGCCTGGTAAGAAGCTCACCTGCAGACTGTTACTCGTGACGGTATAGAAAGTCCAATATCACAGTTATGCTAGAAAAATATTACACTTCATAAAACCCATGTTTATTTAAAAAATCTATTCAGAAAGTCTGGAAAGCGTAATAAATATCGTAGAGTGGCCGCCCATCTCCAACATAAAATATAAAGCGTGAACACGAGAGTCCCCTGTAAACACGGACGCGGGCAGGGACACAGAGTGCTGGCGGTGTCCTCGGGGGACCGCGGGCTCGGCTGCAGCTGGCGGGTCCCTTCCCGGTGACGCCCTGAGCCTGCGGGTGGCTTCTCCTCGTCACTCAGGGCCTGCGGCGTCCTTTCCATTCTAGAATCCCACGGCTCTCGGAGCGGTGAGGGCCACCAAACCACGTGGGAGAGGACGAGTGCAGATCAGATCCCTCCTGTGCTGGAGGCACCCAGTGAAGCAAGGCCACCACCCCAGAGCAGAGCTGGGTCACGCCACTAGTGAGCAGGGCTGGCTCGCATCGGAGCCATGGCCACTCGAGCCCTGACAGCCGTCCGCGCAGCAACACACACGCGGGTAGTCTGAAATCACGCCCCACTGCCCCTGGGAAACAAGTGAAACCTCACTCTTGCCCAGTGTGATGTGGGGGGCAGCATTGGGAGAAGCTCTCCCTCCGGGGGGCGTCAGGTGTTTCTCTTAAAGTGGGCAGGCGCCGGGGTGGATGGGACTACAGTGGGTGCCACGGAGGGGGACCGGCAGGGCCAAAGGCCTGAGACCCCGGGCTCCGGTTTATCACAACCAAGTCTGGTTCTGGTGATCCAGAGGGGGTCTGACTCTACAGGAGGGCAGGGCAGCCAGTTAACTTGCTGGGCTGTCACACCACGTGTGCAAATCCCGCAAGGCCTTGCGTGAATGGTGGAGGTGCCCCGAATAACGTGGTGACGGCACCTTCATTCACATACCGACTGCCGGTTAGGAAGCCCAGCCACTGGCTACTTGAGACTTAAGCCAGTTCAATCAAACACAGGCTCTCAGCTTCTCTAGGCTGCCTCTCTGCAGAAGGGTGTCAAGTACCACTTTGTTTTGCAGAAGGGCGAGGGAGTGGAGGTATCTCAGGGCATTTGAGCTGGTTCAGGAGGGAGTGGGGAAGAGCCGGGTGCCCCTGCCACGGGCGGGGTCTGGTGCGGGGCGAGTCCTGGGGTCCCTGTGGGGCTCCGAACGGTCAGAACTAAGGCTGCACACGTAAGGGGGCTGGTGTGACACACAGAAAACACGCACTGGCCGCTCTTCCAGCCGTGCTGCATCTCTGTCTCTCCTTTCTGTCCCCTTCCATCGCAACACACGGACTTCAAGCAAACCAGCAACGTGCCGACAAGCCCAGGACAGAGGCCCAGGCGGCTGATGGACCGGCCGTTGCCTGTGTGGCAAACACAAGATACAAGGACCACTGTCGATTTCTGGGAGGGCAAAATCTGTGAGCTGGGGCCACCCAGGTTTTCCTAAGTTTCTAATAGCAGACAAAATAGTTCTGACCTAAAACAAAACTCTTGTGGGTGGAAGTCTTTTGAGCCTTGGGAAAAAGCACTTTCTATTGAGAAATATGCCAAGTGCCCAAGAGGGCTTTGTGGGAAAACAGGTACATGAATCTGTCCCCACCTTTTTATTCCTTGTGGTTCTGAGGGAAAAAAAAAAAAAAAAAAAAGGCTCACGGGATAATTAAAGCTTCTGCGATACGTTTATATTTTCAGGTCTGAAAACCATTAGACCAAGCTAGGGAGCTAATTTTTAGAAGGCGGCATTGTTTTTGTTTTTGTCGGTCGAGTTGGGTACCAGAGTGAGTTAAAATGGAGGGACTTTCAGAAATTGTCTTCTTGGTGAAAACCCGGCTGAGACCAACAGGTGCCCCCCCTCCCCCCGAGGGCAGGGGGTGCCGAGTGATGCTGCCCAGTCACAGCACGGTGGGCAAGGGCCCTCCAGTCAGCCGGCCGGCGGCCCCCTGGTTTGGGGCCGGCTGGGAGGACACAGGCCTCTGTCCTCCAAGCCCCGGCGGTGGCTCGCCCTGCATCACACCCACTCCTGTGTTCACACGCCCCGGGGGAAACATTAAATATCCCTGACATGTCAGGTGAGCACAGACCTGTGCAACAGAAACACAAAGCATGACACAAAAGCGCAGCTTCCACAAAGGGCACCGCTGCTCTCAGCAACACATCCTCTGCTCCCCTCTGGCCCCGGGCAGGGGGCAGGGTCTCCAGGGGAACCGAGAAGGGACTGATGGGAGGCAACCCAACTGAGGGTTCCCACGGGCCACAGGGTTTCCATGAAAGGGGAAAGCCAGCACTCAGGGAAGCCCAGGCCCTCTCGGAAGCTCGGGGCGGCCGCGGCGACCCTTGAGCCGGGACAGGAGTGTGAAGAAGCCGCTCCTGCAGACCCCGGTCCTCAGGAGAACGCGAAAACATGGGCACAAGTTGGGTTGGCTCCCTCCCGGGGACGCGAGCGATTCTTGTGAAACGTGGCCACCGAGGCGAAGTTGCTGCTCCCGGGGCCGGGGTGGCCTCGCCCCATCAGATCTGCAAAGGGAGAGAACATGGGGGCCTCAGTCCCAAGTGGGGGGCAATGAGACGAGGGCTCTTTGGATCATCTGGAGGGACCAGGCATCTGCTCCTAGGTGCCCTGTGCCCACCGGTCACTCAGCCGTGGGCAAGGGCAGAGGCGCAGAAGCCGGGCCCCCAGGGCTCTGCCGTTAACTGTCACCTTCGCACCGTGACACCCGGGCTGTGTGTGCCAGAAATCAGACCAGGTCACTGACTTTATAACTGGAAAACACATGTCTCCATGGAAACACAAGCCATGACTGGGCAAGACCCACGGGCTGGAGGAGCCTCCAGGCACTCGGCACGGTCCGCAGTGGAAGGACTCCGTCTGGTTGGCTGGGGGTGGAGATGACAAGGTCAGCACAGCCAGGCGTCGGGAGGTCACCCGCCTGGATCCTCTCCGGCTGCCCGAGAAGGTGCAGGATGAGCGGGCGCCGGGCTCGGCTACAGCCGCGTAGACGTGAGTCTCTTCATGCCCCGGCGCTGGGCCAGGCTGGAGGACAACACGGGCTCCAGCCGCGGGGCCTGGGGGGCTCTGTTCAGAGCGAAGTAGGTGGCGGCCATCGCTCCCTGCAACACAAGCGAGCGGCGGTGACGCTGTGCCGGCCCCCGACCCGGCCTGGGCCTCGCTGAGCCTGGGCTACGGGAGGCCTTCCTTCAGGGCCACGGAGCACCGGCTCTCAAACATCAGGGTGTTGCTCTGATTGCCGTGTCCACCCGCCCCCCCGACCCCATCTGTGAACCGTGCGGTGACTGGGGGTAGACGCTCTGGGCTCCCGGGGAGCCCCGGGGTGAGGTTCTCCCGGCCCCCGATCCGCTCTGCGGCTGCTGGGTCCCTGGGGTGCCCTCCTGGCAATGGCACCCCAGCTCTGCCAATCTTGAGGATCCGGGACCAACCTGGGTGACTGGGCCCCTCCTGGAGCAGCTCTAAACCCTCGGGTGGTCTTGAACGGGCGGCTCCCAGCAGGAGAACCCCAGCCGTGCACACCTCCCAGAAGAGGGGCCACCCCTTCTTTGTTAACAGAAGTTGTCACTTACTCAGAGTCTGGCATGTGACTGCACGTATGGGATGAACCAAGTAACCATAAATACACCTGGGATGCCTATCTGGGCCTGTTGCGGGTTCCCTTCCGGCACCCCGTGACCCCTGGGGTTAGCTGTGAGGGTATCGGGGCGGCTCTCCGGAATCCCCGCTCCCACCATTCTGCCGTGGGGACCAGCGGTCGGTACCTTCACCAAGTGGACGTCCTGTCTGCGGAGCTGGTTTGGGGACAGGTACTCTCTGTTCACAATCCACGGGTGTCTGAGGACTTGGACTGCTGTCAGGCGCTGCTGAGGATCCACGTGGAGCATCTTGGACACGACATCCTGTGGGGGGAGGGCAGTGGGTGCCGCTGCTTCTCAGGGGCTCCCAGCCAAAGTCCTCCCCTGCTCACGGCGACACCCAGCCACCATGCTGACAGTGAAGCTCCGGGCCTGGGGCCGAACGTTTACCCCCAGGTTTATACACATGTGAATTTTTTTAAAGTTTTAACCGTCGTCAATTTGGTGGATCACCCCAGGTTCATACAGTATTAAAGATTTTATGTCTGAAGAGAAATCAAATGTGGAAACGTTCAATAGCAGGTGTAAATTACTGAAACATCATTTGAGTAAAAACGATAATCTTCCAACGGGAGAAGTTGAAATAATGACTATCCCACAGGCATAAACCAATCCTAACAATGTCCTCAGTTACATTTTAGCACATATAATAAACATTACTATCCTCAAATCCACAAATATTTGCTGCAAATAATCACCAACTGTGGAATTAATAATCTGCTGCTCTTACTTGTGTCCAAAGGGGCTCATGTTCCATAGAGGTGATTTTCTTATTTGAGTTTGTTCGTTTTTTTTTTTTTTTTTTTGCGGTACGCGGGCCTCTCACTGCTGTGGCCTCTCCCGTTGCGGAGCACAGGCTCCGGACGCGCAGGCTCAGCGGCCATGGCTCACGGGCCCAGCCGCTCCGCGGCATGTGGGATCTTCCCGGACCAGGGCACGAACCCGCGTCCCCTGCATCGGCAGGTGGACTCTCAACCGCTGCGCCACCAGGGAAGCCCTGATTTTCTTATTTGATTGTAACGTAATAGCAACAAAAACTCCTACAATGGGTTTAAAGACTGAGCTCCACTTTAGATGTACATGTGGCAATACATGCAAAGGTGTGTACCTACGTATACACACACGTACAATCAGAACTCTGAGTTGCATCTGCATGGCTGTCCTTGGGGGAAAGAGGGTGAATATCACATCCCTGTTTTGTAGGTGAAGACGTGACGTGTATAGTTATTCACCAAGTGCCCAAGGAAGAGCCCTGGCGAGAATCTGTGCTTTTCTGCTAGCCTCCTCTCCTTCTTTTACTGTTGCCATCACATTCCAAAATGAAATGAAATCAATTAGAGTATCTGTTTAATGTGAAGTTGCATCACTCAACAGAATTTGTGGTCACCAACCGCAACAAAGAAATATTATACACTAATAAAATATCCTTCTTCTACAGAGAAACACAAGGCCTTTTGATATTTGATAACATTAATCTTGGTAACTTCTTGAAACAAATATCTCCTGGAAGGACTGTTCTCCCCATTTCCATGTGTGGAAAATGAAAGCAGGGAGACCTTTATTGACTTGATCAAGACCTCACAGTAGGGAATTCCCTGGCGGTCCAGTGGTTAGGACTCCGCACTGTCACTGCCAAGGGCAGGGGTTCAGTCTCTGGTTGGGGAGCAAAGATCCTGCAAGCTGCGTGGCAAGGCCAAAAAAAAAAAAAAACTCACAGTAAAGCAGTGTGTTTTTATACAAGGCATGCAGGAGGCGGATAAAGTATTATAAAAACATACAAATCCATAGGCTTTGCCTCTTTTTGGAGGATTGGAGGTTTTGTTGTGTGGCGAGCACAGAGTGGGGAAAGGCACAGGGGAACGAGCGAGGGGAAGATATGGCAGGGAAGGAGCAGGGAGAAGCCGGCAAAAGGTCCTGGGAGGTAGCGAAGCCCTCTCCCTGCAGCTGTAACCTGTAACGTGTCCTGTACCTGACGAACTCCTTTCCTGACACCTTTTCCCTGCCCCCCACTCCTGTTTGAAATCACCTCTCAAAGAAACCACCAGCACCCAAGTCCTGGTCTGTGGCTCTACTGTGGGAACCGGAACCAAGACAATTCCCATACCCATTCAAAACAGAGTGGATGGAAGGAGCAATGCGGGTGTCAGGGTGCGACACAGGGGAGGTGCTCACTAAATGCCGGCTGCCATTACCTCCACCATCACCTCCACCATCTCCTCCACCATGACCTTCACCATCTCCTCCACCATGACCTCCACCATCTCCTCCACCATGACCTCCACCATCTCCTCCACCATGACCTTCACCATCTGCTCCACCATGACCTTCACCATCTGCTCCACCATGACCTCCACTATCTCCTCCACCATGACCTCCACCATCTTCTCCACCATGACCTCCACCGTCTCCTCCACCATCTCCTCCCCCATGACCTCCACCATCTCCTCCACCATGACCTCCACCATCTCCTCCACCATGACCTCCACCATGACCTTCACTGTCTCCTCCACTATCTCCTCCACCATGACCTCCACCATGACCTTCACCGTCTCCTCCACCATGACCTCCACCATCTCCTCCACCATGACCTTCACGTCACCTCCACCACTTCCTCCACCATGACCTTCACCACCACATCCACCATCTCCTCCACCATGACCTTCACCATCACCTCCACCACTTCCCCCACCATGACCTTCACCATTCCCATCATCTCCACCATGACCTTCACCACCACATCCACCATCTCTTCCACCATGACCTTCACCATCACATCCACCATCACCTCCATCGTCTCCTCTGCCATCTCCACCATCCTCTTCACCACCTTCA
Organism: Phocoena phocoena; assembly: GCF_963924675.1. Taxonomy (NCBI): domain Eukaryota; kingdom Metazoa; phylum Chordata; class Mammalia; order Artiodactyla; family Phocoenidae; genus Phocoena; species Phocoena phocoena. The sequence continues at coordinate 2,785,539 of NC_089230.1, read as the reverse complement.
TCACCTCCATCATCTCCTCCACCATCACTGTATGAGGTCACACAGAGACGGTAATGGCAGAGCTGGAATCAGAACCCCAGAATTTCTCCTCCTGTGGTCATTTTATAGAAACACAGGAAATAGACTGTTGATGCTGTTTCTTACCGTGGTTGGACTATAATTCACTATTTGATTAGAGAGGAACTCCAAGTCTGATGGACAGAGAAACAGGGCTGGTCACAAATGGTGCAGACGCAGAGAAGCCCCAATTCAAAGTATTTTTTAATAGCAGAAATACACCCCCGTACCAGAGTTTTACTTGATCAGTCTGTGAACACTCAGGGCTATCATTCTGCAACATCCCTAAAAGTGTGATGGTTAATTTTCTGTGTCAACTTGGTTAGGCCATGGTACCCAGTGTTTGGTCAAACACCTGTCTGTTTTATAACAATTATAAATGGAGTACAATCTTTAAAACTTGTGAATCACCATGTTGTATACCTGCAACTTACATAATGAACCATACTTCAATGAAAAAAAAGAAAAACAAAACAAAAGACACTCGTCTAGAGAACTCCCTGGTGGTCCAGTGGTTAGGACTCTGCCCTTTCACTGCCGAGGGTGCAGGTTCGATTCCTGGTTGGGGAAGTAAGATCCCCCAGGCCGTGTGGTGAGGCCAACCCCCCCACCCCAAAAAAAATGAACCAATAGTGATCTAGATGTTTCTGTGAAGGTGACATTAACAATTAAATCTGTCAACTTCTCCATAATGTGCGTGGGCCTCATCCAATCAGTTGAAGGTCTTAAGTGAAAAAAGACTGAAGTCCCCGAGGAAAAGGGAATTCTGCCAGAAGATGGCCTTTGGACTAGAGCCGCAACATCTACTCTTTCCTGAGTCTCCAGGCTTCTGGCCTGCCCTATAGATTTTGGACTTGCCTCCACAATTCCATAAAAATAAATAGCTCATCCTCTGTCTTAGTCTCTCTCTGTCTCTGTCTCTATACATACACATCCTATTGGTTCTGTATCTCTGGAGAACCCTAATACACCAAGGCTGTGGAAAATGTGAAAAGTGCGATGAAATATTTTTGCAAAATTTCTTTTTTTTAGCTGTGTGTCTTAAAAATATCTATGAGTATAAAATATCTGTATGATTTACACGAAAAGTATCCTCTAGTATTCTCAAAGATAAAATGGTTACTGCAGAATCTCCATACCTAAGAAGAGCACTGGGCAATGTACTCACCTTTGCCGCATCAGATATGGAATCCCAGTTTCCCCCGGAAAGGGCGTACTTCCCGCTGCCAATCCTTGCCAAGATATCCTCAGGGGTATCATCTGGTCCGTTTGCAAAAGGGGTAAATCTGTGTGATGAGAGAATTTGTGGTAATGAGCTTCCATTTTATAATCTAAGATAAAGTTCATTTCGCCTCTTTGTTGTAAAAAGAATAATATTTTCTTTCCCATCATGCCCCAAATCCAGGATTCAGGGTAAAGTGTAATTTATTTCTTACTGCTGTGTCTCTTTTCCTTACTCGGCCAGTGAAGAAAGTTCTGTGGACCCAAGGATGAGCCTTTCTGGACCGTTTCTGGCTTCCCTGGTGACAGTGTGGTATATAGTGGATGGGAGCCTGGGATTTGAAGTCTGAGAGACCCGCGGTCGATCTAGTACCAACTCTGGCTTCTCTGACGAATGAAGTTTTTGAACCTCAATTGCAACACGGGCAGAATAATACACTCGCGGGTGCGCACAGACACACACAAAACGCAAACGGTTCTTGCCCTACTGTAAGTGTGTGACAGATGTTTATTGTCACCCCTTCACACAAACCAGGGTGGGTCAGTGTAGCCTCCCCAGAAAGAAAATTATATGTAATCCTAACGCACTTCCTTCAGTGGCAGGGTTTGTACTCCTAGTTTATGTATTGGCAAAGTAAGCACCAGAAGAAACACAAAGTGTGGCATTGGGAAGAAACTGCAGGGCCTCCTTTGCTATTGCAGCCCTCAGGGCACGGCCCCAGGCTCGCCGGGGCTCCCCCCTCCACTGCGACACTAGTCACTGATTGACTAGGAAATAGCTCACTGAGGCCACGCAAAAAGCAGGGCATTCTCAGTCACTCCTGTGATTCACCCGGGAGCAGAGCTAGTGAGGGTGAATCCATGACCCCGGAGCTTGGGCTGCCTGCCTCTTCGAGACGCGGCTGCCTCCTGGCTCGAGAAGATGTCTGTAAGGAAAGATGCCGTGACCTCTGTGCAGAGGATGCGTGGTGCAGAGGCGAGAACGTGGACCCGCGGTCAGAGGCTTGGGTTTTTGTTGATGAGCTGGGCTGAGCTGTGGAGCCCCAGTTCCCTAATTCCAGAGACACACTTGAACGACAAGGCATGACTTTCTGCCCTTGCTCTCTGGTTGTCCTGCAGGGGCCTCGGGAGACTGAACTCAAGGTCTGTAGGTATGGGCCCACACCCGTGCACAGGGACAGGCCCACAAGGGCCAGCAGCCTCGGCTGGGGCGCCCTGAGCGCCGACACCCACGTGAGGGTTTGCGTTACCCCGCCAGCATGGTGTACAGCAGGATCCCCAGACTCCAGATGTCACAAGCCGCGTCATAGCCTTGCCGCTTCAGGACCTGCCAGGGGAAAAGCAGACGACGGATGAGCACTTGGCAGGGAAAATTCAAGGTCACAGCATGTTGCTGTGATGGATCCATAATGCCGGCGGGGGTCGGGGGGATGGCTGGGGATGCGGGGTGACTTCAGTGGAACTGTTGCTTACCGCCGCAAAGCCGACCCTAATTCCTTGCAGTAGGATTCCCCAAAGACCCGCGCACACAGGGAGCCCTGGCTCTTGCCAGATACACGACAGACTGAAGAGGAAACAGTTAATTTTTAAGGCAGAAGAATTTTGGGAGTTCCCCGGTGGCCTAGTGGTTAGGATTCCGGGCTTTCACTGCGGTGGCCCAGGTTCAATCCTTGGTCGGGGAACTGAGATCCTGCGAGCCGTGCGGTGCGGCAAAAACCAAAACCAAACAAAACCAAAACCAAAACAAAACAGAAGAATTTTTTTTACTCTGATAAAATATACTTAGCATAACATTTCCCATCTTTGCCGTTTTTAGGCGTACGGTTGAGTGATACTAGGTACATTCATACTGCTGGGCAGCTGTCAGCATCACCCATCCCCACAACGCTTTTCCTTTTGCAAAACTGAAGCTCTGTCTCCGTGAAACAACAACTCCCCCTCCCCTCCCCCCAGCCCCTGGGAACTACCATTTAACTTTCTGTCTCTATGAATTTGCCAACTCTAGGTCCCTCATGTAAGAGGAGTCACAAAATTGTCCTTTTCTTCCTGGCGTGTCACGCTCAACCCAGTGTCCTCAAGGTTCATCCCTGCTGTGGTGGAGGACAGGATTTCCCTCTTTCTTAAGGCTAATATTCCACTGTACCATCCATCCATCGATGGACACGTGGGTTGTTTCTACCTTTTCGCCGCTGTGAACACGGGTGGACAGATATCCTTTCTTGCCTCTGCTTTCAACCCTTCTGGGTTTGTACCCAGAGGTGGAGTTGCTTGGTCACCTGGTAGCTCTGTGTTTGAGTTTCCGAGGACTAGTTAACACGGGAGAGTGTTCGTGTCCCGGGGTTACACGCTTCAGGGGAGGGCAATCCTCTGAGACGTTTACGGTTGAGTAACAATAAAGAAAGCAGCACAGGCACGCCGGGCGACTGCAGGTCCCTGGACTGACGTTGAACGTGAAGTCAGGAGAGCCGGGATCTTTGCACCTCAGGCGTGGTGCCTGCAGCATGGCAGCTCACCGAGGCGTGTGAAAACACCAAGCGTTCGGTGTCGAAGCCCTTGCCCGTGTTCACTAGCTGAGTGATCTTCAGTCCCTTCAACACATGGGGTCTGTTTTTCTTTTAACCTGTGAGCTGTTTGTGGCTAACAGTATCTACCCTGCCCACTCCATGTGGTATAGGCGGATAAAAGCAAAAAATACTGGTAAAAGTGCTCGGTAAATGGTGAAGTAATATACCAACGTGAGGTAGTCTCTAATCACTAAAACCAATACTATCAACATTAGTAGCGATCAAATAAGGCAATAGTATCGCTCAAATAGAACCAGATTGTTCTTAAAGGGGCTACGGGTGGCATCTGGACAGCCTAATGATGGCCCCAGCTGCGTAACCATCCGCATCCTGGCAGGCACGTGGACATCCTCCTCGTGGACCCCACCTGGGTCACCCCTCAGCTCACAGACTGGCCACTAGGGGCCAGCATGCTTCTCTCTTAGGACTTTCTGTACTTGTCACTGCACCCACCAGGGCCACCCTGGAGCAGCTTCACCAACCACCAGAGGGATCCACGCAGAACCTAACGTCTGTTTTCGTTCCTGACCTACCCCCCCCCCCCACCCCACCCCCATCAGCAACGTCAGCCTCTTCTGTTTCCAGCTCTGCTCTCACCAGCATCTTGGGTTTGGTTGCTTTTCTAAAAAGCAAGAAACTGGATTTGTCTCCACAAACACATCAAGGAGTTCAGGACCTACCGGAAATGATCCCCAGGAGCCTGAAAAGGGCACAGCACATACGAGATGTGCTGCCGAGGCCTCTGATGCCCTGAGACGAGGGGGCGGGAGGGAGGGCCCGCGGGATTCACGTGCGTTCTCGTCCGCAAATCTCGGCGGAACCCCAGCGTTCGGTCCCATAGCACCTGACTCGCCCCTGGAGCTTTGGGAAACAACCTAGATCAAGAGCTCTGGCACCAAGTCCACGCACGTGCGCTCTCTCCTGGCGCAGCTGCTGGGTAGATTTCTGATCCCAGGTGACCCACTGGCTCCCTGCCCGGTTGTAGGAGAGACGGATGCATTATTTCTCACCGCAACTCCTAACAGACAGGCAGATTTGAGCGAAATCGTCTAGAGCACAGTGACAATTCCACGTGCAAACCTCACCATTACGAATTTTACGAATAGGAAATAAAATGATAAAACAACTGTGTTTGAGCAAAAAGAGACCGAAGCTTCTCATTTCTGCCCTCTAGAATTACTGCTGACGCCAACACACCGAACCGCGCGGGACTCTGAAAGTAGGAAAGGGCCGTCTTCCCGCTGGCTCAGTGGCCCTCTCACCTCCGGGGCAACGAAGTTGGCTGTGTAGCAGGGGGTCATCAGCAGCCCGTTCTCAGCTCGCAGCTGCTTGGCAAACCCGAAGTCACAGATCCGGATGGACTCGGGGTTTCCAGACTCGTCCATATACAGAATATTGCTTGGCTTCAGGTCTCGATGAACGACCTAGAGAGGCAGGAGGGGTCACGCCGGAGCTGGGGCCCAGGCTGGAGCAGGGGCAGAGCGGGGACGCACTCAGGAGATAAGGGCTTATGTGGAGTCGTTTATTCTGGGCAGGTCCTGAGGCAGGAGGCAGTCGGCTGGGATGCTCTCATCTCTGTAGGTCCTCCCCCCTCGCTTTCTCTCACACTGACACTCAACAATCGAGGACCCCACCTAAGCCCCTCGGATGGTCAGTGAGTATCTGGATGAAGAGATAAGTAAGCATGTACCCAAGATCAGGGAGGCCCGCTGGGGCCATCACACAGACACTGGTGGTGAGCTCAGTCATACGGATGGAAGATTTCTAAAGATAAACATCTGTTGTGTGATGCCACGTTCCAGCGGGCAGGTGTCGGGCACCCCAGCGGGTGATGAAGACAGGGAGCCTCTGTCATGCGCACATGGCCAGTGGACAGAAATCTGAGAGCCGCATCTGTGCGGAGTGAGCCGCACGGCGCTCTGAGCACCAAGGACGGGGCCAGAGGCGCCTCAAAGCACAGCGGCTATTTAGGGCACACAGCGGTTTCTTCTGAAGGGGACAGAGGCCGATTGTAAGAACATGTGGTGTGTCTGCATGTGGCTTGGGGCCCACGTGTCTCATTGTCCTGCTAATACCCAGGGAGAGGACAGAGAAGGGAGATTAAAGGGCCACGGCCGGCAGCCGGCTTACGGGGGCTCCGATGGCCGGGAGACAAAAGACTTCGATTCCAGGTCTATTGCCCCCCCTCGTGCAACAGAAGCCAATCTGCAAAACCGTCATCTGCAGGGCTGCTGCTACAGTCTGACCGTCCTGGGAAATGACCATCGTGTGGCCCTCGAGGAATGTCCTGGTCAGACGGGGCTGCATTTTAAAAGCTGACCGCCACACGTGCACGGCTGGCCAGGGAAGCACCGCTGCTTCCTGGGAGGTGCTGAGAACGTGGGGGTCCGGGGCTGAGGGCAAGGGGTCTAGAAGCATGGTGCTGGCTTAGAACCCGGCTGTGCGTGCAGCTTTGGGCGCGATCCTCGACCCTTCTGCGCTCTGGTCTCCTCATCTGTGAAATGGGTGTGATCCAGAGTCTAGAACTGCCCAGACGAAGAGCTTAGCGCAGCACCTGGAAGCCTCAGCGGTCGCTGTCGTTTTACCACCATACTCCTTGGCATTGGTGGAGGAATTCAATTCTAAACAGGGCAACCGAGGAACATTCCAAATTTCCCTTTATCAAGCCCAAACTACCTTTTTGCTATACCTGGTCTCGGGGAGTTTAATTTTTTGACCTAGCTCCTGGACACACAGCGTGTGTGTCTAAAATCATTTAGACCCAAGAGGGACGGTTGTGATTCACAAGGAAGACGAGGACACCTGAGTTCCCAGCTCTTGAGCCCGTGGCCTCTGAGTGCCCCCGGGTCCCGCTCTTCCTCTGTCCTCCCCGCGGGGCTGCCTGGGGGCGTGGCCTTACCCCCTGGGAGTGGAGGTAGTCCATGGTCTTGGTGATGGTGCACAGCACGTCGCTGGCCTCCCGCTCCGAGAAGTACCTCTGCCGCAGGATACGGTCCAGCAGCTCCCCACCCCGCATCAGCTCCATCACCAGGTACACGAACTTCCCGTCGTCGTAGACCTGGGGGTGGGGCAGGAGAACACACAGGCCTCAGGGACCTCGCGGTCACCCTCGCGGGCCTGCTGGCCACTGGGAAGGAGGGGCCACCCCGGCAGGGGCAGGGGGCGTGTCAGTGCGTAGAGCCTGGAGTCCCAGCGCTCCGCTTGGAGCGGACACAAGACTTCTGTAGAAAATGAGTGAGGATTTTCTAGTCATGCCAGACGAGGCTCTTCTTGGGGAAAAAAACCGCTTTAATGATCTGCTGCTGGGCAGGGCATGGGTCAGCAGCGTGAGAGCTGCATGGATGGATTTAGCTACAGTGAACCCTGGTACTGCCCCGCCTCCGGGACAGCGATGTGCAGAGACGGACAACGCGATGCTGGCCCAGCCCCAAGTGGCAGCGTTCTCCAGGGCCGCGCTTCTCAAACCTTACCAAGCAGGTGGTTGGTGGGGAGCCTGACCGCGGGGGCCCTCTACACTGCTGTGCTCTGTGCGGGGGACAAGCCCTGGGAGTCCGGGAGGAGAGGAGACAGGAGGGCTGGTCTGCTCTTATTTCAGAAAAGCAGTAGATGAAGAGAGCTTTAGTCATACTAGCGTTAATCTCCTGAACGTAAACGACACACCAAGCCAACAAGCTCTGGGTCTCTGTCAGGCCGATGGCCCAGCAGAGGGGCCGCCCCAGTGCTGAGAAGAACCAGAGAGAGACGGAGCAAAGCACCTGAATACGGTGACTTTCTAGCTTCCAAGCCAGTGATTTCAGAACAAATCACTAAAACAATCTGGCTGGCACAGAGCTCAGTAAAGGACGTAAAGTTCATCTTGTTGTATTTATTTCTGAGTTTATGAGCAAAGGCTCTGCTTTCAAGCATGTGCCCAGGGTGACATCACTCATCCCGAACACAGTCAGAGCTCTTCGGGAGCTTTCAAATTCGTTGATTTCTGTTTGCGGATCTTCACATACACACGGCAAAGGCCAGAGCAAGGGGACTGATCTCGTGCAGGGGAGCTGACTGTGACCCGCACGGATGCAGCACTTTACGCTTTGCTCACACAAGGCCTGTTTCACGCTTTCCTCAGAACTGAATTGGCATCTGGAAGGCCTCTTACTCCAGGCATTTATGGGGCCCAGAGGAAACTGAGGTGGCCCCAGTATTTTGAGGTTTTGGGTTCACGACGCTGGGATCACTCTGGAGTTGGAGAGGAAGACAAGGCTCTCTCCCCTGCCTGACCCCAGAGGCCCAGCCCTAGGCCCCTATGGATGCTGCCAGGTGCATCCACTGGCTCCAGTGTGACTGGTCCCTGCTCCCTTCCCCTCTTTCAGGGACAAGGGCCACAGATCGCTCAGTCGGGAAAGCGAAGGGAGCTGGGAGGGGCTCCGGGTCTGGAGTCTCAGAGCTGGAGCCCATCTCATGGGCCCCACGCTCTCCATGACAGCGAGGTGAAACACACCTGGATTAGAATCCACACCAGCTCTCTCTCCTCTTTCACACGTGCGCATTCTGTGATTTGGGAGGAGTGCGGTGCTGTCAATGGGGTGTGAATAAACGGCCCGGCAGGTCGGGCTACCCAGCTGCCGGGTGACCCCGAGCTGTCCGGGCAGCAGCCCGCTCCGGCTCCGAGCTCCTGGGCGCCAGGAACAGCTGGTGAGCCGAGCGGCCAGCTTGCACCAAATCAACGGTGGCTTCTGGCGCCAGCTGCAGGGACACAAAGCGCAAGCGACACCGCTGTTGCACGAAGGCGCTTACGTCTTTGAGGGTGATGATGTTGGGGTGCTGGCCGTACCGCAGGAGGATCTCAATCTCTTCCGAGGGGTCCCTTTTACTCTTATCGATGATCTGAAACAAACAGAGGTGGACGTGAGGCTTCCAGCTGGCGCCTGTGGCTGGGACCCTTTCTGCCCCTCCTCCCCTCCGGCTCAAGCTCAACCACGATAACCCGCAACTGCCTAGGAATTCACGGCAATCCTCGCTTTCCCACTGAGCAGAAGAGACTGACGTTAAAAAAAGAGAGCACCTGCCTCCACACGCTAATGTTAAGCTATGACAGGGCTGGATGGAGAAGGGTGGGTTTGGGGCGCTCACACAGGCACCACCGAAAACAGAAGGCGCTCTTCCACAGGCGCTGGGTTGGCGGCCTGTGCCCCCTGCCCCATCCAAAGTGGGCCTCCGGCTGCCGTGCATCTCTCTCCCTGTTTGGTGGTCGCACGCCGGCAACAAAGTGAGACCCAGTGTGGTTCTCACCAAGAGACGCCACGGCGGCGTGCGTGCCGAGGCTGCGCTGTGACTTACACATACGGACGCTCCTTCTGGCTCCTATCTCCTCCTCCTGGTCTTAGGATGGCAGATAAAATCCTCTTACCCCATGAAAACAGATGGCTTCCAATCACAGGGTGTCATGAATGAAAGCCCAGCTGGAAACAAGGGGTCACCTGTTGGTGGACAGTCACTAAAACCTCTGGGGACAGCTTCCTGGGCCCCAGCTCCTGCTTCTTACGGGGATGGAGCTGGCTGGGGAGGGGACCCCACTCAGGCGAAGGCTACAGCACATGTGTGGGAAACGACACTCAGAAGAGAAGGATGGTTTTTGTGCCTTAGCTTCACCCAAGTTCAAAACATTCGCCATGTGGACGACGTGCAGTCATTTCGCTGCTAGAGTGTGAGGGAAGTTCACTTCCACTCTCTATCACGTCCAAGGCTCTGAGCGGAGGCTTGCGTGAAACTCACTTTCTTCTTTAGATGAACTAAATGCTCAGGTGGCACAGGACCCAGTGTTGGAGCTCTGCCCGCCCGACGCCCTGCCGCCCCTTCACTGCAGTGGAAGACGGTCATGGTGCCCGCGCTTCTCTCAGTTTTAAACCCACTGCCAGGCTCTGACGACATTGGCGCCCAGGACCATGAGCCCCATGACACACGTTGTTCAACAAGGAAAAACCCAAGCTTCTTTTTTTTAAAAAAATAATAAATTTATTTACGTTTTGTTTATTTTTGGCTGCATTGGGTGTTCGTTGCTGTGCACGGGCTTTCTCTAGTTGCGGCGAGCGGGGCTACTCTTCACTGCGGTGCGCGGGTTTCTCATGGCAGTGGCTTCTCTTGATGCGGAGCACGGGCTCTAGGCGCACGGCTTCAGTAGTTGTGGCACGTGGGCTCAGTAGTTGTCGCTCGTGAGCTCAGTAGTTGCGGCATGCGGGCTCTAGAGCGCAGGCTCAGTAGCTGTGGCACATGGGCTTAGCTGCTCCGCAGCATGTGGGATCTTCCCGGACCAGGGCTCGAACCCGTGCCCCCTGCATCGGCAGGCGGATTCTCAACCACTGCGCCACCAGGGAAGTCCCAGTTTCCTTTCTTGACACAGCTTTCCTCCTTTTGTTACTAAAGTTCTAGCTAGGACACTGGGATTACTTCTGTTATTGATAGAAGCCAACACACAATGCATCCTTCTAGAGGAGAATTTTTTAAAGGCTCATTCAGTGGGTGATGGAGGGGATGCCTTAACATGTGGGTGCCTAGGCAGCCACGGGGCAGATCCTTACACTGCCTGGATCACATGTTGACCAACAGGGTTCTAGGACCGTCTCTGCCCCAGCTGCCTGCCGGGCCATTCAATCCCTGGGCTGCGATCCCTTTGCAATTTGAGAAGGTTAAAATCACTAGTGGTTTTTTAAAAAAGTTAGTGGTAGATTCATATTTTTTCAAATAAAATTTCATGATAAAGGAAATGTATTTTTAGCACAAATCACATTAGAATAGGATGCAAGATAAACAAGAAAGAGGAAGCCTTTTCTCTATGCCGATGGCCCAGAGCAGGGGGAGGAGGGAGCAGTTATGGGACCAGAGGGGCGGCTGCACGAACAGGGCACCCACAGGGGCTGGGGGCTCTACCCTCCTCCCTCCTGTGGCGTCCACCCCGGCAGAACCGACTGGAAGCCAGAGGGCAGGCAGGGTGGGGTGATGGGGTCCCCAGCGGGCATGGAGGAGAGGGTGGGTGCCTGCCTGGAAGAGAGGCCCCCGGGGAGTGGAGGCAAGCACGGGCTCCTGCACCTGCCCAGCCGGCCGCTGCCTCTCCTATAGTCTGGGCAACGTGGGACCAACACACGGGAGCAAGTTCCGTTCAGACCCAGCGCTGTGATCCTGATCGCTGTCAGCAAAGGCTGACAGCTTCATCCACAAATCTTTTTCCCGGATGTTTTTGGGAGAAAGGTCAGGAAGAAGAGACACAGAGCAGTGAGGTGTGATGACTGGTCTCTGAGCACAAAGCCCAGGTCTGTGGGGTACAGCGGAGCCTGGGGGAGGGGGGGCGGTTTGAGCACATTGTTCAGACGCATCCAGGAAGGAATTTCTTCTCCGTGGGGTCCATTTCTCGGGATTGCTATTGTGGGACTGGCTTCTAGTTCAAGCCCTGGCTAATCGAGTCCCGTATCTTGAGAACAGTATTGTTTTATAATCTGGCTTATGCAGCAAAACCGAGGGAGGCGCTCTCAGCAAACATGTTCGCCCGCAAGGCCTCCTCTCTCCATGCCGATGCTCAAATGATGCTGACGGACCACGAGCGGGGAGGAACGGTGGATCTGTCCTCACCCGCAGCAGGAGGCCACCCACAGGTCAGCACCCAATGGGCCTGGCAAACCAGACTCTCACGGGGCCGCTGTTTGACAAGCTGTATATTTCCACAGTCCCTGAAGCGAGGCTGGCCCCAACGAAGGATGGCAGACAACGTGATTCTCCTCAGCAGGTGAAGCGTGTAGGTGGGCATCGGTACATCCTTATTCCTGGTGGCTGAAGGCGGGGGCAGGACTGGTCCAGGCTTCACCACCATCCACGCACTCTCCCCTCTGCCTTTTGGTCTCTGCGTTTGCCCATCTCCCTCTTGCCCATCTCTCTCCAGCGCAGGCTCCCCTCCTGGACACTGAATGGCGTGGGGCTTCGAGGTGGACAAGAGGCGGCCTGAGCTCACAGGCCGGCCGAACACCCTCCGGAGGTGGGCGTTTCTGCTGACGTGTCGAGAGGATCCATACATTTGACACGGGAGGAGTAGAGCACGGAACCCCTTGTAAAATTCAACAGATACCTTCTCCTGTTCAATTACTTTAAACAAATGACACAGAGAAAGGACTCCAAGTTTTCCTGCCGGAAAAAATTAAAATGTCCATGCCAATCAGTTTTCCTTCTAAAAATAAGCTCTATTCACGTCAGGCATCTGTCAATTCCATTGCTTTTTCTGGCTGACAAATTACATACACAGTAGGAAAATGAGCCCAGAAACGCGATGTAATTGTCAACGGTCTGCTGTGAATACCAATTGGGGCTCCTTCTGGAGAGAGCCAGCCCAGCTTCAGCCCTGAGTGTATCAGCCACACTTCACTAGAATTAAGGACTGCACGACACAGACTCCTGTACAATTTCAAGGATCTCACTTTATTTTCACCTGATTCTATTGCTACTTTAATAACACAAAAATCTGCTCCTGAAAGGACACGCAGCTGTGCTTCCCTCCAGGAAAACGTGGCCACGGCTGGTGACATCCATCCATCCCTGAGTGAGCCTCTCAGACAAAGAAGGGGGCAAATGTGCAAGTGGAGCTTTGAATGAAGAGAAGCGTGTGTCTGCATGTTGGAAGATAAAACAGGCCAACAGGAAAGGCTACAGTGACAGAAAAGCTCCCTTAGCTTCTGATTCTTCAGTGACATTCCCCTTTTTGCTATGGCTTCTGGTTCTGTGATCAGTGAAATCCCTCCATGGCTGGATTGTGAGTTCCCTGAGAACAGGTTTGTTTTTGCCTGGAACCTAGCACTGCGTCTGCCTTGGAAAAAGTGTTAATAAAAAATTTGTAAAAACGAATGAAAGGAACTGGTTACTGAACAGGGGAGTCCCTGCAGAATGAAATGCATTCTAGAGACAAGAAATGTTCTTTGGAGCAGTCGTACTGCCCACTCGACAATAAAAAAGCCGAAGAAGGGGATGAGGTGATTTCGAATTTGGAGAAAAGCTCCTGATTTATATTTCTCTCTCTCTTTTCTTTTTTTTTTTTGGCTGCGCCACTCAGCTTGTGGGATCTTAGTTCCTCGAGCAGGCACTGAACCCAGGTCCCGGCAGTGAAAGCGCGGGGTCCTAACCACCGGACCACCAGGGAACTTCCGGTATCTTTCTCTCTTAAATAACATTGGCCCTCGACACCACCAAGCACCATGATGGGGGTGTGGAGACAGGAAATGAGCTGCGAAGAATGTCAGGGGTTACAAAAGCCCTAAAGAAGGTACTGAAGGCGAGGACGATGGGGGAGGACCACATCGGGGTCAGAGGTCAGCACCCAGGCTGGGGAGGAAACCGCTGGGCTCAGGGAAGAGTGTGTCACCCTTGCGGGAGAGGGCTGGGGACAGAGGAGGGGCCTGAGGAGCTCCAGGAACGGGGCTGTGAGGCCCTGCTGGCCACTGCAAGGATCTGGGCTCCATGTGAGCGAGACAGGAACCACTGGAGAGGGGGATTTGTGCAAATGGCAGTGTCCAGATCCTGGATCATGTCAAGCCACAAAGACCTAAAACCGAAGTAAAAACGAAACCTTGTGCAATTTTTGTAAAGTGAGTACAGAACCTTTCATGAAATAAGAATATTATCTTTTCCTTCCAAATACACCTCTCCCCTTTGAATCCTACCCTAACACAGTTACTTTCTGCAGTTCATCGTTGATTCCATTCCAGTCTTATTTTAAATGACAGGTGCATTAATGCCTTGGCATCTATGCAGCATTATGTCACGCTGATTTCAAAGCCCTATACACTTTCACCTCCTACCACTAGCCTCTGGGGCTGGCTACGAAGACAAAGGTGGACCTGAGTTTCACATCAGACTCCTGAGCTATTTTGTCCCACGGAAATAGCTCCGAGAGCTTGTTTGGAGGTTCTAGCAGGGGAGCACAGCTACTCGTATACCCTTGACCAAAGAACGGTCCTCCTCTATCGGGGAAGGTCGTCCTCTTCGACCGAGCGTACAGCTTTGGGAGGGACGCACGTGGAGTGGTGAGGGAGGAAGGGGACACCCGCCTAGCCAGCCAGATCAGCTGAATCAACCCTGGCGATCAATGGGGTGACAGATGTCACGGCCAGATGGACTTGAGGATATGGGGAGGGGGAAGGGTAAGCTGTGACAAAGCGAGAGAGGGGCATGGACATATATACACTACCAAACGTAAAATAGATAGCTAGTGGGAAGCAGCCGCATAGCACAGAGATATCAGCTCGGTGCTTTGTGACCACCTAGAGGGGTGGAGTAGGGAGGGTGGGAGGAAGGGAGACGCAAGAGGGAAGAGATATGGGAACATATGTATATGTATAACTGATTCACTTTGTTATAAAGCAGAAACCGACACACCATTGTAAAGCAATTATACTCCAATAAAGATGTAAAAAAAATTGAAAAAAGAAATAGCTCCGAGATCTTAGAAAGTAGGGCACATCTGATGTGTCTGAGAGGACGTCACAGTTTTTCTCACTCAGCCATCCTAGCCCAAGGCAGGTGCACTGGGAGGACACCCCCAGCAGGTGGAGGGCGTCAGCACCCTGTCCTCTGAGGCCAGATTCTCCCGGTGGAGGATCCCGGGCAGCCTGATGGTGTTTTGCCACAGCAGAAGGGAGGGACCAAGCCTAGGGACCCAGACTCTGAGTGAACCCACACTTACTGAGTCGCTATTCCATGTAGGCACTGCCCTAAAGGTTTTGTTACGTGGTAGCTAGAATTGGTCTCACTAATTTAGGGCCTGCGCACAAGTATGCAGCTGAGAGCAAATGCAAAATCAGCAATCTTGTTGCCTGGGGTACACTGGGGCAGGCTGCTTGTTGCCTGGGATACACTGGGGCAGGTTGCTTGTTGCCTGGGGTACACTGGGGCAGGCTGCTTGTTGCCTGGGATACACTGGGGCAGGTTGCTTGTTGCCTGGGATACACTGGGGCAGGTTGCTTGTTGCCTGGGATACACTGGGGCAGGTTGCTTTACGTATATCGGTTAAGTTAAACTCAAATGCGGTTAATATGATGACAGAATAATTATTGTGCAAAATTAGGTACTTATAAGACAGACATAAACTTAAAGCAAGACACAATGGTATTTCCAAGAATGTGAGACCCGCTGTATCCCACACTCTTGAGTTTGGAGGCTGACCGTTAAGGGCTGGCACTGCCGTTCCCTCAGAAGGACCGCACTTGATTCCTACCCCTGCACAGAGGGTGGGAGCCACTGTGCTCTTGGTCTATTACCTTCCTGCTGCCAGAACAGTGAGCAGACGCTCAACAGAGAGGCAAAACCCTGCCTCATCTCCGGATACCAGCTGCTGGAACTTATCTACATAAGATACCCCTTTAACTCTATGCTTTCGGCTGGGGTTCCCAACCTCGGCACCCAGACATTTTGGCTGGGTGAGTCTCTGGGGTGTGTGGGCGAGCGTCCTATGCAGGAGGCAGGGCAGCACCCTGGCCTCTGTGCACCACATACCAGGAGCGACTCCCACCCCAGGCGTGACAGTCAGAAGGTATCCAGACACTGCCATTGTCCCCGGGGTGGGGGGCAGAATCACCCCGATACGACGGCCTCAGGCAAAGCCCGTGTACTCGGGCCACAGGGCTACAGTCCCCTGGGGACCTGCTCTCTTCCTGGTGCTCTGTACTCAGGGGGGAAGTTCCCGAACCCTCCCCGTAGCTGGATGGAGGCCCCGACGGGATTGTCTCTCAAAATGAAACGGACACCGTTTTCCATCCAAGAATCTGCAGAGCTGGGTTTGCAAACTGTGGTGGCCCAGAGAGGTGATGCTAAACTCTAGTGGCTGAATCTCAACGGGGCTTTGGCGGATCTACTCTCAGCCAAGTCACTGGATGGCACCCTTGGTTCCATGTTATATTCGAGAACACGCTGAGCCGTGCAGTTTCTTAGTTCCTCCAGCAGTAAGTGGGGGTACTTCTGCCCATCAAGATACAGAGTAGAAAAAAGCCCAAACACATTTCAGCTACGTTCTACCTGGAAAACGCTGGAAAGGGAACAGAATAGTGACCCTAGGCGGGTTACAGCAGTTTGGGTAGCAAACGGGCTCATTCTAAACACTTTGCCATGGCACTCCTGCTCTTCCATCTTTGAAGGAAATCTGCCCTCGGATGGATGAACCGACCTGCAGCGCGCGGCTTAAAACGTGCCCCGAAACAGCCCTGGGTCCCGGGGCACTCATCTCACTGGAAAGTCTCTGCTTCTTCCTGTGCTCGGGTAGTTCAAGCATCTTCCAGACAATGAATCATGACCCACCAGAGTCTCGGAGAGGACGAGGGAAAGCCTTGTAACGTCCACCTGCCCAGTTCACCCCGGGAACTTCAAGGCTTGTAAAACAGAAACAGGACGCCTGGCTCTTTCTTTCTCCATCAGTTGCAGCCTCAGCTCCTGGCTTTGCTGCCAGAGAGGCCGGGGCTGAAATTCCCCAGAAATTCCCATCGCGGGGTCTGATCTTTGGGGATCGAGCTATAAGCCACTTGTTGACAAAGCTGATTCAGATGGTATCTTTTTGTGAGAGCTGGATATGGAGACATAAGACACTATTGCCTTTGTCTGGGGATTTATTTTCAGACACCTCCCAGCATCAGGCTGTTTTCTAGAAAGGCATCAGGGTCAGCGAGCTTGCCAAACACTAGACGGGTTTCTCTGCACTCAGTGGAAGCCGCGATTGTTTCTAGGACTGCTGCTGGCCACCTGATAAACTGTCTAAAGAAATTCTGCGAGAAATGACACATGCAGAAAGAATTTTAAGATGCCTATACACGCTTACGAAGTATGTGAAATATATTTAAAGTAAAAATGAAATTCTCTCGTCTGAGGCAGGACTCGTGTCTCCTCTCCATCATCGGCTTGTCTGGACATGGGAACGGCATCACCCGAGCTCCCCTACAAACTCTCCCAAGGATGGGGAAAAATAAAATTCCTCAACGATCCAAATCCCAAAATACATCAGGCCCACATGCCAGTGGCTCCCGTGCAGTCTCAAGGCCCCTCTCCCAGGAATTTTAAATCGTGCGATGTTTCCTCCCGTCACCCACTCCTCAGCATGTTCAAGACACTGGGCAGGCTGATGACCACGGACCCAAAGGACCCACACACTGAGCCTTCCTCAATGTAAACATTCTTTTTTGTTTGAGGAATTCAAGATAAACTTGCCAAAAAGCCGCAAATTCCCAACCCCAAAGTAAACCAACGGACCTGCGTTTTTTGGGGCTGGTGACTTTTTGGACAGGGCAGAGCATTTCCTCAGGGCCAGAAGCACTCTGCAGACATCCCAGCAGATACGAGAGTGTATCTGCTTCCACAGAGCGGCCGTGAGCCATGGGTGAGGCGGAACGAGGCCATCGCTTCATCGTCACTGTTTTGAACAATTTTCTCAGAGCTTAGGAAAATCACAACGGACGGAATGACTCCTCTTACACGGCTGCCTGCTGGACAGGCTCCATCTGTCCCCAAAAGTTCTTTGAAGAGCAGGGTAGTGTCATGTGCTCCAGATGAGTTTGGGATAAGCCAGGATGGTCTGGTCACCATGACACTGGCTGGACCTGGGTCCTCAAGCGCCTCCAGGTCAGCTGAGTGGGTGAGTGGTGGACAGACCAGCTCTCGCTCCCTTGGAGGGAGAATATACAATTTATGCTTTTTACAATAATTAGATTATGACTTTAGCAGAACGCTTCAGCTTTTACACACCAGGAAACGCAAGAAACTGGTAACTTGGATTTCCAGATCAAATATTTAATTTAGCAACGATTATAGAAGCCAAAGGCAGGATGGAGAGAGTGCCCAACTGGGCTGTAGTTGTTATTCTTTTCTTATGTATTTACTTATTTATTTAGGCTGCACTGGGTCTTAGTTGCGGCACGTGGGATCCTTTAGTTTTGGCATGCGGGCTTCTTCGTTGCGGCACGCATGTGGGATCTAGTTCCCCGACCAGGGATCAAACCCCGGCCCCCTGCATTGGGAGCGCAGAGTCTTACCCACTGGATCACCAGAGAAGTTCCCTGTTACTGTTTTCTGTTCTTGATGATTCAGGGTAAAACTACCAGCTCTCTCCTTAAGGTTTTGCAAATATTACAAAATATTTGATTCTATTTATTTCTTTAAGTTTTGGTGACTGTAGCTTCCTTTCCCTTCTCCTTTCCTCCTTCACCCCCTCCCTCCTTCTTCCCCTCCTTCCCCAAATGTTCTGCCTGGCCCCCAACTCTATATTTTCCAAAATGCTGAGTGCCCAGAGCTTTTGTTCCAGCGTGTTTTATGTAGAAAGTTACTAAAGGTGGTCAGTACCTACACGTCGGCTGGAGCAGAACATATTCATGATTTGTAAAATAGTTTTTTAACGTGTGACCTAATATCAAAGTCAATGGAATGGCCCCACATCAGAGCTTAGAAGAGGCCAAGGGAGAATGTCTGCGAGGCTGGGCGTGCCCGCCGGGGCCTGGGGCCCAGGCAGCTGCAGATACGGCCGCCGCGTGTCTCACTCTTACCTTCACGGCGTACTCGGCGTCTGTGGCCATGTGCACACAGCGCTTGCATACGGAGTAGGCGCCCACCCCGATGTCCTCCTTGACCTCATAGCCATCGGTGAAGCGGGTGTTGTTCCCGTGTAACTGCTGCAGAGAGAGCGGGCGGGCAGAGAGCGCGATCAGGGGCCTCTCGTGCAAGGGCACCGAATGTGGTGCAAAGGAGGCTTCAGCCCTTGCACGTGGGGACACGGAGGCCAGGAGGTGGTGGCGTCCTCGGACCACAGTCACGGAGCTAGCTGGCCGTGGTTCCAGATCTCAACCCAGCTTCCCCATCTGTCGGGTCACGACCCTGTTCTCAGACACCCAGCACCCTATGTCAGCTGACCTGCCTGCTTCCCCACAAAGGTCCGAGAGAGGTGAGAGGTCAGACGGCCCTGAGACCGGGTGCAGCTCTGACGCTGGTGTCCAGAGCGGTGTCCGGATGCCGACGTCTGATTGGGAATCTGACCCCCTGACGCCCCCTCGCCACCCTCACCCTACTGACTAAGGGCGCAGAGAGCGTCACCCGTTACAGTGGACACTGCCACAGCAAGTGTCCACTCTAGACACGCCGTGTCTCCCCGGAGGACCTTGGGGAGAGAAGCATGGAAGTCCAACGCCATCTGCTGTGCCCTGCCTCGGCTCTTCAAGGAAACGTGGTCATGATCCCTTCTAAGATTCTCTACCTCTGCTTGTATTAATACAGTGGGAAACTCCTTATAAAAACAGCACCTTCACTGAGCCCCAAAGACTACATTTCGCGATGGGGATTGGTGCCCACAAACCCAGCCACTCTCTCGCGGTGCTGGCTCGACTCTGCACAGCAGAGACCCCCAAGCGTGAGCCCTGCTGGGGCTCCAGGCACAGCCACACCACGATGACATCCTTCTCAGGACTCTTTCTGTCTTGAGGACGAACGTGAAGCACGGCTCAGATCACCATCTCGATGACCCCGGGGAGGTGGAGGGAGGAGTTCGTGAAGGAAGTGCACCCCAACTCAGCTGAGACAGCTCTCGGTCCATGGGTCGCCTCAGTGCGGCCACCTCCTTGCCCCAACCTGCTGGGGGCGAGCGGAGTCGGGCTCTACGGGACGCCCTGCACCACGGGGGGCTGATTACCTGCACGATGGGGTGAACCGCGGCTTTGTGCAGATCTTGCTGCGAGGGCTCCTGCGCCAAGCTGGAGGCCACAAAACTGAATCCTCTAAACAGGTGATGAGCGTTGGCACTGGGGGGGACGCCAGGTGAGTCTGCAGGGAACAACCAGAGAGTCAACAGCCACGACGCGGTGAGGTAACCCTGTGGGTGTGTGATGTGTGCGTGTGTGTGTGCGTGTGTGTGCGTGCATGTGTGTGCAAGGTGTGAGGTGTGTGTGTGCCAGGTGTGTGCGCACATGTGCATGTGTGTGTGCATGTCAAGTGTGTCAGGTGTGAGGTGTGTATGTGTGTGTGTCAGGTTGCGCACGCATGTGTGTTTGGTGTGTGTGTGTGTCGGGTGCGTGCACACGTGTGTTTGTCAGGTGTGAGGTGTGTGTGTCAGATGTGTGTGTGTGTCAGGTGTGAGGTGTGTGTCAGATGTGTGTGTCAGGTGTGAGGTGTATGTGTGTCAGATGTGTGTATGTGTCAGGTGTGTGCGCACGTGTGTTTGGTGTGTGTCAGGTGTGAGTTGTGTGTATGTGGTGAGTGAGAGAATGGGGTAAAACGGAGATCAGACAGGCTGAACCATATGAAACCACACTTTATTCTGGGTGGTGCCAGTGGTTTGATACCCGGCAAGAATACCCAGAACAAAAACTTGAGGGAATCATTGGTCCTCACTTACTAGACATTCATTCTCAGTGGCAACCCTCTGCCCTGCGCACTCCGGACTGAGCCCAGAGCCACCAGCAACCTCGGGGTGAGCTGTCACTCCCGGGCCAGAGGAGGCCACCCTCTGAGTTTCTCAGGTCAGCAGGAACCGGGCACAGGGACGCAGGCCCAGGCATCGGTGACTCTTCTGTCCCCCTGCCCCAGGCCTGAGGGGCTCGAGGGCAGCACGCAGGGTGCTCTGCTCCCAGGGACCCTCAGGAAGCCCTTCAATCGTGACCCCTCTAAGCTCTGTCGATTTGTTTGAAGGCTTGACTGCTGTTGAGATGCGGCTCAGTTCAAGTTTATCATTAAGGAAAACAAAAGGATAAAAGATTGGTGGAGAGAAAATATTTGCATCATATACAACAGACAAGGGACCAAACTCTCTACTATGCAAAGAGCTCCCAGAGATCAATGAGAAAAAAGGAACATGCCCAGAAGAAAAATGGGGGCAGGACTCAGATACCGACTGCTCTCCTACCTGAGAAGGTGCTCAGTCCCTCTAATGGGGGCACGTACACATTTAACCGGGGTAACACCTTGCCTAACAAATCAGCAAAATGTAAAGTAACCAGTTGCATGTAGGTTTGGCTGGGGCTGGACAGTGCGGTGGTAGGTGGGAGCCTAAGCTGGCATAATCTTTGCAAGGTAGAAGAGGAGTTATCTACCAAAGTATAAAATACACCTGTCTTTTGAAGAGCAACTAGACTTTTATGAATTTATCTGACAGAATTACTTTCAAAAGTGCTTAGAAATAAATGTAGAAAATGTTTGTCTTGGTGTAGATATATACTGATACAATGGCATATTACTCAGCCTTTAAAAAGAATAAAATAGTGCCATTTGCAGCTACACGGTGGACCTAGAGATTATCATACTAAGCGAAGTAAGTCAGAAAGAGAAAGACAGATACCATGTGATATCACCTATATGCGGAATCTAAAATACAACACAAATGAACCTATCTACACAACAGAAACAGACTCACAGACATAGAGAACAGACTTATGGTTGCCAAGGGGAAGGCGGAGTGGGGAACAGAATTACTGGGAGTTTGGGGTCGGCAGATGCAAACTATAATACGTAGAATGGATAAACAACAAGGTCCTACTGTAGAGCACAGGGAACTATATTCAATATCCTGTGATAAACAATGATGGAAAAGAACATGAAAAAGAATGTATATATGTGTATAACTGAATCACTTTGCTGTACAGCAGAAATTAACACAACATTGTAAATCAACTATATGTCAATAAAATTTAAAAACAAACAAAATGTGATCTTTAAAAACGCTAAAGAAAGAGAAAAAAAGAAAATGTTTGTCTTAGCAATATTTGTAATAGCAAAACAAACAAACAAACAAAAACTGGAGACAACCTAAATATTCACCACTGAGGAAACCATGCACAAGACCGACAACGTGCATGGGTGCAGGTAACGCTAGTTAAGACTACGATAGCCGGGATGAGACACGGCTGTGTGAACTGACACAAGAGTCTGGCGAGTCAAAAAAGAGAAAACAAGCTGTAGAACGTACACACTGTAGGAAAAATTTTTTTAATTTTTTAAAACTTTTTTTAAACATCTTCATTGGAGTATAATTGCTTTACAATGGTGTGTTAGTTTCTGCTGTAGAACAAAGTGAAATCAGCTATGTATGTACTAAAACACATTACAATAAACTCACAAGCAATATATAACAGTATGATAACATAAATTCTATCACTTAGGCATTTTATATATATATAAATCTATAATAATACACAAAGTATATAATGTGGATTTCAATTTTTCTTACAATGTACATATGTAAGATTTAAATCCATATTATGTGGAAAACTCTGGCGAGTGGGACTGGAAAGGCCATAGGAGCGGGTGTTTGCTTTTCTACTTTCTACCTTTTTACTTGGTCTCGATACTTCACTTTGATGTGGAAACTATACACTAAAGCTTCCATGGTGCAGCAGGTGGCTGGGGGCTTGGAGGGGTGAGCTGTTGCAGAGATTGTGGGTTTCATTCCTGAGCATTTTATTTTGAGGGAAAGGCGACTGGGGCGCTCCTTCCACACCCGGGAGCTGCACCACGAGCTGCGTGATGTGGGATCTCTCCCTGCAGATAAGCGGCCGACCCGGTGGCCCACACGGCTCTTCCAGGAAGACCTTGCCAGGTGACAGGGGGCTTCACGTGCCTGGCCCACCGCACCTTCAGCATCCTGGACCACGAGGGAGAGGACTCGGGTCTCAGCCCCGTACCTGTTACCTCGCAAAGAGCTCCAGAGTCACCCCGGAGTTAATGAGATCAGAGCTGACTGTGTTTGGAAATAAGCTGCGGGGCTAGAGAAGCTTAATTAAAAAGCACAAGGCTCGGCTGAGTCATTTGTAGAATTTGGAAATGATGCACCGCAAGACAGCAGAGGCAGCAAGTGTGCTCTGAAGATGCTGGGCTTTGCTCCCGGGCTGGCTTTGCGCTTTGCCTTGCTTTGCCCTGCAGAGAACCCTGGCTTTGAGATCTGCCTGCAATTAAAAATCCCCCAGGCTACCGTGTCCTGCCCTAGGTCTGCACCAAGCACTGGGCTGTAGCGTCGATTCAGCCACCGTCAAGCCCTGAGGCGCGGGTTTTAGATGGAAGAACTGGAGCCCGACCCAGGAACTAGTGTGAGCTGTGCAAAGGTTGAGGGCCGAGTGCGTGGAGGCTCAGTTACAGCACCTGGGAGTGTGCGCGTGGTGGAGAGGCACCGTCCGGTGAACTTGAACTGATACACCTTCCCTAGTGAATGGGAAGTCTGTAGATCAAATAAGCAAGGACTTTCAACCACCAAGGAGGCGTGAGGCCCAGGGCCATGCCTTCTGTGCTTGGGCTGCCTCTCTGTGTACTCAGCTCGGGCTGTTCAGACCCAGAGATCAGCTGAGGTTCACACGTACTTCACGAGAGGCTGTCACAGCCAACACTGGGTCCGTGTAGCTAGATGGTGACCACGTGGTAGGTGGTATCAACGGCATTTAACACGCTTTATAAGTGGCTAGGGAACGCCGATTCTTAGCTCGGTACGAAGAGAAGAGCAAAGATGTGAGCTGGATGAAAGGAAATTTAAAGGTGAGTACAGTCAACCTTCGTTGATCCTAGGAGTGATTTCCGACTTGTGCAATACGTTTCTGGGTCTTTAAATCCTAGAGTGGCATCTCCCATCGGTCGGCAGGCTCTGATGGGCAGCTGGTGTGTCTTCAGGGAATATCCACCAGCTTCAGCATCGGTTTAAGTTAAAAAAGAAAGACTTCAAGGCCACTACAAAAAATTCCAACAGTGCAGCATCCGAGCCTAACGCAGGATGTGGGTTACCCGCTGTTTCAGAATCACGTCACCTCTGCTGCCCTTTAAGAGCCGTGCGCTCAGCTCATGTGCTTAGAAAATTCTACTCTCTTATAAATATATAGAGAGAATGATTTTTCTGTGTCTCGGCACTTCAGTGACTACCTCCTCAAAGGCAAACTGTGTCCTGCAATAAGTTGACTTTAAGTACAATTGATTGGAGAAATCCAAATAGTAAGGAGTAAAAAAGCCATTTCTGGACGTCATTAAAATGCATGGTGTCTAATTACGTTTTCCTTCGGCTAATAATAAAATAAATTTGAATTCTCTGTGCACAAAAGGTTCATGAGGTGCTAAAAAAAAAAAGCCTGCTAATCACACAGGCCGACTAGGTCGGTGTTTAAATTCTTCACGGATAACACAAAAAGCATGTAAAGGCGAATAATTTCGAGTTGGCTCTAGGAGCATTTTCTTGCTAGGCAGCACAAACGTGGTCTTTATTTCAGTATTTTAAGCACAGAGTCCGAATGACGGAAACCCTCGGTGAAACAGTGCACATTTCATTACGGACCTGGAGGTCGTGTGGGTGGTGGTCACAGGCAGTGTCCTTTGTCAGGGTTAATCGTTTCTGTGTTCCTTTACGTTCAGGTAAACCACAGGAGGAGAAAGAAAGCGACCTGCTCAGGTGAGCTGCGGGCACACCCGGGATGGAATCCCCAATCCTTCCCCGTCTTTCCAAACTCTGAAGCTAAAAAGTAATCTGATTCTGTGAAGTGGTCAATTTCGTCAACATGAAGGACTGACCCCAACACCCAAGAACTTTCTGAGGCCGTTGAGAACTGGAGAAACATTGGACCGTCTCTACTAAAGAGGACAGACCTAGATGTCCTCCACCTTCTCGGCAGCCACGGTACATCTCGCAGCAGCGATTACCCCAGACTGTGACAGCAGGCATCACCCTAGCTCTGTCCCTGAGGACAGTCTTAGTTTTATCTGGGGGCTGCACGAGGATCCGAAAGAAATGAGTGGGCGTCTGCGTCCTGACTCCTTCATTGATAGCCCCCAGAATTTTGCTTCTTTCTTGGTCCTGGAGCCCCTGCTGCGCGGGTCAGGAGATGCCCTGGGACCACCAGCGGCCCCATGGATGCCCCCAACCCTCTGTGTTTGCACAGAGCTCACACCCCTAATGTGCCCGCCCCCGGCATGTGGGACACAGGCTCTCACCAACAGCTTAAACCAGAGGGAGCCCAGTGGATTCTCTGTTGCAACTTTATCTACTTGATATTTTCTATCTGACCATCTATTTGTTTCTCATGATCCTTTTTTAATCACAGAAAATTTCAGATGCAATAACAGTGAGAAAAGCATGGGAACCCCCCATGGGCACATCACACAGCCCCAAGAGCTACCAACTGGCTGAACTTTTCCCACCCATATCTCCAGAAGGGGCATGTTAATTTGTTTTTTAGACAAAATCACCATACCTTCACTGGGATGAACTGAACCGTGCCCCACAAAATTCACGTGTTGAAGCCCAATGTGGCAATATTTGGAGAAGGAGTCTTGCGGAGGGTAGTTAAGGTTAAATGAGGTGATGAGGGTGGGACTCTGATTCAGCAAGACTGATGTCTTTATAAGAAGAAGGGACACCAGGGACTTCTATCTCCTTCTCCTTGAGCACAAAGTAAGGCCATGTGAAGACACAAAGAGAAGGAGGCCGTCTGCAAGCCCAGAAGAGAGCTCTCACGGGAAACCAAGATAAATTTCTCTAGTTGAAGCCGTCCAGCCTGTGGTATTTTGTTATGGCCGCCTGGGTAGACTAGGACAATTACCATATCTAAAAAAGGTTAATATTAATTTATTCATATCACAAAATGACAAATTTTAAAGGGAGCTGACCAGCTCTGATTGAATTTGGTAGACCTTAGGAGTAATTTAAGACGTGTCATAGAGGCTAAATACACAAGTCCATCTGCCCTGCCGAGGTACAGCAGCTGATGCAACTTTTCAAACAGGTGTTTGTTCTTTGTATGAATAAGAACAATAGTCCACACATTAACAGACTTAAGAGACAGGCTCCCTCTTCCCAGAAAACCTCCCTAATTAAACAAGAGATTCTCATTGCCTTGAGGTTCTTTTCTCGAGCTTGCCCGGGTGTGTCCCTCTGACAGGTGGGTCACTGGATTGACAACTTAGGCCAAGAGGCAGCATGAGGGGGGCGGGGGATACAGAACACCTGGGAAATTTCCCAGCTGGGTGTTACCTGGGGGCTAACTGATAAGTAGCTCTATCACGTTAAGCCTTTACTACGAGCAGAGGAACAAGAGGACTGAGGACTATATCCCATGGAAGGGCCCTTGAACATGGCGCTCTCTGGCTCCTGGATGCCTGTCCCTACCTGGCCAGGCTGGAGGACCCGCCATGGGAAAGACACACAGGCCCGCCCCCCTCTCCCTGCCTGCACACACCTGTGGGCGTCCTCGCCGTGAACTCGGAGTCGAAGTGGAAGGTGTCCTCTGGCCTGCCCACCGCCGGCTTGAAGGGCGGCTTGATCTCCTTCCTGTACAGCTTCTGCATGGACAGCAAGACAGGGCGCTGAGGGCCAGCAGGGAGAATGCGGGCGGGAAACCCATCTGTGCCACCTGCCAATCAGGTGCTAGCACACGGCAGCCCCTCCCAGAGCTCTGACACGTTCAGTAACACACATAAAATATGATGTCTGTTGTATACAACATAGAATATAGTTACATAGTTTATACAGAGACATAAAAGCCATAGCTCGAGGGAAAAGGGGCTGGGGACATCTAAGTATTCTTGATTTTAGGGCAATGGTTTTCAACCTCTTTTGGGCAGTAGAATCTTCTTCTTCAAGTAAAATCTGACAGGACAGCTATGCCCTGCCCCACCCCCAGGTAACAGCAGGAAGAGTCCTGCTCCTTGGCAAGTGCTTCCCACACCGGCGATCTCGGAGGCAGCACCCGGGACCCTGCTCTGCGGGGACACAGACCCCATCCAGGTCCTTCCTCACCCACGCCCCAATGCCTGTGCACCTCCCTGGGGCACCTACTCCGGCTGCCACCAAATTTGGGCGTCCAGACCCCTCTGCTCAAGTCGAGGGGCTGCGTCAGGCTCTTGGGTTTAGTTACACATTTTTGTGCACTTTAAGGGCCTGCCGAGCACCAGCCAGAGAACTGGCCACATGTGGCGCTGCCTTTGGTGGGATGCAGAGGCCACACCCTCACGTGCACTGTTCCAAGCCTCGCAGGCCCAGCAAGGACCCTTCTGCTGGAAGGGGTCCTGATCCAGGACTGTTTCCCGGCTGGAAACACCAGGCTCAGGCACTTTTTGGAGCTCCTGTTTCACCAGGTCTGGACTCAGGACGCGCCCCCGCCCCCGCCCCCGGTCGGGGGAGTCTGGAAATGGAGCCAGTGACTTGTGGAGATCCGCTCTCAATCTTTCAATAACACAGTAAAGCATATTTTGTCACCCAAGTTTCCAGACGAGGAAATAGGCTAAGATTAGGTAAGACTCCCTCCAGGGTCAAGGGCGACGAAGGAGCAGACGGGACGAGGGCCTGGGTCTCCAGACTCTTCCCATCCCAGGGGAGACCCCGCCCGGAGCACACCCTTCCAGAAGGCGCCGTCAAACAGCTGCACTGACCGGTGGCCGCTGGGCTCCCCCCCAGGGCTCAGAGCAGCCGCGGCTGCAGGCACACATGTGGAGCTGGGTGGGGGCGCAGTGCACTTGGGAGCCACCGGAGGAGAAAAAAACGAGTTACTTCAGTGGAGCATTATTCGGTCATTTCCTGCCCTGGGTGAAGAGATGTCATTACGAATTGAGTTACTCTATAAACCCTTTCCAGATAGGAGGATGCCTTCCACGCGGACACACCAGTAGGGAGGGAATGCACCTCCCTGATGCATGCACTTCTCAGGGGAAGTCTAATAAGCAGGGGTGAGCTCAGCACCCCGATTCAAATGCTGCCCAGCCTGGCCTGCGGGGCTCAGCTCTCCCCTCCCACCAGCGATATTTGAGCTGGGTTATTAAATAAATATCTGTCCTGATCCAGTAAAAATCACATCCTCATCCCTCTGCCTTCACGAGTCCTCCTGTAACTTCCCAGAGAAGGGGGAGGGACAGGGGAATCTCCACCGCAGCAGGACTCCTGCTTCTACGTCGAGGGGGGATTTGTTTACAGGAGAGATTTCCATTATAAAAACACACGTGTGGCTGCCAGAGGTGGGGTGGGGCTTGGGAGAGTTTGGGGAGGGGGGTTGGAGCGGCTGAAATGGACCCAATGAAAGGAAGAGGATCGAAAGGTGCAAATTTTCGGTTACAAAATAAATAAGTCCTGGGGATGCACGGGACAGCCTGGTGGCTACAGTTCGTAAGACCGTGCTGCAAGTTCACAGGAAAAAAACCTCTTATAAGTGTGCGGTGATAGATTTTAAGTAGACTTATTGGGGTGATCACTTCACAATGCAAAGATCAAATCATTATGTTGTACACTTGAACCTAACGTGATGGTTTTTTAATTTATTTTTTTACTTTTAATTTTTCTTTTTCAAACAGTTTATTTGTTGTTTAGCTTACAAATGACCAAGTTTTTTTAGGGGGGGTTGTTTTTTGTTTTTTACAGCCCACGCTGTCTCTTTTTCTAAAATTTAATTAATTTATTTATACAGCAGTTCTTATTAGTTATCTATTTTATACCTATTAGTGTATACATGTCAATCCCAATCTCCCAGTTCATCCCACCGCCCGCTTTCCCCCCTTGATGTCCATGTTTGTTCTCTACATCTGTATCTCTATTTCTGCCTTGCAAACCGTGAACCTAACATAATGTTATATGTCAACTGTATCTCAATACACACACACACACACACACACACACACACACACACACACACACAGAACTGCTTGTCATTTCATGCAAATGAGAGACATTTTGCATCTGAAGGCTGAAGCTCATACATTTCAGTTCCTCTCCCCACCCCAACTCCCAGGCCGATCCTTCTACTTGCCTCCATTGACTGCAGCTCACTGGTCCTGGCTGGGAGGCTGACCCCTTGGGAGGAGACGCAGCCCCTGACTTCCAAGTCCTCAGCCATAAGGAGAAGAGTTCGTCGGAATCAGACTGTCCCCTGGCCGTGAGCTGCTGTGGACTTGGTTTGGGTGGAGAGCATTGCACCCTTTTAACTGAGGTATCTAGTGATGACTCGGGAAGCAAGAGAGGACGTGGTACCCGGGGTTCCCCGCCCAGGACGGTGCTCGGCTCACGCTTGCCCCACCCTGCCCCGTGCAGAATCCCAACTCCAGACGCCCACCCAGTCCCAGAACCCGGTGTGCAGCGTGTACAACCCCTGGCTTCACATGGCAATGTGTGCAAGCACATGTCTGTGTTTCCTTGCATTTTCCAAACCGCCTCTGTAAGCCTATGCATCAGCTACGGAGAGCCTGACTGACCCGAGGGACAGCGTGGAAGAAAGCTTCCCAAGGCTTGCAGGAGGGCAGCAGGAAGTCCTCTCGAAGACCCCTCTTCACCCCGACACTGGTCCCTGCAGAGACAGAGCCTGTGAGCGTAATCTGCCCACCGGCCCCCAGACCTCCACCCTCTCTGTCTCCGGCGGTTGCTGTGGTTTCATCCTGGTTTCAAGTTGGCAGCAAAGAGCTGTGTAGGCCACCCGGGGTGTTTGGTCACCCTGCCCTTTGGATACACCCTTGTGTTTGCTGCAGTCTTAGAGGCCTGTCAATGTCTTCCTGTTACTGGATAAACATTTTGGAAAGTGCTAATATGTGTTATTCTTATACGTGTTTTTTCTTTCTTTCCAGGTGTCCAAACCTAGGAGTGGGTTTGAGGATTTAGGGAAAGGTGACCTTGCTTCTCATTCTGTAATGTCCGCTGCTGTGCAGGGGGTGAAATGGAGAACGAACAGGCAGATCCATTTTGTGGACTTTGAGCTTGACGAGATGCAGCGGAGTTCTGACCGAGATTCCCCTTTCTGAGCCTCTGGAACAATGTACCCCACACTGATGGAAAGAAAGTGGGATCTCATGACCAAGTTCACCAGGCATCACTTTAAGTCATGGCATTTGTCCCAGGATCTCAGGATGAGGATCTCAAGTTGCAAGTTGTAGCAACGCTGGAACGGATTTCACGTCGCACATGTACAGGCTGGGATGCTCTTTGCAGGTGCATCGGAATTCTACTTATACCTAAAAGGCCTTCAGGTGACTAGGGAAGGAGAGAGGGAGCAAAATAAAAATAGCAACTGAAGAGATAATGAAGAGAAGACTGATTCTAGTTCGGGGTCACAGACCTAACGTCTGTTTTCTGCCAGCACTTTTGGTTCCGGGCATTTCAAAATCAACATGCTCCAATCAGGCAAAGGGCACCGTTAGAGATGATTCCTGAAATAGCAACGCAGAAATGACGCAGATCCAGATGCAGAGTGACGGCAGGACAGGAGGAGGAACACGAAGAATTTCAATGACTGCAGCATGCCGTGGGCGGATCTGGGGCGTCTGGTCCACGAGGTGCAGAGCTCTGCTTCCACTGGTGACCCCACCGTGAGCTGCTCCAACCCCAGTATCCGGATTTACAAAACCCCTGAGCCAAAGGGCGATTAAGTCTTTGAACAGACACCTGTCGGCTCCTTGGAAGGGTGAGTTCTCCTGGTGTACTTAACATGGAAGTAGATTGACAGCAATCTTCCAGTGGGCCGTGGAAGGGGCCCACGCACGGTGAGATGCCAAGCAGCAGCGGGTAGCTCCTGGGACCCAAACCGGAGGGGTCCCCCGCTCTGCGGCCCGGAGCTCCACTCTCCTCCTGCCAGCCCACACAGCCGGCGATCTGGGGGCTCTGCACACGATACCAGGTCGCCTAGGGATGGTGCGCACTCCTCTCTCAGTTCCCCCCGGGGAATCCCTCCCATTTCACACCCGCCAACCGGTGATGTGCTTGGAAGGGTTTCAGAAAGTAAAACGAACAGCACAAACACACTCCCAGCGTTAATAAAAGTGACTGGAAGAATGAGTCGTCAGTTACAGGGCGGGCCTTGGCTGTAGAAGCGTTATTCCCGCTGTGAGGGGAGCCCGGCTCACGGGACCCGAGGTGATTAACTTTGACGAAGCTTATTTGGGGTCTGTGCTCATTTTTGTGTTCTCGGCACTGCTCCAGCCACAGGGGAAAAGTCAACGCAGCTTCTGTGCCCGACCCTCCCATCACCGGCTGCAGAGGCTTTCAGTCTATAACTAACTTGTAATTGTTCATTTCTCCTATCGCAGGGAGCGAGCTTTCAGGGAGGATGCCTCCTGGGCAGGTGCTAATTGCTAGGCTCTGAGGACAAGGTGATGGCAGAGCAGGACAAACGGGGCAGTGCCCCCCCACGTGCAGTGTCCCTGGACTCACTCTGCCCCAGCAGGAAACCCGAACACCCCAGGGAGAAGCGCTGGACGACAGGTATTTACTTAAAAAACCCAGAAACTTCTGCTGGCAGTTCTGGGTCACAGAAGGAAGCAGAGGTGAAGTCATATCCTTGTATGTCCCAAGCTGGATCCTGAGGCCGGCTCTGGGGTAGAGTCGAATAGTCAAGGAGATGCCTTGTCACGGTCACGCTGAGCATCTGCCTGGCAGTGGGAAGGCCCGTTGGTACTAACGGCTTTTGCAAATGCATCTCCCTCCCCTGTGGTTTCCAGTTATCTAAGCTGCCGAAAGCAGAGCGAGCACATCTGGACAAATCTATCCCGTGCACGTCCTTCTAAAGCCGGGGCTGGTCGCTGGCCAGGACCCAGCGGCCCCTACGGGGCTGACCAGCTTGTGCCGGGGCTGGAGGGGAGGACAGCTCATCGCCCCAGGAAGGGCCCGAGCGGCTGGAGCAAGGCTGCGGTCCCAGGAGATCTTTGCTGCCCCCTCCCCCGCTCCCCCCTTGTCAATCCTCCTCAAATCTCTGTGGCGTCACCCGCTCCCAGACGGGACAGCCCCACCGCACGCCTCTTCCGCGGCTGGCTGACGGCACGCCTGCACCCCCGGACTTGAAGCAGCTTGAGGACACCTGTGTCTTTGCATCGTTATGTCCCAGACACCTGCTCACCTTGACACGCGCGAGCCCCAAGTATTCATTAAATACACCAATGCCCACAAAAGTGGTCTCAGAGTGCTCCCTATCTCTGGCTGCTTCATCCAGAGCGAGGGATGCAATGAGGTCTTTCCACGCCTCTGGCCCTGCCTGGCCATCCTCGGGGAAACATGGAAACGACAGTAGGTAAGGCTGTCCGAGTGCATCAGAAGGGCCTCTCTCAAAAACCAAACCAAACCAACACGAAATGAAACGAAACGCTAAAAGCAACGGAAGAAACTTCCCAACCTAACTCCAGCCCGATCGCTCTGACGTGACGCAGAAGTGCCGCCTTCTTGGTACAGGAAGCCAGGGGCTTTGCGCCGACCACAGAGCCAGGCCCAGCCGTGCACCAGGGCTGCTCTAAATGGCCGGGCGCCTCAGCTCGTGCTCAGAGCTCACGCAGACCTGGGCTTTCTGGAACGCACGGGAACCCGGCCTGCAGTGTTCTAGGGCCACTGCGCTGTGAAAATCCCACGCACCTCACGAAGCTGACTTGGATCCCCCCGTGACAAGCCCCTTCTTCGGCGCCGTCCTGGGGTGAGCATCTCCCCAGCACCTGCCCACGGCCCCCCTTCCAGCCAGGCTCTAGTGTTGAGCGGTGTGGCCGCCGGGACCCCCTCCTTCCC
Source organism: Phocoena phocoena (assembly GCF_963924675.1). Classification (NCBI taxonomy): domain Eukaryota; kingdom Metazoa; phylum Chordata; class Mammalia; order Artiodactyla; family Phocoenidae; genus Phocoena; species Phocoena phocoena. The sequence goes on along the minus strand of NC_089230.1, from coordinate 2,753,241 downwards.
CTTCTGTGCTGGTCCCTTCCCACTGCAGCCCCTGCCCCAGCGATGCTGTCCCTATTTCCCAGGCGCCTCACGTCACCAGAGAGTCACCAGGTTTCTCTCTACTCTTACCTCTGAAACCGAGTCTAAGTGTGTGCACATATTCTATCACCGGCATCTAAAAGTAGGTTAGCAAACTGCCCCTACTGCCAGTCGGAGTGCTTCCTGGGCTGAGGTGGAGAGCGGAGGAGAGGCTGTAGGGGTGAGGCTGGGAAGCTCGGCGAGCAGCGGGTTTTACGTGCCGTTTGTGCGAAAATGTCCCCAGAGGTGAGACCTGGGGCGGGGCCTGCCCACCCACTGGAGCCGAGGTGCCACCCCTTCCCGAGGCTCGCGGACACCCCACACTCTGCGGGGAGGGGACGGGCAGACACGGGCACTGCCCCCTGCAGCATAGAGACTTTCACTTCGTAAACATTCTGGTCAAATCCTAGCTCAGGAAAAGAAAACCCCAAAGCTAAGAGCCGTGCGTACCCAGTGGGAAAGGACCAAGGACCTGCTCCCAGAGGAGGCCTGCCGCCTCCAGACGGGGAGCCTGGCCCGGTGGTCGGCTGGCGCCCCGGGAGCCGCCCGCCCTGACCCTCCCCCGCAGAGCCAGCAGCCGGGCGCCGGGGAGGTGAGAGTCGGGAACTTCTGAGCCGGCGTCCAGCTCCACACGGCGTCCAGTTGGGCGGCTGGGAGCGCTGGACCCGGGGGTCCTCCCTGGCGGGGCGGGGGGGGCGCAGTCCACATCCATCCGGCAGTGCAGAGCCGGTGACGTCCCCTGACTCTGACCCGACCTGCCCAGGCCCCCGAACTCTCCCCAGCAGGCCTGACTGATGGATTTGTCTGGACACCTGACCCGGCTCAGCAAGAATCCTGGTCGGCGGGTTTAGCCGGAGGCCCCTTACCCTGGTGCCTCCTCTTGGTCCCTTTCTGGCCCCTGACACGCCCCCTCCTTCCTTGTTGCATTCGGAGTTGAGCCCCATCTCTCTCCTGACGGCTGGACCCCCTACCCCCCTGCAGTGGTCCCCACGCCATCTCGACAGCCCCCTGAGTGAAGTCTTCTTTATGTCTTTAACAAGCGTCCCGAATGGCTTTGTCTTTTCTGGTCTGGATAATGTTTTTCTGCAGCAACATCTACAGGACTGCTGAGTGCGGGCGTGATCCTGTTTAGAGGCAGGAAGCAGTACCGAATCTGGGCGCCCAGAGGCCCCAAACTGAAAGCTCTGTGCAGCCCGGGAGCGGCCGAGGGGCCCCTTCAGCCTTCTGCTGGGCCCAGGGTGGCCTCTGCTCTGCCCTCAGGGAGGTGGCCCGGCTGCAGGGCCACTGAGGCCGGCCGGTCTCTGACAGGGAAAGTGTGGAAGGGGCTCCAGGCCTGGAGCCGCCGGGAAGGGGTGGCGGTCCCTGGTCTGCGCCGGGGAAATGCCTGCGCGTTCAGAATCCCCCGAGGGAGCGCGCGCCCCCAGGTGACGGGTCTACACTGACCTCGGGTTTGTACCCAGCAGCTGCCGACTCCCCTGCCCCACCTCCCTGTGCTTTCTGTGCAGTCGGGACCCTGGCCTGCAACTTACGTTCCAGTCGATGGTGACAAAGAAAGGGTGGCGCTTGATCTCCTCCACGCCGTCCAGGCCAGCACCTGCCGTGACCACAGAGCAGAGATGAGCATCAGAGCAAACCCGTGACTGCAGTTCTGACGCAGCAGGGAGGGGGCTGGGGTCCTGACGCCCTCCAGGGGGAAGGAGCCCCCAGCTGCGACCTCTCCTGCCAGCTGCCCCCTCACAGCCCACAGAGGCCACCACTCAGCCCTGCAGAGCTGTGACCAGGTGAGGTGGCAGAGAGGGGGGCGGGCAGGCTAGAACCTCCTGCCGCAGGTGCGGGGATGCCCGGGCATCCGGGCAAGGAAGTGGAGGCCCATCCCATCCCAGTCTCCACTAGAGCCAGCATCAGGCCGGGCCTTCCAGAGGATGAGAAAGGATGAGAAAACGCCGGTGAGGGCAGGGTGGAGGCTACGGCACAGAGAGCCTTATAAGGCTGCTCTGGGGCTTACAGGGAAGGGGAAGGAAGCCAGGGCCCGGAGAGGCCTTTTCTAGCAGGACGAGAACCTGGAGAGAGACGGAGGTGGCCTGTGTCCACCCGGGCCTGCGCGAGACAGAGGTTTCTTGTCACCTGGACACTGTGTACAAACAGTGCTGCTTCGCCGGCTCCTTCTGCCTGATCTCTCCCTGCCTTGTTGCTTATGTGAAATCCTGAGCCCCAAGGGAGGAGGGATGGGTGAGGGCGTGCAGAGGACTTCGGACACCTAATGGTAGACACGTGTCGTCACGCACTTGCTGAAGCCCGTAGCTGCCCCTCCCAGAGTGAACCCTGATGTGAATCGCGGCTTCCGGGTGGTAACGACGTGCCGATACTGCTTCACCACTTCTAACAAGCGCGTCAAATCAGCAAGCGCTGACGCCAGGGGACGCTGCGTGCAGCGGGTGACGGAGCATGTGGGACTCGCTGTACCTTCTCTTCCATTTTTTCTGCAAACTTAAAATGGCTCTAAAAATAAGTCTATTAATTAAAAAAAAAAACCCAAAACAAAATTCAAACAGCCAAGCCCTAAGGCCCCATGAGGTCTGCGTTCTCTCCAGGATGGGAAGGTGAGTCAGGGAGGGGCCGGGAAGCAGCGCAGATGCGGGAAGGGGTAGCAGGCAGCCTCGGGCCGGGCGACTCCTGCTCCCGCTTTGTCTGGGGAAACAGGTCCTGCGTCTCAATCGACCAGGTCGTGCGTGAGGCCCACACAGGCTTCCCGGTTCTGCACCCCGAGCGCTGGGGCCCAGCCCCGCCCCGTTCAGAGGCTCGGCCCGCGTCTGCCCCACTAGGCTGAGCCGCCCCCCTCATCCCCGGGAGGGAGGCAGGCGGCTGGGAGGCTGGAAGCAGGAAGGTATGGAGGACAGCGCGAGGCCCCCCGAGCCGCCGTGGTCACCGTGGAGCCCCTCGCCCGGCCTCGCCGTCCAGCCTGAGAAGCGGGAGGACTCTCCCCCCGGATGCCGGGGGTCCCGGGAGACACAGCCCGCTGTGGGCTCATGGCTTCCTGTTGTCATCTCCGGCCCTGTTTCCTGGTCAAAGCCGCGACATGGGCAGAAAAGGAGGCGCGAAGCTGCCCGTGGCATCAGGGTCGCCTCTAGGTGGACGAGGGCCCAGCTAGCTCCCACTCCCTGGGGAAGCCTGGCCAGGGCAGCACCCTGGGAAAGAGGAGCCCCTGGCCTTGTCACCACGCTGGACTCCGGTGACCTGGTGATGGTCACTTTGGTACGCAAATGGACGAACAAGGGGAGGAAGCTGTCAGACCCGGAATTTCCCCCTCTAGGGACACGGGGAAGTGCCGCGGGGCAGACACATCACAGACGTTCTCCTGCTAAATGCCACGAACACCCAGTGCCTTGGACACCATCCCTACTCTCTAGATAAGGAACCAGCCTGAAGGAGGCTGGGTAACGTGCCCAGGACCAAACCGGAGTTTAGGAGCAGAACTGGAAGACAGATTCCGCTCCCCGCCCCTGAACCCCACCCCGATGTGTGTATCCAATTTGGCCTTTCTCCTGAGACATTAGGATATAATAAGAAATACATATTTTGGTCTTTGTCTCGGGCTCCTGGCCAGAGCTCTTAAGATGCTCGTAATTTCCTGAGTGGTAAGAATGATGGAAGCATCTCCTGTTTTTTTTTTTTTTTTTTTTTTTGCGGTACGCGGGCCTCTCACTGCTGTGGCCTCTCCTGTTGCGGAGCACAGGCTCCGGATGCGCAGGCTCAGCGGCCATGGCTCACGGGTCCAGCTGCTCCGCAGTATGTGGGATCTTCCTGGACCGGGGCATGAACCCATGTCCCCTGCAACGGCAGGCGGACTCTCAACCACTGCACCACCAGGGAAGCCCGCATCTCCTGTTTTGATGTCTGGCTTTGGTCACTGGCTCCTGGAATGGCTCCAGGAGTGAAAGAGGCATCTCTTGTCATTCATAATAAGCCCCTCTCAACCACCCCTTAATTTGTCTTAATGAGGTGACTTGTGGAAAGACCCTACAGATGGAGCCAACCCTGTGACGAGGCTTGGAACTTTCATCCACCTCTGACGAACTCGCCCACATGCCCCAACTGCAGGGAGCAGAGAAGGGCTGAGACGGAGTCCAGTCGCCAACGGCCAGTGATTGAATCAATCACACCTACATAATGGAACCTCCAACAAAACCTGAAAACCACGGTTAGGGGAGTTTCTGGGCTGGTGAACAACCAGGAGGGTGGCTCCCCCCAAACCCCAAAGGGACAGAAGCGGCTGGGCTGGGGACCCTTCTGGACCTCGCCCTATGCACCTCTTCATCTGGCGGTTCATCTGATCTTGTAGAACATCCTTTGTAATACATTGGTAACAGTAACTCACTAAAGCGCTTTCCTGAGTTCTGTGATCTGTTCTCGTGAATTATCACAGCTGAGGAGGGGGTCTTGGGAACCCTGGGTTTACAGCTGGTGGGCCGGAAGCACATGGACAACCTGGCACTTGGGACTGGCATCGGAGATGGGGTGTCTGGTGGGAGTGACCCTGACCCTGGGGTCCGAGATAACTCTGGGTGGTCAGTGCCAGAACTGAGCTGAATCGTAGGACACACAGTCTGTGTCTGCAGAGAAGTGGAGAATCAGTTGGTGTGGAAAACCCCACACGTCTGGTGTCAGGAGTGTTGCTATGAGTAGAGAGAAAGAGTTTTATTGAGGACCTCACGCTGAAGACCCTCCGGATGTCCGTGTCCATCCCTTGCTGTGTAAACCCCTGACCTGAGTCCAGAGGTCTGGTCTCAGCCTGGGCATCCCCAGCTAGAGGCCCTCCACAGGTGCCCAGGCAGCTGCTGGAACAAGATGTCGAGAATGAACAGTCTGGCTTCGTGCCCACCTGCGTGCAGCCCTCCTTTGATGGAGACCAGAGCTCGGGACTGAAAAAGTCCTCTGGCCACGACGATTAAAGAGAAACGAAAAGCCGCCTCTGACTTGTACCTCCTCCCGCTCTTTTTGGTGAAGGCGGGTTGCGTTGCCAGAAGCTCTGTGGGTTAGTCGAAGGTGGGAGACTGGTGCTCACACGTTGAGCCCGGGGAGAGGCACCTGTACAGTGACTCACTGACTGTGTGACTTTGAAACATCGACTTTGCATTTTGTACCCACTGCACTTCATGCTCATTCGTCATTTGCAAGAATGCTCAGCAAGAATCAAAATGAAGTAAAACAGAGGAAATACAGGTGTTGGTGTGGCTACAGTTGTTTGCTGGTACCAGCTGGGCTGTCTCGGGCGCCTACTCAGAACATTTTAATCTGCGTCCTCGTTCTTCCACTGCAGTGAGATTTTGCACCACGTTCGTGCTTCGAGGCCTCAACAAACACTCGAGAGCGAATTAACACTTTGGTTATTACTCAAAAATTCCAGGTGTTCCAAAGAGGGGAAAACGTAAAAGAGAAAGAATTTCTGCACAGAGTTCTCTAAAGCCTTTGTCAACCTTCCTAGGGCACATGGGGTCATTATTTTGGATTCTAGTTCTATTTATCCTCTCCTGAAACATGTTAAAAGAGTCTACTTTGTGCTGGACAATTCCTTTTTGTTTAATACATTTGACAAACGGCAGCGAGCAGAGGTCCCAGCTGGGACAGTCCAGAGATTGTGTCTGTGTCTGTCTCTGAGTCTCGGCTGACTTGCTGTGGGGTCATCACCAAATGCACTCAAGGCTCACTCTGTCCCGAAGAGGAGGGCTCACGAAGAATTGACAAGAACAGGTACTTATGGACAGAAACATGGAGAATGGAAGAACAGCATTCTCTCTATGCAGTTTGGCGAGTCTCGATTAAGATCCCCAATGCCTGGCAAATATGCAGAAAGAGTTCACTGGGGCAGCAGATTCAAGAATTCATGCTTATTCTCTGGTGTAGGAACATTTAATTACTTTTGTTCCAATCGCTTTTGGGCTGTCTTCCCGAACCTCTGTATCTGGACCCCCGTCTCAATTTCTCCGCGTTGGTTGAGGGGTAGCTTTGCATCCCGCTGGAACTGTCTTCCACCGGCACGTGGCTATAAAACGCAGTGCTGTGCCTGAGGCTGGGACCTGTTCTATGGCCCTGGGTACCTGCAGCCCTTCCACCTCACATTTTTAACGAGCCGACCCCGTTCCTTTCCTCCTGGGCTTAATCATCAACGGGCTTCCACTTCCACAGTAAATCATCCCCCAAAGGTTTGGGGATTGGCCAAAAATGTTTTCCTTGAATCTTCCTGTCCACAGATAGCTTTGGGAAATGTTTAATCCCTGGACCCTTTGTGACTCTGTTGAAATATTTGTTTTTGTCGTTTGAGAGTCACACAGAGTCCCTCTCTAATTCTTTTGGGCATGTTCAGAATAAACTCACGTCTGGCTCTTTTCCTTGCATACTTTGTGCGGGTCTGGTCTACCGGACCCGCACACTCCTAAAGGCCAGTCCATAACCACCCAGTGTCTGAACACCAGGTCTGCTTTTTCACTTCTCAATCACTTATAGATCATCTACACACTTTTAGTCTTAAAGTATTGCCGGTCAGCTTGAAATTTCATTTACTGTTTAAAATCTTTGCTTGGCGTAGCTTGTGTCTTCTGTGACCTTCTGGCTGAGGCGGGGCCCTGGCAGCACCCTCAGGGCTGGCTTGAGACCACCAGCTCCAAGCCAGGGGCTGGGGCGTTCGCTCAGCCTTGACCAAGCCGTCAAAGGCTGGCCCTTTACAAGAGGTCACAGCAATGCCCGTGGGACTGGAATGAGATGGTTGGAGCCCAGAGCGGACTGTGTTTGAAGTCAGATCAGGAGAGCACACCCTCTGGAGATCGAGTCTGGAACAGAAAATGGAAACACGAAAAACAGAAGTCCTGGGCGAGTGGACGGGCCCTGCCCACACGTGTTCTCCGGTCACCAGCGGCAGTTTACCGGCTGCGCTGTTTTATGCTCACGGGCACGTCTAACGCCTTTCTAACCTCTGCCCCGTGTGCCCCCAGGAGTCCAGCATGTCCAGGACTTAAGTTACAGATGGTCACAGGGGTGAGCTAGAGACGCCCCAAGAGGGTCTTTCTCTAATTCACGACTAGAACGATCGATCCTCTGAGAAACAAGACTGCCGCGCTCCGCCTGCTGCGTCCTTACGAGGGTCCCGACCGGGGGACGTCGCAGCCCCGGCCTGGCCCAGGCCGCTCCGCCTGCCCTGCCCTCTCAGCCCCCCACCCAGGCCGCCTGGAGGGCACGCGTGCTCTCACGTGCTAGTCTTCTCCGCTTCTGCAACTGCGCCTGTGACATTCTCGGGCCTAGAACTCACGCCCCCGACTGCCCCCTCCCCAGCACACGCACAAGCCTGCAGATGCCGCCCAAGGTCCCAGGCAGCCCTGCTGGGCGGGCATTTTGCTCCTGCTTCCATCAAGGGTGAAACCCAAACAATCCAGTTTTCCAGCTGCTGGGTCCACACGCCACCGTGGTGGAAATAAACTCAAATTTGACTCCATTTTTGACAAGAGTAAAATCTCTCCACTCACGGCACGGAAAACCACCCGTTCCCTCCCTCCCCTCCACTGACCGCTCAGCCCTGCCAGGCCCGGCCTGGGTGGGGGCCTGTCTGCCTTCTCTATCTGTCTGTCCCTCCAGCACCACCCTGGCCCTGCCCCCGCCCCTCAGCCCTGGCGTCCTGCCCGGAGGAGGGGGCTCCCTCTGGCTGGCTCCTCAGGTGTCTCAGGTCTGCAGGGGAAAGGCGGGGGGATCTCTACCCGAGATTTCTGGCCTCTTTGCCCACACGGCTGGGTTTCCCACGCGGCAGCATCCTCTACCTGTGTGTCACCAGCACCTGCCACAGGTGCATGGGGCACCTCACTGAGCAGTGCACACTGCAGTCAGCAGTGGGCTGGAGACTTAGACTCGGACTCTTTGGGTGAGGGCAATGCATCTTAAGGGGACAACGGGGGGGAAACGCCAGCTCTAGCCTCGGCAGCCATGCTGCCCTGGGCAGGTGATCTGGGGCGAGGACCTCGGTCTCGTCACCTGCCGAGCGTGTGACATCAAGTGGAAGAACCTCTGCCATTTCTTCCACTGCAGATGCTGTGGACACCCTCTCGGAGGCGCTGAACTGGGATCCTCCAAATCCAGACGGACACCCTCTCGGAGGCGCTGAACGGGGATCCTCCAAATCCAGACGGTGAAGTCCTAAGCCCAGAACCTCAGCATGTGACCTTACTTGGAAATGAGGTCCTCGCAGATGTGATTAGAGAGGATGAGGTCACACTGGGGCAGGGTGGCCCCGGATCCAATATGACCGCTGTCCTGATCAAGAGGGGAAATTTGGACAGACAGGTCTCTTCAACAGTTCAAGTGTCAAGAGACAGAGATCTGGGCTGATTTGAAGGTAATGTGGTTAAACCACAGATCTACGTGAGGAACCGGGGTTTGGGTGAGGCCTTCTGATATTGACGAACTCCCCAAATGGCCAGCGGACTTTTTGGGGGGGAGTCAAGAACAAGGCTCAAGGCAATCAGAGGGGGAAGAGTCCCAGCCTCCTAGTCTAGCTCCCTGTGCAGACCACGATTAATCTACTCGACATAGTTTCCACCTTAAGGCTAAAGATTTTCAGGCAATTAAATTTAGTAGCTGACCCGGGTCCAGCTGGGTGAGTAACAATTCCGACTATAATTTCTTTTTATGTGAGTCTGGACATCTTGGATATGAAATACTGCTGCAGGATGGTCCATAACTCCTGGAAGGCTTTATGATAATTCACTTTAGAAATTATCTGAAGGGCAATCTTTGGCCGTGGATGGGCCATTTTCCATGCTTCTGTGGGCTCCACTGGGCTAGTATCTTTTTTCTTTTTTGCGGTACGCGGGCCTCTCACTGCTGTGGCCTCTCCCGCTGTGGAGCACAGGCTCCGGACGCGCAGGCTCAGCGCCCATGGCTCACGGGCCCAGCCGCTCCGCGGCGTGTGGGATCTTCCCGGACCGGGGCACGAACCCGCGTCCCCTGCATCGGCAGGCAGACTCTCAACCACTGCGCCACCAGGGAAGTCCTATCTCTGCTTTTTTATGCATTTATTTGTCAAACACCCTAGAGTGTTTCCTACGTGTCAGGCACTGGTCCAGCTCTTTACGTCTTCCTAACAACCCTCTGAAGAGGTTCTGCTATCACCCTCGGTGCACAGGGCGGGAAAGCAGGCACAGAGAGGGGCAGCCATCTGCTCAAGGTCGCCCAGCAAGTAACTGCTCGGGGGGTGGGTCCCCGCCCCTCTGCTTGGTGCTGCCACTCAGGGCTCCTCGCTAGCTCCCTCCCCGGCTTACGTCTGTGCTCCCTCCACGTTCCAGCAGGCCCCCCGGCTCCTGTCCCTTGAGGTCTTCCCCCGCTCTTTCTCATGGCAGCCGAGGCGTGTTTGTGTGCCCCATCTTTTACCATCCTAGAGGCCCCATGAGAACGAGGGCCACAGTTTTGCTCCACTGTTTCCCCAGCGCCAGAGCCTGGAAAGTATCAGGGAACCGGTGAAGGTGTGTGTGTTTCTGGGTCACATATACATCGTCCCTCTCCTTCCTAATTAAAGGGCCCTTAGTATCTGCCGACAGGAAGGCAGGCCAGGCCCCAAGCCCCCGACGAGTCCACACTCTTGCCATCTGCCCGTCTGGGCAGCTCCGAGGCCAAGGATGGGTTCCTGCACCACACAGGAGTCTCTGAATATCCCGTGTTTCTCTCAAAACCAAATTTTACAAAACTAGGCTTTTCATCATAAAACGAGTGTGTGTTATTGATGAAAGAATCAAACTATTGACGTGTCTGGGGTGAAAGGAAAAGCTCACCTCCCCACCCGGCCCTCCACACTCGCTGCTAACAGCTACTCGTGTGTTTCCAGAAATTTTCTTTGCTCACCTCTCTCCCTCTCTTCTAAAAATAGGATCATTCTGGACATTTGCTATTTTTCCTTAACTCTTCATTTCTGGCTGAGACGCATCTCTGAGCTAGTGGTGCAGACCTGCCTCACCTCCCGGGTAGATGGACCCCGCTTCCCTGAACCATCCGTCGGTGGTGGGAACGCGGGCTCCTTTCTTCCCCTCCTTCCTGCACTAACAACATCCCGTATGTCTCTGGGTACTTGTGCGACTACGTCCTAGGAAACATCCCAGAAGTGGAATTACTTGGATGAAGAGTACGTGCTTTACTTCGACAGACATTTTCAACTGATGTATGGAAAGATCGGGGCAAAAGCACCCCCTGCCGAGGGTTCCTCTGTCCTCACACCTCACCACAATGGATGGTTCCAGACATGGGCCGCCATGCCGGACCGAGAGGCTAAAATGGTCCAGAACACTTCTACAGTTAGGAAGAGGGCACAGCCACTGTGGAAGATGGTCAGGTTGCTCCTCAATAAATTAAGAAGAGAATTACCACAGGATCCAGGAATTCCCGCTTCTGGAACTCAGGGTCTTGAAGAGCTATTTGCGCACCCACGTTCGTAGCAGCGTTATTTACAACAGCCAAAAGGTGGGTCAACCCAAATGTCCACGGGTGGAGGACGGACGAGCACAGTGTGGTATACCCGTTCCATGGAATATATTCAACTTAGAAACGAGGGAAATTCTGACATCTGCTACAATACGGATAAATCTGTGGACTTTATGCTAAGGGAAATAAGCCAGACACGAAAAACCAAATTCTGTATGCTTCCACCGACATGAGGCCCCAAGGGGAGTCAAAACACAGAGACGGAAAGCAGAAGGGTGGGGGTCAGGGGCTGGGGGAGTGCGAATGGGGGTTTCTTGTTTCATGGGGACAGAGCTTCGGTTCTGCAGGATGAAAAGGGTTCTGTGGACGCACGGTGTTGATGTTGCCCAACACTGCAAATGTACTTGACTCCTGAACTGTGCCCTTAAAAACTGGTTAAGACGATACACTTTTTGCTACGTGTGTTTTACCACAGTTGGAAAAGACAGGAGGGGGATACGATATCACAAAGAACTGTACAGGCACTCGCTGGTTAAAAAGTATAGCAATTATGAAAAGCGAGAAAAAAATTGCCCTGGCTATGGCCGCTTTACGACATAGGGAGGTCTTTAGGTAAAAACTGAAACCCTCACCTCATGCTTGGGTCTGATAAATACACCATCTTATTCCTCAAGACTGTGATTTTATGTATTATCTCCCTTGTGTTTTTCTAAATCTTGATACCTTTTGTCCAATTTTTCCACAGAAAGAAAATTCCATATAAAATGAAAACAAGTTGAGATTTTCACACAATTCATTAAATCCAATTACAGTGAAATTTCAGGGAGTTCGCTACAGGCGAAGGGAGAAGAATTATATCCTCAGCTCAAATTAAAGTAAAAAAGAATCAAGTTGTGAGCTAAAGATAGTTCGAGGGAGGGTGAGGGTTGAGACTTGGAGAGAAAAGGAGGGCGGAGGGCGAGAGACCCCCATATCCTATTTTACACGAAACACCGAGCCATTCTCCATCACTCCCATCAGAGAGTCAGTCAAACTGGGGGGGACTGTTTTTAATTAGTTACCTCCCAAAGGTGGATGGTCAGCCTGAGACCATCAGTACGGAGCCCCAGTATTCCCCCAGTTGCCTAAAAAGCAGGCATTTCTGAAACACCAGCGGGACGTGGTGCCCCAGACCTGCACAGTCCGTCAACCACAGGGACCAGAAGATGAGCTATGATGGGGCCGGTTTCCTAGGATGCATGATGAGGTGAGGGGGGCCCCGGGATCCCGGGGGCGTGGGGGTTACATGTGGGACCCTGTGCCCACAGAGCTGGGAGGCTCTGGTCAGGAGCCACCTCGTGCTCCCTTCACCATGAATGTGATGCCTGGAGCTGCAGCAGCTATTTTGTGATCGTAAGGCACCATGTGTGAGGATGAAAAGGCAATACACTAAGGCTGGTAAACGAAGAAGACAGACCTATTGGGCTTTTGAGAGCAATAGTTCAGCTGCCCAGCCAACGCTTACAACCCTCTACTGCAACACGGCTTGTAATATGAGAAGAATAAACTACAGTTTGAAACATTAAATTAGCTGGGTTAAATAATTTTAAATTATTTAAGAGTTCTTTACTTTGCAGCTAAAAGCAATTCTTAGGGATACACCTCTTTTCGTAAGTGAATCTAACATTTCTCCTTTTATCTACTTTGTAGTGTTGTGAGGATTTGAATGAGATAATAACTTTATTAGTGCAGAATTCCGTGCGTATCATTGTCATCCCGAGAGGAACCAGAGGCTCAGGAAGAGAAATGACTTATTTACCAGGTTTGTGAAAGAACCAATCAGCAGAGGACTGTGAGAGGCTGTGTGCCTGCCTTGCCCCTTGCCCAGCCCCCTGGCCTCTCAGTGCTGTACGGAGAGCCTGTGTCTACACTGGATGGGGGTAGAGCACCAGGAAGGAGTCACAGAATCAAAATAAAGGGGTAATTAACCCAAAGTAATTGTTGGGATCAAACATTAAAAGACTGATGATACCAGATGGGGATGGGGCTCTAGACTGGGCAGGCTCAGGGGTTCAGACAGGGGCAGAAACGATGTGCAAAGATGTTTACGTGCACTTTGAGGGTTCACAGCTCTGCAAACCGGATTCTGAGGCAGGTGTGTTCTAAATCGGGTTAAGATCTGCTGAGCTGAAAGACAAGCTGGCCTTAGACTAGCAGAGATCATTTCAGTGTCTCTCTTGAACTGATGGAGGCATTAACGAAAAGTAATCAATTAATTCATGATCCAAATCAGAACTGGGCAAACCATTATGATCTCTCTGTAACATTCAAGGACAAATTAGATGGGGTGGCTTTTCCACCCCATCGAATTAGATGGTTCTGTCTTTAGTTTACGGAGTTCTAAAGTGCCACCATTTTGTGTAAAAACGGTGACTGTTAGCTAACAATACTTGGGGCAGCGACCGTGTGTTTTTGAAATCCTCGGAGCTCGGACAACACGTGACAGAACTTGCCCCCCTGCGTCAGGGCCTTTTGCTGTCAGAGAACGTGGTGAAATGCGGGGCCAGACCAGAGCAGAGTGTGAGCATGTGGGCGGCCCGGGGCGGGCGCAGGGGTCTCAGGGAGCCTTACCCAGCCGGTTGCAGGGGTTCCGTTTGAAGAGGGCTCTCAGAAGACTCTGAGCCTCCACGCTGAGGAACTGCGGCATGCCCAGCTTGGCTCTGAAAAGCACAGTCGTATTTTCGGGTAAGAAGGATGAGCCCCAAAGGGAGCAGGGTTTTCTTCAGGGCTCAGCATTCACAGACAAATCCAATCACATCCACGTGACCCAGAGCAGCTGTTTACAACAGCTATATAATGATTCACTAAAAATAACAAGGCCACTAAAAATAAACAAGAATGATCCCACTAACATACAGAACATTTTAAATGGAAATTAACTATGGTTTCCAAGACAACAGCAAAAAGGCTTTGGAGAGATGCCAGCATGCTTGACATTTTAGGACTCTCCTCTTGGCTTGAGGAGACAGCTGGATTCTCTCCTCTGCCTCTGGTGTGGTCTGCGGCAACATCTGGGGAAGGAGGGCCTCGCAGGACCGCGCTTTGGGAACCACGTGTCCACAGTTTGCTGCTGCCCCTTCAGAAATGCTGTCACTCCCAACGACAGGTTACAAGTTCACACCTGGGATTTGCTGGAGGGAATTATTCTACAGCTTTAGGAAAAAAGGTCTTGTTCCCTCTTAAAATTAAAAGGAACAAAGGCCATCAAAAAGAAAAACACATAGTAGACTGTAGCTACACATGTCATCCATAGTGTAAGGTCACGTGATACAGGGAAACACCGTTTACATCCTCTCTACGGGTTGTCTTCCAAGAACTGCTCTCCTGTTTATATAATGATGTATCTACAAAACCGTAAGCTTTGCAGGTGCCTCCTGGTTTTATAAACGTTGCGTGTCCACCTGCAAGCAGAGTCTGAGAGAGCTGGTTGTGAGGCCAAGCACCTTCATGGATTCTCCTGCAGGTGCGGTGGGCCCAGCCTCTCACTGAGCAGGGAGACAGTAACTTGGAGCCTGCCTGATTCCAGGGCCACTTCCTCACCCTGTCCGCCCTCCGTCAGCTTCTCTCTCCCAGAGTTTTCCCTCTGACATCTCGCTCAGAGGAAGCCTGCTCTGATGAAGATGTTACGGCAAGGGACTTCCCTGGCGGTCCAGTGGCTAGGGCTCTGCGCTTCCACTGCAGGTGGCATGGGTTCGATCCCCGCTCAGGGAACTAAAATCCCGCATGCTGCGCAGCATGGCCAAAAAAATAAAATGATGTGGTTTTTTTGTTCGTTTTTTCTTTTGTTTGTTTTTTAAAAGCTATTACAGCAAGACTGGCTCTGGGTTTAGACTTCTTTCTAGGGTTCTAAGAGCAAAACCCATTTTTGTGTTAAAAGATTCTTCATGAGAATTAAGGAGAAAATTATGTTCGTACTCAGTGACTCGGGCCGTATGATTCCCGCTGACGTCAGGCAGGAGAGCTCAGGCACGTGCACGAACGGGTCAGCAGGCAGAGAAGGGAAGGCTCTCTCAGGAGCCCCTGCGGCCCTCTGCCCCCTGAACCTGCACTTTTGAAGGTCACCAACCATCATGTCTAAAGACCTTGCTGTTGGACAACTTAGGTGATTTTTACTGATGGAAAACTTTATCTTTGGTAGGAGATTTCATGAGAATCACTGAGAAATGCCACTGGCTTCACCCACTGACGTGAAAATGCCAAGAACGCTCATTACCGTGATTGCCCACTGAACAGTCCCGCTTTTGAAGACCGAAGCTCTCGATATCAGAAGGCGCTAACACGTACTGGGGTGGGTCCCAAGGTGGGTGTTTTACTCACTTGAGGATGAGGGCCATGGTCTCCTTCCTGTCCTTCCCCTGGAATGGCAGTGACCCCGTGAGCATCTCGAACTGCAGACCAACACAGAACAGAAGCAAGAGTTCAGAACCAACGAACTTCACAGTGGCGAGACCCAGACAGGCAAAATGCAGCCCAAGTTCACGTACCCATTCAAAATCTGGTCAGTTAAGTGCAGGCGCTGGCCTACATGCTTGGTGTACATCAGCGAACAGAACTGCATTGTGGACCTTGGCATTCAGTGGGGAGACTGATGGATGATGGACACAGTAAACGCTTCAGCTCTACGGCCGTGAGAAGGTGCTCAGTGCCATGGAGAGGGGGATGGGGGCCTGCAGCCCATGGCCACACACCTTCCACAGGGTCGACTGAAGACCCGTCCTTCTCTGGAGGGTGCCGTGGAGGGGCTGAGCGAGGAGGGGAGGACAGGGGTGGGGAGAGAGCGCTCCGGGTCCAGGTCGAATGGGAGGGTGCTCTGCGGACCCTGAATGCCCGTGACGACCCTCCTCCCTCAGGCTACTGTGACCCGCCTCCCCAGCTGTTACGAGACACCGAGAGTGAGGGGACGAGTCTGTCAAAGGAGTGAGCAATTCAGGGAGGAATGTCCTGCGCCCGAGAGCAGGGTGGCGGGACCGTTCCCGGCATGTGGACCGCGGCAGACGGCAGAGGCCGGGCCTCTCCTGGAAGAGGCGAGGGGCCAACCTCTCCGGTCACCTTCTCCAAAGTCCAGGGGCATTTCCCGTCTCATGGGGGCAGGAGGCGCAGGGGCCGGGGGAGCCCAGGCCCGCTCTGCTCTCACTGCCTGTGGACCCTCGGGGCACAGACCTTCCTGGGCCCGGGCACCGCCACCTGATCTAGGGACGCGTGAAGGTCATGCCCTGTGCCCGGGAGACCCTCACAGAGACGCGTGTTCACAACAC
Source organism: Phocoena phocoena (assembly GCF_963924675.1). Classification (NCBI taxonomy): domain Eukaryota; kingdom Metazoa; phylum Chordata; class Mammalia; order Artiodactyla; family Phocoenidae; genus Phocoena; species Phocoena phocoena. Next base: position 2,737,441 of record NC_089230.1, on the reverse strand, counting down.
AAGATGACAGGGCCCGTAAGAGCATCACGGCAAAGCACCAGCCATCGACAGCTGGGGAACCAGAAGAGGTTCCAGAAGTGTGTGGGGAGCCTGGGGAAGACGTGGAGGAAACAAGTGGGAAGAAGCCTGACTGGGGGCATCAGCTCAGAGCAGGTCACTTTCCTCCTCCCTTTCTTGTCCCTCCTCCTTCGCTACCTTTTTTTTGTTTGTTTTTTGTGGTACGCGGGCCTCTCACTGCTGTGGTCTCTCTCGTTGCGGAGCACAGGCTCCGGACGCGCAGGCTCCGCGGCCATGGCTCACGGGCCCAGCCACTCCGCGGCATGTGGGATCTTCCCGGACTGGGGCACGAACCCGTGTCCCCTGCATCGGCAGGCGGACTCTCAACCACTGTGCCACCACGGAAGCCTCTTTCGCTACCTTTGACTTCTCTCCTCTCTCAGTTGTTTTTCTTTCCATCTTTCTTTTTATGTCCTCACTGCCCCTTTTATTTGCTTTCAGCCTCTCCATTTATTTCTTTAACATGCAACGATTTTGATCAGAAAAAAGTATGAAAGGCATATTTTATATTTATGGGACAGATTTTATTAATATATCTAGAAACAGACGAGGGGGATGGCATATTCCCACTCCCCTCTACCCCAGAAACCTCACAAAACTAACTCCAGGTGGCTTTGATGTATGTGTGGTTTTAGCTGCAGTTTTCTCTGCTGTGCTGGCCGGTAAGACAGTCCTTCTCTCCAGGCTTGGGCCGGCCTCCTGCTCTTTTAAATATCATTTCCACAGAGACACACGTGGCATTCTGTGACTTCAGAGCATCAGGCAAGGGTTCCCTGGAGAACCGCTGTATGGTCACTCGTGAGCCCAGCCTACATCGTTTTTGTTTTGTTTGTTTTTTTTTTTTTTTGCAGTACATGGGGCTCTCACTGCTGTGGCCTCTCCCTTTGCAGAGCACAGGCTCTGGAGGCGCAGGCTCAGCGGCCATGGCTCACGGGCCCAGCCCCTCCGCGACATGTGGGATCTTCCCGGACTGAGGCATGAACCCGTGTCCCCTGCACTGGCAGGCGGACTCCCAACCACTGCACCACCAGGGAAGCCCCCAGCCTACATCTTTAAGGGCTTCGCGAGTATCCCTGGGATCCAGGGACAGGACGAAGCCTGTGGTCTCCCTCTGGGAGCCCACCCCACCCTCCAGAGAAATGTGCTTCTCAGGCGGACGCGGACTTAAGAATTGGAATCACTCCCGAAGATGCAGAGCTGTAACCTCAGACCTGGGAGCCGGTGTCGGGAAGACAACATCAAACTTCCAGTAAAATCCGCAGCGAGGGTGCCCGCCCCCCACTACACACCCTCCAGACAGGGTAACGGGGAAGCACCCACGTGGACAGGAGCAGAGCCGAGGACGCAAAGTTACCCTGCCGAGGAAGAGGCTACCCTGACGGTCTCACCGACGTATCTAAAGAGAGGTGATCGGTGGGAAGGTAAGCAGAGCGGGACGTCCCTGTGGCTTCTGGCGTGGAGACGGACTGCACCCCAGCAGAGGCTATTCAAGGTCTGTATAACCACGAACACAGCAAGCGTCATCAGCGCCCCGGCAGCTGACGCTCACGGAGCCCTCATCAGGTCGCGAGCTTGGGCCCGTCACTGCTTGTATTAATGTGTTTAATTTGTTGTGATTCTGTCTTGGGAGCAGTCTTCTCATTACAGCCTGACTTCCCTCGTAGGTGGCTGACGGGGGCAGAACGCACTGACCCTGGAGACGGGGGCACTGCCCCACGTGGTGTGACGTCACCTACTGTACGCCCGTGAGCTGGCATCCCGGCCGGAGCCGTGGGAACTGCCTCCCGAGCTGGTTTGACGTGTCTGCCCCCCACAGACAAGGGTCAGCCGTCCGTGCCGACAAATCCAACACAGCCAGCGCTTCCGAGCCCACGGGGCCGGGGACCAGAACCGAGAGACTGAGCGTGGCCTCCTGGGTACCAGCCTAGGGGCACCCGGCTGATGCCCTGCACCGTGAGCAGGACCCAGCCCAGAGGTCCCGGGGCGAGAGGCATGCGTGTGGGAAGGAGGCTCTGCCAGTGCTGGCTGAGCGACGCGCCTCAGTTTCCTCGTTTGTGGAATGCACAAGGAGGGGGCTGACAAGCCGGGAATGCCACGATGCTCCTCCCATCCAGTCAATGTGAGACTCACAGCCCCGGAAGTCTGGTCCACACCGAGGGCCCGGCGGGCCCGGCTGCGGGGGACGGGTGGCGGGGGAGGGGGAAGGGAGGAGAGGAAGGACCGCGTGAGGCGGGGGGACGGCAGCCAAGCCCGCTTCTGTTGTGACTACAGACCGCCCCGGCTAGACCGCGTTGGCTGTACGCTCTGTCTGCGAACACGTGACCCAAAGAAAATCCAAGTTTCTAGATGCAGATGTAAAAATGCTTCACTCTACGTGTATTTTGGTTCATGGTGATTTTGATGACTAAGTGGAGGGATTCTGTGTTTGAAATAAGAAAAAGATCTTTAATCTGGAGATAGCTGCATCCCTTCAAATCCTCCTGCTAAACCCGTAAGAGCGTTAAGGATAAAGGTTTGACTCTTAACACATTTGCATCCTAACTTGAATCCCAGCTCTGTTTCCTGATGGTGGGAGTCTGGAGGGGGGACAGAGAGGAGGCTGCCAGGAAATGCTAGGGTCAGGAATTGGTGGCCCCCCTTGTCCTGAGTCACACAACGGGCACTGTTTTCCTCGGGTCACCCCTGGACCTCTGAACCCCAGGAGTGGGCGGGCGCTCAGGGGACAGCCACGCGGGCACCTTGGGGACGGCAGATGCCACGCCGCAAGCCCGTCAAGCCACGAGCACATCATATCCCAAGCATACCATCCCACGAGCACACCATCCCACGAGCACGCCATACATACCATGAGCACGCCAAAGGACCACCAGTCCGCGCTCTGCGTGTGGCCCCGCCGGTTCACCACCTCGGGCGCCATGTACTCGATGGTCCCACAGAACGAATAGGCCCTCTTGTCGTGGTCGATGGCCTCCTTACTCAGCCCGAAGTCTAAAAGAGAAAGAGCACACAGTGCTCAGTCTCCGGGCGGCACCTGGAGCCCTGCTGCCCGGCCGGCCCACCTCCCACCGCTGTCCTCTTGGGGCCGAGCTGCCCACAGAAGCTGAACCAAACCCGACACCTCCCGGTGAGCTTCTATAGGGACCCACACGTTCAGGAGTGCTCCCGAGGGCGCCTAGAAACTGCATTCCCGACGCCCGACACCAATTCCCCAGGAGCCTGTTTTTAGCAGGACACCCTGGACGTCAGCGGCCCCAGCGGAGAGGCCTGCGGGGCTACTCCGAAGGAAGGGCAGGAAGACGGCGCTTGTTCTGAAGGAAAGGGCGGGAAAGGGGTTACGAGCAGGAGGCCACTCGGGAAGGAGGTCCCCGGCTGGTGAGGCACGAAGGGGAAGGCAGACAAGGTGGGCGGGGCTTCAGAGCATTTGCCATGGGGTATCCTCCCCTGGACCTTGTCCACAAAACCTTCCGCCAAGGCCGTCGTCCTCCAGTGCCCGTGTTACTGCACCCAGTGGATGAAGGATGCAGTGAACACGCTGGTTCTGAGATTACAGAGCCCTCCACGTTCACCATCTGTGAGTTTAAGGTTGACATCCCTTCTTCCTGGGGCCACGTGAGGACCAAGTGAGCTCACGGCTAAGTGAGAGTCTCCAGCACCCACGTGGGGCTGCTCCCTCACTGCCGAAGTGACTCACTCGGCACGTCAGAGTCTCGGGGCTTGTTTGACCACAATGACTAAAACAGAGGAAGCCAAAACTCTACAATATGACACATAAATTTAACGTGGTAGCTCATACTTATTCCAGCTACCTCTGTACACGTGAGATTCATATAATATACGTGCGGTTCCTCACTCAGCAGAGAAAACCAGTCAAGTACTAGCAGACCCTCCAATCTCCACGAAATGCCACGCGGGCACTTTTGAACTGCCTTAACCAGTTGTAGAAGTCAAGTCAGGTTTACTTTCTCAGCTTGTTAAGGGTTAATTTCTTCTGCTGTTCTACACATGGGAAGGCACAGAAGGCCCCAGCAGGTCAAACTGGACTCATTGCGGGGGGCAGGACCCACCAGCAGACACTGCGGACGCCCTTGGACCTGTGCAGCCCCTGCCAGGAGGTCGCCGTCTAAAGGTCTGTCAGATGAGTGCCGTGCTCTTGTGTGTAACTCATGAGAAATTTAAGAAGTCTCACTGTTTGACATTAACGAGCCGTAACTGTCAATTGTTCTGTGCGCTCTGCTGGGACTGGGGGTCCATCAAGAACGGGGTGAACCAGCCCAGAGAAGGGAACAGGCGGCAGCGAGACCACATGGCGTGGGGCTAAGGTGCAGAGGACAGGAGGCTCTGAAGACAGAACGGGGTAGAGCAGGTGTCCCGTCTAAGCAGAGACAGCTGCCACTGGAGGCGAGGGGGGAGCATTTGCGCAGGGACAGCCCGCTGGTGGACACGGGGAGCGGGTGTGAGTGGAGACCAGGCCAGGACCCGGCCAGTGGGGGGCCAGCGGAATGGCCCCCAGAGACGTCCACGCCCCAACCCTGGAACCTATGAATAGGTCACCTTACCTGGCAGAGGGGGCCCTGCTGTATCTCGAGAAGGGAGGTTATCCCGGGGCGCCAGGATGACGCACAGTAAGTACAGGTCCTTATGTGGACTTGGGGGCAGAGGCCAGAGTCAGAGAGAGACTGGGGTGCTGCCCCCTGGCTCTGAAGGAGAAGGATGGGGCCGTGAGCCCAGGGAAGTGGGCAGCCGGAGAGGCGACAGGACCATCCGCCCCTGGAGCCCCCACAAAGGAGTGCACCCCTTTTGATACTAGCCCTGTGAGACCTGTTTTGGACTTGTGGCCACCAGGGCTGTTAAGATGATGAGCTGATGCCGTTTTGAGCCACCGAGGTTGGTAATTGTGACACAGCAAGAGGAAACTAGCACAAGCGGGTGACACGGAACAAGGGGGGGCGGTGCTCGTTCTGGCTGAGCCGACGGCAGTGGGAGGGGTTTGAGGTTTCAGTGGGGAGATCGGCCCCGCAGACATGCTGAGATGAGATTCTTGAACACAACATCCAGTGACGCTGAGCGTCAGCAGGAAGGCACTAGAAGGCTCTTAAGTCAGAGGGAGAGAAGGAAGGAGGGCCGACCGGGGAAGCGCAAGCATCCCCGGGAAGACACACACCGACAGAACTGAGCCACGGCCACGGGGAAGGCAGCCCTGCGTGCACACGCTGGTGTGACGAGAGAGAGGGCTTGAGCTCTGGGTCGGCCCCCAGGTACCAGGGGCGCCAGGGTGACGGCACCGGTCGGTGGCGGGTGGAATTTTACAAACCTGTGATCTTAATATGTCCCTCTTCGTCCAGGAGGATGCTGAAAGAAAGGGGGGGGGGGAACAGATGCTTTAAAAGAGATGAGACACACGGAAGGGCACGGAGACCCCAGGGGAGCCGCCCAGGCCCTTGGGCAGCAGTCTCCAGGCTGGCTGGGGGGCGGCAGGTCACCTGCTGTTCGCAGACGTGGCCTTTAGACCACTGCTTCCCTAGTCGGCAGCTTCTGCTGGGTCAGGAGCACAGGCACATCCGCAGTGTGCGGGGGGCAAAGGGCAGCCCCATGTTCTTGTGGCTGGCTCAGCAGGCTCACACTGGGGACTGCAGGTGTGAGACCCTCTCAAGCCCAGGGGAAGGTCTGGGGACCCCCCAGGCTGTCTGTCCTGCATGAATGGGCCTGAGAGGGTCCGCAAGTGCCCTGGCTTGTGCAGACGCCGAGCTGCTCAGAGGGGACTTCCTGAACCCAGGCGGGCCCTCGACGGCTAGAGCCTGCTCTTCCGGCCAGACCGCTCCACGAGCCCCGCCTGACCCTGGGGACCACCGCGACCTCCGGGGGAGTCTGTGACGCCTCAGGCCTCAGCCCCCGGGAGCCATGTTGTGGGAGCCGGTCCCACGGGGTCCCTCCTGGTGCCCTGGACCAAGCTCTCAGTATGCCTGCATCTAATGTCCAGATGCCCCACGGGGAGCGCTGTCCTGTTCCTCCCAGCTCTCTGTAGTACGGCGAGGCTGACGCCCACGGGAGGGTGGAGGGAGCGTCTGAGGGGATGGACGCAGGCGAGCCTTCCACGAGGCCCTTCTCCAGCCCATCAGCCCACAGGCCCCCGGGGCTCCTGGCTTGCCCTGTTTCTTTCTTTGCTGTAATTAAACTCTGTTCCACCAGCTCCTGGGAGGCACCAGCCTGGATCTAAAGAGACCAGGACATGGGCTGTGAGGATTAATATGTGGTACGTTAAACACATGTGGGAAAGGAAGGAAGTTCTGACACAGGCTACCACATGGATGGACCTCGAGGACACCACGCCGAGGGCAATAAGCCAGCCACAAAAGGACAAATACTGTGTGACCGCCCTTACGTGCGGTCCCCGGAGCAGTGAGATCCACAGAGACAGAAAACAGAAGGGAGGGTGCCGGGGCAGAGGGAGGGCGGTGGGGAGTTAGTGTTTCATGGGGACAGGGTGTCAGTTTTGCAGGATGAAAGAAGTCTGGAAGATGGATGGTGGAGACGATTGCACAGATGGTGTGAATGCTCTTAACACGACTGAACTGTGTACTTGAAAACGGTCAAGGTGGTAAATTTTACGTCATGTTTATCTTACCACAATTTTTAAAAAGCTGCCACGGGAATAAAAACCATACCTACTATTTTATGGAAATGGGAAGGAAAAAGTTACGGTGTATAATTAAGATGACAACTTATAATGAAAGAAGCGAATGTTCTTATCTTTGCTTTTCAGTTATACTTAATCTTTGCCCAGAAGTGAGCAACTTTCAGGATTAATTCCCTACTAATTCTAATGGAAACAAAATCCTTTCTCTTCAATCCTGCAATTACATATTACTATTTTTAACTATAAAGATCCCTCTGACCTTTAACTAGAGGGAGAATCGGGGTGCCGCCTTCATGGTGCAGAGCTCACAGCGGAGGGGAGCAGGTCAGCAGAGCTGGCTGTGACAGTGGCCTCAGCGCCTGTTTTCCGAAGGCGATGCTGAGTTTGCAGGACGTGGCTCTTATGGGGATACTCAGGAGAGAGCCTTTCACAGTTATTTAAACATCATTTACGCGTGCAGGCAGTGATGCTGTACCCGGCTGGTGGTTAAGCTGAAGCCGTGCGTGGGGAGCACTTCCCTCTGGTCACAGGCAAATACGCTTTGCATCAGGGACATACACAATGTTCCTGGTCTCTAGGCAAACGCAGGCGTTTCCCTTAAACGACTGCCACTTCTCAGAGCAGAGTTTGCATTTTTCTCAGTTCCCTGCAGGTGAAGAAGTAAGGGACCAGGAACAAGGGCTGGGATCTACTTCCTGTGCCCTCAGGGCCTGGGCTGCCTTGTGCTCCAAGCCTTGGGGTCCCACCAGGCCCCACATATCCAGGGACAGGCATGGACCTCAGTCTATAGGGGGACAGGGGGCCGTTATCAACCACGTCACAGGCCAGAGGGAGAAAATCATCAACTTCACTGCAGGGACCACTGTCAGGTCAACCAAATGAACTTAAAATAGCATCCTCTAGGTCCTTCCTTTTCAAGTGGATCCTCCTAGTTTGTGCAGCTCTACACAGAAAACAGCAGGAAAAAAACCTGAAGTAAGAACATTATTATCTGGAGGGACTTTAAAAAAAAGATTTAGACTGGATTAGCAAAATATCCTAGTAATAATATTACAGATGATCATTGCCAAAGATACACAAATCTTACTGGAATTTGGGCTGGGAATCTGGTGCCACTGTCTTTTAGAAAAACTCAGAAAGACTCATCTGACTCGTCACCTAGAAATGGGCCTGTCGAGACAGCTGAAAGGGCTTTCCAAGGTGGAGGTGGAGATGGGGAAGAGACCGGCACAGAAGACACACACTAGTGAGGGGGTGGCGTGTGAGACATTCCCAGTGCAGGATGGGTCCCACCTAAGGAGGGAGGGCAGGGGGTGTGGGAGGAGGAATGGTGGGCTGCCTACCTGCCCAGCCTCCTCTACCTGCCCAGTCTCCTCTACCTGCCCAGCCTTCCCATCTGCCCAGCCTCCTCTACCTGCCCAGCCTACGCGACCTGCCCAGCCTCCACTACCTGCCCAGCCTCTCCACCTGCCCAGTCTCTCCACCTGCCCAGCCTCCCCTACCTGCCCAGCCTCCTCTACCTGCCCAGCCTCTCCACCTGCCCAGCCTCCCTACCTGCCCAGCCTCCTCTACCTGCCCAGCCTCCTCTACCTGACCAGCCTCCACTACCTACCCAGCCTCCCCTGGACCACAGGGATGCAGGCCCGGCCCTGCCTCCCTTGGAGGGTGTTACGAGGGTCAGGTGAGAATGGGCTGGGACCATCCCACACAAATCAGCACAAGCCACAGCTATGTCTGGGCACCTTTCCAGGGGCGGGCAGGTGGAATCCCTGCCTGTGGGGTGCTAGCACCGGAATGTCCCCAGGCTATGCCCTCCCTGGGGAATTAAGTACAGGGACAAGGCGACGTGGGCAGCAAGAGGGCCCTGCCCTGCCTTGTCCTCACTCACTTTTCTGGCTTCAGGTCTCTGTAGATGATCCCCAGACTGTGCAGGTGGTCTAAAGCCAAGGCCAGCTCAGCCAGGTAGAACTTGACATCCTCCTCCGTGAACATCACCTGGCAGGAGACAGAAAAAGACTTCAGCCTGCTCTGTGGCTGCTGGCTTTAAAGACAGAGGCACTCAGCCCCACGAAGACTCCGCTCCGCTCTGCAGACCGCGGCCCCCAGACAAGGCTCTTCCGACTCCTACAGTGGAAACATGAGTTCTCAGCAAAGTTTTAGGACCAGTGAAGGGGTGGGGGCACTCCTCACAAAGCCCCTCGGCCTTGTGGGCGGAGCCCCGGGCAGAGTTTCCTCCCCCGACCTTTCTTGCCCCACAAACCATGCAGCTCTGGAGTGTATTTCTGGGTTTATGTTTCAATATGTGTGCTTCTAATGTAACACTTTAATACAAAAAACTAAACCACACTGTGAAGGTCTGATACAAACAGGCCTGAAGGATTTACTGAAAATGTGTCTCAAATTTCATCCCTCCTCCCTTCAAGTTCACCTCTTCCCCCTTGGGTTTATGCAAACTAGGAACTGCTACCTCCCCAAAGTGGGACGAGTCCCACCAAATACAACCCGCCCGTGGAGCATCGGTGGGCGCCCCTTGCCGGAGAGGCTGGTGGGAGAGGGACCCTGGTCTAGCTAAAACACACACGAGGCCATGGCGCCCAGCACACCTCAAGGTCATTGTCTCCTACTGTTTCCCTGTCCCTGCGGTTGTGAGAACCGCATGTAATTTGGTAGTCACCTTACCAGCAAGCCAGATGGTATCAGAAACCATTCTTTACCCGCACCATGAGAAATGAATGTCACAGAGACTAGAAATCCATGTCATGACTGAATTCTCTCTGAAGGCAGACGCGTGAAAAGTCAATACATGATCAGAAGGTTACCTGGAAAGCTCAGGATAAGGGCAACTTGGGGAATTGAACAGTGACTACATCAGGCTAATGACGGTGGAGCACATCCATTTCACAAAAGGGATGCCTCCCAGTGGGGAGGACGTGCACCCCAAGTCCTGGACGACATTTGGGTGCCACCAACCCTCGTTGCCCCTCTGGCCTCTGGAATCTCCTGTTCTGCCATCCACACTCGACCAGCACCTTTCCTGGTTGGGTATTTCTTTTCTACATTGTTTGGCATACTCAGTGGGCTTCCCTGTGAGAAGGATTTCCCTGTAGGAAATCCTGCTGGCTGTCGAATTCTCTTTGTCCCAACTTCCTCCATCTCTGTCCATAACCACACAGGCACATCTACAGCTTAGTGCTCAGGGACGGCCGTATGACTCTCCTTGGCCGCTCTTAGGGCACAGATCTGCGTGGCCTCCAAGTGCAAATGACAAAGGGTTTCTCTATGGGAATGAAACACCCATGGATGTGAGTTCTTGAAGGCAGTCAGTACGGAGACCGACACACACAAGGATGTTGTCTAGTGGACTCGGTGAAGAGGATGGAAGGGAAGTACTTTTTTACATAGGGTTAGGGTTAGGGTATCATTCATTTCCTGTGTTTCTGTGAACCGAGACCCTCTTGAGCCCAGGCTGGACAACTTCACTTCTACTCTGAAATAAAGGGTCCTATGGGTACCCTGCGTGTTGCCTTTTTGGTCAAGAAGCCCAACAACAGGGTGTGTCACACTGGATTCTGGACAGACCAACCCCCAGTGGCCTGACTTCCTTCGGCTGGGGTGGGAAGGGAGCAAATCAATAGGCATCAGATGAGAAACTGGCCGAGGTCAATGATTCACCATCTTTGGAAACGTGAGCTCAGCTGTGAGGCAGTTTAAGGGACCAGAGACCTGATCCAAAAGGGCTTTTGGAGAACTTGGATCTGAATCCTTCAGCCTGTGCTTTCAACCTGTATCGCCAAGAGTCCAAAACATCAATTGTGCCATTGCCCGAGGGACCGTCAGGAAACAGAGGGAGAGAGCAGCCCGAGGTCTCGGGGAGCCCACTGCCGCTTCACCTTGACTGACAGCACTTCGGAGTTTCACACAGGATGGAGGGATCTCCTGCTGTAAAAGTGGGCAGTGAGGAAAGGGGGAGGCCAGCCCGAACCCCGGTGCCGGGTGAGGTTGCGTCAGAAGGGCCGGGAACCTGTTCTGAGCAGCGTGTCAACACACTGTCACCTTCATCATGCTCTTCTGTATGAAGGAAACTGCACAGAATCAACGGGATTAAAAGCCTGGCATCATCACTGCCTCGAGCAGGGTGCTGGGTTTTCCATCCCACGAAGCAGGGGGCAGAGAGCTTCCACATTGCGCTGCAAGACATCCCGGAAAGCTCCTAAGTCAGGCAGTGGGGGGGTCAAGGACAAGCCCTGTGGGGCACGGAGCGCTCACGGGTCAGCCTAATTAGACACTCCCGACGCCCCTCCCAGGACGTGTGGTCAGCGTGTTAATAGCGTCTTCCTACGGTGGAAAGTGAACCGTTGTGAAAGAAAGTCTTCCCTACGTAACATAAATCAAGTTTCCATCTGCTCTACACAGGGAAGGTTCTAGAGCTCCACGGGGGTCTTGGGAAGAGTCCGTTTTCTTAAGATCTTTCGAGCACGACAGATTTCTTCTCCGTGTGACTCGTGAGACATCTTTAAAACACGCGCGCACACCACACACCATATACCCTCACACCAAATACGTACACACACACACACCACACACACACACACGCTACCCACCACACACACGTGCGTGCATGTACACGCACGTTCACACATTCCCTTGCACACACACCACACACACACGCACGTACACACACACACCCCTCCCCCTGCTCTGCTGTCCCTCGAATTCTAGGCAGAAGCCCACAGCCTGCACTCCGTGTACCTCTTTGGAGAGCCTGGTGAAGAGGTCTCCTCCGCGCAGGAAGTCCAGAATCAGATAGAGTTTTCCCTCCGTCTGGAAGGCTGCGGAAGGAGAGAGTTGAGAGCATTTCAGCCTCACGGTCCCCTGCGGTGGACATCATTCCCCTGGGTCCAGGCTCTGAGTGCAAAAAGCCCGTCTCTCGTTGGCTCAAACAATACTGCGTAGCCTGTAACCCTGGGTCATTTCAGAAACAGGACTGGGGCCGGGCTGGAGACCGCACAGCGGAGAGGGCAGGACTTGGGGAAGGGAGTGGACGGTGATGAGTTCTGTCTCTCACTTTTACTCATGGTCTGGAGGTTATTTCTCCTCCTCTCCCCACCCCTTCCCCACCCCTTCCCCGCCTCCTTCCTTCCTTCCTTCCCTCCCTCTCTCCTTCTTCCTGCCTTTTTTTTAATCACAAAGGGACTGAAAGACACATGGAGAAAAGTATGTGTAGGTTCCACTTGCTCTCATCACCACTACTGACGTGGGGCTTTGGGCAAAACCGTGTCTTCTTAGAGACTTGGCTTTGCTGGCAGGTGTCTGGTAAGGAGCAGGGCGATCGTAGGGCGATCGTCGTGAGCGTTTGGGACGAGTCCCCTCCCCTTCCTATGGAGTTGTGTTTGGTACAACTCAGGGCTCAGGGATATCCACCATCTGCTCCTTCTTTTACGGCTGCGCTGGGGACGGGTCGGCCCAGCTACCTGTACCTGGTGGCAGCAGCGCTCGTGTGCTCTCAGTTTGGTCCCTGAGGGCCACAGTTATGGGCATGGCGTTCACGGTTCAGCCCCCGCCCGCCACTAGCAAGGGCACGCCTTGGTCAAAGGTGGGGACGGTGCATGCGCGTGAGGCTCAAGAGAAACTAACCACCGTGGCTGCTGGATGGTCAGTTCAATGTTCCCGCTGGTCTGGCACGTGGCATCTGTTCTACACACAAAGGAGGTATGGCTGGAAGGGGTGCTGACATCCCCACACACTTGGGAACTTTTCATTTTCTAAAAGTCAATGCCAGAAGCATTATAAATGTTGGGGTTTTAGAAACATAAAGCCTCGAACTAGAAACTGCAGCGTGGATGAATGCTCTGTCCTAGGGCTTGACGGGCAGATAGAGGACAGGTATCTTTTTTTTTTTTTTTCCGGTACGCGGGCCTCTCACAGTTGTGGCCTCTCCCGTTGCGGAGCACAGGCTCCGGATGCGCAGGCTCAGCGGCCATGGCTCACGGGCCCAGCCGCTCCGCGGCATGTGGGATCTTGCCGGACCGGGGCACGAACCGTGTCCCCTGCATCGGCAGGCGGACTCTCAACCTACGCCACCAGGGAAGCCCGACAGTATCTTTGGATCAATCACAGAGGTAACGTGGAAGATGCCTTTAAAAATCTCTGCAAGATCCCAGTTCTCAACTTCTTCAGAAAAACACCTGGGAAACCAACCGAAACGACACCTGGATCGGATCTGACACCAGCGAATCAGCAGCGCTGAGGCGGCCGTGTGATAAAGGGGGGTCAGCCTGCCGCCACCGTTGGGATCTAAGGGCACCTGCCCGTGGCCCGAGGGATCCGGTCACCACGTGGCTGCCCGCAAGGTCACATCCACATTGGCTCTTATTATTTCTGAAAGGAGAGGCCATGGGCTTTCCAAACAGGACTTTCTAAACTGTCTTCTTAGGAATATCAGAAGTTCACGAGCAAAGAGCCCTGTCCTCCTGGCTTTGCGTGTCTTCATGCCTTCACTCCCAACGTCGGTAAAAGTCATGGACAGTCTCCTACAACTCTGCCCACCCCCGAGCCCCTGCACCAACAAGGTACGGGATTTGTCCTTGTTCCGCCCAGCGCTTCGCCCACATTAATTACTCAATTAGGGCACAAAGCTGTAATGCAGTCTGCCATGACTCTGGAGCCACCATCTCATTATTTTTAATTTGAAGGTTTCACTTATTGCTTCTCCGAGGAGATAAAACGGCAGAAGGCAAATGAAGAAGCCTTGTGTGGCGTCGCAGATACGTGGCCTCAGAAATCAGAATGATTCCGTCTGAGTCTCAGTTTTCTCTTCTGAAAACTGGAAACAATAGCCTACCTTGAAGGGCAGTTCTGAGGCTCAAAGCGCTACCGTCTTTCAAATGCCTAAAATATCGTCTTTACTTAGAGCGCAGGAGATGTTACCACTCTGGTTTAAAGAAACTATGGGGCCATAGGCACCCTACTCTGAAACAACACAAAAATATGTCATAGATTCACCCCATCTAGGTCGAGACCTTTTTTTAAAACCACTTTCTCCATGATGATGATTTAATTAAGGGTAACCTCTCGCTCCCTCAGATTCGGTTTTTCGAGATGAAAACAGGGCATCTTCCTCCCCCAGAGAAGGAGAATCTGAGGCTCAGGAACCCGGGGGGAGAAAGCTCCACCCCAGACAGGGCCGGAGGCTGAGACAAGGAATCTACATCGATTTCCTCTGATCTGGGGGAGGGTTGGTCTAGGTCCTCTCAACAATAGGGAATTGTATTTCCTCCCTTTACCGTAATGAAGCTTTACGATGAAGGGGTGATTCACTTCTGCCAAAATGTCTCTCTCCATCTTCGATCTGACTCGGTCCCGAACTGCAAGACAGAAAAATCGAAGGCTTTCAAAGGCAGGATGTGAAACACAAGACATCAGATATAAATAATTTCCCCCGACTTTTTGTTACAAACTTTTCAAACACACACAAAAGCTGAAAGAGTAGGTTGAATGGCCACCCCTAAGTCCTCCACCCAGACTCAACACCTGCTTACATTTCCATACATTTTCTCTCCCCGCTCTCTATCTCCCTCTCTTTCCGCACACACGCACACATTTTAGCCACAAATCTGACAATAAATTGTCCACACTGTGACATTCAACGCCAAGGTGCGTTTACATGCAGCATTCCCTAAGAACAGGGTAATCTCTTACATAACCCTACCGCGACTGTCGCCCTGAAGAACATTCACCTCATTCCACAACATCATCTAATATCTGATCCATATTCCAATCCTGCCCGCCCTGCCGTGTCATTTATAGCTGTTACTTTTTCCAACCTCGGATTCGGTCAAGGTTCCCACGTTAGATCTGGTTGTTATATTTCTTTATTCCTTTTGCTTCTAGAATACAATGGTCCTGCATCTTTTTTTTCCCCTGTGCTTTTTGTGGGCTTTTTGGTTAAGTCCGGGTCAGTTTTCTTGTAGATTGTTCCTACGTGTGTCTGATTGTTTCTTTACTGGTTGCTCTAACTCCTATATTTATTATAAACCGAGGTTAGGTCTGGAGGCTTTATACGGTTGAGGCTAAACATTTTTGGCAAAGATACCTCCCGGGTGATGCTGCAGGCCTCAAGGTGCAGCAGGTGGGGGGAGGGGTGCCGCGGTACCCTTGCTCAGGGATGCTAAATTCCACTGGGTCAAGGTGGCAAAGTCATCAGCCTCTCACTGCGAAGATGTGTACATCCCCTTGTAAGTAACAAGTAACGTGAGGGGTGATATCTTGGTATGGAATGACCTGTGGGTTCCCTTACAATCCTTCATCCGTTAGCTTACGTATATGATCCTTGCTTATACGGATCAAGGATGCTTGAGTCATTTAGGGTTACAAAATGGCAATGTTCTCATTTCTGATGGGACTAGAAATCAAGAGGAAAATCCCTTCTCTTCCTCTTCCTGAGGATAACTATGGATTATGGAATTTTTAAAAAAATGAGTGTGTTATAACCAATTACAATATTATTCTTTTCAGTGCTGACATTGCCTAAAGTTTAGCCATCTGGGAATACAGATGGGATTCGTTTTGAGGAAAAAATAAACAAAAAAACAAACAAAATCACCACTTGAGAATAAGGACAACTCCAAGATTCCACAAGCAAATTGGTACACCCAGGGCAACGTCCGAGTGACGTCCTACGGCCCCGCGTGTGTGAAGGCAGAAACTTTCCTCAAATATTTCTAAGCGTGACAAGTATGATGAATAGCACCGTATGGACCAGGTATTTAAGTTGTTCATACTGTGGTCTTATGTACTTTTAAAGTTTTATTTAAAAAGCCCTTCCCATGGGCTTCCCTGGTGGCGCAGTGGTTGAGAGTCCGCCTGCCGATGCAGGGGACGCGGGTTCGTGCCCCGGTCCGGGAAGATCCCACATGCCGCGGAGCGGCTGGGCCCGTGAGCCAGGGCCGCTGAGCCTGCGCGTCCGGAGCCTGTGCTCCGCAACGGGAGAGGCCACAACAGTGAGAGGCCCGCGTTCCGCAAAAAAAAAAAAAAAAAAAAAGTCCTTCCCAAAGGATGGCTATAATAATAATAAAAAAACCCACAAAAAAAGGAAAATGATAAGCGTGAGTGAGGATGTGAAGTTGGTGGGAACGTAAAATGGTGCAGCCACTGTGGAAAACAGTTAAACACAGAAATACCATATGACCCAGCAATTCCATTCCCCAAAGAACTGAAAACAGGAATTCCAACAGATACTGGACACCCACATTCACAGCAGTATTATTCACAACAGCAAAAATATGGCAGCAACCCAAGGGTCCACTGATGGACGCCTGAGTTAGCAAATGGGAGTTTGTCCGTGCAATGAACTATCACTCAGCCCTAAAAATAAAATCCTGACACGCACTACAGCAGGGCTAAACCTTAGAAACACTACACAAGCACAGTAAGCCAGACAGAAAAGGACGAATACCATATAATTCTACTTATATGAGGCCCCTGGAGAAGTCAAACTCATAGAGACAGAAAGCAGAAGGGTAGGTGCCAGGGGCTGGAGGAGGGAAGTGGGAAGCGTTTAATGGGGACAGAGCTTCTGCCTGGGGTGATGAGTAAGTCTGGGGTAGAGACAGCGGTGATGGTCACACAACGTTGCAAATGTATTTACTAACACCACTTACAAATGCTTAAAATGATGGATATCCTATTATGCATACTTTATCACAATTAAAGAGAACAGAAGTCCTTCCTGTCCCTGGGCCCCAGGACAGTCTCCTGCGTTTTACTCCATGACTGGTTTCCTCTCTCACACTCAGGAGCTCAGGATCCCTGGGGTCCACCTCTGCTTTGGCGCCCTGGCCGCTCACCTTCCTGGCAGGTCTGTGGCTGAGAGCCTGGGGCCCGTGGCCTGGAGCACACACAGCCGGGCCCCGTCTCTCCCAGCGCACGGGTGGCTCCGTTCTGCTTCCTCCTCTGTAATCTGGGGTGAAGATGGCACCTGCCTCACGGGGTCACGACGAGAACAACGGGTAGCGTGTGAGCACGACAGTGCTGGTCCCACAGCCCAGGCCACGCCTGCACTGGGGTCACTTTGCTGCCTAGTACGTGGAGTCGGCTTCACTGCATGGTAAGAGGCAAGGGCTTGTCCCTCATCTTTCTTTCTGCTCTGATGCTTGGTTGTGCCCGGTCCGATACAGACCCCTATGACCGCAGTGGCCCCAAATCGCCCTGAGACGCTGGAAGGGCCGAGCGCCGGCACACAGGACACAGAGCTGCCCCAGCAAGTGGGAGTCTGGGGGCCACAGTGTGAGGAAGGAAGAGGGGAGCCTCCCGAGGGCTGTGTGCCCGGGGGAGCGGGGGCCAGGGGCCCAGGGAAGTCTCCATGGGTGCCACCTTCAGGGGCCCCGGGAGGGCAGCAGCTCCTCCGCTGGGGACGCAGCCATGACCGCGTCCACCCCTCTGGAGGGAGGCGAGACACCGGGTGTGTGATGGGGTCGCTGGGCAAGACCCGAGGAGAGGTCGGTGTCTCTGGGTGGCTTTTTTTGGTGTCGTTTTAAGAAGTTTTGATATGCTTCTTAACTAAAACACATTTCATCTACTCATTCTTTAAAAAAGTAGTTTCTGGTATAGGTAAAAATAAGAGGGTCTGTTATTGAACACGACTGCAGCTACACCAGAGAGAAGGTTTTATGGCAGCATCTGTGCGGCTCCATCAGGACACGTTCCCAACACAAGCTCCTCCCTTGGTAGTTCTTGCCGTGGACACCCCAGCACGGCCGCCACTTAGGAGAATGAACAAAGGGGGCAGAAGCAGACAATTCCCAGGCAGACGGTACAAGGAATCTCTCCATTTCCTGTCTATCCCGAGTTACAGGTTCCAGTGGCTCTGCCAGGGAGAACAGCAGAGAAAGGGTTTCAGGAGAGTCAACAGAAGCAAAAGCTGAAACCCATTCATTCAATAAAAGACACAGAGGATGCCAGCTAAAGACCCTGAAGGAAGAAAGGGATCCCACGTAAGCAGTGGGATCCAAAAGACGTCTCTCCAAACACGTGCGCAGGCTGAGAAGGAGACCTTCGGTGGGACAGGGTCACAGGAAGGAAGGGGGGATGCGTCAGTGACAGGGGGCCTGGGGCCGCCCCTCCCAACCCTGGCTGACAAGGCGGCTCTCTGAGCAGCTGCTGTGCAGACCCCTGGGCTCCTCACAGTGGGGACCTCATCCGACGCATCTCAGGCTCCTGCGTCCTTTGCCTCAGGGAGCGGAGCCGGCTGAGAAGGGCCCGCGGGAGACAGTCTTCTGTCACCCCCATGTACTGCCACCCCCAGGCACGTCCTCCTCTGGGGAGAAGCCCTGGCCCACTCCCACCCCCATGACGTGATCTGGTGAAGCAGGTGGCAGAGGACCGGAACACTGTGTCCCTACCCCCGTCTTGCCATCTCCTTGCAAAGCTCACTCTTTGACTTTGGTTAAGAAAATCTAAAAATCCTCTAAATGGGATTGACGTTATTATCATTGATGAAGATTGTATTTGTAATGGAAAGCAAAGGCCATAATAAGCCTGGTGACAAAATTAGAAAAAGATGCTTACATTCAAATTTCCAAGGGGCTGTCTGGTTATAGGGGTAAAATAAATATATATTTCTTCCCTACATTTTACACAACAATAAATCCAAGATCGATTAAAGAGGTAGGTGTTAAAAAAAACAAGCTGTAAAAATGGTAACAAAGATGAATATTCATCTGATGTCTGGGTGGGAATCTTTTTTTTTAAAAAAAGCAATGGAAGAAATAACATAGGAGAGAGCGATAGACTGAGTTACCAAACAGATTTCCCATCCAAAAGGCCGTAAAATTAAAAGGCAGACAAAAAACTCAGAGATTATCTGAAACAAACAGAAAAAGGGCCAGGAGCCTAAATGCACACGCTCTCTAAACACTCTTATTCTGTCTAAAGTAACAGAGGAGAAACCAAGACTCCAGCGCCAACAGTGAACTTAATGGAGCGCAGATAAGACACATCGGTTTGGGGAAGATGCTTTCACAAACATGTTTGGTAAGACTGACCCCCGGGGCATAAGCTGCTGGAACACAAGCATACTGGGTCCAAGGTGGCAGGAAAAGGGAAAGGCTGTGTTCATGCAGGGGCAGGATTTTATCACTGCAGATGGCCCATGGGGGAAGTGACCGGGGCCAAGCTAACACGATGCGGAAGGACAGCTGTCACACAGGCAATGCCCTTCAGTTGTGGAACAGCAGGCGTGAGGCCAACTCTGCAAAGGTGACTGGGCATCTCCGGGTCTGCAAGTTCTCGCTTTGCCGGGCTGAACCGGCACCTGACCTCACCACTGCCCGGCACCTGACCTCACCACCGCACCGACCACTCGGGCCACCAGGGATGGAGGGAAAGGCCCCGAACGGTGCCTCAGCCATCTGACGGGCAGCTACAGAGTGGTCCCTCCACCAAGAAAGAAAACCGACGTGAGAGCAAGTGCTTCATTTCTGACGCTGAGAATTTCAAGCTGCCTCTGGAGGCCAAGGATTCCAAGGGATTTTGAGTCCCAAGACTCAGATGCATAAAAAAAAAAAAAAGCCCAGAGAGATGCTTCGTACATCCTTCCATTGCTACTGTGCCAACGAGTTACACAAATGGTGAGACACGCCAGCCTGAGGCGAAATGTCCCCAGTAATCTGCCGCTGGGTGTTCTGGACCGGCGCAGGGTCTGGGGCCAGGCCGCTGCCTCCCCATGATCTTTACTCTCTGGCATGAGACGTGTGAGTCTGGAATCGAGCGGGGCTTGACCGTATAGATGGAAAAACCCAGATGTCCTAGACTATTCTGAGATTCACTAATAAACCGCAGACACCGGTGATAAATTAAAATCTGTTATACTTCACATCAACCCTGTACTTGTGGCTGACCCGCAACGCGAAGGATTAGAGTGACGTGCTTTCCATGGTTGCTTTGCTCTGTACGGTAACCTGCAGCTCCAGGTGCCGGCTGTGACCTTCCCGTGTCCTTCAGCCTTCCGGGCCCGGGGCTGCCCCTGGGGCTGACATGAAGGCGGGAGTGCCTGTAAATTTGTCCTACCTGAAGGGCACAGTTTCCTTCCCAGGAAAGTAGAGGATGAAGCCCACTGTGGGATTACCCTGCTGGACGTGACACACAACACAAAACCAGAGCTGCTTTCTGGAACCCCCGCCCCCACATTTTTCGGATCGGGCCCACGTCCCCAAGGCTTCCATGCCCCCCTCTCCATCAGACAACTTCAGGGGCACCTGCTCCCAGGTGCTCCTGTGGAACCGAAGGCGCAGGACATGCTACCCTGTTGATTTTCTTTCCTCAACCACGTGGCCTGTTCTGGACTTGTGGAGTTAAAAAGTTGGCTAATGCCCCTTGTGCCCTAACAAAAGGTCTCAACATCTGTAGCCCTTTGAAGTCTCTGGCAAGTGACAAACCACAATGCACGCAGGTGCCTTTTGCCAGCCAGCCGACGGCTTGGCGCCCTGAGCGGATTTGAGCCTTGAGGCCTCCTGGGAGTTCCTGCATCCCCACCCTCTGCGAGTCACCACAACTCTCAGAAAAATGGTCCATACGATCTCTTAGAGCCAGTCGGGAAATGCTCATGAAACTGATCTTGAAGTACGTGGCGACTGCAGGCTGCATAAGAATCCCTGGTAAGAATAATTAACCTACTTTGGAGGATGGATTTACTTAGGAGAGCCCCACCTGCAACGAGGCTGGGACCAAAATCCTCTCGTTAGAGTTGGACATCATTGCCTGTATTTGCCTGTTTTTAAATGACCTCCGTCAATACACATTACTTTTACGCTACATTATATATCATGTCATATCATGTTACATTACGTTACATTATATTCCACTATATAGAGACTGTATTTGAAAAGAAAATGAAGCGTAAGATAAAAACAAGTCCTATCGGTCACGGTGAAGATGAGAGACGGCCAGGTAGGCGGTACACCTTAGAAAAGCCCTGGGTCGCTGTGGACGGGGCTGCGACATCCCTCAGGGACCGCGGGGCGCGGGACCGCACGTGCTGCATGCAGCCACGCATCTGCAGGCGGCCGCGGTCACGGGGAGGCCTGAGCCTTTTAACTGGAGCCGGACACCAGGCTGGTGAAGAACTCAGGCTCTGCCCGGCTGAGTGACCACGCTTACTGCCTCCTGCCTCTGTCCACAAAAACCTGCCAGGTGTGCAGTTATATCCCAAGCAGTCTCCTGGATGCAGGATAAAAATCCACCTTCACACAATTCTTTGAGCCCTCAAAGGTCTAATTCATAGCAAAGAGGGGCCTCCCGTGGGAAGTTGTGTTGCTAAACATTTGGTGGCCAAAACTTTGTACTGCTCATCACTTCAGAGAAAAAAGGAAGAAAACCATGAATGATGACAATGAAAACGTTAGCCACATTGATGATCATATCAGGCACAAGATTTGTTGCTACACTAGATTATTTAAACCAAGACTGGGGCTTCCCTGGTGGCGCAGTGGTTGAGAGTCCGCCTGCCAATGCAGGGGACACGGGTTCGTGCCCCGGTCTGGGAAGATCCCACATGCCGCGGAGCGGCTGGGCCTGTGAGCCATGGCCGCTGAGCCTGCGCGTCCGGAGCCCGTGCTCCGCAACGGGGAGGCCACAACAGTGAGAGGCCCGCGTACCGCAAAAAAAAAAACCCCAAGACTGACATGGTTACTTAACTAACTTCTTTACCAGAGAATCCTTCTGTGGGTAAATCTTCAGCCCATTATGCTTTCATATTTACAGGCATTAAAGATGCAAGTAGTGAAAAAAAAATCTATTTCCTACTTTTTCTCTACAATGTAAGAAATGCAATTCTGGTAGAAATGAACATATAAAGGATGCCAAGGCACACAGCCGGTGTATTACAACAAACCGGAGAGTTATTTCTTAAGGATGATGTTTACATGTTACTTTTTGTCTTAGATCATCTACTGGGAAAACAGCTCCCCTAAATAGTAAATATCCCAGCGACAGCTGGATGAGGCTTCCTGATGAGGAAATGATGCCCTGGGGGTGGGGGGCACGGCTGGTCCCAGGTGCCCCCCTCCTGGGAGGGGAGGAACACGGGATAGAGACCCCGCCACCTCCAAATCGTGTGATTCTGGGTGTGCGGCTTCACTGCATTGTGACTCAGTTTCCTCATTTGTAAAATGAGGATAAGGGCACTTAAAACGTGTGCTTGGGGTTTGTCTTACCTCCCCCCCCCTCCAGGAATCTGTGATCATCCCGACGTGAGTCAAACGACATAAATGCATCAGCATGGAAACAACAGCTGCTCAAACTAAGGCACCGATTAAAGCTTAGTTTCTAAGTCAGTGTTTTTCAAACATAGCATCTTGGTGTAAGAGAAGAGGAAATAAAATGGTGTCGGAAACCACATTCTGAGGTTTGAAACCAACCAGGCTAACTCTGACCAGGGGCTATTTCAAAATGTTGTAATCAGCGTGAATGTAATCCATGCATTTCTGTCCTGGTCACCCCGCACACTCCCGCATTCCCTCCTGTATCTGCTGACATTCGAGTGATGGAATCAGAGCTCTACTGAAAGAAAGGATAGAGGAGTGACAGAAACTGGGCTCCAAAGGACAATCCGACAGGCTCAGAAAGCACCGTTCGGGACCATTTGAGTCTTCTCTCCCAGCCAGGCTCTGGCAGTAACCCACACACAGCTGGCCAGAAACACCCGTGAAGTGACCGTAACGGTCTATTAGTTACTTACTAAACAAAGAGATTTTGCCAGAATAATATTTTATTCCTTTAGAATCAACAGGACACAACTTCTTTCCTTCAAAGAAAGGAGCATGTATTACCTTTGGGCTTAGAAAGTTGACTTATAAGGAAAACGGCTGAAAAATTAGTTACCAGGCATGAGAACACAGATGAAGTCATTGCGAAGACGTATTTCACATAGAAGCTCTCTCCACATCATGGAGCGGTGTTTCAATCCTCACTGAAATGAGAATTCTACACAAGGAGCCATCCTGGGGTGATGTTTGTGGTCCCCAGCAGGTACCAGGCATCCTTGGTCACTAACACGATCACAGGCTCTTCACGTAGTGGGAGGAACCAGGGCTGAACAGAGACGTTAAGTCTTTCTAACCAGATGGCAATTAATGCTCAACCCTCATCCTCGCCGCCCCCCCTGCCCCCCACTTAATCAGACCTAAGCCAAACCTAGACCAGAAGACTCCTAACACACCTCCAATGCCAGTTTTCATGGAGAAAACGACCAGAAATGAATACAGCTGACGGTGAACCTTGTGCCAGCAGCACCTCACGTGCATTGACGGATTTAATCCTCACATCAACAATGCTGTGAGGTAGATACTATGACTGACATCATCTCATTTAAGTAGGAGGAAACAGAGGCCAGGAAAGGTTCCCCAAGGTGACACAGCCAGTGGAGTCTCAGCCGGATGGGGTCCCAGAGTCCAGTGTCTGTGCTCCCAGCCACCACATCAGGGTCCTCTTGCTGGCAGTACCCTAGAGACACCCGGATACTCATGCCCAGACCGCATCCAGACCAGGGATTCGAGGAGTTGACCCAAAGCGACCCCAGCATTTTGTGGAAGTCCTGCAGGCCATTCCAGCTTGTGGCCCAGGCTGGGAACCACCTTATTAAGGTTTTGCCAGCTCACTAGATGGGGCATATGGAGATCAGGCTTGCTTCACTTGTGGTCTCATGCTTGGGAATACACTGACAGTCTTTTTTGTTTTGTTTTTTTGCGGTACGCGGGCCTCTCACTGTTGTGGCCTCTCCCGTCGCAGAGCACAGGCTCCGGACGCGCAGGCTCAGCGGCCATGGCTCACGGGCCGAGCCGCTCCGCGGCATGTGGGATCTTCCCGGACCAGGGCACGAACCCGCGTCCCCTGCATCGGCAGGCGGACTCTCAACCACTGTGCCACCAGGGAAGCCCCACACTGACAGTCTTTTAAACCAAATTCCTCTACAACACAAAGTGGGGCGTCACCCTTTGGAATTCATTATGTTTGGAATTCCTTACGTAGAACTGTCACCTGCGATAATTCAGTGTTGAGTCACGAATACAGAAACTTTGTCAATCAGAGACATTGAACACTTTGAAAGGGTCCTTAAGCGACGGGGGCACAAGCAGCGCCATCCATGCTCGCGAGGGGGGCTGCGGGTTAGGCTGGGGGTGGCTCACGCCTGCCTGCTCGTCACACTGTCAGCTGCTTCAGCCGTTGACATTCTCCTTAGAAATGGCGTGCCACCTCTTTAAAGAAAGGCGGGGGCAGGCACCTGACCCCTCCAAACCCATTTAAAGGAGAAACAGAGCTGTCGTAGACTATTATCCATTTGCCAAGTTATTTGGAATCCAAATGACGACGACGCTCCCTTCTGTACACGGGACAGCCATCGCGTTTCTGAGAAACCATCCGGAGGCTTGCAGTCATTGCCGTGGGTCCTCTGCCGCCCTCTCCATTTTCCCCTTTTCAAAGTAATTTCACTATTGAAGTTCCTGGTCTGCACTCCTGAAGGGCACCGCTCTCACCCACATTTCTTTTCTAACCCGTTCTTCTGATTCACTAATGAGCCTGCAAACTGGTGATGCTCTGAGGATGGAGAATGGCTTACGAATATTCGAATCTCTCAGGCTAACAGAATGCAGAGGTGTTGGAGCCAAAACAAATCTAAACAACTGGCTTCTTTCACAAGGGAGGAGAAAAGAAGGTCTAGAAAGCTCAGAAGGCCCCTCGGTGGCTCAGAGACCTGGCCTCCGTGCTGGACGTCCTTGGTCCTCCTATCGTGGTTCCAAGCACCACCTCACACAAAGGACTGTTTTGTAAATCTTCTATATCTTCTCTTAGGGAAATAAGTTCTGATTGCACTTCTGGGGAAAAAAATCTGTTCTTTAGTGATGGGCCATTTTGAAAAGCTAAAATAGTAGATGATACAAAATAACGTTTGGTTCAAAAGCTGGCTTTTAAAGGAGCACTCGGAAGTGGGAAACTTTTCTGACTTCACGCGTCTAAGTTTTACGCTTATATGGCTCACTCTCACAACGTAAAAATGATTTTACATAGTCAAGCGTATTGTTCTGGAATACTACACAAAAAACTATATTATACAAAGTCAAACATGTTCTATGTTTGTTGAAAAGTTGAAATAGAGAACGCAGAGAAGAAAATAAAAGCTCCCAATAATCCTATGAGTGTTTTCGTTTTGGCATATTTCCTACATGCATGACATATATTCAATATTCGTACACACCTGTACACGTGGAGGCATGCGTGCATTTAACAACATCATTGTCGTTCTGTAACCCAGTTTTATATCCCGCCTAATCCATGTAACCTTGTATCAGGAGCACTTTCTCAAAGACACTGGATCGGATCATAAACAACTGTGGAGACTTGCGTTCCCGTGGAAGCTGAGATCACCGAGATGAGTGTTTGCACACGCGCTAAGAGGTCAAGGCTGAGGCCGATGGACGGGCTGAACAAGGGCAGCGCCGGCCCAGCTCCTGGCTCTCTCTCACGCCTCCAGAGCAGGGTGAACACACAAGTTCCCCCACGGTTCCAATTTCTCTCCCACTTCTCCCTCTTCCTCCTTTGGGGGCAGGAGAGGGTGAGATGGTATTTGATGGGAAAGAAGGAACAGTTACAACTTGAGGAGAAAGGGGACAATTTAAGGGCACTGAGCACGTGCTGGTGAGGTTATCAGATGTGCTGATGGAAGGTGAGATGGGCGGGGGATCTCACCAGGAACAATCTGGTCAGAGGATGAGCTGACATGGCTTCTGCTTCGACCTGCCTCGTCTTCAACCACAGGGAGCTGCCCGCTCTGTGTCTGAGAGAGTAAACCTCCATGCTTTGAGGATGAAAGAGTGGGTTTTAGCAAATGGCCATGTTACGTACCAGCTGTTCATTTGAAAAATAACAGCTTTACTGAGATATAATTCACGTACCACTCAATCCACCCAACGTGCACAAATTGATGGTTTTTTTTTTTTTTTTTTTTTTTTGCGGTACGCGGGGCCTCTCACTGTTGGGGCCTCTCCCGTTGCGGAGCACAGGCTCCGGAGGCGCAGGCCCAGCGGCCATGGCTCACGGGCCCAGCCGCTCCGCGGCATGTGGGATCCCCCTGGACCAGGACACGAACCCATGCCCCCTGCATCGGCAGGCGGACTCTCAACCACTGCGCCACCAGGGAAGCCCAAATTGATGGTTTTTGGAATATTCAGAGTTGTGCAACCATCACCACAGTCAATTAGAAAACATTTTCATCACCCTCAAAAGAAACCCCATAGTCATTAAGCCACCCCATCTCCCTAACGCCCCAGGCCCCGGCAGCCACTCATCTACTTTCCGTCTCTGTGGATTCTCCTCTTCTGGATTTTCACATAAATGGAGTCCTACAATATGGGAGACTTTGGGACTGGCTTCTTTTTACCCAGCATAATGTTTTCAAGGCTCCTCCAGGCTGTGGCATGCATCAATATTTCATTTCTTTTTATTGCCAAATAATATTCCGCTGTATGGATGTACCATACTTTATCCATGAGTTCATGGATATTTGGGGGTTTTCCACTTTTTGGCTACTGTGAATTAGCTAGTGCTGCTATGAACATTCATGTACAAGTTTTTGTGTAGATGTATGTTTTCGCTTCTCTTGGTTACACCTAGGCTAGAATAGTTGCGTCATGTGGTAACTCTATTTAACTTCTGAGGCAGTGCCAGAGAAGCTGTTCACTTTTTTAGACAGTCCGATGACCTTGAACTAACATGTTTAATTTGATTTTCTATTGCTATGGAACTACTGTTTAGTGAAGAGATTATTTTATTCAAAGTTGGGGATAGAAAGTCAAAACCTGCTTTGTTTCCTATACATCTTTTAACGAACAATTCTTTAAAATTATATTATTATGAGGATCTTGGACTATTTGGCCACGATCAATCGACAAACAATTTTAGAAATATTATTATAGCTACAATTAAAAAACGTTCACTATAAATAGCACGGTTTAAATTATGTTGCTGAATTTAAAACTCCAGTGTCAACAATAAACTATAAAACCAAAACTATATCATAGAACCCAAAACTTTTGTGTACGGAAGAATTACTGGGACAGTTTGTTAGAAAACTCAAATTCTAGGCTCTGCCCCAAGAGATTACGATCCAGTAGGCCAGAAGTGGGGCCTTGGGATCTATTTTTAACAACTTTCCCCAAACACACATAGGTGATTCTGATGTAGGCTCCAGTCTGGCCAAAGTGGGCAGTTTTTGTATTTTCTTTCATGGGTTGTGCTGACAGTGTCAACTTGATTGCTGTTTTCTATAGAAATATTTACCCATCCTTTAAGAATTGTCTCGCTCACCTTCTAAATCCTTTTTTTTTTTTTTTTTTTTTTTCAGTATGCAGGCCTCTCACTGTTGTGGCCTCTCCCGTTGCGGAGCACAGGCTCCGGACACGCAGGCTCAGCAGCCGTGGCTCACGGGCCCAGCCGCTCCGCGGCATGTGGGATCTTCCCGGACCGGGGCACGAACCCGTGTCCCCTGCATCGGCAGGCGGACTCTCAACCACTGCACCACCAGGGAAGCCCTCTAAATCCTTTTTGAATGGCCTCATGTGGAAGAACTCTTTCTTCCTTTGTATCTAAAATGTTTAGGTCTATATATATTTGGTCTATGCATTTATTGTTCTATATTATTGGTTCTGTGTGGTTCAAAATATATCTTATTTACCAGCTAGACAGTAAGTGACCTGAAGGCAGAGAATGACATATTTTTGTGCTGTCCCCTGCATGTAGGTGCTGAGGACATTGTGATATAAGACCTACAAATTCAAGAGCTGCCTTGACATCTCTGAGTTTCATGGGCCCCAAAGGCTTAACCACGAGTTCCCCTGCCCTTGACAGATATGCCCCCCACCTAGCAGGAAAGGCTCCCCACCCTGCTGGTTCCCTATAAGCCAGACCAGCTGTACCCCATCTGGTCTTTAACCTAACATGTTCAGTTCCCTGCCAGCCCACAGAACTATTCAAACAAGCCCATCACCTCTTCCCTGGAACCAGGGGCCACCCCACCCTCTTGTTACTACAAAGCCTGCATCTCACAGTCCCTGCAGCTCACTCTGCTTCTGTGCAGCCCCTCGTGGCCCAGCATGCTGTGCAGTGCCCTCCCCCCCCAGTGATGAGTATAGGTGACTGATAAACTGTCGTCTCACCTGCCCAGGCCAGGTGTTGTGTGCCCAGCCTCTAGCACTATTTAGGACACGGGTCCCTCCCTCACCAGTGGGTGAACAGGAGGTGGTCAGAGCTGACGTAGTTGGTGCTCAGCTGTACGTACTGCTGGCTAAATGACCCTGAGCTTAGAATAGAGATTTTAGATAATAGCTTACCTTGACCTGAGTTATGTGTGTACACTTCTCTGGAGGGGAGGAGTATAGAAGCAGGGAATCAGGTGTTGGACTGAATTTCTAAAACCCAGTCCGGGGGAAGAAAGGGAAATAATACAGCCGTGAATCACATTTTGTTTAAAACTGAGCAATCCAGTCTGAAGGATGAATTTAAGCTGATTTGTTGCCCAATGCAGCCAAAACAACCTCTCTTGCTTTCCTCCTCAGTGCTCTTTTCCCCAAATGGTACGTTACAGCAGAGCATATGTGGAGGATGGTATTTACACAATATGGCCTTCCCTCTGAAGATGGTGGAAATTGTGCAGGGCCCTGTTAAACACTCAGGAGCACGCCTGTATTGTGTATTATCCATCAGAGAGTAACACGTCGACATACAGAAATCATGCAACACTAAACGGAACGTCTCTTTCCCCCAGTAACAAGCAGAGGATAAACCACAGTTACGTGTCTCCCCCTCTGTGACCTCTCACCTTTCAAGGTGGCCTTCTTCAGAACCTTCATTGCGTAGAGCTGTCCAGCATCCGATCCCTTGACCTTCCTCACCAGGAACACCTGGTGAGAAAGAGAACACAGAACACCTGCAGTTGATATGACTGTAAATTCATTTTCCTTATTTGATTTGACACGGGGATACACAGGGAGTTTAGGAAACTCCAATAAAATAAATACACTGTAGGAAAAACCTAAATGTAAAATCTTCTCCAACATCTGGGATGTCAGGAAAAGTTCATCTAATTTATTACAACCCTGTGAGGAGCCGTGTTACGTGTTCGTATGAAGAATCACATTTGTTTTCGGCACCACTCACTTTCTACGAAACATTTTATATCAGAGGGAATAGCACCCTCCTTTGAAAAAAAAGACCAGTTGTTTAGAAAAACAAACACCATTCAGAAGTTTTCAGGGAGGTCATTTGGTTTATTGTAAATATGCCCTGTAAATCCCCAAGGCGAAGGCCACCCTGAGAGTCACTGCCAACCACACAGGACACTCTGACTCTCAAGATGAGCTAGGCTCTCTTATTTTGATTTTTCTTCACCCAAATTTCAGCTTTGAGTAGCTTAAGTTTAGAGTTGGAGCTGGTTTCTAAATGGCTCTTACATAATCTCATGTGGACACATCTGCTGGGATACATTGTGACGTGTATCGTGGAGGAAAAGACAATTGTTTGAGAGGCTGAGCTAAAAAGACACATTCATAGTTGTTGAACAAAATTAGTAAAAAACCAACCAACCAACCTGGGGTATCCGTTACGAACAGAACACCTTCCACGCAGATGAAACAACAGTATTTGCTTTTCCTAACAGTATTTACCAATAGATGCAAAAATCTGCTATCGTGACAGAGACGCGGGTGCAGATGACATGTGTGTCCAGAAAGCACAGGTGCTGCCCGCGTGTGTGCTTGGAGCTCCACCGCGTGCAGTTGCCACGGATCGCGTTCAAACCACAGGGGCTGCAGGACGGAGTGATCTACCCACCGTACTGCAGTGAAGACGACTCATTACCCCAAGACGAGGCATTCGTCATGGGAACGCTAGTGACAAGAGTAAACCCCCTCTTTCAAAACGAGGGGACAACGGAGAAAAATGAGGACAGGTATATGCAGGATGTGCATTCAGGGAATACCCAGAGTCGGTCTTCTCTTTCCCCCTTTTCATTCCTTTCTCCGCCTCTTCCCCACAATATAAGGGGGGTCCGTAGGAACTCACACATGAATATGTATATGAGGTACATGCGTGGATTCAGAAGTAGGGAAGACTGTCCACTCAAGTCCACACGGAAGGCCGTGCTCACATGGCATCTGACCATGATGGTTTAGTTTCAAGGATGCAAATCTTGCATGGATCGCTTCTCATGAACCTGTTTTCTTTTACTGCAACTCAGGTCTTATTAATAAAAATGAGATGATGGATAATAATGGCTATCTATATTCATCTGTTTTAAAAAGGAGTTCTACTTTGATTTTCAAAAGAACAGGAAAAGAAACTCCACACTACCAATATTTGTCAGGCTCCTGCCACACGCCAGGTCCTGCAAGAAACGCCCTACAGCAAGCAGAGCACCCAACAGGAGACAAACGCATTTCGAGAGAAACAACAAAAATACGGTAACAATTGACTTAAAAGTGGATTTAATACGAGTGAAGAGCTTGTCTCTGTCTGCCCGGCGAGAGCCCTCCCGTCCGAGGCATCCCGTACCTCTCGCCTCTTCATCCTAACGTGATTCAGGAACACATTCTAATGTAGTGAGATAAGTTCCCAAACGACTGGACAATTTCAGCAAAGACAGCTGCTGAATCTCTAACACTTAACCCAGGGGACCTTTCATGTGCTCCCGCGTTTTATTTTTAGAGCTGCTTCTTCAGAAGCTCAGCCGAGACTCTGCAAAGCCCTTCCGTGAGCACACGTGGCGACAGATGCCGTGTCACCCGCAGCTGCCCTAGTCTCCATGTATTACCGCGATCAGCCAAATCACTACCTCATTCTCTGAGCGAGATTTTCAACTCTGTCTCAGAACTGGAACCTGGCAACTGGTCTGCAGCGTCCCCTCAACACACGAGCCTGGCAACTGGTCTGCAGCGTCCCCTCAACACACGAGCCTGGCAACTGGTCTGCAGTGTCCTCCCAGCGCACGACCCAAGTGGATGGCGGCTGTGCGCTTCCAGAGGACGCCAGGGTACCAAACTTCCCCCCAGAGGAAGACATTTACAGATAGTCACAGGGGAGCAAGGACGTTTCTCATTGGGGTTTGATCCCACCTCAGAACGCGGTATCACAATCCGGTCCTTATCTGCCTGGGGAGACCGAGGGGCGGGTGACGAGCCAGGGAGGGGGCAAAGGCTTTGTTTCCACCTTCCTTGAAGGTCTCGGGGAACATCTGGGCAGAGCCACGCATTTTAACACTCGGACACCCTCTGCCCCATTCCTCAGAGTGTTTCACTGCCTTCCCACCGTCTGCTTGGCCGTTAAGGATAGGCTGTCTTCCTCTGGTCCCAAGCACTACCGACCCCCTGCTCTCCGGCCATCACTGAAATAATCATGGTCTGACCAAATTACTAATGGCCGGAAACTGTCCCCATTATTCCCAGCAAATTCCTCCGGCAAACGGGCTACTTGGCTCCCTGGGCTCTGCAGGGTGGAGCGTGGGGATGGCAGTGCACGCTGCCCCTTGTGTGGTCCCGTCTGGCCGCCAGCCTCAAACATCCCTGTGACAGACCCTAAGCCTAAGCCGGCCCCCCCTTGGGGTTGAGCGCTGCTCCTTTCCAGCAACGATCTTCCGGCTGCACAAGGGGAGAGCGGGGGCTGACGAAGGGGAGTGAAGGGTGCGGACGGAGGACAGTCACTTGGGCGATTCCCAGCAGCAGCGTGCGGCCAGCAGCAGGCACGAGCGAGGAGGTCTTGGTGGCATTTTATCCATTTCCGCGTCTCCAACAGCTGCAGTCACTGAAGGGGTGAGACAAAGAACACAGGGACCCGGTGGGGGGCGAACGTGAGCCCGGAGCCCAGGTTCACGCCAGCTCCCTACGCTCTGGAGTCGCTGCAAGAGACGTCTGTGTAACAGGAGCTTCCTCCAGGATGCAAACACGTAGTCGTGCCCTTCTTCTCTCTTACCGAGAGCAAAAGGAAGATACCCCTGCATCAGGACATGTGATTTCCATTTAGAGATGAAGAATAAAATAATATGGGCAGTAGGACACATGGATTTCCCCCTTTTGTCGTTAGTTTGGCTTTTATAAAACATTCATAACAAATACTGCTGTGTGGACACATAAGATTTGTCATCATGGTTCTCTAGTGCCCACCGTTCACAGGGGATGTCTGGGTGGAGCTTTCCAGAGCCCTGTTGGGTCGGCACAGCAGCCTCGTCCACCGGGAACCCTGAATCTCACCTCCAGTGTCCACGACGGTCCTGATCCGGTGACCAGGCCCAACACACAGGCAGTGGTTGAGCTCGTGAGTCAGTAGTTAATGGAGGTTAAACATCTGTAGGCGTTGCCACTGCCTCTTCCTTTTATTTCTCTTCACTTACTTATTTTACTTTTAATCTCTTAATTTATCTGTTTATTTATTAATATCAGAAGATATTAATCTTTTAAACTTTACTTTTTTATGCCTCATACAA
This sequence comes from Phocoena phocoena, assembly GCF_963924675.1. Classification (NCBI taxonomy): domain Eukaryota; kingdom Metazoa; phylum Chordata; class Mammalia; order Artiodactyla; family Phocoenidae; genus Phocoena; species Phocoena phocoena. Next base: position 2,705,231 of record NC_089230.1, on the reverse strand, counting down.
TGATGGCTGGGAAGGAAAAGTGTGGAGTGTTACGAAGCTTATCGTTCCAAGGGGATTCCGCCCAGCACCAGGATTTCACTGGTTTCCCAAAGAATTTTTTTTTTTTAATCAAAATTGAAATTCAGACTTTGCAGGGAATTGGAAAAAGTCTTTTCTCCTTTCATTTTTAATGCCCAGATCTCTGAGCAGGGCGTCGTCAATGTAGCTTTTGTTCAGCCGAGTTTTGAACGGACAGGCTCGGATCCATTTTCCTTGAGCTCAGAAGGCATTTTCCATCTCTGCTGCTTCCAGACACCCTGGCGGGAGGGCGCTCGGTGAAATCAGGGTCCTGCAATAGGCCGGGGTATCAGCCAGTGCCCACCCATCAACCCTGGGCCCCGCCTGCGAGGTGGGTCCCCATCTCCATCACTGGGGACAGAGGTGATTCAGGGGCACTGGTCCCGCGTGTCCTCAAGAAACAACTTGTGGGCAGCGTCTCTGAAAGGGAGCAAGGGGCACCTTGCTCGTCCCTATTTCCACGTCATGGTTCTTAGAGAAAGACTTATGCCGCTTCATCTTTTTCCAACATTTCTAATTAATGGGAAGACAGTCCATTACCACATAAATAGGTGTTACTATGTCACTATGTTTTAGTAACAGCTTTTTACCCTGAGAGCCTGAAATCTTCATTTCCCTACTTTCATAAATGCCTTATAAACCGTATGAAATAGCCATTTTTGGAGGCCACAACACTTTGAACACTGGTAATTTCATATGGTTCAAACGAACATGTCTGTAGATACATTAGTATAAACACATGTTCCATACCACATTGTGTAGAAAAGAAAAAATAAAATAAAAAAACATTCTACCTTTTAAGAATGGCAAAAGAGAGGTTTCACAATCAAATTTTCGTGGTCTGTAAGAGATTATCTAGAACATCACTAACAAACTATTAATCCTACATGAAATCGACATGCGCTGGATTTCATCTTGGCACAAAGTCCTATGAAGACTGGGGAAATTTGGTGAATGTCCACATACCACATATACAAAAATAGTTACTTTAAAAAGCCAGGACTCTGTTCTGCTTAAACTCTAGGAAAGGTTGGCTTCATGGTTTACCTCAGGCCCTCATGTTCTAGAAATCTTAAGTCTGTATAATTTCTAACAGTTACACCAAGGACGTAGAGATATTAGCACTGCCCTGGAATAATTCACTTGTCCTCGTGAAAGATGTATTGACATGGTGCTGTATGTGGACGTGGCCCTATATAAAGAGACAACTATTTCTCATTTCCTGAGAGAAATCAGTTCTCATTTTAATTTGAAGGTGAAAAAGAAAGGAAACGAAAAATTCTAGTACACAGGTTCATCGTAGACGATTGCTAGACGTCTAGGAGTCATGTCTTATTTAATCCATAGAATAATTACAGAAAGTAGTTCACATGATGTCCCTTTCATAGACGGGGAAACTGACGCTTGGACAGGCAAAGTATCTGCACAGTTTACACGGAGGGTGAGGGGAGCCAGCCTGCAGTCCCAGCCTCTTTGACTCCTTGGTGACGGTCACATGAACCGGTCCCGAAGGGCACCACCTTCTCTGTTCCTTTCTTCCTTGTTCTCCTACTTTTTCCTTCTTTTTGAGAAATACTTGTGGGGTATGCACTTCTAAAGATGCATGGCTCAAGTTCAAGGACCCTAGCCAGCACGGTGACACACTAAAGGCCCACGGAAGCTACAGGAGAGGGAAGGTGTGTGGTGTCCCTAAGCTCAGCTCCACGGTCACGGGCTTCAGGCAAACCGAGGCCCCAGCTCCAGCCCCCACGGGACCCACCACGTGGGCGCTGCCTGTACTTCTCATTCCCTCAGCCTGGGGCCACCTCTCCCTTGGGCTCGGGAGGCACCTCTGCCGTCTCCTTCACCAGACATTCAAGTGCTTCGCCCTGACGGGCGGGACCAGCGCCAGTGGAATGAGACCCGCTTGGAGGGAACCATGGACCTAACTTACCTTTCCATAGGACCCTTGTCCCAAAACTTTTAACAGTTCAAACTGGGAAGGGTCGGCCTTTTCAAAGCCTGCTTTCACATGATGACTGATGTCAATCTCCTTCACGATGCCCTCTTCCTGCAAGAGAAAAATGACAAAAATACAAATCAAGGGGTTCCTCTGGATTCGTCCTCTGAAGTTACAACAAGTCAGGTACGTTATGGATTTTCAGGATAGGAGTTTAAAGCAGTGACACCACAGAGCTTTACAAAATCAACTTGCTTATTTATACCAAGGATTCCGTTTGTGAGCCTGTAACTGTCTCCTTTCCCCATGGAGTTGCGTCATGTGGTCTTACCAATATCTCAGTGAAATCCATCCTGCTTCTTAACAGTTTGGGCAAAATTTTGGACAGGGAGGAATGTGGGAACCATGGAACAAAACAAACCTCTGAGAATCTGTCTTAACGTCTACACTGCTGTGGTCAAAAAGGTTATCAGGGGCTTCCCTGGTGGCGCAGTGGTTGAGAGTCTGCCTGCCGACGCAGGGGACGCGGGTTCGTGCCCCGGTCCGGGAAGATCCCACATGCCGCGGAGCGGCTGGGCCCGTGAGCCATGGCCGCTGAGCCTGCACTCCGTAACGGGAGAGGCCACAACAGTGAGAGGCCCGCCTACTGCAAAAAAAAAAAAAAAAAAAAAAAAAGGTCACCAATAGGGATCCACAGGCAGAAGTCGTCTGTGAATGCAGATTTTTTTTCTCCTCCTTCTTATAATTCTACTCGCCCTTATATTTTTGCCAGAGCTAATGCAAAGAATGATTCATTGCCATCCCAGAGCTTATATTTCAGAAGAAGCAGTCAGATAGGATTTTCTGCCAGTCCAGAAGCCTTCCCAGTAGGAAAAAAAAGCCCTTGATCTTTAAATTAAAACACTGGCAGAAATCACTACAAATTCTCATCAGAGAACTACCTGTCCCCAGAGACGTACTACTTCACCTGTAAGGGGGTATGCCACCTATCCACCACCAGCTATTTGACATGGAAAAACTGTAAAGTAGGTGTTTTTCTGTGGGGAGGTGCATGAGGTCACTCAACCTGCTGTGACCCCCTCGGCAGGCAGGTGACCCAGCTCCTGCAGTGCAGCATCCCCGGAGGGGTCCGTGCCCCGGACCCCAGGATTCCCGCCCAGGGCCCCGCGTCACCCCTCCTGTGAACAAGCAGCCCAGCACCCAGGCCATCAGGTCTCCCCAGCCCAGCGCATCCCACCAACACGTCAGCATTCACCTTCCTGAATCATCACTGCCTGAACATTTCGACTCAAAGACTTAGAAGCAGATCTCTCTTAACATTGCATTTCGTGTAGATTCTTGCTGTCCAAGTACTTACAGCAAACGCACTCAAAGCACGTACCTAACCTCCTCCTCGGGAAGGGCGTTAAAACCTCAGGCTGCTCCCTGATAATGCTACAATGCAGTTAATGTCCCATTTAAGATCAGTACGGTCTTGAAGAGCAAAGACTCTCAACTACCCATAGAAAAAGGAACCAAGGGTTTCACATTTTAGATTTTAGAGTTCTGCATTCATAGTGACATTTTGGCTTGAACTTGCTTGAGATATTTTGTTTTCCTCTTTCCCAAGGATTAAAAAAAAAAAGAAAGAAAGAAAGAAAAAAAAGAGAAAAGGTCTGGAATCCAATGCTGATTGCTGTGTGCACAGGAAACACCCAGATGGGAACACGGGGAACGTGCCCGGGCCTGTCTGCTTCTAACTGTTTCCAGACTGGACAGTGATATTTTCTGAATCATTTTGTGACTACTGCCTTAAAGGGCAACCAGATATAAAATAGTGTCTGTGCTTCATTTTGAAATAAATGCCTTTTCCCTTTTATGAGGCAGGTCATTTTTTCTAGAATTCTATGTGGATTTTAATGCCATTCCCTTAAGAAAATAAAGTCTGTTCCCTCTACATATAGCACTAAAAATTTGGTTTGTAGCATAACTCCTAAGAAAGAGTATTTTTTTAAATAACTTGAGAAATCTGTGGGGAGAACCTGGTGTCATGGTCAGGCCCTTGCTCTGTAAGCAAGGATTTCAAAAATGTTCTAATGCGAGAGAGAAAAACTAGAGAAATGACATCAACATAGGACAAAATAATTTATGACAGTGAATTTTAGACTCCCTGTTGAAATTCTGACAGATGGAGGAAATTCCTGTGCAGGTATTAGAGACACAGGGGCAGTGATGGAAACGGCCGGAGGGGACCCGTCGCGGTGCCCTCCGTGCTCTGCCCCGCACCGAAGTCACCCTGGAAGGTAACTTCCTCTGTTCTGAATCATCCGCTTTTCATGTCATTAAAGGGAGAATATTTACGAAAAGTAAACACAGATTAAAAGTTGTGAAATATTCAATGTTCATTGCAGCTCTATTTACAATAGCCAGGATATGGAAGCAACCTAAGTGTCCATCAACAGATGAATGGATAAAGAAGATGTGGCACATATATACAATGGAATATTACTCAGTCATAAAAAGAAATGAAACTGAGTTATTTGTAGTGAGGTGGATGGACCTAGAGTCTGTCATACAGAGTGAAGTAAGTCAGAAAGAGAAAAACAAATACCATACGCTAACACATATATATGAAATCTAAAAAAAAAAAAAAGGTTCTTATGAACCTAGGGGCAGGACAGGAATAAAGACGCAGACGTAGAGAATGGACTTGAGGACACGGGGAGGGGGAAGGGTAAGCTGGGATCAAGTGAGAGAGTGGCATGGACATATATTCACTACCAAATGTAAAATAGAGAGCTAGTGGGAAGCAGCCGCATAGCACAGGGAGATCAGCTCGGTGGTTTGTGACCACCTAGAGGGGTGGAATAGGGAGGGAGGGAGGGAGACACAAGAAGGAGGGGATATGGGGATATATGTATATGTATAGCTGATTCATTTTGCTAAACAGCAGAAACTAACACACCATTGTAAAGCAATTATACTCCCATAAAGAGGTTAAAAAACAAGTTGTGAAATATTAATGACAAAGACGTAGAAAATAAGAATCGGGCAAGCGTCAGCTTTGTCTCCAAAAAAGGGGGACAAGGTCATTCTAGAAATCACTGATTTCCATGCAGAATATCACTTCTCAGAAAGAGCAAAGAATAAGTTATTAAACGGGTGACTCGTGAAAGTGCAGAAAAGAACAAGGAAATCACCGAAACTCTGACTCGCTCTGAGCAAGTCCTGCCAGGCTAACCCCGTCCCACTCCGGGCGCTGTTAACGCAGCGGTGGCCCGAGAACTGCAGCCTGGCTTTCCGGGGTCCCGCCGGGAGCTCAGGTCAGCAGAGGCCGACATCTCGAGGCATCTCCCATCAGGGCACCACGGCTCCCTCTTCTAGAGCCCAAAACAGGACGTCCTCGCCAGGGAATGACATCTTGTTCTGGAGGCTGTGGCCGTGGTGCCCCTGCATCAGAACCACCAGGGAACTCGTTAAAAATGCAGATTCCAGGCCCCGGGCGGGACTACGGAGCCTGGAATCTCTGCGAAGGACGGGGCTTCACCTCAAGCCCCACTCCCCGCCCTGCAGGGTGGTTCCCTGCAGCACACAAACAGGCTGTCCTGTCCGCATGCTTCTCAGGAAACACAGACTGCGTGGTCCCACCGCTGCCCACCAGCTCTTTGAAGGGATTTCCACACTCGCTGCCCCACCTCCCTCCTCTCCTCTCTCACACCCACTGCCACCCACTCTCTTCACCTCATCAAGTCATCAAAACCCTCCACGGGGCTCAACCCAGGGGTCAGACCTCAGAGTCCACGCACTGGGCACCACCCATCACCCCATCTTCCTCGAAACGCTTCCCTCACTTGGATTCCGGGACATCACACCCCCCGGGTCTCCCGACACCCCCTCTCTTCCGTCTCCTTATCTCCCTGTCTCCCAACATCCCCTGGACCCCGGCTCTTCTTCCCCGTCATCACCCCCTCGGGACCTAGTCCTGTCTTGGGGCTTTGTGTTACCATCTGAACACCGACAGCTCTCAGGTCTGGACCTGCCCCCAGAACTCCAGACGTGAGGCTCATCCCAGGTGAGGTCCTGAGTGTGCGCGTGAGGTCGGGGAGACCTCGGGGGCCGGGAGCCTCCCGGGGCCTCTGCTACATGCGGGCGGGGGAGAGGGCTACGGGGCAAACCTGGCATTTGTTGCTGGCCCTCTGCCCTGTCAGCTGCTCTGACCTGGGGCCTGGCCTCTGAGTACTCCTACCACTTCCCAGCTCATCGATGCATTTAACTGTTTAAAAGAGATATTTTATCCATACTTTCAACTGTTTTTAGACAGAGGGCTCACCACACCTAGCCCACCGTACTGCTAGGAACAAAGTTCAGAAATGCTTTGAAAGTAGAGAGAAGTCACCAAGTAGCTCATCTGTCTATTTGTGAAGACAGGGGACCCTTGAAAAGTTCCTGGGGGAGGCGCACCCCACCCCCAGTAAAGCGTCCAGAATCAACGACACAGGCCGTTCACTACAAAGACCCCCGAGGAGACGGCTGTGCACACACTATAATACAAGGCAGAAGGACCAGGCGTGAGCCTCAGACTCAGAGCCAGAAGGAACCTCCTCCTTCTAGGCAGGTCCGGTGGCTTCTCCAAGGGAACCCAGGGGCCGAGCCGCAAGTGGATCCCGACCTCCCGGGGCCCAGATGGGATGCAGGCTCCGGGCAGCGCGGCTTCCTCTCCCACCCGCCCGAGGAAGCTTCTGAGACGCAGTGGCTCATGCACTGCACACTCTTCTCTGCTCTTTAAATTGCCCTTCACGCGTCTCTGCCAATGCGTCTGCTCCCGCTGGCGTGAGCAAATGTGAGATGGAGTTACAGGACCAGCTGCACTGCTCCAATCGGTTCCTCGGGAAACTATTTCTGCTCAAAGTTTCCAGGCCGTTTCCAAAGGGCTAAATATAAGCTAAGGCATTTAGGATGGCGACACTTCCCCGACGAGAGAACAGGGACGGCCCACTGAAGAAAAACAAAACCCTGCGTGAAGGCACAGGAGCAAGGGAACGAGACAGGAAAATGCTGGAGGAAGCCAGAGGCCGGGGGCAGCGGCTCTGAGACTCAGGAGAAGGACGAAGCACAGAGCGGTGGCCCCTGGGCCTGAACCGCAGACCCACCTGGTGCAACGCCCGCCTGGATGCTGCAACTCCCCGACGGAAAGATCGTGCAGTGCACACAGGGCACTCTTCTCACGCATCTTGGAATGGCGTTTTCCCTTTTTTTTTAACCAAAGAAAGTGACCCAGCCCCCAGGGCAGTCACGGCAGTAACTCACACACAGGGACAACCAGCCAGGCGTGTCCGCCTTCAGAAAGAAACCTTGAGCTGCTTCTGAAGCCCCTCAGGGACTGAACTGGGCCGAACTTGGGACTCAGACATCACAGCAGGGGGAAGTGAAGAAACTCAGAGGAGAGGGGAGGAGAAACAACCAAGACACGTCTCATTTTTATTCTCTGCCTTTTCCTTCCCATCCAGACTTTTGCCCTCCACCTCCCTTTTATTAATTTTGTTATTAAAGGCAAGGTGGACTTTTCCCTCTGTTTTTAAATGAAAGTGCCACCCCTCACGGCTTCTGTCTTTCTTTGCCCTCGTTGCCTGTCGCTCCCTCAAATTATCTCCCCTTCCATCCTTCTGAAAGCCTCTCCGTCTGCTGGTATTTTTATAAGTCACAGTCTATGCAAATTGGACGCCCTGGAAGCTGTGATTATAGCGGTGACGGGCAGACAGAGCCGCGTTCCTGCAGGGGCCTCCTTGCACAGAGAGAGGAAGACACAGGCGCCCACAACACACGCACTGCAGGCTCCCAGGTTCTGACACCTCGACGTCCCTCAGGTGGGTTAGTTCTAGTAAGTTCCATCAATCCTTGAGCCCCCGGAGAAAGCAACGCTCTGTGGAACATGAGCTGTGAAGTGACAGAGGCCCTGGAACCTGGGTGTGGTGTTTCAGGCGCAGGTTCTAGATGCGGCCATGGACAATTTCCATCTCACCTGGAAAGCCACCTTCAAGGACGTGCTTTGTAAAGAGTCACTTTGCACACGGATGAGGAAGTCATTATCTGCATTTGTCAAGAGGCACTGAGGAATCACCAAAGGGCCTCAAAACTGTGGATGGAAACGTATGTCGCTATAGGTCCCGAAGCAGAGAAGTTTCCTTACGGAACACACAGCTCTGTACGGGGACAGTGTCTGTCCTGGGGCAGCGGGATGTGTGCTGACGGGGCTAAGTCTTTATTCTTTAGTACAACTTTAAAAATAGTGTCGAGTAAAGAGGGTGATAAAATGATACCAGGCTGCCTGCCTGCCTGCCGTGCACCGAACAGGCAATTATCACCGTTTCCCATCCGTCCACATACTCAGAACATTGTCACTTCGGATCTGAGATGTGTGGTGTGAAAGAGAGAGAAGCTGCACCGAGAGTTGAGAAAAGCTGACAACGTGGGCTTGAAATTCCCAAACGAAAAACCTCCGCGACGATCACCCACTACCAGTGTAACTATAGTCTCATCCCAGTGAGATCGACTGGGACCGCTTCACGGTTTTTTCCAGAAAAGGGAAAATTTCACTTATCTGAATATCATCATCTCCAAGACTTAATTATTTACATATTTTCTGACTTGATATCCAATTTTTTTTTTCAAACTCGACATTTCGGTAAATATCTTATCAGAACAAGTTGTTGGTAACTGTGATGTTTCTGACAGAGGTAAGGACATGCTGAGTCAGCTGGTGTCAGGGACTCTGTGCCCGTGGGACACGTCCCTCCTGCCAGGCTGTTTTCTGTTCCAAGTCTCTGTATCTATTGTCAAGGGAAGGCCCAGCATTCCCCGCTCACAACTGTGCTCTCTCCACAACAGAAACGGGCTGAGCCACCTGTACAGACAGCTGGATGTCAATTCTCACTATTCCATGAGGCCAGCTCGCGCTCCTTCTCTAGTAAAAGGTGACAGACTCATAGGGACACGTAATTAGCGGAGAACATCTACCAGCCTCATTACAAAGGTTTCACTTATTTTTCTCTTCAGGTATGAAACCAAAGGTCCTCCAGAACCATCTGTAAGAATTTCTTTGCATTCTAAGCTGGTCGCCAGATGGTAGGTTGCAATGTTCAAAAGGGCAAGAATATTCTCAAAGATAATGTCAAAATTCAACGTCTAGTGGATTGTGTTTTTCTTGCTCTACTGGGAAGAGTATCACTGTACATTTGTGCATGGGGACATTTAAGCCAAAGGTACAAATTGTAATGAAAGTACAGATCCGCCAGCACCCACTGGCACACTAGACATAAACAGTGACTCAAGGGTAAACACCAAACTACAGCAAAAGCTCTGGGCTGTATCCATCCAATCACTCAGACATCCTCTGAAGACTCGGGTACCACAGACCAGTACACTGCACCCTCCTGTCCAGTGAGCAGGCACTGACTGGGCATCTCTAAGCAACACTTATGTGGAGAAGGGCCATTTGGTTTCTGCAAAGAAAACACTGCTAAAGTAACAGGCTTTTTTTAATGGTGCAAAAAACACACAGCAACAGTTACTAAAACTGATCGCTATGATTGGGAAAGTCTTATGCTGGAATGTCTATATTTATAGCCCTTCCTCAAAGTAGAGATCACTTCTTCTTCAAAGAATCCGCCTGCCAGTGCAGGGGACACGGGTTCGAGCCCTGGTCCAGGAAGATCCCACATGCTGCGGAGCATCTAAGCCCGTGCGCCACAACTACTGAGCCTGTGCTCTAGAGCCTGTGAGCCACAACTACTGGGCCCGTGCGCCACAACTACTGAAGCCTGTGCACCTAGAGCCCGTGCTCTGCAACAAGAGAAGCCACCACAATGAGAAGCCCACGCACCACAACCAAGAGTAGCCCCCGCTCGCCGCAACTAGAGAAAGCCCGCACGCAGCAATGAAGACCCAACGCAGCCAAAAATAAAAATAAATAAATGAATAAATTTATTAAAAAAAAAAGTGACGTTGCAAACATGCACTAGCAAGCATGTCTGTGATCCTCATGAGGGTGGACAAAGCAGAATCCGTGGGGTGTAGATAAGGATGAATTATTCAAACCGGTAACGTCTTAGCAAACGGGAATAACTTGCAAAAGGATCGTAAGCTGCCGCTTGGGTGAGTGGAATGACGGCAACACAGTTTAACATGTGGGCAAGTGCGCAGGATGAGGTCATGTGTTTGGGAAAGCGATGATTGTGCCCTACAAAGAATTTTATATTTTGACAGAGAGTAATCAGTCACAAGGCAGGACAGGACCTAAAAACCACCGAGTCCACGTCTTGGAAAAATATATGCCACTATGAACAGAAAGCCATTGGTCTTACTGGACAGCTGGGCAGACTGGTGGGCACTGAGCGGGAAGCCTGCTTTCATTCACACACAAATTCCACGGTCACCAAGAGGCACACACGTTCACACCGCCTGACCCAGGGATCTCACTCCTCAGACTTTATCAAAACAATCTGAATATGGAAAGCTGTTTGTTACAATGTTTTTTTTAATGAGAGTGAAGAAATGAGAAACAATTTAAATGTCCAGAAAACAGTGGAAGAATTAAGTAAATGATGACATCCACCAAACGAAATTTTACAAAGGCATTAAAAGTGATTGCACCATTTACAGTTGCTCCCAGAATAATGAAATACTTAGGGGAAAAGGAACAAAACACGTACCGTATCTGTGTGCTGAAAATTCCCGAACGCGACTGAAAACAATCAGAGAAGAGGTAAAAAACTGAAGGGACATTCATGTCCACAGATTGGAGGACTCAGTAAAGGGTATAATTCTCCAAACATTGATCTGTAGGCATAACACAATTCCCATCGAAGTCTGAACAAGGCTCTTTGTAGATACAGATAAGCTTACTCTAAAATTTATATGGATTCCATATATATGCAATCACATACGGTATTTGTTTTTCTCTTTCTGACTTACTTCACTCTGTATGACAGTCTCTAGGTCCATCCACCTCACTACAAATAACTCAATTTCGTTCCTCTTTATGGCTGAGTAATATTCCATTGTATATATGTGCCACATCTTCTTTATCCATTCGTCTGTCGATGGACACTTAGGTTGCTTCCATGTCCTGGCTATTGTAAATAGTCCTGCAATGAACATGGGTACATGTCTCTTTTTGAATTATGGTTTCTCAGGGTATATGCCCAGTAGTGGGATTGCTGGGTCATACGGTAGTTCTATTTTAGTATTTTTAAGGAACCTCCATAGGATATATGTATGCATATGGCTGATTCACTTTGTTGTACAACAGAAACTAACACAGCATTGTGAAGCAATTATACTCCGATAAAGATGTACAAAAAAATAAAAATAAAGCTTATATGGAAATGCAAATGACCTAGAATCCCTAAAAACAATTTTCAAAAAGAATAATAAAGTGGGAGGAATCACTCTACTGATGTTAAGGCTTACAACGCAGCTACAGTAATCAAGACGGTGACGTACTGGTGGAAGGACGGACACACAGACTAATGGAACAGAACAGAGAGCCTGGGCATGAACCCATCCCATTCAAATACACCCAACTGATTTTTGAGAGGGTTGAAGAAGAAATTCAGTGGAGGAAGGAGAGTCTTTTCAACAAACGGTGTTGGAGCACTGGAACTCCAAGGCGAAAAAAAAACAAAACAAAACAGACCTAAATCCCGTTTTATACAATGAACTGAAAATGGATCACAGACTTAAATGTATAACATAAAACTATAAAACTTTTAGGAGAAAAGCTTCAGGACCTAGGAATAAGGGGGAAATTCTTAGATATGATCTCCAAAGCATGATCCATCGGTAAATTGAGCTTAATCAATGTTTGAAACTTTTGTTCTGCTAAGACTCTGCTAAGAAGATGAAAAGAGAAGCTATAGCCTGGAAGAAAACACCTGCAAGCCACTTATGCAACAAAGGTCTTGTAGCTATAACAAATAAAAATTCTCAAAACTCAACAGTAAAATAAAACAAATAATCCAGTTAGAAAATGGGTAAAAGAGATAAACAGTCATTTCACCAAAGAAGATATACAAATGGCAAACAAGCACCTGAAAATATATTCAACATCATTAGCCACGAGAGAAAGGCAAATCCACCGTAAGATATCACTACACATCTGTCAGTGGCTAAAACAGAAAATATAGTGATAACATCCAATGCCGGTGAGGATGCAGGGAAACTGGATCTCTCATCCATTGCTGGTGGGAATGGAAAATGGATCAGCTGCTGGAAAACAGTCAGGTAGCTTCTTACAAAATGAAACACGAACTTACCGTACAACCCAGTAATTGCATTCTCGCACATTCATCCCAGAGAAATGAAGAGTACGTTCACGCAAAAACCTGAAGGTGATAGTTCACGGCAGCCTTATACCCAAACAGGAAACAACCCAGATGTCCTCTAACTTAAATGCTAAGCAAACTGGGACACATCGTCGGCGACAATAAAAAGGGACACACTAAGGATACACGCGACACGAGTGTGTCTCCGCAGAATGACGCTGAGTGGAAAAAGCCAATCTCAGAAGACGATATTTATCCTGATGAAACAAAAATCCCTATTTGGAGGCAACACAAGAGGAATGTAAACATGAAACGTTTTCTCTGCCTGTTTGGGCCTCCCTCCCTCCCCTCTAGTTTGCTCTGTGCGTCTGCAGTATACATTAACCAGACCTCCCCAATGGCAGTAATACCAGCTCAGCCATGAAGATCAAGTTTACTCCTCCTGTGTCAGCCATACAACTCCTCAGAAGATAGCATTCCTTCCTCAGTCCTGTAAGGGGTCACGATCACCCACCACTAGCCTTGTACGTGCAGACAAGCCTTACGTCCGATGCCAATACGTGGATTCCTTTAAAGATAGTGATGGGTGCTGAGCAGTCTGGTAAAACAACCTGGGGAGATACTGAGCCACACCTAAGGGAAGGTCTTAGCTTAAATACCTATTTATGACCTTATTAATGTTACCAGTTACATTACTTGTATTCTGCCCCTTTTACAAGATTATTGGTTCTTGCATTACCAATTGTGTGACTGAGCCTCAGATAAAATTAATGATGATTAGGTGATTTGAAAAGTTTGATGAAATATATCTCCTATAATATCAATGATTGTAATAGTGTAACTCTAGATTTGGGAAGAAGCCACAAGAGGGAACTGTCTCCTGGACCACAAGAGACCAGTAAGACGGGTGGTCCACAGGCTTTTGGCTGTTGTTAACAGGGCCTAGTCCAGTAACAGCACTTGGAGCGACCTCTCGACAAAAACCTCCCCTGACCCGGGGATGAGCACTCCTAGCGCCTTGGGGCAAATGGGTCAGGAAATGCCTCCTAAACCTTGGTCAAAACTAAGATTGAAAGGGAAGGGATTGCAAAATAAAGACTGTTGCCCACCATCCAGTTCTACAAGAATCATATCATTAGCCACTGCAGTTGCTGACCTACAAGACACCCTGAATGGAATTCAGAACAAAGATAAGGATGAGGCCCTCTGTGCTCTGGGAAAACGGGCAGAACCGGCCCTCAGAGAGTTAGATATTCTCAGGAGAAGCTTTTTATGAACCTGGATTCTTGCATCTTCCCATACTTACAAAAGCACTAAAACCATTAACTAAGACGTCTTTTCCTTGTACATAGCAGTAACCTTCTATCAAGATGTGTGCCTGATTGCATGTACCCACTTTGTCAAAATCACGTATACACTGGCCTCCCCCTTACCTCTTCAGTCCTCAGAGCTCTCTAAGAGCCTGTCTCTAGGGTCATAATGCCCAGACTGACTCAAATTAAAATTTCCATTTCTTTCTTAGATTGACTATTGATTAATTTTTCATCAACAATATGATCCCCATTTGTATAACATCTTTTTTTTTGGCCGCCTTGGGTCTTTGTTGCTGCGCGCGGGCTTTCTCTAGTTGCGGCGAGCAGGGGCTACTCTTCATTGTGGTGCGCGGGCTTATCACTGCGGTGGCTTCTCTTGTTGCAGAGCACGGGCTCTAGGCGCGCGGGCTTCAGTAGTTGTGGCACACGGGCTCTAGAACGCAGGCTCAGTAGTTGTGGCGCACGGGCTTAATTGCTCCGCCGCGTGTGGCGTCTTCCTGGACCAGGGCTCGAACCCGTGTCCCCTGCATTGGCAGGCGGATTCTTAACCACTGCGCCACCAGGAAAGCCCTTTATAACATCTTTTTTTTTTTTTTTAAATTAATTTATTTATTTATTTTTGGCTGTGTTGGGTCTTCGCTTCTGCGCCAGGGCTTTCTGCAGTTGCGGGGAGCGGGGCCACTCTTCATTGCGGTGCGCGGGCCTCTCACTGTCGCGGGCTCTCCTGTTGCGGAGCACAGGCTCCAGACACGCGGGCTCAGTAGTTGTGGCTCACGGGCCCAGTTGCTCCACAGCATGTGGGATCTTCCCAGACCAAGGCTCGAACCTGTGTCCCCTGCATCGGCAGGCAGACTCTCAACCACTGCGCCACCAGGGAAGCCGTATAACATCTTGAAATGACAAAATCTTAGAGAAAAAGAAGAGATTAGTGGTTGCCAGAGGTAAGCGATTGTGTGCGCGTGTGCAGGTGTGCATGTGTGTGCGTTGCATAAAAGAGTAACAGGAGGGATCTTTGTGGAGATGGAAAAATTCTGCCTTGATTGTGGTGCAGGTTACATGAATCTACACGTGTGATGAAACTCATAGAACCACACACACACACAAAAGAGCACGTGTAAAACTGGTGACATCTGCATAAGTTCTGTTGATTGCATCAAGTGTCAGACTCCTAGTTTCTGTGCTGTACTATGGTTATACAAGATACTACCAGTGGAGGAATTGGGGGAAGGGCAGACAGGACCTCTGTACTAGTTTCTAAAACTTTCTGCCATTTTATAATTATTTCAGAATAAAATATTTTTAAAAAGTGATTTTGAAGTCTACTTGCAATGTTGAAAGAGCCTTGTTATAAGATTTTAAATTAAAGAAGGCAGTAAATAAATTTTATGTATATGATGACTACACTGACATTTAAAAGAGCTGTCGGAGAAACATCAATGGGAAATACATCAAGAAGTTAACGGTGACAGTGTTAGAGAAGTATAAGTGGTTGATTTTCTTTCCTTTGTTTTCTAAATCTTTTATATAGAAACGTAAACGTCAGCAAGAAGACTCAGGCTTCCATGTAAGGAAATTTAAATCAATAAAGTCACCTAGTTAACCACAGATGTGGGATTCCTATACTCACCCACCGCTATCACATCCAGCTAAACTGAAATACAATGGGAAGCTTATGCAAAATGAACTGTGAGTTTTGAAAAGCAGATAAGATCAAATAACTTGCAGGAATACAAAAAGATGGAAGCCAACATGAAAGAATCTGGACACCTTTTCTGGATGCGGAGAATAAACCTACCATTTGGTGAAAAACAAAGGCTCGATATTTTTAAAGCTATTAAATTTTTTTTTTTTTTTTTTTTTTGCGGTACGCGGGCCTCTCACTGTTGTGGCCTCTCCCGCTGCGGAGCACAGGCTCCGGACGCGCAGGCTCAGCGGCCATGGCTCACGGGCCCAGCCGACCCGCGGCATGTGGGATCCTCCCGGACCGGGGCACGAACCCGCGTCCCCTGCATCGGCAGGCGGACTCTCAACCACTGCGCCACCAGGGAAGCCCTAAAGCTATTAAAATTTTTAAACTCAACATGCAAGGTTCATCTTGTGGAGGAATACAGTATTTCCAATCAGGGCACGGACGGTAAACACAAGAATGTGCAACGCGGAGACCAACACAAACTTCCCAGCCTGGCGGGCGGCCAGGGAGTTAACAGAATTTTTTCCTGGGAGGTGGGTGGTATGGATTTACTGGAAACTGAAAAATGAGGAAAAAAGGTTTAAAAGTGAAATTAGAGATGACTGTCTGCTATGGTGTACTAGACAAAATGGCTTGTGTGATACATTTATTTCTCTTAAATAGTTTCACAGATGTAAATATGAAGGGGTTAAATTTTTTTTTTCTTCAACAGCCATGAGTAGCAATCTAAGCGAAATCAACTGTAGTCACTGTTGTAACGTGTGTGCGCGTTGGATCAATAATCCCCAAACCTTCGAGGGGAGTTTCCACGTGGGTGGCATCCCCCATACAAGGCCAATGCATGAGGGCCATGCTTAGGGCAACAGACTAGAACTACTGTCAATACTCTGGTCCCAGCCATTTTTCCTGCTAAAAGTAGATCGTCCCACATATCCTTAGAGAAGACTGCCAATTTGGCTATCGGAGTCTCAGAACACACATGACATGGAGCTAGCCCTGGCTGTATCCCCTTTCTTATCCCGAAGATTCTTACACACAGAATCCAGACAGAGAACAGTCATGACCTTCAGAATTAAGCTTAAACAATTTCAGTGATAATGTGCTTTTATCAGGTTTCCAAACTTTTGAAAAGATGAAACTTTTGGCCGAAACCCTCAAAGAAGTTAGCTGAATAACCACCCCTCTTCCTCTTTTTAAAACCAACTTAGTTGACATTTAAAAAAATTATAAAACATCCTGCTAAAAAAAATCAGATACGTGTTAAAGTTTTCAAATGCCCCCATCAGCCCATCCACATCACACTGCCCTCCAACCCCGAGGGTGGAGCTGTCAGAGCTGCGAGAACTCGGCCCCAAGTGACCCCTCAAATGGAATGAAGCTAACTGGTGAACTCCACACATATGTACGCTTTTGCCACTACAAGCCAAAGATGAAGATTTCCAAACAGGCGTGAGCACAGATGAAGTATGTCAGGTGAGGTGACAAACTGATTTGGTTTAGAGGGTACAGTGGCCTTGTTGCCATGCAGCTCCCTGCGACCAGCATGGCCACGGTTCCCAAAGCACCAGAGACTGAGAATCCAAGGACCCCCGCAGGGCCACCGAGGGATCTGGACAATTGAAATTTTACTCCACGGTAGATGGGTTTCATCTGACTCAAGCTGATTGCTACCCAATGACCTGTGAGGCTGTTTGAGAGAGGCAGCTGGCCTGCAGACACTTCTTGGAGAAATCAGAGATTACACGCAGGGTAAATACAACATCACTGTCATTATCCCCCGTCGGCCTGGCCCCTCTGTGCAAATACCCGTTTCGTTCTCGGTGGTACCCTCCTACCTCAAAGCGCCCAGCGCACAGCATTTACTCGATACGTGTTTGTACAGGAATAAATGAAGACCTTGTGGGTGCTTTAAACAAGGTGCACTGAACGCCCTCGCGTCTGTTATCCCATGGGATGCTCGGTCCAGAGTACGTCTGCTGAACAAGGCCTGCAGCACACCGAGCCAGCCTGCTGAGACGCAATCTGGTTCATGGTGTAAGACACGGGCTTGGGAACTTCCCACATTCGTGGAGTCGTGATCTGCGTTATATACGATTTTGAAATCCAAAGAAATCGTATTATAAAAGTTTGTAAAAGTCTATCCTAGCTTGGGTTTTGCCAAAATGCTTCAGCCCCGTCCAGCAATTCGAGATATCTTGCTGTACTTCAAGATCACACACTTTGTCTACAACAGGCTTAAGTGATGGTGGCGAAAATCCTAAGACTTTTCTGAGACTCTGGTAGTAGTATGTCAAAAATTATTTATACCAGAAAAAGTGATTTGAAAATTTGTTTAGAAAGCCCCTTCAGCTGAGGCTATTATTCCAAACTGCTGAGAAAAGTTCTATCATTTCCTACAAAGACAACTAATTCTTTACTTGGTGATACAGCAGAGATGAACCAACCATTACACCTAAGCCCTGAACCTCGGATGCAGGCTGGGAGCCTGGCGACAGCTGCAGGTGCTCTGTCACTTCTGCGGTCAAGCTGTGACACGCCGTCTACCAGGCTAGGTCAACAGTGTCCGATCTGAACGGTTCCATAATCACTAGCATACGAGCACACTCATATAATACTGCCGGATTTAAAATTCTCGCGATAGGCTGAGCTCATACGCTGTAGGTATGAAGTACCTTGGCCACTTAACGCATGTTTTTTTCACACTATTTTTTCTATTTTTTTGGTTAAACTCCTTGATACAAGCAATGCTTACAAGGACCAGGATTCATTCAAACAGACTGGCAACCACTGGTGATGTCGTGAGTAGCAAGCATCCCGGGCAGAGTAGCAAGGACCCTCCCTCCCAATGCCCTCTCCTCTCTCTACCCGCTGGGTCCTGCCCTGACTCAGCTGTCCCAGTATCACACGTGTGGCGCATCTCCCTGTCGATGACTTTGTTCCTGAGCCAAACGTGGCGTGGCTTTAAATGGACTTGGCTGTTTTCTGTCGGCAGTTACACACTGAGAGACTGAAGAAGGACAACCAGCCTGCTGTCATCTGTTTCTGAATATTTCCAAGTTGCTCTTCTTTCCCAGAATGATGGCTTTGGAACTCCAGTGCAAATCCCACTGAGATTTCCAGCGTCCTCTTGGATCTTACCCAGAACTGAGCCCCACTGGAAAAATCACAGGTTTAGGTCAGAGACTGTTCATGGGAAAAGAGCATCTGTGTCTAGGAAGGGGCTCTCGCCAGCAGGCTGCCCCAAAGTGGTGGCTGAAATTGCACCCAGCCCTCCGTGTGCGTGTGCGTGTGCGTGTGTGCACAGGGGGACTCCAGGGAATGATCTCAAGCAGCTCTTGGAGTGAAGAGCTCTTGGAATGATTGGTGACGCAGCTGACACAGTTCGTAAGTTCAGCTTTCAGCTACTTCTTCCCACAGAGAGACACAGTTTTCTCATCATCCTTCGAACTTTTCAAATAATGATTCCCTGGGAAATTACTCCTTAAGTGCGAGCTCTGCAAATTTTCACTAGTTGGTGCACACCTCAACTTCTGTCTCAAGCCTCGTGACTACAATATTCCCAGATCGCCAGGCCCGCTTTATAAGGTGGATGTGAGACAAAGTTTAACCTGTCTCTTTTGTTGTGAAAACACTGGACTTCGAGCTGCTGACTGAATAAAAAGCCAGGTGAGCTTCCGTGCCCGCCTCTCCCCGGATGCGCACGCTGTTTCGAGGGGGTGGACAGAAAGGCTCAGGAATAATGCCTGAGACTCGAGCCTTCACTGGACGAGAAGACAGAGGCAGAGGTGCTGGTGGCAGTGAGGACACGGTCCCCAAAGGACACACACTGGCCCATCAGACATGAGATCAAGTCAACGTGCTGTCGGAAAGAGTTGCGGGTTTCTCTTTTTGGTTTTTTGAGAAAACAGTGTGACCTTCCACCCCGGGTAAAGCTGAGGAGACACTCTGGACGACACCACCAGCAACTCTCTCGGAAGTCTTAAAAATACTCAAATTGCACGTACACTCAGGGCCCCGCAAACGAAAGGCAGTCACGAGTTTTACAAAGATAAATTAATCGGTAATTTTAAAAACCTGAATTTGAAATGAGTTTAGGGATTTTTCATTCCTTGACCTTTTCCCTATGTAGCCAGAATACTGTCCCAAGTGATGACAGAAAACATCCATTCAATAAACACCATGTAAAAATGTCCCATTTCTTCAGCAGTTTGGACTCAGATGTACTGAAACAGCTTGAACCAGCAACACTGCACCTAAGCAAACAAAGCTGCTTTCCTTGCAGGTACGTGGCAGGATCTACACGACGGACAAGACGGGGTCCGTCTCCACATCGTGGCTTTTCACACCTCTCTCTATGAGACACTCCTATCAGCTTCAATATCTGAGATTTCGGGCTTCCCCGGTGGCGCAGGGGCTGGGAGTCCGCCTGCCGATGCAGGGGACGCGGGTTCATGCCCCGGTCCACGAAGATCCCACACGCCGCAGAGCAGCTGGGCCCGTAAGCCATGGCCGCTGAGCCTGCACGTCCGGAGTCTGTGCTCCGCAACGGGAGAGGCCACGACAGTGAGAGGCCCGCGTACCGCAAAAAAAAAAAAAAAAATCTGAGATTTCTTCATTCTGACAGAGGACACAGAGTCATCATCGATCAAGAGCATCCTTTTTGAGGAAAGGAAAGGGATTGAGGGACGCTGGCCTCTAGACAAGGGACCACTAAGGGTGAAGGTGACAGAGACGTGCCAGGACACTGCCTTGAACTGAATGTGTCCCCCGAGATTCAAAGACTGAAGCCCTAACCCCAATGTGATGGTAATAGGAGCTGGGCCTTTGGGAGGTGATTGGTCAGGAGGGTGGAGCCCTCAGGAATGGGATTACTGCCTTTACAAAAGAGACCCATGGAGCTTCCTCGCCCCTCTGCCACGTGAGGACGCAGCGAGAAGACGGCATCCATGAACCAGGAAGCGGGTCCTCACCCGACACTGAATTAGACATTCAGCCTCCAGGACCTCAATAAGTAAATTTCTGCTGTCCATCAGCCACTCAGTCTGTGGAATTGTGTA
Organism: Phocoena phocoena; assembly: GCF_963924675.1. Lineage (NCBI taxonomy): Eukaryota > Metazoa > Chordata > Mammalia > Artiodactyla > Phocoenidae > Phocoena > Phocoena phocoena. Next base: position 2,684,874 of record NC_089230.1, on the reverse strand, counting down.
ACAGGAGCCTGAATGCACCAAGACAAGCATGAAAGTACGTATGTGCGGCTCTTGAGGGGGCAGAGCATTGGAGACAGTGAGCGCCGAACGGAGGGGCTGTGTCTGGAAATCTGGGGGAAGAAGAGGTGATTTCTGATTCTCTGTCTCTGATGAGCCAGGAATGATCAGCACGTCCTTCATCCAGAGCTAATCTCTGGGGATTCAGCAAGCAGTCTGTTCCCGGGCCGTTCTTTGCTCCTTCTCCCAAGTTCTAGGTCATCAGGAAGCCTCCCTTCCACAGGAGACCCCACTCCAGCTCCTAAGCAGCTGTGTCGCCTGCCTGCCGCGATGTGAACGGCCGTTTGAAGGACCTGGCCCTGCACACTAGGTGCTCAATTCACCCGAATGGGTTCCTCTGTGTCATTATCATCGCATTTTCATTCTTCTTGACCTGTGAGCCCCTGAAGGCTTTCCTCTTAATACTTGACATTATGGGAAAGACCATTCCTACACCCACTGAAAAGTACCTAAATATGCTCATTTCCCCTCTGAATCACTGGGTCTTTTTCAGCAAACCGGTCCTTCATCTTAGAAGGAACGTGAACTTCCATAAGAGCTGTGGTTGAAGATCACTTAGTACTTAGAGGGCAGGAGAATCCCACGCCCAGGAAGGAACACCGTCGGAAACGGCCTGGAACAGACACGTGTGGGCAGGAGCACTTGGTGAGGCCAGATGAACCAAGAAACAACGCACACCTTCCTTTAAACAGAGGACCATCATCAAGAGAGAATCTGAAGTTGCTGTTCTCATGCAGAACATAACACTTTCGCATCCAATTGTCTGAACTGAGCATCTTTATTCCAGGTAAAGGATCTACAGTCTTCCAAAAAGTTCTACCAGACACCAAACCAAACCCAAAGGCTTGTCTGGGTACCCTTGGTAAGAGTACACTGCTCTAAGAAACGTGTTCCATCCTCTTACCGAGGCCACCTTAAGAGCCTGTTGGAGTCTTGGGGTGACGGGCATGAACTGGGTGTATCACTGGTGTCCGTTGTCCCAACAACTCCACACCTTCCCAGTTAGACCAGTGCCAAGAAGCCAAATGCCAACACCCAGATGCCAGGGGCACTAACCAGTACCTACGAATCATACCCCGCTTTACCAAATATGCTGTCTTTTCTGGTCGTCCGACGGCGCTGACTGTGCACGGGCGAGAGCCCACGGTGAGTACGCCCTCATCCCGTCTGCACAGTGGGCCGGGCAGCTCCCTGCCCCGACACACAGCAGCAGACACAACGGAGGCCTGAGTGCACAGGGATACACTCCCGGCTGCAGGGCGTCCTTCCCAGGCTCGCCTGCGGAGGTGAAGCCCTGAAGCCTCTCTGACCAACATAAATGGGGTCCTGGGAACCAAGCCCCCGTAGACTTTCGACAGCGGGCAGCTCGGGGCACCCCGGAACTGGACTGTTCTCACGCTGAGTGGTGTCTCGTAGTGCCTGGCTGCGACTCAGTTAAAGTTAACTTGAAGTTCTGTTGTGGAGCTTGGGGAAAATGAACGGACTGGATTACGCCAATATCTCCTCTACCCAACATCCTAACTGAGAGAGTTTTTCCGTCACCCAAGTTGAAAGGAGAAAAATTGGTTTTGGGTTTGCATGGCTGTCCGTTAGCAAAAAAAAAAATGTTAATGAAGATATAATGCCACGTACTAAAACATCTAGGGTTTTCTATAATGTAAGGAAGTAACAGAGGTAAATTACGAGACAGTCAAGTTACTCCCAGGTAAGTATCAAGAGATCAAAATAAAACCTGAAATCATTCTGGGCTCTAATTTATATACGGAATCCCCATGTCTGAACCCTCACTTTCCTAATATCCCCTATAATGACCTGCAGGACGTGCTCCCCCCAGTTCACCCGCCATGCAGGAAGCCTGGGACAGCCTGGACCACACGTGTGCCCCAGCGACAGCCCTCAGGACCGATGAGAGGGCGGGAGAGGCTGCTCTCCTCCCACAGGATGGGGGCCGTGCCCAAGGTGTCACAGGTGTGGGGTGTCACTGTAGTCTGCCCCACCTGGGGAAAGGAAATGTCCTCTAAGATGATGGAAAACCCCATGAAGGAAGTGGGTGAGTCTAAGGGGCCGCGAAGCCTGCCCAGTGGGAGGAAGTTCAAAGTCAGGACACTTGAGAGGTGAGCTTGTGCAGTTGGATGTCAGCCGTGGCTCGTCCGAGACGGACCCCACTGTGAACACGGGGACAGCCAGCCTGGGTCTCCCGTGCTTTGAGTCAGGCAGGAATCCTGGGGTGATGATCCTGCTGGAGTTTCAGAGAGTTTTAGCGATCTTCGGGGAAAAGGAGTATGCTTTCGAGTCGGTGGAGCTGGGGACATAGTATAACGTTTGCCATTTAGAATGAGGGAATACAGGGTTCTGACGTTCACAAATGAGCACTGTGAGGATGTCCAAGTCCTCACAAGAGGATTAGATCTGGGTGGAGCGGGAGGCCTCTGGGACTGGAGCGTGACCCTCCAGGCACTGCCATCTCCTGATGTGTGGAGTGCGGAGAGCAGGGGTTCAGCAGAGCTTGTGTTTTCTTTTTCGACACACGGAGAGCTCCAAGTATATAACTCGGGAGGACACACTGGGGCAGGAGTATATGACCTATGAGTTTTACTGGTACCACCTCATTTCCCAAACGTGTACCCATCCGCCAAACACGCAAGTCCTCAGACAGTTTCTGAACACTGAGACCTTCGGTCAGAATGGGTGGAAAAGCATGGCGCTAAGTGATGAACACTTTCCTTATTAAACACTAGTTAATAATTACGCTGTAGTCAGTACACACATCCTAGGCCTAAAGTACCACTAGTTCAGTGACACGTCTGAGTAAAAATGGCCATCGTGTTCTCTTAAATGCTCCCAAAAAGAGGACATCTATGCTAGGACCAATGGCCCAATTTTCCAAGAGCTATCAATCATTTCTTACGGTGTTCAGGAAGACACTGGAGAAGATGCGGGTGTGAGCTGACCCGGAGTCACACCACGGGAAGCTTCCTGGTCACTAGTGCCGCAAGGTGCAGAGCAGAGCTGTTTACACAGATGTGTGCTCCGTTCAGACTGCACACCCCCTGCCACACCTGGACACAGGCCATGAGCCACGACACCGACGCACACCGCGCCCCACACCTTCCTACCTTATGGGTCTGGATCTACTGTCCAATCCCTGGGACTGTAAAGCACATATTTCAACGTGCTTCAATGAAATAGATTTTTATTTCAAAGAAAAACTAGTCTCAGCATCTCTTTAAAGGTCTTAACAAGCACCTTACAGTAAACAGTAACCAAGCACAACGAAGGAAGATACAAAGTTAATACATTACCTGCTTTGTCTTCCTGAAGAAATGACTCTCCTAGGGCATGTGTCACAAGGCGGCGTAAGGAACAATGTCTTCCATGCCCGCCCCTTGAGATACGTGATCAGAATTCAGACGGGGTTCAGGGTCTTGACATGCCCAGAGGGGATGTGCCATTGGGTAGGGGCACAGAACCCACGTCCACAGGGACAGGTAAGTAGTAGCAGAAGAAGAGAATGGAGTTGTCACCAACATCCCGGGCGCTGGGCACAGGGGACCAAGTGCTACAGGGGAGACGGGTTCGGGTGCACCTTCCCCCCCCATCGCTCCCCCGCGAAGGGAAAGACCGGCCTCCTGGTCCGAGCCTGCGCCATCCTTAGAATTGTCTTATTTTTCTTTTCTCTTTTCTTCTTCCCTGACCCTTCCTCGAGCGTAGGTCCCAAGAAATGCCACCAGTGGTCACTCATTCCCATGCAGGTGGCCTGTCCTGTGATCCTTTGGGAGCGCTTCTCAGCCCAACGTGGTGTTTTGTTTCCCGGGGCTCCTGGCCTCTCACCAGCGTGTGCATCTGGGGTGCAAGCCCTCGCTACCACCCTGAGGGAAATGTGTTCAACCTACCGACCATTTCAAAAAGAAAAGAAACCCAGGGCTATTACTTTCAGCAGTAGTAACAATAATTTAAATGGACCTTCCTCCAGGTTGGGGTGTACATACATGCTCTCCTCGAGGTCACCTGATCCTGGCCACCACTAGAGCGTCCGTCCACTGTGGCGGAGGACAGCCTTTCCTCAGCGGCCCCGAGTGGCCAGGCCTCGTCTCAGCAGACCCGGGTGTCCAGGAGGGGACGGAGGCCTTAGGATACGGGATGCCCCGTGTCGGAGCCGTCCACCTGGGGCCATGACCTGGCAGTGCTAACTGAGAGGCTTTGACTTAACTACCCCTAAGAGATGCAGCAGAGAGCAGAGCAGGCGACCAGCGGCTGCCGGGTAAGGTGGGAAGGGTGCTTCCTGCTCCAAGTTCATGTGAGTGAGAAGAGCCCCCTCATCCAACGGGACTTCAATACCACGGGGCTTAAGAAATAGAAACAGCCCCTTGTGTAACAAGGAACCAGCTTGTCTCCTCTCAGAGGCTCATGAAGTAAATCCCTAACACTTAAAAGAGAAAAGGAAAATGGGTCTTCTACAAAAGTCTCACCCAAAGCCACACTTCGTGTTCTACGGTATAAAACTGTTTTAAACGATGCAGATGTGCTTCAGAGAAGCCACTTGTATTCTACAACCGAAGCAGTGAATCTAGGTTAACGGCTCGCACGGGGCTCTTATAAAAGCTCAACAGTCCTAAGACTGGTCCCGCTCGTCCTGGCCTGTGACACGAGAGCAGCGTGAGAATGACTCTGCTCGGCCACCTGCTGACGGGTTCTGGCTCCCCTGCACCTCCCCCCTCCAAATAATTTAATTTACAACCAATTCCAAATCATTAAACTCAGGGGACAGGCCCACTCTTTAAGCTGAAAGTCAGCCACGACGATGAGAAGGAATCTTAGAGTCCTGGATTCTCTCTCACATCTTACGTTTGCCTTTCCTCCAGCACCCCCCAGGAGGCTCTCGATGTGTGTTTCCTTCTGGCTCACCAGGCCCTGGATCCAAATGTCAGAGCTGGCAGTGACCCTGGGCGACGTCGGTGACGGCCAGGGTCTCAGTGGTCCTGCCCCGCCGCCAGCTGGCAGTGACCCTGGGCGACGTCGGTGACGGCCAGGGTCTCAGTGGTCCTGCCCCGCCGCCAGCCCAGAAGGGCTTCCCTGAGTGTGCTCGGCCCCTCAGCTGCATACGGGGCCCAGTAGCAGCTCCCCAGGTGGGCCTGGCTGGTCCCCAAGTGCTGTCAGCTCTCTGCTCCTCAGCTGTGCCGGGACCTGGCGGCAGAGCAGAGCCAGGCCCAGATGGTTTAGACCATAATCAGCAGTGGATGCCCTGAGCCCGTCAACTGCCAGCTGGCGGAGCCCAGCGCCAGCCCGGACAGGTGGTGGGCAGCCTGTGGAGAGCCAGCACGGACCAGGGTGGACGCCCCGCCGCAGACAGCATCCCTGAAGACGGCAAGCTCTGGGTCGCATGCAGGCTCACAGGATCCCAAGTGGGTCCAGCGTCACCTCGGGCCATCTCAGGAGACACTGTCCATGAATTCTGTAGCCAGGAGGCCAGGAGGAAGGCCACCTGTCTGGGTGTAAAGCTGCCACGTCGCCCTGATAACTACCTCTCAAGAGAGACACCTGGAAGCCGGGAAGGGATAAAGAATGAAAGGTTTTCACATCAACCCAGACTAGGATTTAGAGCTTCGCCTGTAAGTGACGCCTGAACACGTGACCACTTATCATCAGGTGGGCACGAGATTCTTCCACTCCCAAACCCAATGTACAAACCCAACCTCTCACTGCCAGCACTGTAGGACGAGGCTACCTTCCTCTGTAGGAGGGGCCTACATCAGCGTCATTTCTGAATGTTCCCCCCTGAAAGTGCCCACCGGCTGTCTCTCAGCATCTGCAAAGGGACCCTCACTCGTGCCGGGTCGCAGCCTGACGAGTGTGCCCAGCCCCCGCTTCCCCCTGCTCCCCTGCCCAGCCTCCTGAGGGGGGAACCATGCTGCCTACCCTCTGTCGCCTTGATTGACGACGTCCCTGTGGGTGTGGAGCTTCTGCCCCCAGGTACGGCCAGAGGTTCATCTCTGGATGACTCGGACGCATCGGCCCTGGGGGTCCCGTTGGGGTAGAACTCACCAGGTGGGGACAGCGGCGTTTGTGCAAAACCCTGTCCTCTTCCCCAAGGCCTCCCCTGCGTCTGGTCTCCTCAGTTTCTGAGCATCGCCCAGCGCTGGCCTGGAGTCTTCCCAAGCCTTTCTGTTCACTTCTGGCCCTCAGGCCTCTGGGCGAGGGGCTCCACCTGCTGAGAGGCTGGAGGGAGAGCGCTCCCTCCTCACACCTGCACCCACCTGGACCCAGAGAGGCTCAATGATGGCTCAAGGTCACACAGCAGACGCCCAGAGGTCTAGGGCCAGAGGAGCACAGGCCATCATGTCACAGAGGGTGAACTGAGCAAAAGGGATTTTCCCTCAGATTCTACCGACTCACAAAAGAGAAGTCCTATTTACACAGCAGACGGCAAATGTAAAGTGAAGGCCCAAAGAGTTGGGGGTATGCAGAAAACAGCTTCTAGAACAGGGTCAGATGAATTAATGGATAAAGAGATCCATGATGAGCTACTGAGGTAAATTAGGAAGACATTAAAACATCAGGGGTCCTCTTAACACTCTTCTGCAAATACCTTTTTTGCTAAAAACAGACTCTTAAATTGGGTTGACTACAGGTCAACCATGACTTGAGAAGTGGTGCTCCAGGGACCTGCTAGTGACGGCCTGGGTCCTTGGCTGCTGGCCTGAAAACCTGGACCTGTTCTTGGTATATGTTTTCCATACATGGGGCTGGGCATGAGCGATTAACAGAAGCTGCAACCAGAAGATTCAGAGCAGTGACTCAAAAACCAGAATGAAAAATGGGCGGCCAAGTTAGAGAGACAGTAAGAGATGGGCAACACCCAGAGGGGAAATAAGAAGAGAACTAATTTTGGTCCATTTCCCAGGGCTCCAATTTAATATAAGAGTGTAGACTTGGACAGATTAACTACACAGAAATGCTGACGTGTTAACAGTACTAGGTATCCAAGAAAATAATTTTTGACCGGGAGGCTAGCTCCAAGCAGAGAGAGCCACACCAGCAGGTGATTATAAGAGGATGTACAATTCACTGCATCGCTGAAATGGAGCCGCGACTGAGACCCAGCCCGTCTGCACTGGAAAGTCTGCTCAGAGGAGAGACCCAGGGTGCTGCAACGCGACAGGGAGACCTGCTCAGACCAGCAGCACACAGGAGCGTACAGCTCTCTCAGGTAATCCGGGATCAACTTAAATTCACCAAGCGTCTGCTAAAAAATGGCCCAGAGAAACCCATCTCCTTTGTCTTAATCTAAAAGCCAACTCGACTGCGGAAAGAGCAGCACGGAAGTGGAATTCCTGCAGCATCCACGCCAGGGCAGCCCTGCTCCCAGGAAACCCAAGGGCTGGGTCTCATCTCTGGTCTGGAGGATGAGGACAGACGCCCACTGCCCAGAGCGCCCTCACCTGCGGGTCCAGGAATCAGCCCGTCCCCCAACTGCTGCTCCCGGCCCCCTGTAACCACCAAAGGGAACTTCGTCGCATGCAGCAGCGAAATCCTTGAGAATGTGACAGAATCCTTGGCCTCTTCTTCCCAGAAAATCACACAAGGGCACACAGGCAGGACACGTGTCACAGGATGTCCAGAATTCCTGAGAGCCATCCAAGGACACAAAGGGGTCACGCAATCTGGTCTCAGCTGCCTTCTGCCCACCGACCTGATAGGAAGTTACCTGGACAGCTATAACCGGTCCACAGTCAGAGATTAACGTCGCCAACGACAACGCTTTCGTCTTTCTTTCTCGTATTTCATCTGCAAAAACAGAAACAACCGCCCCCCGCCCCCGCAAACTACCGGGCTTGCAAAAACACACATAATTATCGTCATTATTTAACAGTCCCTTGGAAATTCTAGAAAATGCAATAAGCACGGAAATAGAAATAAGAACTACAAATGTAAGTCAAAGGCAGTAGCGAGTATGTTTAGCATAAACCAAAAGAAATATATTAGATCTAATGATAGGAGGTTTGGATGCAAAACAAAATACAAAACTCAATTCCATCCTTATAACTCAAAATTATCAAGACAGTGAATGCAACAGGGAAACGAGATAACATTCAAAGGAGTGATAAAATATTAAAATTAACAACTAAATGGTATATAGAAAAGTAGACCAAAACATCACGGAGACACAAAAGTGGACTTGAATGAGTAGAAGGAAATGCTGGGAAGGCTGGATGTTGTTAATTCTTTCCAACATAATGGATGTTTAGCTCAGTTTTTCTGTTATTTTAAATTTTCTAAAGTTTCAGCTTAACTGAGGTATAACTGACAAAATTGTAAGACATTTTGAGAGTACATCGTGGTGGTTTGATCTGCGTGTACATTGTGAAAGGATTCCCCCCGTCGAGGTAATTAACATCCACCACTTCACATATTTATGACGCTGTTTAAGTTCAAATTTTAAGGGGCTTCTTTAGAGATTTTTTAAAGACATGATTTCTCTAAATTTTACATGAAATAATAAGGAGTAGGATAGAAATCTGAGGGAAACGGAAAGCATTCCAGGGGAGTTTGCCTGTCAAGCGCTGACCTAGATTGTTAAGTCTGGAACAGGTACCAAGTGTGGAGCAGGTGCAGGGGCTGCCAGCTTGGTGGGCAGACCCGCTGGACACAGAGGCTGACCTGCGGGGGAGAGCCGGCACTCGGTGACGCGGAGAACAGCCTGGTATCGGGGGAACCCAGCCCCTCTCCAGCCAACGTCAGCTACCAAAACACCTTCCGGCTGGTTTAAGGTCAAGGCACACACACCGTGGAAAACTAGGAAATGCAGACATGAAGGCCTCCTGCTTTCAGGATGGGAGGACAGGAGGGAGAGGCAGGGGCAAAGCAGAAAGAGATGGAACTACGGGAAAAGTTCTAGATGTTAAGAGTCCATAAACAACACTAAAAGGCCAGTGTCAAACAGGGAAAAATACCTGGAACCAAAGCAACAGTTAGTGTGTGTGTGTGTGTGTGTGTGTGTGTGTGTGTGTGTGTGTGTGAGAGAGAGAGATGTGTGTGTCTGTGGCATGACTTGTGTGGTTTGTGTCTATGGTGTGATGTGTGTATATGTCTGTGATGTGATGTGTGTGTTTGTCTGCGTGCAGGTGCGGGCACTACAAAATGAAAAAGTGGTCAATGGAAAGACGAGAGGGTTTACATGTAAGGAAATTAAATCTCCAAGAAAATTATTTTTTAAAGTACCTCACCAGTTATCACAGATTCTAGGTTGGACTCCCTATACCATTAAATAGATGAGACTTTTCTGTCTACCTAGCTAGCCAAGATGCTGAAAATAAAAATATCCAACGTTTGCCAAATTGTAGTGATCACCTGCTGGCAACTGTCAGGGCAAACTGAGATTAAACACTTGTTCTGGAAAGCAAGTCGGCACCTTTGTACCAAAAACCTTAATCTTGAAACAAGTGATTTCACTTTCAAAATTTTTGGAAATAATCAGAGGGAGGGACAAATACTTACATGTAAGGATGTAAGGATGCCATTTCAGCATTAATTACAGTGAAACACACGAGGGAAAAGAAAAGCACTGAATATTCTGTGTTGTTTAAAGACATACAACAGATCTTTACATATAAAATAAAATTCATTTATGATAATATTTAGTGACATGGAAACATACTATAATATTCAGTTATTTTAAGGGATACAAAATTCTGTGTTCAGAATTATAGCAAAATTATGCAGGCACGCACTTCAGAAAGAATGAAAACGTCCCCGAATGTCATCTGTTTAGGTCTGAGTGGGATTTATAAGGATTCTAACCTTCTTGATCATTTTCTGCACGCTGGTGTAGTGTCTTCCACATAGTAGCTAATAAATACTGGTAAAAAGAAGGAAAGTGTTTCCAATTTCTGACATAAGCATACACAATTACTAATTTTATATTAGGAAAAGAACAAAAACCTCTTGTAAAGCTAAATTAATTAAAAACTGATCAGTGTAAGGGGACCGTCCTCCCGGTAGCAGCCGGTGGCGGTGGCCGTCGCCTGGCGCTCCTGAGCGCGGAGCGATGCTCACTCCTCAGGTTTCACGGGAAGGAGCCCTCCAGCTCTGCGCTGGGAGCAGCTCCTGAGAGGACTGAGATGCTTTCTACGGGTCACGAATGAAACAAGTCCCTGATCGGCTCTCCCGGTGGCCGGTCCCCTCGTCAAAGGCTCCCGGCTGAGACCCCGGGCCCCCTGGGCAGGGTTTCGTACCTGGGACGCTGGGTGTGGAGCCGGACCTGCCAGCGCTCCTGTCCCTCCGGCTGCCCGGGTCCCGAGGGGCAGCAGGACCCACACCTGGACCGGTCACTAAGGACACCATGGGTGCCCCCTACACGGAGGATGCGAGACCAGAGCTCCCAGGGCCCCAGGGTCCCTACAGTCTGGGAGAGGAGCCCACTCGGGCTCGGGCACAGAGGCCGTGGGGTGGGGAGACCCCTCCCCCACCAGGGGACGGCGGCGCCCGGCCCGGCGGGTGCCCGGGGCTGTCAGGAACCACTAGGAAGTGCCCCTCCCTCTCTGGCGGGGGCAGCCTCCTGCCTTATCCTCCATCTGTGAAGCTGCACCGGAGGCGGAAAGGCTGTTTCAGAGACCAGGCCAGCCCCGCGAAGCCCGGCCACGCCTCACCAGTTCCGGGCCTTACACGCCCCGGAGAAGCCGCCCTGACGTCTGGTTGGCGCCCTTGAACCGCAAGCTCTGTGCGCACGGACGCAGGCATCACCCTGCGATCTCCTGCGGAGGAGAAGGGCGAGGCCTGCACGGTGCATCCGTCCTTCTCGGGGTCGAGGACAGCGCGCCGTGCGCACATCCACCAGCGGGCTGCTGCTGCTTCTCACCCGGGCGGGAGCGACAGACACCTGCCGGGGAGGTGGCCAGGTGTCTCCGTGCACCCCGCCCCGGGAGCATCCAGGGCAATCACTCCGCTTACAGACCGTAAAGGTCCCACGGGCTTATCGTATCGACTGTCCTGGGATAAGTTCTTCCTGAGATTCCCATGGTCATGAGAGCTGGAGAGGGAGGGAGTCCAACCTAGAATCGATAAGCTGGGGAGTGAAGTGGTCTGGGATTTTGCCAACTTTGAAATAAAGTTATAGATATCCCCAAAAAAACCTTAAAGAGTTCAAAGGCAAAAGATTTTCAGTTCTAATAAACTCAAACCCATTTCTATGCAGTCCGATCAGGACGCAGTTAGGCAACATCACAGGTAATTATACATCTCTCTATCCCACAGACAGGTAACACACGGACCCCACACGCTTCCCATCCGTACGTCCTGATGCACGGACTCACGGCGGCCCACAAGAGTATGTCACATGTAACTGTACATCGATATGATGGTAAAACGGAAACAGGAACCATACAAATAACTGCCATTGTAACAGGAAAACCCTGTTAATTCAGCAGGCGGCTTGAAAAGCAGGACTTTCTGAAGGAGTAAAATATCTGAGTAATGGCCTTCATAAAAATAAAGCTTTTATTCCTTTAAAATATAATAGTCTTATTAAGACAATCAGGAAGAGTTCCGAGGGGGGTCCTATTTTTACCAACAGACAAGAATGATTTTAAACTAACAAACCACGATGTAGCAAATACTTAAAAACCCACGGTGCTCACTTCCCAACAACCAGAGTTATTGCCGCAGCCAAAACTGTAAACATAAATCACCAAGCTCCTTGCGCATGGCTTCTGCTTCTACAAGCTGCACGTTGGTAAAAGCTTTACAGCGTCTCATACCACACTGGAGGGAAGATTTTTTAAAATATAAAATGGTGAAGTTAAACTGTGAAGAATTACAATGGCTTCTGTGAACCTCTTTGTCTTTACGTTAAAAAGTCAGAAGCGTGACCCCAGGTCACACGCCTGATCGGGGTTGGGGAAGCAGGTAGGGCTTCTCCCAAACGTCCTGAGAAGAGCCATTTCCAGCGCTGGCTTCGGCGTGGAGTCCAGACTTGCCAAATCCAGCAAGAGTGGGTACCTTATTTGCCAAGACAAAAAGCACTTCATAGGAGCGAGAGTGTTCATTTCCTGTTTCGTTTATGTGAGAAGTGGAGCTTTTCAGAGGAAAAAAGGCAATTTCTGTTCTTATTGACGATGCACTGATTGGCCAATGTGTTTGGTGTTACTTCTTGTTTATTCTCTCTACGTCTGGAAATATCTCACCACTTAACTTCTTTTGCAGGATCTTTGTTACTAAACACTTTATCTGAAGAGAGTTAAGAGCTCACAACAACACCCACCCCCTGGATGAACCGAAAAACAATGAACAACGAAAAAAACCTGATGGGTTGTTGTCTCTTTACCAATAAGGATCACCGTGTCTTTTTAAAACAGAAATCTCTCCATGGATTCAGTTGGAAGAATAAAATTTTCAGGCAAAAGGGAAGTCGTCAGGACATCCATCATTTCAGATGAAGAAATGATTCTTAAGTCGAGAGTGAAATGACTTGGAGTCACTAACAGCACGAGGCAGGGCTGGAACCCGGGGTCCTGTGACCCCAACACTCACCTAGTGCTCCTTCTATCGGGAAGCACCTGCTGTGGCCCTTCATCCCTGCCCCGAATACGTGGCTGCCACACACACAGATGTACAGACATTGCGTAAAATGAGTTTACATTCGGAAATCTTAGGAAATAAAAGGCTTCTGAAACAGTGAGTCTGAAAGATACACCTTAGGAGAGCACGGGAGCCCACGAGCACTGAGCCTGGAGGATGCTGGTGTCGGGGGGCTGCCTGGGTCCAGGTCCTGGCACCAGTATCATGGGCCGCGTGACCCCGGCAAGTACCGTGGCCGTTCTACACCTTACTCACTTCTCTCTTCTGCAAAGCAGAGGCGGGGGCTTCACCAGTGAAGTCTAAGCGCGTTACATTATTCAGAGCAAAGCGAGCATGGGAGGAATCTTGGCTCCCACTGTAACCACTCCTTGCTTCTCTCCTGGCTTAAACACTCCCTCTTGGCTCAAACGTGGAGGTGAGGGTTTGCAAAACTGGTCCTCCGGGACAGACGGCATCTGAACCCGTAGGGGTGCTGAAATGCAGGGTGCAGGCCCGCCTGCTGAATCAGACCTCTGGCTCAGCTACGAGAACTTCCACCAGGAGTCTCATGCCGTTTGGCTCAAATAAAACTCTTTTCTATTCCTTTTATAGATTGTTTATTGATTATTTCCGTGGACAATTCCCACCAAGGGTAGCACAGGTCAAGGTCACACTTGCCAGGGGAACTTCCCACCCGGGGTGGGAGTTCAGCCCAGCCCCCTCCCTCCTGGGGCTGCCTGCCCCTGGGGGAGACCAAAGCCGCCGGGGGAGGACTGGACGTTGGATCTGATGGAGGGAGAATGAGTGGGGATATTAAACCTTTAGATGGAGAAAGACACAGAACACAGCAATTAAATCACCCCGCTGCATATCCATATTGCCTATAATTCTCTGTTTGAAAATTCACTCAAATAGCCAGTCCACCTTTGATATCGTCTACTTTTCCCACTACAAACACTTTCCCTGGGACACATGTGCCAGGAACATGGACACAGGAGGCTGAGCCTGCCTAGGTGCCCAACCCGACGGCCCCTGGGCCTCTCTGACTGCCAGGCCTTCTCCACCAGACCCGCCACAGGCCCACCCCCACCCGGGGGGCCTGGATCCACCTTGACCCCCGCCCAACCCCAGCGAGGGAGCTGATGTCCCCTCTTGGCAGTTTTTCCTCCCCCGAGAAGGGATCCAGTATTTCCCAAGGGCCCAGGGAGAGACCCGAGCAGAAGGTCAGGCCGTAGATGAGGGTCAGCTTCTAGCTGGTTGGGCGGCTGGTGTCATTGCGAACCTCTCCTCCACTGTACCCTTCACGTTGAATTACGTGGACGTGGGCCCAGACACATGACTTGAAAAGCCCTTAGAAATCATCACTTGCATCTCACCTTGGCTGAGCAGGTGCAGCCGGGGTAGGAGGGCCCAGACAAAGGACCCGGGAGAATGCAGGCCAGGGCCCATCTCAACTACGGGTCATCAAGCGTTATTTGGATCTGCTAGGCTGGTTTCCAGGGACACAAACTCTTTGAAATAAAGCCTTTGTATCTGAACGGGGACACGTCCAATAAAACCAAACTTCTAGGGAAAGTGAAAGATGTTTAAATGACCATTACTAACCCATCGCATGGACCACTCCCAGCGGTCTGGCACCAGTGACCTCATTAACCGGTGTCCATGAACGTGCAGTAACCTTAGAAGCACAAATTATATTTCACAACTCAAATGTGTCACGGAACTGTGAGAGTTCTTTTTTTAATGACAAGTTTTATAGCATCAATTAATTTTTACCGAATTCATAGCATAACAGAAATGCATACAAAATTTAATAGGCATTTATTTTCTCTATGGAAAAAGTGCCAAAAAATAAACAGACAGTAATAAAATTTCCACTATTAAAAATGTTAGTTGTGATTTCCATCTTAACTGAAAAAGCCAGAATACTTTGAAAGAAACTTTTAGAGTTTTATGTAAGGAACATTATTATGCATCCAATTTACCAAGTAGGGGAAAAAAAAACAAAAAAAAACGTCGAACAGTAAAAGCTATAAATATTTTTTGTAATTTGATGTGGACAGTACTTTGAAGGAAAAACACCTCAGTATATTTTTATCCTCCATGCTTTCTTAGAACGTACTTTCAAATACATTCAATTTAATTTTGTTTATTCACAAAAAAATCATTTGTGGAAAACAGAATTAAAGCACATATAAATATTGAACTTGGAAAACAAAATAGTTATTCCAGCATCAATTCTAATTAAGATATAGCCATTTAAAAATCCATTCCTCCCACCCCCACCCTCTGCTGCTGGCAACCACCCCTCTGTTCTCTGTTTCTGTGAGCTTGTCTTGAAATCCATGAGCACAGACTATCTTTCCATTTGTTTGTGTCTTCAATTTCTTTCACAAATGTCTTATAGTTTTCAGCATACAGGTCTTTCACTTCCGTGGTTAAATTTATTTATGGGTATTTTATTCTTTCTGGTGCCACTGTAAGTGGGATGGTTTTCTTTATTTCTCTCTCAATTGATAAGTTTTACTCTAACTTTGGGTGTTTTTTTCAAAGTATCATATTACACATAAATTAGTTCCTGGAAACCACCAAATTACTATTTATGAGCTAAAAGCACTGAATTTGTGCTTGTCGAGAAAGCACATGGCCAATCCAAAAACGGGCAGAAGATCTAAATAGACATTCCTCAAAAAAAGATATACAGATTGCCAACAAACACATGAAAGGATGCTCAACATCACTAATCATTAGAGAAACGCAGATCAAAACTACAATGAGGTATCACCTCACACCAGTCAGAATGGTCATCATCAAAAAATCTACAAACAATACATGCTGGAGAGAGTGTGGAGAAACGGGAACCCTCCTGCATTGTTGGTGGGAATGTAAATTGATACAGCCACTGTGGAGAACAGTATGGAGGTTCCTTAAAAAACTACAAATAGAACTACCATATGATCCAGCAATCCCACTACTGGGCATATACCCTGAGAAAACCATAATTCAAAAAGACACATGGACCCCAATGTTCACTGCAGCTCTATTTACAATAGCCAAGACATGGAAGCAACCTAAGTGTCCATCAGCAGATGAATGGATAAAGAAGATGTGGCACATATATACAATGGAATATTACTCAGCCATAAAAAGAAACAACATTGAGTTATCTGTAGTGAGGTGGATGGACCTAGAGACTGTCATACAGAGTGAAGTAAGTCAGAGAGAGAAAAGCAAATACCATATGCTAACACATATATATGGAATCTTAAAAAAAAAAAAAAAAAAGGTTCTGCAGAACCTAGGGGCAGGACAGGAATAAAGACACATACGTAGAGAATGGACTTGAGGACACAGGCAGGGGGAAGGGTAAGCTGGGACAAAGTGAGAGAGTGGCATGGACATATATACACTACCAAACGTAAAATAGCTAGCTAGTGGGAAGCACCCGCATAGCACAGGGAGATCAGCTCGGTGCTTAGTGACCACCTAGAGGGGTGGGGTAGGGAGGGTGGGAGGGAGACGCAAGAGGGAGGAGATATGGGGATATATGTATACATATAGCTGATTCACTTTGTTATACAGCAAAAACTAACACACCATTGTAAAGCAATTATACTCTGATAAAGATGTTAAAAAAAAAAAAAGAAAGAAAGCACATGGCCCTCATCTGTGGGATGTCCAGTGTCAGTGACCAGGGTCTAAATGACCGCGTCCGGGCAGGACCATCACACTGTCCCCTTTGACCTGTGGGAATGACTCCCTTGATTCTGCTCGCCCCACACCTTTGTGACCATCCACCTCACACCCCTGCGGAAGGTTTGCATGTGACAGTATGACATAGGAAACTTAGGCCAAGCCCGTCAAACTCCTTTTGGATGTTTATTAAAAGCCCAAAGAAATGACAACTATCACCAGATTCCTGGCTCCCCACTCTCAGGGGCCTTGGATGTCTCTGTTTAGGTTCATCTCCACCGAGGAATCACTGTACAAAGTGAGAAATGAATCTGTTCAAAAAGAAATGTGCACGTTTGCCGGTTCTCATATTCTTCTACAGCATTTTATTTCCATAAACGTACCACAGGTTCTATTTAATGGTGACATAGCTAACAGCGCAACAGTCAATCCATTTATTTAGAGCAGTTTCATAAGCTCACCCAGTGGTGAGAGAGACACTCCAATTAAGGGCCAATAAAAATTTACATCTTAAAATCTGTTTTATGGCCAGGATATACCATGCAGTCCTGCCACGAAATACTGTCAATAAATGAAAAATGCTTAGGTACTCTATGCCTAGCACACAGCCCTACAGTATGCAACACACTGAGTCATACAGCGCACCCAATTGGCTCATTTCTATCTGTGATCGTGATCACATCTGTCACTTTTCCAACCTTAATTTACAGTGGGTCCAACTGAAAGTTTAATGAGACAAAGCAGTTAGGCTGCCATGCCAAGTTTTCAGTCAATAAATTCAGGGAAGAGCTGTGGACACAAAGATCATTCCAAAAGGAATCATCTCCCATTGAGCAGATCGTGAATGATCTATTTGCAATGATACTGGTCCAGAAACTCAGGAACATTTGGCAGAACTCGGGGGTTTAAATGAACAACAGCGACTAAAGATTCATCGGGGGATATTTTAACGTCATCGGAGGCGGTGGCACGTCAAGAGTGTCTGAGAAACACACAGCAGATTTCTACTATGGCAACTGACGCGGGGATCTGCACGCTTCTCGGCGTCTCTGCCCCTCTGGAGGCCGCGTGCGTACAGACAAGCGCTTGCAAGGATGGGGGCTCTGGAAGCCTAGGTTCTCTCCATATTTTCCTTTCCCCCCAGAATGTCCCAAAGTAGATACAAGTAGATATGACACTGGCTACGTGTAGGTGGTAGTGAGTACAAGGGCTGGGAAATCAAGACACCCCACTGGGGTATCATTTCATTCTCACACGTTCAACTACAGCTTCTGAATTATAAGTGTTTCCCTTTGGGAAGTGAGGAACTGAGGTGTGCTCACATACTTGTATTGATTAGTTAACAGTTCTCCACTATGGCTGGCTGTCAACCTAAGTACAGACCTAATTTTGAAATTTATTTACAACTGTGTACAATTGCCCAGGATGATTTTATAACATTAAAGGGAAAAACTCAAACACGCTATCAAAAGATTTTTTAATAATGCTTAGGAACTACTCCATAGAATTACCAAGGTTTATTCTGAAGTAGTAACAGACAATGTAAATCATTTACACGTGGAGTCCCATTTCCTGAATACCACCGCCAACAGCAATCCACCTTCTCCCCTCATAGGTGGGAGGCACGATGAGGGCCTCCCAGCCCAAACTACATTTCCCAGCGCTCCTTGCGGCCAGGTGTGCTCACGTGACAAGCTCTGGCCAATGGGAGGGGAGCAAGGGTGGACCTTTCAGAAGCAGCTGCCTTCTCCTTCAGTCTCCCCCCTCTCCTGGGAATGCAGAGCCTTCCAGGCCCTGGCAGGGGTGGAACTGTAAGATGAAGGAGCCTGGAGCCCTAACCTGGTGCAGGAGAAAACTGCCCACCGACCAGGAACACCGACATTTGGCTGATACTTGAGCAAGACACGAATCTTGCTTTTGGTACCTTACTGCAGCATCACACAGGGCACGGCACCAAAACAGCAGTAGAGTCCAGAGCCCCCGGGTGACACTGCAGCCCGAGAAACGCTGGCTTAGCGGACGTCTTCTAAGCTCACACACTGTGGGTCAGGACAAAGTGACTGCAGAATAAATGAGCACAAGCTGGGGAGCCGCCCACCCAGGCCAATTCCAGTCACTGTGATTCTAGGCAGGCACCTTACTCTTCATTTCCGTCCCCTCCTCCGCCGAATGGGACAATCCTACCTTGATTGGCTGAAGTGAGAAATAAATGAGGTAACACATGCAAAACACTCGTCCCAGTACCTGGCACATGGCAGGCCCTCAAAATACTACTTGTCATGAGACATTACGATGATGATTCCTGAATATCTGATACGGTGACACAACACCTTCCTTGAAAAAGTTCGTGCTTCTGTAGTAAAAGATCAAGAAAGCAAACCATCACAAAATAAACATGATATATAAACAAATTTGGAAGCATAAGACGGAAAGCCTGAATCTCTGAAGAAAATACATCTTGAGATGATAAAACCAAAGGTTTGGTCTTGCTGAAATGTTCAGCAGTGTGATTTCCTCCTGGCTCTCATGGTGGTGACAGTGGCACATACGGCACGATTTCACTAACACTTGCTTCCCTGTAGTGTTGGGAGGGCCTGGCCCCCTGCCCTGCATAGATGTGAGCTCCCCCTCACTTGTGACAGTTCAAGAATGTTAGGACCAGGAACTAAACCTGGACTTCTCCTAAAGAAACAGGAGGTTCCTCCATTTTGCTCTCCAATTTAAAAGCCTAAGTCGAGATCCGAAGTAACCCAGGTGCGCCCAAGGAGAAGGTGGGAACTCAGCCCCCCACCCCCCTGCTCACCCTCCACCCTCGGCTGCTTTTGGCGTGAGGTTTGAAAAGAGGGTCAGAGACCTCCAAGGAGTCTGCTCCACATTCAGAGGGGATGCGGGCAGCATAATCAAATGTTTTCACGGAAACGGTATGTGTGTGTGTGTGTGTGCGTGCATGTGAGTGTGTGTGCGTGCACGTGTGTGCACCGGTCTTTGGATCAAATGAATCTGCGCTAAATTCCATCACCTCCACCGTTTAACAGCCGTGGACCTTTGTTCCCCTCCATGAACCTACTTTCTTCCTCATCAGGACGACGTGGGAGATAATATTTACAGTAAGATCGTTCTGAGGATCAGATAAAAAATTTTAAGTTTTAAAGAAATATTCAAAGCACCATTTAATAGGCCTGCCACACGGAAGTTGCTCAAAAAAAATGAGTCACTATTTTCAGGCGGGGAAGGAGTAAGTCGCTGCTGGGTGGGTGAGCAGGACACTCAGGGGCGCATGGACCCAGGGCACGTGGCTGCTGGGACTCCGGGGCTCAGGGGACGCCTCCCCGTTGCTGGCACAGACGTGCCTCACTGCCTTCTCTCCAGGCAGGGCCTCCCAACACAGGGCCGGGAAGTTCTGCAGCCTCCACCCCTCACCCAGGCCAGGCTGAGGGCACTTACCCTGGGAGCGGTTTCCAGGGCTGATTTTAGCTCTGCACGAGCATGGTTCATATTCCCACAGGAAAACCATCAGCGGCAGCGTGGACCCTGACCTCAGTTCCCACAGCTGTCGACTTGGTGGCTGGGGTGACTGAGGAACACCTGCGGCCCAGGGTTTCTACTGTGGCCCTGATGATGGACCCAGGGGTTCCTGGAGGCCCGGGGACCCGAGAGCGCAGGAGAGGTAGCAGCGCCCAGGAAAACGCTGCTGCACGTTCAGCCCAGGGCCAGACACACGTCCTTGCTCCGTGTCCACAGGACCAGGAGACTCTGCACAGAATCCCGGGTGCCGCCCCTCCGGCTGTGGAAGGGGTGGGGTCGCTCCCGCAGGGCTTATTTGCGAATGGACAAGGAGGAGTGAGTGGGTCAGGGAACCTAGGAGGTGGCTGGCCAGGGTCGGCCTGCTGCAGAACAGGAGGAAAAAGCTCTCAGCCTTTGATGAATCGTGACGGAAATCAGTAACGTGCCTCCCAAGGACATCGGGGTGCCGCCCCTCTTTCAAAAATTAAGTGCCTTACAGAAGAGCCCAGACGTTCTGGAAACAGATGGTCAGGTTGAAAATGAAAACACTGGCCAAGGGGCCGGTTGCCTCCTGCCACCCGCAGAAGCCGGAAGTCCTCGTGGGCACCTTTGCTCACTTTCACGGGAAGAAAGAAAAGGGACGGGCGGAATTCGTCTGCAGAACTGCTGGACTAAGTGGGAGGTTTTGCAAACACATGTTCTAAATTACCACCCTTACTATCCACCCTGGAACTGGAGGGTCAGCCAGCCTGACTCACTGGCCCAACGACCTTGCCCCCGTGATCAGAATCGATTCTCCTCCTGGCAGGAGGGGTTGTAACTTCCAACCGGAAATCAGTTGAAATGAGCCATGATTTGTAGAAAAACTGCACTCACGATGCCATTCTGCCCTTAGGTCTTCTGTTTTATCCTTATTTTATTTTTTTCCTTCCATTCCATTTTATTAATAAGAACTTCTAACCCAGCTCAAAAAGTGCATTAGGAGACCGGGACCTCTGGACTTGCAGCTTCGCTTCAATGCCGATTTCTAGAGGAAAGCAGTGCAGAGTAGGGCTGCGTTTTAGACACGCAGCTTTTCATTAAAACAGGGCGTGCAACGTCAGTCTCATAAAAAGACTCTCATGGACTATTCAGTGGTAACTGTTTGTTAGAAACATTTTCAAAATGTCTAACTCCCTTACTTTGTATACAATACAAAGTGAACTCGGTAAAATGAACAGAATGGAAAGAAACTTGTAATCTAACTGGAGAGGTAGATCATCTATCCCCAAACACAGATGTCCAAGATCATGGACATGCAACGTGAGATGCACGAATGATAACAGCAGGAGAGGTCACAGGAGCGGGGACGGGCTGGTGTGGCTGGGGCCCGCTTCCGGGAGGGACCGAAGCTTACGGTGGGGCAGGGCATTCCAGGAGGGACAAAGCAGCCCAAGTGAAAGACACAGGGGCTGGCGCTGGCGCCATTCGAACAATAGAGACTACGTCTGCCATTGTTTTGTTTTGTTTTTTACTTTTTACATAAAACTTGGAAATAGTCGGAAATAAGATCAGAATAGCAAGTTACTAGTTTCCACGTCAACAGGCCAAGAGGAGCAAGGACGCCCCAAGATCTGGGAGGTGTGAGAGGCACTAGGGTCTGGCAGATAAAACATCAACTTAAAATTAATTTACAGGTTATCGGATGTGACCTCAGATCTCCCTCAGATTTGGGAGAGAGAAGATCCTATTTCAGGGCATGGAGCACATGAGACGGACTGCTTTAATTTTTAATAGATGCAGGGAATGGAAACAGAGCCGATCTGAAGGCCTCAGCAAAGATACCGACCAGGCCGTCTTCTTCCAGAAAGTGCTGAAAGCGTATCTGAGTGACGTCAAGATATGGAACAAAGCTAAAAGCTGGGCGATGGAAAACTTCCATGTGGCATTAGCAGTATGGTTTTAGACGGGCAGTGTAGGGACTGCTCTGGTCAAAATGGTCATTGGCACGTGTTATAGGTTGAACTGTGTCTCCTCCAAAAATATATGTTGAAGTCCTAGCCCCCAGTCCCTGAGCATGTGTCCTCATCTGGAAATAGGGTCACTGCAAAGGTACTTAGCTAAGACGAGGTCAGGCTGCAGTAGCGTGGCCTAATGCGGTCTGTCCTTGTAAGAAGGCCGGCTGCGTGAAGACAGACACACGGAGGAGAGCCAGGTGACGGCAGAGGTTAGAGTGACACATCTCCAAGCCAACAAGCACCTGGAGCCACCAGAAGCTGGAGAAGGCGGGCAGGACCCCCCCACCTCCCGCCCCCCGAGGGGCTTGAAGAGAGCACGGCCCTCCTCACACTTTGACTTCAGACTTCTGGGCTCCAGAGCTGTGAGAGCATGGATTTCTGTTGATGTGCCCACCGGTTTGTGGTGGGTCTGTTCTGACAGCCACAGGAAACGAACCCAGCATGTAGCCAGCACCGCGACTTTTCCTAAACCATCACCAGGACACCAACGGCCCGCAGTGACCCACCGTGACCCCTTCCGAGTTTGCCTACTACTCTGTGCAAAATCGGTGTCACAAATTTTATAGTAACAGCGACCAAACCTGAACCAGCCCCAACCCAGAGGACTGATGAATCTCTCGTATCTTCAAGGAACAGAGAACATCTGTGACAGAGAACTCGATCAGAGCTTAGAAAATGAGAAAATGATGGAAGATTTACTTAATAAAAAAAAATCACCCTACAGCCTTGCTGGACAACCTGTCAGGATGCAGCAATGGATGGGAAAGTTTGCAGAAAGCCTGAAAGGTGGGAAAGAGGAAACTGATGTTACAAATCAGCAGAAAGAAGACTATTTCTCAAGGGAACTGCAGGGTCAAAAACTATAAATAGTAGGTGGGAGTCATGAGGAAATCAACAGGGTAACTGAGGAGCTACTGCACCGGGAAGAGCTGGCCTCCAGCGCATCAGCTGGGTGTTGTCTCCAACTAAAACCAGAGGACTGCTCTCCAGGGAAAGAAGGGGCCTGGCGTGGGCACTGCGCACACTGACAGTGACCACTGACCCTTAGTGGCTACCACGTGCCAGGCCCTGTCCTCAGAGCGCCACGTGCGCTAACGGATTAACACGACCTTACGAGTTAGGCCCTGCTTATTAATAAGCTCACTTTACACAAGGGAGACAAAGTAACTGACTAGTTCCTCACCTGACTAGCAAGTGGAGTCTGAGGCCAGGACCCAGAGTCAAAGTTTCCGACCACTCTACCTACTACAGCGCAAGATACACAGCAAGAAGCGAGTCGGAACTTGAGTTAATTAATGCCTGTCCCACATCAGACCCCGGGGGATAAAAGAGAGAGGCACGGAGGGGCGGGGTCTGAGTGGGGAGAGCAGGCAGGCAGTCCCGGAGGAGAGGGCTGCCTGGAGCACTTCTTCCAGTGAAGCATCCTTACCTGGCAACCTGCGGGGTCCCAGCCCACCTGCTGCCTGACGGGAACACCGCCCTCCACTTGTCCTCACTTATTTCCAGAAGAGGCTTGTGGAGAGAACAGACCATACCAGCAACCTCTCCTAATTACATTCATTTATTCATGAGTATGAATCAATAACAAGGGATCCTTAGACATCTGAGAACAAAATCATCAGCATGAATCCTGGAGGGGAAGGATCTTGAACCTCTAAGTCAACATCTATCCCAGTATTAATCACACGAGAGGGCAAAACAAAGGTATTGTAGTTATTCAAGGCCTCCGAGCTGATCACCCCGCAGCCTCTGTGACAAAAGTGCTTGTTTGCAGGAGAGCAATTGGAGAGCTCCAATTACGTGTATCTGGGGATCCTGAAATCTCAATGTGGATTTTTGGATCCTGAAAAAAGAATTCTAAGTGTTTGGAAGAAAAATACTGTAAAGGTTATACCATCATATAATTCCTAATGCAACTTTGTCCTCTGAAAGTCTACGATGCTGTGTCATAATTCCAAAACCCGGGGCTCAACAATAGGAAAGCTCAGGGAGGTGGGCTGGGCCCCAGGTCCCCCCAGACGAGGCCCATCCACTGGGACTTCACTCCTCAGATAACTTTTTAATCGTAAGCCCCTCTTCCACTCTGAAAAATAGAAAAGTCACAGCTGGGGGACAGTCACAGCTGGTTCTATTTTGCCAGTAAGGCGTAAGCACATATTTTTACACATTAGTAACCTCTAGAAATTGTAATAACTTCACAAAAACCCTATGTAACAACACTGAGACCCACACTGCTAAGAAGCTGTCTTGTTAGGAAACCCAGCCCACACGTTTTAGAGACTCATCTAATGTGCGTTGACCTTCAGAGACATTCTGTGCCGACCTGATCTACTCTGACAAAGATGCGTAAAGGATAGAAAAGAACGACAGAAGAGCTTATAACGAATTCAACTGATTATTACCGAATCAACGAACTGGATCCCTTACTGGCCGGCCTGATGACCAATCCAAGCCAATCACAGATCAAGACCTCTAGACGTGGAATGCCTCTTAGAATTTATGGGAACGGTATTCAGTCAGCTTTAACAGGCTTAAAATAAGATAGCGTGGAAGTCTAGAGCCGGGCCTGGATATAGACATCTCTGAACACTTACTGGTATCTGACCTTGCAGGAAGGGAAAGCGTTTCGATGGGTTTAAAATCTGTGAACCGCACTCGGATGCCAGGGACGCTGCTCTGCAGGTGACATGCAGGAAAAGTCTGGAAGGCGTGGTCACCAGTCACCGTGGGGAGGGGACAGGGTAAGGACCAGAGTGAAGGAAGGAAAAGGTGACCTGGACGTGGGAGATGAGAGGCTGGAGGGTTTCCACCACTGAGATTTTCACCGTGACTAGGAGAGAGGTTACAAAACCAACACATAGAGATACGGAGAAGGGAGCTTTGGAGGTGCACGTGGTCTACCTCCGCAGCTGTGCAGCTAGAGACGGGGGAAAGGGCTGAGAACCGGACTCTAAGCGCCTAACTGTGGAGTCCGCCGCGTTTGCTGGGGAAAGGAAAAATCAACGAACACCTCGCTGAGTGGGATCTAGAGAGAAAGGAGGAGAAACAAGACAGGCTGCCACGTGGCAGGAGGGAGCGAGGGAGGGGAGGTGGTACTAGATAAGGGCTGTGCAACCGTGGAGAAAAGCGGGGTCTTCACAGGGGCTGGCTGGCACGAAGCTCTAGAAAGCGCAGCTCCAGGGCTGAAGCTGGAACACGGCTGGTGAGGGGGAGAGAGGTGGGTGAGCAGGTGAGGCGGCCCTGGTCTGAGAAGAGGGCAGAGGAAGAAGACGGAAGAGACGTGCTGGCAACCGGTATGGCCCAGGGACCTGCGCATCCTCCCAGCGCAGGAGCGGCTGTCGATGCAGAAGGGGAAGCGTTCCCAGGGAGGGAGGCCTGCAGCCAGAGGAGACAGGGGTCTGGAAGCTAGGGGAGAATTCGTCAGAAAAGAAGGAAGAATTTCTCTTCTTCCGGAACAAAAGAGGGGGAGAGACTGGTGTGCAGATAAAGATATTCAGTAGATAAGGGCAAGTTCGACGAAAATATCAGGGATGTTAGAAAGGGAATGAAGTGATTCTGATGATACACAAAACTGTTGATCTGATCGATAGCACAGGCAAAAGCAAAACGTTCATGAGTTTTTCTTTGGATTTAACAGTAACATCCGCATGGACCTTTCAAATAATTAAACATAAAGAGACAAGCAGCACCCAAGGGGCACGACCCCGTGGAGGGCAGAGGAGGAGAGCAGAAACAGGTCCAGAGCCTGAGGACGGCGAGAGTGGTCCAGCTGCCCGGCTCTGCCCTCCACTCCGCCGGCCACTGCGCCCGGCCTGGGCTGGGCTTCTCTCCACCCGCATCTCCGGCTGCATCGGGAGTGCTTGCCCGCCGCCTAGAAGCACCGCAGCCATGCAGCAGAGCTTGTGTGCAAATGGCATTCTCCTTCCTCTGTTAAAACGTGCCACTTTGGTCCCTCCCAAATGGCTCAGGAGACACCTCCAGCCCCACTGGGACACGGTTTGCTCTTCCAGGGGTTCCCAACAGCCATAGCTGTTGCTGTTATTTCCCCTTACTGTTCACCTCTCAGGCAGAAAGCACATAGAACACTTCTCAGGAGGGAGGGGAGAGAAGGCGTGGGGGGCAGTGGGAGCACAGGAGCTGCCCCTGCTGAAGGCTTCGGCTTCCTGGGGCCTCACCCCTCTGCCCTCCTCCCTAGCCTGGTGGGCAGGGGTCCCTGCCGGAGGCAGTGGGGCAGACATACCTCGTTTTATTTTCTCGTGGGCATGTATGCTCTTACAGGAACGATTTAAAGAGGCTTATGGATGGATGAAATGGTTTGCAGAATTAACACCGGACTCCACAGTGGAGACAGGCAGGGCAAACGAAGCGATTGAGAAGCCACCCACATTCAGGGCTGATGCAACTTCAGAGCGAGCTCTGGAGAGAGAAGTTGGAAAAAGATGACCCTTTGAACGTCAAGACTTTTGGTTAAACAACCTGGAATCTGCTCATCATGAACTAAATCCTGTGTGGTTTGTGTGGGTAAAAGCTCTAAACATTTTGGTTCTAAGTGCCTCTGTTTATACAACATTCTTTCCTCTTGTGTCAGGAAAAGGAAGCCTGTTTTCTTTGGGAGAATGGAGGCGGGGAAGAGAAATCGTGTCCCGATTCTGTCACGATCCAGGAAACAAAGAGGGTTTTCTTTGTCTAAGCACCCAGTATCTCTCTTTTCTGCCTCTCTTCTTTCTTCCCTCCATCTCTGTCCCCTTCCCAGTGGATTAGGACTCCGCCCCATCAGACACCTGGGCCACTCTCAGAGGATGGGACGGATCGCCGGTCCCTCACGACCCAGGAGGGGAGGGATGGCTGGGAAGCAGTGTACAGGCACTGCCCAGGTCACCTGTACATCTAACATGTTGTAACTGCTCACCTGGGTTTATACCCGTGTCACAGCTCAGTGACTGCGACTTGAAGACCTACTCTTGGTGATTTTTGAAAAGGCTGAACTGATAGCAAGAACTGAAGACATGCAAAGGTTTTTAGGAAGGTGCGTTCTGTAAACTACAGGCCAGGAGACTTGAGGGCAGTTGAGAACATGTGAGATAGAAAGCTGGGATCAACCATAATCAGAGGGTTATACTAAAGGTAGGCAGACTTCCTTTTCTACGTCGTTGAGGTTACCTGACAGATAGGCGAGGGAGATGGTAAACATGGGAAGACGTTTTATGACGTTTCTCATTGGTACACTGAATAAAACGAAGAAATAATGACCAATGGGTTAATAGCTGACTGACTGTCTTAACCAGAGCAGAGTAATTAACCAACCCACGCCAACCGGGAAAGCTTCTGCCGGGCCAGCCTTGCCTTCTTCTAGGCAGCGTTTGTCCGGGTGCCTGTGTGAAGCAAGATGCTTCCTGTCCTTTGCAAGAAGACAGAATACATGTCACCAAAAGTACCGATAAATTGCGAGGCTGAACTTACCAACAAGCTAAAGCAACAAAGATAAACGTAAGGTCTTACTCTTGTCAAACAAAAAACGAATAAGCCACAGACTAGAGGAGCCAGAGTAACGACAGGTTTTAGCCCAACATGAGTTCACCATGTGATGGTAACATGGATGGGATGAGCTCTACACACAACAGGGAGATGACAGCGTGAGTCTTCTCTGGGCGGGTCAGATCACGTCCAGTGGGGCCCTGCCACACTTGCTCCCAGACACACTCTTGGGCTTCGGCCTGTGCTGGTCTCTCTGTCCTCCCCTCCCAGACTAGACCCTTCAGTTACATGCACCACGGCACTCTCTACGACTCCACTCAGGACGCTAAAACTGCGGCTCCAACGTCTGTCTTCCCAAGCAGACCACGGGCTCCGAGGGCAGAGACGGTCTCTGTCTCATTCTTGGAGGTTTTCCCAAGGCGGCGCCTGGCATGTTGTCGAAATTCCATACGGACGTGTTCACAAAGAAATGAACGAGTCATTCCGTCAGATGTGGCTTTCCTATCTGAATTCATCTAACCTGTCCTCTTTGACATACTCCTGGGGAACTCAGGGACATCTCTTACTCTTGATGGATTTAAGATCCTGTAGTGCAGGGAGTGTGCCTAATTCATCTTTGAACAAGCACCTGTGAGAGTATCACGCCCAAAGGCTGGTTGAATAAATGATGGGAGAAGAAATGATAATTCTTTTAACATAAAAGTTGCTGACTAAATAATAAAGCTGCATGTAGAATTTTTTAAAGTGAAATGAAATTCTGAATGTGTAGAAATCAGTGAAAAAAGCTCTTTAGTTCACAAAGTGAATACAATGGCAAATGGTCTTATCAAAATCAGTAGGAAATTAAATTTGAAACTTGAAGCCACTTTTATTATAATATTCCTATTAAATTTGTTTTGCTTTTGCCTAGTAGACAAAGGGGGCAATTTATTAAAATACCTTGTGTATCCAGTACTTCTTAAAAGAAAAAAAAACCTCCTGCCCTCACCTCAAAAAGATGTGAATAAAGGAAGAGTTAGAAATACTAAAAAGAAAAAAAAAAAAACCCAACCAACCGAAGAGCTAACTCATCGACCTTGAGCCTGACTGACTGATGATTCCATTCAGACAATATTTACTGAGCACCTAGAGGCTACATGACATTATAAAGAGAAAACAATGAAAATCAGGCCATATTTCTTTACTTGTAAGCAAGTTACTAGCTGATCCATGGAATACATAAAATTTTCTTAAATCCGTAGAAATCACAACGCTTTCGTGATGTAAATACCCACAACTTAAATCTGTGCAGCCCCCCACTGCTTATAAAACACTTCCACAGAAAACATCTTAGTTAACCTGAAAATAAGTTACTCCAGGTAGGTTCAAGATTTGTGTCAATGCTAAACTGCCATTGAAGCTAAGATGATACTGAAGGAAAACAACGTGGAGGCAGGAGCGCCCTGCTGAATTTGATACCAAGGTTTATTTTAAATCAACAGGAAGTGAGGGTGGTTTCGGCACAGGTTAGACAAATGGGACAGAAATGGACCCAGTCCTTCTGGGAACCCCGCGATGTGGCAGAGTGGCCGTGCGGTGGAGAAAAGATGGACAATTCAACAAGTGGGGCTGAGAAAACGGTTACATTATTTACGAAGACAGGAAACAAAATTAGTTCCACATACAAAGGCTGTAAAAAGAATTCATGGCCAGTAGTTAAAGGCCAAAATAAACTTTATAACTTTTAGTTGAAAACAGACTGTCTTTATGATTTCAGAGTGAGGACAGATTTAACGCAGAAAGCGCCAACCATAAAGAAAAAGACTGAGAGATTCAGCTACATAAAAACTAAAGACTTCTGCATAAAAAGGGTAAAAGATGGGTCACGCACTAGAAGCTGTCTACCTCACATCTAACTGATGAAGAATTCTTATTCAGAATACATAAACAACTCCCAGAAAACAATTAAAGAGCCAGAGAAAAGGAGAATTAAAAATAGTTACACAAAGGGGCAGTGCAACTGGAAATGCGAATGACCAGTGACACGTGAAAGAGGGCCAACTGCACCCGTCGTGGACAGAGTGAGTTGGAACCACGAGACATCACCCCACAGGCATCACTGGGCAGACACCTGACTTCCGACGCCTGCTGACAGCGAGAATGCGGAGACCGGGGCCGCGTGTGTTGCTCCTGGGGGTATGGGTTATACCACCCACTCGGAGGGAAATTTGGTAACATTTCGTAAAGTTGAAGACCTTGTGCTCCACAGCCCAGCAACCTCACTCCCAGGAATATGTCCTAGAAAATACCTTCCCCCATGCGTACAAGCAGTACTGCTCACAGTAAAGACAGAAGGAGCCTGCAGGCGTCCACCCACAGGAGGACTGACGATGAATATTCATAGAGTACATAGCAAACACCACACAGATGCAAACATAAGGAACCCAGCTATTGGATCAACATGAATGTATCCCAACAATATCACAGTGCATTAAAATATATGCAATGTGATTCCATTTATAAAGCATGTACATCATGAAAAACTATGATAGTGTCTAGGATATATACATAGGAAAAATCAGAAGAAATGAAGAGGGATGATGGCATAGAATCCGGGAACGGTAACTTCTGGATGAGAAGGACAGGAATGAGGTCGGGGAGCTGTATTGATCATGTTTATTTCCTACGCTGAATTATGGGTATGGAGGTGTCTGTTATGGTATTTTTTATTTGCATTTATGTCTGAAATATCTCGTAATAAAAATGAGAAAGGAGTTAAGTCAATATTTCTGTTTATCGAATTGAGGCCCTTTTCTGCAGAGCAATAGGCTACGTACGTAGTCGCGAAACGTGGAAAGACGTGGCTTTCACCCTCTGGATGAGTTTGTCCGAAGACTCAAAGCTCAGTGATTGTCAACGTGAACATTCACTTAAATCTACATAGGCTGCTGACGTCATGTTCTTCTGAAATGATGATATAAGCCCTCAGTGTAAAAAAAAAGGGAGGTCAAGAGCTGAATATTCTAGATCCAGAAAGACCTTTCCTTCTGCCAACTCCTGCCTCTCTGAGAGCCACGTGACCCACACCGCGGCTGCCGAGGGAGGGAAGCTGTGCTGGAATCTGCCAGGTGCATTCTTGCCTTGATGGGCGTGGCGCTTCCAAAAAGCACTCTGCTCCTCAGTTCACGTAGTCACTCAGGAACTGAATGCAGTCTCGGAGCACGGGGTGGGGTGGGGTGGGGCGGCGGCACAGCTATGGGAGCGGGGTGACGCCCTCCTTCCAGTCCGTCATCCGCCAGGAACATGGGGCTGGGGTCACACGTGGACTCTGCAATGCTTCATCTGGCTCGAAACGGGATCGGCGTTGGGGCGTCCCGAGGACGCCTGGGTAGAGAGCCCTCCTGTGAGACACTGGGGTTCCTGAGAGGTCGTGGGGAGGATTTTAACGGTGGTTTTCCCCACTTTCCCTGGCAGAGTGCCAGGAAAGATGGCAAGTTCAAGCTGACCCAGGTGCCAGGTGAGCAAAGTCACAGGCATCACAAAGGACCCTCAGTAGCGCAGAGCCTGGGAGGGGGCGGGCCCAGGTGCACCAAATGAGCCCCCCGGTCCTGAGCAGCAGGGCGGAATGGCAGGGCTGGTGGAGGATCCAAAGACCCCTCCCCCAACAGCCGCCAAGCTGGCGGCCAATGCTGCCGCCGGCAGAGACTGGGCAAGCGCCACGTGTCCACGCGGGAGGGGGTGCGGCTGTAGCTGAGAGCTTCTCCAGCCGGGCCCACGCCTGCCCCTCCTAAAGGTCACTAAGGAAAAAGGCGAAGGCCTGCAGAGTAAGAGGAATGAGATGCCAAAATATTTAAAAACAAGTGATCATGAAAACATTTCTAAAAGCTCTGTTCTTACTAACCCTCCACGGAAACATTCCCAGCAGGAGACTGTTCCAGTTTAAAGTTTTCACCGTGAGCGACAGTGTTTCAGAAGACATGTGTACTAATACTTTCCCCTGCAGACACTCTGGCATCGAGATGAGATTCGGACAAATGGTCTAGGAAACAACTGCTTTAAAATCAGTGTCTCGAAGTTTCGGAGTTTACTTAAATGGGAACGTCACAGTGCACTAAGAAAAAGCAGGAAAATGTCTTACTTTCTTCTTAAAACTTTCCCCCAACAGAGGTTTGCTTATGTGACCTATCTGGGGGTTTTGGAATGAGCTTGTGGAGAAAGCCAGCAGCAAATAAAGGGACGAACTCCACATTTAATACTGTCCACAGGGGCCCATGGCTCCCCGCGAGAGGGACTGAAATCGTCTTGAGCTGACTCAACTAGCGTGCAAACAGCAGACTTCTGTCAGACAGGATGGGAAGGCCTTCTGGGCTGGCGCCAGCTGAGCTGGAGGTGAGGCTGGGACGCACACGTGGTCCCGCGGACCTTCAGCCAGTCATGGAATCATTTGGTACCTTCACGGCCTCACCTGCAGGGCAAGTGAATAAAAGCACTTACATCGTGGGGCTGTCGTGAGGATCAAACATAAATATGAGTGGGAAGCAGCCGCATAGCACAGGGAGATGAGCTCGGTGCTCTGTGACCACCTAGAGGGGTGGGATGGGGAGGGTGGGAGGGAGGGAGACGCAAGAGGGAAGAGATACGGGAACATGTGTATATGTATAACTGATTCACTTTGTTATAAAGCAGAAACTAACACCATTGTAAAGCAATCATACTCCAATAAAGATGTTAAAAAAAAAAACCCATAAATATGGGCCTGCTTAGAGCACAGTGCATCTGGGGCCTGAGGAAGCCAACCACTAAGAAACGCGGAGATTTCTCCAGCAAAGCAATGGTTCACGTTACTCCAGACCACAAAGAGGCCCGCGCAAGCCCGCCCCACCTAACGGGCGCCGGCCGGGGCTGTGCACACGGGCTCCCCGCAGCTGCTCCCCTACCAGCTCCACCAGGGGCTTCACCGGCGTGGTGTCCTCACTCGGAGCACCCGTCCACTCTCACATTCGCCATCCTACCCCCTCTGTGCCTCTCCTAAAACCTCCCCCAATCAGACTTTCTCTAGAGATTCCGGCTGGGTGGAAGCTGCAACCTGCAACAAGTCATCTGCATTCGGGTCCTGGTGCCCAGGGTCAACGAACATGAGTTCATTACATCAATGAAGAGCTCCGCCCTCAGAGAACTTCTCTTTCTTCGCACACCCTATGGTCTTACGGTTGATTTACAATAGTAGATTTATGATAGGTAATTTATGCCATGCATGTGACAAAATCTTACAGCATTCATAATTACTGCAAGAATATTACTCTTGTCTCCTTAATTCGATTATACGCTCCTTAAAAGGCAACCCTTGGGTCATCACTTAGCCTTGAAAACGAGATGAAATACGGCTTGGAGCTTAAACTTGCTTGTTTAGGCTTAATCCAATTAAAGTATCAGAATTTATCTTTGTAAGTTTCTAGTAGATTTTCCTATTTAAGTTTTAAAATATCATGCTTTCTCTCTAGGCACTTAAAATTTGATATGACATTATAGCAACAAATGAACATGCAGGCTATGATTCTAACTGTGAAAGGGCTGTGGGGTAGGCGTTGTAGATAGAAATGCAGGCAGAAACACCCATACACTCCCTGTTACGCATTCAGCTGAGATGTTCTAAAGGTGACATAAAATAAAAATAGCATACACATTTTACTGAAAAGAGCAAACCCAAAGATTGCTTTCTGTGGTAATAAGGCCTGAAATGAAAATATATGATCAATGGGTGAGATATAAAGGCTTTATCCTGCCAAAGACATGACAACCCAAATAGAAAGCTTTTTACTTTGCAGGCTGATACGAATTTAGCCTAAGGCACAAAATCACCACCTGTTATCAGATCATTGGCCTCTGGGTCCTGATTCCCTACTGCAGGTTCAAAACCTTGATTAGCGTTTACATGAAAGCAAAGCCAGTGCAAGGCTACCCTTGCACTGGGATGGGACGGGAGCGAGGCAGACTCCATACATGAGATTCTTCAATCCTTTTTTGTTACAGCTACAGCCCTGGGTTGTGGTTTCAGCAATTCCTGCCCATTTGAAAACAAGATGGTGGACGCAGTACAGGAATAAATAGATCAGATTTCAGCCAACTGTACCCTATTTCTTTTGAGACCCACAGACCTGAGTACTTGTAGGAGTTAAAATGGATTCCTTTGAAATACGCCTACCTGTTCACAGCGGGGAAACCAAGCTAAGGGTCTCCCTTGCCTTCCTTGCTTTATTACATGAGAAAATCAAGTGGCCCTGTGAATTCAATTCTTCAAAGATATATCCCATAGGGGTGGGATGGGAATAAAGACGCAGACCTTCTAGAGAACGGACTTGAGGACACGGGGAGTGGGGAGGGTAAGGTGGGACAAAGTGAGAGAGTGACATGTACATATATACACTACCAAATGTAAAACCGATAGCTAGTGGGAAGCAGCCGCATAGAACAGGGAGATCAGCTCGGTGCTTTGTGACCACCTAGAGGGGTGGAGTAGGGAGGGTGGGAGGGAGACGCAAGAGGGAAGAGATATGGGAACATATGTATATGTATAGCTGATTCACTTAGTTATAAAGCAGAAACTAACACACCATTGTAAAGCAATTATACTTCGATAAAGATGTTTAAAAAAAAAAGATATATCCCGGACACAACACCCACCTGGAAATCTGGATGTCCAGCAGGGTTGGGAAGGGCCTTGAAAGTGACTGCAAATCACGGTGGGATGATGGGGTTAACACAGAAGTCATGGCACTTATGCCGCAAATGATACCGTCAAGAAAACGAAAACACAACCCACAAAATGGGGGAAAATATTTGCAAATAATATAGCTGGTAAGGGACTTGTATCCAGAATATAAAAAAACAACTCTTACAACTCCATAATTAAAAAATCACCTACTACTTAAAAAAGGTGATCTGAATAGATATTTCTCCAAGGAAGATGTGGCCAATAAACACATGAAAAGATGCCAATACCACTAGTCATCAGGCAACACAACCCAAAACCACAGTGAGACACCACCTCACACCCACTAGGACAGCTCTAATCAAAAAGGTGAGCAGTAACGAGTGTTGGTGAGAAACTGGACCCCTCGATCACTGCTGCTGGGAACGTAAAGTGCTGCAACCACTCTGGAAAAGTCTGGAGGTTCCTCAAAAGCTTAAACATAGAGTTACCATGAGACCCAGCAATTCCAGTCCTAGGTATCTACCCAAGAGAAATGAAAACATATGTCCACACAAAAACCTGTTCACAAATGTTCACACCAGCTTTACTCACAATAGCCAAATAGTGGAAACAACCTAAATGTCTATGAGCTGATTCCTGGATAATAACATGTGCTATGTCCACGCAATGGAGTATTTGGTGCTCAAGAGAAGTATCTGGTACAGCACGGATGAACCGTGGACACACTGTGATAAATGAATGAAGCCCGTCACAAAACACCACCTATTCTATGATTCCACTTATATAAAATGTGCAGAATAGGCCAACCTATAGCGATTAAAAGCGATTAGCAGTTAACTTGGGCTGTTGGAAGGAGGGGCAGTGGATGGAGAAATGGAGGGTCATGGGCAATGGGTCCAGAGTTTATTCTGGGGTGATGAAAAAGTTCGAGTTGTGGTGATGGTTGTACAGCTCTGTGAATATACCTTGGCACTGTACACTTCAAAGGGGTGAATTGTGTGGTATGTGAACTAGATCTCATAAAGCTGTTTATAGAAACAAGAAAAAAGTCATAGTGCTCAAGGGAACTTAGGACAGAACAACTACTGAGGTGATTCAAAGGAGAACTTTCTCGGTACCTTTCATGAAAGTGCACGTTAAAAAAAGAAGCAGCGTACACGCTTCTCACGTATCTGATTTTAATTCTGCGTCAGTTCTCAGGAAAATTTTTGGAGTTTTTCACAGAGACAGCCCCCCCGCAACACACACCCAGGAGATACTGGCTGAATGTATGATGGGCAGTCTCCCAGGATATTTGCTTACTGACAGTGCAAGAGAATTTAGGATGGGCATTCAACACATTTTGGAAACAGAGTTTCCAGGGTATAGACAACCCTCCCTTAACAATGGTATAAAGCAACCACTCACAGTTTAGAAGTTGGATAACTTTAATTGTATGTGGTAACAACAAGTATCTCTATATCCAAGAAAACTTAATCCAATTTGGTGCTACAAAAATACAAAAATGTTTGGCTCAAAATTCTCACATCTAATTTAACAGTCTATCAGTACATGGAAGAAAAAAAATCCCCATCCAGAATTTCCAGCTACAGATTCGGAATTATTTCCGTCTGTGAGGGAGATGAAAGCAGGAGTAACTTTTGAGTCTTGGGGAAAACATAACATTTTGCCTACCGTTTAGACCTAAAAGGCATATATGAAAGCAATGTCCCTGGATCCCACACAGATAGAGGCCACCCCGCAGAGCTTGGTAAAAGGGTCTGAGGACTTCTCCCCACGAGCCTGACGGAAGGCTCCCTGACCCCTTGCCAGCCCTGCTCTATGAGCAAAGACCTTCTCAGTTGTGGCCGCTCTCTTGGATGGGGGTGTTTATTCTGTGTCTTCCACAGCTGATAAACAGCTAGACGTAAAGTCATGTTTATTCCCAGATCCAAACAACCAGGATGCTAAGGACATTTTTAAAAAACAGAACTTTTACGAAAGAGAAAAATGAACTAAACGTGAATAACTAAACAATTTAGGATCGGGGACTGACTCTGAAGCACAACTTCAAGGACATACAGTAGGGTCAGCCCAAAGCCAACCTGGCCTCTGCTGGCATTTGGAGAGAAGAGAGCAGGCTGCTCTGTCAACTTTGCTCTAGGACGAATGTGTAGAGACAATAAAGGGGACAAGGCTGCTATCTAGTTGCTTGTCTAGACTGGTTGCTTTTCAAACTGGGGCTCTCTGGGACCCTGGGGTCCTGTGATCTGGCCACAGATCGATGGGGGAGAGGGGAGGCCACAGGGAGGCCAAGACCCTCTCATCCCCTTGCAACCAAAGTGGCTCTTCTTCAAAATCTGTTTCATGTACTGCAGTTCCGCATGAGATGTTTGAAAACAGGGTTCCAGTGTAATAGACAAATGGAAAAACCTTGATTCAAATTTACTTCCAGGGTAATTACAGAAAGGACCGCTGAGTTGCTTGACCGTCAGATCAAACGATTCCATCGTTTTTCTATGATACTACGGTATGGTTATAGCTACGGTGCTGGACCACAATGTTGGATATTTATATTGATGACCTAGGAATATGGAAACATCATAAAGTACATTCTGAATTATCAAACGCTTAATTTTATTCAGAGAAGTTTTAGTGCCAAGTATATTTTGTTAATTTGTACTTACTTGGAAATGGGGAATTCACAGACTAGAATACTCATGTAATCAGATAATATCCGTCTACACTCTTTCAAGATAAAGAGAATTTATTAGCTTTAAATCACTTATTCTTGTTCTTTTTCTATCCTTCTTACTCTTTTTTTCTTGTTTTAATTTATTTCTCCACTCTCTTCTCCTTACTATATCTCTTGCTATTTATTTCGAGACAATATCTTTCACTACTAAGTAGCTTGCTAGAAACAGCAATATTTACTGGTAAATATCACGTAAAAATGGTCTTCTGAAATGGCTCTGTGAGCGTGAAGGCATCTACTACAGGGTGTGGCTTATCATTTAATAAATGTATGAAAGCAAGTCATTATTCTCCAATCAAGCAGTATGACACCACCATGGAGGAAAATGAAAAGGCTCTCTCTTTTTCATCCCTGTGAATAAAAAGACAATCAAACCAACACAGACACTGGTGGCAGAGCGAGGCGCAGGAAATTAATGTGAATTTCCTGAATTCTGAAGGAATTAGCTGTCCATCATTTATAAGCAAAAATCAAGGACGCAATTCAAAGGAAAGAACTCATGACGGTTAAAAAAAGATAAAATCCTATGCAATTAGGTTACGCGTTCCATGATGCCAAACACTTAGAAATGCACTGAGTACAAAGTTTGTGGATACTTCCAGGGTAGAAAAGGCTGCTTGCTCACGAGTCTTTATCTTATATACCATAGTTTCGTACATTGTTTTATATAACAAATTCTTTCTAGCAATTTATCAAAATGTGACCACTACAGTTAAAAGGTAGTGCTGGCAAAAATTTGGATAAAAAAGTATATGAAAAATAATGGCAAAGAAAACAATGTTACAGTGTTTTCACAAAATGTATTCTATAAAATGAATATATGCATATCCATTTTTACATAGAGTTATATGGCTGAATAATTTTAAGAGCAGGAATCTAAGTATAATAAACAAAATACTCTTTCTAGAATCAATACCACTTCTATCTTGTGACTCCTTATTTCTTTAAATTATTATTTACATAGTCTAGATTTTAGACTGGAGATAGTTATGACAAAGAAAAGTAGACAGAAAAGGAACAAAAGTATTCTTAGACCCACTAAACACACTGAAAGAATGATTGCAAACATAAAATAATACATTTCAGTTTTTAGCACAGAGAACTATATTCAATACCCTGTGATAAACCATAACGGAAAAGAATATGAAAAAGATTGTATATATATACAAATATATATACATATAATATATATTATACATATTATAATGTATATATAATTACATATATATATATTATAACTTAATCACTTTGCTGTACAGCAGAAATGAATACAACACGGTAAATCAACTATACTTCAACAAAATAAAATTTAAAAAACACATCAGTTTTTTAATGAATAAAAAAATTTAATTTTAATGTTCCCAATTTGCCATCTCAATTAAACTGGAAAATCTGAAAAAAGTCTTTCTACTATGTTTTGAAACATAAATTTAAAGGTATTATTATATTTTCCAAATAATGTATGTTATTATCCTATGATGACACATCCCTATTCTTCACTGACAGCCATCTGGCAGAGCTCTCTCTACATTTGCAAAACCGTTAAATATACCACATATGTCCCTTCATCCAAATGAACCAACAACACAAATGCATCAGCAGGACCCAGACCCCAGGCAGAGATGCCAACAGGCTGTAACGACCTCTGCGGACAAGTACAAGCCTCACTTGTACTTTCCTCATCCTGTCTCTCACTGGGACCTTTACCTCGGGACACAAAAGGTGAGCAAAAAGGAAGATGGGGACATGCCTCTTCTGTAATTATAAAGGCAACAACAGCACTGTGTTTTAGTGGAATCTGGAACCCTGGACCTGGAGGGGCTGGCCCCACTGAGCTCTCGGGTCCCCCGGGAGAGGGCCAGGAAGCATTCACACGCTCACTCCTTCACCACTTATTTTAACTGAGCACCTAGGTACACCAGGCACCTGCTACAAGGCAGTCCAAACCTTAAACACAATGTATAACCTGTAAGCAAATCCCCTTGTGATTTTTTTAGACAGAAAACGTCTTCAGGAGAGCAGTTTCCTGGCCAGTGTGAATAGAACAGAATTACCTAGTCTAAACGTGTTATTTTAGGTCTAGTATATATCACAGTGGTTAAAGGCACAAGCTTTGGAGGCAAACAGAACCAACATTTGATACTTGATTCCCCACATACTATCGGGATGACCTCAGTCAAGTTATTTGATCTTTTAATATAGTTGCCTCATCTATGAAAAGAATATAATTGTACTCATTTTTAGGGTTCTAGTAAAGAGTTGATTAGATAGTAAGTGTATCGGGACGATTCTATTTGCATAAGAGAAAACCCAAATCAAACTGGCTTAAACAATAAGTGGAACTGGTTCGATCACGTAACCAAAATGCCCCAAGGTAATAAAGACTTCAGGCATGGGCTGATCAAGGCTCCAACCTCATTTCTCTACGGTTTTCTTGGCTCTCCTCTCCTCTCTGTGTTGGCTGCTCTGTAGGCTGGGTAAGCTCCTGGTCTCAGAAAGCTCCCAGGCTCCACGCCTCCTTGTTCCTCCACAGCCGATGAACAAAGATCCCAAGTTACATCCCATTTTGACTGTCTTGGACCGCACGCTCAACTCTGAGCTAATCACCGTGGCCAGGAAAACGCCACATGCAGTGTGCGCACTCGTACACACACACACATGCACGTAGTTAAAAACATATGTACATAAAAACTTAAATATTTATAGAGAGCTGATCATTTTAATCTCCAGGTTGTCAGAGTGAATATTTCAAACTCGTCTTTGCTGAGAAAGAAAACTTGTATTATTTAGTTTTCAAATGGTTCAGACCCCTTCACCTTAAAACCTATAAAGTGCATGAAAGACCTGTTGGCTGGAAAAATAATAGTCATTTTAATCCTGATTTTGTCTCTACTTTTTTTCTCCCAGAAGGAAGAGCTCTGGGGGTGAGAGTATCTGTCACTACTTCAGTGGCAGATGTGTGTCTTGGAAACATGGAATGCACCTGAACGGTAATTACGGATAACCACGTCTTTTCAAACACAAAGGTGAGTTGCTGATGCTGACATAAGACTGTAAAAGAGTGACACTCATAGAATACGTTGGTCACGAAGAATTCGGGAAGCGAAACAAACCCTTGTAAGTTGCCATTCTGGATTCCTTCATCACAGACATTGTAAAAACTCTTAAAATCAGTCCTGTGGGCTCCTAAGAAATGTTTTCCACTGTTGTGTGGATGACAATACAGTACCTTCCTACATTTCCATAAAGCTTTAAATCGTTTTCAAAACTCATCTTGCCCCACCAGTGGGCCAGGGA
Organism: Phocoena phocoena; assembly: GCF_963924675.1. NCBI lineage: Eukaryota > Metazoa > Chordata > Mammalia > Artiodactyla > Phocoenidae > Phocoena > Phocoena phocoena. The sequence continues at coordinate 2,644,874 of NC_089230.1, read as the reverse complement.
TGTCCCCACTGGGCTGGGGGGAAGGCACAAACGTGGATCTCGAGAGGGGGTGGGGGGCTGTGCACGGGCAGCCAGTCACCTAAGTACCAGCATCCTCTGAGAGCAGGGCCACCTTGCTCTCCGTACCTGCTGCATTTGCTAACTGCAGGAGAGACACTGTGAATTCACGAAGCCTATGACTTTGTGTCCAAGGTCCCTTTCCAAATCCTGTTTGCTTCTTCCTCCAGTTTTTCTTTGCTGTTCCAGCCCTGGATGCCAGGCTCTGCCCACTCGTCTCAGGGAGGGCTTGGGGCGGCAGGAGGGATGTCTTCGGCTGTTCCCCCAAGAAGGGCCTGGAGATTCCCGGTCCTGTCCTGCCGTGTCCACCAGGTATGGCATAAGCAAGGAATCCGCGACTCCAGTATTTCTGGTACCTCGGCCATCTGCTCCCCACCAGCGCATTGGCGGAATCCCGAATCCTAGCTCCTCTTTAGAAGGAAGATTTCACGTGCTTCTGGGTCCCCTACAGGAATGTAGCCTTCACCCCAGGTTCATGTTCTGGAACCTCCCACGCCTTGTGCCTCAGCTACAAACAGGGCAAGGGCACCAGAGTGAGGAGCTCTGTCTAGGATCCCTGCTGGCTGCTCGCTGACCCTTTCCTCTTGACTGTGTCTAACCCTATGACTCTAATTTAGCCAGAAACAACTTCGGGGAGGCCACAGGTGACCCTCCGTCTATTACAGGGCTAGGCGTGTGCTGCTCTCACGCTCGGGGGGGGTGAGGGCGGCCAGGCTCTACAGTTTGTATGTAACTGCTTCCCACATTCTGGTGTTTTTCCCTAAGCGGCCGCCTCAAATCTCCTCAATGCCAGTCCCCCTCCTTCTCAATGCATCTCCCTTTCCGTATCTGTCCCGCCTGTCCCTGCTCCCTCATGGCCTCTGCTGCTGGCTTCTCCCTGTTTCTCTCACTCATCCTCCCCCTCCTCTTCCCTTCCCTGTTCCCACCCCCTTCTCTCTCCTCCAGTCCCACTCCTCTATTACCTTTCAAAACTAAGTAGCAGTTTGGTGTTATCAGGGCTCAGAGAGAAGGCTTAGCCACAGGAAATGGAGCCGTCCATTTGTATTAAATTTTCAGAACCTTTCCTTATATTTCAAGCCTGTAGTGAAAAGCATGCACCTTAATTTTCTAGGTTGGAAGGGAAGTTTGATTTAGTAGTCAGGAAAAAGTCCAGTCCTGAGATGTGAGTGCCTCTGCCTGGAACCCTTCACCTTAAGTGGCATTTGTAATTTTTTACTAATGCTTCTGATGTTGTATTTAATAAACCCCCTGATTGCAGCACATCTGGCTGCTGCCGGTATGCAGGACCCGAGACTGGTGTGTGGGACCCTGAGGCCGGCGTGCGGGTCCCTGAGGCCGGCGTGCGGGACCCTGAGGCCGGCGTGCGGGTCCCTGAGGCCGGCGTGCGGGTCCCTGAGGCCGGCGTGCGGGACCCTGAGGCCGGCGTGCGGGTCCCTGAGGCCGGCGTGTGGGTCCCTGAGGCCGGCGTGCGGGTCCCTGAGGCCGGTGTACAGACTAGAAGCAGCGGTGCAGGAAGCTAGGGCTGAGTGTCGTAAACAGATTGCAGTGTAATGGGAAACATGGAGTTGTTGTTTTTAACTAAGTGCCCACCGGGGCCCGTGGACAGGCCATTCCATCTATTCCTGGCTAGATCCCTGCAGGCAGGTATTGTACCAATTTTCAGCGGAGGAAACTGAGCCTCAGGAAGGGTTAGCTGGCCACCTGCCCAAGTCACACAAGTACTAAGTGGCTGAGCAGCGACAGAAACGTGGGGTCTCCTCTGACCCCACCGGCCACTTGTGTCACAGGCAGGAACAACCTAGCTGGCTGTGGTGCAGGTCAGGGTGAGGGGTGAAGCCAAGGCAGGAGAAATAACCGCACGTCACTGGCAATGGCTAACGCCCTGCACAGCCAGCAGCCAGCAACGCACCCCTGTTTCCTGAGCGGGGTCGTCTCAGCCACACTCCCCACGGGGTGGGTGGAGCTCCTTCTCAGGGCTGGGGGCTGCTCGGGGCCAGAGATGCCAGGAAGACAAACTGGACCCTGGGCTTTCGGGCACCTGCTCCCGGGGACCCCGGAGGCCGGCCGGCCTTGTCCTGCTCTTGCCTCTGCCTGGGCCACACGCCCAGGACGGTGGAGTGGAGCACAGCGATCGGCCCGCCAGGTACAGGGTTTGGGGGGCCGCAGGTGGGGCACACTAGGGCCTTCCCACAGGGGCGCAGGCTCACGTGCTCCGTGGGCTGCGAGTCCAGGTGTGGCGCTGGGAGCAGAGGGCGCCCAGCTGGCCGCTGTGTCCCTGAGGAAGGGGCCCGAGGTCCCACGCACAGAGGGAATCCTTCAGAGAACCGGGATCCTCCAGAGAGGAGGGCACTCCACTCCCTCTCCAGGGCACGGTCGTGGGCTGGTAGGCTTTAAAGTGAAATCGCGCATCACAAAACTCAACGTTAGGAAGTCAAAAGCTTTTAAATTTGACTAGAAATTGCTTCAAGATGTCATAAAAGCCATCTTCCTGGAATTAACTCTATTCCTCTGTAAGCACCGGCTTTTACAATAAAAGCCCCCTTGACTTTTAGCGTTTTTCAGTTTTTAAAAATTGCTAGTATTCAAACATTTTGAAATTTCTGAATTTGCTTTTAAAATGTTGACAGTTTTCACCCTTCGAAGATATTTTACTGAAAATTTTTTAAGTGAGGAAAATGATTTCTTTGGTTTTTCCATACTTTTTCCTGCAGGTGACACTCTCTCAGCTATACTGTGAATGTAGATGAGACAGTCTTTCTATGGAAGATTTTAAATGCCAAACAGCAGACTTGCAGTTTGTGAGCTGCGTATGTGGGCCTACCTCAAGCGGGCGTGAGCTTTTGTAACGGCTTCTTAGTTACTTCACTTCTACAGAGGTTTTAGTTCGCCACAACTAGTCTTAGGTCAAGGCCATTTCTTTCTACTTTTTAACCCTCTAAACGCAAGTCCTACAGATAATCGCCAGGCACACGGTGAATGTTGAGTTAATACCTAAGACGGAAGTTCCGAAAAGACCTCCACAGACTTCTCACGCGTTGACCCAGAAGGCGCGCACCACAGAGAACACGCGCGCGGGACACAGCAGGGCACCCACAGCCACCCACAGCTGTCCCTGGACACAGAGCCACCGGAGCCGAGCCTGATGTGTCCCAGACCAGCCACAAGCTGGCTAAAGAAGGTTTCGTGCAAATTCACGCACAGCAACGAGGCGAGGCTCGGAGCTCGCGCAGAGGTGCGGGCGGTGTCCACACGGAGGATGCCCTCAGAGAGGACAGGGGTATCTCCCCAACAGCGGAGGCAGCACGCAGCTCCCGGGCCCGGCCTGGCCCCGCGGGATGGTCTGTGATTCAGTGAACTTCCTTAAACCCAGAACTTGACGGAAACGGATGACAGAGCCCAAGCCCCCGGGAGGAACTCTTCTAGTGGCTTCTCTGCCCAGCACCCTCCTCTGGAGATGGGGTGTGATGAACACGAACCGCCCTGGCGGGCCCCGACTCCGGCAGCGGGCTCCACGCCACCCTGGGCCACACGGCAATGACTACTCCTCCCCAATTCCCACAGATCTCCCCCGTCCAAATCCAAGTGCCGCAGGCCAGAATCTTCGGAAGAAAGCGATGGCCCTGAATCTAAGCCACGGGTCAGCTCAGAGCCAAGGGGGAGGCTGGGAATGGAAGCAGGTGGATGGGTGTGGGCTGCCATGTGCCTGAGTGGCAGGAGTCACAGGAGGGAGGGCATGGAGGGGCGGCCGCAGATGGAACAGGCTGGGTGGAGGGAAGGAGGGGTCTCACGGAGGGGGACAGGGGCTCTGCGAGCTCACTCAGCTGGGTGGGAAGTGGAGGCATTGGCAAACGTCCGTCACCCCGCTGAGCATAAACCCCATCCTCGTGCACATACACAACGACTACAGCCGGTTCATTCTGACAAATCAGTCCCACTTCCTTACACCCACTGCTGGAGTTCCACTGTGACGACCTCAACAACAAGTCAAAGAAGAAAGTGGGACACGCTGATGGAGGCGTAAGACGGGGCTCTAAGTGCCCCAGCTGTCCTGCACGCCGACCCTTCACAGATGGGTTTCAGCATCTTCTGACCAGGTTCAGCATTTTTATTCACATCTCTGTCGGGGTGGATTCTGCAAAGTCTTAACTGACTCACACATCAAAATTCATGCCTTCGGGGGTTTCCCTGGTGGTGCAGTGGTTAAGAATCTGCCCGCTCAAGCAGAGGACACGGGTTCGAGCCCTGGTCCGGGAAGATCCCACGTGCCGTGGAGCAACTAAGCCTATGCACCACAATTACTGAGCCTGCGCTCTAGGGCCCACAAGCCACAATTACTGAGGCCCATGTGTCGCAACTACTGAGCCCGTGTGCCACAACTACTGGGCCTGTGCTCTAGAGCCCACAAGCCACAACTACTGAAGCCCACATGCCGCAACTACTGAGCCCGCGAGCCACAACTACTGAGCTCATGTGCCACAACTACTGAAGCCCGCGCACCTAGAGCCTGTGCTCTGCAGCAAGAGAAGCCACCGCAACGAGAAGCCTGCGCACCGCAACGAAGAGTAGCCCCCGCTCAGTGCAACTAGAGAAAGCCCACGCGCAGCAACGAAGACCCAACGCAGCCAAAAAGTAAATAAATATATAAATAAGTTTATTTTTTTTAAAAAAGAGAGAGAATGAAGAAGGGGAATCCTATTAAGAATATAAGTATATATATAAAAAAATTCACGCCTTCTCTTTTTTGCTGAGGTCTAGAAATACAAAAGTCACACCCAACCTCACGCTGCTTCTTGGGGTTCTCTGGGGCGAAGGCAGGGAGCAGTAATCGCTACCTTGTTCCAGCAGCCCGTCTGCCCTGTTCCCTAAGCTGATTACAAACTAAGCAGGATGCAAGAAGCCGAAGGTGCTCTAAAAGGAAGTGCTCCTTTCTGGTTTTTCTGGTTGTTTTTTCTTTACTTTATCTTCAAAGTCAACCAAACAGAGTCACTGTAGCAAGTCAAGAGGCAAGAGTGTCTGTCCCCTGTGGCCCCCTTGCACGCTCAGCTTGGGGGTCTCGGGGTACACAGAGCCCGCCCAGCCGCCCAGCTCTTGCAGCTCATCTCTGCCGCTGCCCTCCCCACCTGCACCCCCAGCCTCCCTCCCGTCAAGGCTCTCCAGAGCACCTTCTCCGATCTGCGTTCTACTCACTTTTCAGAATAAGAAGTTTTCTTAATTTTTCATTCTTAGAAATTCCACACTATATTTTGATTGTCCACACTATATTTTGCATGTTAAATATATATTTGGAGGTTAATATTATATCTAATCTAATATTATATTAGATAATATAACTAACTTTCCTTAGTCGTGGAAAGTTTGCAATTATCCTGGGCCAAAAGTGTTACAATTGGGACCTGAATGAGCGATTTCCTAGGTAGTCACTAGAGCATTTCCACCGTAGGCATTCCAAAAGAGAGTCTTTCAAAGTAAATCCCTCCATCCCTTTTCCTTAAAGATCTGACCGCACGTTTTAAGGAGTAAAAGCCACCTCGGGCAGCCTGGTGTGGCCTGGGTGTCCTGACTCAAAGAATGTCACGGCTTACGTTGACTACACAGACACGTCAAAGAGGTCCCGGACTCCAGGTCTGGCTAATATCCACCCGAAAATCCCAAGACTGATGATACGGCACACAAATCACCCAAGCGTGTGAGGCAGATTTTTCAGAGCTTTTCAGTCTTATTCAGAACCTTCTTTTCTTGGGCAACAGGAGGAAACACGCAGGCCAACAAAGTAAACACTCCTCAGATTTCTGTCTTTGAATCATTAATTTAACATAGGAGAGTAGACTAGCCAAAAGAAAAAGCAGTTCTTCTCCCTAAGAAGTCAGATCATTTCTACCAGTTCCTCAGCCCCTGGCTACAGGGCTGACACCAGGAACAGGATGAACCTCTCTGCTTTACAAGAGCTGCTGCTTCCATGAATTATGTTTAAAGTGGCAGCAACATGGATAAGAGCGTCACTCCCAGGAAGCTCAGCGTAGCTACAACCTAGAAAAGCTGGCTCCGTGGTGACAGTACTAACTTGAAACAGATGAGTCCTCAGAAGCGTGAGGGCGAGGAGGCTGGCAGACGAGGAAAAGCCTTCTTTCCCCATAATGTAGTGCAAACCCCCTTCCAGACGGGGTCCAATCAAAGCCAGCTTATTTGTGTGACATCACAGAATGCCAAGGGCGAACTCTTCCAGGCGCATTTCACCTTCTAAGCATTTAATAACCTGAGGACACAGCATTATCATGGGGCAATCCCTGTTTTGCAGCTGAGGAGACAGAAGCTCAAAAGCATGAAGTGGCCTGGTGGGGCTGACAGCAGAAGAAGGAAGCGCCCAGGGCCAGGAGAACAGTAGGTCCGGGCACATCCAGTGGAGGGAGCGTGGGAGCCCTGGGCCGGGGAAGGGGGCCCAATGCAGGGCGAGGGGGAAAGCACCTGCCTGGCCCACGGGGACAGAATCTTGGGGCTCTTAGCGGGAGGGCGGCCTGCAGACCCTAGGGACCTTTGCAAACCAAAGCTCGTGGAGAAGGATAGGCTGCTGAGTGTTTGCTGGTTGGAATCAAGTAGGGCTCTCTGATCAGTGGTGTTCCTGGGACCCCCGTTAAGAGATCTCAAGGAACACATGCAAATTACTACTAATAATAGGTACTGCTCGAGAAAAATTATTCTGGCACTTGTTAAAGATGGTGAGGAAGACTTTATTCAAGGGACCACTGCAGTGGGGCTTGCCGCAGGGGTAAGAGATGGAGCTCGGACCCCACACAAGAAGGACATGTGGGGATCTGCAGCAAGGGGCAGGAGCAGGGCGGTGGGGTAGGGCAGCTCCTTCTAAACTGAGCTGAAGGCAGGTCAGGGTCATCTCATCTCACCTGCGGATGTGGGGATGGGGAACTGGACCAGATATAGAGGGTGATCAAAGGCCGAGGATGGATCGGGGTGCTCTCTAAATCAACTCAGCAGAATTCTTGCTAAACCGGGTTTTGCAAGCCCAGCAAGGATGACACAGAAGCCCAAGGTCCGGCCGAGGTGAAAAGAGGGGCCGGAGAGCCGGGCTAAAGTTTGAGGGAGGAGAGCTTCGTCAGTGCGCATCTCGGTGGTTGCAAACACTGGCTCTTGCCCACTTGGTGCCAACCACAGTGATGCGGCCACTGCAGTCACCCCCATAGCCCGGGGGGCAGGTTCCCAGGTTTAAGTATAGCTGCACCGCCATTACGTCTCCCTAGCCAGCTCACCAGCAGGAAAGGCTTCCTACACAGCTGCAAATCAGACACGATGAACAATATTTTATACCGAATACATTTGTGTCTGAGCCATTTGCTTGATTAAATCACACTGTAGCTTAACAGACTATTTGTTGATAATTCCTACTTGAGTTTAATTTAATAGCTTTTACCAGTGAAAATGTATCAGCAAACATATGACGCTGGGGGAAAAATACAACACAACAGAGCCCAGCGCCATCGGAAATAAAGGCAGAGCATTCTAGAGAATGCTTTTAGTGCTGCACCGGCTTTACTTACTTAACAAGCCCAGAAGCTTGGACCAAAGATGAAGAGCATTTCTGGCTAAACTGCTGGTTACCAACTGGATTTCATACAGAACAAGCTCACCCCCAGTCTCCCCACATTTGGAAGGAGCGCTCCCCACTGGAGCCCTGCACTGACTAATCCCCGGCTCACAAGGCTCGCTCTTCACCTGCTGCCCAAGCCCCTGCTCTCTCCCTGCCTCAGGGTTCCGACGCCTCCTACCCACTTATAAACTTGACACATCTAGGAAATCGCCCACCCAGCATGCAAGAAACAGAGCGAAATCCTGGGTAAGCAGCAAGTCAGATGATGTGGACATCAGATATTCCAGTTTTCACTTAGTGTGATTTCAGTTTATTCTTGTACTTCGGAATGCATGAAAAATATACATGAAGAGTCTTTGCTGCATCGGGATGTGTGGTGGAAGAGTCTCAGAATGAATAGGTCAAAGAGGTGGAGAGAAAAAAGGGTGAATCTATGAAACAGACTCACAGACAGAGAGAACAGACTTGTGGTTGCCAAGGGGGAAGGGGTGAGGGAGGGATGGATTGGGAGTTTGGGATTAGCAGATGCAAACGATTATATATAGAATGGATAAACAACGAAGTCCAACTGTAGAGCACAGGGAACTATATTCAATATCCCGGGATAAACCATAATGGAAAAGAACATGAAAAAGAATGTATATATGTGTATAACTGAATCACTTTGCTGTACAGCAGAAATTAACACAACAGTGTAAATCAACTAGACTTGAATAAAATAAATTTTTTAAAAAAGGGGTGAAGTGTGGGCTTCCCTGGTGGTGCAGTTGTTGGGAGTCCGCCTGCCGATGCAGGGGACACGGGTTCGTGCCCCGGTCCAGGAAGATCCCACATGCCGCGGAGCGGCTGGGCCTGTGAGCCATGGCCGCTGAGCCTGCGCGTCCGGAGCCTGTGCTCCGCAACGGGAGAGGCCACAGCGGTGAGAGGCCCGCGTACCGCAAAAAAAAAAAAAAGGGGGGTGAAGTAATATTTTGGGTTGTCTTTTCACATATTTTTAAATAAGAAACAGTACTTTGGGGAGTTTTCTTGGATGTTAAGGAGAGAAAAGTATGTAATGAAATTGCAAAGATAAGGCAGACCACAAATAAGGAATTAAGTCTAGTGTCTTCAAAACGGAACAAAGCATAAATAGGCAAAACAATAAGCAAGTTGAGTATTCACTAAAATGGACTATTTCTTGTGGTCTTCTCTGACTTTTTGGTGTTGTTATTGCTATCCAAAAGCCCAGCAAAATCAGGATGAACACAGAATTTCTTTGGGTGCATTTATTGAAATTACCTGTAAATTATTTTTAATTAGAAATGGTTTTCCTGGAAACCTCCCAATATCAAGAAGAGTTTACCAGTGAAGGACCAAGAATAAGCTCGAATGTTTAACTTTCCAGGAAGTTTTCTTTCTTTTCCTTTTTTTCATGACCGGAGCCAACACGGCTCTATTTACTAAGAGTCCCTTAACATTTAATTTATTAGGATACCATGCTTCCTTTAAAAAGGGGTAAACAATTAAAATATACTCATGTGTGCACATGTGCACATAGATAATGCTTGATTATCTGTGAGCGTTGGAAATCGGAACAGATTGACAATTCATGTAATCCGACCATTGAACTCCAATGATGCCAATCATTTCACAGGACTTACACCCTACACAGCGGGCTTCCATTTACGTGTTTGGCTCTCTCTCTCACTAGATGTTAAGTTCACTAAGGGCAGGGATCAGACCTTTATATCTCAACTGCTTTGCACAACGCACACGGTATACACTAAAAAGTCTGAGTATGTAGATAATTGAGCTAATAAATAAATGCAATTCTTCTCCACTCAACAGTTTACCACTATCAATACCCCAGAGAGAGGACTTATCTTTTGTCCTTCTCACTCACCCCCAGCTGTCTTTCAGTAAAAATGTCAAAACCAGATGAAATGATAGGTAAACAAAGAGAACCAACTTCCCGTCTTTGGTGATAACCTCAAGCAAAATAAGTATTCCCTAAATGAACCGACACTGAGTATTGATACGTTTAGCAGATTGGTAGATAAATGAACCCACACTGAGTCTTGATACGTTTAGCAGATTGGTAGATAAATCTTACCCCGAGTAAACAATATCACTTTTCACTAACTGAAACCCAATATTTCCTCCCAAGCCTTTCCTGGCCAACCTCTCTCAACCTTCCCCAGCCCCAAGGCTAGGCTTTGGAGTTGGCTCACACTTTGGAGGTTTTCCTGGGCTACTGAAGGATGAGTAGGCAGGCTTCCTTCCCAAAGCTCTGCGAAGTCCGGACGTTGACGCTGGGGCAGGTCCTGACTCTAGAAGCAACCTGAGCTCTGGGTGCCGCGGCTCCAGGACCTGCGCTGTAATGCATTCTCGGATCCCAGGGTGACAGGCAAGATAAGGAAAAGGACTGTCACCATCCCAGCCAGATGACGGACTGGGGCTGTCATCTTAGCAAATGGGGCCAGTCCTATCGAATGAAACAGGCTGGAATCCAGCCTGGGAGGATTGATCTCTGCCTATTCTTCCCCAAGGCACTCAGCAAGGGCGCCTCAACGATTAATTAATTACCAGGCTGGGAGACAGCACAAGCCATGGGCTCCGCAGGCCGTAGGGGCAACCTCAGCTTCAGACAGAACCAGCAGACACTGAGCAACATGAAAAATATCAATGAACCCGGGAAATATTTTATCAATATCCATAGGTAACAATGATTGATTATTGATTTTATCACCCAGACTCCGCATTAAGCCTTTACATATGTTGGCTCATACCCCTCATACTAACCCCAAGAGGCAGGAACTACTACCATCCCCATTTCACAGTGGAGAAAAATGAGGCTCAGGGAGCTTAAGGAACTGCCCTGCTGTGAGAGGTAAAAGTGAGAATCCAATTTTAGTAAATCTGATGCAAAGCCCAAATTCACCTGGAACTTTCTAACTTCCAGAAAAGGTTTTCTAGAATAACTTTAGGTTACGAAGCACATTCCAAAATATCCCCTAGAGTCGTTTCCTTTTAAAACTTGGAACAGCCGTCATTCATGCGTCATCTAATACTTGGTAAACTCCAACAACCACGCAACCTGAAATGGCTAAAATTAATAATAAACGGTACATGCTCTTATAGTAAAGAACTCCCTGTCAAACATTTTAGGAGCATAGCAAGTCATTTTGCTTCCCTGGGCCCCATTTTCTCATCTATGAAATGGACAGTTAGATGAAGCAATGGTTACACCTTCTAGAGGTACTATGGCTCTCAGGCAATGTTGTCAAGGACCTGATATCAGAGCTTTCTCGGGGGTGAGGGTCTGGCAGACGCTGAGCCCTGAAACCATTCTAGGCCATGCGCAAAGAAATCTGTGCAAGACATCCAAGTTGCCTTTAGAAACCCCCAAAATCATCCTTGTCAGAGTCCAAGATCTAGCCGTCTCAGCTGCTGCAATGCTGGTACACTGTAAAAACATCTAAGCTGTAATTCATAAACCGATTCCAAATCTGATCAAACAACCTGGCTTCTCTGATGGTTTGAGTTGACCAAATGCTGAGTTCTAGATCAGAGAGTCAAGTCAAATTTAAAAGCAAGTGTGAAACACTAAGCCTCTCCCTAAAAGCCTTTTTGACAAAGATGATACTGTTTCAACCTTAAAGTACGTACTGTTACTTTCCTGTTAATGTCACTAGATTTTGAAAGTAAACAAAAATTTTCAAAGTCTCTGTGTATATTTTAAAATATAAATTTCACACAAAGAGTTTAAAAATAACCACGATTCTTTTTACAAAACGAGTTATCTTTTTCATTAGTCCAAACAGAGGACTACATACATATCCCTGTTAAGTACTTTATATGTCCTACTTCTCAACCTCAAATTATTGACAAACCTGCCTCCTAATTTTCACAATTTTTGGTGAGTGCCTCTTGGTCTATAATCTGCTCTGACTATACAAACGAATAGACAGGCTTCTTTGGGAAATGATGGAAGGTAGCCGGGCAGGAACATGGAATTTACTGGACTGAAGCACTGGTCAGTCAGTCACTGATTCGATCCCCCACTAGGTGGAGGCACCATGAGGCCAGGGCTGCTCCGTCTTCTATTTTTCAGACCTACAATGCCCAGAAAAGAGCTGCACACATAGGAGGTTCTCAGTAAACACTTGCAGAGTGAATTAGCTGTTCGGTTTTCAGCATGATTCTCAGGTTTTGTTCTCAGGGTTTTTCCTCCCTAGCAGTAGAACGAGGAGAGTAACACATGTCTACCTGGATTTTCACAAGTATCAACTGCAAGCAGCTGCTGAGAGCATCTGCAAAGAACAGAGCACTGTTATCAGTGCTGGGCATCTTTATCAGACCTTCTGTCCAGCCCCCACAAGCACCTGGGTCAGACAAAGTGCTCACTGACCACATGCTGACAGACTACATTTCTTCCTCGTCGGCTTGACCTTCTGCATAGTTGATGGTTTATTTATAGTTTTATTTTGTATACAGAAATTTTATTTTCACATTGAAGCAACATCGTTTCTAAGCAACACTTGGTTCCTATTATATATTTTTTTGAGGCACTTCCACAACCCGGCTCTCCTTGCCGAACCAGAACACCAGAGGTGAGTATATCGTGCCGAGAGGACTCCTGACCCCACGGCTTTGCCAGTGTTTATGCCCCTCTTCTTAAACGACTCCGGGACTTTACTGCCTCGCCTTGACAAGGACAATAAATGGAAGGAGACAGGCGCTGAATAATAAACTTGGCATTCCCAAGAATAAAGACATACTAGGTACAGAGGTGAATACTCTCCTGAGTTTCTATTCTTGTCCACTTTCGTTTTTTGAGTGCCTGAGACCCAGGAAAATGACTTATCTCAATGAACTTATGCTTCATCTCTGTCAGCCTGAGGTTTAAAGCAAGCCCTCCTCCACAATTTAATGAATAGTTGTATTTGTTTGAAAGATATGTTTTACCCTCAGAAACCTAACCTAGTTCTTAAAATTCTGATTTAGTGATATCATAACAGAAACTTTTAAAACAAGTAATTCCCTGTTGCTTTCATGTCTATTCCTGAGCTTTCCCTAAAGCCCTCTTAATTGTTGCAGAACCCATGCCTGTATCTAATATCATGGCAGCCAGGACAAAGAAACTCAAGATGAAAAATGTGACATTGTTCCAATTGATTTGACTTCGTTAGAAAAGAACACATCAAAACCTCCATAGGTGCCAGCCTTGTGGCACAGGCGAGAGCAATGTCAAAAGAAATCTCTAGGCTGTGTCATCACCTCCCACCCCTCCCCCCAAACCCCACAATGTCTTTTTCTTTTTTTTTACTTAAACATGCTTCACAGTTAGGTCATCTATAGATTCAACCATGTACTCTGGACACTGGGATGAAGAGAATAAGATGTGATTGTTGAAATACAAAACACATTAGAGAGCCGTCCACAGATGACTTGGAAACCTGAACATGACATGATGCAGGACCCGAGGAAAGGACACTATTTTCAGGGTCCTCCGGCTTTCGGGACGAATCTACATCAAACCCCGAGCTGCAGAGATACTGCCTCGGGCACTTTACTACTGAGCACCGTTTCAGGCTGGTCCAAGTAAATTGTGTTGCTGCCTTTTTTAAAAAAAGAAAAAATCCCTTTTTGTCAATTCTACACTGATTTCAAATACACGAACAATCTACACTACATGGTAGTATTTGTGTGGCTCTGGGTCAAAAGGCAAAATAAACCCGATCAACACCAGCCTAGGGTGGGGCTAGGCAGGTTCTGTACTTGGGACTTCTGAGGTGCCACAGCGAACGACACGGGCTGAAAAGCCCTCCCCACCCGGAGCACCCCTGTGGGCACCCAGGGTGACTACCCCAAACCCTGCGCAGAGCGTGTAACAAAATTAGTTAGAAATTCAATGGGGGCAAAGTTTAGTCCCTGTTGAGGACCCGAGGACCGGTCCAGTTATCAGTAAGTCCCAACAATAACGTTCGGTTTTAGGAAAACCGGACCAGCTTTCAACTTTAACTCCCTGACATGGATCTCAGGGTGACCGTGCATGTGACAATAGGAAAGGGCTCGGGATGGATGGCCCCAAGACCCGCAGCATCCTCCAGGGCGCGGCGGGGACCTGGGTACCTGCGCGCTCAGAGGCTAGGGCATTTACCTCGAGTCGGCTAAGACTGGAGCTCTTGGAGCGCGACTTCTTGCGCAGGTACACGGAGAAGAACCTGCGCACGGTGAACTTCTTCATGCTCAGCTCCATCGCCCGGCGCCCAGCCGCGAGGAGCCGCAGGGCCGGAGGACGCGCATCCCCGGCGCATCCCAGGCGCGCGGGGTTAGGTCCGTCTGCGGGCGCGAGCGGTCGGGAAGCCCGGCGCAGCGGCCATCGGCACGGGGCGCGGGCTGCGGGCACAAAGGGCAGGCCGAGCCGGCCACGGCGGCCGGGGGCCCAGCGCTCCCTCCTCCTCCTCCTCCTCCTCCTCCTCCTGCCTGCGAGGACCAGCCCCGGGCAGCCCCGCCCCGCCCCGCCCCCAGCCACTACTGCCAATCAGCACCTGCCGCCCCGCCCGGCCCTCCGCCACTACCGCCAATCAGAGTCCGCCGCCCCAGGCTCTCCCTCCCCCTCCCTCTCCCCCTCCTCCTCCTCCTCCTCCTCCTCAGGCCCAGGGAGGAGCCGGCCCCCGCCACTACCGCCAATCAGAGCCCGCCGGCGCGCCCAGCCACGCCCACCTCCTCCTTCTCAGCCACTACCACCAATCAGCGCCCACCGCCCTACAGCCCCAGGCTCTCACTTCTCCTCCCCACCCCTCCACCCCAACCCCCGCCTCCAAGTACTCGCTCTCTGCGGCTCTGCCCCGCCCACCACCCCTCCGCCAATCAGCGCCCTCGGAGGCGCATGCCTGATGAGCCCGAGGAGGACTGCCGCGCCGCGCGGGGCGGGCGGTGAGGCAGCTCAGCTGCGCCTGTCGCTTGCTCTCTGTTCTACTTCCTTGGCCTGTTGGGCTTTTTTCTAGCTTGAGGTGTCATGTTTTCTTTCCTTAAAGCACCCATATACAGACTTTGGAATCATGCTCTTCTGTGCCGTACAAAACTTTAATTGCTGATTAGCAAACACTTCTAGAACCTGGAACAAAAGGGTGGAGGGGTGCACCATGAGCCTGCACATGTGCGCTCTGCACCTCTCCTCGCCCCTTGGCCCCTACGGCCCTCTTCTTGAGCCCGTCCCCGCGGCCCGGGCTCCCGGCCTGGGGGTCCGCCAGTCCTTGCCCGGGTGATGAAAGGATCCCCACGCAGCCCGGGACGCCGGCAGCCAGCTGGGGAAGCCTCCCAGGGCAGTGTTTGGAGAACAAAGACACATCCGTTCTCCATGACCTCCGACTCCATGTATAGAAAATTATCCAAACGGATGATTATCAGGGCCTAAACACAGAGTGTCCCGAGTCAGGGCTCTCAGAAACCAGCTGCAGGGCTGCAGGGGATTTGCCTTAAAGGGGAACACCCTTTGTTTTTCTTTTTTTCCTAGAAATGCTCACCAGAGGGCTGTAGGCAGTTCCAGATTTGTGAGCTTAGGACTCGGTGCAGCCTTTTGT
This sequence comes from Phocoena phocoena, assembly GCF_963924675.1. Classification (NCBI taxonomy): domain Eukaryota; kingdom Metazoa; phylum Chordata; class Mammalia; order Artiodactyla; family Phocoenidae; genus Phocoena; species Phocoena phocoena. The sequence goes on along the minus strand of NC_089230.1, from coordinate 2,629,652 downwards.
TTTCCTCTCGTGCACTGTCCACGTATTTTTATGTTTAAAACAGGGCCAAACAATCTCATTAGCATACTGCCACCAGCCCCTGAAAAGTCCAGAAGCATTCTTGCACCCGCTGCTGTGTGCCAAGCACCGCGTTGCTAGGCAGATTGTGAAAAATCTACATGTCACATCATCCCTTGGCTTAATCAAAGGTCGCATTAATACTTGTGTCAGGCTATCTTTGCTGAAGTGTGTAAAGGCAGCGGATGCTCCCAGATAAGAACTGGTCAGTTCGTGCTGCATCTGGGTCAAGAGGTGAGGTCAGATAGTCTCCCCGGGGTTCAGTGGTGGTAAAAGCAGAGTTTGGCATCACGATGCTGGCACTGCCACTTCCTTGCTTGATGAGCTTCAGCACACTTGCATGTTCTGTGTTCCCGCTGTGCATCCCCAAGATGAAAATATGCCCCAAACCGGTTCCTGCTTCCCGCAAGGATTCTTCTGCTGGAGGGCCATTATCCCTACGCCGGGAATGAGCTTCTTACCACCCTGGGTCTCCCGCCACCACCACTCAGGTATCCCAGCTCTAAGCAAACAAAGACACGCCAGGGCTGTGCCACGTTGCTTCTCTGGAAAAGACAGCAGCTGACGGACATCAGACATCGGGCTGGTCACCTGCTCCAAGAATGAGGAAGAAGCCGGCTGTGAGTAGATGGTACAACTAGTCAAGAGACAGGAGTATGGTTTGTCAATGATGCTAGCTCAGGGGCACCCTGCTCAGAGCCATAGCCTTGGGGCAGGCTTGCGTTTTACCAACAAGAGCATTTTGAGACTTCCCTGGTGGTCCAGTGGTTAAGACTCCACACTCCCAATGCAGGGGGCCTGGGTTTGATCCCTGTTCAGGGAACTAGATCCCGCATGCCGCAACTAAGAGCCCATATGCTGCAACGAAGACCTGGTGCAGCCAAATAAGTAAATAAATTTTTTTTTTTTTTTTTTTTTAAAGAGCATTTTGACCTGGTGTAACAGGACTGGGAAGGCAGGGTCTTATGGGACATCCACGATCCCTCACAGCTGAGTGCTACAAAATGGCTCTACTGAACTTGGACATCTCAAAAGAAAAGAAAAAGCAGCTTCCATATTTCAACTGAGAAATTCATTTCACTGCTAGAACAAGTCTGTTTGCCTTTCTGCCAGTAAAGCAGAGGTATATCAAAGTCTCTGGCAATCATTTACCACCAAACCCTCCAGACCACCAAATCTGGGGTAGGTATCAGGGCCCACTTTAACTTGGGTCCAAATGATCCCTAGCAAATTTTGGGAAAGAAAAAGTGAGCTTCATAAAGGCTGGGCTGGTGCCCAGATGATGGGGTGGGGAAGCTTGGAGAGAAGACCAGAAGCTCAGCAGACACCTGATCATCTTGAGTTTCTCCCTGACTGAAGCACGATCGGTCTGGGACTGAACTCCACGGCTAATGCCGCTTCCAAGAGAGGACCAGCCTGGCTGGCGTGCGTCCAGTTCAGATGAACACACGATTATGAAGCTCCTCTGAGCACCTGGCCCAGTGCTTGGCCCAGGGGAAACGGACGTGATTATGACACGGCTCCTGGCCTCCAGAAGTTCACAGCCGTGTGTTAGAGAAGGAAAGTGAACAGACAAATCGGATGCAGGTTTTACATAATGTGAAAGAAACATGTAAGAAAATGCTACAAGAACAGAGATAAACGAGGAGCGAATCCTAACTGGAGAAGCCGAGGAGGCGGCATTTGGGGTGAGCTCCGCGGACAAGGACGTGGGTCCTGGACAGACAGAGGGGACGCGGTCCCCAGCCGCGGAAGAACAGGATTATTGAGAACTTGGAACAAACAGAATTTCATGATTGATGAACGGAAAGTAAAGTTCCAACCAAGTCCCCGATACACAAGGGGTTAATGATTTCAGAATTCCAAGGATGATAACCGACAGCCTTCCAAAGCCCTGGAGCTGCCCCTTCTCTGAGAACACAGGACGCCCTGGGCAGGAAGGGGAGGGAGGCTTTTGTCAGCAAGGTGACTGGCAAAATCTGTGCCATTCCACCTTCCCTTCCCTCCACCCAAAGGACTTTCCGGGGTTGGGGGGATGCCCCCTCCTTTATTTCAAGCCCCACCATGACAGCTGTGATGTGCTGGGGCCTGGCTTCTAAAGGAGGGAGCAGGGCGGCCATGGCCCCGGGGAGGCACCAGGAGGGACTGCTCACGGAGTGGCCTGCGTTCCCAGGGCCTGTGGGGAAAAGGATATACCAATGTCTCCGACAGATGAGACGTGGCCGTGCAGGAGACGGGCACGTTTGGAGGTCCATGAGGCCCTGCCCGGCACCAGGCCCAAGGCTGAGGGAAGAATTCTAAGTAACTCCCCAAATGAAAGGCGCTGTCCTGTAAGTGGGCTGCAGCTGGGGAGGGAGGGCACGGGGGGAGGGTCTCCAGCCACAATAACCTCGGAAGAAGACGAGACAGCTGACCATGAGAGAAGGGGTCAGCTGGGCCAGGAGCAGTCTAAGTACGTCTTCATCTCTCCTCTCCTCCCGCTCTGACCCTGAAAAGGATGCTGCAGGCTTCCAGGGTGATGGAAATTCAAGCTGGGCAAAGAGAATGTCTGAGTTTGATCAGTCCTAGGACTGGAAACACTAACTTCCCGATCAAGTTTAAAACCTAAAGTGAATGCAGTTGTCTCTTGTTCAAGAAAGGGAAGGAAAGCCGTCGAAATCGCCAGCGTCCTTTCACTGTCCACTCTTCCGACAAAGAGTGGAAGGTGTGTGATGATCCAAGCACAAGCCAGGTTTGTGCAACAAACCAGTTACGATGGAAGTGGTCAGTGCGGAATCGAGAATGCCGTCCAGGGTTGCAACCTGGAGATTCAAATTTAACCCTCAAGGGCCACAGAGGTCAGACGCCCAGCCACGCAGGGTGGGGTGGCAGGGAAGGGAAAGAGCACAGCCAGCCCTGACACAGGCCTGTGGACCTAATTCACTTTCCATGTGACCAAAAACAACAACGAAAACGCAAGTTGAGAACTTAAAGAGGTCTCAGCTGGTTCTGAGCCCAGGTGCCCAGCAGAAACACACAGAAAAATGCTCTCTAGAGAAATCCACATTAAACCTAGGATTCAAAGAACTCCTCGCACACAGTTACCAGGAGCACAAGCTCACAGCCACTGAACGCACAGTTCACGAGGACACGGGGTATCGGCAAAGCCAGCAAGACAACCGACTACAGAATCAGACGCGTGGACTTCAGCTGCTGGACTTAGCAGACGTCGAATGGAAAATTATCAAATCTAACATGTTTTAAGGAAATAAAAGGAAGAAATGAAAATGTGATGCACGAAGAAGAGACCGTAAAAATGTATAAAATACTTCTGGAAATGAAACGATGTAGTCCTGGACACGGAACAGATGTAGCTGAACGTAAATGTCCTCTTTGTTAAAGAGCAAATACAATATAGCTGTGGCTCGGGGAGCGATATCTAAAAACGTACCGTGGTAAGAAGCATCGCATCGTGGAACGTACGTCAGAAAGTGAAACATCTTGAATTAAATTTCTACCCACTGTTCCGATTATGACTTCACCTTTGCCAAAATCCTCCGAGCCTTTAGAACTGGGGGTGACTTTGTCAAAGGGACATTTGGCAATGTCTGGAGACGTTTTGGGTTGTCACAACTGGGGGTGACAGGAAGGATGCTGCTGGCATCTAGTGGGCAGAGGCCAGGGATGCTGACGAATCTCCACAGTGCACAGGACATGCCCACCAAGAACGATCCCATCCGAAACGCGTCAGCGCTGAGGTCCAGAAAGCCCACACTGTGTGATGAAGGGGGAGCGGGGGAGGGGAGGGGGGAGGGGAGAAACCTGTCTACTTTCCTCTCAAGGTTGTCACCTACAAAACTGGCAACTCCACACAGTAAACCAGTATGAGGAAGTGCTCTGTAAATTGTAAAGTGCTCAACAAAGATGCTACTTGTTCAAATCCTGGAGTTTCACACAGAAAAACCAATGACACGCCTGGGAAAGGAGTAGATCCCCCTTTTCTAGAATTTTAACCTGAACGCTCTCTCCGTTAAACTCTATTGTCCTGTGCAGGGCACGGCCAGTCACCCCACCGCCTGAACCAGAAGATGAGAAGTAGCCACTCTGTCACTCCTTCATTCCGTACGTGTAACGACCCAGACTTGTGACGCTTTCTAAGTAGCGTTCCTGTCTCCCTTCCTTCCAGCCCGCATCAGTAACCACTGGTGCAGGAGTATAGTAACTCCTGGCTCCATGCTGCCCCCACCCCGCCCCGCCCCGCCCCGGCAACCCGTCTGCAATCCCACTACCAAAGCAATCTGTTTAGAAGCAAACAGCACGCCATAGCTCCAGCGTCTGCAGGAATGAAGTGCGACCCCAGAGCCAGGAGGCCGTGTTCTCCTCCATCACGGCGCCCTCCCCTCCTGGGCCCGCTGCACGGACACCTGTGTCAACAGGAACGTCCAGCCTCCACTGCGCTGTGGCCACTGCCTGGACGTCCTTCCCACCCACTTTCCCACCTCCTTCAAGACTCACTATTGTTGCTGGGAAGCCTAATGGAATCCCCGCACCCGCAGGCTGTGCTAGGGAGTCCTCCCCTGGGGTCCTTGTTTTACTTACTACGCTGGGTTACAACTCGTGGCTTCTGCGTGTCTCTTACCCACCTGGAAGCACTCGGGATGGCCACTGTCTAGAGCAAGCACTCCGTGCGTGCTGGCTTAAAGGGATTCTGTGGTGACTGTTATCAGGGATTTGTTGGTTATGAAGATTTGGGCCTACATTATTATTCCATCTCCGTGACACACTGGGAACTCCATGAAACAGACACAGTGAACCCCATCTTATGAGGTGGGTGGAGAAACTGAGGCCCAGGGAGGTGAACCAACCGTCTAAACTGACACGAGAGAAGAATTCAGACAAGGTCTGCATATCCAGGACCTCACAGATTCACAGTGTATCAAGGCAATAGCGGCTGGGCACCAAAAGAAAGCACTAGAAGGGGTGGCAACCGAGGGGTGACAGGCTGGGGTCCTCATTTCCCTAGACAGCTGCACTTGCCCAGGAAATGCCCCTGGGGCCAAGGGTCTGCCATCAGAGCATCTCACAGACAGAAGCCCGGGTGGCAGCCGCCAGCGGCTCCATTGTGGCCTTGGGGACAGGCAGCGTGAGTGCCTCTGGGAGCAGAAAGCCTAGGTTTCCTTGTGAAAACTTAGTTTACACAGGATGCAGCGGAGGGACGCCAAGGTGAGGCGTCTGACTACGCGTCCGTGCCGCGGCAGGACACTTGAAAACATTAATGCCGGTGCTCTCACTTGGTCTTTTCTAATTATCAGTGTTTTAAAGGGCGGAGGGGCAAAACCCCACAGTCTGTCAGCGGGAGGCGACAGCATCTGTAGGACTTCCGGGTTTGAGCTTCACTATTGTTTACATGTTGTTACAGGTTGGGTTGTGTCCCCTCTAAAAGCACGTTAGAACCCTGACCCCCAGGACCTCAGAATGTGGCCTTATTTGAAAATAGGGTCATTGCAGACACAGTAAGATGAGGTCATGCTGGAGCGGGGCGGGCTTAATCCAGTGAGACTGGTGTCCTCGTACGGAGGCCACATGAAGGCGGACAGTGGAGGAGGCCACATGCACGGAGGCAGAGAAGGGAGAGACGCAGCCATGGCCAGAAGCTAGAAGAGGCAGGAAAGGTTCCCTACAGGTTTCAGAGGACCAGCGGCCCCCCGATGCCTTGATCTTGGACTTGTGGCCTTCAGAGGACCAGCGGCCCCCCCGATGCCTTGATCTTGGACTTGTGGCCTTCAGAGGACCAGCGGCCCCCCGATGTCTTGATCTTGGACTTGTGGCCTTCAGAGGACCAGCGGCCCCCGATGCCTTGATCTTGGACTTGTGGCCTTCAGAGGACCAGCGGCCCCCTGATGCCTTGATCTTGGACTTGTGGCCTTCAGAACGATGAGACGATACAGTTCTGTTGTTTGAAGCCACCCTGTTGGTGGGGCTTTGTGCTCGCGGCCCTTTGCTGTGGAGACAAACACACTCCTCATCCCACAAATGTGCAGTGAACCTTCATGACAAAGACGGTCAGTAGGAAGGCTCACGACTGAACGGAGAATCTGGAATAACAGTATGTGAGGAAACTGACCTGTGAATAGAGACATAAGGGCTTTTTCTTGCCAACCTGGGCCTATACATAAATGAGAGAGGAACTTTAAAAGGAAGGGAGTTAGCCGGAAAGAGGAAACAGGTTACAACTATAGCAGGAAGGATTTTTGCAACTTAAAAAGAAAAAAAAAAAAAAGACCTCTTATAATAGAAAAGTCTCTCAAGACCTGGAATTGGGTACAAAGGAGAATGTGAAATCCTTGCCAGAATTTTTTTTTAGCAGGAAATGTTCATCTTTTAAAAAATATTTCATAGACATCTACAGCCTTTCAGGCACTAGATATTTATTTTAGGGATGGGAACTAGATAAGCACATTAAAAAATACTCAGGGACACTAAAAACAAAACCATAGGGGTTTAGGCTCCATGGCGTGTGGTGTCCTGCGGTCCATCCCTCATCACCCTCATGGGAAGGCCACAGGATCAGGCTGGGGCAGGGAGAGGGCATTCTTGGCAATATGGCGGGTTACGTATGTAGAGGCAGATTTCCTGAGATACGTAAAACAAAGGGAAAATCCTCTCTCTTTTTTTTAAAGCGTGGAGGAGCCAATAGTAAGTGGGGGAAAACAAACTTCGACAAAGGATGAGCATGAGAAGATGTTCTCCAAAGGTAAGCAGCATTCTGAGCAACATTTGTCCTGTAGCCAGTGTCAATCCCCGTGATCGAGACCCAGGTCTTATCAGGCTCTGGGGAATGGGCGGGTTGGGGGAGAACTGGAGAAAGCCTGGGGCCCATGCGCAGGGTAGGAGGGCAGGTCAGACCCACCCTGAAAGTCAGGACCCTGGTGGGGCAGAGCCTAAGGTAGGCTGGGAAATTCTCTCCCTGCAGGAGGAGAGCTGCTTATGCAGGTGTGAGCGCTGGAAAGAGACAGAGATTCTCCTTTGATGTTTCTGTGACTCCTCTTCATGCTAGTGGAGGCCAAAATTCACACCCTGAAAAACTCCAAGCCACGTATTTACTTTTTTTTTTCCGTTTTCTTTTTTGCGGTATGCGGGCCTCTCACTGCTGTGGCCTCTCCCGTTGCGGAGCACAGGCTCCGGGCGCGCAGGCTCAGCGGCCATGGCTCACGGGCCCAGCCGCTCCGCAGCACGTGGGATCTTCCCGGACCGGGGCACGAACCCGTGTCCCCTGCATCGGCAGGAGGACTCCCAACCACTTCGCCACCAGGGAAGCCCAACTTTTTAAACATCCCAGCTTATAGCAGCCCAAGGACCACATGGAAGCAAATGTCAGTACTCTGGAGGGGTCTCAAAGTTTAACCACAGAGAAAATTATCAGGAATATGGGCTCACGATCATGAATTGCTAAATACACGAGTAGGTAAGCCACCGGGAGCAAACAGTGAGTAGAAACAGCAAGTTGCAGAATCAGATGTGTGAAGACTGCAGAGGCTAAAACTTTCGTATAAATAATATAAAATACATTTGCTTAATATGTTTAAAGACCAAAAAGGGGGCCTGAAGACATTACAAGGAAATTAGAGGTTATAAAATGGTCCAGCAGATTTGTAAACAAAAGTAGAACTTTAAAAATAAAATCGTGGGCTTCCCTGGTGGTGCAGTGGTTGAGAGTCTACCTGTTGATGCAGGGGACACGGGTTCGTGCCCCGGTCCGGGAGGATCCCACGTGCCGCGGAGCGGCTGGGCCCGTGAGCCATGGCCGCTGAGCCTGCGCGTCCGGAGCCTGTGCTCCGCAACGGGAGAGGCCACAGCAGGAAGAGGCCCGCGTACCGCAAAAGATAATAATAGTAATAAATAAATAAAATCGTAATGATGTAAATTTAAAAACAGGTAGATTAAACAGCACTTTAGACAAAGTCCAAGGAAGAGCTGATAAAGGAAAAGTTAGATCTGCTGAAAATGGACAGAATGCAAACCAGAAAGACACTTCCAGATCAAGAAGCTGAGAAAGTTCACTACCAATGAAAACATATGGGGAGAGCTAAACGCTCATGGACTGCATAAGAAGAAATAAAAATCAAGTTAGAAATGAAACCTTGATTGAAAAAACAGCATATGCATAAGGAGGGTGATCAGAGTTACAATCTTCTAATGTCCTTGTATTTTTTCTGGAAGTCAATAAAGATGCAGATTACTTTTAGACTAAGTTAAATATACATGCTAAAATTTCTAGAGCAACCAATGAAAAAGTAGAAATTCACTGTGTACAGCTGTCCATTGGTATCCATGGGGGACTGGTTCCAAGACCCCCTCGGACACCAAAATCTGCAGATGCTCAATCCCTTATATAAAATGCTGTCGTACCATCGGTGGATCCAAGGTTGGTTGAATCCATAGATGCTGAATTTGCAGATATGGGAGAGCTGACTGGAATTCTTAAATTAATAGAGACAAAAGTATAGAGCAAGAAAATATTCCAGAAGTAGACAAGAAAGAAGGGGAAAAAAGAAATTCAGAAAAAGGAGGATAAGTGGAAAACACAAGCTGTTGGGAGTGGCAACCACCCGGGGCAAGCGTGTCTCTGCATTCGTCATCCATTCATGCCGAGTGTGTGAGGAACATATTGCACACTGAGCATTCTTAACCCATTTCTCAGGCTTGTGTTTGCAGCGAGCAGCTTTGCAGGATGAGGTAACATTTTCCTCCAGGACAAAGAACAGGCTTGCTTACCCCTTACTATAAACACGAGGTCGCCAAGCTCAGTGTTCCTCGACTGGGATGCAGGTTCACTGTGCACATAGCATCCATCTGCTTCCCCTTCACTGCACCTTGAGTGGTGGGGGGCAAAGGAAACCAATGCAAATATGGCACTCATGTCACTAGACTGGTAAGGTCCCTTCTCTCTGATCCTGGAAGCTTATGTCTTCTTGCGACACCCATAAAACAGGAACGTGCTAATTTGTTAGTTTGAAAGTAAGGCAAAGTCAGATCCTAGACCTTACACAAACTAACAGCATAGGAACAAATAAAAATACATCAAAAATTACAATCAGTGTGAGTGGGCTAAACTCTCCAGTTCAAAGACCAACAGTGCCAAACTGGTTTAAAATGAATTTAGTTATAGAGACACTTCTAAAATAAGAGACACAGAAGATCTGAAATAAAAGAATGGAAAAGATATATCGTGCAAATAGTAATGAGAGGAGAGCTGATGAAACAATATAAATGCAATACGAATTACACAACAAGCGTCTGAAGATAGAAAAGACTCACTACATATTGATGAAGTTTAAATTCACCAGGAAGATAACAATATTTCCAAACCCGTATGCCCCAGATAATAAAGTTTCAAAATATATTAATCAAAAATTGACAGAATCAAGAGGAGAAATTGACAAATCCATTATCGTTTGGGGAAATATCCAACACATCTCGCAATAAATGATAAATCAAGCAGAGGAACAAAAATCAGTAAATATTTGAATAATTAACAATACATTTAAGAAAGTTGACATAAAGAATATGTATATATATCCAACCACTTTAGACTGTGCATTCTTTCCCAGTTCATATGAAATAGTCACCAAAAGTTGACCATGTTTTAATCTAGGCACAGCTATCTAAACCATCTAAAACACAATCTCACGAGTAATCGTTGCCATGCAGATTGATTTTTCTTACCACACCACAAGGATCACTTTTATGTCATTATTAATAACCCCATACGATTGGGAAATTTTAAAGTACAATTTTAGTAGGATTCCCTCTATCAGGGGCTTTAAGAAACAGCCATAATGTTTTTTTTTTTTAAAAGTTTGATGGAGGGGCTTCCCTGGTGGCGCAGTGGTTGAGAGTCCGCCTGCCGATGCAGGGGACGTGGGTTCGTGCCCCGGTCCGGGAGGATCCCACATGCCTTGGAGCGGCTGGGCCCGTGGGCCATGGCCGCTGAGCCTGTGCGTCCGGAGCCTGTGCTTCGCAACGGGAGAGGCCACAGTGGTGAGAGGCCCACGTACCAAAAAAAAAAAAAAAAAAAAAAAAAAAAAAAAAAAAGTTTGATGGAGTCCAGTCTATCATTTTTTGTTTTTAATAATTGCCACTGTGTTGCAATTGTAGAATGCTAATTTTGTTTGTTTATTTATTTATTTATTTATGGCTGCGTTGGGTCTTCGTTTCTGCGCGAGGGCTTTCTCTAGTTACGGCAAGCGGGCACCACTCTTCATCGCGGTGCGCAGGCCTCTCACTATCGCGGACTCTCTTGCTGCGGAGCACAGGCTCCAGACGCGCAGGCTCAGCGGCCATGGCTCACGGGCCCAGTTGCTCCGCAGCATGTGGGATCTTCCCAGACCAGGCCTCGAACCCGTGTCCCCTGCCATCGACAGGCAGACTCTCAACCACTGCGCCACCAGGGAAGCCCAGCCATAATGCTTTGACACAAATCTCAAACTTGTTCCCAGATCAGTGCCTTGGGCTGCCTTTCTTTCCCTACAAACCCAAGCAGGGCGGCCAGTCACACCCAAATCTATGGAAACAGCCTGATGTAAGAACTGAACTGACCTCAGCCCTTCCGACTCATCTCTCCGCACTCTCCTCCTGCTCCCGGGCTCCAGCTACACTGACCTGCTCTCAGCTCTCAGATATGCCCCCTCCTCATTCTCTCGGGGCCACTGCACATCCAGTTACCCCCAGCTGGACCATGCTGTGCTCCCACTCGCACTCACGAGGTTAGACTCCACCTCTAGCTCTCGCCTCCAACACCAGTCCCTCAGAGATGCTTTCCAAGAACCCCCAGAATCAGCCAGTCCCCACCTGAGATGCTCTTAAGGCGACAGCAGCTATTTAGACTGGAATATACTCAGGTGTACACGTGTGACGATTCGGTTAATTCTTGTTCCCAACGGACTGTAGACTCTACGGGGGCAGGAATCGTGTCTGTTTTGCAAACCACTAACCACACTGCCTGTCATGATACCTGAACATGCAAAGCAAAGATCTGCTGAGTGGACGTGTGAGCGCACCAGGCAGTGGACTGCCAGGCCGAGCGCCACCAGTGCTTCCAACACAATGTGCTTTGTGACGCAGGACGGAGGGCAGAATGAGGACTGACTTGCAAAGATCAGATGCCCACCCTCTTCTTCTCTCCCTCCCTCTTCCTGTCTTTCAGCCAGTAATTAGCACATCACCTCCCATAACTGAGGGCCAGATCAGCCGTATGCTAGGGACACATGACATATAGTTTCCAAAAAAAAGAGAATTCTTTTGCAGGGAACAGATGTTAGACTCACAATGGTACATCCTGAAGTTCGACGCTGTGTACAGCCCACATTTCTGAGCCAACGTGCCCCATCTCCTGTGTCTGCTTCTCCAGCCCGTGACGTCACTGCTTCCGGTTATTCTTGTGACTGTGCTTCCTTCCCGGGACAACTGGCTGCGGAGTCTGGTGACTCCAGGAAGTCAGAGACTCCAATCCTGACACCCTCTGCCAGGAGCAACTGCCTCAGCTACATCTCCCAACCTTCTCAAGAAGGATTAGACTGAAGTTGCAAACATGAAAGCATATTGCAAAAGCATTTTAGCTTGGAAATATTTTAAACGACGGTCTAAAAATGTGAAAAACCTGGGAATTTGTCGTTTTCATGTAGCATTAACGTGACTGGGGGTGTGGTTGGTGTCCCCCAAAACATAGTTTGAAGTCCCAACCCACGAAGCTGTGAGTGAGACCTTATTTGGAAATAGGGTCTTTGCAAATGCAATCAAGTGAAGATGTCACAATTGGATGAAGGTTGGCCCTAAATCTAATGTCTGGTGCCCTTGTAAGACACACATCACAGAGAGAATACCATGCAATACCATGCAACCATGGAGACAGGGATTGGAGCGATGCGTCTACGTGCCAAGACTCGCCAGCACCAGAAGCTGGAGACAGATTCTCCAGCACCTTCAGAGAGCACAGCTCTGCCAACGCCTTGGCAAGGGGAGGGCATCATGAGAGCCGGGGGTAGGGCGGGGGCCTTGGGGGTCACTTCTTTGAGAAGTGCTGGTTCAAGAAGCCCCCCTGTAGAAAGAATTAGGGTCCCCGACACTGCATCCCAGAAGATGATCCCGCCTTCAGGGAGGGCCGGGTGAGCCAGGAGGACGTGTCCAGGATAGAGGCTGAGCCCCAGGACAGGCCACCCCGGCGGGGGGCTCCCTCTGCACAGACACAGCCTCTGGAAAAAAGAGTAGACCCACGCTACTTGGGGTTTCCTCCTGTCCTAGGACTTATCCTTTCCACGTCAATGCCGCTGACAGTCAATTCCACGGCTTAATTTTGTTCTTTGAATACTACAGCTCTTCTTTTGGTAGCAGATTTATTTTGTTTTGTTTCTCCTACGGCCTCTGGGAATGTACTGATTGTGGGGTGACCCAGCCCCGCTCAGAATGGGCATCCATGCTTCCCGTGTTCAGTCTTCCCTTGTCTGAGCTGCTTTCCCTTCTGTCCACAGCCCGGCTGTGTGGACTGACCTCTGCTGGTCGAGGTATTACACACTTGCACCGCTGTGCCCAGCCTCCGCGCTCAGGGCAGGAAACGGCTCTGGAGGGCGTGTGGGAAGCCACCTGCCTCCCGTGGCCCTAGGAACCTCTCAGGTATGCGGTGAGGGCTTCTGAGTTTGGGGGTCATTCCACAAGCCATTCGGATATGTTTTAAAAGTCTGGTCAAGCCCCCCTTTATCTATGACTTCTATGATTTCCCATACTTTTAAGGAAAAAGGTCAAGTCCCTTAGATGAACCCACAAGGTGCCCACGTACCTCTTCAACCTCTTTCCTTGCTTGTCAACAATAGGAACTCTTCACTACGGTGGTTCTGACTTACTTGAAATCACCCAGACAGAGTGTTTTTGTTATTTCTCAAAAAATAGAATCTTCGTTTGTCCAATTTCCTCTGATCCTTCAAGAATTCATTTAGAACCACCTCTTTTGGGAAACTTTCCTACACACGCACACAGGCGTGCACACACGTGTGCACACACTGATACAGACATCCCCACACACACGGCCCCGCCCCTGATTTTCATGCCTGTGCGCCTACGCTGTGATATACACACACGCATCACACACTTTACAACCACCACGATAGCTCATTCGCCTTTGTATCTGTGACTGGACAAACAGCCAAGAGAGTGGAAGCTGTGTCCCAGCTGCCAAGAAGGCAACTGGTACCAGAGGGACATTTAACAGATGTTCCTTGACTGAATGAATAAAAGAATTCAGGTATTTGTGAACCAATGATCCTCACTCAGGGGCTCACCATTTGAGCATTTTCATCTATCATCTTTACACAGCTAATTTCTGACCCTATACTTCCAGCTCCGACAGCTCTCGATGGCTCCGATCTCATATTTATAACTGCCTGCTGGATGGCTCCATCTGGACGCTCCGATCTGTATTTGTAAGATTTATTCCCACACCTGCGTCTCCTCCAAGGCCCTTACCTTCAGAACGGCATCACCCGTCCCCTGCTCACTCAGCTCTCAGACTCGGAACGAGGGTGCCCGGCACTAGCGCGCGTTGACTCCTTCCTCGCGCTACCCCTTAGGCTTTCCATCAATTGCAAGGCCCCGTGGAATTCACCTGTGCGGCGTCTCAAAGGTTCACTTTCCCGTCGACCGCCTCTGCCCCCGGGTCTAGGCTCTCCTCGCCGACCTCCTTCCTCAACTTCAGTCCAGTTCACACGTCACTAACAGACTTGTGCCTCTACACTGCTCAGCCCTCAACCTCCCCTGCTGTGAGTGATCCGTTTGCATTTTTCGATAAGTTAGCAATACAGTAATTTTTTAAAATTTATTTATTTTTGCTGTGTTGGGTCTTCGCTTCTGTGCGAGGGCTTTCTCTAGCTGTGGCAAGCGGGGGCCACTCTTCATCGCAGTGCGCGGGCCTCTCGCTATCGCGGCCTCTCTTGTTGCGGAGCACAGGCTCCAGACGCGCAGGCTCAGTAGTTGTTGCTTACGGGCCTAGTTGCTCCGCGGCATGTGGGATCTTCCCAGACCGGGGCTCGAACCCGTGTCCCCTGCACTGGCAGGCAGATTCTCAACCACTGCGCCACCAGGGAAGCCCAATGCAGTATTTTTTAATTAAAAGTTGTACATCCTTATTTTTTTAGACATAGCGGTACTGCACACTTAATAAGCTACAGTGTAGGGTAAAGAGACTTTTATAAGCACCAGGAAACCAAAAAATTCATGTCACTGGCTTTATTGTGATATTCGCTTTATTGCGGTGTCTGGACCCGAACCCGCAGTGTCTCCGAGGCCTGCCTGTATTCGCTCTTGTGTGGTCCTTCCTGTTAAATCAAACGCTCCCTGCGGGCAGGGATCTACGTGACTCCATGCGGCCTCCACTTTGAGGACAGCATCTTGCATGTAGCAGGTGTTCAGTGAGAGATTAGGGTTTGGGACTGGACTGCAGACACTTGGGTGGGCTGACGCCGGAGGATCCCCTGCACCTCGTCAGGCGTGCGGGCTTGTGTGCAGGTGAAGCGGGGACCACGGTGATGTCTCCCATGATTGGTGCTACCGGAAGCACAGGGCTGTCTGGAGCCTTGTCTTCCTGCCACCTTTCACAACAACGGGCTCCTAGCACAGAATCTGGAATCGTGTGTCAGACCTAAGTTGACAGGTAGTGGTCACCGTGAGGGTAGAAAGATGGTGGTCTTTCTTTAAACGATTCTGATTTACAAAGTCGTTGTTGGGCTTCCCTGGTGGCGCAGTGGTTGAGAGTCCACCTGCCGATGCAGGGGACGCGGGTTCGTGCCCCGGTCCGGGAGGATCCCACATGCCGCGGAGCGGCTGGGCCCGTGAGCCATGGCCGCTGAGCCTGCGCGTCCGGAGCCTGGGCTCCGCAACGGGAGAGGCCATAGCGGTGAGAGGCCCGCGTACGGCAAAAAAAAAAAAAAAAAAAAAGTCGTTGTTGCCCTTAAAAGAACAAAGGCCTGAAGGCTGAACTGTTAGTCGGGGTGACATGATGGGCTCTTGTCCCTTAAAAGCAGAGATTTATATTCAGGAGGAAGACTCCCTCAGCATCACGCTCATTTGTTTTGCTGGGAATTACCATTTCCTTACACCCCAAGCTGCCGAGCCAGATTCCCTTTCTCCCTCTGTGGGAGTGAGACTAGCCCTCCTGGGCTTTCTATTCTGGGGTCCTCGCGGGAAGTCCTTCATCACTGCATTCTTACTCACAGACACTGCAACAATACGACATCCGAATTGCAGCAGGCACTAGGAGAGGCTGACAAGAGAGGAGAATCTCCTGCCACCCAGAGGCAGAGGGAGTGGGGGTCCCTTTTTATCGTCCTCTTTCCACTATCATCACTTTAGCGTCAAGAAACGATGACCTTTTTTCACGCCCGTGTCCTGTATGCACTACAGCTTGCCTCAGACGCAAAGCCCTAAAGCATCAATACTCCTGTAATGCTGGGCATAAAGGTGAGCTGATTCAGGCATGTAAGCAAGGGCGACGTTCCATGGGTGGGAAGAATTGAATTTGTTGGCTTCAAACTCCCCAGTTCCCGCTCTCTCTCTTTCCCTCCTTCTCGTTCTCTCTCCCTGATGTCTCAGCTGAAATTCTAAGTGGTGTCGACCCTCAGAGCCATCTGTAGAAAGGTTCCCCCCGGGACCTCGGACAGGACTGCAAGACTCATCCGCGTTGGGCAGCTTCTCGGGTTTGAGAAGGTGCGGAAGCTGCGGATGCTCAGGTCGGCTTGGGTCTAGCCCCTGGGCAGGCCATTTTGTTTGTTTCCGGCATCTAAAACTATGTCCCATGGACGGCTCCGTGCAAAGGTCCCCTGTCTGCAGGACCTGTACCCGAGGGGACCCCATTACAGAGCCTCACCCAGCAGCTCCTCTGAGAGCTGGGGACACCTGCCCACGAGGAAACACCAGTGCTTTGCTCACGAGCACATTTTCGGTTGGAGCCCAGAGCTTTCAACTTCACTGTGGTCCTTTCTCTACTCTATCTCATGGTTACATCTTAATATTATAATTTTTTTTGGTGAAAAGCAGAACATATCTTCTTGTAATCGACCATCTGCAACCATGTATGCAGCTCAGCAAGTACAGAGAAGTGTTGTGTCATGTGGGCAGCGATTCAAAGATGTTTTTTTTAACCAGATTACACAGCATTATGTAAGTGCACCTGAACAACAGGCCGTTACAAGGCGTAAAACCAGAGATGTGCAGTTGATTCACTTCTGGTGTATTTCTCAACCTTGCAAAGGACTTGTGATACCCGCTAGGCTATTTCCTCGCATAGCAAGAGCACTTTATCAATAGGAAACAATCCTTCACAGGATGACAAAGGAAACCCAAGGAAAAGTATGACTGCTTTTATCTCAAGGAAGGGAGAAAAAATGTCCTTGAAGCACTTTACGCTGTCACTTTGAAATCCTGGTGGCAGCGATCAAAGATGCCACCAGTTACCAAGCTTAGAAGCCAGAGAGACGCCAACAACCCTTACGCAGGATTCTTAAGTAGTATGAACGGGATGACACGTGACATTCAGGTAGTGATGTGTGTATGCTTAAGAGGCGTGGATACAGGGACTTCCCTGGTGGTCCAGTGGTAAAGAATCCACCTTACAATGCAGGGGACGCGGGTTCGATCCCTGGTCAGGGAACTAAGATCCCACATGCCGCGGGGCAACTAAGCCCAGGCACCACGACTACTGAGCTCGCGCGCCTCAACTAGAGAGCCCGCGTGCTGCAAACTACAGAGCCCACGTGCCCTGGAGCCTGCGTGCCTCAAGTAGAGAAGTGAAAACCTGCACGCCACAACTAGAGAGAAGCCCACAAGCCACAATGAAAGATCACGCATGCCTCAGTGAAGATCCCGCATGCCGCAACTCGGACCCGACGCAGCCAAAAGTAAATAAAATACATAAATAGTAAATAAATCTTTAAAAAAAAAAAAAGGGCTTCCCTGGTGGCACAGTGGTTGAGAGTCCACCTGCCGATGCAGGGGACGCAGGTTCGTGCCCCGGTCCGGGAGGATCCCACGTACCGTGGAGCGGCTGGGCCCGTGAGCCATGGCCGCTGAGCCTGCGCGTCCGGAGCCTGTGCTCTGCAGCGGGAGAGGCCACAGCAGTGAGAGGCCCGCGTACCGCAAAAAAAAGAAAAAAAAAAAGAAAAAAAAAATCGAAGCATGGATACAGCACACTGTCAGCTGAATATTCATTTGAACGCATCCTGAGAGCTTTTTCCCTGGGCCCATTTGCAAAGTGCTCTCTCCCGAGGAATCCCCGTGTGAGCTGCTGCTCTGTATTATCTCAGGCGCCCACGTCACAGTGAGCCAGACCAGTCCCTCTCTGTTCTGCCCCAAATGCTGGCAGTGCACAGGTCTTGGGGGCAGGCGGCCTTTTGAAAGCGTGTTCTCATTACTGCTACGCTTTCACTAGACCTTCGTCTATTTCTGCTCTTGGGTTTTCAAAACCACTGATGCTAAAAGAATTTAAGAATGGTAGAGAAGGTTAAAACAGAGGCTATAGGAGAATATTGCCCTTTGAACATTTTCACTACACAGAAAGTAGAAGCCAGAGGGCTAGCGCTGCAGATTGCCTCGGAAAGAGGAAAAACCTGAAAATTACACGTGGCAAAGGCCATTTTGGGGTATTACACCCTCTCATCTCTCTTTGCTATTTTAAAAAAAAGTCTTGACAGAAACTTATTATTATGTGCATTTTACATTCCGATTCTCTTCCCAACTTCGAACAGTTTACATAGCTAAACTAACTTTTCTTGGGAAATTCACACCAACTGGGTTTACTCGAAGCATGGTTCAGAGTGCTCAGCCAAAGACACACGGAGATGGCTCTCGGGTGATGGGACCATGAACCCAGTCACCATTTCTTGACTGAACCAAATTATTTCCTCTTTTTTGCTCCTAAGGAGCTGCTTTACGTCCTTGACAAACAGCCCGCCCCCGTGGCAGAAGGTGACATCATCCGATGCTGCTCCAAGCACCTCGTTGGGGTCAGAGCATGTCCAGCGGCTTGGAAGGACTGCTGGTCCCTGGGAGCTGCTCCGGGGTTTTCAAGCCCCCTGTCTTGGTCAGTGTAGACTAAGAGACGCTCTCTTTAATTAAACAGGCAAGCGCCGTATTTAAATTCTCCCTGCCATCGACCACACCGAGCACACGTGGTATGCCATCCCCCCCCCCCGGCTGCACGTCGGGATGCGGGAGATCTGTTCCCTAGAGTAGCCCTGAGCTCCGGAACCTGCCACGATGTGGTTCATTATGCCACTCTTTTCTCCTAAGTCTTCTTTTGAGGAGGTAAATCATTCTCATCCAACCACCAGGCTCAATCTTGGTCTGAGCTCCAATCAAGCTGGGCCCCTCTGTTCGTGAATCAGGCAAGAAGACAGAATCTACATTGTCATCAGCATTTAGAAAGGCGCCGTAAGCCCTTGCGCGAACCATCTTCTCTTCCTAGAAAAGCACAGATGTTTCCCTGGACTTCCTATTAATAACCAGGAGTGCAGAGTGCAGAGGAACCCAACCTGGTACAGATTTCCTATGACCTGATGAAAATAGCTAGTGGCATTTTATTTGTGACCCTTGGTTCATTTTATCAACTAAACAGATGGAAAAGAGAAAGGAACGATAACTGACATTAGGTCTGAGAAGTGCTGTGCGACTCTTAAGTAAGGGCTTCCTCTTTATAATAAGAACAGAAATAAATGGAGTGGCACTGAATAGAAACACATGTTCAAATGCTTACTACTGTGGATCATAATGCTTTGCCCAAGTCATGAATAGTCTCAACCTGTGTCACAAGGACATCCTTCCCACCACTCACTGTGATGCCAAGCAGAACCCTCGTATGAAAAATATCTATTGTGAGACGAGGAAGACGAATGAGATCTAATAGCAGGTTGTATTTTTAGCTAAACTGAATTATTCTTCAACCATGTTGGTCAAGTTTTCAAAAACACTTCCCCATACTCCGGGGTAAAAGATTCTTAATGTCTTCTATTTAATAAGTGTTTGCCTCCAAACTATTAAAAGGAAAAAGAGTAAATGCTAGAAAAGAAAGCAGCCACTGTTGCACGTTACTCTTCTGAAAATGAGATAATTTTCTGCAGATAATATTACAGAACCACAATAAAGATAATCAAATGCTTTCCGTCAAGTACTGAACGTGGAACAAGCAACCTTACTGGCTGTATTGGGTATGAAAGGGCTTAGGTCCCGTCTGTGAGCTCTGTGAATTACAGCAGACCTTCGCACAGACACAGAGCTTCGCACAGACACAGGAGGTGGGGAAGAGGTGTGGGCGGTGAGGCTGAGGCTACGGTGGGGTTATGCTGCGTTCTGCATTTATGATCTTAGGCAGCTTATCGCTCTCAGCCTTTAGTCCTCTGTAAAGTCAGCGTGTTTTACTGGATGATCTCACAGATAATTTCCAATACGTTATGATCAAAGAATTTCATTTTCTTAAGGAAGAGGAAATTACTGGGAATTTGTGAAATACAGTCCATCAGGATGTCTCCCTGATGGAGCTTCTTTTTCCACATGGCATTGCCTTTCCACGTCACCCAGAGCCACGTGGCAGGAGTAGGGGTGGGTGATCAGCCCCCGAGAGGGTGAAGAGCTGCTATGGACCCCGAGGCCACAGGGGCCTCAGAGGCCTAAGGGACGCTGCACGCCTTCTGCTCTGCATCTTGTCACCCTATGACTTGGTTATGTTGTCAGAGACCCACTAGACCAAGGAACGCAATGGAGCCAACTCCCTCCATGGCCATCGGCCTGCAGCGGGAGCCAGCTTAGGACTGGAAAGGGAGTTCCCAGAACCTGAGAAATCCGGTGGTGACGTCACTTATTTCCCCCCAGAGTTTTATTAGACGTCATTTCAAACGCTTCTTTGTTCTTCAAGGCCTGTTAGTCTGCCATTTGCATTTTTTCTTTTTCTCTAACTTTTTATTTTTGAAAAACTGAAAGCCTACAGAAAAAGTACAGTGGTCCTGCACACCTTTTCACCTAAATGCACCGATTTGTGAACATTTCGCCACATTTACTGGTTTTTTCTCATTCATATGCGTATGCATATAACTATTTCTACACACGTTTTCACTAGGTGGTTTGGAAAGCAAACTGTAGCTAGCATTCACCCCTAAAATGCTTCAGCATGCATCTCCTAACAAACTCGACACAATCACAGTTGTTAACACGGCCTAGAGAGTTAGCACGTGTACAATGTTATTTATCTAACTGGCAGTCCGTTTTCAATTTCTCTAGTTTTCTCCCAAATACCCTTAAAACAGCTTATTTTGCTCCATCCAAGATCCAACCAGGGATCAAGTTTTACATTCAGTTGTCACGTCTGCGTAGTATTCTTTGATCTACGGGAGTGTCCTCTATTTGTGTTTGGTTTTATGACATTTACATTTGTGAAAAAGCCCCAGGTAGTTGTCCTGGGGGAGGCTTCACAGCCTGGACTTGCTTCGTTGTTTCTTCTCGATTAGAGGTAAAGATAGAATATTTGCAGGAAGAGTGCAGGCAACCAGAGCACCTGGCATTGCATTGTCTCCGGAGGCCCGGGAAGCCAAGTGACCGTCACTGAGTTACCACGTGCCGTCTGGTGAGATCCTCTTTGTAAAGATGACATTTCCCTTTGTGACGGATGAGCACGACGGGAATGATAGGTGTGACAGATAGTTCAGGTTACGTAACTTGTGTCCCAAGTTCAGATTATGTAACTTGTGCCCCAACCAACTTTCCCCTAACGGTCTTACCATCTTGAAGGAGAAATGTAAAGGAAATTGCCTGAAAAAATAATGATCTTTTGCTCCTCTCTCTCCGTATTATTTACTAAATCCCCCAAGAAAACTGGAGAAAGATACATTCGGTTTGTTGGGCAAGTCTCAGCAGTTGGATTATAATGCGTGGTTTCTAATGGATGCTCTCGGGGGTGCGTTCTAAACCTTCCCCCTCAATACAGTTACGCATTTACACGAATAACCAAACTCTGGTAAATGCACCCTCCTCCCGACCTTGTGGCCAAAGGTTCTAATCAGGAGGAAGGAGAAGACAGGAAGGTTACTAGGACGCCTGCACATACAGTGTCCCGCTGGGCACCTCGGGAATATCCCACCTCATCCTCATGGTGATCAAGGAGAACGCACAGCCCCATCCTACCGATGACGACACTGATAATCAGCAAAGTGAGCTCCCTGTGCGAGAACGCTCGGCTGGAGAGGTGTGAAGCTGGGATGCGAGGCACCTGCAGTGACAGCAGCACCGTCTAGGTGTCTCCTTCACGTTCTTCATGTGACTTATCGGCACCTGGCTTATTATACACCTCTGTCTATCGCTTCGTTTTCTGGTTCTCCCGATTAGAAGGCAAGCTCCCTGCTGATGGAGACTTTGCCTGTTCCTTCCGCTGTGGTCCTCCCAGCACTCAGAAGAGGGCCTGGCAGGGCAAAGACCAGCAGTACATACACGCTGAGGCCATGAATGAATCAGGTGGTCCTGTCTCTGGAGCCCAACGCTCTCCCACCTGCAGACCCGGCACAGCTAAGAAAGAAGGTCTTTTCCTGTGTGATGTGAACCAAAACTGGTAACTAGCACCACGACTTCCCTCTGCTCCCAGAGGCCATGCTGGGTGGGGTGAGTCCAGGGACAGGAGTATGGGGGGTGTGGGGCGCCTGCAGGCAGAGCGAGAGCTCGGCTTTCACTGGGAGGGAAACGGGAGGGGCAGCTCCAGCTAAAGTCGCCAAGGGGCCTCGGCTGTCACCGTGAAAACAGTCCACAGCTGAGCTGTCCAATCAGGAGCCACCTGCCGCATGAGGCTCCTTAACTTCATATTAACTAAGATTAAATACAATTTAAAGCTGAGCGCCATTAAAGGAAAAACGGATAAAAATCCAAGTCAAGTCTGCAGTTTAGTCCATAATAATAACACACCAATGCTGGTTTCTCAGTTTTGACAACCGTACTGTGGCCATGCCGTTTAGATTAACATAGGGAAACAGTGAGGAGTGCACAAGGACCCTCTCTCTTAGCAACTTTTCTGTAAATCTAGGAGCATTTCAAAACAAAAGCCAGAACAAAACAAAACAAAATGTAGTTTCTTAGTCGCACTGGCCACATTTCCAGAAGATTTCCATCATCACAGGAAGTCCTAGGGTTCAGTGTCTGTCTATGAGCAAGAAAGGGCGGGAACTCCCGCCATAGCCCAGGGACCAGGGCAGCAGGGGTGCTAAATGCTGTCACATCTCGAAGCACAAGACCATTCAGCCTACAGATTCTGCGTTCAGATATACAAGCGGGTGTGCTCGGCCTCCAAAAGCCAGCTTGAAAGGTATCCAGCTTCCGGGGCTCACAGGCAGCCTACACAGGCACCCTGGAGAGACCGCGCACCTCCCCCCCACCCCGAGTCCACCCCCCCACGCCCCCTTACGCCTTTGTTTCCTCCCAGGACTCAGCAGAGACTGTCTCACCTGACCAGTCACTACCAGCAATGTATCAGGAAATGTGAAGTTTTGCTTAAGATAAAGGAAACTATGAAAGAAATGAGATCAACTCCCCAAACACTCTATTTTAACATAAAACACATGTATTTATTTGCCAAATGTTTTAGGTAGGCTTCTTTGAATGTGGGTCCATTTTCTTCTTTGGCTAAACCATACCCCCGCATACGGGACTGTAGCAGGCTATTTTCAGTTGCAAGCCATTCGAACCGGCATAAGTAATGACAAATTCCTTATTCCCGTATCTAGGGCTCCAAGGGTTAATGCCAGCTCAGGTCCCAGCTCATTCCCACTCTCCCCTGCAATCCACAAGGTCAGCCCGATGCGAAGTGCATCTCTCCTCAGAGTCATAAGTGAAGCAGGGCTCCATCCATTCAGCTGGAAAGTGAGAACTTGCCCCCATTATGGAATCCTATACTTCATCTCTTCGGAGATGCTACCCATTCTAAAATGCATTCCATTTTCAGTAGTATTAACATGTAAAAGAAAGGTACATCTCAGCACCAATGAGACATGAGGAAATTTTACCCTTGGTTTAATTGGCCAGTTTAGGTCACAGGCTCACCCCCAGACCAACAGCGCTGTAAGAGAATGTCAGGTGCCAGTGAGATGCTGCCTGCCGCAGGGAGCAGGACTTAGTGCGGTGGGCTGTGCACCCACTCTTGGGCTGAGATGAACCTGTCCCGAAACACATGGGTGTAGAGATGAGGGGAGAACACCTGAACAAACGCAGCACCCTGGGAAGAAGAGAGGGAGAAGCTGACGTGGGTGGTCACCAGCGGTTTCCAGCACCCCACGATTTCCAGGTGTGAATTCTCAAGGTAGAAGAATAGGGGAGAATTTAAATTAACTTTGCAAAGCACCCCAAGGGCAGACTCCCTCGAAACAACTGTAACTCTCCTCCCCAAATGTTTACGAGTATCTCACCCAACGCTTTTCAGTAGCAGTTCTCATTCGTGTTCACGTACGTTGATTGTTTCCAAAGTATTCAATTTACCTTCCACAGATATTGCTTTCTTTTCTCCACACTCAAGGTTCATCTGTTTGTAGTAATTGATTATCATACCTCGTGAACCTCAGGTAACACTGATTGCAGGGGGCACTATTATTTACACCCCACCCAGGACGCAAACACACTGCCCACTCAATGTGACACAGCGTGATTGTAAGAAGCGTCAGAGTTCAGTGACGGTGTTCACTCCTATAAATGATGCCACGTGCACAGAGTAGCGTGGACACAGGTTAGGGAACCAGTACAGGTGGTTCTTGGAAAGCCTGTAACTTCACTGCTGGAGCTGAGCCACACCGACCTGCTGGAGGATTCCGCCCTGGCCGTGGCCGTGGCTGTACAGCCCAGGGGTGTGGGCTGCATGCTCTGCACATGGGACGGGGCTGAGAGCAGGTTAGGCTGGTGGGCGGGTGATGGGAGGTCGGACAAGAGAGATTCTATTTGTTACTGACTTCACAAAAGTTAGCAAATAAAAAATTAACAGTATCGAAAAGATCCATTTTCCTTTCTTGTTGAAATTCGAAATAGCTGACGGCTGTGAAAACCCTGCTTGCTACTCAAGGCTGGCAAGAATGCAGGGCAACTGGCTGGGAAGACAGTAAGCTGGTGTGACCAGTCTGGAAAGCAGCCATCTGGGAAGGCTGCAGGTCTTCACGCCCCGTGGCTCAGGACTGCAGACCTCAGCCACCATATGGAATGTGGCAGCTGAGTGCTCAGAGACACGCCCAGGAAGCCGCCTCGCGCTGGAAATGACCTGTCGTGGTGGAAGGAACACACACACCGAGGCAGAGCAGGCAGGAGAGCATCTCCACTGAGAGAACAGGGAGCCGCAACCACACGCAGTGACACGCAGACTCTTCGTGCGTGTAAGGATGAGCGAGAGAAGAGAGACACAAGAGAAAGGGCGAAGATGGCTTCTGTTTACATGAACTTCAGAAACAGGGGAAACACACTTCTGGCTCAGGACACGCTGCGGGGGTAAACTCTAAGGAAACAGAGCCAGAGCGTCTGTGTCCTCTGGAAGGGGAGGAGGGCCGGCCGGCCTGAGGGGGGCGTCTTGTCATTTCTTCAGCTGTATGTTTGTCCTCCAGGCACCCTTCGTGCAGGTGAACTGTGTTTCAGACCAATGAGAGGTGCTCTTCCTCCCAGCCCAGCTCAGATGGCCCCTCCGAGGTCTGAGGTGCCGTGAGCCCAGATGGAACTCTGTTGACCGTGTGGGTGCTCACCCCACATGCCTTACAAGGTGTGACTCAGACACCGTGCGTGTCCCCTAGTTCATTGTGTGCTTCCCGAATTAGAGACTGCAAGTTGCCTAACATAGAGCCACTCGCAGGAGGCTGAAGTCAGCAAGGGTGTATTGATGAGCACGGCACGCAGCGGTTCGGTCCGTGCCTACGTAATCCTCCTGCTCAGACGCAGATTAGGAGGCAGCACGGTGCGGTGCCTGACTTCAAGGAGCTCTCGATTTAGGCCGAGGGGAAGACAAGCGTTTGCACCGCAAGCTGAAGGCCATGGGCACCAGGATGCCCATGACAGGTCCACAGAGAGACATCATCTCTGCCCACCACTGGACTCAGTTCAGCATGGAGCGAGGCAGGATGTGCAGGGGGACGGCCCTGACCCAGAACACAGGCTCTGGCACAGGCTGGAACATTACAGAACCTCTCAACCCCTTTTGTCCAAGAAGATACAGCCCCTCCCAAGAGCTGTTGACCAATAGCCGATGGTTCGGGTAAATGTCCGCTCAACCAACGGAGCTGCTCTTGTCAGCATCTGGGTTTGCTGAGACCTTGACCGAAAAAAGAGGACAGGACAGCTGCTCTGTTCTTAGGACCAGGATCTGAGTCACTGACTCCCTTCATGGCCTTGGGCAAGAGCCTTCAGCCTTCCGGGTTTCTGCTTTCTCACCTACAAAATGGGAATAACCGGGGGCTTCCCTGGTGGCGCAGTGGTTGGGAGTCCGCCTGCCCATGCAGGGGACGCGGGTTCGTGCCCCAGTCCGGGAGGATCCCGCGTGCCGCGGAGCGGCTGGGCCCGTGGGCCATGGCCGCTGGGCCTGTGCGTCCGGAGCCTGTGCTCCGCAGCGGGGGAGGCCGCGGCGGCGAGAGGCCCGAGTACCGCAAAAAAAAAAAAAAAAAAAAAAAAAAAAAAAAAAATGGGAATAACCACCTAGTTAGGAGAGGGGATGAGCCAATGAGATAAGAGACAGAAGGTGGGCTCGAGGCTAAAAAGCAGCGTCATTGGTCCCTGAGCCCCAGGAGCCACGTCATCACCAGTGGGCAGAAGACCTAAACGGACATTTCTCCAAAGAAGACATACAGATGGCCCACAGGCACATGAAAAGATGCTGATCGCCGTTAATTATTAGAGAATTGAAAATTGAAACTACGAGGTACCCCCTCACACCAGTCAGAATGGCCATCCTTAAAAAGTCTACAAATAACAAATGCTGGAGAGGGTGCGGCGAAAAGGGAACCCTCGTACATTACTGGTGGGAATGTAAATTGGTGCAGCCACTGTGGAAAACAGCATGAAGTTTCCTCAAAAAACTAAAAATAGAGTTGCCATATGATCCAGCAATCCCACTCCTGGGTATATATCCAGACAAAGCTATAATTTGAAAAGATATATGCACCCCTATGTTCATAGCAGCACTGCTCACAACAGCCCAAACGTGGAAGCGACCTAAGTGTCCATCAACAGCGGAATGGATAAAGAAGATGCAGTGCCTGTATACAACGGAATATTACTCAGCCATTAAAAAGAACGAAACGATGGCATTTGCAGCCACATGGATCTACCTAGAGATTATCATCTGAGCAAACTAAGCCAGAAAGAGAAAGACAGACACCTTGTGACACCGCTTATGTGTGGAATCTAAAATACAACACAGATGAATGTATCTATGAAACAAAACAGACTCACGGACCTGGAGGACAGACTTACCGATGCCAAGGGGGAGAGGGGGTGGAGGAGGGGTTTGGGAGGAGGGAGTGGGAGTTTGGGGTTAGCAGATGCAAACTAGTATATATAGAATGGATAAACAACAAGGTCCTACTGTATAGCACAGGGAACTACATTTAATATCGTGTGACAAACCACAGGGGAAAAGGATATAAACAAGAATGAATATGTGTGTGTGTGTGTGTGTGTGTGTGTGTGTGTGTGTGTGTGTAACTGAGTCACTTTGCTGTGCAGCAGGAATTAAACACAACACTGCAAATCAACTATACTTCAATAAAATTTTAAAAAAGTCATCACGGGATATGAAATCCACCACCTGGGCGAGGGTGTCACTTCCAGTTTAAAGAAACAGAACAATGAGTAAGGCTGGGTGACAGCACCAGTGTCCTTGTGTTGGGTAAATGCTAGATGCTAAATAGTTTGTCCCACCGTTGCTGATTTTCTAAAAAAAGAAAACTTTAGGGAAGCTTTAAATAGACACTAGGAGAGACAAGTACGTTTTAATGATAAAAAAACATAAGTTCACCAAATGATGGCATAGATGAGGCTCAAATATGCATAACCGTAATATTCCTCATTTCCTGTAACAAAAGACTAACCTCTGCGGAACTGCAGAAAGGCTGTGTGGAGCTCGCAGCAAAGGACCACACGACGGAAAGCACACGCAGAGCCGCGTCCTTTCTGAGCCAGGATGTGCAGAAGGGTGTCGGGGGGAGGAACTGGAGAGGGGCAAAGCCTCACATTTAAGCAGGTTTCGCCCCTAAAGGACACAGGGAAAAGCAGGTTTTGAGGCAAGAAGCCATGCAAATACATATGAGACGTCTTATGAAAGAGAACGGAAACTTAGATGCAGTTCAGCCAAAGGTGAGCTGGGATGAACTGACTGTTCTCAGCCAGGGCTGATTTCTGACTCGAGTATCATTTGTGACAGATGGGGAGCAATGAGGAAGGTTGCCCCGGATTAACCACAGGTGTCAACACTGAGCGTCTACTCTGTGCCCATCACCCTGCTAAGAGCTCATGTAGATTCTCCCTAATTTTCCCGACAGCCCGTGGTACACAGGTGACCGAGGCCGCGGAAGTTTAAGCCGAAGACTTGGGACCAGGCTCCATCCGAGCCCTGCCCGGGCAGCATCACACACCCTCTGCCGCTGCAACTCGCGGCCTCTTCTCGTTACGCTGGCTTCAGACACGACTCGCATCAGGGCAGGTCAGCGTCCTGGGTCAGAGGCTACTGTAAAATTATGTGCTGAAGGTCTTTTAGACGAAGAGGCCGAACGGCTTAATAAGAGCCATCATCAACCTGAGAATGCACCTTGACACCTCAACAGAATCATCCAGGGGCTCTGGGAGCAGAAGACACCAGAAACAGCCACGAAACCCACCGAAGTGGGAGCCGCCGGGCTTCCCCACGTGGTTTGGCTGTGGCTTTCACGTGGGCGATCCTGACCTCCAGCATCTCCAGGGGGCTTGCTGAGCCACGTAAATCCAGGCAACGCAAGACCCTAAACTTCCCCGTCCCCGACAGCAGAGGACAAGACAAGAGAGTAGGAGCTGTGGCTGGAACGTGTCCTTGGGGGCTGGAGTGGACAGACTCCGGCCGTGAGTCCTTGGATGTGGACCAGCGGTGTGTTCTTGGAGCAGAGGCTGCGCCCGAGACGGGGAAGCGGCGAGGCATCGACGCAGGGTAGCTCGGCCGACTCTGCCCCATTTCCTGTCTGCCCTGTGCAACACGCGTGTCAGCGCATGACACAGGAGCGCTCGGACAAAGAGAGGGGATGTGCTGGGAACACGCCTCGTAGCCCTGATGTAACATCCCTGACATTTAACCGGATAATTAAGTACCCTGGAACGAAGACCGCCAAATCTGCCCCCTGACAAGTACCAACCTCCAGCCCCTCCAGGATCATATCTGCCCCCCCCAGTGAACTCCCCGATTCATGTGACCATCTGTCCTTCCCTCCTCAGCCCCACCGCACGTGACCATAAAGCAACTTCACTGCCAGGGGCCTTCGTGGCACTTACGCGGGGACCACGGAGTCATCAGCTGAAGATACAAATTGGACAGATGTCTGAAAGGAAATGCTAATGCAGCAGGAAGAAAAACAAGTTAAATATGGTAAATATATGAAGACAAAAAGCACCCATTTCCCAACGTCAGCTCTATTAATTAAAAATCAAATTTAAAATTATGTCGGATCACTCATTAAGTCTTTCTTTTAAATACTGGTCAAGAAAACTAATTGCACTAAAAATCTCCCCCAGCTGTTCCCTGCTGGCCCTGACAGTCCTAGGACATCTCCGGGTGATGCCAGCCGCAAAAGCTCACCCGCTCTGCAGAAGGACAGAGCTGAGGTTATTCAGGGGTGATGGGTTTACTTGTTTTTCTTCACTACCCTGCAAAGAAAGTGTTTGCTTCCAAGTTTTGTTTTCTTCTTTCCTAAACGGGGACTAGAGCCATGAATGTGCATTTCACTTCCTGCAAGTGTAGTGGGTTATTAATTCCAGGGACTTGGGTGGAAGGAGGAGGGTGGTTCAGTGCCGCTAGTCCCCAAGGCAGTGATGGGACTGCACCGGGGTGAGTGTCCAGACTCAGCGGCCTCACTCTCCAGCCCCTGTCCTGCTGTCCTCTGGCTCCTACACCAACCACGTGACCAGGGATAGCACCTCCTGGACCCCATCTCCTTAGTGGGAACACGAGGGGATGTTTGCTCTTAGTGGGTGAATCAAAGGAATCAAGGGAAATTAAGAATACTCAAAAATTAGTTTTATAAACTGGAAAGCACTAGATAAGCGCAGTGCATTAATATTTCCCACTAGGAGAACTAAGGAATTTCACTCTCTTAATTCCTTTACAGTACTTATAATGGGTCATTGTTTCATAAATTGGATGGAAACATAATGGCATGTTTTTTAAAGTAAAGAATCTTACTTATATAACAGTACTATTATTTTGGTATATTCTCTTCCAGTGTGTGGGTGTGAGTCTGCCTGCATCTCACTCTGTGTGTGCGTGTGCGTGTGTGTGTGTGTGTGTGTGTGTGTCTGCCAGAGAGAAAGAGAGAGATTATTGAACAAATATTTGAGTGCCTGCCTAACACACAACACAGCATGCTGGGAATATCCTTCCTGGGGGTACAACTAAAATAAATAGAGTTCCTACCTCAGGAGCATAAATTCTATCTGGAAAAGCACAAACAATTATTTTCACAATTAATGGTTTAATCACAAGAGGTCAAGTGTCGCAAAGAACAATTTGGGTGACATGAGAGTGTATAATAGGAGAACACCCACCAAACTAAGGCTTTACAGGACATTCAGTTTTCAAGCCTGACTGTGTAACAGGCATTTCCACAGGCTTTCTAATGGTTTCATCATCGTATCATGATATGGGGTAGTGCAGTTTGATCATTTCCCCATTGTTTTATTTCTTAAGTTAAAAATAATACTGCAAGGAGTATTCTTGAACATAAATCATTAATTAACGTCTTATTTTCTTAGAATATTTTCCTACAAGTTGGAATACTGAGTTAAAAATCACAAAAATTTTGAGGTTAATAATACATATGTCAAGTTGTTTTCCAAAAGCTGAATCAATTCACGCTCCACAGCAGAGCTAAACCACATCACTCAAAGAACACCTACTAGTAGTAAGTATTGCCCTTAAAAAAGTGCCAATTTGCAAGGTCAAAAATCATTTATTGGGACTTCCCTGGTGGTCCAGTGGTTAAGAATCCGCCTTCCAATGCAGGGGATGTGGGTTCAATCCCTGGTCAGGGAACTAAGATCCCACATGACGTGAGGCAACTAAGCCCACGCACCGCAATTACTGAGCCCGCGTGCTCTGGAGCCTGTGCGCCACAACTAGAGAAGCCCGCGTGCTGCAATGAAGATCCCATGTGCCGCAACTAAGACCTGACGCAGCCAAATAAATAAATAAATATTTTTAAAATTGCTTACTATTTTATTTTGCATTTTTTCAGTATTAGTAATGTTTAAAAAAATTGGCGGCTGTATTTTTTTATTTTGTAAAGTATATGCATATCATTGGCCCATTTTTTCTATTGGCAAGTTAGTATTTTCTCACTATTTTCCAAGAGTTCTTTATATATTAAGGAATTAGCCCTTTATCAAAGTTTGGGTATATATATTTTCCTAGTCTATTGCTTTATCATCTTATTTATAAAATTTAACATATAATATCAAATTATTCAGTTCTCAATATTTTAGTAAGTCAAATCAAATGATGTCTTTTTGTGAGATTTTTTCCTCCCTTTCCATTATATGCTTTGAAAGCCCTTACCCATTCTGAGATCAGTTAAATACTCAACCATATTTTCATTTCTTTATGATTTAGTAATTTCTCTTTAACTATAGCCCGTCTGGAGTTGGTTTTGGAGCACATAATAAAGTGAGGGTCTTCATGACTCATACTCAACTTTCCAACATGACTTATTGATCGTATATATCTCCCCCAATTTTGAGGATTTTGAGGTAGTCCTCAGGCTGTTACACCCCGTGCGGCACCTCACCGACACGAATTCTTCGTGGGGTTTGTGGGAATCCTTGCCTTGTTCCCGACTTAACAGTGCTGCCTTATGTGAAGAAGACAGGTTTTCTTTACCATCTTACAAATATTTCTAACTATTTACTATCTTAAGATTACAAACACCTTAGATTTTACCAAATTACTCTTTTCTCTTTTAAGATTATCGCTGCTGTACAATTCATTGCTTCACATGAGTTTAATTCTTTGGTCCTCCTCTTTCTGGGATGTTGCCATTCTAATATGTGACGCAAAGTTGGGGTGAAGGCTTTTGGGGGAGGTAATTTAGCTCTCAGTGGGCAGGCAGTGGCCACATCTGATGCAGCAGTGGTGAGAGATGGCTGGCTCCGGGGATACGGAGACTCGTCAGATTGCAGATTACAGGACTCCAGTGAGTTGTCTGCTTTCGGGGGTGGGGCTGTAGGAACAGCTCTGCCTGCAAGCCCAACCTCCCTGTTTCCATATTTGGAAAGCGTCACTTAGCATTATGAGGGGCTGTTTATGTATCAACATCAATCAATTAACACCAGGTCCGGGCATGCAGAAATATGGAAAGAGACCAGAAATGAAATACAAAAGACTGATTTCTTAATGTAAGCACAACAGGTGAACAAATATTCCGTCTGGAACCAGCCCATCCTCATGCAGAACCATCTGTGCCTGCCTGGCTCACTGCACTCAGTGTAAACGTGGAAGCAAACAGAAAACAAGCTTAACACAGCGACATCACTGAATGCATGTGAGTGTAACCAGACACAGCGTTGGGGGCACAGAAATGTGACTCGTGTAGCACATACCTGGGCTCTCTGATTTTGCGTATAAATCCAACATTTCATCACAACCCACTAAACAAAAGTAACTGTTATGGGCTTAATTGCACCCATCTCTCAAATTCAGATGTTGAAGTTCTAACTCTCAGGACCTCATAATGTGACGGTATTTGGAGATAGAGCCTTTAAAGAGGTGATTAAGTTAAAATGAGGCCCCTAGGGTGGGCCCTGACCCCATCTGACCGGTGTCCTTATAAGAAGAGGAAATCTGGGCCCAGACACCAGGGACGCTGTTGCACAGAGGGATGGCCATGAGGAGGGGCAACAGGAAGGTGGCCGACTGCAAGCGGAGGAGAGAGGCCTCAGAAGAAACCAACCCTGCCGACATCTTGGTCTTGGACTTGCAGCCTCTGGAACTTCGAGAAATAAACGTCTGCTGTTTTATCCGCCCAGTCTGAGGCACTTTGCTATGGCAGCCGGAGGAGAATAGTACATTAACAGAAAACTGGCATGTCCACTGCTTCCCCACCAGGGATCTGAACTGAAACACTGTCATGAAACAAAAACCGATGGATAACCGTCCTCTCTGGACTTGCCCGTAAGAATGAAATCTTTCCTCTGACACGCTAGGCTTCACCGGGGAGCTATTGACGCAGTCTGTAAAGACAGCTCTGGGGGAGTAGGAGGGCCTTGCAGTCTGCAGCTGTGATGCTCAGAGCCCCTGCTTCCCACCTCACCCCCAAAACCCAGAGTTCACCCCTGAAAACGCAGAGACCAGGTGGCTTCCCCACCATGTTGAGGGGTGCTCCAGGGATGCCCCAAAGGATGGGGGGCATGAAAGGGGCACCCCCCCTTTGTTGCTCCAAAAGGAGTACCTTCTTTTCTGGATGGTTAGAATAATGATTCCCACTGTCCTTCAAGGAACCTGGATCACCTAGAACGGCACCTGGACGAGAAGCAGGTGCTGGAGGTCCTCACCTCCTCCTGAAAGGGCTTTGGAGGAGGGGGTGGCAGGGGGGAGGAGAGTCCCCGCAGACAGAACGGGAACACGGCCACGGCGACTGGCTTGAGCGCCCAGGAAACCGGCATGTGGCGCTGTACGCATTCACTGCTGAAAGGGAGGAATTCAGTACCAGCGAACGGCAGATTCCCTGTCCGGGCCGGCCTTTAAGCTCTGAACTGGTGATCCGTCAGCTGTGGGTCTTTAAACAGACTACTCGGACGAGAGATGTCTCAGTTTTATTACCCGTAAAACAGGACAAGCTCTACCCAACTCATAGGTTTTCTGGAAAGTTCAGTAATGGTTGAAAATGCTTTGTAAACTTTCTATTTATAGAGGAAACTCTTAGCATCTTACTTGTCCATCTGCACGTAGCAAATGGTGCAGGCCACTCCTTTTAGCATCACGCTTGGACTTGATTTAATTTCCCTTGTTCTGTTCAGCTTCCAAGGCCATAATGAACATCACCATGATGTTTCTGTTTTTGTCTCTACTGGCCGTCACTCTGAGTAAACCTTGGCAACAAACAAGGCATTATGCCTCTTCCTACAAAGCCCAGTGCCACCAGCAAATGGAAAATAAACACAGTTTAAGAGAGACAAGAGTCACAGCCAATGTTTGGGATATTCACTTACGAATAAAATGTTCTTAGAACCACTCATACAAATACTCAGTATCAAACGTGGACTTTAAAAGATGCTTTAAAGGGCCTGTCCTTGAGAGATTAATACACACACACACACACACACACACACACACACACACACACACAAATACTTACGCACATACACCCCCTTTTGTTTTATTTTGTTCCATTGTGTTTTACTTGTTTAAGAATAGGAATTGCAAAGCCATCGGTAAAGAACCTTGAATGGTATAATAAATTATTAGGTTGAGTCACATTCAATTTCCAAAATTTTGTCTATTTCTAAATTAAAATTACAATTTTGTATATTATATTTCAGAACCTACAGAAGAAGAAAATGGCCTGTTACATGGTATTTGTGAGAGATTATTCCACGGTGGCTGGACTAGGAAAAGAGGAGACGTTACAACTGACAGCACCTCCTAGATCTGGGGTGCAAACGGCAGGCTTCACTCTCCTTAAATCACATAATCCTCATGACCACCCCAGGGGCAGAGGCTCCATTTCGCAGATTTGGAAGTTGAGGGTAAGAGCAAATAAGTCACTTCGCAGTTAGTGAATACAAAATCAGAGTTCAAATCCTGATCTGATTTTAAAGCCAAATTTCAGCCAAAGATTGAAGACTTTGAGCTGGTGGGATTGAGACGGTTGGCAGGAAAAGGGGAGTTGCCAGGATTTGGTCACGGAATCAGCCTGCTAAGCAGGTGTCCCTTCGATGCTGTGTGGCGGTGTCTGTCCCGACAGAGACAGGGCACGGGCCACGGGCTTCACCGACCTTCACGGCCTCGTGAGCCAGCCTGCGGGGCTCGGAGCTGATGCCGCTGCTCCCAGGACACAGACAGCCCTGGGCTCCAGCCACGACGCTCCTTCCGACAGGTCACAGGGGAGGCGTCTCACCATCCTCTCCTCCCTCTGCAAAGTGTACCGCTTGGTGTTCTGAGTCCACGGTCCTGCCGACAGAAGCACCGGGAGCCTGAGAGCGGCGCTGCGGCCTCTGTGAGCCCTTCAAGCACAGCCCGAGGGCACAGATTGGCCACGGCCAGGCCTGGTCCCCGCCTGAGCTGGCGGCCTCACCAGCCTGGTCGGTGATGCTGCTGCAGCCGCCCCCGTGGGCCCGCGCCTTCCTTACTTTATCCCGGGGTTTAAGGGAAAGTAACTCTGCAGGGAGGTCCCTGAGCCTTATGAAACACATACCCAGCTCTGGACACCCACACTGACTGCAAACAGGCTGTCCCTGTCTGCTCTCCAGGCCCCCAGCCTCCCTGGCCCCGGCTCTTCTCTGCCCCCACCTGAACCCTGTACCACGTTGCCATCTAGGAGGCGTCTCCCAAACCCGCATCCCACCTTCCTTCCCAGCCTCAACTCCCCTCACCACTCACGCTCTGGGGAGTCTGAGTTCTCGCAGGTC
The DNA here is from genome assembly GCF_963924675.1 of Phocoena phocoena. NCBI lineage: Eukaryota > Metazoa > Chordata > Mammalia > Artiodactyla > Phocoenidae > Phocoena > Phocoena phocoena. Next base: position 2,594,729 of record NC_089230.1, on the reverse strand, counting down.
TCAAGTCACCACGTTCCACCTGCACCTCCTGGGGCCCCGTCCACTCCCTGGAGGCCCTGCCACCAGCTTCGGCTCAGCACAGCTTCCTCTGGGAGGCCGCTCGCCTCCCCTCGTCCAGGGCCGCCTTTCTCGACCCTTCCTCACCCGGCGCTCCTCCCACCTCAACGGTTTCGCTCACTGGCGTGTCTCCAGCTGGACGAGACCCACCCCCAGCAGCCTGGGCTTCCCGCCCTGGCGTCCCGTCCCCTGCACTGAGCCCCTCCCGCCGCGGGCGCCGAGCGCACGGGTTAGGCAGAGAGATGCGATGAGGGGATGCGGTCCTCATTTGACCCCCTTACTTTCCAGAATAGGACTTCATTTCCCAATTTCATAACGTTGGGCCTGAGACAGTGGTGCCTACACAAAAGTCAACTTTTCCTTTTCCATTTTGGCTTCATCCTTCCCCAAAGTATAACAGTAATGAGTTTATTATTTTTTAATTTTTAAAAAATTTTATTTATTTATTTTATACAGCAGGTTCTTATTAGTTATCCATTTTATACACATCAGTGTATACATGTCAATCCCAATCTCCCAGTTCATCCCATCACCACCACCTCCCCCTGCCACCTTCCCCCCTTGGTGTCCATACGTTTGTTCTCTGCATCTGTGTCTCTATTTCTGCCCTGTAAACCAGTTCATCTGTACCATTTTTCTAGGTTCCACATATATGCGTTAATATATGATACTTGTTTTTCTCTTTCCGACTCACTTCGCTCTGCAGGACAGCCTCTAGCTCCATCCACGTCTCTACAGATGACCCAACTGTGTTCCTCTCTGTGGCTGAGCAACATGCCACTGTACATACGTACCACATCTTCTCTACCCATCCGTCCATCGAGTTTATCTTTATACCTTGAAAATTTTACTAATTTTAATAGACTGCAACACCGAGAGCGAACCCCAATGGGCTATGGACTCTGGGTAACTGGCACGCTATGGACTCTGGGGAGTACGGTGTGTCGATGGAAGTCCATCAGCTGTGGGCTATGGACTCCGGGTAACTGGCACGCTATGGGCTCTGGGGAGTACGGTGTGTCGATGGAAGTCCATCAGCCGTGGGCTATGGACTCCGGGTAACTGGCACGCTATGGGCTCTGGGGAGTACAGTGTGTCGATGGAAGTCCATCAGCCGTGGGCTATGGACTCCGGGTAACTGGCACGCTATGGACTCTGGCGAGTACAGTGTGTCGATGGAAGTCCATCAGCCGTGGGCTATGGACTCCGGGTAACTGGCACGCTATGGACTCTGGGGAGTACGGTGTGTCGATGGAAGTCCATCAGCTGTGGGCTATGGACTCCGGGTAACTGGCACGCTATGGGCTCTGGGGAGTACGGTGTGTCGATGGAAGTCCATCAGCTCACACTGATGTGGATGCTACCAGTGGAGGAGGCTGTACGTGACTGAAGGCAGCGGGCATGTCGAAAACCTCTGCACCTTCCTCTCAGCCTTGCTGTGATCTAAATCCGCTCTAAAAAATAAGGCCTTTTGGGATTGACATATATACACTAATATGTATAAAATGGATAACTAATAAGAACCTGCTGTATTAAATTTTTTTTTGAAAATAATAAGATCTTTTGGGTTTTTTTGCACTGATCATAGAATTTTTTTTTTTTTTTTTTTGGCTGCTCTGCGTGGCATGCAGGATCTTAGTTCCCGGACCAGGGATCAAACCCGCACCCCCTACAGTGGAAGCGTGGAGTCTTAACCACCGGACCGCCACAGAAGTCCCTCAATCATAGAATTCTGACACCAGAAGAAGCTTTAGAAACCTGACAAAGAATGTTATTCTTGGGATCCCTGTGGCCTTCTTAAGGAATAATCGTGTTCCCAGATTTTCAAATTTTGAAAAGCCTCTTATAAAACTTTTTCCTATGATAAAACTGACAAAAGAGATAAGTCTCCATGCTTTTGGCTACAGTTATAGCTACTTGGCACGATACAACTGGTTGACTTATCCTGATCAGAATTTGGCAGTTATGTGTTTGAATAATAGAAGTCCTCTGAAAATATATTTTGCTTATTAGTTTTGATACAAAAGTCTTAGAAAACATGGAAACGTAAGGACAAAGATGATTAGAAGGCTGGGACCCACTGCTTTCGCCAAATGTCTTATTTTGCACATGAAGAACCCGAGGCTTAAGGACCCTGGTACATTTAAGACCATCTGGGGACGGAGCCCAGGCTCTTGAACTTGGGTCCAATGCCATCCACACAACAGCACGTGCAGAAGAGCACCAGAAGCAAACCTCGAGCTGGGACCGATTTCCAGGTGTGTCCTCACAGCTCGCTACCAGTTTGCTTTCTGAGATCAAGAGCAAGTGTCTGAACCCCAAATCGCGGCCACACGACCACCAAAGATGCCCAGCTTGGCTCGTCTTACACACTCTTCTCTGTCACCTACGCAGTTGTGTAAGGAAAAACTGGACACACAGGCTTAGGATGTGGGAGGATGAGAGGACGCTTCCTGTCCGTGGCGGAACCCCCCTGGAAGCCCACCGTGCCAACAGGTGTATCAACGGGATTCCTACACCTGTCAAGGGGCGTCCCATTCATTTCCCTCCACGGCTATCAGTTCAGGCTGGACGGTCCTGACTGTGTTACCACGTATGGATCAACAACACTGCAGTCATGCTGCTTTGATCTCCGCTCTGCTGTGCGCTCGCGACCCAGCACCAGGGTGGGAAAACGCAGGAGGTCATCGAGGGACTGTCCCATGAGGACTGCAGGGTGAGGTCTCTGAACTCCCGGCTGGGCTGGCTAATGCAGAGAGACAGTAGCTGTGGCTCTCCAGAGTTCTGGCTGTCCCAGTGGTTGTGGTGGACGAGGGAGGCACCTGGGCTCATCTTGGCGTTTCTGCTTCCTCGGGGTTGCACAGTCATGCTGGCCGTGCTTGGCAGGGGAAGGTAGGGCGAAAGGGTCACTGCTTCACGGTCACCCCCGTGACTGAACGGTGGGCTGGCCGTGCTTGGCAGGGGAAGGTAGGGCGAAAGGGTCACTGCTTCACGGTCACCCCCGTGACTGAACGGTGGGCTGGCCGTGCTTGGCAGGGGAAGGTAGGGCGAAAGGGTCACTGCTTCACGGTCACCCCCGTGACTGAACGGAGGCAGCAACAATCCAAGCCATCAGCCGCAGGAAGATCTTTAAGGTGAGAGTGTTCGCTCTGGGTTTAGACCTGGGGAGAGCCAGACGGTCCGATACCAGCGCTGGGTCAACACGACACCAAAATGGTAAAGACCAAATGGATGTTTAAAAATATCTTACTAGGGGCTTCCCTGGTGGCGCAGTGGTTGAGAGTCCGCCTGCCGATGCAGGGGACACGGGTTCGTGCCCCGTTCCGGGAGGATCCCACGTGCCGCGGAGCCGCTGGGCCCATAAGCCATGGCTGCTGAGCCTGCGCGTCCGGAGCCTGTGCTCCGCCACGGGAGAGGCCACAACAGTGAGAGGCCCGTGTACCGCAAAAAAAAAAAAAATCTTACTAATCATTGGTTGATCACCAGTTCAAGCAGGCCGTGTCAAACTTTGCAAATCAATCTTTTACTTAAGGCTACAGCATGGTTCCTTCTGGCCAAAGTGTATGTACCCAAAATTAGCTGCTGGAATTTCCAGCAGACCTTCCACAGGCCTGTGGATGTCTGGAGCGTGGACTCTCTCCTCTATCCCCACTATCCACATACAAAATTCAATACAGCCTAGCTTTTTGGCTTCTTCTATATCAAACAGCAGGCATACATACTAAAAAAAGATGGTAAATGAATAGAAATTATAACCAGTTACCAAGGTCCAGTCGTGGTTCGGCCACACAGCGGCGTGACCTTGGCAAAAGCTCTGGACGCCTTTGGACCCTCACCTCCTCCCCGGTACAGCCGGGGTCATTTCTACCTCACAAGCCTGTAGCATGTTTCCACAAATGAAGCTATGGGATTCCATATCCAGTTGAGAATAATGGCCCTATTTTAATCCTTACTTTAATAAACATAAGCTAGAGGGCCCAATATTTTTATGCCAATAAGATAATGTTACTACCGTAAATGTCTTGAATTCTCATCCGCGTTCCTCTGCAGCTCTCCAGCTCTTCCCTGAAAAGCACAGTGACCTCGTTAAATACCCTCCTCCCTCCAACCTGCCTGCATAAGTCTGAGCACGTCGCTCTCCCAGATTCCTGTCCCGTGGGCTCAGACATGCACGTCCCACGTGGCGCTTTGTGGGTATTATTTTAGCTGACATTCTAGTTTCCGTTTTCGGCACCACCTCCTCCAACAACTGGTGCGCATCTCCAAGGCCCACTCTCCTCTGTGCCTCAGGGCCTTTGCTCATGCCATCGCGTCCGCCTGTCCTGCTCTTCTCCCGACTCATCTACACAGGGTGGTTTGGTGCCCTGCCTCGACAGGCACCTCGCTGGCTGGCACAAAGTACTTCATTTGTTTCTTATCACGGCATTGAACGTGAAGCCGCAGCAGTTAGCCCATGAACCGTCCACCCACAATGGCTGCATGTCCCAGTTGTGCTCTACTGAGACCTGAGTCTATCGAAATACCTAGCTACCTGGCCCACAGCACATGGTTAATAAATGTGAAGAACGCATGTAAGAACGATTTTATAGAACCACATATTACCAAATTTTGGTATAGCCATCTATCTGTATTTGAAATAGCTTTCAAAAATATTTCTTCTTTAATAAAGGAGAAGAGTTCTAGATCATTGGAAACATGGGGAGTGTGGAAGCTACCAGAATGCTGAAAAGAGACATTTGTTTATGGGATTCTCCAGGAAGGAAAAGCAGTACACCTCTTAAGTGTATCCATTTATACTCAGAAGATCAACACTAAATAAAACCAGCCTGCAGCCTCACAGCTGCTGAGATGTTCAGGTGGGTTCTGCTTTGCAAACAGAACAAACTCTACAGGGCAGGTGCACAGAGAAACGGCCCCGGATGCCGCTGAGGCAGGTGAAGGAGATCCCTGGGGATCTGTCGTGAGGCACACACACCGTGGTTGAATTTACAGGGCACTCAAGTCACAGCGTCCCTAAATTGGTGTTAAGAATACAAAGTAAAGGCTTAAAGGAATCAAAGTATGTTATAAAACCTTTTGCAGGGCTTCCCTGGTGGCGCAGTGGTTGAGAGTCCGCCTGCCGATGCAGGGGACACGGGTTCGTGCCCCGGTCCGGGAAGATCCCACATGTCGTGGCTGGGCCCGTAAGCCATGGCCGTGGAGCCTGTGCTCCGCAACAGGAGGGGCCACAACAGTGAGAGGCCCACGTACTGCAAAAACAAACAAACAAGAAAAAAAAAAAAACCTTTCGCAACTGGCACTGGGCTTTCTCCTGTGAGTCTACAGGCACTATTACCAAACCTAACGAAGGCTCTATTGCAGCAGTGGTCAGACAAAACCTCCGGGAGCTCAGTCCCACCCTCTCCTCTGGGAAACCTCCAGGTGGCCATCCCCATTCGTGCAGACAATCACAGTTCAGGAAAGAATCAAGTACAGAAACCAAGCACAAGCACGGAAACACTCAGAGTCACATTTACACTCTGGGAGACCCCAGAGCTGGTGCAACCCTCATTCAGAACAAGACCAGAGGCAGGAAGTTACTTTCTAAGATCACCCAGCGAGCTGGAAGCAAAGCCCCAACCAAAACCCAGGGTGGAATGAAAAGCGCATCCCTCAGAACTCGTTCCGAGCTTCGCTTGGGGACTAATTTGGTTTTCTGTCCCCATGTCACCAAGAAGGAAGCTGAGGGAGGGAGAAATCAGGGACCTTTGCAGAAGCAGGAGCGGCTCAGAACAGAGCAGATGACCCTGCTTGGCTGGCGCAGCCCGGCTGCCGCTGCGGGGAAATGCAGAGAAGAAATTCACAGTCCTGAGAATCTGCCTTGAGTCAGGGTGCTGAGCCAGATTACACACGCACGGCTTACATCAAAGTGGGAAACATCAAGGGGGCTTATCGTCCACTTCATCCTCCCGTGGGCCTGTGAGCTGAAAAGAGCAGTGATTAGCGACCCCAAAATAGAAGAGTTACTGAAAGGCAATCTTCTTCCAGCTGAGGGATCCAGAAATGACAGAAGAAAAAGGCTGAACCCTTGTCAGAAGTTCGTGACCTTGGCAAAAGCTCTAAAATTGGAGACTCGCTCTATAAGGCACGCCCGGGTCACCCACGCCCACTGGGCTCTGCATGTTCTCCTATATGTCAGAGAGACAGCAGGTCATGTGGCATCTTCCTGGGGACACAGGCCACAGGGGCACTCTTTAAATGTTGTCGGTGGTTTCTAAACCAATCCCTCTTCCTGCTGATGTCAATAATGTTCCATTTGGTTAAACGGTCGGTCAGGTATCTGAATCGGACATTTGTCTCATCTGTAGAACTACTATAAAGTACCACTTTAAAATGCCAGTATATTTTGTTTTCATTTGTCAAACATGAGGATAAACTTTCCAAAGAAGATATACCAATGGCTAACAAGCACATGAAAAGATGCTCAACATTGTTAATCATTAGGGAAATCCAGATCAAAGCCACTTTGAAAATACCACCTCACACCTACTAGAATGGCTATAATAAAGAAAAAAAAACACAGGAAATAACAAGTGTTGGTGAGGATGTAGAGAAATCTGGACTCTGTGCACAGTTGGTGGGGATATAAAATGGTACCGCTGCTCTGGAAACAGTATGGCAGGTACTCAAAAAATTAAACATAGAATTATTATATGATCCAGAAATCCCACTTCTGGATATATACACCCCAAAGAATTGAAAGCGGAGTCCCAAAGACATCTGCACACCCCCATTCGTAGCAGCATTATTCACAATTGCCAAAAGGGGGAAGCAACTCACGTCCATCAACAGTTGAGTGGATAAACAAAATGTGGCCCATGCATACAGTGGAGTGTTATTCAGTCTTAAAAAGGAAATCCGTTCTGCCACCGGCTACAACATGGATGAACCCTGAAGACAGACCTTATGCTCAGTGAAGTCAGTCAGTCACAAAGGACAATTACTGACAGTCACCAGCTTCAGAGACAGAAAGCATTGGTAGAAGGATGGGTGCCAGGGGCCGGGGGAGGGAGATGGGAGTTACTGTTTAATAGGTGCAGAGTTTCAGGTCTGCATGAGAAAGAGATGCATGAGGAGATGGGTGGTGATCATGCCTGTACAACAATATGAACGCACTGAATCGCACTAAGCCGGACACTGAGAAATGGTTAGGACGGTAAATTTTACGTTACGTGTCGTTTACCACAATTAAAAATTTTTTAATGTGAGGATGAAAAACTGCTGCAGATATAAACTCAATAAAAACAGCTTGCTGTCCTGCTATTCTGTTTTAACATGATCGAACCATAGTTGAATTTATAATTCATACTGAAACTTTTTGGTGTTGCATGCATCCGTGTAAAATCTGAACTGTCAGACCTCTTCACAGAACAGGCACACCGGCCAGATTTCATGTCATTTAGTCAACAAAATGTATCAGAAGACTGCACAGTTCTTTATAGACAGCAGCCTTCAAAATTTCCCACTCTGGACCACCTGGATGGGTCAAAAAGAGCTCACTGCAATCCTGCCCGTTGTGAAGATGTAGAAACATATGCCGAAGACAGTGGCCGGGTAAAGAGAACATCGTAAACAACTCTTGGGGGAACCACACTTGTAACGCCATTGGTTACATATTTTGAATATGACGAAATTCGGAAGATCTGGATGCGGGATCCAGAGTACTCGGTATAAACAATACAGGATCTTTCGTGGGAGCCCAGGAGAAGTTCAGGAAGTGAGTAACCTCCCCACTGAACAAAATCCCCCTGATGGAAGCAGACAGCGCACGGGAGCACGGGGGCCCTGGAAGGCCAGAGGGGCAAACACAAATTTGGGGGACTGATCCCGGAATGTGAGACCGTGGAGCAATGATGAAGGGTTACTGGAGCATTTGGACAAACTGCAGAAAACAGAGCGAGGAGGCCGCCTACAGCCCAGAACAGAAAAGCACGGTCACAAATCCCTCCGAATTTCCTCCGCGCTCAGGGGCCCTTTGAACTTTGCCCCTAAGTTCACAGGCTGACTCAGCACCGAGAACACGCTGCTTCCAGCCCGACTATGGCCGTTTTCATCCCCAAGTCACAGAGCATCCACACACGAACTTTCTCGCAGCCGGGCACAGTCTCGGCATGTGGACGACTCAGGGCTAAGAAACCACACCAGTTATTTTAACAAAAAGTGTTTAATATAATGACCGAGATCTAAAGACACTCAAGTGTCCTCCCACGCCTCCTTGGGAGGCGTGGCCCGGCAGTCACCAGGTCTGGGGGCCGCCCTCGCACGTGCAGGCGCAGAACCTCAGCCCTTCCGGGTGGCTCACACTGACCAAGCTCACAGACGTGCAAAGCAAAGCACCGCCACCTTAATTTAGAATAGAGAATATTCTTTCCCAGTCAGTGCCGTCGCTCAAGTCCCGTCCTCAGGACGGCCTTCCCAGTGTCACTAACCAGGAGGGTAACTGGCACCAACGCCCCAGTTCTTCACCCGCCCACGGAGCCCTGTGCTCTGCCACGTCACCTGCAGCCACTTCACCCTGAGATGCTGAGTTCGGCCCATGACCTGCTCTCGTCGGTGGGCCGCTGGCTGACGTGACTGACACTCGTGTGATGGGGCTTCCCTGTCGCACTCTCTGCCCTGGGGGAAGCGAGCTGCGCTTCTCCACCGGGTCTGACTGGAGACGAGAGTCCTCCCCACGTGTCCTCCTGCTTGTTTAAGAATGCCATGGAGTTTCCTGACGGGGCTTGGGACGGGAAAACACAAAGAAGAAGAGAACAATGAGAGGACTGAATTTCTGGGCCGCCCTTGCTAGTTTGGGGGGAACAGACTCAGAGCAGACTAAATTGGTTTAAAGGGATTTTTTAAAATGGCATTTCTTATATCCATGCTATTACTGTAAAAGAAATTCATGCCGACTACAGAAAGATCTAGGCAACAGTGAATATTAACCCTCCATAAGATCTGAACTTTGCTTATAGAATTTGTGATTCAGGAGTGATCCTTCTTTTCCAGTCTCACGGCCTTGAGGATTTTCACAACGCTGACAAAATAATAGCAATAATCGTCCTCTTCTCCAGCCAAAAGAACCAGAATAATACAGAAGGAAGAGGTTAGCTGGGATCTTGCTTTCTCTCCTCTTTCCCCATGAAATGAATAATTCCTGTCTTAAGCAGCAGTGTCCTGGGCAGCCTGCGAAATGTCCCAAATGATCCTTGCCCCCTGGCATTCACCCGCTTGTACAATCCCCTCCCCTTGAATTCCAGCTGGAACCAGTAACTTGCTTTCAACACGCAGAATACAGCGGAAGTGACGGGATGTAAGTTACGGAAAGACTGTGGCTTCCGTCTCGGTGCTTCCTCGTTACCCCTTGGATGGCTCGCCCTGGGGGGAGCCAGCTGCCATGCTGTAACTCAGACCTGTGGAACGGCCCATGTGGCGAGGGACGGAGGCCAACAGCCTCATGAGCGAGCGGGGAAGCAATTCCCCACCAGTCAGGCCTTCAGGTGAGACCACAGCCCTGGCCACAGGCATTAAAAAATGCTTGTTTTTTTAATGCCGATAAGTTTGGGGGTACATTGCTAACCATTAAGAGGTACTTAATACAGGGAGTAAAAAGCTGAAACATATTAACTCTGAGATCACGTGACTCGACTCCCAGACTTTGAGATGATTAGTTTTTAATGCTTATTCCTCTTCAAACATAAGCATAATCTTATGTGCTAATTCATCAAGATTTGCCAAAGCAAAGCAGGCAACTGTGCACCATGTCACAGTGTGATCCTCACCTCCGAGAGCCTTTTATCCAACGTTTTACTTGTCACCGTTGAAATGTGACAACTTATAGTTCCTACAGATGGTAGGAATGAAAGGCATTGCTCTACAATTCCACTAAGTGTCCAAAGTGTTACTTACATGCAATTTTCCTGATTCCCTTTTTGCCAGCGCACCACAGAGTAAAAGGTCAGACAGGTTTAAGTGAAGTACAACTCGGGTAGAGAGAACATATCTCATCCATCCCTCTAGTCCCACCTAAGCAGAGCGCGTTAGAGCAGGTGTGTCTGGTAACCACCTCGACGCAAAATTGGACACAACGCACCGACCCGCAGCTGCGTCAGGTAGAAGGCATTTCTTATTAACAGCTGTGATTACCGGATGTGAATTCCCCAGGCAGGTGGTGTCACCCCCAGTGGTGTATGGACGGTGGAGGGACAGCCGCCCCAGAGCAGACTCTCCTCAACATCAGTAGACAGACACGCACGCTCAGTGGTACCAGCCCAGCGAAGCTGTCATGCTGGGAAGAGGCATCGCACAGCCTCAGGAGGCTACGTCAGCTTCACCAGCATCCGCCTTCACCTCTAGGCTCTGAGATCAACCGAGCGAAGGGAGAAATGCAAAGCCTGGGCGAAGACACGGGCTGAATGGGAGACGCTGCCCAGTAAGCCAGAGTCAGGGCTGGAGCAGCCCACGCTGGGAATCTCAGGGGGAGCTGGATTTTCTAACTCCACATCTGTGAACCAGCAGCCTCCGAGGTCTGAATCGGGATAAGAGTTCTCCAAGGCTCAGATTTACAGGGAGACGGGGCAGAATCAGAAAGGTCGATGCTCGGTGGAGGGGGAGACGCTGAAGGTCCGAAATCAGCCTTCCTGCCAGAGGCAGCCCCTGCCCACCTCATCCTGACTTACAAGTTGGAGCCACGTACACAGTCCCTGAGTCTCTGGAGGGTCCTACCAGCTGAGGGATTACAGGTTGTGTGTATATTCTGACGTCTGTCTGGAGAGAATACATAAAAACAAAGAAGAAAATGGTTTTGAGATATAATCAGTGGAGACTAAAGGCACACAGAGTTCCGTAGAAGGAGGCCCTGCCACGGCGGGCACGGGACGGAAGAGGTGACACACCGGCGAGAGCGCCGCAGGCCTCCGGAACCCAAGTGACGTTCCTCCAAAATTCAGGGCAGGTAAGAACAGTCAGCTCGCGACACGCATCTGTTAGTGTCACACACCAGACAACAAGCAATTAATTAACCCACAGGTACTAAATCCCAGTATTTCCTGAATTCCCCCTCTTTGAACACTCGGCTAGTAATAGGTGGAAAACTTTCAAATCTCTACCTTGGTTCTTTGAGTGCAGTGGAGACAGGGTGATATTTCACTCTCATCAGATCTCCCTGCATCCTTTCCTTGATCCCAGACAAGAAAAATTCAGAAACTGCTCAGTCCTGTAGACCATCTGTTGCGATTCTGACGGCTGTGAGCGTTTTACCAGGACACGGTCTCAGACGGGGTAAGCTCGCCAGACACCAGAGCGTCTCGGGACATGCGGCCTCCCCTCCCGTCCCGGGAAGCCTTCTGACTCCGCGTGTAGAGACAGGAAGTTCTTGCCTCTCAACAGGGAAGCCTCCTCGGCTGCGGGACGAAGGCTCACCTTGGGCCGAAGCCTTCGCGGAAGCAGGCCTCACAGTCTCCTGTGCCCCCGGCTTTGGGAGCCACGGGAAAGGGGCCGGAGGGGGTCCAGCCCTGGACAGCCCTCCTCCCGCCCTCCCCACCTCCTTCCACCTCCCCGTCAGACACACGCTTACTATCAGGACAGTCCCGTGGGACCTGGGCCCCTCCGTGCCCCCTGCCCTGTGCTCAGCCTCCGTCCTCTGCACACACACACATCTAGGGCCCCAGGCAGTTGGCCTGAGAGCTGGGCTCTGCACTGGGAAAGGCCTCGGGGAGCACTGCTCCCCAGGGCCGGAGCCTCTTCCCCCTTTGCCGACCCCGGCGGGCAGCGCACGGAGCCCACGGCCTGGTGGGCCCTGGCCGCCTGGTCACCTGCCAGGGACCCTCCTGAAGGGGCTCCTTGAGTCCCCGGCCGACCCCAGCTCCGGAGCACCTGCAGGTATGCTGGACGGGGTGCGCGCTGGCCGAGGGCACACACAGAGGGTGTGCAGGCTGCAGCCAGGCTTCCGAGGCGGGCACCGTTTCCTCCCCATTTGCACTAAAAATAGCCTTGATTTTCACGGGTCCTAATGTGCTTGTTCATACAGGCAGCCATCCGATAAACAAAAAAGAGCCCGAGGACTCCCGCCCTTGGCGACACGCACTGTGAACACTCCTGTCCGCAGAGTGTCCGCGGGCACCGAGGGGAGGTGCTGTCTTGGGGGAAAGAGTTCTTCTTTCTGATAAAGAAAATGGGTACCAGTGCTCTCACATCCCTGCAGAGTCCAAAAACAGGAAATGTCGAGAGCTCCTCACCAAGACACTCTTTTATAGTCATCCGTGGCAATAAACAGATTATTTTTAAAAGGAAAGCAATGTAATGCGTTCAGGAAGTTATCTCTGCGAAACAGGAAAGCTCTTAGAAGATCCGTTGCCTCTGATTAAGGACAACAGTGCTTTGAACACACAGGCGGGTGGGCCCTCAGCGGGAACCCTGCCGGGCCGGGCAGCGGGCAGCAGGTAGCGAGCGAGGGGAACACTGTGCTTCCGTCCAGTCCCGGGGAGGGAGGGAGATGGCCAGCTGTCAGCGCCTTGGGTCTGAGGGGACGGCCGGCTGCGAAACCCGCCGGACACAGAACAACGGGCTGATGCCTCTGCAAGGGGGCGGCTGAGTTGAGCATCTGGGAATTAGGAAGCACAGAACAGGAAATCTAGGGAGGCGCTCACGACTTATTTGCAGACAGAGCTCCTACTTGAGAGAAGTGGGAAGTGAACCAGAAATAAACACCATGATCCCAAAGCAAACTGTTTCAACTCGTGTTTCTACAAAATATTTCTGACACTAACACAGATACATGAACAGTATCTGCGGCAACAACGAAGTCAGGTCCTGAGGTTCCAGAGGTCCTCCTCCTGCTTCCAGGGCCCTCGGCCTGGGCTCTGCACTGGCCCGCCCAGCTCGCGGACAGACAAGCGCCCGGTCGGTGTCAGCACCCACCTTCTCATTTGAAAAGGACTCAGGAGGAAGCAGAGAGCCCCGGGCAGGCCTGTGGAACCTTGCCCCTCACTTGTTCCCGGGGGAGGGGAGGGGACCCGCACCCCCCACCCCAACCCCGGCACCTTCAATCCCTCCCAGCCCTGCTCCCAAGTCGCCCTGTGGTTCCCCTCAGTTCATAAGCCCCCTGTGTCACCCGGTCCTGGTTTCAGCCCTTCTGGGTGGTTCCCTCCGCGGGTGTGCACAATGACCGGGTCCCTTCCTCCCTGGTGAGTTAAGAACGCGACGGACTCACCGCCATGACAGATGAAGATCTAAGGAACTTTCTTCTCTTTTCAATCATATTTTCTGTGTCTTTTTCCTTCGTACTAGAAGAATTCGTCAGCATTTCCCCACTATTTCTGGGTTTTTTTTTTTTCAGCAATTATGTTTTTGGTTTTGTTTGTGGTACGCGGGCCTCTCACTGTTGTGGCCTCTCCCTTTGCGGAGCACAGGCTCCGGACGCGCAGGCTCAGTGGCCACGGCTCACGGGCCCAGCCGCTCCACCGCATGTGGGATCCTCCCGGACCGGGGCACGAACCCGTGTCCCCTGCATCGGCAGGCGGACTCTCAACCACTGCGCCACCAGGGAAGCCCGGCAAATATGTTTTAAGTCTAAAAGAATGCTTTCTTCTCCCTCAATTACTCCTTCTTCATCCCATCCCGTTTAGTCATGGCTTTAGTGCCGTATGTTCTCAGATCTCTCGGGTTTTAAAGTCTCATCTGTTCCCCGAGCTCTCTTTGCTTCTCTGAGGTCACTGTCTTGTTTTCTCTCCAGGTAAGGACAGAAAGCCGAGTGCAAACTGGCTTTGCCTCGGTACAGGAATTTACCGCTCACAGATGACAGCTCCAGGGTGGACCAGCTTCAGATCATCCTTATCCATCTCTTCTCTCCTGAAGTTCTGAAACAGCCCTTCCCTGGTCTCCCCTATAAAACGGGGCAGATTAGTCTCCTGAAGGGAATTCCATCCCTGCCCTTTTGCTCCTGAAATCCTCAGTGGCTCCGCATCTGTCTCACACTTTCTAATCCCTCGTTCTCGTTTACAGTCATGAAGGTAAGATCTCACCCACCCCGAGCAGGTAGAGGCCCCAGATGTTCCTGCTTCCTCCTGCGCAGCCCCTCCGGGGGCGCCCCCTTGCCATGCCCACCGGGAGCAGACTCTGTGGACCCCCGCCTGATAACACGTTTGAACTTGTGGTGTGAACACCACTGAGAGTCTACACGCTTACTCCCAGTCAGATTCAAACTCTGGCAGTTCACACCTTTGCATGTTACCTGCACCACCGAGCACGGTCATGGCTGATCATCACGAATGAACTATTTTTCCCGTTGCCTCCACGCTTTGACCGATCACTTACTATTGAGGGAAGACTCTCCTGTCGCAAATGGACTCAATTCTACCAAACTTAGGGGAATTTCCGTGTAGCTGTTTGCCTATTTTGAAAATGTATAAAGACAGAACTTCTGGAAATCTCAACAACTCCCCCAGGGAGCTGGGTCAGTGCTGGCTCCCCTCCCCGGAGACCCAACTCGGCTGGATTTTACACACAGGAGGTGGGATCTCCTGGTACTGAGAAATGGGGACCAGCGAGACACACACAGGAGGAGCTCCGAGATCTCACCGTAGAGAACTTAAAAATAATAATAAACCTGTCCACATCAAGTTCATCTGCCAACCTGAAGTAGGTATTGGTGCTACTTAATTTTTGCCACTTAAAAAACTGAGGGAGGATATTGTTGGACTAAATTATATGATGACTACGATTTGTCTCAAAATAATCTGGAGTGGGGGCAGGCAGAGAGGGCAGATGCATAAATAAGATAAGACTGGCTTTTCCTTGATAATTTTTGAAATTATGTAACTGTGGTGACACATCCGTGGAGGTCTGTTCAACTCTTTTCTTCTATATGTGCTTGCAGGAAGGGATTTAACCTCTCAAGCAAATGACTGTGGTTGTACATTATTTGTAGAGGTTATGGCTTTTAAAAAGCTTCTAGTACCAAAACCACTCCCAGAGCAGCATGGAATAAGCCACTTTTAAAGCCGGTATGCTCAGACGTAGCTGGGACCCTGAGCAAATACAGAACTAACTTTCTACACTGAACCGCACTTGTGCGGTGTCCCCCTGGCTAGCCCAGCTCAGGGACACACGGCCGCCAGGCTCTGTAACGTCTCACCACAGTCTCCCACCGTGGGGGGCCACGTCCTCAGCCCCCTCCCCGTTTCACCTTACTTCCCTCCACTCAGCTGCTCTCAGGGCCTCAGATCCTCTCTGCTCCCTAGAAAGGCTGCTCCATTGTTCAGAGCATCTCCTCACCCCCCTGAATGTGCCATCAGCCTCCACCCGTGGAATCAAATCCATCCACAGCTACAGTCTTCAAGATGCCCCGAAAGTCCACGGAACAAACGAAGATGAATCCCACAACAAGTTAGCTCGAAGTCTTCTCCAAGTTTATTTTACTTAAAAGCAATCTAAATAAAGACACAAGTTTCTGCCTTCATTTCTTCTCTCCTTTGTTTCACATAAGAAATGTTGGTTCTCCTAAGACTGAAGCTCTGCCAGGTAAGGATGATGCAGTAACATCTTTCCCAACAGGTAAGATCGTTTCTGCAGATGTTCTCATACCTCACCCGATACATGGGAATTGAGGCAAGGTGAGAGACTGAGCTTCAAAGAGGCCAGGAGACCTGCATCAGACTCCAGCTGGGAAACGGCCCAAAAGGCTCAAAGTGTGGTTTTTTTCTTTTCTTTCCTTTTTCAATTGAAGTATAGTTCATTTACAATGTTGTCTTAGTTTCAGGTGTACAGTGAAGTGATTCGGTTATGTATACACATATCAATTCTTTTTCAGATTCTTTTCCCTTAAAGCTCATTGCAAAATATTGAGTATAGCTCGCTGTGCTATATGGTAGGTCCTTGCTGGTTATCCATCATTCCAGTTTCTACACCTTCTGCCGCAGCCCCTGCCCACCTTGCTCACCATATTTAACACACAAGTACATCGGAAATATTTGGTGACCGCAAATGAATTTCTAAAGTGTGGCAAAAGAGTTTAAAACTCTAGGAACTGTGCAGATTTAGATGTGTATCCCAGAAGTGAATTAATTATTTCCTAGAATAAATTTTGGATCGCTTCCATTAGTACATAAAACCATAATTTTTTTAACCACAAATATTAATTCTGTAGGATTTAGTTCACATCGCAAAACCTGGCTTCACCAACTAGCACCAACTTTCTTCTTACCTAAGAAAATAGTAAGTCTTGAGAATAAAACTGCAAACAAAAAGACAAGTGGAAGATGTTGCTTTTTAAGTCCCAACACAACAAAAAAGTAGTACAGTCTACCCTCCATACCCGTGGATTCCGCATCCTTGGATTCAACCCACTGTGGATTAAAAATACTTGAAAAAAAAATGACAGAAAATTCCAAGAAACAAAACTTGAATTTGCAGAGTGTTGGCAACTATTTACATAGCATTTCCATTGTATTTACGACCATTTACATAGCGTTCACACTGTGTTATAAGCAATCTACATGATTTACAGGATTACGGCAGAGGGTGCATGTAGGTTCCTTGCAAATCTTACACCATTTTAGATAATGGACTTGAGCATCCACCCATTCTGGTAACCCGCGAGGGTTGTGAAACAATCTCCGGCGGATACTGAGAGATGGCTATAAATATTTTCACTTAGATTTGCCATTTAAGACAATGCAAATTAAGAAAAGCTGAGAAAACATGCAGGACATAGTCAAAAAGAGGACATAAATGTAAAAGGAGACATTCTGCAAGCAGCAACGCAGGTCAAGTCTCAGCCAGATGTTAAGTCAGAAATGCTCCCGCCTCACGGCCGTTCTCGTCTTTTATTCTGGGAGGCCTGCCTGTGGGCAGCCTGAGCAGCTCCAGAATCAGGAGTGTGCTCTCTTCCCCATCAGTCCCTTGTCTCCTCTGTCTCTTCTTCTCCGTTTCTGCTCTAAGTAAGCCTCTGTTCCGCAGTCAAGACCAAAGACAGGAGGGGAGTCAAAGAAAAGAGCCAGAAGGAAAACGGGAGTGAACGTTAGAGCAGGAGCAGAAGAATCCTTTCCACGAAGTATCACCAGATCCGGAAAAACTCGAAGACGTATAAGCAAGGCTCCACAGCTTAGAACACCGCACTCTGAGGAAGCATCCGAGGACCAGAAATAGACACCACACTCCAAGACAGAAGGAATCGGCGGGCCGCATGGTGGGCTTGACTTTCACCATCCCTAATACAAATGACCCTCATCACCCCAGCAAAATGAGGCAAAGCCGACGGCCTGGGAGGCGACAGTATACACGGAATCACTGCCCCGCTGGAAGCCAAGTCCCAGTTCCAAGCTCTGTCTGGACACACAGGACAAGTCCCCCATCAGCAAGCCCGCTCGGCACCCTCACCCGGCAGGACTGCCCTCGGTTCTTCTCTCACGCCTGCCTCCTGGTGCTGGCCTGGACCCCAGGAAGGCTGAGCCTTCTTTCTGCTGGCTGCACCAGGGATTCTGGGCATCGAAGGGGAGACCGTGCCTGGGTGGCTCCCAGCCTCAGTCCCCTCCTCACGAGATCCCAGGTCCCAGAACTGCGCTTCTGCTTAGTTTCTGCTCCAGATTTGCTCCTGGGGGCCTCTCTCTCAGAGACAAACGTCCCATCTTGACCCCCAGGAGCTGGGGCTGGGGCCCTGACACCCCCGACACATCCCCCAGGATGCTAATCCCGTCGACCCTCCAGGGCCCCTGGCTAGCGGTCCTGGGAGGGAACCCTGTACTCAATTCCCTCTGCATGTCTCTCAGCCTCCACCAGGCCATTCTCTCTCAGGATGGGGGCTTAGGTTTAAATCTTATGACGATAAATAAGAATATAAAAGAAAAATGGCCTACACAATATATTGTTTATTGTGAAATATTGCTCATCCTTAAGGAGAGTTCTAAGGGTTTTCAGATGCTGCTTTTACATTTAACCTGTGGGCAATTTACCCAAGGAATATGTTTCAAAATAAACTTCCACTGAATAATTATAGGCAATAAAATGTACCAGCTTCTCCTTTTCCTTCATTAATGAATTGGGGAACATAAAAGCTCAATTAAAATTAAAGGCACAGGGACTTACCTGGTGGCTCAGTGGTTAAGAATCCACCTGCCAATGCAGGGGACACAGGTTCGAGCCCCGGTCCGGGAAGATCCCACGTGCCGCGGAGCAACTAAGCCCATGCACCACAACTACTGAGCCTGCACTCTAGAGCCTGCGAGCCACAACTACTGAGCCCGCATGCCGCAACTACTGAAGCCTGCGTGCCTAGAGCCCGTGCTCTGCAACCAAGAGTAGTCCCTGCTTGCCGCAACTACAGAAAGTCCACGCGCAGCAATGAAGACCCAGCACAGCCAAAAATAAATAAAATAAAATTATAAAAAAATATTTAAAATAATAAATAAAGGCACATGCACCACTTAGCTCTTCCTTCAGTCCCTTTAATTTAATAAAGCACTGGTGTTGAAAGGCCACTGTAAGACAATGAATATTAGTGCTCGGGGCTGACACCCAGCTCACACCGTCAAAGCAGGGCACATCCGCTCACCTCGCTCCATCGGAGCCCAGAGCTCCCACAGCCCGCAAGGTGCTGGCCCTGTACAGGCCAGGCTGGGAGAGTGGGGATGAGGTGCGGAGGGCGAGCTCCAGAGGGGGTGGAGGCTCTGAGGCTCCCCCAGAGTCTGCTGAGAAAAATACAGTGACACAAAGGAGACAGGGGTTGTTTCATACCTAGAACAAGATGATTCAGCAGACACTCTGAAATGAAATTGGAAACCAAAAATAAGTCTCCACCCCCCACCCAGTAAAACCACTGCCTTGTCTGTCTGTCCTCAGAATGTGCTTTGACCTCCCACTTGAAGGAAAAACACAGCCGTGCTTCCATGGCGTCCTAAGACTTGCCTTCCCTTCTGTAACTGGTGTTCCTTGTAAGACCTTTAGTCATCCGAGTCCTAACTTTTATCATCATGTTCTTTACAGCCACATCACTCTATTTAAAAAGTGAAAAAATAAATGAGAAAATTAAAGGAGGGATGATGGGAAGGAAGGTCAGGCAGCAGGTGGACATGTGGTCCAGTCGCTGGTCTGGTGAAGCCAGCCCTGAGATCACTGAGCTGCATTCCTGTCAGAAGGGACTCCCGCCTCACCCCAAGGCCAGTGTCACCCACAGGGCAGGAGCTCCCAGGAGGGCCTCTGTCAGCACCCTGGCCACAGAGGCAAAGCTGAACACAGAAGCCAATGCATCCTCAATCACAGTTAACACAGGGCCTCTGTATCGGCAACCACTGCAGATCGCAGACGTCTAGAGCCTCTGTATCGGCAACTACTGCAGATCGCAGACGTCTAGGGCCTCTGCATAGGCAACCGCTGCAGATCGCAGACGTCTAGAGCCTCAGAAGGTTTTAATTTAGAAATGATACGCACTTATGTTCTCTTAATTAGGAGAAAACATTGAAAAGGCAAGAAAGGACACAATATTCTCCAAATCCAGCAACAAGTAAATAGCAACAAAACGTCTGCCTCTCGGAGTCCATTACAATCTACAGGCCACATTCCCTCCGTCCCAGAGATCAGAAATATTTCAACTGGTCCCAGTGTGGACGATTAGTTTTGAATTTACCTAATTACTTATGTGGTCACGTAATGTCGAGTTTCATTTGCAATAAATCAGTGATTCGTCGAAGGATGATCCAGAACTAAAACAGTTCCCTCCATTAATCAATAAAGGTCCCTTTGCCCGGCAGTGCGTCCCTGTCAGGAAAATCACTATATACACAAAAATGCCCCCAGAGCATCTCGGATTAAGAAGCACAGAGGGAGAATGTATCCAGAGCCTTGAACCCTGAGGGGTGGAAACCCACGGCTTAGATGGCGGAGCCGGTCCCCACACCAGCCACAGACTGTGAGCCAGAGAGGGGTCTGGGGAGCGTCGGCCGCCACCTGGCCTCTCGGGATCAGACCCAGACCGGCCGCAGGCATCCAGCGACACAATGTCCCCTCTGCTTCCCGCGAGCTTCTCCTGCATCAAGACCCAGAGCCCACTGGGGTTCACAGCAAAGGGTTCCACAGCCCGAATTCCACCTTGCACCATCAGTCCCACACGTCCGGCAACAAACTAGGGGAGCGCGTGAGTCTATTAGGAGGTCTTGTCACCCAGCTGTGTAGACACCGAGGGCCAGGTAACCCTCCCAGGCAGAGCTGGGGCCTCGCGGCTGCCTGCCCCAGAGGGCCCAGGGACCCCACAAGCTCTCATCAGCTTCACCTCTCAGCATGAACGTTTATCAAACACTTTCCCCCAAACAGCTCGATTTGTTTCCCAGAAAGGATGCTGGGGGCGGGGAGATCTTGGCGCTGGGCAGCAGCCTCCAGCCCGCCAGGGCCTCCTGCTTAGCCCCTTGCAGCAGGCAGCAGTGTGTAGATGCTCACAGAGGCTTTAAGCACTGGCACAGATGCACGGGTGCGAGGACGGAGGGGCTCTGAGGGCTGCGGGGACCATGATGCCCTGGCCACTTCCGTCACTGTGCTCCCGCCCCTCCTGCCTCGGCTACTGGATCCAGAGTGGAAAGACCCTCAGCCTCTGCCCTCCTCTCTACCTTCGGGTCATTCAGGATAAACCCTGCCCAGCACACACCACGCCCTGCAGCCTGTCCTCTGCCTGCAGACTCAGGCGCACCCACAGCCCTTTGTGCCCCAGCCTGTGTGCCCTCCTTTCTGCCTCCCCTGGCCCAGCCTGTTTCTCCTGTGGAACTTGCCACTTCTTCCAGGAAGCCTGCCTTGACTGCCCTAGGTTACACGTCTTTCATCTGTCTTTCCGCAACATCTGTGGCAATGCTTTCAGTCCAGCTGAGGGCCCCGTGTTCATCTTTGTGTCTCTGCGGTGGGTGCTCATTCGTCTTTGTGGGGCTCCTTCATCAGTGGTGGCAGAGTCAGGCCCCAGGACAAGCCGGGAAGGACCGAGTCCAGTGTGAGATGCAGCTGCAGGTCACGGTTACAGCAGCCCTTCCCCGCGCTGTTGGAACAACCCACGTGGAAGAGAGGAAATGGGCCAAGTCTCTGGTCACCTGCACTTCTGCCCACAACTGCTCGAGGCCAGAGAAACGGAAGCGCAGCTACGTGGCCCTCCCCTCCCCCCTCCTGCTTCCACCATCTCTGACAACGTGATAGCCCCTAATCACGACAGCTTCGCGTGCTTAGCGCCTACTGTATGCAGAGCAGAGGTGACCGCTAGCCCTGCCTGACCTCACCTGATCTTGACCTCAGGCCGAGAGGCAGGCACCCACTTCAGGCCCAGCTTTCAGACGAGGAACGTGAAGCTGTGAACTGCGCTGGACAGTTACATGCTCAAGCGCTTGACGGTGTAAACCACTATTATGGAGGGTAAATTGGTGCTGCTGAAATACGCATTCCTGAAAGAGTGGCAGCAGCCCCTTCCTGTCCTGGGGCATCCCTCCAGGGGCTTGGGAGTCAGGGCCAGCCCCGCAGCGGCAGTGGAACTTCCTGCCACTAAAACTGAAGAACAGGTGGTTTTGAGGAAGAAGAGTTCGCTAAGAGATTTTATAAAACTGCTGGTGTCCATCTGATGTCGTCATATGTGTTTCTCCCTGAAGACAGCTTACCGCATTATTTGGATTGCACGTATCCAGTCATTTATATTTGCCCAGATGGAGCTTGTTAGACTTTGATTTTCTGTGCTGAAGAGCAAACAGAATGTTCAAACAAATTAAATTTGGGGATGTTTAAAGAAGGCCCAGCACCGTCTCTGAGCAAGCAACAGTGGCTCGCAGACACCGTCCCGCGTGAGGCGCTGTCGGGGTTTGTCAGACAGTGAGCACAGCCACGGGTGACCGTGCTCCCCAGAACTGCTCTCGCACTGCGTGTGTGCTCACGACCAAGGCTCCGGCCTGCACTGGGAGGGTTCCGTTGGCCGG
This sequence comes from Phocoena phocoena, assembly GCF_963924675.1. NCBI lineage: Eukaryota > Metazoa > Chordata > Mammalia > Artiodactyla > Phocoenidae > Phocoena > Phocoena phocoena. Next base: position 2,572,725 of record NC_089230.1, on the reverse strand, counting down.
AGGGGTGCATCACCAGTCCGGACCTCCCAGCTTGGGAAGAGCTGGGCAAGCAGAGCAGCTCTGCTTCCCGGTCGGGTGGGACTGGAATTTGACGGCAGGGAGATAGGGGAGAGGAGGGAGGGGGGAGGGGGGGAGGTGTGGGGGGATTCGAGCAGGGGCCGCTGGGCCTGGGCTTGGGTGGGAAGGCTGTGCGTTGGGGGTGGGAAGGCCAGGGCAGGGGTACAGCGGGCGGGGGTGTCTGGAGGTAGAAGACGCAGCAGGATTTCTGGGTTTCCTGTGAGATGGTGGGTGTAGTCGTTCTCCTTCTCTGCCTGCCCCTCAGAACCTTGGGCCTGTCTTCCCTGCTCCCCAAAAAACCTGCACATGGGGACATCCGGGGCGATCTGAAAAGGAGCCGAGTCTGCGTCTGCGCCTGGTGGACCCACTGCACCACAGGGGCCCGGGGCCAGGGGGTGGAGGCTCTGCTCTCTCACCCCCAAGGTCCCCGCTAGGGGGTCACGTTCCCACACGCGAGCCACACCCCTGCAGAGGGCAGGACTCCCGGAGAGGCCGGCGATGAGGACCCCGCGTCCCAGGTCAGCACTCGGTTAGCCTCACCACGTCCACTCGTGGAAACTCAGCAAACGGCAGAAGCAATTTATCCTCACTGATAAATTTCTAGGGAAGAACAGCTAATCGAGGGCACACAGTGACGTGACACCTGGGCAGGGGAAGGTGTGGGTGAGGCCGGCCGAGTGGAGCCGGGGTGACAGAGGAGAACCACAGGTGTGTGCGGGGCTGAGGAAACGCCCAGGTCAGCTGCCCGACGCGATCCTGTATGCGAGGAGAGCTTGGGAACAGCTTTATACCCACCGACATACTCACATATAAGCACCTCGGTTTCCTCACCTGTAAAATGGGATAGTAATTGTGCAGGGGGCGGGGGCAAGAATTACGAAGAGTAAATGAATTATTATGTGGGATGCACTTGGCAAACTTTTAACCTGGGAGTGAGAATTTTAGATCTCTAAGCAATGAGGACCTATTGCATAGCACAGGGAATTATACCTGATATCTTGTAATAACCTATACTGGAATATAATCTGCAAAAAACCCAAATCACTGTGCCGTACCCCCAGAACTAACACAATACTCTAAATCAACTATCCATCAATAGAAAAAAGCACCTTGGATTCTACCCCAACTTCACTTTCCAGATTTAAAACCTAAGGTCCAAAGAGTTTGACTGGCTTTGTTAACATCACGGAGTCGGTGAATTAGGGAAAGACCCGGGGTGAGGACATATCTGTCATGGCAGCTATGGGAGCGAGGTCGGAGCTGAAAGGTGGAGAGGAAATGGACCAGCGCAGGGATCAGGGATCCCAGGATTGTGAGCCACAGGTCAGCCCCCATGCATACGTGCACACACCTGCACACCCACGCACACCTGAGCCCCAGGAAGTCATGACCATCAAGAAAACCTCGGCGTAACCCCCAGTAAGCAGATATGGGCTCATGGTGCAAAGGGAACCCCTTCAAGGTGGAGGCCAAAGACAAAGGAAGACCCCCAAATCCACGGGGTGTACAGACAGAGCGCGACTCCAGGGACACGGGAAGGAATGAACCCCAGGCCGTCCACCTGCCCCAGCACACGCTGTGCCCTGACGGCAGCCTGTCCCTCCAGCAGATCCCAACCGCTGCCCCCAAGACCCCGACTCATGGCGCGCCCACCTCTCCTGGCCCGGAACCTTCCCTTCCCCTCATCTGCACCGTCCCCCCTGCTCAGAAAAGCTCACTCATCAGGGAGCAGAGCCCGGGCTTGGGAAACAAGGAGCGCGTTTGCCAGCACGTGGAGGGCAGACGCAGCCCAGAGGTGCGTGTACCTCCGTCCGTGACGCCACGGGGTGCTGTCCCTTCCCATCACCATCTCAGGCCGCCTTTGCCCAGTAGTCGCCGGGCTCAGCTCCTTCTGGGGAAGAAAGGGTCCCTTTGCCCAGGGGGCTCGGGCAGCATCTGTTTCTCCAAGACGCAGCTGCCTAACGGGCCTGCTTTTCACCTTGGCCGTTTCTGTCAAATGACCACATTTCCTGAGAAAGGGCCTCTGCCTGGCCGTCCTCTGAATGGAAGTGAAGCACTTCAGCTGAGTAGAGATACCTTTCCCTTTCTTCAGTCCAAACAACTGAAACCACTTAAACGTAACCAAGCTCCACCCAAAGGCGGCCTCTAAAGCCACCTTCCTCTCGGCTCCGCGTAAGACCAGCCGGGATCAGTGCCGGCCCCCAGACCTCACTCTGGGTACTCAAGGCTGCTGCCCTAAGAACTTCATGCCATAAAACCACTGGTTTCCCAACCCCAGGTCCCTCACGCTTCTGTATGAATTTACACTATTTCTTCTACTGTAGAAGGACTGGTTCCCCTTCTGCAAGCAGAATTCATGTCTGAATTCACAGGAAGAGACACTCAAACCTGGGCACCTGGGATTGAGAGCAGAGATTGTGACAATTTCAAGGAAACCTCCGACGCAGACCTCTGAGCGCCCCGCCACGGGTATGTGTGCGTGTGTCCCCTCAGTCTGACGAAAAGAGCAAAAATACAGGCACCATCTCCTTGGATGAGCGAGTAAAGGATGCCGAGGGGAGGAGGTGGGATTTGAGCCGCGCCAGTCCCACCGCTTAGGTCCCAGAGTGCTCCTCCCGGGTCAGACCCTTCCTGCTGCCGCCGCAGCCCTGGACCAGCTGGACGGACCCCACAGGACAGGCGTGGGCAGTAGATGCAACCATTTCAGCTGCTATAGCCGCCTCGTGCATTTATTGTTTTCAGATCCTTGGATGCTAACAGGCATTAGACAATATCCAACATCCATTTTTTTAAAACTGACGTATAGTTGATTTACAGTATCACATTAGTTTCAGATATATGGCAAAGTGATTCATTTATACGTACATATATCCATTCCTTTTCAGATTCTTTTCCTTTATAGGTATTACAAAATACTGAATAGAGTTCCCTGTGCTGTACAGTAGGTCCGTGTTCTTTATCTATTTTATATATAGTCATGTGTATATGTTAATCCCAGACTCCTAATTTATCCCTCCCCCTTTTCCCCTCTGGTAATCATAAATTTGTTTTCTACGTCTGTCTCTTTCTGTTTTGTAAATAAGTTCATTTAAATAAGTGCCCCCCACATAGTCCCTACGCAAATATTTGGCACCTCTCTGAAAAAAACTGTCCACCTGTAACTCAGGAAGCCGGCACCTGCCGGGCCTTCACTGCCCGGGGCTGAGCCCAGATCCTGGGGCAGTTTGCTGGGAGGGCGCCCCACACTGCAGAAGGAGGCCGTGACTGGTGAAGCCACCCGCCAGGTTGGTATTCTGCCTCCAAGTTGACTGGCAGGAAGTTGGAGTGGGACCACCAGCATCTCCGAGGTCCCCGATCTTGCTGGTGGAGCCAGGGGTCCTGACCACATCCCTTCCCACGAGGGCCCCGGGAGGTGGCCTGTCCAGGGAAAGTCCATGGTGGGAGTGGAGGGGGGAAGATAAAGGCGAGAAGCTGTACATCCCTGACCCCCAGATGCAACAGTCCCAGTCAGGAACCCCTGCCCTTGGTCACCTCCCAGCTCCACACCCGTCGTTAGCTCCACTGTTGGAGCTGCAGAGGCCTTTGTCCGAGGCTCTCACACAAATGTGTACGATGTATCCAGAACGACTAGTCAAACCTGCTCTGGGACACAGAGCGGTCCAGCGTGCCACCTGCCCGGCCAATGTCCCCAGACACTTCTGCTCTGGGCCAGCCGCTCAGACGCCTCCCTCTCCCCGTGGCCCGCTGCACTCATCGCTCCCACGTTGCACCCCCCATCCCCAGTCCTCCAGGGCACAGGGCTCTCAGCCAGTGTCCCCTCTGGACGCCTTCAACCCTGCAGGGCCCAGCGAGGCCTGACCCTCTCCGTGATGCTTTCCTAACCACGGCACGCACCGGACTCCGGATTCTGTCTGCACCCTCCATTCACACCACCATGTGCGTGACACACAAGGGATGGAACGGTTTCTAAGGACCCCTATCTAAACAGCTTATCCTCAAAAGGACCGAAGGCACATCCCAAAGAACAGTGCTCAGTACATTTCAGGCATTTACTCAGGTAATTACTTACTTATCCACAGACTAGAAAAGAAGAGCGAGAAGCACAGTAGGCTGGAAGGAAGCTACCCAGGCCACAGGCCGCTGCAGCACTCAAGATGCTCAGTGGAGCACCGTCCGTGAATTAAAATCACCCCCTTTACCTGGGATCAGTAACGGGACAGGGTATCCCGTGTTGGGGGAAAAGAACTACGAAGTAGCAAAGATGCAGTTAAATCGGACAACATTCTAGAGGGGTAACAGAGAGATGGGAGTGAGGGTCCTTGAGACAAAGTCCCACAGACCAGGCCCAGGACAAGGATCCCACCTCCCGGCTGACCGTCACCCTCCCAGCAGCACCTGCTGCCTTAGGGAAGGAAGTATAGGGAGGAAAAGGAGGAAAGGAGAATAAAATCGGGAGAAAAAGACAAAGGAAAGATGGAGAGAAGGAGTACGAGAGAAACAGAAAAGAAAACACTGCTCTCCCACTGGCTCGTACTGAGGCTTCAGATAAACTGAAATCATCCCTCACTGTAAAGAAACCACAGGGACGTCCCCCGTAAGCACGCAGCCCTGCGAGCAGAACCTGTGCAGAGACACACGGGACAAAATGAACTTCAGCAAACTCAAGAACAAGATTAAGTAACAGGAGAAAGAGCGCCTGCTCTGCAGAATGGGGCGCTTCTGCGAGCCCAAACTGAAAGGAAAACAGAAATAGAAGAGAACGAGATTGGACCCAAATGAAGACAAAAATGAGAAAAGTGAATGTTTAAAAAATCATACTCGAAGTCTGGCATTAACGAAAATAAGGAGAGAGGGGGGAAAAGGGTTACAAATGTCATACATGACTTTGAAAAAATCACTACCTAAGTGACCGGGCAGTTGACTTCCAAATAGGATTGGGGACCGTGTTGAAAAGAAAGCCCTGCACACTCCAAAGGGCTCTGTAGAAACGTAAGCCAAGGTACTTACTAACAGTGCCCCACAGAATCTGGAGAAGGCTTGGTGGAGGCAGGAGAGCATGACCCCTAATGAGAAATGATGTCAGTTATGGCCGGGGAACCAAGCAGCCTTCCTCTTCAGGCATCGAGGCTCTTACTCATCCATGTGTCAGAGAGCAAACCTCCAAGAGAAGTTTGTAAACATTCAGGCAGGTTCGTCACCCGAAAAGGGGGCGAGGACACAGCTCCGCTTCCTTGGGGCGAGGGTAAGTCAGAACCACTTTTAGTAACTGACTTAATCGAGCGCCTTGGGGTCATTTACTTAATATAGGGTCTGCTATTTCCGTGGGTGGCAAGCTTTCCAAGCGTGGCCACCTGTTCTGCTGCAAGCCTGCCCGTCTTGAGCCAGCCACTGTCACGCAGCCAAGAGGTGACAGGGCGGCACAGAGCCGCGGGCATTGGCCTCACGGCCACGTGCAGTGCTGTGGTCCCTCCGCTCACCTGGAAGGCTGCAAAGTGGTCTCCAAGAAAGGGATTCTTAACGGCATTGTTGATATTGTTTTTATGCATTTTTTTTTTCTTGGAGACTCTGTTGGTGTCATTTTGAAACTCTGACCTCCTTGCACCCTGGGTAGGTCCTCTCCGGAAGAAACTTAACACTGGGAGAACTATGTCCGAGGCCACACAGCTTGACCACAAAGCCACAAAGAGGATTCTCTGTTCCTCGTGTCCAGGCTGTTCTCCTTACGGTCCTAAATCAGAACCTCTCTCCCAATCTGTAGCCACGAGTAGCTAAAGTAGACTCAGATTATTCAGACAATGTTCCCAGCAGTTTTGTAATGATGTCGTTAAAAAAGTCTACAGCGGCGAGGCAGCATTGTTCTGTTTCCCCGTTAGTACAGCACGTCCACCAACTGCAAATTCCTGCCACAGACGCTAGATTTTGGTTCTGTGCTTTCCCAAGAGCAGCTGAATTGGGATTAGCAATTTTGGGGGAAAGTAGCAAAATAAAGGCAATTCGCACAAAATAAACTTCACCCATCATGCTCTGGCTGACACACCTCTTAGTCAGAGGTTACTGGCCTGCTTTGCTGAGCGATGGGGCCGGAACCTCAGTTCACATGACCTTAGTTATAAGTGTCTCTCCGTCCTCCCTGCAAGGACATTCTTCCCTCACTTAATTATGAGTCTCACCCTTCTGCTGAATGACAAAATCAAGAAATGTCTCTATCGTGCATCACCTGGATTTGCTGTTCCTCGGAAACTTCTTTAACAAGGATCATCTTTGACAAGAAGGTAGAGAGTACCTTTGTGCCCATAAATCTCCCAGGGAGGCCCGTCCAAACGCTCTCCACTGCCCACACGTGGTTTATCTACCACGTGGAGACTAAAGGCTTGGAAAAGAATTCCACCGGGCAGATCATAGCTACACAGAAACCACGTGTTTGTTTCCTGGTGAAGCGATCACCTGGGTCTCAGAAGAGCAGAACTTCGTCTGCTTTTTTTCCCGTGTCGCTGGGAATCACCCCTCTGTCCACCCATCGTCTTCCAGTACAGTGAAGTCAGCATCGTGGTGACTGGTCTCGGTAACTGTTGCAGTGCAGAGATTTCCAGTAACGTGGAAGAGATGAGGATGGAGTTCCTGATCAAATGAAAAGATCTTTGAAACTGCCAGTGCCAAGGCTGGCCGTGTGGGCCTCCACCTCCCATTATGTGCGATGTGTGTGGCCAGAGTAAATGGCAGGGGACACTGTTGGCTGTTGTCGCTGAGGCTGTAATTCCAGGCCCCAGGAAGGCGGGGCTGGCTTCTACCCACGGCTCTAAACATCACGCACAGACTGCCAAATCCAAGCGAAGTCTCGAGCCGACACCTACTCCTGAGCTGCAGAACCCGGCACCTACCACCTGCTGAACAGGTCCTCTGGGCGTCCAGCAGGCAACGCGGTTCCAGACATCCACACGGAACTCCTTCCCCACCCCCTCCCTGCTTGCGCAGGACATGGTCCCAGCAACGGCACGTCCGCCACCCAGTGACTCAGGACAGAAAAGGGGACGTGGTTTCTGTCCCCCACACTGACCCGTCTCTCCGCCCTATCTTTGTATTGCCAGCCTCGGCCCCCCGGCGGGGGCTGCACATCCCCTGGGTTCCGGCAGCATCACCACCCCCGGCCCCGCCCGGGCCCTCCAGGTCCAGTTCCGTCTCAACCCATTCTGCACGGAGCATCCAGACCGACTCTAAAATGAGAACCTCAAATCCTCCAGGACCCTCGTCATCCTCAGGGAGGAGCCCAAAAAACCCCTGAGATCGGCGCCCGAGGCCCGACCTGCTCTCCCGCTCTGCCAGCCCGGCCTCACGCACCCTCTCCTCGGCTCGGCACCTTCAGCCCGGACGCTGGCTCCGCCGTTCCGCTCGCAGGGGGCACCTCCGACCCACCCTCTGCGCTTCCAGAGCACTCTGGGCCACCCTGCCCGCACACAGCCGCGTCCTGCTCTGTCGCCCCCTGTCCGCAGGGCCCTGCGGGCCGGGGGGTACCTTACTTGCCCTCATAAGGACAGTCGCACCCCCAGACCCAGAGCCTGGGCCCGCGCTTCAGGGGTCCTCGCCTTCACAATCCCAGCACAACCCACGCCCCGAGGGGTCGGTGTCGCGACCAGCTCTGTTCAGGATCCAGGAACTGCTATTCCAAACTCCCAGCCGCAGAGTCAAACCCCACGAAGGTGGGTGCCGTGAGGGTGAGTGTGATGACCTGGGAGACAGACGGACGGACACGGTCCACGGCGCGGGTGTGGACGGGCCGCACCGAGCTAGAGAAGGCGAGTCAAGCCCGCTCTCAGTGTGGATGCCCTTCCCACTGGTGCCACCTGCACGTTTTCTCGCTTCTCCTCACGTGCCGACGCACGATTTACGCAGCACCGTGGGATCCGCAAACTTGCGGGGGCAGCTGAGGAAGACTTTACGATATTCAACAATTCGCATCCTTCCTGAACGTGTACCTGCTCCCCTAAGCATCCGTACACACGCATGAACGTGCTGCTGGCTCTTTCACCTCCACTGTGTGGAACCAGAGGCTCCTCTAAGAGATGGTAAAAACAGCAATGTGAGTGACACCAATTTATATGACGAAATACAACGTTTGGTAAAATTTTTTCTGATAACAAAGTTATGAGACCTCATTACAAAGGTGGAGCAGGAGATACAAAATTCTCAGTTTATATCTAAATCTAAGCACGCCTTAAAGAATTTTATGGATGATTTCAGTTGCTTTTGGCAGAATTAAAGTTTTCTAAAATTAAATGAATAAAAAGTTAAGTACGCTGACTCAAAAAAGGTTATGTAATTTGGCATTACTGCTCATAAAGCAGTGTATGTGAAAAACCTGACTGTAACAGCGTAATTAGTTAATTCTGCTGAATTTAAGGGAAGGAAAATAAAATGTATGGAATAACGTATTTTGTACATTATGTATGCTTTAATTTTATTACTCATCCAACTGTCATTAGCCTGTCACCAACCAGACATGAATATTTAAATTCAGTCATTATGGGTATTTTATTGATTTTCAATCATAGATAACGCATAGTTTTAAACTTATTTTTTGAAATTTTGGTGTTTGGCAACTCTATTTGTTGGGGTGGGAATAGAAAACATGTTTTACTTACAACTTTTAAATGTTTTAAAACATGGGATAGGAGGGCCTCCACTTATACACTTCTGGGTCTGTTGTGAGAGTGGTCACTGATTGCACACCCACTGGTAGCCTGCCTGCTCACTATGTATTTCTGAAATGAAATGCATGTGTATATATGTCTACGGTTACACAGGCAAATTTAAGAGTTATGTGAATTGTTTAATACTGCAATAACATTTCTGAAAGGAATTAATGACTCTCTTTCTCTATCAAGATAGAAGATACCATGAATCAACTCACATTAACACATCAAGCCGCTCAGAAAATCCCAGCTTTGAGGTGTGTTTCCCCTCAACAGCTGAAACACACGGTCGTCAGGAGAGAACGTCTGGACTCTGGTTCCATCACCTCATGAATGCACCTTTCCTCCAGCTTGGTCTTAGCTACCAATGGGATCAGTGTGTTATGTGTTTACGCAATTCTGCTCGCAATATCCATTTATTCAGGAAATCAGTACTAATCCCTGAGGCTGTGAAATAACCTCTGGAGAAGCAGTGGTGAACAGGGAGATGCTGGCTTCACGGAGCTGGCCTTCTGGTGGGGGAGCAGTCACGGAACAGATGACAACGTAGTTAACTGTGCATGTACGGCTGTCATGGGAACAGGTAACAGGAGGGCCTCATCCCAGGCCAGAGAGACAGGGAAGCCCCAGGGAAAATGAAAAGCAAAGGGTGAGTTAGGTATTATCCTGGCAAAGAAAAAAGGGAAGAGAACCACCCACACAAAGAATACGGAGTCCTGATCAAAACACAGCCAACCCCACGTGAACAGCCCCCGAGCTTGAGACAGCTTGGTGTACTCAACGCCCGTGAGAAGGGGCCTCCAGGGAGGACAGGGGCCCACCTTCCTCTCCAGAACTTTAGGTTCTGTCCTGAGTGCAAGGGGCCACTAAGGGGCTTTAATCAGAATGTTTTTCTCCGATTTTACACTCTGTGTGGTAACTGACTCTGATCCAGGAAGAGCAGGAAAAGAAGGGTAAGAGGTGCTGGCACATCTGCAGGAAGCAGACGGTTGGGCTGGGCCAGGGCGTGGTGAACAGCAGGCCCGTGGAGACCTCGTCGGCGGGAGCATCAGCTGGACTGGGGATGGACCAGATGACGGGCGGACAAAACCGAGAGGGCAAAGGTGATGGTCAGAAACCTGACAGGGTAGCTAGCTAGAGACACACCATTTATACTCACATGGTATCCCAGACTTATCTACCAAGCTTCAGACAAACGTATCCACTCGCTGCTAGAAACTGTAACTCCACGATCTCCCTGGAGACTCAAGTAACACATCCAGACTGAACTCATCATCTTCCCCTGACTCAGCCAGGAACACAAACAGCTCCTCCATTTTTCCTTATCATAGCAAATGCCCTACCATTTGCTAATCACCTGTGATGGTTAATTTTATGTGTCAACTTGACCGGGTCAGAGGAAGCCCAGAATTTGGTCACACGTTATTCTGGGCACGTTTGTGGGGAAGTTTTTGCACGAGGTTAACATCTGAACCGGCAGACGGGGTGAAGCAGATGGCCCTCCCTAGTGTGGGGAGGCCTCATCCCATCAGCTGAAGGCCTGAGTACAACAAACATGAGAGAGACTTCCACCTGCCCGGCTGCCTTGGAGCCGGGATATCAGCCTTTTCCTGCCTTTGAGCTCAAACTGGAACACTGGCTCTTCCTGGGTGTCAAGGCTGCCAGCTTTCAGACTGGAACATATACCACTGGTTCTCCTGGGTCTCCAGCTCTGACTGCAGATATGGGACTTGTCAGCCTTTGTAATCACATGAGCCAATTTCTTGTAGTAAATCCCCTTCTGTCTCTCTCTCTCTCTCTCTCTCTCTCTCTCTCTCGCTGTGTGTGTGTGTGTGGGTATATATATATATATATATATGTATCTCCTATTAGTTCTGTTTCTGGGGAGAAGCCTGACTAATACATCAGCCAAAGAGGGGATGGTGTTGCCTGGGAGGAAGGTAAACTAAAAAATGAAACACACAAAAGCCCCCAGAAAACTCATATAAGTTACAGGGTACCCTGATGTCATGAATAAACTCTAGAGCAAAGAAAGAGAATGAGGCCAGAGTTTACTTCAAAGTCATGCAGGTTGGACTGTGGCAGAGTTTCACTGGGTGCATGGCCACCCCGCTGGGGGCTCTACCTCGCAGACCTGTATACTGCTAAGTGCGGCTGTGTGGCTAGGGTCAGACCAACGGAACATGAGGGGAAACTGATGTAACTCCAGAACATCTCAGTAAAGGTGAAGTCATCTTCCTAGACCTTTACCTCTTCTGGTTTTTGAAGGTCGGAAACCTAATTTGAAAATGGTCTGCTTTTAACCCCAGGGACCAGCACCACACTCTGAAAGATGCTGGAGGAAGGAGATGGAAGGAATCAAGGCCCCTGAATGACCTCATGTAGCGGAGCCTCCACACCAGTGTGGGCTGTCGGTCCGTCTCTGGACTACGTTCCATTAGAGAGATGAAGCTCTCCCCTATTCGTCACGATATTCTGGAGTCTCTTTGTTACAGCAGTTCAGCTTTATCATAACTGAAACAGACACATGGGATTAAGCACATGGGGAATCACTGCGGTTCCACACAGTGGGAACAGAAGTGACATTTGTCTTCTGTGTTCACTGCTGCAGCCCAGAGGACGGAACTACTGGTATCTGCACGTAGTAGGCACTCTGCAAGCATGTGTTGAGTGAATAGATAGGGGGAGTCAATGCCAGATTGGAATTGAAAGGAAAGTGAAGAAGTGGGGGCGAGGGTATCGAGTGACATGTCTGTTACAAAGATCTGCTGAAGAGAAGGGAGCGGCTCTGAGGAACCCTCTGAGTGTCTCTGCGTGAGGATGAAGGCACGTGTGCGTGAACGTGACACTGCAAAGACAAGGGCAGAGCTAAACAAAAATGGAACACGTACAGGATGAGAAAGGAGTGAGACGAAAGAAATGAGTATTGAACAGTCTTGTGCATTTCCTGATTACCCTTAGCGGGGGTAAGATACTTTCTTAACGTTGCTGGAAGGGAAGAAGGAGGGGCTGGGTATAGACAAGTATCAGCTGTAGGGTCAGAAGCAGGTATCTGAGGATGTTTCTGAGTGTTGGCTTCTATTTTTTTCCTCTTTCTATAGAGTAGGAAGCAGGGTGAACCACTGGAGAGAATGGTGCCCAGAATAGGGGCCCAGCTGATGTGAGCAGAGGAAGTTGAAAACAGTCATCGTGGAGAAATAGCAGAGGGGGCGCAGGACCACGCTGGGAAGAAAGGGGCATCCTGAAAGGCTCGCTAATGAGGCTGTTACAGTCACGATCCACCCGGTATGTGTTTCCCTGGTAATCTACTGTCAGAGTTCAGACACAGACACGGAGGACGGAAAAGGACTGGCTTCTTCCAGGGTTGTGCTTTTCCCAGATGAACAGAATTAAACGGCTATAGGACGAGACGTTTCAGAGAATCACACTAGACTAACTGCTGGACCCTTGTTGGATGAAAGGGAAGTGGTGGCAGGAAGGGCTGGTGGGGCAGGTGGGTGGACTCATCGATGGCCTGGAGGGTCTTAACAGGAGGATGAGAACCTACAGTGTGGCCCCATACCTGGCCAGTTAGGACAGGAAACAGAGGCAAGCAGAATGGTTTTGTAAATTAAGACTGATTAATTTCCAGCATGACAAAGTTGAGAGGAGGGGGCCGGTCTGGAGTAGAAGAAAACGTCACTGCGGGTGAGGGGGCAAAGGAAGTAAGAGACCGTGTGTACGACATGAGTTCCTGGTGTGGATGTCGAGGGCCCTACGGGAGGGTGCTCTCAAAGTGGCCAGAGAAGGCGCCACGGCCACACCAAGTGGGGCAGACAACAGCCAGGAGTGGAGGGGAAGGCGGTGAGGCCAGATCGTGCGAGATTTAAAGGAGCAAAAGCTTTCCAGCTAAGAGAAGAGCTGTGGTCGGAAGGCTACCCGAAGGGCAGGGAGACAGTGACCCAAGCTCCGGCGCTCGGGCGTGAGGGGCAGTGGGCGGGCAAACGGCCTCCACCGGACAGGATCCCAAAGGATCAGGAACCAGCCAGGTCGCGGTTACAGAGCAGAGGGATACACGAGGAGCGTCTAGGAGTCGGGAAGGGTGGGTGGGGAGAGGCACGTCCCGAAGGCTGGGTTTGGGAGGCTGTGTGGAGAGACAGAGCGTGAGTGTGGGAACGGTAACAACTGGCTGACGAGGCTGCACCTTGAGTGGTGACGGGACAAAGGGACACAGGCTCTGGTCAGCTTGCAGGGACCGCTGCACACTCTCCTGGGGGTTGACAAACTCATCCGATGGCTGTAGCTCCATCTTTCATCCTTGACAGAGACTCCACCGCACCTTCCCGAACAGTCTGTCTGTCGCTGTAAACGGGGTCGGTCTGAGACGGCCGGTCCTTTATCAATCAGTTGCTGTTCCTTTCGTCGATGCGTGTGGACTGTCCTTTGTAGACACCGTCCGTCCTGGACCTCATCTAGTCATCCACGGGCTTCGGACATCTTCAGTTTCACAAACTCATAGATTGATGTACACATGTAATCCGTGAGGAACCTTGTCCAGACCAGGAGACTGGGACCCACAGTGAGCTTCAAAAGAGAGGTTTTATACTCCTTTCTCTATTACTATTAACCTTGTGTATCCCCAAAACAAGAGAGCTTGGGCCCTGAGAACAGGTCTTCTGAGCCCTGGCTCTGCCGCTTACAAGCCCTGCGACCTTGAGAAGCCTACAGGGAGCGTCCCACAAGCCAAGAACCGTAATCTCATCTTATGAAAGGAGATAAGCGCCCTACGGTGCCTGCCTCGTACGCCACTGTGGCCGCTGAGCGGTAAGAGGTACACGGTGCTCTCACGGTCACAGCAGGAGTGCAACTGACCATTCATAGTTCCGGGCAAACATAAGATGGCGTGTAGGTTCAAAATGCCTGTTTCCTAAGCGGGGCTGATTCCTTCTGATGCTGTGATGAGGGATTTGTCTTAATCCCCCTGGTGTGTCTGCTTCTGGCCTTTCCCACCTGTGCTTTTCCAAGCTGCCCCTGGGAAGCTACTTGTGGGATCAGACTGGATTTTTGAAAATAATTTCTCCCTTTTCCTTTTCATTAGGACCACGTGAAGTTACATCGCCTAAATTGTGCACTGAGAATGTCTCTTGGGAGTTGTTTCCCTCTGGCTTTGTCAAAGCACCTGCTTCATAAGGCCTGCCTCCTTGGAGCCTGGGACACGTCTGACCACCCAGCTCGTCCTCCGTGACACAACTGTCCCCGTACCTCTGCTCGGACCTCCCCCGATAAACCGCTCCCATCTCCTTCCTTACTGGCTTCCCCTGATGACCCACGGATTTCCCTGCAGTCACAGGCCTTTTGCTGGGGGCTCAGCAAGTACAGCATCGTTCGTTCTGACTCCCCCATCCATCCGTCTCTCTGAATCTGCTAAAACTTTCTTAGTCGCTCTCTAACCATGACTCATCTCACCAAGCAAAACGGGTAAAGCCATGTTATTAACTATGTTGTCATTTTAAGTTTACAACCCACGGAATACTTATTCACCGGCGGATGTCGACAGCTAAGCATGTTGACTTAAACACCCTTTTCCAATTATGTCATTATGGGAATAACTGGACACATTTTGAATCTTAATTATCTTTTTATGCTATACCGTAGGCCATAGGAGAGGGATGACAGCTTTCTTTGGACTGACACCCTAGCTTGTACACAGGGGTCAAGTCACATGAGCTGAGATCCGTTTTAAGTTCAAAGAATATACGTTTTAACTTCCTGAGGAAGCAGAGACCATGATTTTACCAAGTTGCCACGTTAATCAAACAGAGACACAGCCTTGAAGGGGAGTGAGTTCACAATCAGAGCTCAGGCAGGTCAACGGTGTGTCCCGTGAGAACGGCGGCCACCAGGGGTGTGCCATTGCTTTCGGAACCCGCGTCATTAAAAATACATCTTCTCTTCTCCAGTGTTCCCCTTGGTTGCTCAAAATTTCTTCACAGAAGAAATACAAAGAAGAAGAAAAAGTAATACATAGCACACGAAATCAAAGAACCAGGGTTTCGTTTAGAAGAATGCAAAACTGTATTTACCGTGATTACGATTCAGAAAAACTGGCAGCCTCCAATTTCTTTTCTGCAATTCAATTAACCTTATGCGTACCTTTCTGCTTTAAGGTGTTAATTTTTTTCCACTCAAGTGAAAACAAAAGGAGAATGAAATAAATTATGAGAATATGAAATGTAACTGATTAAAAAAATGGAAGAGATTGGCATTTCTTCCTCGGGGAACATTTGTTTTAGGGGTCACCTTTCCATTCTTCTAACTGCTGTCTTCAGAAAGACTTATATTATTAATTCTGGATATTATTAATTCTGGATATTAATTATTTTCATTTTTTTGAAGAAACTGGCTCACGTTTCTCACAATCAGGGAGTTGGAACTTGATTTTGCATAAGATATGAGCATTGCATCTGGAAAAGAACTGCCCCATCTCCCAAATAATTAGGATAAGTTCAAGGAGATCATAAGTAACAGACGCTTAAATACCCCTCACACTCGCAAGGAAATCTTCAGATAGAACAGTACTATACAGTCTGCAGCCAAGGTGGTTCAAGGTCAGTTTCTCCTTCCAGATGCATCTGCAGACAGTCAGCATCTCCCCACCACTGGACCCTCTACAAAAAGCACATCTAGAGATACGCAAGCTGTGGATGAAATGCAGCGGGTTTGCTAGGGGCACGTGTTTTATAACATGCATGTGTAACTGATGGACTTGGGACCGATCAGGTGTGAATATAATGTAAAAGCTGCAGCGGGCGTGGACCAATGTCTCTGGCGCACAAGGGTTGTAAGTCACGACACTAAACACAAAAGGCTAACACAAGTGAGCAGGGCAGGACGCAGAGGCGCGCTCTTCCATAAACGATGCCCTCTGACCCCACGCTGTCCCTCTTGGTCCCGTCTGGTCACATGTTCCGCCTTGAAAAGTGTCTGTTGCACGCGTCTCCGGATCTTTGTCAAAAGAAACGAGCGCAGACAGTGGTCCAGAACGGCCGGCGCTGGCATCGCTGCGTTTGCCTGTGGCCATCCACCTCTGTCCTCGTCTCCAGGGCCAGGCACCTCCACCCGTCCTCCCCTGGTCTTTCATCAAGCCGCCTTTGCCTTCCTCTTTATTAAAGTTCTGTGTGTACCGCAGCTTACTTCATCTATCGGGAATTTCATACGCCCTTTCTGTGCAAGGATCTTAATTAGGATTTTTTTTTTTTTTTTGGCTTAGTGTTCCGGTTACAAAATTTCCAAGGTTTTGAGTATTCTATCCCAACCCTACGTCTTCCCAAATCCTTGCTATTTTCAGTGGATGAGTTTGCAGGATGCATACTTCACAGTAACACACCTGCACCGCCAATCCATTCCTGAAAACTTCAAAGGTAAAACAGCTCACTGCATTCAGTGTCTCACTAACTTTTAACCCAGTTATGGTGGTGGATGTACGGAGTTATAATTCATGTAATTAAAATATATTCGTTTCTTCATAGTTCACAGTTGTTACTAAAACTTTGAAGAGTTTATAATTATTCACTTACCTAGACATTTAGGTACAATTGCTATAATTTGTGATGTAATGTTTAGCCCTTAGGAACAAAACTTTCTGCCTGAATGGGAGCCTCTTCAATTTCCCCTGCAACACCTCTTTAAACTGGGTATTCTGATCTTTTCCCAGATAGTTATTTTCAGCCCTGTCTCTGATTACTGCTTCTGTTTCTGCTGTTCCATTCTGCCCCTCTGTAACATCGAAAATACTGAAGTTCACACTGGTTTCCTAGTGGTCCATATCCATTAGCTTTCAATGAGGTTTGAGTCTAGACTGACCCAGATCCCTCTTCTGCGCTCCAGGCCCCTGGGTCCTGTATCTACCCAGCACCCTACTGTGACTACCTCGAAGACACGTCCGTGTCACCTTGTGCAGCCAGTACCTCTTGCCGTGTTCCCTACCCCAGCAATGGCGTCCTCCCAGCTGAGCAAGCCAAGAGCTGGCAGTCAGCTCTGACATTCCCTGTTCCTCCTTCCCCACATCCTGTCTATCACCAAGTCCCATTAATCTCCCTTTAAGCAGTTCTCAGATGACTCACTTCTCTTTGTATCCACCGCCACCCACCCTCCTGACGCAGGCTGCAGTCTCGGACTTGGGCCACCGCAGCAGCCCCTCTCTGGACCCTCCGAATGCAATGGCCAAGGTGACCCTGAAGAGACACCAGACTGAGCACATCACCAACCCCCATCTAAACTCTTCCAGAAAACTGGGAGTGGAAGAAAATGTCTTCAATGTGGTAAAGGCCACATTCCCCAAACATTTAGCAAATATCACACTTAGTGGAGAAAACTTAAAATCAGAAGCAAGGATTCCTCCTTAACATCACAACTGTTAAACAAAGGTCCTTACCAATGCAGTGAGATAAAAGAAGGAGAGGGAGGAGGGGGAGGGGAGGGGAGGGAGGGGAGGGGAGGGGAGGGAGGGGAGGGAGGAGCGGGAGAAGGGGAGAAAAAGGGGGAGAGGAGGTAGGAAAGAAACGAGTGGCACACGGTTTGGAAGGGGGAAGGTGAAAGAATATCCTTATTGGCAGATGACACAGTCCTAACCATAGAAATCCCAACAGAACAGAGGGACTTAAAACTAATGAAAGTTCCAAAAGACTGAGGGATATAAAATCTGCTTAAAAATCAATAGTATTTCTCTATGACTACAATAAACAAAGTTTTTATCAAACTTCTGTGTTGAAATTTCATCAACTGCTTTTTCTGTATCAATAGAGATAATCACATGGTTAATGTACTTATCAATGAGAAAAGACAGGAACCCAATCAAAACATAGGAACATTTTGAAAGCAGTTTGGAGCAAGCGAAATCTACATGACTGGAAAGTACATGAAGACACTCTCAACTCATTAAACATGATGAGAAAAATAAAATAAAATGAGGAGACGTCACTTTACAACCATTATATAAAATTTTAAAAGAACGATAGCACCAAGAGCTGGCGAGCAAGTAACCCGTCATGCACATGCCCCCGCATCACCAGGGCCTGTGAACAGGACTTTATTTGGAAATAGGGTCAAAATAAAACAAGTCCGAGATATCCATAATCAGTGATTGGGAAGAGGAAAATTATCCAGAAAAGTCTAGAATAAAGGATGCTTAGGGAAGAGAATTAGTAGGAAAAGAGAAAGAAACCTAGCATCTACTAGGTATCTACCTTGTGGTTAGGGCTTGACATCTATCATCTTATAAAATGTTCTCAGTAACACTGAAGTAGGCGGTGTCATCTCTTTACATAGATAGAGAGGTGACTTCCTTAAAACCAGACAGCAGGACTAGAACCCAGCTCCATCTCACCTGGATAGCTACAGCTCAGGAATAAGAGAATAATCAGTTTCCAAATGCAGCATTAGTCTTAATGAGGAAATATTGATGAGTTACTAAGAAAAAGGTAAACAGTAGCCTTCTAGAAACAATTTCAGTGGCATGGTAAGGGACAAAGCTGGGTTAGCGGTAACAGAAGAATTCAAATTACCTTGACTTAGGTCTTCTCTGGTGGCGCAGTGGTTAAGAATCCACCTGCCAATGCAGGGGACACGGGTTCGATCCCTGGTCTGGGAAGATCCCACATACCGGGGAGCAACTAAGCCCGTGTGCCACAACTGCTGAGCCTGCGCTCTAGAGCCCGAGAACTACAACTACTGAGACTGCGTACCACAACTACTGAAGCCCGCGCATCTAGAGCCTGTGCTCCACAATAAGAGAAGTCACTGCAACGGGAAGCCCGCGCACCGCAACGAAGAGTAGCCCCCGCTCGCCGCAACTAGGGAAAGCCCGTGCGCAGCAACGAAAACCCAATGCAGCCAAAAATAAATAAATAAAAATAAATAAATTTACAAATTATCTTGACTTATACTAAAGGTTAGTGAATGTCTGGGCACATTTAAAATGATGGAAGAAATATAGAATAAAGGTGTTAACAAGAAAAAGGGCAATTATGAGAGAGTTATTCTAGAAAGGTGAAGAGGAATTAGATTGAGAAGTGGACTAAAGAATTATCTATTATTATTATTGCTCATCATATTTTATTTATTTATCTTGGCTGCCCTGTGTGGCATGCGGGATCTTAGTTCCCCAACCAGGGATCAAACCTGTGCTCCCTACATTGAGAGGGCGGAGTCTTAACCACTGGACTGCCAGGGAAGTCCCTATTACTGCTCGTTATCTTTAAAGAAGAGACTTTTTCTTGCTAATCCTGCACAATCACAGAAAGAGGAAAATATTCCCTAGTGTAATTATATCTGTGTATTGACAGTTAAAATTCATATTTAGTTCATTAAAATGTTTGTGTTCTTTATTGGATCCGGAAAAAAACTAATTTAACTCAGCGTATTTTTGTCATGACTAATTCTGTTGGAAACATACTAGGACTAAGCTTGATATCAAATACAGAGTTGAATCACTTGGATTCTACACAGAAAATTTCCATCTCTCAACAGCTGAGCTGTACCAATGGCCTCCTTTATTAGGATGCTGTAAACAGGATGCTTGCTAGGATGTTAAAAAGTAACTGGTGTAAACAAAGGCTCTTCCCTGCAGCTCCCGTTTGTCCTGCCTTGTGATTCTGGCTCGGAGCCAGGAATACAGAAGATGCTGGATGACGTCTCTTGGACGAAGCGCCTGTGATCAGCAGTGTGCTCTGGGAACCAGGCAGACCTGTGCTGCTGCTTACATCAGTGGTCCCCAGCCCTTTTAGCACCAGGGACCGGTTTGGTGGAAGACAATCCTTCCACAGACAGGGGCGGTGGGGTGGGACGGCTCAGGTGGCAATGGGAGCGATGGGGAAGCAGGTGAAGCTTCACTCCCTTGTTCGCCGCTCACCTCCTGCCGTGCAGCCCGGTTCGCAACAGGCTGCGGACCGGTAGCGGTCTGCGGCCCGTGGGTCGGGGACCCCTAGCTTAACGATTAACAGCTGTTAACTTACTCTAGGTTTCACCACCATGGCTTACTTTCCCAAACAACTGAAATCTTTACACTGACATTTTCACTATGTGATCGGAATAGGTGACTTCTAAACTGAAGTCCCCACCACTGGTTTCCGTGAGCAAGAAATAATAGACATGATCAGTTGTACCACCAAATTAAAATGTATTGAGTTCTGTGGCTTAAGCTGAGCTAAGTATGTACACAGCTAGGAGGAATAAGAGACAGTCATGAGCTGGACAGTGTGTAGCCGTCAGAGAAGAAAAGGAGGAGCAGGGTTACACACGTGCAAGCCGGGAGCCTGGACAGGGCTCATCCCTGACTCTGCCACCTGGGACATCACTTATCCCAACAGGGGCTCAGTTACCTCTTACTTAAACTGGGCATAATTCATATACGTACCTCCCCGGGTCCTCACAGGGATGACGCCTGTGGAGATGCCCGTCAAGCTGGGCACAAATGTAACAAATCACTACTTTCATTGATGGAGGAATAAGAACAATGGCCCCAGAAGCCAGAAATAAAGACGGACATGGGGCTTCCCTAGTGGCTCAGTGGTTGAGAGTCCGCCTGTCGATGCAGGGGACACGGGTTTGTGCCCCGGTCCAGGAAGATCCCACATGCCACGGAGCGGCTGGGCCTGTGAGCCACGGCCGCTGAGCCTGCGCGTCCGGATCCTGTGCTCCGCAACGGGAGGGAAAGGCCACAACGGTGAGAGGCCCGCGTACCACCAAAAAAAAAAAAAAAAAAAAAAAAGACGGACATGTACTTAAGGATAAGTACATGCAGAGAAGAAGAAACTATTTAAGATAACTCTGTACGCTACCTTAATCTCAAATCACATTCCATTTCTTTTTTTAAAATTATTTATTTTTGGCTGCACTGGGTCTTCGTTGCAGTGCGTGGGCTTCTCATTGCAGTGGTTTCTCTTGTTGCGGAGCACGGGCTTTTAGGCATGCGGGCTTCAGTAGTTGTGGCACACGGGCTCAGTAGTTGTGGCTCGTGGGCTCAGTAGTTGTGGCTCATGGGCTCTAGAGCACAGGCTCAGTAATTGTGGCGCATGGGCTTAGTTGCTCTGAGGCATGTGGGATCTTCCCGGACCAGGGCTCGAACCTGCGTCCCCTGCACTGGCATGTGGGTTCTTAACCACTGCACCACCAAAGAAGTCCCTCACATTCCATTTCTAATCATTCCTAATCTTTACACCACCTCGTTCTCAGGAAAGTCAGAATCTCCAATGAAATTGGTGAAGACCCTGAGGTAGAGGTGGGTTGAGAGGATTAGTAAATGTCAAATAACAAAAGAGAAGAAAGGATGAATTAAATCCTGGTCCATTCTTCAGTGAGCTGTATGCAATCTTTCTGGTCCCCGCCATCTCTTGGATTTATAGATGTATAAACATAGCCTCTATTCTCCAGGATGGATTTAATTACCATCAATGAGTATTTTTCAAGTAAACACTTCAGTTTCTGCGTCTGCCTCTGACTCAACACAGCTGAAAGCAAATTACGGGTTAAAAAGGTTCATATCATGTACAGAACAACCATGATTTTCTAAATGGAAGGACATCTTTAAACATCTGAGAGGGCTTCAATTTTCATAGACGCCATATTCTATATTTAACTAGAATCCACAGTATAATGTTCAAAATACCCATGGAATACTAATGAAATCAATGCAACTTAAGTTTAATCATGTTTATGTCTCAAATCACCATGCAATGTCTTCTTCTCCTTTCCTTACCAATCTCTTGATTTATTGCTGTAACGATACTCCTTCGGTACCATCATGGGCAAGTCAACTGAAAAATGTATAACTTGAATCTCTGAACATCTGCAAGATTCAGTCCAATTTTGCTTATGTTAAGCCTTATTTCAAATCTGGAGCATTAAAGCTAAAACTTTAGCCTTAATCCCTGAAGCATGCCAGGGCTTTAAATCAATAACAATGGACAGATATTCGCAAACGCTGCCTTCAGTATTGTGATCATTTCCCCAGCAGAATGCACTTTGCTCTGAATTCTTCACTACACTTTCTTGTAAAACAAGGTGCACATGCACACACCCGCACGTGTGTGTGTGTGTGTGTGTGTGTGTGTGTGTGGTCCAACACCGTCTCTTTTAATTTTTTCCTGGAAGTACATATATTACATCTTCTACTTCCAGGAAGATGGAACACATGCTCCTTTCCCTATTCCTCTCATTATGAACAACTGAACACGCTGGTCATTTCATATAAAACAAACATAAAGACTCTGGAAGGGGGAGAGAAGAAGACCTCAGCTGAAGACTTCAGGCCCTGAGGAACGACACAGTGGTGATGAGTTCCCTGGGTTTGCTTTTTGCCTTGTGTATCTCAGACTTGCAGCTGAAGAAACCAGTAACCCAGAAATAGCAATGGGCACAGACCAAAAAAACCCAAGAAGCCCCAACAAAAGCCTGCTGTCTCATGTGAGAAGCCTATTGTCCTCCCTCACCAGGCTGGAACAAGATGCCCCAACACCACCACCGATGCCCAGTGGACACAAAGGCTCCAACCACTGCCCAGTGGTATTGACACCCTTCCCCTTGGTACCAGTGGAGGCTATGAAAACCTGGAATTCTTGCACCCATCCCTGTGATAATGAGGTAGACCCTCACTTCCTCTGCTGGAGTGGTGTCCGAGCACGCCTGTTAAACAAGAGCCTTAGACGAGATCCAGAGTTTCATAGCAAAATACCCCAGAAGTCCAGGTTTCAATCAAAAATCACTCATCATACCAAGAACCAGAAAAATCTCAATCAGAGTGAAAAAGAGAACGATGGGTGTCAAACCAGGATGACAAAAATGTGAAGAATTACCTGACAAACATTTCAAAGCAGACATGAAAAAAAAATGCATCCACAAGCAATTTCAAACAGGCTGGGAAAAAAAAAAAAGATAGAAAACTTCAGCAAAGAGATGGAAAGTCTCAGCTAAGAAACAGGAGATATAAAGAAGAACTAAGTGGAAATTTGGAATCTGAAAGGCACAATAACCAAAATAAAAATTCACAGGTTGAGCTCAAGTAGCTGAATGAAGGGAAAAGAGGAAGGAGCGGGTGAGACGGAGAGTTACGCAACAGAAAACGCTCATCTCAAAGACCTGAAGAAAGAAGAGCGACGTGAACCCAAAGCAAGCGCAGGGAAGGACGTAAATGAATACAAGGAAATGAACGAGTGGGTCAAGGGACAGAAAGAACGAACAGAAATAAATGAAATTGGAAAGAGAAAATCAATGGAACAAAGAACTGTGTTTTCTAAAAGATCAATAACACTGACAAATCTCTAACAACACTAACAGAAAATAAGAGAAGAAAGCGAAGACACGGATTACAAATACATCAGGGGTGAACGAGGGACATCACTACAGACCCTGCAGACACGGAAAGGTTAACAGGGGAATCCTAGGGACAACTCAGCACACATATTTGACAACATGGATGGAATGGACACGGGGATGGACACACCGCTGGCGTGGTCCACCCCTGGGGCGGATGGACCTCCATAGGAGTCCCACAGAGGCTCAAGAAGGAGGCTTGGTGGTCGTGGGTACAGGAAATTCTGGATCCCAGGCACCTGGAGCATAGTCTAGAAGGGAGGGGAACAGAATCTGGAGGAGCACACCTTTAGTGAGGGGCAAGGCCAGTGCAGGCCAGAGGGAGCTTCTAGTACTCAGGGCCCAGGCCCAGGCTCCTCTTGTCCAGGTGTAAGGACTGTACTGATTAAAGATTTTTTTCTTGCTACTGTGAGGGGATGACCGTGAGTTAGAAGATACAGAAGACTACTGGGGATTTGGGGCCGGAGTTAACACCCATCCTGTAGGTTTATTTGTGGCTTTATTTAATAAGCATTTATGGGTCTTTGCGATGAGCAGGAGCTGGGCTAAGCTTACAGGCTGGTGGTAACAGGAGACCCCAGCGGGGCCATGAGAGCGTGGGGAGAGAGGCGCCAGCTTGCCTGCAGCACTGGCATGAGCCCCGCACGCCCTGGGGAGGCCACTACTCTCCCCGTGCTGTCTCCATGTGGTCCCACCAAGGTCCACAGCTGTGCTGTGTCCCTACATGTCTAGAAAATTACTGAAGCCGGAGGGCTCTACCGTCTCAGTTCCTCATCCTATATGTCGTCATGATTTCTGTGGATGGACAAACGTGATCTACATGTGGCCACTGAGACATAAAGTTTATCCCGAGTTTTCTTCTTTTACTGGCAAGGAAGTAAGCTACTCAGTATCTCATGGAGGTGGGTTAATTAGAACACACCAGCATGCAGATTTGGGAGCTGAGCATCTGAGACCTTCCACCTGGCAGTTATTCCTGTAACAGCTGTTTGTGTTTAATTACTTGCTCTGCTGCCCTCAGGTGGGAGTGAAGGTTCTGCTGGGAAGAGAGAGG
The DNA here is from genome assembly GCF_963924675.1 of Phocoena phocoena. Classification (NCBI taxonomy): domain Eukaryota; kingdom Metazoa; phylum Chordata; class Mammalia; order Artiodactyla; family Phocoenidae; genus Phocoena; species Phocoena phocoena. Next base: position 2,548,581 of record NC_089230.1, on the reverse strand, counting down.
ACTCTCCACGAACGAGGTCTGGCTTCCTGACAGCTTATTTAGAATTAAGCCAAAAACCACAGGAACAGATCATGAAAACACAGTCATAAAATCACTAGGAATGATCAGTCTTTCCTCCAAAGCTGCATCATTGGTCACGTTCTCCAGGGCTCGGTCCCAAATTTAGTTTTTGATGAGTTTCCATCCTTCCCCTGTAGCACCCTGGCTATCACATCTCCCTGCACAGGCACTCTGCCTCACCACCTACACTCTCCCACCACTGACTTTCACTCACCACCCTAGTCTAAGAATACATTTTTTTCCCCTTCAAAGTGTAGGAACCCTGTAGCCACAGATTGACCCTGTGGCCAGCTGGATTGCTATAAACTAGAAGAACACAACAAGGGAAAGTAAGTGTAAGAGTTTTTTTAAAAAATCATACTTGATAGAATAAAATGAGAAAAATAAATCTAAGGGATACTGAAGGGCATGACAGAGGATTTTTATGAAAAATTGGTGCAATCTGTGCAGATGGATTGTGCAAGAAAAGTACAGAAAACAGCCACTGCTTTTTGCTCTGTTCTTTTAAACAACAAATGTCTAGATATCTGGGTCATAGCCCTGAGCAGAAATATAAAAACATTCATGCATGATACAGAAGGAAAACAAAGAAGAGGAATATCTAGGAGTGGCTGAAAACACAAAAAGAACAGACAAGGAATGGATGACGAGTCCCAGAAGTGAGATTATTCCAGACCCAATGAGTCATTTGTTCAGATTCACTACATGAGCAAGCGAAAACCACGACACTCCGAGTTTCATGAAAGATTCAGAGTGAAACCAGAAGCAAAAAATAAATAAGACCTTTTTGCCCGAGGGTCAGTTTTGGCCATGTTACTTGCGTAGGTGATGGATGTCAGGTGACCAGCTCACCAGTGCACCCGTCACAGCCGACCAGTCCCCATATCCTGTTGATGTTTTCCACAAAGTCACTCTGCTGTCACCACATTAACCCCATCACTGTGGCCGCCACCCAGTCCCAAGCCTCACTGCTTCATGCCTCAACCCCCATGGTAGCTGGTCTGACCCCGCCTCTCCCTCCCAGGTATCTCAAGAGCTCTACTGGGCTAGTTTTCCTGACACCTGCCCCACCGTGTCCATTCCCTGCTCAATCGTCTATGGTGGACCCTTTCTTCCTGACCTGTCCAGTCGTTCCAGCCCCACACGGCTACACTGGTTATGTCCCCAACATCCTGCAGGGGGCGAGCAGGGAGGCAAGGTACTCGAGTTTGGATGGTGTGCCACTGGATTGAAACATGGACACATCCTCATGTGGAAGCAACACTCTGGACCACGTCTGGTTCACAGAAAAGCCTTTGACTCACAGCTGAGCCCCATAATGCAGGCTCAGGTCTCAAGAAGACAGAGCCATGAGATGGAGGACGAAGGAGGAGAAAGAAAGTATGGGTTGAATTGTGTCCTCCCAAAAGATATGTTGATATCCCAAACCCCAGAACCGGAGAATGTGACCTTACTTGGAAATCGGGTCTTGGCAGCTGTAAGTAGCTAGAATGAGGTCATTAGGGGGGGCCCTCATCTGATATGATGGGTGTCCTCATAAGACGAGAAGACAGAGACACACAGAGAAAAGAAGGTCCTGTGATGACAAGACAGAAATTGGGGTGATGTAGCTACAAGCCAAGGACTCCAAGGACTGCCCACAACTCTAGAAGCTAAGAGAAAAGCACGGAACAGATTCTTCTTCAGAGCTCTTAGAGGAAGCAACTCTGCTGACACCCTTCAAGTGTGTGGCTGCAGACTTGCGGGAAACTCAATTCCTGCAATGTCACCCAGTCTGTAGACCCTCACGATGGCACACCCAGGACACTATTACCTGTTCCTCGGCAACTTTTTGTCAGAAGGCACAATTTGGCTTCAGCACCATGTGTTGAACCCTGTGTTCTAGACTGTTCTCTATGGTCTGAGGGCCCAGGCCTCATGCTGCCCTGGGCACGTGTGAGGTGGCCACCCTCACCTGGCCTCGTGTCCTGCCATGTGCTTCTCTGGCTTTGGATCCAGCCTAGGGACGTGGTGACATAAACACCGAACCACATCAACACAGTGGTTCATGAGAAGCCCTGGAGAGGCCTCTGCAAGGGGACAGTGAGAACGGGTAGGAGGGACCCTTGTGAGGGAGGCAGCTGTGAGCAGAGCCCCTGCCAACGCTCCTCAGTGCCCTGCTCCACACCTGGGCTCAGGTGAGCTGGCAGGACTCCACTTCAGGAGGAGGGGCTCGGGGCGTGAACTACCCTCCTGGCCCGCAGCTCTCAGGTGGGCATGTGAGCCCTGCCGAGGGAGCCCTACCAGCCCCACCAGCTGCCTTTTATAAAGGAGTATGGGCGGGGTGAGTCAAGGGGGTCAAAGGGTACAAACTGCAGTTATACGGTGAATAGGACTTGGGGATGTAACACACATCTCACGACTATAGTTAATAAGTTGATAACCTGACAGCTGCTAGAAGAGTTCTCGGAAGGTCTCACTGTTGCACACTTGAAACACCGTAAATCAACTAGACTTCAACAACGAACCATTCCAAAAAACAAAAAAACAGTCACATCATTACATTAAAATCACTTTAACATTCAACTTGTCTGTCACCCATCAAAAGAAATTCTTTAAAAAGCATAGCTTTCATGTGAAATACTCCATCATAAGCTCAAGGACATTCAATCTCCAATTTTATTTCTAGAGTGCACCGGAATAAAATGAGTCCTACAGAGAATTTGACCTTTTTACAGTCGGTACCAACGACTGAATATCTGTGCGGGTAATTTTATGATTAAAATATAATTTGATCTTTTTATAGTAGGTACCAACGACTGAATATTTGTGGGGGTAATTCTATGATTAAAATATAATTTGATCTTTTTATAGTAGGTACCAACGACTGAATATTTGTGGGGGTAACGTTATGATTAAAATATAATTTGATCTTTTTATAGTAGGTACCAACGACTGAATATTTGTGGGGGTAATTTTATGATTAAAATATAATTTGATCTTTTTATAGTAGGTACCAACGACTGAATATTTGTGGGGGTAATTTTATGATTAAAATATAATTTGATCTTTTTATAGTAGGTACCAACGACTGAATATCTGTAGGGGTAATTTTATGATCAAAATTTACTTATGCACTTTAGTATTTCACAAACTGGTTAATCAATGCACAAAGAAATGACTCACCATTTTTTAAAAAAGTTCTCATCACCAGAAAAGAAATATGTAACTATATGTGGCAACAGATGTTAAATAAACTTATTGTGGTGATCATTTTGCAATATTTACAAATATCAAATCATTACGTCGTACACCTAAAACTAATATAATGTTATATGTCAATTATATCTCAACAACAAAAAAAATCACACAAAAAAATAAAATAAAAGGAACTATACTTATCTAGGAGACTAAATCTGTGAGAATAGCCCAGAAATCCCTGGAGAAGAAGAGGAATGAGAGGCAGCTTATCTTAGCAAATATTAAAATATAATATCTCTCGGTCTTTCGGCTAAGATCAAGTGTAAAATATAATATCAAAAATAGTATGAAAATTGGCAACAAATTCTTGGGTATGACACCAAAGGCACAGGCAGCAAAAGCAAAAACTAAGTGGGACTACATCAAACTAAAAAGCTTCTACTCATCAAAGGAAACCATCAACAAAATGAAAAGTCAACCTACAGGATAGGAGAAAATATCTGCAAACCATATATCTGATAAGAGGTTACTATCCAAAATATATACGGAGTTCATACAACTCAACAGCAAAAACAAATCTAATTTAAAAGGGACAGAGAACTGAATAAACATTTTTTCAAAGAAGACATCTAAATGGCCAACAGGTATATGAAAAGGTGCTTGCACATTACTAGCTGTCAAAGAAATGCGAATCAAAACGACACTGAGACACCACCTCACACCTGTTAGAATGGCCATCACCAAAAAGACATCAAATCACAAGTGCTGTCCAGGATGTGGACCGTTAGTGGAAATGTGACCTGGTGCAGCCACTGTGGAAAGCAGTATGGAGGTTTCTCAAAAAATTAAAAATAAGAGCTACCATATGATCCAGGAATCCCATTTTTAGTCATATGTCCAAAAGGAAATGAAAACAGGATCTCAAAGAGATATCTGTAATCCCATGTTCATTGCAATATTATTCACAATAGCCAAGACATGGAAACAACCAACAGACCTAAGCATCCATCAACAGATTAATGAGTAAAGAAGATGTGTGACATATACATTATTCATTCATGAGGCAGAAGGACATTCTGCCATTTTCAACAAATTGGATGGACCTTGCGGCATTATGCTAAGTGAAATAAGTCCTACGCAGAGAAAGACAAACATTGTATGATATCACTTATATGTGGAATCTAAAAAAAGTCAAACTCATAGAAACAGAGAGTAGAGTGATGGCTACCAGGGGCAGGTGCTGGGGAAAACGGGGAGGTGTTGGTCTAAGGGTACAAAGATCAGTTATAGGATGAATAAGTTCTGGGGCTGTAATGTACAGCATGGTGACTGTGGTTAATAATACTGTATTATACGTTGGAAGTTACTAAAAGAGTAGAACTTAAATATTCTCACCACAAAAATGAAATGGGAATTATAAGTAGTGATGAAGGTGTTAGCTAACATTATGGTGGTAATCATCTTGTAATATGTGTATCAAATCAACACATTGTACACTTTAAATTTATATAATTTTATTTGTCAATTATATCTGAATAAAGCTGGAAGAAACAGTATGAGGAGGCAGGCTAATGTAGGAGAAAAATCCAAAAACAGAGCAGGTATATACGAGTTTAGGACATAAGTGATATCTGTAGTCAGAACAGAAAAGTTATCATAACAAGTGATTAGAGAATAGGTCAGCAATTTGGCAAAAATTAGTTAAATCCCTAGGATACAACGCACAACCTAAAATGCCGGAAAAATCAAAAGTCTAAATGTGACAAATTTAGACCAAAGTATTAAAATAAAACAACATTTATGTCATCCTTTGATGGATGCAACTTTTCAAATGAAATCAAGACTAAATTTAAAACTTTTGGATAGCAAAACCAAAACAGAAACAAACTGCAAAAAAAAAATAATTCATAACATGTATATAACAAAGAGCTAATGTGCCATCTAATGAGCTTATGCAAATTAGTAAGAGAACAAGGAAACTGTTTATAAGCTGAGAAGGGCCCAGTGAGTGGGAGGGACTGGAATTCCAGGACAGAAAATGGGCGGATGGACCAAGCCTGGGAGGAGAGACAAAGGGGGGACAAAGGTGGAAGTTCAAGAACAGGATGGGGGGGGAAGGGGGTGGGCGCGCTGGACACACAGAGCATATCTGTGTAAGCTCCAGAATGTCCCAGTAATACAAACTGGCATCCTGGAAATGCCCCAGACATTTCATCAGCAGTGCTTTTCATAACTAGCTTGCTCTTGAGGCAGGTACATTCGACAGAGATTTTCCACTCATGACTGTTTTACTGGGCACTTTGCTACAAAGACAAAAATAGCTTTATGAGTCTACCTTCACTTCCCCTTAAGAGCTTCCTTAGTTACAGGCACAAAGGGAACCAGCGAAGATCTTATCTCCCACAGGCTGCCATTCTGTCTGCAGATAGCAGTTATCAGGGGCTGGCCTTGGGAGGAAGTTACTGCAGGATGGTCCTTAGAAAACAGCGCTCAGCCTTATCTGTCAGGCTGAATTTTAGTTTACAAGGGGAAACCTAAGCCAGTGCGCATCAGGAAAAACTAAAAGCCTTTGAAAATAATTTTCCCTTTAAAAAGACTAAGCGTTCCATGTTTGTTTGAATAGAGTGGATAATCTTTTTTTTTTTTTTTTTTTTTTTTTTTTTTTTTTTTTTTGCGGTATGTGGGCCTCTCACTGTTGTGGCCTCTCCCGTTGCGGAGCACAGGCTCCGGACACGCAGGCTCAGCGGCCATGGCTCACGGGCCCAGCCGCTCCGCGGCATGTGGGATCTTCCCGGACCGGGGCACGAACCCGTGTCCCCTGCATCAGCAGGCGAACTCTCAACCACTGCGCCACCAGGGAAGCCCCAAGAGTGGATAATCTTAAGACCGTATCAAAATCTAAACCAATACATATTGACTTTTTAACCATACAGTAAAATACAAATATGCCTGAAAATATAAGACAAAAGAGTTTGGGCATATATTCCTCTTAAAATGGTCAAAATAACTTGACCCCAAAACATGGATTAATGAGGTGTTTCTAAGAAAGTAACTAACACATATTTCAACACAGACATATCTCAAAATCTCACCCACTGTTGTAAGATATCTGCACCCTCCCACACACACGGGCAACGTGAACTTGGCAAACACTTTGAGATCAGTTATGTCTCAATAGCTGACCTTGAGGTTATGAAAAGTGAGATCCCAATATTTCTAGACACACTGAACAGGCCTTTTGCTTGCAAATAAAATTGGGGGTGGTGGTAAATAAAAGGTCAACCAGGTTACAAATCCAGCCATTAGATATTTTTCTTACTTGTATGTGTGTCTGTGTACATGTACATATATGTGTGTGTTGATAAGTAATTGGACATCTGAAAGTTACTAAGAATGGCAGGAAGCCAAAGAACCTGAGGGTTGTCTAATACCACAGAGATGAAATCCTCAATATTCAACCAAAGGTTGACTCTGAGAGTCAGTGGATTAAAGTCTTCCTGTAGAAGGCAGATAGTAAATATTGTAGGGGCCACCCGGCCTCTGTCACAATCACTTAACTCTGTCACTGCCGCAGGAAAATAGCCATAGACAACAGGTAAATTAATGAGCGAAGCTGGGTTCTGATAATACTTTATTTATGGATGCTGGAATTTGAATTCCACATAATTTTCATGGGTCATGAAATATTCTTTTTTGATTTTTTCCCAGCCATGTAAAAATGTAAAACTCTTCCTAAATTTAAGGACCACACAGACAGGTGGTGGGCAGTGGCTTGATGACATGGGACTGTGGTGCCTCCATCCCTCGAGGGTCAACAAAGGATGACCACATCAGTGATGAAACTGGGAATGAACGGTAGCCAACCGGTGGGAAGGCCAAGAGGAGGGTCCTGGCCCTTCCGGGGGACCAGAGAGCGGGCCCCTCCTGAGGCCCCTCTCTGCTCTGCTCTGGGGGTGGCCTCTGGTGCTGTCCACTTTCTGGTCTTCCCACGATGCTTTCTGACCCTTCAGTGCCACCTGCTAAAATGGCCCCAGGCACTGACGGAGCCTTCTTCTTTCTCCAAATGTCACACAACCAGAAAGCAGGCGAGGTTTGAGATCAGGTAGAACTTGGAGCAAAACTCCATTTGTTTCAAAGTCATGTATGTGCTGCCCTACTCTGCCTTCTCTCCCATTGAAATACCGTCAATTGAACAACATGTTGTCTCATTTTTCTGTGTATCCACTTCTGTTTTGAATGGTTTTCTTAAACCCCACGATGGATATTCTGGCTCCAGTCCACTGATCGATAATGTATTGTTAAATATATCAGATGAAGGAATGATTAAATGATGCATCTCAAATTCTGCTCACTTATCATCAATAGCAGACGGCCAGCCAGTGGGCACGTGAACAGATGCCCAACGTCGCTAACCATCAGGGACAGGCAAATCAAAACCACAATGAGGTATCACCTCACACCTGCCAGAATAGCCGTCATCGAAAAGAACACAAATAACAAATGCTGGAGAGGGTGTGGAGAAAAGGGAACCCTCGTGCACTGTTGGTGGGAATGCAAATTGGTGCAGCCACTATGGAAAACAGTACGGAGGTTCCTCAAAAAACTGAAAATACAACTATTATTTTTTTAAAGATTTACAACATATATTTATTTTATTTTGGCTGCGTTGGGTCTTCATTGCTGTGCACGGGCTTTCTCCAGTTGCGGTGAGCGGGGGCTACTCTTTGTTGCGGTGCGTGGGCTTCTCATTGCGGTGGCTTCTCTTGTTGCGGAGCACGGACTCTCGGCGCATGGGCTTCAGTAGCTGCGGCACGTGGGCTCAGTAGTTGTGGCTGGCAGGCTCTAGAGCACAGGCTCAGTAGCTGTGGCACATGGGCTTAGCTGCTGCGTGGCATGTGGGATCTTCCCGGACCAGGGTTCGAACCCGTGTCCCCGACATTGGCAGGCGGATTCTTAACCACTGCCCCACCAGGGAAGTCCTTAGGCCCCTTAAGAGCTGCTTCTTATCACTACTATTAATAAGACTTTCACTTATATAAGCCCTTCTTATTGTAATAACTCAATATATGTATTTTAAAAAATGTAATATAGGCATTTGCATTAAATATCTATTCATATTTTATTTTAGGTGGTAAGTGCTCACATTTGGAAAATCACTCCCATTTAGTGAACTCCTATTATGTGCTAAGAATGTGGTAGCTACTTCATAAACCCCTGAGTTGGGAGCATGATATTAACTACTCTTCCAAGCTCACTACAAAGAGTAATGTTCTAATAATCGCAATGAATGGATGAATATGTTAATTCTACAAAAGAACTAATCTCTCCACAATCGAGAGACGGCATTGAAAGTTGAATACCACTGATGTACTTCTTTTCCCCAAATTAAGCCAGGAGCCCAGAGGAAACCCAAGGCTGTCTCACCCAGAAACAGAGCCGTCAACCTCCACAGAAAACTGCCTTTCAAGAAAAAAGGCATAAGACAAAAAATGCATTATCGAAGGAAATTGAGTCAGTGCTTGAGTGAGAAACTAGCATTGAGTAATTACCAGCCTCATTTCTTCCTGTTAAATCATCACGAACTTCCTATCACCTCCCACAAAGAGCCCCAGCGTTCACATAATAAACTCCCATATTTAACCTAAGATATTTGAGAAGATGATACTTTTTAAGAAGCTGCTTGTTCAGTAATAAAGGGTAATTTTGCTGTTAAAAGTCCTGTTATACAAATGTCACAGAAAACGGAAGTGACTTTCCCGGCTTGCATATTTTATAACACCTGAGTTCATACAAATACTCTATGTTATTTTATGAGATGACTAAATGGCTTAACGATTCCCTGAGGATCTCAACTCAAAGTCCGTAGTTAAAATTGGTGTGACTAATAAAGTGGTTTAATTTGGAAACAATTAGGGATGAGGGCAAATGAAATAACAAAAGGGTCAATGCCTGAAGCGTTATGGTGCCACTTGGACAGAGTTTCCAAAGCGCTCACAGCCACCAACAAAAAGTTAAAGCACCTGAGAGGAAGAGTTATAACCGAGTGAACTTAGAAGGGGATTCGCTGTCCAGGACCCCTGTGTGGAAGGCCACCCTTCGGGAAAACGTCCAAAACATTTGATTCCACACCATGGGGCTGGTGTGAAAGGAGGTTGTGTTGCCGGGGAAGCCAAACGAACACCACGGGTTTCAGGTGGGGTTCAGTGGAGCTGCCGGAAGTCAGTCTGCTTCTGTGTGGACGGAAATAGTCACTTGGTGAGTTTCCTCATCCTTAAAATGAGGAAGTTGGAGCCTACAGGGCTGGGTCCTTCCCAGCTCTGAAATTCTGTCAACTCTAAGGCTACGGCAGGAGACTCTTCGGGCCAGGTGGCAGTTAGCAGAACAATGGTCCTGAGATACTCATGCATCATTGTTAACAACAGAAAAAAACCACAGCTCTAAATGCCCATCTATATGGAAATAACTTAATAGGTGACGATGCTTGCCAGCTGCTGCTGAAAAGGATAATGGAGAGTTACCTCCAAGACACGCTGTTGAGGGAAGAAGCAAGTTGCAGTTATGATAATTATATGAATCCTCTCAAAGTACTGCTGTACACTTTATATAACGAAATATACCTTTCTGCAATAAGAAGAAAACCCACTCTAGAGACAGGTACGCTTGGTAGGATGGAATTTTAGGGCAGGAGTACACTCTATGGTCCAGCAAACTTTCACCTTATCTGTAATGTTTATATTTTGGCGAGGACTTGATATTCAAATAATCATGAAAAGTAAACTGCATCTAGGGCATCTGTCATGTAATTTTAGCCGCCCTAAGGCTTCAGTGGTCCAGGTTTATTTGGGAGCTTGGTCCTAAGGAACTGGCCTCCCGCTGGGCTCTCAGGCTCTCTCTCCCGCAGCACCTGCCTCTGGAGCAGCTTCTCCAAGCAGATGTGGAGCCCAGGAGAGGATGTACAGCCCAGCTACTGGGACCCGGCCCACAGCACCCACTCTGGCCAGCAGGGAGCCCCTGGAGACGGACAGAGCCTGGGTCATGGTCAGTTAGGGACCTCCTGGGCAGTTGAGGGACCTTGAGGGTGGGAGAGCATGTGAACGGGGTCTTGGATGAGCTTGGAGGACTCTGGGGCCCTGTGTTTTATGGAGAAGAAACTGCAGAGCAGGCATCCAGGTTTGGAGTCAGGACCCCCGGTCTGAGCCCTGCACTGACTAGCAGAGGCTTGGGCATGTGGTGTGGATTCTCTGAGAGCCAGTCTCCTCATCTGGAAAACACGGATGATCAGGACCACGTTTGTACTTCACACGGTAGGTTTGGGAACAAATGAGACAGGAACATCAGCTGTAGACTGTACAGCGCTTTAACTATGCACCTGTAACAAAATACTGACTTCCCCAAAGACTTCAGTGTTGTTTAAAGCCACAACTGTCACTACAGAGTAAAGGGAAGCCAACAAAAGAAGAGCTGGCAGGTATGATGCCAACGCCCTGGTGAGTCAGGCAGGATTACAGGGAGGAACAGTGGAGGTGGGCAGGTATCAATGGACTAAACAAACAGTCTTGCAGCCGACGAAAATCTCCCACATTGTCCATCACGACACACAGAACTTCATGTAGTGGGTGAGGGAGCAGACGCTGCAGTCAGATGCTCAGGTTCAAGTTCCATGTCCACCTATCACCAGCTGTGTGACCTTGGGCAAATTACTTAACCTCTCTGATCTTTGGTTTCCTCCTCTGTAAAATGTAATGATAGTATGACCTCATAAGTTGTTATGAGGATTAAATAAGTTACTACTGATAACGTACTCAGAACAGTGCCTGGCGCGTACATAACAAGTACTGTACCATATAGTCATTTGTGAAATAAACAGGACAACCTCGGTCTTCACGCCCACCACCAGGATGTCCACTACCGAGACCATCTGGACTTTCTCGTACGTTCCCAAGGTGCTTTGCAGCTGATTAAGTACATTTACATGCAGCATCCCATATGGGCTGCCTTGTGCCATTCATGGTGTCCTGCTGTTTCCCACTGGATACCCTGGTTGGCGGATACTTGGTAAGGCGGGGTTTTAAAGTGCCCTGTGAGAACATTCTTTCATTCAAACGTTGCAAGGCTCTTTGCTGGGAGCTGCAGAAGACAGAAAGTGGTGGAAGTTACAGGGGTTTTCACGGGGCCGACGATGTAGAAAGGAGCTGTCATCTTTGGAGAGAATCTGATTTTGGGCAGCCGGTGGTTCTCATTTCCAGCTCTGTCTTTCACCACCCAGTGAAGACAGTTACAAAAGGAATTGTACCTCCAGCCTGGCATCGCTTCCCCGCAGGGGGCACACGTGGCCAGGCCCTTCTCCTCTGCATCTCTCCATTCTCAAGTCCCTCTCTCACCAAGGATTTTTTTTTTTTTTAAAGAGGGTGTTAAAAAAAACACAAAAAACTTCTAGAAGATGTACCTTTTTTTTTTTTTTTTTTTTTTTTTTGCGGTACGCGGGCCTCTCACTGCTGTGGCCTCTCCTGTTGCGGAGCACAGGCTCCGGACGCGCAGGCTCAGCGGCCATGGCTCACGGGCCCAGCCGCTCCGTGGCATGTGGGATCCTCCCGGACCGGGGCACGAACCTGTGTCCCCTGCATCGGCAGGACGACTCTCAACCACTACGCCACCAGGGAAGCCCGAAGATGTAGCTTTTTAAATGGCTTTTTGTTTTCTGAGCAAAAGTCACATATGAACACGTCAGAACTGCTTAAAAACTAAAGGATAGTGTGCTCTCCTCATAATGCTGGTTGATCCCAGTCGATCTGCGAATGAGTCCTTTCCCCCAAGGCAAAACCCCAAGGAAAGGCCAGCACACGGAGCTGCTCTGGGCTGTTTCCCTGGATGGCAATGGAATTAGCAGAACTGGGAGCTCAAAGTAAGCCCCTTCTTTGTTTTGCAACTTCTGTCCATCAGCTGAGCCATTTGCCTTCAGGGGCCGCCAACTCAGAGCAGAAAGGCAAGTGCCAGAGACCCCCGTCCTTCCATCCAAAAACAGCCCTATTGCTACTACACGGCTCTGCCTGCTAGGATGCCACCGAAGTAGTTAGCTACCCATGTCACACGCATAGTCGTTAGAACAGTCGATTTTATTTGGAATGTCATAGCAGAGTAAATATAAAATATAGTAAGAAAATAAAACTGAGACAAAATATAATCAGAAAAAACCCCAGAAAATATAAGCAGAATAAATCAGTAGGCGCTGGTTTCCTCAGAGTCTAGTTCTGAAACACTGGACTGCCCAGAAAGGCAATATACATTTTGGGTACTGGTTACATGGAAGTAGGGGATGGTTCAGAGATCCCCAAAGGTCATTCCAAATTCTGGCTCTGTGTTCTAACCTCTTTTCAAAGTCATGTCAGGGCATGCATGCACTTAGAGGTCAGAGATCCCACTTCTTTTCTTCAAGGGGAAGGAAGGGTTGACAACAGATTTAAGGTGGAGTGTTTTACAAGGTCCGGCAGACATTCAACAAAGCAGATAAAAAGGAAGAAATGGACAGGCAGTGGGGATGGGGAAACAGAGGCAAAGCTCGTAGGAAGCCTCACCACATCTTAGGTTCCTCTTTTGGTCGTGAGGACAAATGGGTCATGGCTCTAAAAATACCTGTGCCGCATCCCGAGGCACCAGCTGACCACTGGGTCGTACACTATGGAGCTGAGCACCGTCTATCAACCATCTGACGGGAGTAAGATGCTCACTCGATTTGGGTTCACCGTTGGTTCTTTTATCATCCTTTCTCTGCAGTTCTAGAAGAAAAATGCCAGGACCCCTTTCAGTTGGGGTTGCCTGAAGTTTGTTGTGGCCAGAAAGCTTTTTCACTTTCTTTGACCTCGTCCTCCGAAAGATCTGGTTCTTTGTGCATCCCTTTTGGAGATTTGCCCTTCTTCCGTCTACTGAGATTTTACTTTCAATTATTCTTCTGTGGGATCAACCACTTCATTTTCAGTTCATGAATCCTGTTCCTTTCTGCATTTCTGGAGTAATTTCAGCCACTCTTCTTTGAGCAGCCCCACTCCTCATGACTTCACGTGGCACCAACCCCTCCCACCTTGGTCCATCCCTGTACTGGGGTCCTGGGGGAGATCTGCATGCTGACCGCAATCTTCTGGGCCTGTATTCCCAGGGGGAATTACAGAGACGTTCTGTAAAGATGAACAGTACAAGGGCCTAGAATACTGTCTGAATAGGGACCAGATAAGGTAGTACACAAAACCACAGGTGAGTTAGGGAAGGTGTGCCTTCAGGAGGACCCAGCTCAGTGTTAAGAGCTTAGGCCGTGGCCAAGGGTCCTGTCCCTGGCTCGGTGAAGAATCTCCAAGGTCCCCCTTCTGAAAAGTAAAACCCTAACTCCTCAGGACCAATGAGACACCATGTGGACGCATACAAACCTACCGATACATACACGTGTGTGCGACGTAGACATGAAGAGAGACAGAGAGAGAAATCCACTCCGGAAAACAGACTCTACCTGCCTTTGAAGCATCCACAAAGCATATTAGGGAAATGTACTCTGATTTTTGTCCTCAGAGAAAAGCTCTGTCATTTCCTAAAAGTAGCTTCAGTTCAGACCATAGTCTCTGATCACAGTGTATTCTCTGATCACAAATAATGTCCTCACTTTTTTTTCATTTTCCTTCTGCAATTTGACTCCAGCTGCCCCCTTGAAGAACGGACACCAGCCCCCTGGAGCTGCTGGTGGTCCCCAGGGTGCAGGGTGATGACAGGTGGATCTGACACACTTTGGGGGCAAGGAGAGTGCTGGGGAGACCAATGTATCCCAACAGAGGCGAGCTGGAATTTCCTAACTTGGGGATTCTTTGCTCTTGTATTTTTGGCAGGTTTTGCTTCATTGCTTTTGACACTGCTGCTTGATTTATGGCTTCATGACAGTTAGAACTTCATTATCGATTGTACCTTTATCGTCATAATGAGTGCCGTTTAATGTCCTTGCCTTGAACCTTCTTTGTTATGCATCTTGCAGACTTTGCTTCCCTTTTTATTTGAAATTCTTTTAGTCCAGACTTTTAGAGTCAATCTTTCACAGATACACTATTTAGGATGCATTTTTTAAATACAGATTGGTAGGTTTTGTTTTTTAACTTAATCTGAGAATGTTTTAAATGTATGTTTAACCCATTTATATGTTTTGAAATGACAGCTGTGCTAGGTCTTAATTTTGTCATATTTCATATCATGTTTCTCGGTTTTCTTGTTTCTTTTGTTTTCTGTGTTTTGTCACTTGTCTGTTTCCTGAGTTTTGTCCTTTGTTAGCTTGGACCAACTTGTTTTAATTAAACAGTTTTATGATAAATGTAAACATTTATCCCTGATTCATCAATCTTAGACAGACTCCCTTGGTGACCTAGTTTGAAAGACAAACATGTTTGCTTACTTCCTCCACCTCCCCTCTACCTTTCATTTCTGGTTTATTAAATCACAATATTTAATTTTTCTAGTAATTCAAAAACTTTACGCTTGATTTATCAACTTGAAATACTTTCTCCTGACTCGTGGCTCTGAGCGTTGAAGAGACAGATGCAGACTTTTCCCACCTCATCTTCCCCATCCCGTGTCTGCGCGTTCCGATTTTACATGGTTCAAGTCGGTGACATTTACGTTCTCTTCTAGAACAAAATCCCGCAGTTATTTGGCTTCGATTCTGGATTTAAATAGACTCAATGTTTTCTATTTTCCATGGCTTTCCCTATATCCCTTAGCTTGCTGGGCTTAATTTAAATTTTTTTTTTTAAAGAAAGGCTTATTAACACCATTGCACCATTGCACCATTACCTGATTTCTCCTTTATTTAAAAAAATGTCTCAAGGGAAAGGATATGGGGATATATGTATGTATGTAGCTGATTCACTTTGTTATACAGCAAAACACAACATTGTAAAGCAATTATACTCCAATGAAGATGTTAAAAAAAAAGTCTCAATTTTCCTTATCTTTGAAGACAACCTAGGTTCAGAACTACATTTTTATGTATGTATTATGCCACCACGTTTTCTCTTTTAAACATAACATTTGGAAAAACTGTATGTATTATAGCATCCTAAGTTCTACAACTTATTTTTTAATCTTTATTTATAATATATCAAGGTGACCAACTTGTTGAAAATTATGACTGAAAATCATCTGAGATAACCTGAACATTCAGATAATGGTTTAAGAATCTTACATATCAAAAGACAAATATTCGGACTTCCCTGGTGGCGCAGTGGTTGAGAGTCCGCCTGCCGAGGTAGGGGACACGGGTTCGTGCCCCGGTCCGGGAAGATCCCACATGCCGCGGAGCGGCTGGGCCCGTGAGCCATGGCCGCTGAGCCTGCGTGTCCGGAGCCTGCATGTCCGGAGCCTGCGCTCCGCAACGGGAGAGGCCACAACAGTGAGAGGCCCGCGTACCGCAAAAAAAAAAAAAAAAGACAACTATTCAAACTTGTATTTGATTTAAAAAATTGATGGTGAACATGGTCAACTCTTGACTTGCTTCCACATCCTATTACAAGCAAACTTTGCCTTAGCTTTCTCAAGACCTAGATCTTGTTAGCTGCTAAAACTGCCTTTTATGTCTAAGTTACTGGAAGTAAAATACTTGCAATCACTTTGAAGGTACCATCACAGAATTCATGTAACTGTGATGGGTAAAACACAACTGAGGACAGTCAATCCTCTATCAAAGAGTGTGACGAAAGCCCTAAAAGGAAAACTCCCCTTTCTGAGTGAAAACGTCCTACGAACACGTTGAGCTTGGTTGGTTGAGCTTGGCTGCGACAGGCTGTGCCTTTCTCTCTCTCCCCTATTCTACGGCCACGTGGAGGAGCCAGGGTTTGCTTTTATACACATTGTCCATTTATGTATCAAGCTTTTATTCAAGCTCAGAATCTGACAGCCCTGTTCTTCTGCTGTTGAGCAGTTAGATCAGGAGAGCTGAAGGAGGGAAAGACCCACTCACAGGGGAGAGGAAGCAGGCGACGGTCTCCGGCAAAGTGCGGAAGTGCTGGGGGAGGGGCCAGGGTTGCTCCCTGGAGAAAGAAGGCGGCCAGACAGCTGGA
Organism: Phocoena phocoena; assembly: GCF_963924675.1. NCBI lineage: Eukaryota > Metazoa > Chordata > Mammalia > Artiodactyla > Phocoenidae > Phocoena > Phocoena phocoena. The sequence continues at coordinate 2,532,259 of NC_089230.1, read as the reverse complement.
CGTGCTGGACGTCCTGCAGGACACAGACTCAGGCTGGAGCGAGGACAGGTGGCAGGGTGTCCTTTCCATTATGTCTCCTCATTTATTTCGGCTCAAGTACCTCTGAAACCCCTGAGATGAGCCGCCTTCCTGCTGCTGGTCCTAGAAGTGCCGAGAGGTGCCCAGCGTCCCAGTCACTCTCAAGAGGAGACCCGGGCTCTTGCTCCACAGAGAAGGCCAGGGCCGTACGGCGCGAGTCGCCCGTTACTCGTCCTCCACCCTCGGGTCTTCTGGACTCTCCCACGCCCACCCCGCCTGCTGCTTCCCGACTCTGTCCCGGCCCTGGAACCTGCATCCACTGGTGTCCCTTCTAGTTACCATTCTGGGCAGCCCTGCCCGTCCGAGTCCACCCCCCACCGCACCACCTGCTTTGCCCCTTTACTCAGCAGGCTCTGACCCCTCATCTGCCTTTCCCGATGGCCCCCCAAGCCCAGCCCTCGCCCCAGCGACCTCTCTGTCACACGCCCCTCGACTTCCTCCTGCCCTCTCACCATGCTTTCCACCACCTCAGTCCTTTACGGCCCCTCCCCTCCCCAGGGGTGACCCCTGCTGCTCGCCCTGGGGACATCCATCCAGCGATGTGCCTTCTACTGCCACTTACATGTCAAAAATTCATCTTCTCCCACAAGCTGCCATTTAGCTCCTAAATTCTAAAATCTGCATTTCTAAACATCACCTGGAGACTCAGGAAGAAAGTACCCCAGAAATCTCAAAAGCAACACGTCTGACAATAAACTTACCTCCTTCCCCCCAAATAGATTTCCTATCTTAAGTAGCATCACAGTCTCCCCGCTCGCCCAGGCTAAAGACTGGGGTCTGATTTGGGGCTCTTGCTTTTGCACTATTGCATTCCATTAGTCATAAACGCTTCTCAAGTCTACCCGCGAGGCTCTAACACGCACGCGTCCCCAACCATGTTGTCCTCCAGCCCCCCTCCCCCCGCCCATCTCACCTGGGCACTGACCTGGAGTCCAGACTCCTGGGTTCCTGAAATAGGGAAGTAAGTGCTCAATCCATTTTGCCAAATGAATGAACTGAATGGGTGTGAAGTCCAGGGATAATAAATTCCCATCTGCATCCAGCACTTCTGAACCTCTAAGCACTCAGGAAGTGCACGCCTGTGCAAGCTGACTCTTCCCCAGCAGTGTTCCTGCCACAGTCGCTGACGTTGCCACACTCAGCGACCTTACCCCCATGAGGCGGAAACCCTGGCAATGGGCAAGCCGTCTGACTCCCCTGTGCTGCAGGACCCTGACCAAGTGGGACCCAGGGGAGCTGACAGCAAAGAGAACCACTTCTCCTTCCACAAGCAGGTGCCCTTGCACATAGACAAACAAGGAAAAACTTCTTTTATTATAAAAGGAAAAAGCTCTCCCCTTCAAAAGTGGTGCTCAGCTTTCTAACGCAGGCATCTGATACACAAGTATGACCCGGACCGACCTGACAGGCTGCTTCATTCCCTGAACATTGAGCCTGCTGGAGCATCACCGCTCATGCCTCCCTGCTGGAAGCGTCCCTAGGGGTGGAGAGAACATAATGTAAACACAGCGTTTGCTTGCTATCTGAAATAAGTGTCTTTCTTAATATGCCAGATAAAATTAAAAGTACATTGCAGATAGCTTCAAGACAGCGGAGGAGTCAGACGTGGAGATCACCTTCCTCTCCACAAATACACCAGAAATACATCTACACGTGGAACAACTCCTACAGAACAGCTACTGAACGCTGGCAGAAGACCTGAGACCTCCCTAAAGGCAAGAAACTCCCCACATACCTGGGTAGGGCAAAAGAAAATAGAATAAACAGAGACAAAAGGATAGGGACGGGACCTGCACCAGCGGGAGGGAGCTGTGAGGGAGGAAAGGTTTCCACACACTAGGAAGCCCCTTCGCGGGCGGAGGCTGCAGGTGGCGGAGGGGGAAGCTTCGGGGCCACGGAGGAGAGCGCAGCCACAGGGGTGTGGAGGGCAAAGCGGAGTGATTCCCGCACAGAGGATGGGTGCTGACCGGCACTCACCAGCCCGAGAGGCTTGTCTGCTCCCCCGCCAGGGCGGGCGGGGCTGGGAGCTGAGGCTCGGGCTTCGGTCGGAGCGCAGGGAGAGGACTGGGGTTGGCGGCGTGAACACAGCCTGCAAGGGGTTAGTGCGCCACGGCTAGCCGGGAGGGAGTCCAGGAAAAGTCTGGAGCTGCCGAAGAAGCATTGTTTCGGGGTGCACGAGGAGAAGGGATTCAGAGAGCTGCCTAAACGAGCTCCAGAGACAGGTGCGAGCTGCGGCTAAAAGTGCGGACCCCAGAGACGGGCATGAGACGCTACGGCTGCTGCCGCCGCCACCAAGAAGCCTGTGTGCGAGCACAGGTCACTCTCCACACCTCCCTTCCGGGGAGCCTGTGCAACCCACCACTTCCAGGGTCCCGGGATCCAGGGACAACTTCCCCGAGAGAATGCACGGCGCACCTCAGGCTAGTGCAACGTCACGCCAGCCTCTGCCGCCGCAGGCCCGCCCCCGCACTCCGTGCCCCTCCCTCCCCCCAGGGCCTGAGTGAGCCAGAGCCCCCGAATCAGCGGCTCCTTTAACCCTGTCCTGTCTGAGCGAAGAACAGACGCCCTCAGGCGACCTTCAAGCAGAGGCGGGGCCAAATCCAAAGCTGAGCCCCTGGGAGCTGTGAGAACAAAGAAGAGAAGGGAAATCTCTCCCAGCAGCCTCAGGAGCAGCGGATTAAATCTCCACGATCAACTTGATGTACCTGCATCTGTGGAATACCTGAATAGACAACGAATCATCCCAAATTGAGGAGGTGGACTTTGAGAGCAACTGTAGACTTGGGGTTTGCTTTCTGCATCTAATCTGTTTCTGGTTTTATGTTTATCTTAGTTTAGTACTTAGAGCTTATTATCATTGGTAGATTTATTGATTTGGTTGCTCTCTTCCTTTTTTTAAAATATATATATTTTTTCTTTTTCACCTTTTGTGAGTGTGTATGTGTATGCTTTTGTCTGTAGCTTTGCTTTTACCATTTGTCCTAGTGTTCTGTCTGCTTTTTGTTTTTTCTTTTTTTCTTTTTAGTAGTTAATAGTGCTTGCTATCATTGGTGGATTGGTTTTTTGGTTTGGTTGCCCTCTTCTTTCTTCCTTTCTTTCTTTTTTTAATTACTTTTTTATTTTTAATAATATTTTTTATTTTAATAACTATTTTATTTTTCTTTCCTTCTTTCTTTCTTCCCTTTTCTTCTGAGCCATGTGGCTGACAAGGTCTTGGTGCTCTGGCCGGGTGTCAGGCCTGAACCTGTGAGATGGGAGAGCCGAGTTCAGGACACTGGTCCACCACAGACCTCCCAGCCCCACATAATATCAAATGGTGAAAGCTCTCTCTCAGAGATCCCAAACTCAATGCTAAGACTCAGCTCCACTCAATGACCAGCAAGCTCCAGTGCTGGACACCCTATGCCAAACAACTAGCAAGAAAGGAACACAACCCCACCCATTAGCAGAGAGGCTGCCTAAAATCATAATAAGTTCACAGACACCGCAAAACACGCCACCAGACGCGGTCATGCCCACCAGAAAGACAAGATCCAGCCTCATCCACCAGAACACAGGCACCAGCCCACTCCAAGAGGAAGCCTACACAACCCACTGAACCAACCTTACCCACTGGGGGAAGACACCAAAAACAACGTGAACTGTGAACCTGCAGCCTGCGAAACGGAGACCCCAAACACAGTAAGTTAAGCACAATGAGAAGACAGAGAAACATACAGCAGATGAAGGAGCAAGGTAAAAACCCACCAGACCTAACAAATGAAGAGGAAATAGGCAGTCTACCTGAAAAAGAATTCAGAATAATGCCAGTAAAGATGATCCAAAGTCTTGGAAATAGAATAGAGAACATACAAGAAATGTTTAACAAGGACCTAGAAGAACTAAAGAGCAAACAAACAATGATGAACAGCACAATAAATGAAATTAAAAATTCTCTAGAAGGAATCAATAGCAGAAAAACTGAGGTAGAAGAGTGGATAACAGACCTGGAAGATAAAACAGTGGAAATAACTACCGCAGAGCAGAATAAAGAAAAAAGAATGAAGAGAATTCAGGACAGTCTCAGAGAACTCTGGGATAACATTAAATGCACCAACATTCAAATTATAGGGGTCCCAGAAGAAGAGAAAAAAAAAGGGGGGCTGAGAAAATATTTGAAGAGATTATAGTTGAAAACTTCCCTAATATGGGAAAGGAAATAGTCAATCAAGTCCAAGAAGCACAGAGAGTCCCATACAGGACAAATCCAAGGAGAAACATGCCAAGACACATATTAATCAAACTATCAAAAATTAAATACAGAGAAAAAATATTAAAAGCAACAAATAACATACAAGGGAATCCCCATAAGGTTAACAGCTGATCTTTCAGCAGAAACTCTGCAAGCTAGAAGGAAGTGGCATGACATAATTAAAGTGATGAAAGAGAAAAACCTACAACCAAGATTACTCTACCCAGCAAAGATCTCATCCAAATTCGATGGAGAAATTAAAACCTTTACAGACAAGCAAAGCTAAGAGAATTCAGCACCACCAAACCAGCTTTACAACAAATGCTAAAGGAAATTCTCTAGGCAGGAAACACAAGAGAAGGAAAAGACCTACAATAACAAACCCAAAACAATTAAGAAAATGCTAATAGGAACACACATATCAATAACTACTTTAAATGTAAATGGATTAAATGCTCCAACCAAAAGACATAGACTGGCTGGATGGATACAAAAACAAGACCCGTATATATGCTGTCTACAAAAGAACCACTTCAGACCTATGGACACATACAGAATGAAAGTGAGGGGATGGAAAAAGATATTCCATGCAAATGGAAATCAAAAGAAAGCTGGAGTAGCAATTCGCATATCAGACAAAAAAGACTTTAAAATAAAGACTATTACAAGAGACAAAGAAGGACACTACATAGTGATCAAGGGATCAATCCAAGAAGAAGATATAACAATTGTAAATATTTATGCACCCAACATAGAAGCACCTCAATACATAAGGCAAATGCTAACAGCCATAAAAGGGGAAATCGACAGTAACACAATCATAGTAGGAGACTTTAACACCCAACTTTCACCACTGGACAGATCATCCAAAATGAAAATAAATAAGGAGACACAAGCTTTAAATGATACACTAAACAAGATGGACTTAATTGATATTTATAGGACACTCCATCCAGAACCAACAGAATACACTTTCTTTTCAAGTGCTCATGGAACAGTCTCCAGGATAGATCATATCTTGGGTCACAAATCAAGCCTTGGTAAATTTAAGAAAATTGAAATTGTATCAAGTACATTTCCATCCACAACACTATGAGACTAGACAGCAATTACAGGAAAAAAACTGTAAAAAATGCAAACACATAGAGGCTAAACAATACATTACTAAATAATCAAGAGATCACTGAAGAAATCAAAGAGGAAATCAAAAAATACCTAGAAACAAATGACAATGAAAACACGATGACCCAAAGCCTATGGGATGCAGCAAAAGCAGTTCTAGAGGGACTTTATAGCAATACAATCCTACCTGAAGAAACAAGAAACATCTCAAATAAACAACCTAACCTTACACCTAAAGCAATTATAGAAAGAACAAGAAAACCTGGAAGTTAGCAAAAGGAAAGAAATCATAAAGATCAGATCAGAAATAAATGAAAAAGAAATTAAGAGGGGCTTCCCTGGTGACACAGTGGTTGAGAGTCTACCTGCTGATGCAGGGGACACGGGTTCGTGTCCCGGTCCGGGAAGATCCCACATGCCGTGGCGCGGCTGGGCCCGTAAGCCATGGCCACTGAGCCTGTGCGTCTGGAGCCTGTGCTCCGCAACGGGAGAGACCACAACAGTGAGAGGCTCGCGTACCACAAAAAAAAAAAAAAAAAAAAAAAGGATGCTATCTCTACATTAATTCTTTTTATCATCCACTGGACTTCTAGAGCATTTTAAATGAAACTTTCTTTATTTTTAACGAGGATAAAGTTCTGCCATTTCTGTCCAGGAATCTCAGGATTGAAAAGAACACAGAGGCCATCTAGATGCATTTTAGATACAAAACCCCCTTTAGGATGGCCCTTCCCTAGCGACACTCAGGTATCTGCTCTTCAAAAAGAGCCAAGAATGGGGAGTCCACTGTCTCCGGAGGTAACTCCAGCCCTGGCTGTGATGGAGGAGCTGCGACCTTGCTCTAAAACTGACTGGCTCCCCCCAACCCCTTCTCCACATTTGTTCCTGTTTTATCCACTGGACCTGAACAGAATAAACTTAATTAGGTTCCCACATTAGCACCTCAAAGATTCTAGCCCAGCTACGCATTCTAGCCCCCCAACCACAATTTTTATAAAACCTGTCGCCAGGCCCCTTCCTCACGATTCTGGTGACTTTGGGGTGTTCTCCATCATGCCAAGTGTCCTTAGAGCTTTCTGCATCTTGCTCGTGGCTCAGACACACCACTAAGGGCAGCATCCAAGCAATAAACGTTATGGATCATGAAAAATAATTTCTTAAGTAGAAAAGAACTTAGTAACTAAATATACTACACTTTTGGCCAACTATGAAAAGAAAACGTACCCAACTTTCCCAGTTTTGCCATGCAGTCAAAAGAGAATTTGATTGATCCTATTATTCATCTGGAGCATGGTCTTATTTTGATTAAGAAAGTTTACAGGATTCTTCTGATACTTTTTAATTAAAATTTTAAAACTTATCTTTGTTCTTTGAATGATAGTTTTTAGAAGTTTTACTCTCTCAAGCCTTTGTTTCCTTTCTTGAGAGACAATTATTTGCTGAGTAAGTAATTTACACGGTCATCTTATTTGACCTTCAACGTGACCCGAGGTCCTCACATACCAGTTGTGTAACCTGGTCTCGGGGAGGTGGGGACACAGCCAGCGGGGAAGCTCCCACTCTCAGGAGAGCTGGGCCCTCTCGGGTGCTCAAGCTTCAGCTGTCGACAAGCCGGACGCGATCTTCACTACAAATATTTACTTGAATGACCCGGTAAGGTTACTAGTCTCCGAGGTTTGGAAGCGGGGTCCCGTTCCTGTCTGCCGCGGAGGGTGGCACGCCCAGGTGCCGTGCTGTCCTAGGACAACTGTGGGGCGGGACAGCAAAGGTTGAGAGGGACAGCAAAGTCATCAGCTGTGGCTTTGGTGTCATTTCTAATAAAGTCTATAAACACAGATACAGTATTTTCTTAATGGAAGTTTATTAAAAAGTTACTGGGATTTCTGACCCCTTCCTCTTGACTGACTAGCCCGACAAGCTACTCGGAATCAGTGTAGCCTGTGGGAAGGGCAACCTTGACCTTACTTACAGAGCTGTAGAGCATCGGACAGGAAGGCACAGTGGAGATCACAACCGCACATCTTAAACCATCCAGGCTGTCTTCGTGAGAAAGGATGTGAGCCTGTCTATAGGCTCAATGGGTGCACCAATAGAAAGGGAGAACTTTGGTGATACAGGAGAAGTGGTAAAATGAACAAAATAAGGTTTCAAAGGATGCTGCAGGGGAGGGCAGAGCTGCCGCGTTAGCAGGTGTGGACCTCAAATAGGAAGAGCGCCCCTGGTCGCAGAGGCCGTGCACAGTAAGTGAACGTGGGTCCAGGCAAAGATTCATTCATTAAGAGAGACAGGAAGTTGAGGTCATCTGACGGACTGCAAATGGTTTGCTGTTTTCTCCAACAATAGGAGGTGAGGCCATCTGTTTAGAAGTTGGCGGGCCTTGAAGAGAGATGACAGTTTCAGGGGGCCCCTGACAAACAGGCAAGAGAATGGCGCACGGCTTGAGCTCGAGGACAAGAGATTAGCTGTTCTTCTTCCTGCTCTTTTCCAACGCCTTTAACAGTACGTGATCACTCGTACCACCCAGTTTTCTCTTTCTCTTTAGCAGAGGTCTGAGCTTCTGACCTGGGCCCTTTGGATTGAGTGTTTACACTGCAATGGGTTCCAGAGTTTTCTCCCGAAGCGCCATCTACTGCAGTGTCAGGTAAATGTGTTCTCCTCCCCTTGCTCAGACTCCAAGACACAGACATGAGGTGTCGGCAATCGCACCAGCATCTTACACTTCAGGAGGACGTCACTACTCTGTGCGCGTGAGCATCGAGTCGTAAAGCAATGAGGAGGTTCCAGCCGTCGTTTCCTTTATGTGCCAATTAACTCAGTCATTATTCATTCAGGGTGTTAAGAGACCTACTGAACTTCCACACAGGTACACGGGCCCTGACAGCACCGCCAGAGTAGCCGATGACAGGTGTGTTTTCACACTTGCTCGCGGGAACAAGAGCGTGTGCTGCTGATCCCGGCACACCTGACAGGGATGCTGAGCCAGCGTTGAACGAAGCCGTGCTTTACGTATACAGCAGTTCCGCTTTCGGGGGTATTTATATATTTTATAAATTTGTCTCATGAAATATTAAGCAAGCTCACCTTTCTCATGACAGCCTTTTCATACACAGAACGATAAAATATCGCGGATTTGAAAAGTTCCTATCTCCTTGTTTCCACAATCAGTAGAACATTACTCCAACAGAAAGGAGTCTCAGGTTACAAACTATAAAACTCTGCACCTATATCCTTGTGCAACTTTACATTCAGTTTCTGAGTCTTGGTTCACGGCAAGACAATCTCGGATTCAATTTCCATCTAATCTGAAAGAACGCTGAGAAGTCCTTTTGCTTGTCCATATGGGAGAGCCATCAACAGCATAAGGAACACTGGCTATGACTGTCCTTTGTTCCCCAGCTGCTCTGCTTTTAGGCACATGCCATAGATGCACAAGGAAATGAGTTGATGGCAATGATTTGCAACACAAAATAATAATAACACCAAAAAAGGAAAAAATCCTGAATGTCTATAGGTGAGAGAATTGATAAAAATACCCTCATGATGGACTAGTCTACGTTTACGGGGACACTACAACAGAGAGCTCTGGAAAGCTAAGAGAGAGGCGGTATAATGTATGATTTATGGGTACAAATTGAATCCCACGGAAAAATGTACTGACTGTTTTATTAAAAATATGTTACGTAGGTTCCCAAATGATAAACTTCATGGTAAAACTCCCTGAAACAGCCAGACCCATCAACAAACGCAGAACAACCAACTTTCTAGTTGTTTACCACTGAAATGACATTAATCATATACAAATAATTTGGAAATTAAATCTGCACATGTGACATTATCTCTGTTACCTTCCGAAAATTCTTGAGGCTCGTGGACCTAAAGACATCTGTACTTCACATCTAACGAGACAGGGCTGAAGTTACTTGTCTCAAAACATATTCAACCCACCGAGTCATGCCGTTCTGTTCTTTTCTGGATGTTACTTCAAAGCAGCGATCTCTGTTGAGATTTTTCTCCAGAGCCACACAAAATGGTTTTATACAGGAAGAGCACATCGTCACTGTGTATCACCTACACACTATTCTCAGGTGAGTCCCAAATTAAAATTTTATTTCTGCCACCGCTGCCATCTCAATGGAATCAACAGAATGGACTCTGTGATGTTTTTGCTGTTTTTTTCTTCCAATTCCTTTTCATTTGGCAGTAAAATGTATCCAAATTCAAGAAACAGGCACAAAATATCCAGGTTGCGTGTAGTGGGGAAGGTCAAGACCACTCAAAAATTCTTCTTGGCCACAAGAAAAATCCATTCCAAATACGCAAAACACTAAAAACGCTAAAATATCAACAGCTTATCCTGTCCAAACAGCAGTCCTGCTGCTCTGCCAGCTCCCCTGGGCTCAGCCCCCTACCCCACCCCCCAATCCCTGCACAACCCCTGCAGATGATCAGTTTGCGGGCGCAGGCTCTCTGTGGAGGGGCGGTGCAGCTAACCGATGAGGGCAATTTCAGAGGGAGTAGAAGAAGCCTTCTTCTTCCAGTTAGAAAGTTCATGAACCACAGCCTAGCTGACAGTTATAATGGCAAGAGGAAATGCAAAATACCTCCTGGCAGATTTGACAAAATTGGAAAATCCCTGAAGACCTGTACTTCCAGAACCAGACTGATTAAAGGGAGGGAAGACAGGAAAGGGAGGAGGGGGAGGGAACGGAAGAGAAGGCAAGAGAGATGGACCTAACAGGGGCAACAGGATAGACAAGGCAGGTTGTCCTATTGCCGGGAAGGTTCTAGACTTTGAGAAATCCTAAGATACAAAATGTTCAGGTCATTTCCTTTCAGTTGCCAGATAGTGATTATTCTGTGCTCTATCTACAGAGAAAGGGACGGCACTTGTAAATTACTTATAAGCAAACAGGCCTGCAAAGCTGTCAACTTCCTATTACCCAATAAATCACGCTCGGCCGTGACCTTCGCCCCAGCTGCAGCTTGGTGTGATACAATTGGTATGTACTCACAGTTTGCTTTTTACTCCAAAAAGTGCTTAATTTCCTCCTTTGATTCCTAGGCGTGTGTATTCAGGCACCTTGGGAAACGACTTGTGTACTCACCCACCTCTATCGTAATCGTCATCATGCAGACAGTGAAAAGTAGGTAAGTGAGAAAGGCGCTGTACGCTCCGGAGGCAGGGAGGACAATTCCAAACTTAACAGAATGAGCCTTCTCACCTAGGAGACCCACGTACTCCTCTACAGCTACGGAGACAAACTCAAGCGAGGAGCCCCGCCGGCCACGCCTGCCTACGCCGGGATGCGGCCCACAGGTGTGAGGCCCCCTGACTGGCTCCTGGTGTAAAGGAGCCATTGACACGCGTGAACCCGAAGACGTGGTACCAAGGGAATGGGTCTCTGTGGGAAGAGGAGCTGTGATCCTGCCACTTTAAGTGTGATCCAGAAGCTCATATAACGACCCTGACATCGGAAAAATTGGGCCGAGCGGTAGAGAAAACCAGTGGTTCCCTTCCAGGGAAGGAAAAGCGAAGCACGGAAAAGGGATGTGCTTTCTCTGAAAGGGCTATGAGGAGGGTTCTGTGTCTGAAACTAACGTCACTTGTTTTACTCACTGCTCCTTGCTTTTGAACGAGCTAGTCTCCCACCCCACCCCCAAATCTGCACAAAGAACTCACACGTGCCTTTGACATGGTCCCCAGTGAACACACCTCCTGGGACTCATCCCCTTGTGCTCCCCCTTTCCCCAAACGCGGGTCAGACTCAGTATCTTGCTTCTAACCAACAGCATGTAGCAGAGACAATGGAAATGTCACTCTTGCAAGTAGGTTACAAGAAATTATAACTTCGTGTTGCTAGCGATCTACTGCATTCTCAAGTTTGCAGGCTCTGAGAAAGCAAGCTGCTGTGTCCGAGACGCTTGTATGCCAAGAAACTGAGGCCCTTGGTCCAACCAAGTGAGGTTGGAAGTGAGTCCTTCCCCAGCTGAGTCTTCATTCGAGACCAGTCCTGGCCAACACCCAGACTGCAGCCTGTGAAAGACCCTGAAGCTCAGGACCCCGATTCCTGACCCACAGAAACTGTGAAGTAATAAACCTGGGTTATTTTAAGCCACTAAGTTTTGGGGTGGTTTGTTACACAGCAGTAGATAACTAATGCACTCCTCTTTTATTGCACTGTCCAAACACCACCTTCCCCCTGGAAATTTCTTGGTCCCCCCACCCTCTCCCCCCTCCCCTCCTTTGTACTTTCACAACCTGATCTGTCTTCTCCTCTTGTCATCACTGTACTTGCCTCTTTCTGTCTCAGAAACTGTCTCAGAGTTTTTTTGAGCTTATGGTCCTAGCTAGATTACATGCTACCCGAGGGCATCAGTGCCAACATCCTTCTAGCCCCGATGTGGCTATGTACACAAGAAGAGCTCAAATATTACCTGATGTAACTTAGAGATAAAAAAATATGCCTCTACTTTTGGAAAATTTAGGGCAGGAGTCACATGACAATTAGAGGACAAGAGACCGCCCACAGAAGCAGACCGCCCACCTCACTGCTCAGAAAATACTCTGAAAGCATTATATTCCCTGCTTAGATGAACCTTAAATCCCCTTTATTTTACCCTATTTATTAATTTTTTCATAAGGAGAAATAACCTTATTTTTCCAATTATGAAAAAAACTACTATTTCTCATTACAAAAGAAATGGGAAAAAAGTATACCAAGTAAAATAAAAAGTCTGTAACACTGCCACTTACAGAGAATCACTTCTGACATTGTCTTTTATGTCCTTCTAGAATCTGTATGTATAGATAATACTCATTTTTAATTAAAATATAATTTTTGCCAAATGACTGCATAATTCGCCTTTCGCATTTCATACATGTGGCTATTTTTATCAACTAACATTTCAATATCTATTTTATTGTTGAATGTTCCAATTCTGTATTAATGTACAGGATACAGTCATATACTTATATAATCCTGTATTAATGTAGGTTGTTTCCAGTTCATTATTATCACAAGTAAAATGACAGAAAGGAAAGTTATAACTCAACAATCCTAAAAAACTACTGTTTTGGGAGGAAGTCTCCCAACATTTTAGAAACGCTTCCAGAAAATTCCATAGGTCCGTCCCCCAGATGCATTACTTACTGGAAGGCAATGGAGCCCAGCTCTGGAGGAGGACTTGGAAGGACAGGCGCAGGGAGAAGGGAAGGGCCAGGTACCAAGACCATTCAAGAGCAGAGCCAGGTACTGGGCAGCAAGAAGGCCAAGGCATCATGACACAGAGGGCTCCACTGTGGCCGTCACAGTCAGACAGCAGCGCTGGCAGCAGCTCACACTAGAGCCTTTCACGGTGACTCTGAGCCAGGTGCTGCCTCACACTTCGGCATATTTAACTGTCTTCCAAGCTTGACCAATTCCATTGTCCCTAGAGCCCTAGAAGCTGTATTACCAGAATGGGTCCCACTTCACAGATGAAAGAGAATATGGCTTTGAGTTAAAAAAATCTACGTAATTGGATACAGTGAGATGAGCCAGGGAGACGGCAAACTTTTACACAGAACTTGGGTGGTACCAATCCATGGAGTTTCGAAAGAAAAGTCCTGAAGAAGAAATCTTTGATTCCAGGAATGGGATCTGCCACCAAGAAAATACCCAAAGGCATTAGAGGTTATTCAGTCCTTTCCTGCCAATGGTTCCATGACACATTCCCGAGCCTAACACAACAGGGGCGTGATTAGAGCCCAGACACATCGATTGTATGTTTACAAGATGAGTATCTGTGAAAACACATATGGGTTGAAAATGTGAACAGTCTCGGGCTTCCCTGGTGGTGCAGTGGTTGGGAGTCCGCCTGCCGATGCAGGGGACACGGGTTCGTGCCCCGGTCCGGGAAGATCCCACATGCTGCGGAGCGGCTGGGCCCGTGAGCCATGGCCGCTGAGCCTGCGCCGCCCGGAGGCTGTGCTCCACAACTGCAGAGGCCACGACAGTGAGAGGCCCGCGTACCGAAAAAAAAAAAAAATGTGAACAGTCTCATACAAATGCCAGCAATATTGTTTCAATGGAAACTGTAGAAGAAATTAAGAGTTATTTTTAAACAGAGAGGGAGAAAAAATAAACCCTAACATCAGAAATAAAATTTACAAGAGTTATAGCAGATACTTATAAAACTCAGGACAAGGGCTTCCCTGGTGGCGCAGTGGTTGAGAGTCCGCCTGCCGATGCAGGGGACACGGGTTCGTGCCCCGATCCGGGAAGATCCCACATGCCACGGAGCGGATAGGCCCGTGAGCCATGGCCGCTGAGCCTGCACGTCCGGAGCCTGTGCTCCGCAACAGGAGAGGCCGCAACAGTGAGAGGCCCGCGTACTGTAAAAGAAAAAAAAAAAAAAAAAAAAAAAAAAACTCAGGACAAGCTTAGTGTCTGCAACGAGCTATTCAGATTTAACTTGTCTAAACTCATGTTTTCACCAATTTTAACATTTCCTCTTTGCCTTGATAGTTTTCACGGTGCTATTCCATATTTAAAGTGTTCTAAACCTGCAAGTCACTTAAAGCTGTGATGCAAAAAAATCCTTGGTCAGATAGAATTATGCACTCCCAGAAACCCGCTAGGTGTAAGGACCCCCAAATGGATCACTTGGACAGGATTGTTAGGTCGACAGCACAACCCTAAACATTTATGAAAACACTCTAGCTTCTAATCAGGGACATCCTTATGAGAGCTTTCTCTAAAAACGGCACCGCCAGTTAGACCAGACCGGGAGTCCGTCGGCTCCATTTCTTAAGGTTTCACTGTACCTGAGTCGGGTGACTGAGACAGAAAAGCATGAACCCTGTAAATTCCATAGAGGACAGAGAAGGAGCTTGTTGTTGACGGACCGGGAGCCTCAGGCTGAGGACCACCAGGATCACGGAGGACACTCACACTTCTGCACAGCCCGCCCTCTGGCCAATGCCACCCCACGTAAACCCCCAGTACGGGACATACATGTCCACTTAGGTGAGTCACTGCATCCTGGGAAGGCTCCAAATCTGAGAAGAGCTTCGTGTAAACCAGACATGCCTCCCCACGGCCTCTGCCCACTGCACCCACGGTATCCAGAGCCCCTCTCCACAAAATGGCCAAGTATTTGGAAACCTAGCCTGGTTTTTTTGGTTTTTTTTGCGGTACGCGGGCCTCTCACTGTTGTGGCCTCTCCCGTTGCGGAGCACAGGCTCCGGACGCGCAGGCTCGGCGGCCATGGCTCACGGGCCCAGCCGCTCCGCGGTACGTGGGAGCTTCCCGGACCGGGGCACGAACCCGTGTCCCCTGCATCGGCAGGCGGACTCTCAACCACTGCGCCACCAGCGAAGCCCATCCTAGCCTGTTTTTACTGTGCTCTTTCCCGCATGTTACGACACCAGTTCCTTCATTGTTTCCTATAGGACATGCTTTACAGGAACTTATTCACTAAGTATTTACGGAGCCCCTTCCAGGGCCAGGCCTGCTCCAAGTGCCGAGGCCCATGTCCAAGGCCCTTACATTCTAGCAGGTGGGGGAAGGGTGCCCCTAAGACATCTATGAACCCCTCCTGGTTTCTGTTCCCTGCAGAGCGCAGGGTGTGAGCACAACACAGTAACCAGGTGTGATCTGCCCTGCTCTGGGTCCAGATTCAACGCCTCTTCTTCTGCATCCTAAGAAACAATTTGACTCCAGTCCAGCATGGTTGAAAACTATGATTCAGAATGATCACGTGTCCTAGTGCCTATGTCAAAAATAATTTTCAGCCTAATAATCTGTTTACCTCCCTGGTGGCTAAGGGGCTCATAGCACCTAAAATGTACAGAGAGAAAAAGAGGCAACTCAAAGATGGACTGTTCAATGGATCCATAGAGAATAACTGTCTCTCTACAAGAAATATAAAATTAGATTCCTATATCACCATATACAAAATCAAATTTAGTACAGTAATTTAGTATTAGGAGAAAAAGGAGATGGTCTTTATGTTTTTAGGTAGGAAGAACTTCTTAAATGACAAACAAAGAGAAAAACAACAAAAATACCGATGGGTTTGAAGAGCTCAAAACCTTCGTATTACAAAAGACCCCGTACACAGACAAAGTTAATGACAATAAACCACGTGAAGTTATTTGGAGCCTTAATGACAAGGGATGAGTGTCTAAAATTTATAAATATCGTCAGGGATCATTGAGGAGAAGACATAACCCAACAGAAAAATAAACAGAGGACGTGAACAGACAATTCACATGGAAACCCAAATGGCCAACAAAATATTTCAATAAATGCCCAACCTCACCAGTAACAGAGAAACACAAAATATTTCATGCACTAGTTTGGCAAAATGTTTAAAAAAGTCTGCAGACACCAAGTCCTCCCACTTAGTAGAAACTGAAACAGAGAGCAATTGGCAGCACCTAATAAGGTTGAAAATGTACACACTTTACGATGCAATTCCACTCCTATGGCTGTAACTGCAGGAAACTCGGGCTGCCACTGCAGCCGTGTCTAACAGCCCAAAAGTGGAGATAATGTGAGTGCCCGTGAAGGGGAAAGACAAAACAATCAGTAACATGTTGAAGGAAACAGGCAGTGGCAAAAAAACCTGTGCCCTGTAATTCCACTGATGAAATGCTGAAAACGCATCAAACAGTTCCACGTGCTGTTTATACACAGCTTGGTTACACGTACGCTTTAAAACACAAAGATGTGGAGAAGAGGGACCGACCACACGTCCAACTGAAGCCAGTGGCTGCCTTTGGCGGGGACTGGGTGGCGGGTGGGACTGAGGGGGTTTTCGAAGGGGGCTCTGGTTGATTTTAACACGATCTGAAGCAAACGTACTCTATGTTATTCTGGCGCCGTGGGTACTGAGTGTTATATCTGAGTTCAGACGCTGAACGTCAAATCATCCTTTACAGGTCCCTAAATTTAATTTCCTCCTAATTGAAAATGGAAACTCACAAAAACAAACAAGCTGGCACTTGAGAGTAACTCAACAGCCCCTAAGGAGCACACACCTAACTGAATCGGGATAATTAGGATCCTCCTGTCATTAAGAATGTGCTGAGGACTCATGTCCTGCTCACACCCACCCCGCGCGCAAGTGAGGAAGGGCCCAACCCAGCAGCTGTGTGAGGGCGGAGACACAGCCCACCCTCCTCCGGGTGCTCGTGCCTGTGGCTGAACCTGGACCCTCACCCCTCCACTCGCGCCTCAGCCTCCCCCCCTCCCAGCTCTATTCCTTCTCCGCCCTTTACTTTTCTCCACGGCATCACAGTCTCACGCCTCCGTATACTTTTACGACTTACAACGTTCACTTAACGAACTGCTTACTCAAATGTAATTTCCATCCGGGGAATGAGAGGACAAGGACAAACCACATTCCAGGTGGTGCCTGCTCCCACACGGTGAGGCGACACGCAGAGACCCCAACACCACGGAGGCTCCCGGAAGGAAGCGGAGCTGCTGGGGATACAGGCGCCGGGATAGACCGCGACCAGCCATCCGCCCGCCAGCGCCAGAATTCTCCCCAAGACATTTATGATGGAGCTAAGGAATTGTAAAAAAAAAAAAAAGTTAATATATTTCCCCAAAGACTATTCTGATAGGGAAAAAGAAGACAAGAAAGATCTGTTCGCGCTGCCACCCGAGCTGCCTTTTCTGTACTTTGTTTCCGCATATTTCTCTGAGAAAGTAGGCAGGCCCAGAGCCAGGGCAGACTAGAACTACCCTCCTGCACGGGGCTGAGCTGTCAGCCCCACAACGGGACGCACAGGGAACCTCCAGGCACCGTCTGGGGACTGAGCCACCACCTCCAGGAAGGCGCCCAGGAGAGCTTATGTCCCAGCATCTCAGGCTCATAGGCCCCGTGGCAGGCGAGGACCCCTCGGCCCACATGGCAGGACTGGCCCCTTGGGGAGGACTTGGAGAGCAGTACCCGTGGGAAACCACGGAGCCAGATGCCCAGGCAGAGTGCAGAACAGGCCTGAATCTAAGTGCATTCTGAATTCCAGTGCTTCACCGCGGCCCGCGGCCTAAGGCGTGTGGGATATAAAACCACCATCTGCTACTATATAGAAAATAGATAACTAAGAAGGACCTGCTGTAGAGCACAGGGAACTCTACTCAATACTCTGCAATGGCCTATATGGGAAAAGAATCTAAAAACAGCCTGGATATATGTATATGTATAACCGATTCACTTTGCTATACACCTGAAACTAACACAACATTGTCGATCAACCGTATGCCAATAAAAAATTAAAAACAAAAACAAAAACCACCATCGGGCAGATGCTTCTGGCCGTGCATACTTGAACAGGCAGAGGAAGTCAGTGGCCCCCGGTTGACACAGCAACAGCCCTGCTACTCTGCGGAGAGCACACTATGCCCCCTGCACCCGGGGGGCCACCCTGTTCCCTCGGGACCCTTGGTGCAGCGAGACCCGCACGAGGATTTGACGAGGCTTTGACTTACTGGGCGGATCTGTGCACCGTCTTATGGACACAGATGCTGCAAGGGGGCCTCTCCCTGTCCCTCCTCACCTTTCCCACCATATCATGCAGGCCCTGGCCCCCTATCTGGGCTGGGCCTGGTCTCCCTTCGAGGCAGAAGTAGAGAAAACGGAGATTCGGAGGGACAAGGGAGTTTTGAGCATTTTCCTTCGCGCACCAGGGGTATTTCCTGCCTTTCAGAACACAGGCCTCCGCGACAACAGGCAGGAGAAAGAACCGGGCTGGCTCTCTGCACCAAGGAGAGCCGGAGCCGCAGGTAGAGGGGCACAGGGAGGAGGGCAGAGAGCGCGCAGGGATGACGACTCAGCCGGAGAGGCTGGGGCTGCACCTGCCTGCCTGATGGCTCAGACACACTGCGGTGTCCTTAAGGGCGAGGCCACAAACACCGGGGAGAATGGGGGTCCTGCTGGCGGTGCTCCGTCCCCGCTTACAGAAGGACTGCAGGGGCATCACCCCAGTGCACTCAGTGACTAGAGCCTGAACTTGGACTCCAGCTGCAGATTGGACGCAGCGCCCTCAGGAGGAGGGGCCACCACCCCAACCTCCAGGGCAATGCGTCCTGGCAGGAACACCCCTGCCCTCTGCCTTCCTGCTCAGCACTCTTCACTGCATGAGTCAGCGAGGGCTGCATAACAAACAGCCAGACTGAGGGCTCAGACAGCAGACGTCTCATCCCACAGTCTGGAGGCTGGAAGTCCGAGACCAGGTGTGAGTAGGGCTGCTTTCTCCGGCCTCTCTCCTTGTCCTACCCCTGTGTCCTCACACGGTCGTCCCTCTGTGTGTGTCTATGCTCTGATCACCTTTCTTATCAGGACGCTACTCATGTGGGATTAGGGCCCACCCTAATGACGTCATTTTAATTTACTCGCCTTTGCAAAGGTCCCTTCTCCAAATATGGTCACATTCTGGGGCCCAGGAGGTGAGGGCTCTAACATGTGGACTTTTGAGGGCATAGCTCAGCCCCTAACAAGGACTGGATCCACTTGCTGAGTTTCTGCAGGCCACTCATTCAGGGAGCAGGCAGGCACGGCCAGGGCTGCTGCTGTGAGCATTACAAGCTCACAGGTCTGTGCGGGCAACGCTTTTCCACCTACCTCAGGCCCTGGGGGACTCCAGGCCTGGCAAAGAGTCTCTAGCAGGTCACTGTCTAAAACGATCTACCAAATGTGGAGATGGTAATCCATCGTCCCTACAAATACAGATGACTCAGAAGACAGGGGCTGATAGGAAAGAGCCGTGGCACGTTCGCGGTGCTATCGCGGGTGCCCAGTGAGGATGCCGCCAGGCGGTACCCAGAGCGCCTGACGACAATCTCAGGACGACGGGGCTGCCTAGTGGCCACTGTGTGCTAAGGATGCCCCCTCCACGTCCCCCAGCAACGCCCGTCCTGAGTCCCGAGGCGGAGTACGTGTCCTCACACGGCGAACCTGCTCACCCTGGTTGCCAGGAGGCCTCGACACAGTGTGGACGCGGGGCACCCAGTGCACGCTCACGCCGGCTCTCCCAGGCCAGGCACCCTCCTGCTGGGTGTCTTTGCTGCCTCAGCAGGAGGACAGTGGGGCCTCCCGCTGTGGGGTGGCCACAGCGAGAAGGAAGCCCATGTCCCGACACAGGGTCCTCCAGGTGCACCATCCACGGGAAGGGGCAGATGCCGTAAAGCAGATCTGCCGCGTCGCTGTGACCCATGAAGCTGGAAATCCCATAAATCCAAGCTCCCCGCGTTGAGTCACTCAAAACTGGCCCAGGGGTGTAATCTCCCTCTTGCTGTGTAGAGTGGGATCACATCCAGAGCGGAAAAGCACAGCTCTCGGGGGACAAATTCTATTTGCCCTAAACAGAGGCGGGGCCGCATCCTGGCCACACTGAAGGTGTGAAACGTCCTTCCTTGGGGTGTCAGCAAACCACTGAGCTCACCAGGCTTAAGACCTGCAGCTACAGGTCACGGCAGCCTCCTTGGGTCAGCGGGGAATCAGCACAGAAATAAGATATTACAGCATTAGTTCGGCAAATCAGCAGGAGGTTTTGCTAACCCCACACTGCCCTGAAAACTTCACAGTTGTGACTTCAACAAATACCGTATGCTAACACATATATATGGAATCTAAGAAAAAAAAAAAGTCATGAAGAACCTAGGGGTAAGATGGGAATAAAGACACAGACCTACTAGAGCATGGACTTGAGGATATGGGGAGGGGGAAGGGTAAGCTGGGACGAAGTGAGAGAGTGGCATGGACATATATACACTACCAAACGTAAAATAGATACCTAGTGAGAGGCAGCCGCATAGCACAGGGAGATCAGCTCTGTGCTTTGTGACCACCTAGAGGGGTGGGACAGGGAGGGTGAGAGGGAGGGAGACGCAAGAGGGAGGAGATATGGGAACATATGTATATGTATAACTGATTCACTTTGTTCTACAGCAGAAACTAGCACACCATTGTAAAGCAATTGTACTCCAATAAAGATGTTAAAAAAAAAAAGCTGTGGGCTTATTCTTTATAGGTGAGGTGTGGGAAGACCCTGTGGCCAGGAGAGATCAAATGGAGAATCTCACAGGCCAAGGGGACGGATGAATTCCAGGGGAGGGGGCTGCACAGTCCTGTGTCAACAACCCCAGTCACGGGGGGACTTCTCTAGGTTCACTGCGGGCAATCTGCTCCACTTCAGGAGACGGTCAGCACGTGCCTGAACCCTCAGAGGGGAGCCTGAAGCTGGTATGGGCCTGTCTGTCTCAGGGCCTGTCCCCATGGAGAACTGCCCTTCAGTGACAGATTCCAGATGCTGACAGCAGGCAGGGACGAGGACCCTGTCTTCTGCTGGACTGCCTGTGTGAGGACATGAGTCTGAAACAGCCGGCGGCCACAAGGTGGAGCCTGGGAAGAACACACCCAGGCCAGGAGCCTGGATGGAGAGTGTCTCTGAACTCTGAATCACGGATTTCTAAATTTTCAGTTTGTGAGCCCCATAAGTTCCCATTTTTTTGCTCAAGCCAGATGCATCGCATTTTGTATCACTAGTGGATTCTAATACTTAGCTGATTTGGGGGGGTTTATGCAAAGCCAAACAGACGCACAGACTCCTGGAAATTTATAGACCAAACAGAACGGTCTTCGTGACATTCATAGTCATACCCGAGGAGCAAAGAAAATCCTGAAAGGCGGAAGCCAGGCATCTCACGAAGAGGGGCCCTAAAGAACACAGAAGCAAGACCAGGCAGGGGCTGTGTAGACTGCGAGTTACCGCTTTCTTCCTGTCCAAACAAGAGGGCGTTTAATCTGCACCTGGCTGTCGACATTTTAAAATCTTGCTCTGAAGGCTGTATCAATGGCTCATGTGCATTTACTAGAAACTAGATCCAACTGATACATATCATTTTACATAAAGACTTCGCTTCTGTGTTAGTTATTAATCATCTGTGACCCTCCAGACAGGGCTAGCCTTAGTCCCCTGGGCAGTACCCACCTAAGGCCCATCTGTACACATGCTGGAGACTTCACACAGGGGCACAGCCTCTGAGTCGTGGGTCTGTGAAGCACACCCACGACGCTGAAGGGAAAACTAGAGCACAGACGGTCTTTGAAAACCACTGCTTCAGGTTCAAGAACGGCAGGAGGCACTTGAGTGTAAGGAGACAATTTAAAATAAACAGAAAGAGAGAGAGAAATCTCATTTTATGCAGTAGACAGCAAAACTGTAGGGAGGGTTACTTCAAAAGATGACACTGGTATAGAATATTAATGAGTTATTAAGTATTTAAGTTAACTCAAGGATGGTAGATCCATAGTGAGTGATACGGTTATCATAGAGGAGGAGGATTCTTGGCCTTGGAGATCGTTTACTATCTGTTGAGATTACCGCCCCCACCCCCCACATCCTCCCCACAGTTTTGTGCTGGTGTCGGTTCATTTCTTGGTGAACTCTGGGCCGGATGGATGGATGCTCTTGGGGACGATTTACTTGGGAGGTTGCCGAGGCCCCATCCCTGATCCTCGTAGCAAGCCTTATGTATTCTGCTAGGAGCTAAATATTTCCATGCACCAACTGCACCTGGCCTACTTGCTCTGATACACAGGGCCCAATCCTGAAGTTTATTCTGTGGGTGTAGTCACTGCAGAGGGCAGAAACAAGATGCCGTTTCCCTTGCATTAAAAACGAACTCCTCTCGTCTGCAGTTATGCTATTTCTGTATCTCACTCCTCAGCATCATTTATCTAGGGCACAGGGGCTGACTGTCCTGCAAGACTGTAAGCTACTGAGCGTAAGCCCACCTGTCTGTTAGGGCTGTACCCCTAGACCCCAGCTGGTGCAAATCAAGTGCCCCATCAATAAGTATTTATGGAGGGGATGGACCATCGTCCTCAGGCAGAGCAAAGAGATGCCATCTCTTACGGTTATATAGCGGGACTCACCCAATTTTCTTTGTCCATTTCAAAATAACCCTCTTGCAACTAAAACTTTAGCCATAACTTCAGAAAATTAATCTCTGTAAAGACCCTATATCTTAAAATCTCTTATATTTTCCAAGGCAGGGGCCATCTCAGTATTTTCTTGATACCGCCCTGCATGACAGAAAGTGGATCCCCGTTTCTTTCCACTCTGTTTTCAAACCGCCACAAACAAGGAGTTTTAAGAGCCACAAGGATGGCCCCGAAGCTATTGGAGTCACACCTACAGTAAGAATACTAACCCTTTCTTCCCTGGATTCTAGCTGCTGACCTTCTTAACCCTGTCTCCTCAGCTTCTCTGAAGCTCTGCTGCTGTGAACTTCCTCGGAACGTAAGTTTTCATTGATAACATGGGAAGAGAGAATCAATAAATCGGCAAATGTTTATTGGATACATTTTGCAGACCCCGCCCTCTCCTCCTTGACGTGGGTCATGTATTTCTGCAGCCACTTTTTAACAATTCAAATAGCAAATATTTGGGATTAGCCATCTTCACATCATCTCAAATACAAACTGCTTTTTAAAATGCGTCTCTGGGGCTTCCCTGGTGGCGCAGTGGTTGGGAGTCCGCCTGCCGATGCAGGGGACGCTGGTTCGTGCCCAGGTCCGGGAAGATCCCACATGCCGCGGAGCACCTGGGCCCGTGAGCCATGGCCGCTGAGCCTGCACGTCCGGAGCCTGTGCTCCGCAACGGGAGAGGCCATAACAATGAGGGGCCCACGTACCGTAAAAAAAAAAAAAAACAAAGAAACAAAAATGCGTCTCTGAGGGCTTCCCTGGTGGCGCAGTGGTTGCGAGTCCGTCTACCGATGCAGGGGACACGGGTTCGTGCCCCGGTCCGGGAAGATCCCACGTGCCGCGGAGCGGCTGGGCCCGTGAGCCATGGCCGCTGAGCCTGTGCGTCCGGAGCCTGTGCTCCGCAGCGGGAGGGGCCACAACAGTGAGAGGCCCGCGTACCGCAAAAAAAAAAAAAAAAAAAAAAAAATGCGTCTCTGTCCGTGACTCTTAAATGTGGTAGAAATCTGTCACAATTTTACGTTTTTTAAGACAACACAATTACATTTCTCCTCCCTAATCTGAGCAAGTCAAAAGTCTGCTTACACTTTATATCACAAAATAGCTGTGTATGATGCTGTCAGAAGTTTTCCTCTCATCCTTCATTAAACACAAAATGTCCTATATTGATATAAAAATCACCATCTCTGGGTTGACGCTCTACAACATTCTTCCACAGCTGTCTTTTCTCATGTTGTAAAAGCACAAAACTTACTGACTCAGATGGCTCTGAGAATAAAATCCCATCACAGTTTGGAAGTGTACCCACAGGGAAACAGATGAGCTGTTGTCAGCATGGGAACTCATCACATCACTGGAAGCCCATTTGGACTGCTACCTACGTCGACTGTTAACGTGAGGTGTGACTATCACGAAGTTCCTATTAGTATTACAGGCAGTGTGACTGTGAGACCGTCCTCAGCATCTGTGAAACCGGAAAAACGCCCGTGGGCTATGAGGGGTTAACCATGAAAACACGAAGATGCTCACTTACCTGAAATTTTAGGACAGATCAGTGTCAGTAACCCAGTAATCCAACGCAACAATGACGAGGAACCCAGATTCTGGGAGACACCTTTGCTCAGCCGCGCACTTCACCTGTAACGCGCTCCTTTGCTGCCCCCCAGGCTGGGCGGCCCCAGACCTGCAGCCCTTAGCTATCTCAGCCCCTCGCAGGACAGGGCACGTAGCACCGCAGCCTCTCCTTAAAGCAGAATCTGTGTGGTCTTTGCTTTCATTACAGTCACTCCTGTGCCCGTCCTCACCTGGAGTGGTTTCTCAATTTCAGGAACTTGGTCCTACTACTGTCTCATTGCCCACAACATACGTGCTGAAAGTTTCAAAAACAACTAACAGTGTCTTAAAGTCCAGGTTTCATTATTATTATTTAGGTGTGGCCAGGCCAGTGGATCAGGAGACAACGACCACTGAGAAGACGGTTTGTTACCCACAGATCCCAAGAGGGAAGGAGGCCCCTGGCTCCCTGTGTGGGGAGGACTACGGAGGGAGGCCGGCCAGTCAGGAGCGGGGAGGAGGGCGGGGGTGAGCCTTTACTGTAGTTTCCACGGGAAGGAACAGGCACAGCTGGGTGAGCAAAGCTCAGCACAGGCTAGTCTGAACCCCTCCTGGGGCTGTCCCCAGCCGTCGGGTACCTGGCCCTGGGGTGATCAGGGCAGGGGACGGTGGCCTGGAGTGGGAGAGCGCCACAGAGCGAATGGTTAGGGTGTGGGCTCTGGGTGATTGGTCTGTATACGGAAGGTGCCCTCCCGAGCAAGGGATTTGGAATCTGCCTTAGCTAGCCCGTTGGGACGGCGCGGTCACTCCAGGGTCAGCAGCCCCATAATACAGACAGGGTTAACACAGGCGGGGAGACACACTTCCAGCCCTCTAGCGGCTCTGCTGAACCCTCCCCACCATGGGATAAAGGGAAGAGCTCAGGAGTGGGTGTCCGAAGCTTCAGGTCTGGCCCAGGCTCTGCCACTCACTCACCCTGTGATCTTGGGCAAAAGGCATTTCAGCTTCTCAGGCCCCCAGTCTCTTCATCTAGAAAATGAAGTGTATGGGCTGTGAGATTTCTAAGAGCTCTTCCAGCTTCCAAATGTTATGAGCCCCTCCTCGTAACCTGCGACATAGAGAATCTGCACTCCTGTACTTGTCAAGGAGCCCAAACTAAATCCTAACGAAATTTATGGATTTCCTCCCCAAAGCTACGGAGAACTGTCTGGGGGTGTGACATCAGATGGCTTCAAATGTCCCTGGATGATGCAGCCCTCCAGAGAGCTGTTTAGCTGAACCACATACAGCTGACTTTGGATAGAAGTGCTTTTCTGCTCTGTACTTTGGGCTGCCCCCTCCACTTACAATTCACAGCATTACAAAAGGCATTACCGAGAAACATGCTGCACTTCCCAGGGGCTACCCTTAGGTACACCGTTCACTGCATTGACGCGGTGCCCTCTTTAGGAGGACCCGCGGGAGATGCTCCTCTCTGGGCTCAGGGACAGAAAGAGATGTGTCCACCCGAACGACTGGGTCTGGGCTACTGTCTGCCGTGTGAGCTCACACTGTGCCCACCCCTGGGAAGCCAGCCAGCTCAGAGCTGGCCTCCAGCCTGCTGTGCCTTGCTTCCTTTGCCTCAATATCTGCATTTACTCACTTTTTGATCTCTTATTGAATGTATTTGCTAACTTTATCGATGTCTTTGGGAATAAGAAGGGGTTTCAGTACGGAAATACTCCCAGAGATGTGAGGTTCATTTACATCAGAGCAAAGGGCCACATGGGGAATGAGGGTAAGGACGTCGCAGACGTAAGGGCTGGGTTGGGTGAGGGGCTGGGATCCAGAGGGTGCAGCTTTTACGAGTAGATCTGTTCATGCTTCTGAAAGTGGGCATGTGCCCGGTTCCTTAATGCCTCGGTTTTCTTAACCCCTAAACTGGAAGGAAACGACTTTCATTTCCCTTTATAACATCATTAGAAATATTATTTCAGGAGTGATTTTAAAGTGAAACATAAGTTTAGTTCAATATTATATTTTCATGCGTACAGATCTACACATAAAGAATATTTATTAACCACAAGTTTGCGATATATGCATATGCACGCCTAGAGATAGTTACTAAAACAAGAGAATCAGAACGTTTCTTGCCCAACTTAAAAATAGTTATATGCACGTTGTTGGAAAGTCACAGAGT
The DNA here is from genome assembly GCF_963924675.1 of Phocoena phocoena. Classification (NCBI taxonomy): domain Eukaryota; kingdom Metazoa; phylum Chordata; class Mammalia; order Artiodactyla; family Phocoenidae; genus Phocoena; species Phocoena phocoena. The sequence goes on along the minus strand of NC_089230.1, from coordinate 2,506,112 downwards.
TTCTTCAAAAAAGTGTTATGACTCACAAATCCTATACCCCTGCGTATGTCTGTGATTTTTAAAACCCTGTATTTCATACCTATCGTTTTTAAAGACAGATATGAGATACAATGCAAAGTAATTTCTCTAACAAATCCAGAGAACAGACTGCAGGAGTTATTCTGCATGACCCGGCTTGGACTGTAATCTGAGGCATACTTATTACATATGACTATTACGTGTTTGAGTTATTTCACTTAAAAACGGGCCAACTCGGCAGGGTGGGGCAGGAGGAATGGGGAGTTATAATTTCATGGGCACAGAGCTTCGGTTCGGGAAGACGAAAACGTTCTGGAGACGGACAGTGGCAACGGCTGCACGACAATGTGAATGTACTTAATGCCACTGAAAGTGGCTAAAATGGTAAATTTTATGTTATGTATATTTTACTACAATAAAAAGGTTCTAAAAAAGGCAAAAAAAATGTTTTTAAGGGCAAACTTCTAAATCTGATTCTCTTCACCTTTTAGTAATTTTACCTTTTAGTAACAGCTTCAATAAACATCAACTTTGTCACGTTTTCTCCCCTTCGCTTCTAAAATTGCAGGAAAATGACTGAGTGGCCCCGGTTGCCCTCGACTGTGAAAGCACACGAGAGCATAAGATTAAATCCATTCGGGCTGTAACACAACCTCCAAAAGAGGGCGACCGCCTTCACCCCAGCTGCCGACCTGCTCTTTGCCTCCATCTGTGATCTACGACCCTTTCCCACTTAAGGACACACAGAATTTCACTCTGTCCCAGAAAACAACTTTCGAACTTGCCCTTCACCTGCCAAGATCTGTCACATTATCGGTTTCCCAGCAGAAAATAAAAACCGTCAAAACTTCCCCGGACCCCAGTTCTAGTGCGAGGGCTCGCCCTACCTTTCTGAGAAACAGTTTCTGCAGCTTCTTGCGCGGCAGCCCGATCATCCTCCGTCCCCTCCGTCCGCAGGCCCAGGGGCTGCTGGGCTGGTCTGAGCCATCGCGCGTCCCGCATCCCGCATCGCCGCCTCCTCCCATCCAGCATCCCGGCCACCGCCCAAGACCACGCCCCCCGCCTTCCCCGCCCCTCCCCTCCCCCAGCAGAGGACGTCCGCGGGGCTGGCAGGGCTCTGGCGGCGGGACGCACGTGCTCTGGCCGCAGCCCAGAAGGCCTGCGCGCCCACCGCGGGGGGGGGGGGGTAAGGAGCGGAGAACCAGCCCCCAGGCTGCCCGCGTCCGTCTCCTCGCAGAGTTAACGCGCAGCGCTCGCAGCCTCAACAGGTGTACCCGGCCTCCGGCCGAATCGCCGAAGCCGGAGTCCACGTGGACCGAGTCAAGTGTTCAAAACTGGGAAATTTTCAGAGACGCCACGAGGGGCGGGCTGTGAGCCCCTCGCTGCAGCACACCTGCCACCTGCCGGCGCGCGAAAGGCACCCCCAGGCACTGAGAGAAGGAGACAGATAGAGGAGGGGGCAAAATAAAACACGGTGGCTTATTTTTTCAGGTGGCACCGGCTCAACTAATGCGCACTGATTGTGCAAGGTTTGCGTTATTCGGTGTTATTAGTCCTTTCAGTAATCCTTCCACATGGACGCCTAGATAAACACACTCACATGCACACACACACCTGCACACGCACGCACACAACACTCACACATGCACACGTGCGCACAGGTGCACGCTCTCCCATGCACATGCACTTTTTCTCTCCATCTACTGCAGGCCAACTTGGAGTATGTCCCATGTGGGTAACAAAAAAGTCTGCTTTGCCTTCCCTGTGAAAACTGAATCCCTATGTTTCCTCCAGAACGATCAGCCCTGTATGGCTGTGCGTCAAGCTGTGTCTTGGTACAGCCAGAAGCATGCAAGGTGCAGCATCAAAGCAACCTCTGAGAGGAGAGCAGCAGCTCAGAGGTGGACCTTTGCCGGTTAAGAGTTTCCTTTTTTAAGCTTCTTTTTAATACATAACCAGGCTCCTCCTCTGAAGACCTAAACATGAAATATGAAAAAACTACCAACTAACAATCAGCTTTTTAGGTGACGGATAATACAAGTCATGGCTAAGGGTGTGGGTGTAAAAATATATTGGTATAAAATGACAGGGCCTGAAAAGAAGGAATTGAAGATAAAGAGGATATTCAAGACTGAAATGGACAGAAATGGCCCAGATTTGGGGCAGTGCACAGCCCTGTCCATCTCGTCCTTTAATATGTTAAACACATCTTTCCAATCAAATGAAAATGGCTGAAGTACGGTTGTTGTTTCTCAAGTGGTTGCTATTCCAGGAAATTTGTTCTTCCAAAACAGCTTATCATTCATTCCATTGCTTCTGGAGCACATGTTCTATATGTTCTTTTTCCTGAATAGGAGAATTGATTAACACGCAGTTATCCAAGTAAACGTTGTATCTGTCTGAACAACCCCGACCTAAAACGATCAGACTCTCTGTAACACTATCCTAACTGCAATTCAACTCAAACTTCCACAGGAATTAAAAGGTCATTACCTCGGGCTTAGTCCTTTGGAAAATGCATAAGCAAAAAGATGGGGTCTTGGGTCTCTGGCTAAGCCACGGTCATGTCAGATCTAGTGGCTTTGCGATAGAAACCCTTCACTGCCGATGGAATTTAACGGCAGGTATGCGTAAGTATGTGAACTGAATGTTGCCATGGTGACTATAGCAAGAAACTGCCTTTTATTTTATGCCATAGAAAATTGTCATGACAATCTTGGCTTACTCATCTTCCAAATACATTTTTAAAAGAAATTATTTTGAAAAACAGCTACCACTGTTTTCTGGTCCCTGCTTGAAAGGAACCGCTATCAGACTGGGCATCTCTCCTCCAGCAGCCGAATCAAAAATGCTGGCACAATCAAGCCCAGGAAATAAACCACCATCCCCACTCTAAAAAGCACCCATCTTGTGCTTCCATGACACCATAATGTCACCTTTGAAGCATCAGGCCGTGGCTTCCTTTACAAAACCTAGAATTCCACTTCTCTGGGCCCCCAAGGGATCAGACAGACATCTCAGAGCTGTAGTGTCCAAAGCCACCCCATGTGTTCACTACGTCTTTCCTCTTCCCAGGCCCGGGATGCAGGCGGGTTGGTTAGGATGGGACCACGTGGCTGAGTCCTCACAGCTGGGATCAGGAGTGCAAGTGACGTTAAAAGGGCGTGGGCTTCCCTGGTGGCACAGCGGTTGGGAATCTGCCTGCTAATGCAGGGGACGCGGGTTCGTGCCCCGGTCCAGGAAGATTCCACATGCTGCGGAGCGGCTGGGCCCGTGAGCCATGGCCGCTGAGCCTGCACGTCCGGAGCCTGTGCTCCGCAACGGGAGAAGCCACAACAGTGAGAGGCCCGCGTACCGCGATGAAGAGTGGCCCCTGCTTGCCACAACTGGAGAAAGCCCTCGCACAGAGATGAAGACCCAACACAGCCAAAAACAAATAAATAAATAAATAAAAAGCCAAGCATTTGAAGCCCTTTAAAAAATAAAATAAAAAGTAAATGTACACGTGGTGTAGCTTGCAAGTATGAACAGCACGATGAATCATTCATTTCATTTAGAGGCGCCTAAGGATTCATGCAGCTTTGCTCAATGCATGGATAACAAAAACGCAACCACTGGGATGTGGCTGGGCGGCCTGTGATTTACTATTGTTTTCATTTTAAACAAGGAGTCTCATACTAAAAAAAAAAAAAAAATTGGGGACCCGCTGACTTAGAGGTCCTGGAGCAAAGGGCAGGATCTTAGGAGGAGCCCGATTTCTTGCCTCAGAGTTTCTGACTTCCAGGCTTAGCTGAACCCTGCTTGATGTCGTTTGGTTAGCATGGAAAAAGTGGAGGCTAAGAGTAATTTCAAATTCTTTATGAGTCATCAAAGGGTTATATGAAGAGAATGTAAAAATGTTATTTACTTCCACAAAAGAAATCACAGGACAAAACCGTCTTTGATTTTGGCAAATGTCTACAACTCAGCACCATCGCTGGGCTAAGACCCTAGAGCCAGAGAGCTCAGGTTCAAGTCTCAGCTCCACCCTCAGCTGTGCGACCCTGAGCAGTAACTGCCTCAGTGTTCCCGCCTGTAAAACGGGGACAGTAACGATCACGGTGACTACTTCATACGGATATGAGCATTAAAGAGTTAATGTCTGTAAGGTGCTTAGAGCAGTGCCTGGGACATAAAAGTATTATACAAGGGTTTGTTAAACAAATTAAAGGAAAACAAAAGATAAAGAAATAATAAAAACCAAAGAAATCGACAAAGCAAGAGATACAAATGTCCTTTTATCTTGAGAAAGAGCAAAATATCAAGTAGTCCTTTAAAGATTTTTCCTCAAATTTATGACCTCATGATTCGGTTTTTGTCCACACGTCCACCATCCAATACTGATTGTATCACACATAACGCTTTTCAAGAACTCCTATTTTAGGATTCTTACTGTTTAGCTAGAAAGAGTGGAAAGCACGCAGAGTTCTAAATGGAAGGGACATGTGTGGAGTCTGCGGACACCAGGGCTGCTGTCAGTGTCTTAATACCGAGCATGTGATCACACCCGCACTTTGGGGATCACTGCTCAGGGGCTGGTGACCCCCAGTGGGGGAGGGGGCCCACAAGGAAGAACCACAAGGCCAGGGGAAGCCAGGGGCCTGACCCACCACCGCTAAAGGGAGCGGGCGTTCCCGAGAGGGAGTGTGGTCCACGCTACTGCCGCTGCTGGAAGATCAAGCTGGAAACGTACCAGGAGGCCATGCAGGGGATCTAGCAACACGGAGCACATTTCCCTTCTCCTAAGAGCGGCTGTGGTGAGATCGAAGCCACCAGAGTAGGTCACAGGCAGACAGAGAGGGCTGGGGGTGGGAAGGGGCGAAGCTGACACGCGGGGACGTCCCGACAGGAAGGCTGGTCAGCCCACCGCCAGCAGGTGTGCAGGACCGGGGGTGGCGGGATGCTGGCCTTTTACCACCCGCTCGAGTCAGGGCCATGAGCCTTCCCAAGCACCGGAGCTGGAGGGTCAATACTCTCAAAAGTGCCGTGGAAACCCCTGATGACAAATGAGCAACTTCTAATAACGTGAGCGGAACGTTTCTGAAAAGAATCTGGAGACCACAAGCAACAAATATATCTATATTTTTGTGAACGTATCATTTGTATACTACACATTTATATATTTATAGAGAGAGTATATCTGTATGTGTTTATGTATATGTATAAATATATACATGGAAGAAAAACTAAGTACTTAGAAGATCTGACAGTTTGTCTCCTGTTCAGCTCCATCGTTTCACAGCCACCCAGCCAGGTGACCTGGCCTCTAACCAAAGTCATATTTACCAAGTAGCCGAGTGGGGCAAGGGTAGGACTCCGCCCCAGGTCTGTGAGCTTCTGGTCTGGTCCTCTTCTCATCCTACAACGTGACCACACTACTGGCCAAAGCCAGTGCTGTAACGAACGGTATAAAGAACGGTCGCTGTGTGCTGAGGAAGGGAAGCATCCCCGAGTAAAATCATATGAGAAGCATCACAGGACTAGGGCGACGTTATGCCTTCGAGAAAGGAGTATGGAGAGCTCTTTCTGTTGAACCAGTCGCGGGTGTTGACATCGTAAGGCCAGGGGCATCTCTAGCCCAATAAGTTGTGTTTCCCAGGCTATGCTCCACAGAAAACCAAGGGCTGGGGAAAGCTCCCAGGCGTTGCCGGGGCCACTGCTGGCTGCTATTCCGCAGGTGCGTCAGGTACGGCTGGCCGGCCAAGCAGCTCCCCACTCTGACATTTTTTTTTAAAATAAATTTATTTATTTATTTTTGGCTGCGTTGGGTCTTTGTTTCTGTGTGCAGGCTTTCGCTAGTTGTGGTGTGCGGGGCTACTCTTCATTGCAGTGCACGGGCTTCTCATGGTGGTGGCTTCTCTTGTTGCGGAACACAGCCTCTAGGCACATGGGCTTCAGTAGTTGTGGCTCACGGGCTTCAGTAGTTGTGGCTCAAGGGCTCTAGAGCACAGGCGCAGTAGTTGTGGTGCATGGGCTTCGTTGCTCCGTGGCATGTGGGATCTTCCCGGACCAGGGCTCGAACCCATGTCCCCTGAACTGGCAGGCGGATTCTCAACCACTGAGCCACCAGGGAAGCCCCTCCACTCTGACATTTTTAATCCCCCCTGGAGTCACTGCATCTGTAGCTGATCGACAGGCTGGGTGCACACTAGTATAGAGCCTCATACAAGGCCAACTTGTAATAAAACAATAGTAGCTTTGTTTAACTTTTAGGAGATTATAAAAGATAGCTCTGATTTCCCACGGCTCTTTTCTCCCCCATGAGACCATGATTTAGAAAATGCTACCCTAAACTGCAGTACCAGGTGTAAGATGGCGAGCTGGCATTTAGAAGAGAGAACTGAAAAGCTTCCTGCTTGTTTGAAAGACACAAGACTCAGCATCACCTTTTGGTTGTACTGACCTCCAGTCCCTCGTCTGTACGAGCAGTACCAACAGTAAGGAAACAGTGACCCCGTGAAGCTGCCTGACCGATGGTAGGTACACAGCTCTGATGAGTGGAGGGAGTGAGAAGGAAGTGAGGTGCTGGCCTTCACGAGGGCACAGTCCTAATGCCGTTAGAAATAAACAGAGCACTTCCTCCTTCTCTGATTCGCCACAGGGCAATGTCATTACAGCCCTGATTACGACTGAGACATTTACAAGGTGAACTACAAATGTCAAGCAGAAATCTCAAACCCTTTGGGTTGCTTGGGTGTGTAACTATGATGACAGCTCTTATGCTGCATAGCAAATGGCAATGACTTGTCAGTTAATGAACTGACCACTTCTTTTCATGCCATTTGTCACTAAACGCCACTAAACTTCCCCTTCAGTTGGTGAAATTATGTACGCTATTAGTTAGCCATCTGTTACGAAATCCCAGACATCTGTAATATAATCATCACCCAACGATTATAGTTATTTTAATATTTTTAGGATGACTTGAGTCTTGGCTAATTATTTCTTAAGATACGATTATTGCATTAGTAGTTTAGATTTCTTTGGAAATTATAGAAAAGCATGAGGAAGAAAAAAGGATCACCTGGGATCCTAGAACATAATGAACAGGCTTAGGAATTCTGGGATGTTTCTGCCTGTAAATCTTGTCAGTTTTGGTTGGGGGATGGGAATTAAGTTGTAGCTGAATACGTTAAAAGTTGGGGTGAGTTTTTCCCTAAAATTAATGTTTAGTTTTTTCCCCAGATATCCCCAAAGGAAATTTAAAAGTATGACCTCGATCAAAGGATATTCCTAGCTCCACATGTGCCTCGGAATACTTAGCTAGTTTCCACTGAAGGGCTACACGCAGACTGGGAGACATCGTCCAACAACTACAGAAATATAGGAATGAGACTGTATTTGTCTCTTTCGTACTGTTCAAGGAGGGAATGAAAAAAAGCGCAGAGGTTGCACTGTGCTTCTTTTTAGTTGTAGGCATCTCCTCTGCTACCACCACTGCTCTGGAACCGTCCCTTGGTGCCCCACCTGCCCCGTGGAGATGTCTGCACCCATCCTTGTGACACTGCAGTCCTGATGTACCTTCGTTTACCTGCCCCAGGTCTGCGATGGGGCGGGGGGGGGGCAATGTAACCCCTGCCCCGCACAGACGTCCACACACCCACTGTGGCCTGAACGCGGGAAGAGCCTTAACCCGGAGCTGAGTTAGTGGGGGTGGAGGCAGCTCAGCTCCACGGTAGAACTTCTGTCCCTGAAAACAGACTGAAAACCCAGATTCCTGCCTTTGATTCCCTCTGCTTCACACATCGGTTAATGTCCCCCATCACCGTCACCTCATCAACACGCAGAGTGCACCTGTGAGCATCAATTCATACGCTTCAGGACTCAAGGCAGAGGCAAGAAAAGATCTGATGACAAAGACGCAGTAAAACAGAAAAATCACCCTTATTCCAGGGCTCCACAGCCTCAGAGGATCAATTCGGTCTTGGATGAGCAGCTTAAGGCATGGTCATTACAAGGCAAAACAGAAAAGAGAAGCCAGCTCACGCTCCCCTTTCAAACTGCGAAACTGAAAGCTACTTTGTGACGCAGCTGCGGACTGTCTGTCATACAGGAGTGTCTCAGCCGGGCCTCCACTCGCCAGGAATTCCGGAAAAGAGGCGAAGCCGGGTTAATGTTCCACCAGTATTTATTGAGTGGTCACCGTGTTCCACGCACACCAGCAGAGTTTTAACTAAGTTTCTTTTCAAAGGGTTAAGTTTGAGTCACCACCTTATTTAGTTGCATACTGAGGTATCTGGCAAAAGAATGGATTGTTTCAGAAATTATTAGGAATTAAAACAACATCAGGGCTTCTCTGGTGGCACAGTGGTTAAGAATCCGCCTGCCAATGAAGGGGACATGGGTTTGATCCCTGGCCCGGGAAGATCCCACGTGCCGCAGAGCAACTAAGCCCGTGCACCACAACTACTGAGCCTGGGCTCTAGAGCCCGCGAGCCACAACTACTGAAGCCCGCGTGCCTAGAGCCCGTGCTCCGCAACAAGAGAAGCCACCGCAATGAGAAGCCTGCGCACCGCAACAAAGAGTAGCCCCCGCTCGCCGCAACTAGAGAAAGCCCGTGCGCAGCAACGAAGACCCAACGCAGCCAAAAATAAAAAACAAATAAATAAATAAATTTATTAAAAAAAAACAAAACACCAAACAAGCACAACACAAACACACACACACACCCTGATGTCAGGCAGGCGGTGGACAGGTGCGTGTGGGGCACAGGGCCTGACCTCACAACCGGGCACAGCCTTGGCCTTGCTTTTCATCTTCGTGCAAGACTGTATGTCTGCCCTCGTCTCCCTGGTAAAGCTGCAGTCTGGCCTCAAGTCCTGCACAGTAATGACCAGGAGTGGCCTCATTCCTCTGCTCCAAACAGCAGGAAACTGAGGGAACAATTGCTTTTTCTTTCTTATAAAGTTCCGCCCAATCAATAGCTCACTGAACAATCCACTCTCTAAAAAGGGCATGTGTGTTCATTCCAAAGCAGTAAAAAAAAAAATAAAGAAAAGAGGAAAAAGAGGGAAAAGACCAAAACCACCCTTAGAGGGGCAGAAGCTGCTCTAAAGAAGCCACCCTTCTGTCCTGTGCAGGGTGAGTGCTTGGGCAAAGAAACGTCCTCCCCTTGGAATGTTAACCTCCTCTGTCTCCTTTTTAAATTTCTTCTTATAAAATCAAATAAAGAGTGAAACCATAAAAGAGAAAGAGGAAATTCAATTCGCTGTTAAACAGGAGGCCAGCGTCGGGGGTGGTGGGGGGCGGGGGGGGGGGGGGGGGCGGGGGGCGGTTATCACGTGAAAGATGCAAATGACTAATCGCTGTGTCAGCCAATCAGCATCTTCCACGACATTCCTGGTAAAATATCATTGTATTTCCTATCAAAGTTGTAAGTAGCACCTGCTCACACCCCAGCAGCTAAATCTGTTAGGATTTTAAACAGGAGCCCCTCTAATACTCTCAGTTGGCGTAACGACCTGTTCAACACAGAGTTTTGCAAAGTCTTATTAAAAATACATATGGAAAGAGAGGGGGAGAGAGAGAGGGAAAGGAAAACTCCTGTGATCCACGGCTGTCCTAGGACCTTTTCCACACTTTCAGGTGCTCCCAGGCTTGATTCGTGGGTTTTATCCTCAATATAAGAAGGGACTCCTACTCATCACATTGAAGGTGGATCTGAAAACACGGCCAAGCATTTTCACCCACTGGAGGGCGAAGAGTCCTAGAGGGGACCAGGCCACCCCCAGCAGCTGCTCCCGGGCTCCCAGAAGCCTCCACTAGGATGTGATCCAGGCCTGATGGAAACAACCACCCTCCTTGAAAAGCTTTGCAGTCCCGACCGCGGCTCTTACAGGCCACACCTTGTAGGCCTGGCCATCGATGGCACCGGAAATGACGCCCAAGGGCCCCGCATCTCTATCCCACCCCAGCACCCAGTCCATCACCCACCAGACTCCTTTTATTTGCCTACGTTCATTTCTCCGACCAAGAAAAGAGACACGTGCTCATCCTGAAACGCCACTCCTGTTCGCTGTGGCTGGTCTACATGGGGATCATACGATGAGACTCGATTTTTCCAACAGACACACAGTCCCTCCCACATCTGTGTGCTTCCACATAAAGCCAAATGAAATTTTCCTAAGAATCACCAGCTAGAGCTTAATTATTCTTTCCTTGAACAGGTTATTAACTAGACCTAGAAAAGGTTATGAGAAAAGTACAAAAGGTCCATTTCGTGCCACAACTCACTTTGCTTCCTGAGTTTACTAAAATTAGGACGCAGTTCAAAATAGTCCTGACATCTGTCTAGTCACTTAGCTAAAATAATTAGAACCACCTTGATTTTATATAGCCATGTAAAAAAATCATTAATTTTTAATTCTACTGACACAATTTTTATGTCTAATAAGGAAATCTAATTCATACAAGCTGACAGTAGCGAGGACCTTTTTTTCAACCAAATTCTTTGTGTTGGGCTGTTGATAAAAATACAATCAGACCCAGAGAGGAAAAGCCCAAGTGTGTAAAAAGTAAAACCCTGGCATTCGGTGATAAGCATTGTTTGCACGCATACCGGCAACCAAATGCAAGCTCGGCCACTCACAGCCCCAGCTTCCTTTGCTCCAGGAATACAGGTCCTGGAACTACTGGGGCTCCGCGCAGCCCCTGGGGACCCCAGACCCACGGTGAGTTGCTGAGAAGCCATCACTTCTTGGAGCAGCTCCCGACCTGCACGGGTTCCAGGTGGCCCAGCACCTTGACAAGGCTGGTGAAACAGGACTATTAGAAAGATGTCAATATGCCAAAAACCAGGAGTATTTCTGTCTAGGAGGAACAGAACGCAGTCTGATGCAATCACGTAAATTAAATAAGGCTGACCTGAACCCTGGCTTCTGTGACCTGTTTGGTAGCTACAGGGAACGGGCCCATCGTACCTGCCGTGCCTGCGGGGAATCTGCAGCCCCGACAATTACAGGTGCCTCGGCTTTGCTAGTACACGTAGCATTACTATTGCTGGGATCGTGGGAGCTGGAGAAACAAAACACCCAGAAAACCGCCTCATAAAATTCCTTATTTACAATGTGAGTATTCGAACCAGATAGCTACTTGAAATACTACGAGAAATCTACCTCCATCTAAAACAATTCATTTTAGGCCTAATTCCTGCAAAAGCTTCTGATGGACCCTGAACACGCATGCAGTAGGGTCCGGAAGCTGGCCGGCCGCCAGCCCACCAATCCCCAGGCAGACGGCGTGCGACACCCGGCATCCCAGCCCTGCCTTGCTTTGATATCTCACTTGCTGCTTTTAATGCCAGCGTATTGTGAAGGCACGTAATAGAGTTTTAAAAGAATGGCTGCACATAAAATCACATATATGATACCCCCAATGGCCCACAGACTCAGAATAAAACTCTCAGTCTTCCTGGGAAAGCAGGATGACTTTCCCAGTTTGACGCACAAGGCAGACCCCTGCCGTACAAAGACGTTACTACACAACTCGCGTTTCTGTGTTTCACGCAGAACATCAAAGAATTTCAATTGTACTGTGTAGGGCTGTGCTCTTCTGAAAGCGCACCACGGCTGGCTCTGCTGGACTTTGGGCAGCGTAAAATAACCAAAGAAAATTGAAAAAGACTTCACGTTTAACATTAAAAAAATGTAACTGACATTTGCATGCTATGTGAGCGCTACTTACCTCAGCTGACGAGGCTGCCTTTGTCTCAAGCGAGGTCAGGTCACACTTGCCCTGTGGGAGCAGAAAGTGAAGAAAATTCCTTTAAGTCACAGGGCCTCGTTGACGGTAGCTCCTTGGTGAGGACAGTTACACGGACACTCACCAAGCCTGGCAGTTTTCTGCTTCTAAACATAAATCTCCACATGATTTTCAATAATTTGAGGAGTTTCACTAGCTTTCAGGAAGCCCTTCAGTAAACACCGAAAGAAGGGAACTGGCAAACTTTTGTGCAACTTTTACGATTCAGCCAAAGGAAGTGATGTTCCCATCACCAACCTCAAAACGCAACCAGAAAAAAAAAAGTCACTTGTTAATCTCCAAACGCACAGCATTTGACTAAGGAGCTGTGCTTATCACCAGGGACTGGGCTAACGTCTTAAGGTGACTTCAAGGCCCTCCATCCTACAGAAGGTGTTCATTCCAGCTACAGGGGAGAAGAATTCTAATCTGTAAACAGGCTAAGGAACGCCTAATTAAAATTCCAAACATGTTCAGTCATCAGGGTTCAGCCTAGAGACACACACGTCGAGGACACTCTTCCTCTTCCCAAGCCTGTCTTCGGCTGGAATCAAAGTTTGAAATAACCTGAAGACTTTACTTAGGAATGTGACTTTAGGGTCTGGAGAACAGAACTCACGCCTCTGCCCACTTCTGCGCACACGACCTTGTGGATATGCAATTTTCATTCTCTGCGTTATTCCTCATTTCTCCTCTGTTCTCTGTTCCTGGGCTCAAACCCACTAAAACACAAGACGGAGAAAGGGGCCACATTTAAGTTAATCTCTTTCACCCCTGACTAATAATGGTGGCTCAAGGGTCAGAAGACAGAGGGGCCGAATCCCCCCCATGACTTCGGGACACGCTCTTGCCTAACAGGCGAGAATGGGGGCCCTGGGGGTACTCCACCGAGAGAGAAATCTGCACAGCGGTCACTACCACCCCAAGCTCACCCTGCAAGGGTGACACCGCCTCTGTGTCCCAACACCACTGACAGAGGACAGTTACCTGCAAGGGCTTTAATTTCTTTACATTCCTGGTTCTCCACATTGGATGCACGTTAGAAACAAGCTCCCAGATCCAATAACCCAGTGCGTCTGGGGACAGAATCCTGGCCCATCAGTCCCTGTAACACCTCCAGGTACAGCTCAGTGCAGACAAGGCTGCGAGCCCGGCCCCTGCTCTTCTGTCCTGGCTTTATGTCCCCTGACCGTTAAACGGCAGGAACACGTTTCCTTCTACGTGATTTGCTGCTTGTTTCTGCAGCTCCTATACCAGCTTGCACCGCACGAGGCACACAGGGCCGACGTCTACGGTCTTTCCACCCACAGTGCTTCTCCCTCCGCAGCCAAAGCTACCTTTCCTTCTGTGGGAAGGAAACCCCACGCGGTCCAGTGAAAGCGACCCCACCACAATCACCCACCCCCGGCGGGGGTGTGAGTCAGGCCCCGTCATGCTTGGGTGCAGTGCTGGCTCAGAGACAGGCATGAAACCCACAGCAGGGGAGGCCGCCCAGGCTGGAGCCACTGGTGGCCACCATGCGGATGCTCTGAGCCTGGAGTTTGTTACCTAGGAAACGGGCCTGGAATCAAAGATGCAGAGAAAGCCAGCGTCCTACTGACAGTTTCAAAACCTCTGGATTCACACCTGCTGGAAGCCACCTCTTCAATGACAGGAGCTGATAAACTGACAGTTTTGCTTAAGCCAGTTCGATGTGGTTTCTGCAACTTGAAAAAGGGTGGAGCCCTGACGCCACGTGAGTGATGTGTTTACAAATGAACGCCTCACAGCAAGAAATGGGGGTCCCCCGCGCACCACAACACCATGCACCCACCCATTACCTTACCCCACGACCAAGCCCCAAGGACCACCTTCTCATGCGGGGTGCACCCTGACCCCGGCCACCCCAGAACCCAGGGACTGTGCACACGGGCACGCAAGGTTTGGGGTTCTCCCTGAAAAAGACAAGTTGCTAAATTCTGCATATTCCCTCCTTTAGGATCACTAATCCTCGTTCTCGTTTTTCTGGGTCCCCACTTTGCAGATAAGGTTTAGAGAACTGAACGGGGGAATCAAGAATGACTTAGAAATGATGACTCTCCAGTCATTCCGCAGTCACACTCTTCCGCCATTGGCTTGTCCTCTTCCTCCCGCTGCCCCCCGGACGTCCCCTCCACTCCACGGTCAGCCAAACTCAAACGTGGGTGCACGGGGGCAGGGGCTCTTTCAACTCCAACGGTGAAGCCCCAGGCCATACTACTGCAGTCCCCGGTGAGGTGGAGAGCACAGGGTGCCTTTCCAGATCCCACCTCCTTCCCCGGAAGCACACGTGCAGGTGGCAGGCGGACTGGAAGACAGAGAAGGCAGTGGGGCGGCGAGGATGCGCACAATTCCCGACGACACCCCCGGCTCAGGGTTTGCTATCGGCCCAGCGGGAAATCCTGACTCTCAAGCGGTCCATGTTCCTTCCTCTTCCTCCTCTTCCCCAGAGCCCATCCCGTCACATCCCGGCCACCTCGTTCACGTCAAAATGTGTCTAGCGTGATTTCAATAGCATCACGGCTAGCTCTGCTAGGGAACAAAAGCTAGAGTGCAGTGATGTAAGACGCTTCGTGCAAGTGGACTGAACTCCAGGCGTATTCTGTAAAGAGGAAACTTGTCAGCCTTGTTTGTGGGAAACAAACCTGGGCCAGCAACTATTTTTGTGTTTTATTGGTTTGAAATAAAATACCAAACATTTCTAAACAAAAGATCAATGACCATTTTGGGAAAAAACGTGGCTTGAATATTTTCGTAAAGCTCTAGAAAGTAGTCGTGTGCCGTGGGTCACATGTGAGAGGCATGCGCTGCTGTGTTCACGGTGTTTGGAATTTCTCTTCTGGATGACAAAGCTTTATGTGACCTTTGTGGGTCTTTTAACAGCAGCCTTTAGGTATATAAAGCTGACAGTCCAGTTTTATAATGCGAGAGGGGTCCGGCTCGCTCCCCTGTTTACTAGAAGACTTTGTGTGCAGTCCTCAAAAGCCGCATTTAGTTAGGCAAGCAGTTGACAGAATGAATGTGCTCTTACTTCCTCAATGAGATTAGTACATGGGATTGATTCTTGGAGAGCTCGGTCCTCTCAAGCCAGGACTTGGCTGGCGTATTGCCGATGTCTTTAATTAACAAATGTGCACACAGGTGACGGCTGCCGGCCTTGGAGAAGGCTGGCGCTCACCCTCCTGCCTGGCCCCGCCACCGGGCCCAGCAGCCAGCACTGCTGACCGTTCAGGAGATGCAGCAGCGTGGGGCTGGGGCTCAGGCCCTGGAGCAGCAGACCAGAGGGTGTTTCCGGGCACCAGGCGCTAGGCGAGTCACTTAACCTCTGTGCCTCGGTTTCCTCATTTGCAAAGCTGAGATGAGGCAGTACCTGCCGTCTGGGGGAGCTGGGAGAAACGAGCTGTACATTTTAGGCGCCCAGCATGCAGGAGCCTCAGTCAGTGTTGGCCACGGGGATGCTGTAGGAAGATGAAGGGGCTCTCCAAGTGGAGTAGTAGACAGGGGCCCCAAGACAGCCCGCCCTTGTCTGCAAGCACTGCCATCCGTTCTGGGATCCCCGAGGAGTCAGCATCCAGGGGCTTGAGTAGATCTAAGGGTCCTTTATTCCACCTGCTGGCTTGTGAAGGTGGAACAGCAAAGCAGAGACAGCAGAGGGCACCAGAGACACTGGTACACAGGACTGAGGCCTCCTTGACCCGAAGACCCCGCGCTGGACACCACGCAAATCCTACTCGTTATAAACAAGTACGCTACAAATCAATGCAAGGGTCTGTTGTTTTGGAACCCTTTAGAAACTACCAAAACAGTTCACTTAACCTGTTGGATAAACCGTTCCTCTGCCGTACTGAGTCTTAAGTGTCTTTGCATGGCGGTGGCTTCAGTGTCCACATCCACCCCTGCCCCACACACAGCCCTGCAGCGGGGCCTGCTGTTTTGGGCACATCTGTGGGTCCGCGTGTCCTATGACCCTGGCTCATCGTGCTGGCTTCTCCCACCCAGCCTGCGTCGTCCACCACGAGGTGGCAGCAGAGGACGCAGCCCGGGAGAACCTCCTGCCTGGGCCCCTGCTGCCAGACAGGCCTCTGTCCTCAGGCCCTACCGAGGCTCCAGGGAATAACACGCTGCCTTCACACGCGGACCAACTGTAGGGAAGGCAGGGCTTGTTCTCCATCACCTCTCCCTTAAAGACCCTCCTCTCCCCCTTCCCTGGGGACCCAAAGCTCCAGAGATCCGTGGGCCGTGTCTGGGTTTCCACGGGCTCTAAGGGGTTAACAGGTGTGTTACAGCGTCAGCCAAGAAACCTGCCCTCTTCAGCCGTTTGCTGGTTTCTGGGCTGTGACCTGTGTCCTTTCGAGATAAAACAAACCAAGGGGTGTGTCACTAGTTGCAGGGGAGGCCAAGCCCTGACTGGATGGGAATGGGTGCCCCTCCTGGCAGCTGCGGCTCCTTCCCCTCTGCCCCGCGATTCATGGACAGGAGAGCCGCTCACAGGACATCTGCCTCCGGTGAGAAGCAGATAAAGGTACCCGAGGACTATATCACTGTGCACACTTAGAGATGAGGGAGAGCAGAACAGAAAGTGGCTCAATGAATAACTGAGCTGTAAAAAGGAAGCAAGGAGAGGTGAACCCACGGGGGCTACAAGGGGGGCCCCAGGGGGCTGGACCACCCCTGGGGTGTGCAATCTCTGTTTAGGTTTTTTTAAATTTTCTACATTGAGGTGAATTTCACGTAAGATGAAGCAATTAAAATGTATAATTCAGTGGTTATTTACTGCATCCACGGTGTGTGTAACCATTACACTATCCAGTTCCAAAATGGTTTCATCACTTCAGAAGAAAACCCCGTGCGCATTAGGCAGTCCCTCCCCACTCCCCGCCCGCACCCAGGCCCTGGCAACCAGCAGTCTACGCTCTGTCTCTGCGGATGTACCCTCTGGAAATTTCACATCAGTGGAATCAGACTGTGAAAATAAATAAAGGAACCTCATTTTAAATGGAGCTGGGGAGCCCTGAAGGGGCAACTCTGCCTTGTACACCAGCCCTTCATCACCAGCGGGAAGAAGGAAGATGAGAATCATTTTGACGAGGAAGGACACTTTTCACCCAGGAATTTCATCTCCTGCTTTAAGAAGAGAAGGAAGGTCCGATCCCTCGCTGCCCCAACGATAAGGCGCTAGCTACTGTTTGCAGCCAAGGAGAAACCGCCAAACCTCAAACTCCAGGTTCTTCCCTGGTAAACCTGGGTTCAAAACAACCCTCCCCAATTTCCTCCTAAAACCTAATACAGGCCAATCTTCCCCTCGTCTCTTTGGATTTGGCTACGGTTTACCATGGCCTGCTTGTCCCAAGTCGCAGTTCCTCTGCTCTTCCCAAGTAAACTCATTTTTGCTTAAATAAAATTGTTCTTTGTTCCCTCTAAGGTTGACAAGACAATACGTGGCTTTCTGTGTCTGGCTTCTTTCACTTGGCATCAACTTTTTGAGGCTCGTCCACATTGTAGCGTGTGTCACTACTTCATTCCACTGTCTGTACACCCCGTGATCTGTTTATCCATTCCTCTGTTGATGGACCCTTGGGCTGTTGCCACCTTTTGGCCTTTGTGAACAATGCTGCTATGACCGTGTATGTACATGTATGAACGTGCGTGTATATGAATGAACATGCGTGTCCGGGTTTGAGTCCCTGGGTATTCATCTAGTAGAATTTCTTTGCTCCTACAAACAGCATGAGTGGGACAAATTGTATCCAACGGCAGCTGGCGAGTACTATGGGAAACAGGAAATCTCATAACGTTGCTAGAAGGAGAATAAATGAGTTAACCACTTTGCAGAGGAATTTTTCAATACCAAGTTAATTTGAAAATGCACGTGTCTTGTGGTGCAACAATTTCATTTTTAAGTCTCTAGACCAGGGAGAAAAATTCTAGTGTATGTTCATGAGACATACAAGATTTTCCACTGAGCACCGCTTAGAAGAGCAAAACAATGGAAGTCATCTAACTTGGTTCCTCGGTAGCGGAACAGAAAAATAAGCTGGTATGAAATACCATGAAATACCATGAAATACTACACAGCACTTACAATGAATGCAACAGAAGCACATGATCAACATGAATAAACCTCAAAAATACCAAAAGTTTTTTAAACAGTAAGTTTCAAAAGGGATCCATGTAAAAATTTAAAACACACCTATCATTTATAAATACAAACTATTGTGGGCTGAGCTGTGTTCCCTCAAAGAGTCATATTTTGAAGCTCTAGCCCGTAGCGCCTCAGAATGTGACCGTGTGGGGAGATGGGGTCTTTACAGAGGTGATTAAATTAAATAAGGTCATGTGGGTGCCCCTAATCACATATAACGAGACTAGGGCACAGCCACCCACAGAGGGACGCCCACATGGGGACACAGCGTGATGCCAGCCATCTGCAAGGCAAGGAGAGAGGTCTTAGAAGAAACCAACTCTGCTGACACCTCGATCTTGGACATCCAGCCTCCAGAACTGAAAGGAGATACATTTCTGGTGTTTAACCTGCCCAGTCGTGGTATCTGTTACAGCACCTCTAGCTGACGAAAGAGTCATGGAAGCCAGAGGATTCCTTTGTGGGTCAACCCAGAATAGAGCGAGAGAACGAGGTCAAAATATCCACTGAGTATTTAAACAATTGTAGTAATTAGACTTGAAATATAAGCCAGTCCTAGACATTGAAGAGTCCACTGGGATTGTCCTATGCGCGCTTAACGTGCTGTTTACAGCCTTTCTCTGCACCTGTAGAAAATACATGCTTAGCTAATACTCAGGCGTCCACAGCACTGCTCTGCAAGTCAGTCCTGCGTGGTCACCATGGTCACCAAACCCAGTTTTTCTGACTCTGAAACGTCTTACGCCAAGCAATCACTGCTCGTTCAGTAACACACGTGGCCCATGGCCACCTTGTCCAAATCACAACCGCTTGGATGTCCTGTGTTGTTTTGCTACTACAAAGAGACTATTATCTACTTATTATCGAATCCGACTAGAACATCAAGCTCCTCTCCCAGCCCTTGAGGACTAGAAATCCGTCTAAGTAAACAGTATTGCAGGACTGTGGGGCAGAGCTCTCTCCTCTCATGGAAACACAAACCATCTCGCTCCTTCCTCTCTGCCTCCGTTTAAGAAGGCCGTGCCTTCCGAAGACCGATCTGTATCTGTATACGGATTAAACTGAGGGCAGAGGACCCGGGTGTGGAGAAGACCCACCTCTCCCACCGGCCTGGAAACAAGGGTATTTAGGACCAAGTTGGGTATCAACTACTCTCCCAAAGAAGCTAGAAGCTATTTCATTCTTAACTGTCCACAAATTGATGGTGCGTTTTTGGATTATTTGAGATAATATGAGGGGCTTCTCCCGTCCTTGGAGTGTGTTCCTACTTAACTCCCCGACTCCCGGTATCCCGTACACTCCTGGGGTTGGGCAGGTGGTCGGCCGGCAGGCCCAGCTGCAAACGACGGAGGGACCGAAGGGCAGCCTTCTTGCCGTCAGAGGGCAGAGCAGCCAGGTGTGGACACGGCATCTCAGATCAGAGAGGGGGCTGAGCCGTGAGCCACGAGACAGCGGAACACAGGAGGGGCGGATCCGGGAGGTTCCAGAGGCGGGCTCTTCCCAGGGAATCGCGGACGAGCAGTCAGTCATCCCTTACACCTGTCAGCCGCCTTCCCCGACCGAGCCTGCTCTGTTTTCACAAAATCTTGCATGTCCTCCAAGAGGCATGTGGCCTAAGCGATAAGATGTTTGCTTGAGTGGTTTTTTCGGGACCTTGGAGTCAGCAGTGCCCAGTTCGAGCTCAAGTTTGTTAAGACTGGTTGGGACCCACGACCCGCCAACTGGGCATGCGCGAGTGTCCCCTCGGTGACCATCTGACGCCGGAAACTCCACCCTCGGAGCAGGCCAACGCTGCCATGCGTCCCAGGGAGAAGCCTGTGGGTTAGGTGAGCCTTCACGGGGCCCTGACGACCTCACCTTTTTCTTCTCTCCAGTCACCTTTCCCCTCCTCCCCAGACCTCAGCTTTACCCCGTGAATGCCGCGAGGCCCTCGCCTCCGGGGAGGTGGATTTGAGATCTGTCTTCCCATCTTCTTGCGTGGCGCCCCCATGAATAAACCCTTTCTCTGCCGCTGAACCCCGGCTGATGAAGCTGGCGGGGTACCTGGAGCCAGCATTTGGGGCCCCTTGTCCCAGCCTCAGCGCCGTTGACATCTGAGGTGCGGGGGGCCGTCCTCGCCCTGTAGCATGTCTAGCAGCATCCCTGGCCTCTACGCGCCGGGTGCCAGGAGCACGCGCTGCCGCCGCCCTCGTCGACGGCCAAAACCATCTCCGCAAAGTGTCAGGCATCCCCCGGGCCGGGGCGGGGCAAGGTCACCTCTCAGCGAGAACCAACCACGGCTTTAGGGGCAAGACTCCAGCCTGTCGGGGCTGCGGGCTGGGTTTGGAGGCCGAGGACCCGGGTATCACAGGAGACTCACACCCACACATGGGGCCGTTAACAGGTCCTGGCCACGCTCTCCAGAACAGCTCAGAAGCCCTGTACTAAGACTGTAGCTCAAGGTCAGAGCCACCAGGAGAAATCGTGCCTGGATTCCGAGGCCCAGGGAGCGGGGCCGGCTGCCGTGAACCGTCCCTCGGCACGGGCAGGATCCTTCCAGGCCTGATCCGCGGGGCAGAGGCGAGCGGCTACACCAGGCTCCAGAGGGAAGCAGCCAGCCGCGCCGACCAGGGCCTTGCTGCTGTCAGGGACGGTTCCCCCCGCTCAGCCTCGTGCCTGACAGAGACCAGGGTGTGTGCAAGGCAGGAGCATGTGCTGACAATGTGTTCACGACCCCCCAGGTGTGGGAGCTTCCCAGCACACCGGTGCTGCCCCCGCCCTGGATGGGCACAGAGCCCCGCCTGGGACCTGTCTGCTCAGCCTCAGCCAGAGATACGCCGTTGCTTCCCAGGATGGCGAGTTTATGTGTCAACCGGGCTGGGCCACGGTGCCCAGAGTTCAGTCAGACACCAGTGTAGTTGTGGACGTAAGGCTATTTTCAGGTGCAGTGCGGTTAAGATTTAAATCACTAGGCTCTGAGAAAAGCAGATGACCCTCCCTGCAGTGAGTGGGCTGCATCCATCAGCTGAATGCCTTAAAAGGCAGAAGTCCCCGTGCAGAAGGAATCCTGCCCCCAGATGGCGCATCAGGCTACGTCCTCAGCTCCTGCTGGAGCAGCCAGCCTGCCGGGCCGTCCCGCACACTGCAGACCTGCCGGCCCTCGCAGCCGTGTCAGTCAATTCCTCATAATAAATTTCTTGCCTGTCTCTCTCTGTACAGATACACACATACATCCTGTGGATCTGTTTCTTTGGGGAATCCTGACTAGCTCAGTCCCTTTCATTCCTAAGGGCACTTCTTATCCTGAAATGACAGGATTCTCACAGTCCTTGCAACACTCAAACCCTCCAGCTCGATGTGAAATCTCCCCCTGCCCGGGAAGGGAAGGGACTCGCTGCGTGGCACCACCCACTAGGCTGCCTGGGCAGCTCAGACCGGCTCTGGAGGCCTCACCGCCATGTCAGGGGTTTGAAGGATGGATAAACACTAGTCGCCCTGTTGGTTTATGGGAGCTATTGCTCTTTTCTTCTACTTACTACAAGGTTTATTATTTCTAAAGTAATTACCTCCTGTACACAGTGTTCCAGAAGACATCTGAAGAACAGCAAACAGATTAGATGCCTCCCTGCCTCGGTCCCCATGGTAACTCCACGAGGTGCGAACTCCACGTTTCTGATGATGAAACGAACACTGACAGAGGGTAAGAAATTTTCCCAAAGTCACACAGCTGGTAGAGCTGGGATTTGAACTGAAATTCACTGAATTCCAAAGCCTATATTCTTAACCATTATAATTTGCTTCCAAACATTTTGTTTTTAAAAGCATTTTGTTTTTAAAAGGCTCAGCGGCCATGGCCCATGGGCCCAGCCGCTCCGCGGCATGTGGGATCTTCCTGGACCGGGGCACGAACCCGCGTCCCCTGCATCGGCAGGCGGACCCTCAACCGCTGCGCCACCAGGGAAGCCCCTAAATACTTTTAAAGCAGCTGTGTATGATTTCCAGATCCTCAACTCTTTTCTAAAAGTTATGTAAGAACTCCTCCAGCCAGTTCCCCTTTTCCACCTGCCCCTTCACAATCTCTGCTTCCACTTTGCAAAATAAAGGTACACCTCTCACCCCTCCCCAAACCTTCCTCTGGAGGATGGAAACCCCGAGTGTGGACAGAGCTCCTGTTTGAAACACGAGTAGCTGACTGCACTCGGATGACCGAGGAACCAATCTTCTAGCAAGTGTGACAGTTTCCAGTTCTTTACTTCCAACAAATTTGAAGGAGAATTTATTCAAATTTTCAGCTGATAAGAGCTTTAGAAATAATCTTTTGTAATAATCACAAGGTGATTTTTGGCATCCAGCTTGGAAGGAGCTTGAAAACATTCCTGGCATTATTCTATCAAATCTTTTTCCTTTTCCATCTTTCACTTCTATTTATGTGACCACGTTGCCTCAGCTCATAAGAATGAAAACTAAAGAAAACACGGATGCTTGGTCCTGCTCACTGTGGCAGCACTCTGTGGATACATGAACCTGGGGGGCTGTCCCTGTCACTCACATA
Organism: Phocoena phocoena; assembly: GCF_963924675.1. Lineage (NCBI taxonomy): Eukaryota > Metazoa > Chordata > Mammalia > Artiodactyla > Phocoenidae > Phocoena > Phocoena phocoena. The sequence continues at coordinate 2,483,624 of NC_089230.1, read as the reverse complement.
CTCTGAATTTCCCATCATTTTACTTGTTATATTTAATAATTATCAAGTTAAAATATTTTATTTTAATCAACTGTATACCAATAACTCTAATAATTGAAAAGAAACTTGAGTCTTGTGGTTATAGAAAATTAAATTTAAAAATCAATTTCTTTTTTCTGCCAGAATATAAGGAATAAAAGACTTTCTAGCAAATATTCATGTATATCACATTAGGATAATATTCTAAGTGGCAAGTGGGACGGAAATCTGAATTCAAGGAGAAAAAGGAGTCACAAAACATTTTTGCCTGTTTAGAGAAAAGCATTTTCATGTATTTTTTCAGAAGAATCATGGTAGGTTATCAAATTGCTACAGCATTTAGATTCCAGGGGAAACGCTTAAGAGTGCTGCAATTGTTTTCTTTGGAAATACCAACGTTTTTAAATGTCAGAAGATATCCCCTTTGTAACTAACAAAACTTACTGTTAGATGCAACTCTTTTAAAAGGGTTATCTGCGGGCCCCTCCCCTCACGCCCAGCTAGGGAGACCCCTCTGTCTGGTGCGGGATTTGCAAAGTAGCAGCTCCACTGGGATTAGGGGCCCTACAAGACCAAAAGACAACCCTCAGAATGGGAGAAAATATTTGCAAATGAAGCAGCTGACAAAGGATTAATCTCCAAGATTTACAAGCAGCTCATGCAGCTCAATAACAAAAAAACAAACAACCCCATCCAAAAATGGGCAGAAGACCTAAACAGACATTTCTCCAAAGAAGATATACAGACTGCCAACAAACACATGAAAGAATGCTCAACATCATTAATCATCAGAGAAATGCAAATCAAAACTGCAATGAGATATCTCACCCAGGTCAGAATGGCCATCATCAAAAAATCTAGAAACAATAAATGCTGGAGAGGGTGTGGAGAAAAGGGAACACTCTTGCACTGTTGGTGGGAATGTAAATTGATACAGCCACTATGGAGAACAGTATGGAGGTTCCTTAAAAAACTAAAAATAGAACTACCATACTATCCAGCAATCCCACTACTGGGCATATACCCTGAGAAAACCATAATTCAAAAAGAGTCATGTACCAGAATGTTCATTGCAGCTCTATTTACAATAGCCAGGACACGGAAGCAACCTAAGTGTCCATCATCGGATGAATGGATAAAGAAGATGTGGCACATATACACAATGGAATATTACTCAGCCACAAAAAGAAACGAAATTGAGATATTTGTAGTGAGGTGGATGGACCTAGAGTCTGTCATACAGTGAAGTAAGTCAGAAAGAGAAAAACGAATACCGTATGCTAACACATATATATGGAATCTAAGAAAAAAAAAAAAAGGTCATGAAGAACCTAGGGGTAAGACGGGAAGAAAGACACAGACCTACTAGAGAATGCACTTGAGGACACGGGAAGGGGGAAGGGGAAGCTGGGACAAAGTGAGAGAGTGGCATGGACATATACACTACCAAACGTAAAATAGATAGCTAGTGGGAAGCAGCCGCATAGCACAGGGAGATCAGCTTGGTGGTTTGTGACCACCTAGAGGGGTGGGATAGGGAGGGTGGGAGGGAGGGAGACGCAAGAGGGAAGAGATATGGGAACATATGTATATGTATAACTGATTCACTTTGTTATAAAGCAGAAACTAACACACCATTGTAAAGCAATTATACTCCAATAAAGATGTTTAAAAAAAAATCAGGCACTTGTTTTGCTTCTAGCAGTCTAGCAGTCTCTGATGTGATGAACTCATTTAAATCCTGGAGAACAGTTGTTTCAATTAGGACAACTCCTCAGGAGTTCTAGAAAAATATTTTAAGTCAGTGATTCATCTGAGTCCCAGATAGGAGTACACTCTGGTGCAATTAGGCCCACAGAGTAGGAGTCCGGATAAAAGGTTTTCGGTGATTCTGACACATCTGTGGCAGTGCCTGCCCTCAGCCCACCCAGAACACAGGCAGGGGACGAGATGCAGCCCAGCTCCTGACACGGTCCATCTCCACGTCCTGGTCCCCTGTTAAATCAGGAGCTGTGAGCGGCTAAGTTTTTTTTTTAAAAAGGAAGGGGTTGAGAAGGGAAATGTAAACTGTAAGAACGCGCTACCCGCCAAATCGCACTTGTGTGTATTTGCGTAGTCAGCGTTCCTGCACCTGGGATGATTTCAAATTCCCTCGCCCTTAACTTCATCATCTGTCCCAGGGAAAATACTTTACTTCATGAGAGGCACTGGAAGCATAAGGCTTCAGTTTGCTCTTAATTGCAAAGGACATTTATAACGTAAAATAACTGACAAATGATTCTTCACTTCAGCTTTTAAACAGGAAGAACCCAGAAGGAATAAAACTTCGACCCTACAAAAGGAACTGGATAAATGCCAAAAGTTTTAGATATAACAGAATTAACAGTGAAATTGAGAAATTCATGAGGTTCTTACGGACTCAATGTCTCTGCAGAAGAAGACAAGGAAAACAATTTAAACTGGGAATTAGCACTTTCGTAAGTGGTTTTTCAGAAGTGTTGTCATCAGTTTTGCAATAATTTAACCGTGTATCTTTTAAGGACACTTACTGTGTGCTTTTAAAGAAATTTAAAGCATTTAAAAGGCTCTGATATGCTAGACTTATCTAGCATATCAGAGCTAGAAAAAGCATAATTGATAAAGTTATCGATCCAAAGGTAAAACATAGAGGATCCAGAGAAAAGAGAAATGAAATAGGAGGGGCAGGGGGGAGGGGGGGTAAAGGGAAAAGAAAGGTTTATACAACTTTTAATGAAGCAAGTTTTATTTTTATAATTATATTCAACTTTTAAACTCTAAAAATTTTATATTAAAAATGTTTCACATACATATATCCACACACATAATTTTAAATCAATGAGTATATCTGATTGCAAAAAATTTAATATTTTGAGACATCAAATTTGTTCAACTTATGTTTTATCACTTATTAGTTATGCAAATAGTTTATAACCAATTAAAGGAAAAGGATTAGGAGGAATAATTATTTTATAGTCTTAAAGGTGTGCAATTTGAAAAAGCCAGGGTAGGGTTTGGCGGGGGGCCGTTTTCAGAAAATGTTTTTTTTAAATCCCTCCCTAGACTTCAGCAAACACAGAAGAGAAGTGAATTACTTCCAGCTAGTTGTAGGGACTCTTTACTTTAACTTATTCACGAAAAAATAGACTAGATAATAAAATAAGATTTTAAAATAAGACCCAGTCTTAGATTTTGGAGGGTCTTAAGTGCTTAAAATAAGGTAGAATTCTGACAACAGGAGATGGGGACATTCCCACAGCAAAGCCACCACCTCTGCTGGCTGATGCCAGGTGCCAGGCACTGGAGCGGATGTTTTTAGGTCACCCTCTCGGGGCGGGGGGTGTGGTACAGCAGGCACCCCCAACCCCCAGATGGAGAAACTGAGGCACGGGAATTGGGAGCACTAAGCCAGGTGCGCCCAGCCCACCACTGACCCAGAAGATTCCCTGGACTAATTACATCAGAGCAAAGTTTAACCAGTGGTTGGAAGCTTTACTAAGAAATAGAGAAAATTAGACAAGCCACCTCATTAATAAACACAAAATAATTTATTCGTATGTAACCATAAGGTTAAACTACTACTTAAAGTATAGTTACTACTATTAAAGCAATCATCTCTGTGATCAAATGATACACAGCACCTAACATGTTTATAAAATGATGAAATGAGACCAAGTAGAACAACTTTTAAAACCTAAATTGACTGTATGTCATTTCTTTTAACCAATACTCCTTAAATACTGGGTATTAAATATGTCTCTTTGGCCCTGAGGTTTTGTACAGACTAATTAATTAGGGCCTTAAAAAGAGAATGTCCAGAAATGGGACCCAGAAATTATTGTACAGTTTGACTAAATATCCTCCAAAAGGAAAATCAAAAGTATTTGAGACATGAAGCTTCCACTGGTGAAGTGCACGAGAAGCAAATCGTTTATCAAGCCCACTGGGTGTTACCTGGACAGGTAAAAGGTATTCACATTTACAGCGTAATTGTACCAAAAGTAAGTGCACCCGTGCCCACAGTTCATAAATGCTCCACCAGGATGCTGAGATGCAGACTCAAGTGTCAAGTAACAGCCCTTCTATTTCAGACGTGGTTTTGTTTGGGAAACAGAGGCCCGAGCCAGGCTGGACATCACAGTTATGGGCCCTTAAGCCCCGCTCACCTGGTCAATCTGTGAGGTGAGGACCCCAGCCAGGGTGTCCCTGCCCTTCATCCAGGACCTGGCCACGCTGAGGAGGTGAGAGACATGGGAGAAGGCACAGGTGAGAAGCCACTGAGAACGAAAAGCCCCCGTGGGCAAGGCGGGGGGGCAAGGGTCCTGGTGAGGGTCCTGCCCCCATACAGGGTTCCATGGTCGTTCCTGAAACCCCAGCAGGAGGACGTGGGCTGGGCACCCGCTCTAGCAGGAAAGGAAGGAGGCACTGAGGAAGCAAGAAGAAGAAAGCATCCCTGTCACGAGCCCCACACCGGCAGTTTACCTAAAGATCTGAGTCGTGGCAATCACAGGGCAGGAAGTATCCCGACAAGCCCGGCAACGAGACCTGAATAACAGGCCTGGCCAGGACCACCGGGCGCCAAATGCCTGCAAACCACGTCCCACACTAGACTTTACAGGATCTGGGACTCGGCACCCACAGGGCGGGGCCTTGTTCCGCTCTTCTGCGTTGCTCACGGTCACCTCGGAGGGAAGAGCTGGGAAGCATGTGATGTTTTAATTTGCATAACATCTAGAAAATGTCCCTGAATTTTCCATAGCTGCATTTCTAAGCCATTTTCTAAGATTCACACGTGGAAACTCCCGAGGGGATGAGCAAAAATGGCTGAAAATTGTTTTTAAGATGTTAGAGGATGGCTCGATGTACGGCTGCTGTGGAACTGCCACTGAAATCACATATGTCATTATCAGTCTGTTCTTGTGGAACCCATACTGTACACACATGAGCCTCTGAGAATTTTCCTCTTGAAATTTCTGTCAGGTTCCTAAAGTCTTGAAGATTCTGGTTGTTGTTTCGATTATGCTTCTGATCTCCCTAACTGGTTTTTAAAAGTTAAGCGCTACAATGTGAAATAATAAATATGACTAAGATACTATATAGACATAAAAATAAATTCATTAATAAGCTGCAGTTAGGGCTTCCCTGGTGGCACAGTGGTTAAGAATCCGCCTGCAAATTCAGGGGACATGGGTTCGAGCCCTGGTCTGGGAAGATCCCACATGCCACGGAGCAACTAAGCCCGCGAGCCACAACTACTGAGCCCACGTGCCACAACTACTGAAGCCTGCACGCCTAGAGCCCGTGCTCTGCAACAAGAGAAGCCACTGCAGTGAGAAGCCCAAGCACCGCAACCGCGTGCAGCAACGAAGACCCAACGCAGCCAAAAATAAATAAATTAAATAAATAAATTTTAAAAAAGAAAATAAAGCTGCAGTTAGCACTAAAGTTTCCTATCATAAGATAAATTATGACCCTCAGGCCCATAAAAATAAAGAGCACCATGAAAGGTCCAGGCATTACCAAGAGTATTGTATATTTATCTGTATATAAGGACCCTCTACTTGTGTACTTTATCCCTCTTTTGTTATTATCCATTAATGTTAAAAATTCTATGAAAGATATAAGCATTTTGTGCATTCATGTCCTCTGGAATCCCCCTGTGGGGAGAGCAAAGTTATTCTCTCCTTGAACGGAAGGGATCTGTGCACCTGCACTGACAGGAGAGGTGACGTGGAGCTGGGAGATGAAAAGCATCCCAAATACTTAGCCTTCAATCAAAGAAAATGCATGTAGTGAACCCGCAAAAGGAAACCAGTGCACTGGCAGGTCCAGCAACCAAGGCAGCAGGCTGGCCTTTCCCCTCTCCTCCTGAGAAATTATTATTATTATTATTATTATTATTAAAAAGAAATGTGCCAGGCTTCCCAGGTGGCGCAGTGGTTGAGAATCTGCCTGCCGATACAGGGGACGCGGGTTCGTGCCCCGGTCCGGGAAGATCCCACATGCCGCGGAGCGGCTGGGCCCGTGAGCCATGGCCGCTGAGCCTGCGCGTCCGGAGCCTGTGCTCTGCAACGGGAGAGGCCACAACAGTGAGAGGCCCGCGTACCGCAAAAAAAAAAAAAATTTACTCTAGAATCAACACTTACTAATTTAAAAAGATAGTTCACATGTTCAAAAATTCTTTTTAATCTTTGGATCAAAGGCAGGTATCCCCCGACCTTTCAAAATAAGTCCAAAATAGCATTTTTGGAAATCTGAGTCCAGCATGCAAGCTATAGTTGCATGATCAAGGAATGGAAAGTCTTGGTTAATTGTTCTTCTTAAGTCATCATATATACAATGCCTAGAACAATAGCTCTCAAAAATTAAAACCTACTTAACAAGAAAATTGCCTGGAATATAATGCAGCCTTTCTTTCTCCAGGGGTTCCAAAGTCATCTCAGGTATTTCAGTACCTGTTTCAGGATGTTAATTATAAAGCTGAACAATGGTTACCAGTCACTGTAGGCTCAGAGCTGTGCAGACGGAACGTCTTATAAAACCTTACCACCGTCTCGTCTTGGAAGATGAGGGGATGAAAGCAGGTGTCCAACCCATCGATACAGCCCCCTTTGGCTTCAGTCCAAACATCACCCTAAGAGGGGGGCCCCCAGGCAGCACTGTGGAGTGGAGTCCCCTGTGCCCAGGACACCCTCTCAAGCCTGCAGCGTCCTCTGGGTTTCTTTCCTGGCCTTTAGCACAGTGGAAACCCTGATGCCGCGTGTGTGTTGGACACCTGGCCCCCTCCCCCGACTCGACAGTGAACAGGAGGAAGCTCAGGTGACCGGCTCCCAGCACCTTCTCAGGCAGGCTCCTGCAACTTCACACCTCATTTTATGAGTAATTTTAAACTAAAAGCGTCAAACACCTTGAAAGGCCCTACCCAGTTGCATGTTTTCGAGTGATCTAATGAGCAGATCAGTTTAACAGTGTCACGGGTTTTCCACCTTTTAGGTCCACTGTTCCTCCACCGAGAAATCTGCCAAGGAGCCTCTGATGGGCTATAAATTCAACGATCCCGTCCCAAACTAAACAGCGCCCAGATAAAGAGTACTTCCTGTAAAAGTCAGAAAACTCTCCCTTCCTAAATGAAAATAACTTTAAGACAATTCAGAGGAAAAGAGGTCTCATAGGTTGTATTTTCAAATGACTCAAACTGAATGATGAGACCCTCGTGAGGGCGTCTCTGTGTCCTCTGGGTCCTGTCTCTGTGTTCTCGACCCTCCAGGGATCGAGGTGACATGGAGGCTCCCAGGGCGGGAACCAGGAGCCACATCTGACAAATCCCCTCCCTGCTGCTGCCGCCCAAACCTCACTGTCACCCCCACGACCAGCTTCCTACAGCCAGCAAAACCTATAAGGTGATTCTGCTAAAACCAGATGTGATTATGTTACGCTCTAACAAGATTAAAAGGAACTGATTCTATATTTTATCATTTGTTTTCTGAGTTTATTTATAATACATTGTATTAGTCTCCGAGGGCTGCCATAACAGAGCCCCACAAACTGGGGGGATGAAAACAAGAGAAGTGCTTGTCTCACAGTCTGGAGGCCGGGAGTCTGAGGTCAAGGTGCTGGCAGGGCTGGGCTCCCTCTGAAAGCTGCAGGGAGGACCCTTCCTTGTCTCCTCCAGCTCCTGGTGTGGCCGGCAACCCTCGGTGCTCCTGGGCTTGTGGAGCATCACCCAACCCCTGTCCCCGTTGTCACGTGTGTGTCTGCGTCTCTTCTCCTCCTCTTGAGAGCCATGCTGGGCCAGGGCCCACCCTGAAGACCTCACCTTCGCTTCTTTACATCTGCAGAGCCTCTTTCCAAAAAGGGTCACATTCACAAATACTGGGGGTTAGGACCACAGCACATCTTTAGCGGGGGTTCAAGTCAACCCGTAACATATAGTATTGGAACATTTACTTTCACTATAAAGAAAACTCTTTGGACATTATTGCTGTTGTTTTTTTCCCAAAGGAAGCATGTTAAAATTATAATTGAATTTAGAGCACGTTATGGAGTAATAACATGGGAGATAGACTAGATTTCTACTTCACCTTCCTCCAGCACATGTATGATGGATATTTAAGTTGGACTGTCTTGTACATCAGAGCTGAGGGATGACTGGTACCTAGTATTCTATCTGGCCCACAGCAGACACTCAATAAATATTGACTGGCTGGTTGATAGTTACTGATCAACTCCATGTCACTGGTATACACACATTTTTAGAATAATAAACATAAAATACATTTAAAGTTTTTCAAAGATATTGAATGGCTTTATGCCCAAGACTTCTAATTGCACCCAGACCATCTTACTGGGACACCACATCAAAGATATTATGTTTTATAAAAGGATTGTCTGCAAAACCAATTACAATCAAGAACCATTTTCAAATGTTGGCTATGTTAACCCATAAAGAACCATGAGAACACATTTTTTTTAAAAAAAGAGAACATATTTTTAAAATCTAATCTAAAAATCATATGAGCCCTTTTACCTAAAGGCACAGCAGAGCAAGAATAAATATCTGCCTTTCAAATTGCCCATTATTATTCACTGAAGCTAAAGGAAAATATCTTGGCAACACGTGCTAATGCCTTCTCTAAAGCTGGATCTATCTGAGCCTAGCATTTGAGAGAGCTCTAAGGGAAGTGCCGTTTCCTGTGCAGGATCTATTAAAGAAACAATGATCAAAGATTGCTTTTTATGAACGTGATACATGAATTTAGAAATTATTCTGCAGCCGCCAATCTGCAGTCTAGGAGAACTCTCATCTCTTCCATTTCCCCTCCCACTGTCATGGGGACCCAGTGAGACCTGCGAGGCGAACCAGGCTGTGGTGGCACTGACCGACTGAAGGGGCTGGGCCGCAGCGCACTGCCTGCAAAGGCTGCCCACCAAATACTTTACTGGACGTGACACGGGCAGGGATGAACCCTTACTTCTTCAAACTCTTGAGCTATTGGGATAGTCTGTTACTCTTTTCAGCCTCCTTTGATTTCTAACTGCTAACATACAATAACGCCCGTATGACCTACATACTATTGAAACCTAAATTCAAACGAACATACTTTACCAAAATTGTATCATCTAGCCTATAACTTAAGACCTACAGATACTAATTAATTTAAGAAACAGTGCAGTGCTCAGAAGGAGAAATTCCCACTGAGAGGTGGCGCTGCCTTTGAGGGTCCATTCCCATCTCTTCCCCCCATTCAGCCAACAGGACAGGCATTTCAGAGAGAGCGCGAGGGCCTGAGATGTATCCATGGCAACAGAATCAGACAGAAAGAGACAACAAAAAGAGAAATTCAAAGGAACTGCTGAGTGAGTGCGCAGGGAACAATCCCAGAAGTTTTTAGCCCGAGGAGGGCTCAGTACCATGGACAGGGATATTGTATTGCTCTTTGCCTACTTTGCCTTAGTTTTCCATCTATACTAATTCATTCTACAAATAAAAGGAGTGAATAAAAACCACAGCGTAGCTCACCGAGGGTAGTAGCCGTACTATTTGCTTCTACACAGCACCAAGCTGATAAGACAGTTTTCAGTAGTTTTAAAAAACAGTGCTGTTGATATTGATGCCTGTTCTAAAGATGTCAAAGATGAAGAAGTGTAAAAACTATGCCGCAAGTTTTTTGGTTTTTTGGTTTTTCTTTTTTGGTACGCGGGCCTCTCACTGTTGCGGCCTCTCCCGTTGCGGAGCACAGGCTCCGGACGCGCAGGCTCAGCGGCCATGGCTCACGGGCCCAGCCGCTCCGCGGCATGTGGGATCTTCCCGGACCGGGGCACGAACCCGCGTCCCCTGCATCGGCAGGCGGACTCTCAACCACTGCGCCACCAGGGAAGCCCTATGCCGCAATTTTTAAAACATGAGTATGGGTGACAGATATACAAAAGACTTCCACTGAGATTTTAAAATAAGGGAAGAACCCGTCCACAACTTTACATGGGCATCCTGCTGTATGTTCCACAGCTGCATGTGCCACATCGCAAGACCTTGCAGGGTCTACGTGTTCTTAGTGTGTGTGCAGCGTTGACCTCAAGACATCACTGAAGTGAACTGAACTGGAAGATGGTAGGAACACCTTCCGCATTACTCGTTCTCTGAGGAAAATAAATGGTAAGTGGATATAAAACAACTCAGTCTGATTTCAAAATATTTGAAACCAGAACTTCTTGTATGTGTTACTCAGTGGAAGCATTAAAAAAATTAGATAACCTCTCAGGAGGTTATCAAATGGGCAACTAGGGGGAAAAGAAGCAAAGTTTCAACTTCACACGGATTCATATGCTTCCCTCCTAAGACAGATATGGTTCAAAAAAATAACTCACAAGGCACTGGTCCGTAGAGCAGTAACCCACTGACAAATACCTGGGTCCAACATGGGTCGGGACCACTAAGGGCTCATGCACCCAGGAGTCCACGCCCAAGACACAAACGCACAGGCTTCCTCCGGATGGGGCTGCAGTGACCTAAACCGGGATTCCAACAGAGAAGTCAGATTCTTATCTTGTACAGAAATAGGATGAAATGTGTGAGCCTTTGGGAGTAAAGGGTCAAAAGGAATAAAACATATATGTATTTCATTCTAATAGCATCTAATAAAAGTCACAAATCTGACCTGAATGTCAAAAAGCTATGCTCTTCCCTTTCCTGTGCCTCTCTCCCTCAGCACCACGACGTAAGCACTGGATGTGAAAATGTCACCAGAAGCCGTGATATTTCCCAGCCACAAAATTCAGGACCACTCCTGGTGGCTCAGTGCAGCCATGCACAGATCACTGCTCTGTAATCAGACGGGAACACAGATCCTCGTGAGCCAGTCAAGAAAGCAGCGCACACGTGCATGGGCACACGCAGACACACACTGCGCACACACATACCACGGACCACAATCAGCAAAGCAGAACCACACACAGGTGTGTAAAATTAAAAACCTGCCCGCCAGCTGCTATGACCCCCTCTGCGATCTGCTGAGAGTCTAGCTTTTCCTCCAAATGTTCTATGTGAAACAATCACAAACCCATAGAAAGGCGGACAGAACAGCAAACACCCATGTGCTCTTTGCTTTGGTTCACCAACTGCTACCATTTTGCAATATTTCTTTTATTTCTCTCTATATAATTACATACGAATTTTTTTTGGCCAAACCTATCAAAAGTAACTTGTAAGCATCTTGACATTTCAACCTCTTAATATTTCAGCATGTCCTTCTAAGATCCAGGATGTTCTCCATGGTCACAATAATATTATCATGTCTGAGAAATTTAAAATTAATGATATTATAAAAAGTACAGTTTCTAATTAAATTTCTCCAATTGTCCCTAAATGCCTTTGCAGCATTTCTTTTCTTTTTTTTTTTTTTAATCTTTTAAATTTTTTTTTTGGCTGTGTTGGGTCTTCATTGCTGCACGCGGGCTTTCTCTAGTTGTGGTGGTGCACGGGCTTCTCATTGCGGTGGCTTCCCTTGTAGCGGAGCACGGGCTCTGGGTGCACAGGCTCAGTAGTTGTGGCTCGCGGGCTCTAAAGCGCAGGCTCAGTAGTTGTGGCGCACGGGCTTAGTTGCTCCGCAGCATGTGGGATCTTACCGGACCAGGGCTCGAATCCGTGTCTCCTGCGTTGGCAGGCGGATTCTTAACCACTGAGCCACAAGGGAAGCCCTTTGCTGCATTTTTTTAAGCCAGGATCAAAATGTTGGTTATTCTACATTGTGCTGTCACAGCTCTTTAGTCTCACTTAATCTAGAAAAACTCTCACCCTTTTATCTCTGAAGAGTCCAGGCTAGTTGCATTGCAGACTCCTCCACAACCTGAATTTTTCTATTTGTTTCCTCCTGTTAGAATGAGATTAGACCTTTTTTTGGCCAAGGCTGTTTTTGGCGAGAAGGCTGCGGAAGTGGCGCTGTGTATCGTCCTTTGCCGCTCATCAGAGGAACGTTACTGCTCATGCCATGTGTGATCGGATGATAAAGGAGGTGTCTGCCATACCTGTCACTGCAAAGGTCCCCTTCCTAGTCCCTGGTCACGAGTGGTTTGTGTGGCGATACACGGAGATTGTGTGACTGCCCTGCTTCCCAACCTGTCACCCGGTGGTTTCAGTGTCCACCCAAGATCCTTGCCTGTACTCCTTAGTAACTGGAGGTTGAAATGGTGATTTTCGAATTCTATCATTCCTTTGTCATTTATTAACTAACTTCCTTCTATTAAGAAGAACTCCCTCTCCGTGGCAATGTAAATTGATACTGCCACTATGGAGAACAGTATGGAGGTTCCTTAAAACACTAAAGATAGAACTACCATCCGACCCAGCAATCCCACTACTGGGCATATATCTGGAGAAAAACCTGGTTCAAAAAGATACATGCACCCCAATGTTCATTGCAGCGCTGTTTACAATAGCGAAGACATGGAAGCAACCTAATTATGTCCATCGACAGCGGAGTGGATAAAGAAGATGTTGTCTATATACAATGGAATATTACTCAGCTATGAAAAGAATGAAATAATGCCATTTGCAGCAACATGGATGGGCCTGGAGATTATCATAACTAAGTGAAGTAAGTCAGACAGAGAAAGACAAATATTATATGATATCACTTATGTGGAAATCTAAAAAAATGATACAAATGAACAGAAATAGACCCACAGACATAGAAAACAAACTTATGGTTACCAGGAGGGGAGGGATAAATTAGGAGTCTGGGATTAACATATACACACTACTATATATAAAATAGATAACCAACAAGGTTATAGCACAGGAAACTGTACTCAGTATTTTGTAATAACCTGTAAGGGAAAAGGATCTGATTCAGTTTTATATATATATATATATATATATATATATATATATATACACACACACACACACACACACATATAAATTTTTATATATATATAAAACTGAATCATTTTGCTGTATACCTGAAACTAACACAACACTGTAAATCAACTACACCTCAATTTTTTAAAATTGGAAGAAAAAGTGAGAGGCCCCTCTCACTTTTTTTCCTTTTAGTATCACAATAGATTCATCAATTTTTTACATTCTAGGCTTGATAATCTATTGCCACTATTATCTGTTTTACTGCATAACTTTTCAAAATTTGGTTAATAGGTCTTCTAAAGAAGGCTACATGTTCTACACGTCTCCACCGGGCTTGCCTGTGCTTTGCCTGCTCCAGACCTGGAATCATCCGCTACTCCAAGCATCCTCCGTCCCCTTCAGTGGGGATGTAACTCAGAAAACAAGATCTAGGTGCAGGTTCTCTCATGACTACTGGGGTGTCCTCCTGGAAATCCTTGTCGGTGGACAAAGCCATGAAGTTATGGCTGTTGGTATATAAACACCCCGTTTAAAGGTCAAAAATGAACTGTTGGAAGTATATTACGAGTGCCTGAGAAGTCTCAAGCTAATCCTCATGCTTCTGCACCATTCCTACTCACGCTATATTCATTTGTGGTGTACCCCCTCTGTGTGGTGTTTGTTTTTACAAAATAAGCAACTATCTATATTTATACTTAATATTTACAAATATTTAAAGTATATATGTGCATTTTAAGTTTCCCTCACTTCTATTTTTTTTCTTTATTGGAGTATAATTGCTTTACAATGGTGTGTTAGTTTCTGCTTTATAACAAAGTGAATCAGTTATACATATACATGTGTTCCCGTATCTCTTCCCTCTTGCGTCTCCCTCCCTCCCACCCTCCCTATCCCACCCCTCCAGGCGGTCACAAAACACCGAGTTGATCTCCCTGTGCTATGCGGCTGCTTCCCACTAGCTACCTATTTTACATTTGGTAGTGTATATATGCCCATGTCACTCTCTCACACTGTCCCAGCTTACCCTTCCGTTTCCCTCACTTCTTACACAAAAGGTATATATATAACACGCTATATACATATTATACTTTACAAAGTCTTTTAGTGAAAAACTTAAAAGTAAATCCCAGAAATCAGCCCCATAATATTTCACAGGGATCCTTCTCATTCTTTCTCAGGGCTGCACAGCACTCCATTCTGGGGATGCCCCACAGTTTATTCCATTAGTTGCCTAAACAACAATAGGTTGTTTCCAGTAACTGGCTACACAAGTAAGGCCACGAGGAGTAACCGTTCCTCCGTAAAGTATTCCCCAATTTCCTTCCTCTACCTCAACCTGAGATTGAGTTCAGTGTCTCTCCCTTGAGCCCCAGTTATCGGATTGAACTTGGTTTAAATTATGTTTGGATTCCTGGGCTGCATCAGTGGAATTTAAGGAGAGGCCTGAGCAGGCAAGGCTTTGTCTTGGGAATGTGAAGCCCCCAGGCTGGTCAAAAAGATAAAAAACATTCACGTGCCTGTCAGTGTATGATTCAAAGCAAGCCCTTTATCTCACTACCACAAAGTTGAGCGACTGACTGTCTCTTTGCTGCAAAGAACCAAACCCTTTCTTATAATATTGAAAGGTTTGTTCCATGATTCCAAGAACAGCTGACTTGTACCCCTGAATTATACACATGTTATAGGAAACCAAGTTCCTCAGATTTGTTGTAAAGAATTGCACTCGTGAAATTTTAAACTATGTTTGTCACAAGAGAGTAAACCGCCTCCTTAACAAAAAATAACCCACTTACGATAGCCTTAAATTATAATGAATCAATTGCTGAGTTAAAAGTGCCCTGTTCACTGGTTGAGGGCTCACTGAAGGCAGGCCGTTAGCCAAGCACTTGCAGAGCACTCCCTCGTTCAATCCTCAAAACACGAAGAGGACACAAACGTTATCCTCACTCACTCACGACGCAACTGAAGCACAGGGAGGGTCACACAGCTGCGAAGGTAGGAAATAGGTCAGCCAGGGGATCTGAGAGACCATGCTTAATCAACAAGGGGAAGGGTCAGAAGCAGCACAGAGTCACCCATCCACAGTCCGTACTGATGAGGGCCTCATTCATGGAGTTTATGGCTGCAAGTGTGGACTTTTCCTTTATTACATCATCTTTCAAACTGTAGCTCCCCAGAGTTTATACATTTTTAAAGTCAGGTTTATTGAAATATAAATTGTCTACAGAACAATTCACTTCCTTTAAGTATGCAAGTCAATGAATTCTGACAGATTCATCTGGTCATGTAACCATCACGACAATCAAGATATGCAACACGTCCCTCATCCTAAAAGCTCGTTCATGTCCCTTTGGGGTCAATGCCCTTCTGCAGTCCACGTTCTCTGGAAACCACTGATCTAATTTCTGTCCCTCTATAATGGAATCCTAGAGTATACCGTCTCCGGGGTCTGGCTTCTCTCGCTGGCATAAGAACTTTGAGATGCAGCCATGTTGCTGCATGTTCTTTTTTTTGCTGAGAAATATCCCCTTTGTAGAGATGTGACACAATTTGTTTATCCATTCACAAGTTGGTGGACATCTGAACTAGTTCCAGCTTTTTGTTATTATGAGTAAAACTCCTGTAAATGTTCACATGTAAGTACTCGTGTGGACACAAGATTTTATTTTTCTTGAGTAAATACCTAAGGGTGGAACCGTCGGCTCGTATGGTAAGTGTATGTTTACTTTATGAGAAGCTGCCAATGTGTTCTGAAGTGCTGTACCATTTTGCATTCCCACCCACAATGCCAGAGAGTTCCAGTTGCTCCACAGTTTTTCAACAACTTGATATTGTTGGACTCTTAATTTTACTACGTATGAGGTGGTATCTCACTGTGGTTTTGCATTTTCCCAAGTGACTAAGGATGTTGAGCATCTTTTCATGTACTCATTTGCCATTCTTAGATCTTCACTGTTAGAATACCTGTTCCAATAGTTTGCCAGTTTTTACTGGGTGTTAGTCTTCTTATTTCTAGTTTTAAGAGTTCCTTATGTAATCTGGATATAAGTCCTTTATCAGTTACGTGTTTTGAAAATATTTTCTCCTAGTCTGTGGCCAGTCTTTTTTCTGATGTGTCTTTTCAAGGACAGAAATCTCGTTTTTTAGAAGTCATATCTATTCTTCTTTTATATTTTATGCTTTTTGTGCCCTACGCCCTCCCAGTGTCTTAGGCTTTCGCATCACGTGCTGGGCAGGGGTTTGTGCTGTGCATACTGAGGGGCTCCCTCAAGGCAGGCCCTGACTTTACACCATATACCTCCAGGGAAGGCCCACGGAGAGAACATGTGAGGGAGGGTGGGATCCCGTACCTGGGGCCCCTGGATTCTAGGCTGGTGCACGAGCCCACACTCGGTTGTCTCCTCCTCACCCACATTCATGGTGGCCGTATCTTCTACCTCTTCTCTGCCCAGGAGAAACAGATCATGCCCCAGCCCTCCCTGAAGGGGCTTGTCATCCTTTAGGGTGAAGTTCACTGGTTGCCTGCTCTCTGATGGGCTCAAGGAAAGTTATAACTTTGCAGGTTACCTGGTTTTTTCTCACTGTTGACAATGTTCTCTGTTTTTCTACATCCTAAGCAGAACCAGAACAACAAAGCATTTTGTTGTTAATTGTTTGCTTACTGATTTTACTGATAACCTATCCAAGAATTAAATACAGCTTGCATGTGAGAAGTGACACTCAAGAAGCAGAATTTGTCCTAATTCACAGTTAGCTTAAAAGCTAGTTTTCACTCCTGCTACCAAGGCACACAGAGCCAGCGCTGGCAAAGGCTGCAGGTCACAAACCCCAAATCCCCGCGTGGGAGACACAGAAGGCCTGAGTCATGGGCTGGGCACCCCCATCCTTAAAAGCCTTGGAGGAGGAGGAGGTCAGCAGCGAATGCTCTCAGTTAAAATTAACAGCTAGAAATCAATGCTCTGTCCAACAGAGGTACAATTTAGCTAAACTGATTTTTTTTCAAGGAAGTAAAATGACATGGAGAGAAGGGTGGGTAGCTTTTAACTTATAAAGTGAAATGCTTTTGACCTTCCTGATTCAGCGGTTTTGGCGAAGGCAGAATGAAAGCATCAACCTCTCAGTCACAATGGGCACTGTGCTTACGCAGGAAAACATTCTTCCTTTCGAGAGAGGCATATTGAAATATTTAGGAGTGAAACGTACGGTTCACACACTTCACCTAAAAATACTTAAGCAAAAAATATTCACCGAAAAGTTAACCAAAAAACTCAACAAAGGGCTTCCCTGGTGGTGCAGTGGTTGAGAGTCCGCCTGCCGATGCAGGGGATGCGGGTTCGTGCCCCCATCCGGGAAGATCCCACATGCCGCGGAGCGGCTGGGCCCGTGAGCCGTGGCCGCTGAGCCTGCGTGTCCGGAGCCTGTGCTCCACAACAGGAGAGGTCACAACAGTGAGAGGCCCGCGTACCGCAAAAAATAAAAATAATAAAAATTTAAAAATCTGCAAACAATAAATGCTGGAGAGGGTGTGGAGAAAAGGGAACCCTCTTTCACTGTTGGTGGGAATGTAAATTGATACAGCCACTATGGAGAACAGTATGGAGGTTCCTTAAAAAACTAAAAAAAGAACTACCATACTATCCAGCAATCCCACTACTGGGCATATGCCCTGAGAAAATCATAATTCAAAAAGACTCATGTACCAGAATGTTCATTGCAGCTCTATTTACAATAGCCAGGACATGGAGGCAACCTAAGTGTCCATCGACAGAGGAATGGATAAAGAAGATGTGGCACATATATACAATGGAATATTACTCAGCCATAAAAAGAAACGAAATTGAGTTATTTGTAGTCAGGTGGATGGACCTAGAGTCTGTCATACAGAGTGAAGTAAGTCAGAAAGAGAAAAACAAATACCGTATGCTAACACATATATATGGAATCAAAAAAAAAAAGGGTTCTGATGAACCTAGGGGCAGGACAGGAATAAAGACACAGACCTGCTAGAGAAGGGACTTGAGGATATGGGGAGGGGGAAGGGTAAGCTGTGACAAAGCGAGAGAGTGGCATGGACATATATACACTACCAAACCTACGGTAGATAGCTAGTGGGAAGCAGCCGCATAGCACAGGGAGATCAGCTCGGTGCTTTGTGACCACCTAGAGGGGTGGGGTAGGGAGGGTGGGAGGGAGGGAGACGCAAGAGGGAAGAGATATGGGGACATATGTATATGTATAACTGATTCACTTTGTTATAAAGCAGAAACTAACACACCATTGTAAAGCAATTATACTCCAATAAAGATGTTAAAAAAATAAACAAATAAAATAAAATACCTTTCTGCATCATTTTATGCATTTATCACTGTATACTTTGTACCATAGTTATCACTGCTCCTACACAACACACACCCTGAAACCAGTGGACTCGTGTCATTCATCACCGGGTCTTGTAAACTGCCTTTTACAGGACAGATGCTGAAGAAATATTTCTTAGATAAATAACTGGATAAATGTTTACTATTCCTAGAGTAACTTTTAAGAAAAATAAAAGAAGATGGAGTAAGGAGAAATGGGGAAATACACCATATCTGAGAGTTTAGTTACTTTACATTTATTTTCTAAATGTAAACTAAACTGTCTTACTTCTTGTCCTAGAATGGAGACTTTTGAGTTTACCAGTTTAAAAACGAATGCCATCCCAGTGTAACACAAGTGTCCTTAAAAGAGGGAGGCAGAAGGTCACAGTCAGAGCAGGAGTCACAGAGGAGAGAGGGTGCTTGGCTCTGCAGATAGAGGAGGAGCCACCAGCCAAGAAGTGTGGGCGGCTGAGAAGTGGGAGGAGACATGGAAACGGATTCTCCCCACGGTTCCCACAAGGAACACACGTCTGCCAGCACGATGATTACGGCCCCATGTAAGTGACGGTGGATGTCTGCGCTCCAGAACTGTGAGATTAAAAGTTTGTGCCAGGCTTCCCTGGTGGCGCAGTGGTTGAGAGTCTGCCTGCCGATGCAGGGGACACGGGTTCGTGCCCCGGTCCGGGAGGATCCCACATGCCGTGGAGCGGCTGTGCCCGTGAGCCATGGCCACTAAGCCTGCACATCCGGAGCCTGTGCTCCGCAACGGGAGAGGCCTCGACAGTGAGAGGCCCGCGTCCCCTGCATTGGCAGGCAGATTCTTAACCACTGCGCCTCCAGGGAAGTCCCAGTTTGTGTTATTTAAAACTAGTAATAATTAAAATGGAAAAGGACAAAAGCCTACCTCCCCAGGAGATCATCAGCTGAACCACTGAATAAAATTAGTATTAGTCACATGTTTAGCAAAATATTTGTGACACAGCAATAAAAGCAGACACCAGCAACAGCAACAGAAAAGCAGATGCCACAAGGCCACTTGCTGGAGAAAAAAGGATCTGGAAGCCAGTGACAGACAGTGTTCTCACAGACTGCCCCAGGCGGCTCCTTTGCTCCTAGAAGTGCCTTCTCTGAGTACCGTGCCCTTGTTCTGAGGGTCTGTCCCCATTAGAATTCGGAGTGTGGTCCAAGGACCAGAAGAACCTCATCCCTGGGAAGGAAGCCAATTAGAAATGCAGACTCTCAGGCCCACCGAGGCCCACTGATGCTGACGTGCAGCTTCATCAATATCTGCAGGGGATTCTCGAGCTCGGCAAACAGGACCCAACGCCCGCGGAGGGTCCACACCTCCGGGGAGCTGGATGGCTTCCTCCCTCTCATCCCTCCTCCCAGCTTGGGCACAGCTGACCCTCTGTGGGGCAGCCCAGGCCCGACAACCACAGGAAGCTTGCCTGGCACAGCCTGTGCCAGGGTTGGGCAAATGGTGGTGGGGGGTGGCTTCCAAAGTGCCACCAAAAGCCAAGAGTAACGCAAAGGGACCGGACTTCACCTCCTTGTCAGTTTCATCAGCAGCGCTCTGGACACAGAACCGCAAACGTGTTCTAATTTCTGCAGTGGCCACTGGGAGGCAGGGGTCTCAGGTCAGGACTACCAGCCACCAAGGGTGGAAGACGAGCGAGTCAGGTGTCAGGAAAGCTGCAGAAGACACAGCCTTTCAAAGTTACAGGAAGAAAGATGACGGGACAAGAACGGAACCTAACTGCAGAGCAAGAAAACAGAAATGAAAAGGTGTGAGGCTGCAGCTCTTTACAGGTGTGTAAGAGGACAACGCGGGGACTGCACCTGGGCCCCCAGAGATGCATGGCGGCCGGGTCAGAAAAGGACCTGTTTGTCGGGCCCCTCTCTGAGAGAAGGCGAGAGAGGGTGTCCACAGCACAGTGACAGGACCTGTGTCGTGTTCCTCCCTTTCACTGGTGTCAGCGTGACACCCAGCTGACTACCCTCTAAATGGGACAAGGACTGGCCAGGGTAAGGGTCGTGCAGGTAGAGGACAGGGGTCTGATGCAAAACCACTGCAAAGTATTCTCTGGTCTCAAACTGGGCGCCCCCAGCACCGGGAGTTCGGGGTGGCCCAAGTCTCGGGTGCTCGCCTGTGCTCTGGTGCCCTTAGACAAGCCTCAAAAGTGACCCAGCCTCTGCTGCGTGAAAGTGTGTGCCGCGCAGAGCGCAGCAGATGGGACTAAGCACACGGCCTGGCGGGGGCAGGAGAGCCAGAGGGGGCCACAGAAATCCAGTCCGTGGACATTCACGGGCTTAGTTCATGCCCGGAAAAGCACGGTCTCTGGCCAAGACTTTTGAGACCTGAACCCAACAAAACTGAGAGTCCCAAGTGTCATATTTGTTATGGGTTGAACCCTGTCCCCAGAAGATCTGTCAAAGCCCTAAGCCCCAGCGCCTCAGAAAGTGCCCTCATTTGGAAACAGGGTCTCTGCGGGTTAGTTAGGAGAGTCATCAGGGTGGGCCCCGCTCTGATACGACTGGTGTCCTCCTCAGAAGACGGCCAGGTGAAAACCACACAGGGAGAGGCCACGGGAAGACAGAGGCAGAGACCCGTGATGTGTCCACATGAAGGAGCCCCAAGGACCGCGGCCGCCACAGAGGCCTGGGGCAGAGGCCTGGGGGGAATTCGCCCTCACAGCCTCAGAGGGAACCAACCTGACACCTTGATCTGACCTCCAGCCTCCAGAAGAGCCAGGGAACGGACTGCTGTTGTCTAAGCTGCCCCGTCCGTGGAACTTCCTTCCGCAGCCCAGGAAAGGATCCGGTACCGCGGCCGCAAGAGGCCCAGCTGCAACGCGGCGACAACTCGGGACTCTGCACCCCAACACCCCGCCCCTCGCCGGCTACAACACGGCGACACCTCGGGACTCTGCACCCCGACACCCCGCCCCTCGCTGGGACCCGGCGGCAGCCTCCTAACCCGTCTCCCTGCCTTCACTCTTTCCCCACGAACTCCCTACTTCCCCACCCAACAACCAGAGGGACTGTGCTTTAAGAAAATCTACGCCATCACACCATTTTCCTGCCTAGGAGTTGCCAGTGGCTTCCCAGAAAACTCAGAATAAAATCCGAAGACCTGCCGGGTCTCCGCATCCCTTCACAGGGCCTTCCTCTCTTCCCTCAGCTCCCGCGAGCCTGGGCCTGCTGTAGGCAGGGGCTGCTCCGTCCCCGTCCCGTCCCCACCCCACCCCACCCCGCCCCCCAGCTGCCCTGCGGCTGCCTCTGCCTTGAACCATCTTCCCCCAGGTCTGGGGGGTTGGTCTCTTCCATCGTTTAAGTCCCAACCTAAATTCCACCTGCTGGATGAGGCCTTCCCTAACCACTGCTCTGCTAATCTGGCCCCAGCTCAAATCACTCTCGGTTTCCTTGCTTTCTCCCTCCATAGCCCTCACTGCTACACGGAATGATCTTATTAGTCAGTTGTTTACTTGCAAGAACACTGAGATGTAAGGTGCGTGCTGCGGAGACTCTAGCTGGCCTCATTTATCTGAATCACTGAGTCGCAGGAGCCTGGCACAGTGCCAGGCTCGGCACCATCACTCAGTAGACATTTGCGAAAGAATTAAGAAGAGGGAGGCAGAGGGAGGACAGGGGCGGGGGAGGGAGAACTGGCTTGAGCCAGAGGTATAGCCGTGGGCTGTGTTGCCCAAGGCAACCTGCCACACCCACCCGGGATACACCTGAGACCGTCCATCGTTCTAGGAAGGGTGCTACAAATCACCCTCTTGTGTTTATCCTATTATTTTAAAAATAGGCACTTATGTGTCTGGATCCTCAAATCAAATCGGGACTTGGAATCCTTCTTTTGTCTTCTCCGTATATGTTACACGCGGTTGCTCCGTTCATTCTACCTGAGACAGAAGGTGAGAACCGACTTATGGATGGAGGAGCCGGGACCCCCCGCTGGTGTCCCCAAAGGTGCCCGGAGGAGGGAGCAGTCGGGGAGGCGTCTGCTGCCATGAGCCAGGCACTTGCTCAACGCGCACTTGGCAGTGTGGGCTGTTTTGGAGCCATATCTCGGAAGAAGTGTTTGAAAGATTCCCTAGAGATTTGTATGACTCACATAAATTGCAAAGTCCATGTCTCCGCACCCGGCTCCCAGCTGCATCTGTGTCACAAGAGCAAAAGGGTTTTAGGGGGCTGTTTTACTTCAAAGTAGCTGAAGGATAAGACACTACACAATTTTCTGTCTCATACTTTGAATCTTACCCACACATGTACAGCATTATTATGGAGGAAAATCCGCTCTCTCTCTCGCTCTCTCTCTCTCTCTCTCGCTCTCTCTCTCTCTCTCTCTCTCTCTCTCTCGCTCCCTCTCTCTCTCTTTCTCTCTCTCTCTCTCTCTATATATATATATATCTCCTCTCTTACCATAATTATTCAAATGATCCATTTCATGTTAATAAAGTATAAGAAACTTTTGTGATTCTAGTAAGTCAACAATGTATCCCACCCATGACAAAGACACCCGCCAAAAAAGCAGCGGTGGGGTGTGTAATCTTTCAACAGGACCTCCAGCTCAAGCTCCCCTGTGTTTTCCATACACATAAAAAAAGATCAAGTTTTCTATTTTCCCAATTTGAAGGAAGAAGGAGAGAGAATTTTGAAAAGAGAAAAGGGGAGAGAACCAGAGTGACACTGCAGGGTCAGTGGGCTCCACGCGGCCACTGGAAATAGATGGGGCTACAGCAAGGCTGCTTCTAAGCCCCCGGGGACACGGGGCAGGGTCCCCGAGGCACCTGTAATGTTGTTTTAAACCCAGAGAAGAGGACAGAGCATAGCCTTTGACCCCAGGCCCTGATTCCACTAGCCAACAATCTACCATCTAACGTCAGGTATCTTGAGAGCAATCAGTGATTTTAGGAAGAAAAAATAAGCCAGTAGAAAAAGCTTTGCTTTGAAGTCCCCTTTTCGTTGGTTCTCTGCTATAATTAGCAAATTACATCACTTTTGACGCCTCAATTTCACCACCCGAAAAATAGGGAAAGTAACAGACCTCCCTTCCAGGTCCCCGAGTCTGGGAAGATGGAAGAGGATATAAATCAGATACATTAAAAGCAGGGTTCTTACAAAGCATCTCTGCAGGCAGAGGTGCATGGTCATTCCTATGGGGGTTCAAACACAGGAGGCCCTAAAAGACACCCAAACTCGATCCCAGGGCTTCCTCCAAGCCACCGCTATGCATTAAATTGCAGGGAAAGGGCAGCTTTGACTAGCGGTTTTGCTTCATGATTTGGCAACCATCTCAACACAGGAGGTTACTCTTGGCCATGACAGGGTGGGCACCTTTTCCCGGCGAGACCACCCGTGAAGTCACTGTGCTGGCAGGGAAAGCCCTGCCCCCCAGGGCTGTCAGGAAGACGCAAGCCGCTGGCTTGTTCACACGGGCGACAGCTGGTACCCAATAAGATGTGAACAATTCGCTCTGCTCGCCCAAAGATGGGGCAGCAGCAGACAGCGTCCCACACGGGTGCCCAGGGCTCTAGAGACTGTTCCTGTGAGCACGGAGTAGTCCTTTTATTCTCAGAGAGAAAGCACTCTGAAAGGTGCTCCTGCTGACTTGGCTACAGAAGCAGGAAGACAAGGATCGCAGAAACCGGAAACAGCTGCAAGCCGGCTTCCGGCTTCCAACAGTGGTTACGGCGGACACTTAAGGATGATGTGATACCCGAAAAGGCCGATGTCTCCCGATGACAAAGCCAGGCTTCCTGGCTCACGTTGATTCTTGCCAATAACCACCACTGACACATCAAACACGCTCCACCAACTTTCAGCCCCAAATCGTGCCTTTTCCTTCGTGTCTGCCCCAGTAAGTGCTAACGTCTGGTGAAGCCAATGTTACGGTTACAGCCGTGCAGGGCATTTAAACGGTGACTTAGTCACATTAGCCCTTCTCCAAAATGCACTGTGTTGACATTGCTCTTTTCTAGACTTTCCGTAAGGCTTACGGGGACTCCTGCCTTTTGCCGGGCAGAAAACAACACGGAACGCAAATGCAAACAGTGACGTGGTCGACATGCCTTTGCCGACTCCAGCCCCCAGAAACAGGTGGATGCTGCGAAGGCAGCCTGCCGGCAGGTAACAAACAGGCTGGGAAGATCATCTGTCCATCTCTTTTCAAACTCGCAACCATCTTCTTAAGCTGTAACTGCACTGTTCGTAATTGCTTTACTCGTTCTGAGGTTCCATTACTCTTCTTGTCTCATTTCTATGCAATCCAGTTTGGATTGTTTCTCCCGTCTGTCTTTTTTTTTAAGGAACAATAAAACTGTCTAGATTCCCAGGGCGGGACAGGTAAGAGGCCATCTGCTGGCATCTGCAGGTGACCTGGGTGCAGGCGGCTCAGTCCTGACCCGGCCGAGAGCCTGCTGTTCCCATGACTTAGGCCAAACGGCTTTGAAAACACTCTTGGGTCATTCTCTCCTTCAAGCTTAAAGGGCCCCCCCAAAGCTTGTCCCTGTCCTGCCCCTCGCCCCTCTTCCCCAGCAGAGAACTGCAGACGTCCGAGCTGCAGCTGCTGCGAAGTCAGGCGGCTGGCCACTGAAGGAGGTCAAGCTGACAGATGCTTGGGGGTCACGGTACACCTGCCCGAGGAACTGCCCACTCATCCCCTGAACCCCGAGAAGAGGGTAGGGGCCGGGCAGCTGGCACTCGGCCCTGAGAGCTGCATCTGCCTCCCTCTTCCACACCCCTCGGGGGCAGGTCTCTGTGACAACAGCGCTCTCCTGCCAACCGACGGCTGACAACAGGACTGCCACCCCACCCCCGCTCCATTCTGCCTCCAAGATGCCAGAATTTCTGCTATGAAAACCGAGGGCAGAATTTTAGGAGGAGAGGGAAACACCTCAGGAGTCACGAGGAAATAGAGTGAAACCACGCTAATGTTGGAAACAGCTTCTCTGGACCTGGTCTCTAAGGTTGACCAGAGAAGAAAATGGTCTTTATTAATAAACAGACTCCTGAAATCTAAGCACTTGAGAAAACACATGCAACAAGTTCTAATGTTTTCCACAGGTTGTTCTGTGAAATTAGAAACTCACCTAAAAATCCCCCATGTGTCTGAAATACCTGGAGACGGAAGGCTGAAGGATGGAGCAAGGATGCAGGAGCTGCTGCTGACCGGCACCAAGAGGCTCAGCACCTCCACCTCTGCAACGTGGAAACGGCCCGGAGCCGCGGGCCGCCGCTCCCCCGGCCTCACTCTTCCCTTTCCACATAGCACCCCTCCTCCACCTTCAAGATCAACCACGGGGCTCTCGTGAGCAGGGTTGGGAGGCTGCGGTCACCCGTGGACTAACCTTCCAGAGGCTCCCACTCTGCACCGCAGTGTCCCAGCCCACCGAGGCACGTGCTTCCACGTTAAACTTTTAACTCTGTCCGGTGTCCTAATTTCCCAGCATTTCCACTGGCTTTGCTACGCACCACCTGCCAAAAGGAGCAGGGAAATAGGACCACAAAACCCCACAGAGCAGGTGCCTCCGACTTGTTCTCTCTGCCTGGCCCCTTCCAGGAACCCCTCGAACAAGCAGTTGAGGGAATATCTCCTAATGGGATCTGCTGAGGCTTTTCTGTTTTGTTTTGTTTTGTTTTCCAGAGTATAAAGGGTGATGGCCTCTGACAGGTCAAGTGAAATCACGCTGAGTCACCCCCCTGTGAATTTATGACACAAATCCCTACACGACACGGACTCTCTGAGAGAGGAAGCCTTTCCCTCCGCAGAGGTGAGGAAAAGTAAGTGGCAGGGACACGCAGCTTCTGACACCGACTCCTGTCTCAGTTTCATCTTTAGTCTTGACCTTCACCAGAGCTCTTTTTTCAGAGGTTGGACAGAGCTGTGGCATGAGATACGAGTGGACAAGAGTCACATGTGGAGATACTTATGCATAAACTATCCCAAATGTGTCCTATACTTTATACATATCTGTATTAATATACACACACACGTGTACCTGAAGAACACTCCACACGCAAGAAGCCGTATCAGTTAAAGGTGCTACGAGGCTGGAAGCATCACAGTCACTCCCGTTCATCTACTCATACTTCCACACCGAGCGTGAGGCTTTACCCACGGGCCTCCAACAAATATGCGTGACTGACTGAATGAATGAACGCACTGTGGCTGAGGTGAATATTTTTTCCTAAACGAGACTTTTTAGTCATCGTACACCCTTCAGACTGGCAAAAGGTGTGAAGCCTTTCACGCCCAGTTCAGTTGCCATCTGATTTCATTGATCTGAGCCACAAATCCTCTGGTTACAGATGGCTTGCAGAGCGCCACTCTGAAGGCTAAGGGGGACGCACAGGGGAAATCTGGCCCCAATAAAAATTAGACAACTGCTCAGAACCCCCAGGTGACCTTCACCCGCTGCTGGGCTGAAACCTGCAGCAGAGTTTTCAGCATCATCTGTCAGAAGCAGCCGCCAACAGCTGGACACCCCATGTCTTTCAGTTCCCACAAACGCTATGAATGCACCTCCACATCAGCGCTGTGTCCTGTAAAATACTCCTAAGATACTCTGCATTCATTAAGAGCCAAAGACATACTGGTATTCTGTCATCCGGACTAGGTGACATGGCGAAACTGTAATCACTGCCTCTATCTCGTGTTCTGTTGTCAAAAATAACTTCAAGGGGCTTCCCTGGTGGCGCAGTGGTTGAGAGTCCGCCTGCCGATGCAGGGGATGCGGGTTCGTGCCCCGGTCCGGGAGGATCCCACATGCCGCGGAGTGGCTGGGCCCGTGAGCCATGGCTGCTGAGCCTGCGCGTCCGGAGCCTGTGCTCCGCAACGGGAGAGGCCACAGCAGTGAGAGGCCCGCGTACCACCAAAAAATAAATAAATAACTTCAAGGGGGTCCGCTGATATGACTGCCTTCCTGCGGTAAATTAACACCCACCTTTCCATCAGAAGTGTGAGGGATCAGATGACTTGAGACCAGGAGGTCTCAGGAAATCACCGTAGTTCATGAAGTAACAGACTGTCGAGGGGGTCCTGGTACACAGGCAATTGTGTCGCCGGTTTGATCACCACCGTGAGCACCGCGGAGCCTGCCTCTGGCAGCTGACAGCTGAAGGACCTCAGCAGTCTGTACGCAAGAAATACGCCGAAGATTCCCTGGAAATCAGAGTCCCCACACACCCCAGTGGCAGGCGCAGCGTGGTTTGGATCCTCGGAGACCCTGACCTGGGGCCTCGCTCATCTGCAGGGGTGGGTATTCCTTCCGTACTTGCCCCTGCCCCTGGGCAGGTATGCAGTTGAATATCCATCTCTTCAAATAAGCCAGGGGCTCACCTGTCTATTTACCCTTTGACCTCTTTGGAACTGGCAAAAGCAGGGCTACACCTACCAGCCAAAAGTTCTCTTTTTTTTGTTTTTTTGTTTGTTTTTGGTTTTTTTTGCGGTACACGGGCCTCTCACTGTTGTGGCCTCTCCCATTGCGGAGCACAGGCTCCAGACACGCAGGCTCAGCGGCCATGGCTCACGGGCCCAGCCGCTCCGCGGCATGTGGGATCTTCCCGGACCGGGGCACGAACCCACGTCCCCTGCGTCGGCAGGCGGACTCTCAACCATTGCGCCACCAGGGAAGCCCCCAAATGTTCTCTTCGTGAACGCAGGAAGATGACCGCAAAGCCAGGAGCACAGCTAGGCTCCACGCTCCCAGATCAGTGACGAAAGCACAGAAGGAAAGCAGCCAGAGCTAAGGATGAGGCAGCTTCTTGCTTTTCTTCTTTATTTAACCCACATGATATGTCACGTGATCATAAGATCCAGGGGCACTGGGCTTAAAACGTGTGCGGTGTGGACGCATCTGGATGGAAGTGACACGCTTTTTCAGCATCCCAGCAGACCGTTTGCAAAGCCCGCAGTGTCCACGGATCTGCCCCTCCCAGCCCAGCAGACCTCCCTCACCAGCCATTTTTAAAAGGCCACAGAGTTGCAAAACTTTACAACTGTTATGGTTCCAAGTGGCACGGGGCTGAGCAGCTTCGGTAGCTGAGGCCTCCATTTAACTGCCTTGTCGACTTTCCAAGGCTGCTGAGGGAACTTCTTTACAAGGGGTGGAAATACGTCTGCTTAAACAGGATTCCTTTACTACAGCGTCATTCTACTTTGGATGTAGCTCTTGGATGTCCTAAGTGCCCTCTGAGAGTGCTCGTCGGTCACGTTTCCCCCACGACGCCAATGCCGCCTGGACCTTCCCCTCGGCGAGAGCCCATGGGGCCCCTGCCGCCCGGGCAGGAAGTGGAGGACCAGGCGGTCAGCGATGCCAATGCGCTTTGTTCCCTTCCACGTCCACCGCAGGACACCCCCCTCCCAGCAACGCCCATCACTCCTTTTCCAGACCCTCTCGGCCCTCCGCCGGCGCACGCCTCTCCTTCCGCCACCGCTGCAGGGGCTGCTTCCTGGCAAAGGGAGCGCACCTCCGCCCGGGGCTCCGACCCTATGTCACCAAACATTCTAAGAGGCTACATTACCTGACATCCGGCAGGTAAAACGACTCATCACTTCTCTATGCCCCACTGGCCTTCTCCACATTTGCCTTAATTGGCAGTGACGTGCCTTTTCCCCTTTGACAAGTTCACACCAGAAGGCTCTGAATCTTACCTTGGTTGGTAATTTTTCCTCCTACGTTCTAAGTATCCCTCTTGAGGGAAACTGTTGACTATAATATGCATGCAACCTATCCGTGTGCACGCGTGTTTGTGCGTATGTATATATACACGTATTTCACTAAAATAACCACTTGGGGGCTATTGATTTCAATCTTCCATTTCCTCCCTCTACCCCACCTTCCTCCCCCAGATAATAAACTATATAAAGTTACTTCTTCCACAGCGTCTGCTACGGTGGGCTCCGAGTCGAGGTTCAGATCCTCCGCGGTGGCCTGATGACAAAAGATACACATTAAATGCTGTTAGCATGCCTACATTCTTGTAAATAGCACCACACAGGTGATGAATGCAAATGACCAACTAGAGACTCAGTATTAGGATAGCAGGACATGGGAATGGCATCAGGGTCCCTTTCCACCAGAGCTTGTCTGACACCCTACGATGCTTCATGCCAGAGACAGCTCCTTTATATAACAGGAGGCAAATAAGGCAGCGAGTGTTTCTATCCATGATTACAAATTACCAGATCAGTCAAATGTGTGTGGCTTATACCACAACTGCAAGGAGAAGCAGGTAGTTTATATAAAGCCCTGACCAGCAAGGTGAGGGCGGGGTGCAGATTTACATGACCCTGAGAGACTCGGGCTGTCAGGACAGAAACAGCTTACAGGGGAGCTGTCTGCGTGGAACAACTTCAGAATCTCAGGCCAAAGCTCAGAGAACGAATTCAATCAGAAAGAGTCAAGTCTCCGGCTCATAAAAACATAAAGCGCTGTGTCTCTGCACGAGGTAAGGCTTGAACAGGAGGGTCTGGGTCTGAGCTCTGCTTACCACTTAATGACTTCAGGCGATATTGCTTACCCCACACCTCACTTTCCCCATATACAATATCAGGACCGTAAGAATATCTACCGCCTAGAGACGCGGACAGAATTCAGGGAAATAAGACCTCACAGCACTTAGCACTGGCTCTGCTGAGCAAGCAGTGGACACTCGGAGTTGGGTGCTGTCATCACCTCTCCTAGTTTCATTTCTAGCCCAGGAGCCGTGAGACAATCGTCCCTGTACAAGCTGCACTGTGAACTTCAGGGAGTCCTGTTTGATCTGCACCGTTTAAAAATGGAGCTTCTCCTTTCTCTAATGCGTGATGACATCCCCGAAGGAGAAATCGTGCTCACTCCTCGGAAGGAACAAATAAAACGGGCGGCCGACCCCTGTGGGCTGGTTCCCGCACTGCCTTCCTCAGGACACCGCCGGTGTCCTCACCTCTCCCCAGAGCACGCCCTGGGTGCTGGGCCCCCGCTGAAGGCAGTGACTGAAAAGTCCTGCTTTGGAGACGTGCGTTTAACTCGCTGAAACACCATTCACACAACACTGCATGCTTCTTTGTGATGCCAGCTCCTTCCGGGATTTTATGGAGGTCCCAGTTTTTAATTAGCATACGTTTCCTCCTCAACATGCCTCATTCGTGGGTAAAATACGCCTTCCAAAATACCTCAAAACAATTCACAAACCATAAATGCTTTTCCTAGACAATGAAATGAATTTCCCCTGGTCTGTGTGCTGAAGCAGAAATGATTTTTGTAAGGATACAGTACACAAGGATACAGTCCACTGACCCTCAAATCCAACCTAGTTCAGTTCCCTCTCACTGCAGATGAGAAAAGAAATCAGAGGGGAAGCAACTCATAGAGGCAGGAAAAACCTAGCATCCAAGAGCGTTGATTGCTACCCCTGGAAAACCAATGATCGGTCATGTTAAATGCGTGTAAAAGCAAATACCGTAAGCACTAACATCACACAGCAGGTTTTCTCATGAAAAGCACGCACGCTCTTTATGCAAGGATTTTACGACATCTAACTTGGAGTTCAGAGGCCAAATGTACTCCATCTGGTTTTGCCCAATTTCCTGATATGTGAGCTATTTTAACATCACACAACATAAAACATGGGCAAAACTGGAAAATAAAATCAGCCTCTGAGCTCCAAAACAGAGAGATTTCATATTTTCCCGAGAACCTGAAATATCTCAGGGTTAATAGTTGAGGCTTAATCTTTCTGTGGAAAGAGCCCTCACTTCTGGGTTCCAAATAAGCAGGGATTAAATGCTCTACCTTAACACGCTGCATAGGATCTACTACCCGAAAAACATTTACCCAGGAAGCCTGAAGAAATTTTCTTTTGCCTCAGGACCATTTAATTTATGGCATTTTCATCATTTGCTTTTGCATATACACATCAACCTCAAAAACTTATAAATTTGCCCTCTCGATGGGGTGGCAAGGCAGTGCAGTCTCTCAGCTAGCTCTGCTTCAGATCCTTCCAGTTTGCAAGGTCTTTCTAGGATCATGGTATCATTTTTTAATGATGTGAGTATATTCATTGCCGGTCCACTCTCAATCATTTTGGAAGTATTTTAAGCTCACGCTACTCCTCAGAGCTTGGGTCAGCGGCCACGACGTAGAGTCCAGAGTCCCAGGAGACATTCTCCAAGCCTCCTTCATTCCTCGCCCCCGTCCTTTTTTCTAAGCCCAGGGCCAAATCCTCCCCCCTAAAGAAGGGCTTCCTTCACGGGGCCTGGCTGCTGAGGGGCTGACAGCTGGGCCTCTACCACCACCAGCAAGTTCAGATAACCAGGAGGGGTTCGGAAAGCATCAGGAAATAAGAGTGGGACTTCTGGTCCATCGCTAATTCAACTTTTTAAAAACCCAATCTTTCTCAAAAGAAAAAAATAAACATGACTTGGCAACCTTTGTAAGCGAGAGGCTCTTTCTCAGGCACTGCCGCCGCCACCAAGAATAACATGGTGTGCAGAGGCATCAACAGCCCCGGAGAGCCTGCTGTCATCTCCTTCCACTTAGGTGCTCCTCACCAGCAAAGCGTCTGTGTTGTTCCATCTAAACACTAGGCTTAATATCTGTGCTATGCCAGACGACCTCCTTTGACCAAAGTATACATTCCAAGCATGAATAAGTTAGTCGGCCTTCCGAAAAAGTATTAAATATAAAATATTAACTAACTTCTCTTCTAAAACAGAATCCTCCTCTTCAAAATTCTGTGAATGTCTCAGTATATAGTACGTATATATAAAAATAAGTAACATTTAAAATAGTAAGAATTGAACTTATAATGCCGCATACAGGAGATAAGGCAAAAGTTAAAGGTTGGATTTTGCAGAGGTAGTCAGTCACTAAAATCTGCCATTTATAAATGCGATCTGAGTTGCTGTAAACACAGCACAGGCATATCAATTTAACAGGTTTAATAACTTCGGGGAACTTTCTCTTCTAGGAAAAATATACGCTGATTGTTTCTGATTCAAATTTAACAAATCAAAATCCATGCAAGGAGAGCTCCATGTCCCTGGGGGAGAATACGGTTAAGCGGTGTCAGAGGTGCTCCCCACAGGCCAGCCAGCCCTGACACATTCACTTCACTATCTTTTCATCTTCAATCGCTCCCCTTTATTCAAACATACACCCTATTCAGGCTGCATGCTCTTTACGCCTTGTTTCTTAAACAAGAATTCGTCGCTGGTTCTCCCTTCTGGTTTTATCCTGCACTGCAGCAACCGGGGAGGTCTTAGCATTTACAGCCACTTGTTGAAGGAAATCGCGCCGAGGCAGATTAGTTTGGAAGCATGTGGCTCCTTTAAGGCAAACACAGACTCTTAGAAGCACCCTGAAGTTTGGCTAAAGAGCAACCATTTTTTTTCCTTCAATTCACTCATTTTCATTCATATTGTTACACCACACACGACGCCTTGTGTGGGTGCGTGTACACACAGATATGTACTGTTCATATGTGTGTACACACATACACATCTATGCTCGTTAAAAATCCCAGACTGGCTCACGTACTAGCCACTCAATAAACATGAATTCATTACGGTACACAGACGGTCCGCCGGCCGCAGAGCCAGGGTTTTTCAGGATACTGTGGAAAAGGACACTCTTTTCTCACCTCTATTTCCATGGGCTCCACCTCTATCTTTTTCCATAGCTCCAGCAACTGTGCAATCGGCATCTTTGAAAACTTTCCCTCTGATCGAGTACTGAGAGTGAGAAAGATGATAACCAGAGGCCCCAAACAGCACAGAGATGGCCAGACAGGACGTCAGAGCCCGCGGCGGAGGCCGGCGCTGCTGGCAGGAAGGGGGCTGCTGAGGGTGAAGTCAGGCCGGGACGACCGCGGGCGCCGGCGGGGCCCTGGGGTCCTGGTGTGCGGAGGGGGCCGTGGGGCTTCAACACGGCTGCTCGGCTGGCGCGTCCTCCCCCGCCCCACGCTGGCCCTGGGGCTGCGGCAGGGGCTGCGGCTGCGTCCCGCTCGCTCGGGCTGGGCGGGGGAAGCAGGAGACAGAGCTGCAGCTTCAGACTCCGTGCTGCGACTTTGGCGGAGTGAGCGCTCCCCTCGCAGCCTCGGATTGGATTCCCTGCTTCGCCCCCTCCCCCTTACATTGCCACTCCCTCCCCCCTCCCCCCACTATTTTACCTTAATTGGCTCTAAATGATGGGTGAAAGTTGGGTCTGAGGATGCCGCTACCATAGAAACCTCATAGCAACCGAGGGCTGGGGAAGAGGGGAGGAGAGGAGGGGGCCTGCAGCAGGTTCTGCCCTGATCCCTCCCAGCGCACACGCGCGTGCACTCACGCACACACACCCCTCCCTTTGCCAAGGACTCCTCTGAGCCCCGTGGAGCACTAGGGGCCAAGGCAAGAGGCCAGGTGCCGGGGAGCTGCTTTTCCTACATCAATATTTCAGAAACTCCCTGCATCGTGGAATTGCCGCTGACGGGGCAGCTGGAGCAGCAGCCTCTCCCCTAGAGGGTCCCCCCGCCCGCCCCCCAAGCGTTAGGACAACACCCTCGGGGAAAAGGAAAGGAGGGCCCAGGAGGGCTGGGAGTGAGCCCAGGGTCCCGGCGCCCCGCTGCCTCTCCCTGAGGCCTTCGGCTTGTCCTGCTCCAGCCAAAGCCGCCCTGGGGCAGAAGTGTGGCCGCAGCACCTCGGCAATGTAGCAGCTGTGCTGTTCTCGGGAGACAGGATGAAAAGAGGGTGGGCTGCTTAAACTCCCAAACGATGGGATCTGTTGAAGTCCGGACAGGGACTGGGCAGGGAGGAACGTTCATCCAAACAACGTACTATCAGCCGTTTGCTAAGTTCCAGGAAAGATGCCGCGTGCACCACGCACAGTTTCTCATTTAATTTTCCATCTGATGTGGATTTTACCATCCCATTTCATAGGTGAGAAAACCCTGAGGCTCAGAGGGAGGAACTTGCCCAAAGACACACATTCCCCCAGTGGCAGAACCGGAAGTGAAGTCCCGGCTGGCTCAGCTGAGGATCTATGACCCCAGTTTTCTGCAGGAGGGAAACCAGGAGTGCAATTTTCTAGGGAACATTTCCCTCCTTTATTTCTTTTTTTTTTTTTTTCTTGGTCTCTTTTGTCTATTTTCTCACACCGTTTCTGTCTTAGAACAAAAGACATGTGCACGTGGAAATACATTCATCTCCCCACATTTCTGAGGCTAATCTGTTTTTGATTCCCTCTTTTGGGAAATGGTGTTAAAGTCTAATACAATTTAATGCTGCTTCTGGAAGAAGTGTAGTCATTTCTATGGAAAATTCCTTTATCTCTGGGAAAAATATCTAAGAAAATGGCTTACTTCTTCCAAAACTTATCAGTAATCTCTGTTTTTATTTTTAAATAAAATCCCTAAGAAATCCAATTCACTATCAAAGTGAACAACAAACTCGCTCAATTCCCAGATACTTCATGTTTCAGAGGAAAAAATATAGTCAGAATTAACAGTAAAGTTTCTGTTCTTAGTGTTGATTTACAAAAGTCACTTTATCTTTCTATAAAATGGGACCAGTAAGGATCTGAAAAATTAATTCCATTAAAATAAAAATAATACCAGTATTGTTTGTTTTCAAAGGTTGCATTCACTGATTGACAGATCAGAGCGAAGGGTTCCAATGTGTTCACCAAAGTAAGGTAATTTGGGGCATAAAGTAAAAGGTCACAGATTAATAACAGATAAACTGAAATGGTTTTGCGTAATAGAGAGAAGGAAATCACTGATGTAAAAAGTAGTGCTGACGAGATGTCAAGACTTTTCCATCTGAAGGACTGAGCACAGGGAGATCTTGAAGCGCAGTGGGGAGAAAAGTAAAATGGGGCTCCTTACTGGGAATTCATAAAGCCTACACTTTCTGGAATTTTCCACAAGTATTCGGAGATGGGCAGACTGAAGGGAAACACTGGTCCTTGCGTCTGGGGGAGGAGCAAGGGGGAAAGGAACGCTGGATGGGACCTCCTGTGATGGACCAGCCGCCTGCATCCCTGGGCTGATGGGCTGGAATCGTACAGATCAGACGAGCTGTCTGCAGACACAAAAGAGCTCATAATAAAGGTATATCTTAGGAGTCGCTGAAAACACAGTGCATCGTTTAGCATGTCATCTCTTTTTAAACTATGCAAATGTGACACTAATAAAGAGACTGAAGTCTATTCAGCGGTTTCGCAGGTGAAGCAGAGGCTCCTTGGAGGAGTGAAGTGATCAATCAAAGGGGCGGGACTGGATTCTGTACCCAGGAGCCTGGGATCACGTGTCCGTGCCCACTGCACTCTGCACGGCTGCCTTTCAAACACCGAAGATTGTTACTCAAAAGCAAACAACTACCTCAGTGAAGTCTCCTCCCACGTCTGCCTCCATGGGTGCCACCTGCCCAGACAGGGTACCTAGCAACCCGGATGGAGAGGAAAGAAGAACAGACTACCTAGGAAACCAAAACATAAAATAAAGTAAAAAAGACAACTTTCAAAAAGATGTATCTGTCCGGTAAAAGATCAGACCCATTTGTAAAGCTCGAATTAGGAAACGGGAACAATGAGAGGACTATTTCTCAGAAGGGAAATAATGATGACACCCAAATAACTAAAAGGATAAAGGTGCAAATAAAGGACAAAGAAATTAAGTCCGAAATCCCAAGAAAACTTGAACAACTTTTTCAACAACACCTAAAGAAGCTGATTTCCAAGAACCCCACACACAAGCATCAATTTCCAAGAAGAAACAGTAGTTGAAGCATCCTTGCAGAAATGAGTCTTTCACGAAGCAAAGCCTGCAGACTAAAAGCAGTGGGAGTGTCTCAAGAGCCCCTGGTCACAGTCACTGTGAAACGAGATGTGCAAATTGACATCAAACTCACAGAAACCAGCCCCCAACAAAAATCCTCTCTCTCCTGAACTAATGAAAAATTCCCAGCACCTCCTGTACTCACTACGCCTTGAATCTTAAAAGGGGTCTCTTTTCTGAGAAAGACAGGCAGGAGGGAGATGGAGGGGCGGCGGAGGGAGAGAGCCCGTTCGCCCTGTGGATTTCCACAGCCAAAGGACTCTTCCCGGAACAGAGGTGGGAATCAGAAAATCTGATAGCGGCCCCACTTCTGCCACCAAGGCCCAACTTCTCTGCAGTTCACCTTCTCGTCTGCATGCTGGGGTCTCTCTCACAGACAACACGGCAGGAAATGTGTGTGTAAATGTGTCTCCTGACCTACAGGAAGGGACCCCGGCTGATTTCGAGTTACCCGGTACTTGAGATGATAAGACGGGCTTGACGTCCGCGCTAAATGACCCAACGGTTTACCCAGGGCTGTTGCATTTTGCAGGTTGCTGTGACCAAAGGATTTGGTAAAGTGAAGAGAATTACTCATTTCTAGTGAAGTGATCACCAGCCTTGGTATTTCACTCTCCAGGTTTCACAAATTGCTCCAAAAACCTCAAAACGAAATTAATTTTCATTTAAAGAGAAAGGCATGGTATCCATTGTTACAGGCTGAATTGTATTTTCCCCAGCTCCCTCTGCCACAAAATTCACAAGCTGAAGTCCTAACCCCACTACCTGAGAATGTGACCTTATGTGGAAATAGAGTCTGTGTAGCTGTAATTAGCAAAGATGAGATCATACGGGCGTAGGGTGGACCTTAATCCATTACGACCGATGTCTTTACAAAAGGGGGAAATGTGGACACAGGGGGAGGCCTTGTGAAGACTTGCTTCTGCTGCCACAGCCAGGGAGCTGGCAGAACCGGAGAGCGGCCTGGGGCAGACCCTCCCAGGGGCCTTCAGAGGGAGCCCGGCTGCCAGCACCTGGATCTCAGACTCAGCCTCCACACCTGAGAGACAGAAATTTCTATTGTTTAAGCCCCTCAGTTGGTGGTCCTTTGTTATGGCAGCCAAGCTAACACCCCCCAGGGGACCAGGGGAGGCTATAACAATGAATCAGGAGTCCCACAGTGATGAGGACCCAAAGGTCCAGTCAGACTGGTTCACGGAGACCCCGGTTCACGCCTTCCCTCTTCAGGGACGAGCCAGGGCACAGGGGACAACATTTCAGTTGGCGACTGTTAAGCTTCAAAGAAGCCTAAGCCTCCAAAGAGGCTTCCAGAAGCCACTTTATATACTAACATCCTGCAGTTTGGTCCAGAAAGACACAAAAGCTCACTGGAATCCAAAGCCCCATTTCCAACACTACAGAGTCGTGACGCTGAACCAGAACCGCGGCTTCTTTCCAGAAGAAATTATGCACGAGGAGGAAAAAACGGCTGAGCACAGAGTAAACAGCATCTCTTTATTATGAAAAGTAAATTATATGCTAGGAGAACATTCTAAAGAAGAAGCCTTGTTTGCAGGCTTCCCAACTAACGCCTCATCTCTGCTGGGGAAAGTCAGTGTGACCCCAGCCGCGGGAGCTCTGGTCGCCTCAGCTGGGCCCCAGGTCTTCTGTGCCATGAGGGCACCTCACCTCCGGGTAGAAACACAGCCCTGGGCTCCAGCCGCATGAATGTCATTCGTAAGAAAGAACATGCACAGGCAAATACAGAAGACAGTAAAAATGATGAAATAGCTACACTGACCTCTTCAACTCACTCCTTCGCCCACATGTAACGCTTCCCAGAAATTAGCACCATCTTGTAAAAATACTATATATACACTACCAAACGTAAGGTAGATAGCTAGTGGGAAGCAGCCGCATAGCACAGGGATATCAGCTCGGTGCTTTGTGACCGCCTGGAGGGGTGGGATAGGGAGGGTGGGAGGGAGGGAGACGCAAGAGGGAAGAGATATGGGAACATATGTGTAGCTGATTCACTTTGTTATAAAGCAGAAACTAACACACCACTGTACAGCAATTATACCCCAATAAAGATGTTAAAAAAAAAAAAAATACCACCTGGTGATGTGCAGCCTCCCGGTTGGGAGTCTTACTAACTTGCCGGGCCTGTCCTCCTTTCTAGTTCGGCATACGCTGCAGTAATTGTCAATTAAGTAATTTTCAGGGATTTATTTAATTTAGCTTTGAGCCACATATGTTTGCTCCAAAATTTATTTCCACTTTCATAGCCTAACCATACAGCACATCAGCTAACGCCACAGGAACAAAACATCATATGAAAGATGTGGGACCTTTGCCGTTTCCCCTAAGCCAGTCCTCATCTGAAAGATGCTGGCCTTGCAAATGCCAGGCATTTCTGCTGGAATTCACGTGAGAAACCATGGCCTTCAAGAAAGAATGCTGGGCTTCCCTGGTG
Source organism: Phocoena phocoena (assembly GCF_963924675.1). NCBI lineage: Eukaryota > Metazoa > Chordata > Mammalia > Artiodactyla > Phocoenidae > Phocoena > Phocoena phocoena. The sequence continues at coordinate 2,445,109 of NC_089230.1, read as the reverse complement.
GCGCAGTGGTTGAGAGTCCGCCTGCCGCGTAGGTTCGTGCCCCGGTCCGGGAAGATCCCACATGCCGCGGAGCAGCTGGGCCCGTGAGCCATAGCCGCTGAGCCTGTGCGTCCGGAGCCTGTGCGTCCGGAGCCTGTGCTCCGCAACGGGAGAGGCCACAGCGGTGAGAGGCCCGCGTACCACAAAAAAAAAAAAAAAAGAATGTTAAAGGAAAATAAATATATTTCTAGATTTTTTAAAAAACCACTCCCTGTTGAAACAACTCAGGTTCCTTTTGAAAACAAAAATATTAATAAGCTGAATATATAAAATATATAAATACCTCTTTAAAAAGACAGTGTGAAGTCTGTGGAAACCATAGACACAGTGTCTGGCCTTGAGGAGAAGTGAAGACTATCAGTAACCAGCCCAGACCGATGATTCGGACAGCAAAGTGACTCAGTTATGCAAATACATATATCCACTCTTTTTTTTTAGATTCTTTTCCCATATCAGTCATTACAGAGTACTGAGCAGAGTTCCCTCTGCTATACAGCAGGTTCTTCTTAGTTATCTATTTTATATATAGTAGTGTGTATATGTCAATCCCAATCTCCCAATTTATCTTCCCCCCACCCCCACTCTTATCCCCTGGTGACCATAAGTTTATTTTCTACATCTGTGACTCTACTTCTGTTATATAAATAAGTTCATTTGTACCCCATTTTTTTAGATTCCACATATAAGCAATATCATATATTTGTCTTTCTCTGTCTGACTTACTTCACTCAGTATGACCATCTCTAGGTCCATCCACCTCACTACAAATAACTCAATTTCATTCCTCTTTATGGCTGAGTAATATTCCATTGTATATATGTGCCACATCTTCTTTATCCGTTCATCTGTTGATGGACACTTAGGTTGCTTCCATGTCCCGGCTATTGTAAATAGTGCTGCGATGAACACTGGGGGGCACATATATTTTCAAATTACAGTTTTCTCTGCTTATATGCCCAAGAGTGGGATTGCTGGGTCATATAATAGCTCTATTTTTAGTTTTACTTATGTTTTAATAATAGTTGAGTCTCTTTACTAAGAAAGAAATGACCATCAGTTATCAGGTTAAGAATGCAAGAAGGCGAGAAACAATAAAAATAACTAAAGACCATAAATAGTAAAGCTTTGAAGACCGTTCTGCCCCAGACTCTATACTAGACCTTGGAAGGAATTGGAACCAGTCATAATTTGTACTGACATCAGAAAATTAAGCAGATGCACGAATGGCACTTGGTAAATTCTTAGAACCATGAGAGTTACTCTCTTAGAATACAAACAACCACTAGAAACACAGGAATCTTCCGAATAATCTACGGAATCAAGTGTCTACTCCTGGTGAAAGTATTTGAAGTACACGGTAATAGTCACAATTACAGAATAATGACTACAGCGGTACAGAATTCTGTTTTATTGGAGAAAATGGAAATGAGATGGGCCATTTGAAACCACAACTGAATTAGGCTCCTCAAGAGAGGAACCCAAGGGCAGGAGCATTTCCAATGTGAGATGCACTTCTCCAACTGCAAGAACACACCCAAATTCTAGGTGCCGGAAGCCCCAGCTCTGGCTCTTCTGCTTGTGTGGACTAGTTTTTCTTCATGCTCTTAACTTTGTCTACATCTGATTTTCTTTTTAAAGATTCACGCTTGCTTATCTTGTTAGGAAAATGTAAGAACAGAGCGAACAAGCTAACCTTGACACAAGGTCTTACAAGAAGAAAGATTTTCTTTGAAGCATTTAGCTTAAGGGATGACTAGACCAGTAAAAACAATGGCCATAGCCATTTCTGCATCAGCATTTGAGATCTGAAAAGAATTCTGCAAAGCAAAAGCATGGAAAGATACCCTTAGGATAATAAGCTACTAAGACCAAAGGACCACCACCACCAACACACCTAACACCGTACTCACACTCACCCTGACGGGTCTCAAAGGGCGCATTAAAATTCCTCCGAACCAGAGAGGTGCCCTTTCAGGCTGGGATGTCAGGGAGTCTGTGAGAAAATGGTGCAGTGACAGTCCTCCCCTGGTCAAGACTGGAGGTGTCCCGTGTGTGGGCCCAAGAGCCTCAGTCTCACCTGCAGGCTGGTTGGGGTAGCTCTGTCCCTCCTTCAGGAACAGGGTTTATGTTTATTAACGTAAACCAAGATGCCAATAAATGCTAGAGGACAAGTTATTCTGCATTCACCAAAGCACCCAACGCAGTGCTGAATATGTGTTAGCACTTAATAAATGATAACTGATTAGCTGCTAAGGGGAGTTTTTTAAGGTGTCAGCAAAACAGTGTGTGTGTTTGTGCATGTAACTAACCCATGCACTTCCTGGGAAAAATGAAGTTCCAGAACTACCAAGCACTCTCTACCCCTTTTGTCGGGTTCTTCACTCTTCCAAGCAAAACCACGTGGGCTGTGGCTCTGCTGTGGGCCCCTCCCTGAGGGCAGGACTCTCACTTGGCAGACAAGCACAGCACTGGGTCTACATTTTGTCTTTGGACAAGTCTTTGCTGGATAAAGGGATATTTGAGGGGTTGGTTGTTAGGAGTGGTAGGGGTAGGACATAAAAACAATGGATGGGACCCAGCAAGATCTATCTCCCAGGATGCATGCGTTGATCATTGATTTTGCCAAAGTGTTATAGGGGTAGAAGAGTGATGATTTTTTTCCCCCAGTTTTAAATGCAAATTCTTTAAGATGAATACTGAGTGCATTAATGAAAACACTGGTAAAGGAATCTTCATAGCAGGACATTGTTTTTTTTTAATGGAAGTGTCCCTTTAGTATTGCTAGGTATTTCTTGAGAACAGTTCAACCTAACCTTGAATTCTCAAATTAATGTAGGGAATTAAGTAGGATGCATTTCTTGCAAGGATAAGAAGTCTTCGGTTAAGCTAGTTCTGGGTCTTCCCCCTGAAGTCCCCAAGAAACCGATCCTTCAAGGTGATGGCAGATAGAGCTCCTGGGTTGAGCTGGGACATCCAGCCAGTGAGGGAGGCCCTCTGGGCCTGAGCAGGAGTTTGCGTCAAGGATCCATGGCTTCAGGGGCCTCCGTTTGCCCACAGCACACCCCTTCCTCTCCCAACCACCCCAAGCTCGCAGCCACACAGGTTCCCCGTGGATGAACACAGATGCCTAGGGAAGCAGCTGGACCTGGAGGGAACAGGGAGAAGGGGCAGTAGGTGACCAGAGAGGACCCCGGTGCTATACAGCCATCGTATAACTAGGGGGAGACTTCCGGAGGTCCCCCAGGGGTCTGGGATTTAATCTCAAAATTCATTCGATTTATAGAAAAGAAATGCAACGGTTTCTGCACAACTGTGTTTACAGGCTGGGTCTTCTAACACGCGTTAGGTTTTCCCTGCGATGGACAGGGGGTCAGCCTTGCCCTGGATGCGATCTCACAGCTGTCAGACTTCTGGGCTTTTGAATGACAAAATCAGGTGTGGAGCTGGGCAAGCTTGAACACCCTTGATAATGTAAGAAGATTACTTTGCGCTGTTCTTTCCAGCTTTTATATTTGATCCCCAGCATGTCGCATCCACAGCGTAGCTAAAATCAAAGTGCTTATTCAAATCCATGTCCCACCTCTCTGGGGACCTGCTGGACCCACCTGGAGCCCGAACCGTGGGACCAGAACATTCACACTTTCTGCCAGCGATTTCATTACGTGTTTTCATATCCTGGATTCCTTTCACATAAAAATACTGAAGTCTGGGTTTTTTAAAACAAGCCAAATAGCCTTCTGATTTGTTTATCTCATCCAGCTTTTTTTGTTATCTGGCTTGATTTTCTCTAGAAACAGCCTTTGTCTCGTGTTCTGAATATGTCTTTCTTCCACGCAGCTGATGACCGCAGCCTTTTTAGGTGGCACTTCCGTCAGCTGAGAAGGCTCAGCTAGACTTTTTTCCTTCGGTAAAAATAGATGTTTTCTGATTGGAGCTTACGGAATCTTCTCTGCATTGTCACATGCCGATCCCTCATCCATATAAATCTTTACTGTCTCTGAAGAAATAGTTTCTAAACAACTTTTCGGAAAGCCAGAAGAGAGGGAGAATAGCTTTTTAGGACGTCTAGACTGTGTGTCACTGGTCGTCTGGTCGACCAGCCTGGGGGACGGGGGTGTGAGAGGCGATGCCCAGCTGTCAACCATGCCTTCCTCCGAGAAGGGCAGGAGGCTGAGATGTCGGCTTGAGTCTGGCCAGCGCGATACGCAGGCCACACTCCCTGAGCCTCTCTCTGCATCTGCCTTCTCCCTCCCTGACCGACTCAAAGTCATCAGACCCTGGGGGGCAGGAAGTGTCCCGAGCAGGGGCCACTCTCATAGGTAAGGGTCCTCACACCTGCTTGAAACCTGGGAGCCTTTCCAGCCCAATCCAGAGTGAGGGAGGGGAGGGGCGCGGGGAGGGCATATGCTCCTCCGCCGCTGACATGGCGACACCCTTCCCACCTAACTCTCACCCAGGGAAGCAGCGCCCTCCCGGCTGTTCTGAGACCGCCCTCAAGAAACTGGTCGGCTGTAGCCCCTTCGGGTCAGCCCCTGTCCCTCCTCCCAGTTTTTTTTATTATCTATTAGATCCTCAGTAGTGAATACGGATGGGTGTGCAAAGCTGCTTCTAGCAGGAGCCAAGCCAGCTTTCTCCATCCTCACTGACAAGCTGATGTAGCTAAAATAAGAGAAAATCAGTAACACGATGGTCCCAGGCCCTCTATCACTTCAACTTTGCTTACAGCACTTGTTTATGTGCCCAGGTGCCTTTCCATCTGGCCTGGGTATATGACCCGAACAAAACAGACAAAATTCCCTGTCCAGGTCACATTTTAGCTGGAGGAGAGCGACGAGAAACCAATAGCTAAGCACTCTGTATCTGACACATGACGACTGGCAGGTGGATGGGGAGCCAGGCAGGGGCGGAAATTCCAGGTGGAACAGTCCAGGAGGTCCGCACAGGAAGAGAGTCTGTGGAAAGACTTGGAGATGGCGAGGGCACGGTCATGCGCCGTCTGGCGGTGGGGGGACCGTCCCAGCAGAGCCGGCAGGTGCAGAGGCTTGAGGGCGCCATGACCTCGGCACGTGCAAGTGTGAGAAAAATCAGGGAGGCGGTCTGGCTGGTGGAGAGGGAGCGAAAGGGGAAGAAGTAGGAAACATAAGGAAGAAACGCTTACAAGTGACGCACCACCCTGCAGGCATCTTTCAAAACACAGCATATTAAAAATGCTTCCAGCGCTATTACATCCTCAAAATCACTGGAAATGTCTGTGTAACATCCCATTATTTTGACATACTTGAATTTGTGGAATCGCTCCCCACAGAGGACTGTTTCTGCCCCAGTGAACACCTCTGTGCACAGAGCTTTTGTGTTGTGCTTCAGAAAATCCCCAGACGTGGCCTTGCAAGGTACATGGCTATGAACGTTTTCACGCTTCTTGTTATACGCTACAATAAAATAGCTTTTAATGCGAGGTTCGTCTTACAATAGGCGACACGAGCTTTGCTTCTCTGGGTGATGTTAGAAGTGTCCTGAAAGATTTCTACAGCTCAGACACACTTTCCGTCCTGGCCGACTTTCATGAAAGTAGATATGGGAGCATTAAACCGATTGACTTACTGACATGAATAAATGAAGTCTTATGTCATGTTCCTGACTAGAAAAGCTGAAAAATGTACATGTGTATAGTCTACAAAAATTAATTTTAATTGTATTGTGACTACAGTAAAAAATCCAATTGTGGTTTATCATTTAAGAAAATAAATAAGAGTTTAAACAAAAAAACAATAACAAGAACAACCCCTGCTATATCAGATATAACATACACTCTCAAGGCACATTAATTAAAACAAAGTGGTAATGGGACAAAAATATACACATAAACCGTGGGTGAGAGCAGTTCAGTTAGTAGCTGCAGAAAATATACGGGGACTTAAAATATGATAGAAGAAATACTGAATACCAATTACCAAGTGACAGATTATCTGAGACCGTCGTGGGGAAATTGACCATTTGGAAAAAAAACAAGTAGTTTAAATCTCACTTCCCAAATACACAAAATTAGGGATAATTAAAGTCATTATTATAAAACATGAAATCGTAACAACGAAAAGAAAATATAGGTGAATATTTATGTGACTTGGTTGGGGAATAACTTTTTAAACATAAAAATGGAATAAATCACCAAGGAATAGACTTAACAGATTTGTCTACACAAAATTTAAAGACTAAGGACTTCCCTGGTGGCCCAGTGGTTAAGACTCTGCTTTCCCACGGCAGAGGGTGCCGGTTCGATCCCTGGTCGAGGAACTAAGATCCTGCGTGCCACGCAGTGTGACCAAAAATTAAAAAAAATTTAAAGACTATACTTAAAATCCCAAAGTGACAGAAAAGGTCTGCCACGACCACCTTTGCATAATTCATGTAATTACATTTGAAATAGATGGACAAATCCACATCGTTGTTAATATGAACATATTTATGAAATCTTCCCTCTCCTTTTTGGCTTAGAAACAAAACTTTCTGCCTCTCTCCTATTTGGGGGGAGGGCGTCTCTTCAAACATGAAATTGAAGCATTATACATATATTTCATTACGTGTCTGTAACACTTTTGATGTTTTCTACTACATTTTAATGAACCATCTGTCCAAAAATTAGTTTCAAAAATTAAAAACTTAGTAATTGGGTAAATTATAGACTTCTTTTTGCTTACATTCTTGGTGGTGATCTAACGGTTACCATCTCATCTAAATGTTCCAAGAAACCAGGATGCAACTGTACGTTTAGACGTAGGACCCCAGACGGCAGCTCAAGGTGAGCCGGTGAAATGTACAAGTGTGTCCCGAGTACTCTTCGCAAGGACAGGGATGTACATCACCGTGTAGCCTTGAGGAAAACTTCCAAGTGGATTCAAAACAAAACAAAACAAAGCTAAAAAGCTAGATTCATTTGGGTCAGATCAGGGTGTGAGCAGAGCGGTGCAGAATAGTCCCCACATAAAATACAGAATCGGGAAGGTGGGGGAAGGCGGCGGGTGAGCCCCTGAGCAGATGACTCAGCAGACGATTCACGACCTGAGCGTGAATAAAGAGAAGGTGTTAAATCCACTACGGAAAGAACACGAGCTTGGGCTAAAAAGACCACAGAGTCCAAGCCCAAGACCCAAGTCCACGCCCCGGCTTTGTATTATTTTACTCATCTCGTGACCTGGGTTGATGGCTTCCCTTCTCTGGGCTTCAATTCCTCCACAGCAACAAGAATGTTGGCCTTACAAACACCAACGATGGCAGCCACGCCTGCCGGACACCACAGTTCACACCAGAGACAGGCTGGGACCTGGGACCTGGGCGCCTTTGTTGCAGCTGGACACACGTCTCCTCCAGCAACAAAATACAAAGAAACTATAAGGGACTAAAAATAACTGTGCACGTGCAGCTGGGGAAAATTATGGACAAAAAGATACAAAAACACCAAAAACCCAACTGCCACTTCTGAGGAGCCAGGAGCAAAAACAGGGTGTTGGGAGCAGAAGCAGGGCACTGCGCATGCCCCCTGCACACACCACCACCTAAGGGGTGGGCAGACCACCTAATGACCCCCCCACCCCCACCCCAAATAAGGAACCAGCTTGACCCTCCCCACACCTTGGAGCAAGCGAGCAAGGGAAACTGTCACTTGTCCTCACTCCGCCCTGCTACAGCAGGGGCCCCAATAGAGCCTCGCCTGGATTTCTTGTCTGGCTTCTTATCAATTTCTCTTATCAGCTAAAGAGGCCAAGAACCCTGGTCGGTAACACACCCAGGATGATCAGTGAGCTTCCCGGCTCCAAGACAGGCAGGAGCATCTCCCACTTACGTTACAGAGTGGTGCAAACCCAGAACCCAGGAAGGAAGGGCTGCCCCCTGAAAGCTGTCCATGGGTCAGATGGTGAGGGAGCTAAGTGCTCAGTGAAGCGTCTGGAATAAGTGGAGACAGTGAGTCCTGCTGGGTCGGGAGAGCGGTGCTCTCGGTGGCTGGTCTTCCCTCCTCCATGTGCTGGCCACCACCTCCTGAATGGGAGCCCCAGCTGGGCATGGAGGACGGGAACCTGTCACCTCTATTAACTTCACCAGGTTGTTGGGGATCAAGTGGGTTAATGCCTGTGGAAGTGTGGAGGGCTTTTGTCTATCACGATCAACTCTACAGATATTAATGTGTTCTATCATTGTTGGTGACTGATTATTCGTACTTCAAGTCTTCCTTCAAAATTTGGTTCTCCTTGAGGCTTTCTTTTCTTCTCCTTGAGGCTTTCCCGTACTCTTCCAAGGCCACTGTGCACCACTGTGCACAGCTCATGGCGGGAGGGGAGCTGTAATGCCAGTGGTGCCACTAGCATTGTCCTGTGCCTACACAGCTGTATGCAGTGACCCTGTTCCCAGGCTGCTTTGCATAAGCCTTCTCTTAAATCCACACTGGATTTCGTTAGGACCTTTATAACAATTACCTAAGCGTGTTGTACTTACTTCCACACACTGATGCTTTACGCCCGCCTGTTCAGTCTTCTGACCTGGAATCAAATGATTTGAGAGCTTAATTCTTCAGCTTTATCTCTAACACCTACAGAATGCCTTGGAATTTGCTCAATGAATTAATAAAGTGAATTATTATTATAACTTTAACACTGCTTCCGTCACAGAATGATCAAACCTCATTCCAGCTGGAGCTGTGTGTCAAGTGGTCCAAGGACCAGCACAGGTCAGAAGACAGACCAGATGGTAGGGGAGGAAGTTAGCATGGGTTTATCAGGGGAGTTTACAGGTTGGACTGACACTGGGTCCAGGCGAAAAAGAACCACAGCATGAGGGTATTTTTTACATTGGTTGACAGTATTGATAGGGGTAGTGTTTAAGGATTAAGTAAAACGCTTTTTTTCAGAAAAGATAAACTTTGTTGTCATCACTCAACAAACCAACCTCCTGAAAGTAACAATCACTGACTGTATACAAAATACTAAAGCACCTACCCGAAGGCTCTGAGGATAAACGAAAGCAGGTTCTGGAAGGGAGACAAAATTTGGAATTAAGAAATAACACACGGTGAGTTTCTTCTTTTATGATTTTTTCGGCATCGTCACAGTACGGTTCAGCTAAAACTGATCAAAACCCACAGGAATTTCTGTTTTCAGCCAGGATGAAGTAACAGGGTCTGGATTTGCCCTCCGAGCTTAAATAAAAAGATATGAGACAAATATATTTTTCAAAATATGTGAAACAATGGATATGGATCATATTCTGTTCCTTTGCTTGGCTGATCATTTTGACTGGACACTGGACATGTTAAATTTCAGCTCAGGACACAGATCCCACTGACCACTTGCTTGAAAGAAGAGAAACAGATAAGGTGAAGCCTAGGACTGCCCCACATTACTGCCTGAGAAGAGTTTCCAGGTGACAGAGCAGGAAGTAAGAGTCTAAACAGAGTCTGGTGGTCCCCCTGAATTAAGGAAACAGATTTGGGATTTGGGAAGATAACAGCAGCTAGAATTTCTGGTTTTAAAACCAATGAAGGGGGTCCTCCCTGGTGGCGCAGAGGTTAAGAATCCGCCTGCCAATGCAGGGGACATGGGCTCGAACCCTGGTCTGGGAAGATCCCACATGCCACAGAGAAGCTGTGCATGCCACCGAGAAGTAGTGCGCCACAACTACTGAGCCTGCACTCTAGAGCCCGCAAGACACAACTACTGAGCCCGCTCGCCTAGAGCCCATGCTCCGCAACAAGAGAAGCTACCGCAATGAGAAGCCCGCGCACCGCAACGATGGGTAGCCCCCGCTCACCGCAACTAAAGAAAGCCCGTGCGTGCAACAACAAAGACCCAACGCAGCCAAAATAAAAAAAAAAAAAATGAAGGGAATCCCCTGGTGGTCCAGTGGTTAGGACTCCATGCTTTCACTGCAGGGTGAATGGGTTCGATCCCTGGTTGGGGAGCTAAGATCCCACAAGCCATATGGCACAGCCAAAATCAAATAAAATAAAATAAAACCAATGAATGTGGGGGATATATATATATATATACTGAGCCTTTAAAAAGAATGAGATGATGCCACCTGCAGCAGCATGGATGGACCTAGAGATTCTCATACTGAGTGAAGGGAGCCAGAGAACAATATCACACGATGTCACTTACATGTAGAATCTGAAAAAATCACAAAAGAACTTTTCTACAAAACAGAAATAGACCCACAGGCATAGAAAACACACTTATGGTTACCAAAGGGGAAGGGGGGGAGGGATAAATTAGGAGTTTGGGATTAACATATACACACTGCTATGTATAAAATAGACACCCAACAAGGACCTATTATATAGCACAGGGAACTATACTCAATATTTTGTAATAACCTATAAAGAATCTGAAAAAGAATATATATATGTATTATGTATGTGTATGTGTATATATATTATATATATATATATATATATATATATATATATATCTCACAGGAAAGGATATTACTGATAAAATGCTCTATATATAGAAAATCCTAAAGAATCTATGAAATAATTACTATAACTAATAAGTGAATATAAAATAGTGCTAGGTAATCAGGTTAAAAAACAAAATTCATATTTTTATGTATTAATATCAAATAAATGGAAAATTAAATTTAAAACAAGCACATTTAAAATACCATCAAAAAATAAAATATTTAAGAATAAATTCAACAAAAGATGCAAAAGATCTCTACACTGAAAACTACAGAATATTTTTAAGAGAAATTAAAGAAATTCTAAGGAATGGAGAGATACATCATATTCATTGATGGAACACTCAGTACTGTTAAGATGTCAACTCTTCTCAAACTGATCTATACATTCAACCCAATGACTCAATCGCAATCAAAATCTCAGCAGATTTTTAAAATAAAAATTGGCAAGTGGATTCTAAAGTTTATATGGAAATTCAAAGAACCTAGAATATCCAAAGAAATCCCTTAAGAGGAAAACCAAGTTGGAGAACTTGAACTACCTGACTTCAGGATTTGTCAAAAGCTACAGGAATCAAGCCAGTAGGATAGAGTATGATTCAGCAGAAGTACTGACAAACAGATGGGAGTATAATGGAGACCCTAATAATAGACCCCCATTTATATAGTCACATGATTTTCAATAAAAACGCCAAAACAATAATGAGGAAAGGAATGACTGTATAACCATGTGGTAAGAAAAGGAATCTTGACTCCTCATACTCTACACAAAAATGATTTGCATTTGATCACAGTTAAAGCCACAAAACTTTCAGAAGAAAATGTAAGAAGAAACCTTTGTGACTTAAGAATAGTCAAATACTTCTTAGATAGATTGCAGAGGGAAGTACCATGAGAGAAAAAATTAGATTTTATTCAAATAAAAACTTCTCATCAAAACATATCGTCAAGGGGCTTCCCTGGTGGCGCAGTGGTTGAGTCCGCCTGCCGATGCAGGGGACACAGGTTCGTGCCCCGGTCGGGGAGGATCCCACATGCTGCGGAGCGGCTGGACCCGTGAGCCATGGCTGCTGAGCGTGCACGTCCGGAGCCTGTGCTCCGCAACGGGAGAGGCCACAGCAGTGAGAGGCCCGCGTACCGCAAAAAAAAAAAAAAAAAACATATCGTCAAGGAGGGACTTCCCTGGCGGTCCAGTGGTTAAGATCCTGCGCTTCCAATGCAGGGGGCGCGGAATCAATCCCTGGTCAGCGAATTAAGATCCCACGTGCTGTGTGGCACTGTCAAAAAAACAGAAAACAAAACAAAAACTGTACCATCAAGGAAATAACTAGGCGAGCTACAACTTCAAAAAATTACAAAACCTATATCTGACTAAGAACTGGTGTGCACGACACGTAAAGAATTTCTACTCCACAATAATAAAAACACAAACAATCCCCTGAAATGGACATGAGATTTGATTAGACACTTCTCAAAAGAAGATACAGACATAGTCAATATGCACATGAAAAAGAGCTTAACATGATTTGTCACCAGAGGAACGCAAATTAAAACCACACGAGGTACTACCACCAACCTACTAGAATTCCTACAGTTAAAAAGGGCAGTGCCAATCTGTATGGAAACACAAAAGACCCCAAATAGCCAAAACAATATTGAGAAAGAAAAACAGAGCTGGAGGAATCAGGCTCCCAGACTTCAGACTATACTACAAAGCTTCAGTAATCAAGACAGTATGGTACTGGCACAAAAACAGAAATATAGATCAATGGAACAGGATAGAAAGCCCAGAGATAAACCCACACACATATGGTCACCTTATTTTTGATAAAGGAGGCAAGAATATACAATGGAGAAAAGACAGCCTCTTCAATAAGTGGTGCTGGGAAAACTGGACAGCTACATGTAAAAGAATGAAATTAGAACACTCCCTAACATCATACACGAAAACAAACTCAAAATGGATTAAAGACCTAAATGTACGGCCAGACACTATAAAACTCTTAGAGGAAAACATAGGCAGAACACTCTATGACATAAATCACAGCAAGATCCTTTTTGACCCACCTCCTAGAGAAATGGAAATAAAAACAAAAATAAACAAACGGGACCTAATGAAATTTAAAAGATTTTGCACAGCAAAGGAAACCACAAACAAGGCGAAAAGACAACCCTCAGAATGGGAGAAAACATTTGCAAACCAAGCAACTGACGAAGGATTAATCTCCAAAATATACAAGCAGCTCATGTAGCTCAATATCAAAAAAACAAACAACCCAATCCAAAAATGGGCAGAAGACCTAAACAGATATTTCTCCAAAGAAGATATACAGATTGCCAACAAACACATGAAAGGATGTTCAATATCACTAATCATTAGAGAAATGCAAATCAAAACCACAATGAGGTATCACCTCACACCAGTCAGAATGGCCATCATCAAAAAATCTACAAACAATAAATGCTGGAGAGGATGTGGAGAAAAGTGAACACTCTTGCACTGCTGGTGGGAATATCCATTGATGCAGCCACTATGGAAAACAGTATGGAGGTTCGTTGAAAAACTAAAAATAGAACTACCATATGATCCAGCAATCCCAGGGCATATACCCTGAGAAAACCATAATTCAAAAAGAGTCATGTACCACAGTGTTCACTGCACCACTATTTACAATAGCCATGACATGGAAGCAACCTAAATGCCCATCGACAGATGAATGGATAAAGAAGATGTGGCATATATATACAATGGAATATTACTCAGCCATAAAAAGAAACAAAATTGAGTTATTTGTAGTCAGGTGGATGGACCTAGCGTATGTCATACAGAGTGAAGTAAGTCAGAAAGAGAAAAACAAATACCATATGCTAACACATATATATGGAATCTAAAAACAAGTGGTTCTGAAGAACCTAGGGGCAGGACAGGAATAAAGACACAGATGTAGAGAATGGACTTGAGGACACGGGGAGGGGGAAGGGTAAGCTGTGACAAAGTGAGAGAGTGGCATGGACATATATATCCACCAAATGTAAAATAGAGAGCTAGTGGGAAGCAGCCGCATAGCACAGGGAGATCAGCTTGGTGCTTTGTGACCACCTAGAGGGGTGGGATAGGGAGGGTGGGAGGGAGCCGCAAGAGGGTGGGGATATGGGATATACGTATGCATATAGTGGATTCACTTTGTTATACAGCCGAAAGTAACATAACACTGTAAAGCAATTATACTCCAATAAAGATGTTTAAAAAAAAAAAAATATATATATATATATATATATAAAATAAAGAATAAAAACAGCAGTGCCACCAAATGTTCGCAAGAACGTGGTGCAACCAGGAGTCTTACACGTTGGCGCGAGGATACAATGACATAACCACTTTGGGAAAAGGCTTGCAGTTTTCAAAAGTTAAACAGATACCTATTCTCTGACCCAGCAGTCCCAATACTAGGTAATTACCCAGGAGAAGCAACATATATGCCCATCAAAAGGTCTGAACAAAATAATCAAAGTGGCTTTATTCGTAATAGCCAAAAATGGGGAAAATGCCACTGCCCGTCAACAGAATGGAGGAGTAAACTGTTCTGATACAGTGAAATACCGCTGAGCAATAAAAAGGAAGAAGCAGCGACTGATACAAACCAGACGGCAAATCTCACGATCGCTATGCAGATGTGGCCGGGCAGACAGAAGATGCCCCCCCCCACCCCCGTAAAGACACCCAAGGGCTAATCCCCGGAAACTGTGACTAGCCCAGCTTATTCGGTTTCCCTTGGCCAAGGGAATTCAGGTTGCTAACCAACCCATCTTAAACAGGGTAAGTACCCTGAATTACCCAGGTGGGCCCAGAGTAATCACAAGTCTTTAAAAGTCACAGAGGGAGGCAAATACAAATCGGGGAGCTGCAGTGTGAATGCCTGATGGGCCAGGGCAGGACTTGAAGATGGAGGAAGGAGGTATAATGTGGTCATATAATAAATATAGATCCTGGTCTTTGTCTACAGTTCTAGGCTCCTAGCTCCCAACACCTTATAATTTCCTAAGTGATTAGAGCATCAGGGGCACCTTTTGTCATAATATTTGGTTTTCAGAGGCCTTGCTTCCTGAAATAGCTTCAGAATAATAAAGGTGAAATGGGTTTTTTTGTTATTCATAACAAACCTCTGAGTTCACATTAACGAGGTGACTTTTGCGAAGCCCCTAGGTAGGGAGGGGTGGACGCTGATTGGCAGGGGAACCAGCCATGTGATTAGAGGTTTCAGCTTTCAGCTCCACCCCCAATCTCCAGGGAGGGGAGGGGCCTGGAGGCTGAATTAATCACCAACAGCCAACGACTTAATGTCAGGCCTACGTAATGAAACCTCCATAAGAACAAAATGGGATATGGGGTTCAGGGAGCCTCCAGGTTGATGAACAAAAATACGTCCTCGTGCTGGAGGGTGGTGCATGCACATTCCGTGGGCACAGAAGCTCCTGTGCTTGGGCGCCTCTGGACCCTACCCTGTGTACCTCCTCATCTAGCTACTCATTTGTAGCCTTTAACACTCTTATGATGATGAGACTTTTTGTGTTTTGATTCTGTCAACTTAAAGAAAAACACGCAACATAGGAGTTGTGAGTCTCAGTTTTCTTCGGGGACCTTACTGAGGACTTCGGCCCTGGAGACGGCCTCCCAGTAGCTCTGAGCAGCTGCTCTGAAGAGGAGCGGGGAAGCCAGTTTATGGGTGCTTTTTGTCTGGGGAATGTGTGACATCAAGTATACACATCTTGGTAAAGGACTACTGCTAGTCACAAAGACGAGACATCTCAAGTTAATGCTTTTAGTGTTTTTCTGTGTTTGGGAAGCTACAAGAACCTGGGCTCATTGAGTTCCTCCTGAGACAGACAGGCACCTGTATAAGGGGCTGCTCGTCCACAGCACAGAGCATCCTGTTACCCTCTTAACTCCGTCTCAGAGGGCACATGGGTCAGAGCCTGCCACAGGGTGCGACTCCATCCTTGTAGAAGTGGGTGGTGAGCAAAAACGCTCTTCGTTCTTCGTTGTTAAGAATTCCTACTCATCTTGTGTGAAACTTAGAGAGTTTAAGACATGTTTAGTTCAAAATGGAGTCAGAACGGCTAACGTGAATTTCTGCATTAGCTGTTCTAACAAAGCCGCTGTAGGATGTGAGTGTCTTAGAGTGATTCTAAGAAAAATTACTCTAGACAAGAAGTCTGATGGGCAACGGACGTCACCGGGACAGACAGACCACTGGTAGAGCCAAGACCCCTCCCCTGGGGTAACACTCCTTAAAAGGAGACCACTGAGCCCAGTGACCTGGAGGCTCTTGGCTGCAGGACCCGACCCCAGTCACCGAGAGCTGGTCCAGGTTCCACAGGAGGCCCTGGGGGAGAGGAGGGGACTTACCCCTCAGGCTTGTCATGGGACCCTTGCCAGACCAGAGCCACTGCTCGTCCTGAGATGCCTTGTCCCCGACTTCTCCTTGGAGTGGCTCTTTTCCCCTTTTCCCTACTCTGACTAACCTGTGTTGTGCGCTCACTGTGTGTAATTAACCCGGTGATTCGTCAGTTGAGTGCTGGCTACAGTTTTGTGTTCCTCTAATTCTCGCCTGCTAGGCCCTGCGACAGAATAATTCTTTATAGTAAGCCAATACTCTGTAATAGTAAGTAAACCGTCTTCCTGAGTTCTGAGGGCCGAGCAGGCAAATCAGTGGAACTCAAGGAGGAGCCTGTGGAAACCTCTGATGTACAGAAGCACAGGTGACAGCCTGGACGCATGTCTGGGATCTGAAGTGGTGCGTGAGGGCAGCCTTGAGGGACTGTGCCCTTCACCTGTGGAGTCTGTGCTCTCTCCTGGTAGACGGTGTCAGAACTGAATTGAATTGTAGGCCACCCAGCTGGTGTTGCAGAATCGCTTGGTGCTGGGAGGGGGGGCACCCGCACATTTCATAGCCAGAAGTGGAAACAGGGTCTTTGCAGATGTAATAAGACGAGGTCATATTGGAATAGGGTGAGCCCTAATCCAATGACTGGTGACCATACAAGAAGAGAGAAATTTGGACACAGACACACAGGGGAGCGGCCACGTGAAGACAGAGGCAGAGACTGGAGTGAGACACAACCAGCAGCCTGGAGAGGCGAGGAAGCATCCTCCCTACGGCCTTAGAAAGAGCACAGCTCTGCCCACACCTTGGTTTTCGACTTCTGGCCTCCAGGCCTGGGAGAGAAGAAACGTCCGTTATTTTCAGCCACCCCGTTTGTGGTAGTTTGTTATGACAGCCCCTCGGAAATTAAGACAAGCAAGACCTGTCACTCTAGCTCCACCTCTATCCTGTGTTAACTGCCAGACCTGCCATCTCGGCAGGCAGTGACAAGGGAGTAACAGCTAGAGCCCCAGCCCCGGGCAGGTTTCTGCAGCATCTCTGCATCCCCTTCGCTTTGACAAGAGCCTCTCCCCTTGCAGGCAGAGTGGAACGTCTCACAGTGTTTATCGAGCAGGTGACAGGGGCGGAAGGTGGACTGATGCCCCGAGGACCAACCTGATTCTTCTCCTGTGACTCCTGAATGTTAGAAGGTGCGCGCCGGCCTCACTCCCTGTGCAGAGGGAGAAGGGACAGATTGTGGTAGAGGGAGCGCAGAGGGGCTGCCGTTCTGAAAAGGCTCGTTCCTTCTCTTCCCCGGGGCCTTCGGTCTGTGTTTCATGGGCTCTCAGAACCGGGATACAAGGACCATCTCTTGGTCTGTCTTTCCTGAGTGGAGACGGACGACGTGCAGGCTTTTTCACTCCGCAGCATCTCTGTCTGGTGCCACCTGAAGGCTGAACCCCATGCAGAACTGAGGGGGACCTTTGCCTGGTATCACTCACTGGGAACAGCTTTTGGTGGATTTACGGACAGACTTGAGCAGGCCCCCCAATTTAATTTTCCCTCCCAGCATTTAGAGAGCGTATGCTGGATCCCTCACTAAACGTCCGTGTTTCGGGACACGACAGACATGAGATACTGAAACGAGAGACTGACTGTCAGACAGAGAGCATTTCCCACACCCACTTGCTGGATGTGGCCCTGTCGCTGGCTCTGGCCGATGGGTGTGAGAGGGACGGTGTCCGTCCAGCACAGGCATAAGAAGTGGCTGTGCTTTCGCTGCCTCTTCTTCCCTGACTCGTGCCCGGAGGTCTGAACCTGGGTCAGAATTCAAGGGCGTCTGTGAACTCGAGCGCCAGGAGAAAATGACATTTTTATTTCTAATCTCTACCCGATCTTTAGCGTCTCCTTCAGTTATGAACGCAGGCAAAAAAAGCAGCTGCACCAGGATGAATGATTTTGTATTAATAGAAATCACGTTTTCATATTACATACTTCGCTATCCTATGTGCTTTTCAAAATGTTATTTAAAAACACTATTCTGAGAAAAAGCCCATTCACGAGACCACCACACGGGGTTCATGGCATAAAAAAAGATGAAGCCCACCGATAAGGAGAAAGGGGACCCACGGAACCACCACACCAGGAGCCTGGACCCCAAGTCACCGTGTGGAATCTGCCCAACAAGTAAAACATGGGTGCTGGACATTCCAGAAGTGAGAAGTAAACTTGCAGGGTGGGGAGCCGCTGAAACGCTGGGTATGTTATTACAGCAGCTAGATTGCCCAAGTGGTACAGAACACACCAGGCAATGGGTGGGAGCAGGGGTCTCTGCAAATCAACAAGCCTGGTTTGCACACTGGTGTGGACGGCCCGGTGTCCTGCGATCTCTGTTCACCTCCCCCGCATCACAGCGCCATCCTGGGGGTAGAGGCGGTTCTGGGCCAGCCCGAGTCAGGCTGCATGGACTGTTCCTCCAGCAGGTTCACAAAGCTCCGCCCATCTGAACTTTCTCTCGGTGAGACGCAAGGCCAGTGATGTTAGGTCATTATCACCCTGGCCTTGGAAATGAGGCCACAGGTCACGTCGCCCACTGGCTTCACAAGGGTTGTGGGAGAGTGGAAATGGTTGTGGAGTGACACCCTTTCATGCAAAGGTGTCCAAGATTTGTTTAACCAGCAACTCTCTTTCCACCACAGGGGATGGGAAGTCACATCCACGCTGGAACGCAGCCACGTTGCGGGAATGCTGAATCCTCAGCAACGTGGGACAGGAGGACAGGAGGCTGGGGCCGTGGGTGAGGATGGGACCTCCACCCGCAGGAGGGTGGGCCGCCTCCCGGACCAGGGTGATAACTGCGAAACCCCAGCTCGTGCCAGAGTCAGTCTAAGCCCTTTATACCTGCCACTCCCTAACGCGTCCCATTTCACAGCGAGGAAAGTGAGTCAGGAAGCCGGCAGGTACCACAGGCAGCTGGGAGGCAGACCCAGGGCTCTGCATCCCTCCTGGACCCTCATGATCCGAGGCCCCTGCCTATGGGTTTTGTTGCTGTTCTCACTGCCCACAGCCCCCAACCCTGTCTGTGTTCCTGGCTTGACTCAGCCTCTGGTTGCTGTCTCAGTGGTTGTGAATATACATGGGTCCATGCCCTAGATCTAGAGCCCTGTCCTACATCTGCCTGGCCGGAAGCAGCGTGGCACAGAGAGGAAGCTTCTGGTCTTCCCGTGGGAAGGACGGGGCAGGGTCACGCAGGCCACAAGACCTCCCAGCTCCAGGCCCCTGGCTGGTGTGTCACCTGAAACCACGCTTCTCACCCTTCACCAAGCACTGTCATCACCTGGGACCCTGTGAAGATGCAGACTCTGACCCGCAGGGCTAGGCAGGGCCCGAGACTCTGCATTTCTAACCAGAGGTGCCGATGCTGCTGGCCCGGGGCCCACACTGGAGTGCCATGACCTCTAGAACTGTTTTTCACATCCTTTAGGATGGGCGTGAGTACACCTGCCCCACTCCCTCCCGAGGGCCGCTCAGAGGACCCGGTGGGTAGCAGCAGGAGGAAACAGTGAAATCAAAGCTCTGCCCACGCCTCCGTGATTTGCTGCCGGAGGGACCTTTTGGGTTCCTGCTGTCAGTCCCTGAGGAACCAGAGCGGAGATCTTAGCTCAGAAGGCTGACAGCAGGGGCCGGCTGGCCGCCAGGCCACACAGAAGAAAAAGATGCAGACCGCAGGAGCCGGCGGGGAAAAAAGCACCCACAAGACATGGCTCCCGGCTGACAGTTCCCTGGTCAGCTCCCGACACGGTGAGATGGACACCAGCAGCTCGGCTGTTACAGTGCCGGGGGTAAGAGGATGCCGGGTAAATCCCAGGTGAGCATCTCAGCTGGGATGTAATTTAAGGATGAAAAAGTGTGTCACTTCTGGTCTCTCCCTTACTCCTTGAGGGTTATAATGTTAAAAGGATGTTAGAGCCACTAAACACTTGCCCAGCAAGTCCCAGCTGGAGAAGTAAAGCTCAGGGTCAGCTGGGCCTTCTGGTCTACCCAGTCACGTGGCTCCGAGCAAGTAACAGCACGTGCAGGACCGTGACCCAATAGAAGGGTGCAGGGCCATTCGGTGCAGTGACTGTCTGGGGAGCAAAATACCGCAATTGTAGCCTCAGCCCAACTCGATAGATGTGGGCTTTGAAATTCAGGTCACAATTCCCAGCACCGAGATTAAGAAGTCCAGCCTGTGGCTCTGTGTTTCCGCATCCTGGCCCACCTCCTCCCTCTGCTCCAGCCTTGGCTGTGGTGGGAGGGGCCCCCAGGCTGAGCTGGGTTTCCATGGAGGTGCAACGGCTCACAGCACTCGGCTCTGGAAACTTGCAAGAACACATTACGTAACGTCCACAGCAGAAGGGCAAGGACACCCAGTGGTCTTGAACTCCTGAAGGTCTTTGGGGAGGTTTGGAGAGAGATTGAATTTTTTTCTGTTCTGGAAACCACAGACACAGGGCAGGAACCAAACAGAATGTGGAAGCAGATAGAAGAGAGACACTTGGGGACTTGGGCAAGATCACTCGTGACCTGGGACGTCCCCCGAGGGCCTCCCGACCCTGACCTCACACCTCACATGGGAGCATTTAAGCGTCCTCTTCTCTGATGGGCAGGAAGAGGGAGGGGCCACATTTCTCCTGCTCACATGTGTCCGCAGCCTGGGGCTCACCACCCCTCCCCCCAGCAGGGACTCCGTGCACTGCTGTTGAATAAGTGAATTAACAAGTGAAGACGACACTGGGTGGGAAGCACAGGAGCTGCAGAGGACAGGGTGACAGACCCTCCCTGGGAAAACGTCCACCACCATAAATAATGAGCCCGCAAACCACCCATCTCAGAAATGTAAAACACAGCTCCACGCGTATCCAATGTACATTTTCTCCCTCCAGAGTTCACGCGTTCTTTTCCTTAGGACAGATGGGACACTCTGGTAAAATAATTTTTGTCCAGGAAGCTACTAGGAATCCTGGTGACTCTCAGTCTGGGATTTCCGGAGGGGCCTTTCGCACGGCCTCTCAGTCATTCCCAACAGAATGTGCTGTGGCCCTTGACACCCATCCCAGCCATAGCCACACACCCTCCTTCCACTCCACAAGTTCCGTGAATGGTTCTGAACCCCTGCAGTGGACAACCGTTCACTCGAGTGCCGGGTCCAGCTCTGCCCTGCCCCAGCCTCCTTCTGCCCCAGGCCTGGTCCTCCTGCTTCTTCCCTCACTATCTCTCCTCTGTAAGCTCTCCAACATTCGACTGGAATTGGAGGTGTTGGTGTGAACTCATGGTTTGCCATAGACGTGGATCAATACAGAAATACGTGTAGATGTTAGCGGTAGAAAGGTATTTTTTCTTTGGAGAGAAGGTTGGTTTCAGCACTGGAAAGTACGACACGACCTTGAGAAACACTATTGTACCAGAAAGTCAGGAAATGCTCAGCTGATAACAAAGACGTGTGGAGGGAACAGGGCCAGCCCACAGGCTCCCGCCAGCCGAACTGGGGGCTGTCTGCACATTAGAACAAATAACAGAAGGAATGGATTGTTACTCAAGGAGGAACATAGGAGCCTTGAGTCCACAGTGACTTCAATTACTAAACTGAAAGGATGATAAGAAACGGAGTATTAACGTAACTCCAAATCTGTCCACACACAAAGCCGTTTTTAATTACAAAGAAGGAACTTGGCACCTGCGGGGGTGCTGACAGGCACCCGCCTGACGGGTCACGTAGGAACCAGGCACCGGCTGAGCGGGGCCCGCGGAGACTCGGTAGGCGTGACAAAGACGCGTGACCCGAGGAAACATCAGACGAAGCCACGTGGGGGACAGCCTACCAAATACCTGCCTGTGAGTTCACAGGTGCCAAGACCATGAGAGGCACCTTAGTCCCGGGGAACGGCCCAGACTGAAGCCGACGGTGGCCACTAAGTGTGGGAGGGGGTCCTGGGTGATGCTTTGCTCCAAAGGTGATGTCGGGACAGTCAGTGGAGGTGGCGTGAGGTCTATGGATTGGGCAGCAGTGGGGCATCAGGGCCGCTGTCTGGATCCAGGCGGCTGGGTTGTGAGCGTGGAAGAGAACGGCCTTCCTTGTAGAAAATGCACAGTAAATGTTTGGGGATGATGTGTGTCGTGGCAGCAACTTACTCTCAAAGCCTTCAGGGGGGCAAACATTCTTTGCACCATTCTTGCAACTTTCCTGAATACTTAAAACTCGTTAAAAAGAGGAAGAGATATGGTGTCAGGTGGCCACGTGTCCCTGAGTGACTAAGGGGTAGGATCAGGAGGGAGGGCCACTGGTCATCACATACTTTGGTTCCACGTTTTGCCTGTTTCCACCTATTCTGTTCATGTTGGTAGTAACATCTGTGTATTAGGGTCCCCAGGGAAACCTGCAGGTTTATAGGATAGAGATACACGTAAGAGGGGATTTATTGTAGGAAGCGCCTCATGCAGTTATGGACACCAGAAGTCCCACAGTCGACCATGAGAAAGCTGGAGACCCAGGAAAGCCCATGGTGTGATTCAGGCTGAGGTCAAAGGCCTGAGAACCGGGGGCTCCCACGACCAAGGGCAGGAAAAGGTGGCCATCCCAGCTTCGGCGGGAGAAGAATTCGCCCTTCTTAACCTGCTTGTTTCATCCGGGCCCACCTCAGGCCACTGAATCACACGCTCTTCTCTTCCGGAAAGCCCTCACAGACGTAGCCAGGAGTCTGGGCACCCTCAGCCCAGTCAAGCTGACACAAAGCATTAAGCATCGCAGTCTCTATCTGCATGTGCTCATTCTTTCTTGGACGTGGGGACCCTGCAGGACACCCGGCATGAAAGCGTCAGATGCTCTCTTCATCTGCCCTACAAAGGAGAACACCAACAAAACAGCCAGCTCAGAGGGAGACCCAGGAGCTCAGCTGGTGGGGGCCTTGCACGTGTCAAACAGGCAATGCGTAATTCAAAGTGTATACATGAGCCAGGGTTCTCCAGAGACACAGAACCAATGGGTGTGTGTGCGTGTGTGTGTGTGTGTGTGTGTGTGTGTGTGTGTGTGTGTAGAAAGAGAGAGAGATTTTAGTTTAAGGGCTGGCTCCCATGATGATGGAAGCTGGCCAGCCCCAAACCGGCAGTCCAAGTCTGAAGTCTGCTGCGGAGTCCCCTGTTGCTCAGGGAAATCAGGCTTTGCTCTGTCCAGGCCTTCAGCTAGTTGGCTGAGGGCCACCCGCAGTGCGGGCACCATCTGCTTTACTCCAAGTCCACCCCTTTAAAAGTTAATCTCATCTAAAAACACCCTCGCAGAAATATCCAGAAAAATGTCTGACCACATATCTAGGCCTTGTGGCCCGGCCCAGCTGACACAATAAATGAACCGTCACAGTGGATCAAGACATTGACCACAAAGCCCAAAAGGAAAGCAAAATAAATTTTCACTTCTCCTAGGCTGTCTTTTCATGATATAGTTTCATTGTTTTAATACAGGGTAAACTGCCTGAACTTCATGGCTACGGCCCCAGTGCGGCGACACGTTCAAACATCCACGTCCCTGTTCCCCTGCGTTACCAAGTGTGATGGATAGCATAGTGGCCCCCCGTAGCATTAAAGACAACACAAGGGCAGACCCGTCCTGAGCTCAGCGGAATGGGTGACCCGTCTGTGGAATTTACAAGGCTGGCAGACTCTTTCCTAGAGACACTGTCGACCACAGAAAGTCCCTGGTGAGACGTGAATCCCAGCAGCCAAGGAGGAAGGTAGAGGAGAGCTCACGGATCGAGGGCTGACCACCCAGCCGCTTCTGCAAACCAGGAAGTGACAGCAGTGCCAACAGCAAAGCCGAGCGAAGAGGAACCAACAACTAATTTTACCGTAACAAGCCACACTCACCTGCCATCTGCCTGCCGTCGCAACCTTGGGAAGTTACCATTCGAATCTTCTGATCGACAGACATGGTCGTGCTGTCCTTCCTCAAAGCTGGCCGGACTGGGTACAACTCAGAGGTGAGAGACCCGGGACTGCGGTGTGAGGCCGATAGGACACAATGTGGAAAAGCTTTGCTTCCAAAAAGGCTCAGATCGTCTTCAGGGCTCTTGTCCCCGGAACCCAAGGTGTCAGTGAACCTGTCATCGTGCTTCCCACAAAAAAGGAGGCACCCAGGCCACCCAGTCCTCCTGAGACTCAGCACCCTCGAGGCTGTGCTGGCTGCA
This sequence comes from Phocoena phocoena, assembly GCF_963924675.1. NCBI lineage: Eukaryota > Metazoa > Chordata > Mammalia > Artiodactyla > Phocoenidae > Phocoena > Phocoena phocoena. Next base: position 2,421,045 of record NC_089230.1, on the reverse strand, counting down.
GGTGACACATGTGGAAGAGAGGTCGCAGGCCCGAGTCAGCGCCATCCTCTGCTCCAGCGAAGAACTTGGGGAAAAGGCGTCACCACAAAACCAGCCGCCCCTGATGTACAGCACTCCCGCCAGCAGCGGGGCCGAGGGCAGCTTGCTGTCTCCGGACAGGACGCGACCCCGGTATCACTGCATCATCGGAGCCGCCGGGGGCACAGGTGGCCAGAGCGCCCCTGCCCGGACGTCCACAGAGCCATTTGAGGAGGTGTCCGGGGGTCTGTGTCCGCAGAACCCCAGCAGGGTTGTTCTGCTGACCCCCGACCTCTGGGGACCTGGACAGCCCTGCCCCGGCCAGCGGGCCCCCGGGCCCCAGGGCAGCCTCCACCAAGTCCAGAAACTTCTCTGCGCGCAGCAGGGCCCAAAGGAGAGCGGGACACACGCAAGGCCACACCTCGGGCCTCTACCCAGAGTTAAAGAAAGTTGGAGACGCCCCCGTCGTAACTCAACAGAAACTCCAAACAAATACAGCTGAGCGGCCGGAGGGGCAGCCTTGTGCCCTGTGACCTTGGCGGAGCCCGACGGGAAGAGAAGGACTCGGCCAATGACCGTGCGAACCGTGACTGCGGCCCTCCCACCACTTCCTCTTCCTCCCGAACGCTCTCTGTCAGCTGCCCCTCGGGGACTCGCACGGGCTCGCGACCCCGCCCCGCACTGCGAGTCTCTGCTGATCCCGGGAAACCCATCTTTTTTTTTTTTTTTTTTTAATTGATTTATTTTTGGCTGCGTTGTGTCTTCCTTGCTGCGCACGGGCTTTCTCTAGTTGTGGTGAGCGGGGGCCACTCCTCATTGCGGTGCCCGGGTCTCTCATTGCGGTGGCCTCACCGGTGCACAGGCTTCAGTAGTTGTGTCTCGCGGGCTCCAGAGCGCAGGCCCAGCAGCCATGGCGCTCGGGCTCAGCTGCTCCCCGGCACGCGGGATCCTCCCGGACCAGGGCTCGAACCCGCATCACCCGCACTGGCAGGCAGACTCCCAACCACGGCGCCACCAGGGAAGCCCAGGAAACCCATCTTTGCCAGGCAAACCCCTGCCAGGCTGTTTCAACCAGCAATCGGCCCGGGTTGTCCGGCTGAGCCTGTGCCCCCAGCGCCAGCCTGGGAACAGGACCGGAGGGCCGGCGGGGGAGTAGCCTGGCCTGGGAGCAGAGACTGGTCACCCATTTCCGCCCTTCACAAGCTTGATGGGCAATCTGCCCTGGGACCGGGAGTGTGCTCGGCTGGCATTTCTAAAAGTTCCAATGCATTATTCATGCCAGTAACCATCACTGTGTCCTTAGCAAGTTGGTTTACGTTTTTTTCCCCTCTGTTCTTAGTTAAAATGGCCAGGATTACACCCTGCAGGGTTGTTACGAGAATCAAATAAGAATATTCATGTAAAATAGCTCGTATGTGACTTTAGGCACTTATTATGTATTACAATTAAGCACTAAACATAAAATGTGGTTTCTCTGCTGGAATCCCCCAGCTCTGAATAGTGCCTGTAAGAAGGGGACCACTTGACCTTCTATGTCTTCTACAGAAGGAATGAAAGAGAAAAAGGAGTTTAGGGAGACTCGGTTCTGGAGAGAGTTGTTCTGCTTTACAAAGGAAATGACCTGGAACCTGCTGCCAGGTGGGCTGGAGGCCTGGCACAGCTGCTGCGGTTTTGTCCCACGTGGAAGCCAGGCTCAGGGAAAAGCCACCATGTGGAGGAGGACAGAGCCCAGCCAACTGTGCAGTAATGGAGCTGGGCCCCTGATCAAACTGTACCTGAAGGTAGTGTTTTCAATTACTTGAACCAATTAATTCCCATCATTTTAAAGATAGCTTCCATTTTTTTTTGTTATTTATAAGTGTAAGTGTCCTAACTGCTAAACATACATGCATATCATGTTTCCATGAAGGTATATGTTTATATTTATGATGGTGATATATGAATGTGAAAGAAATACCTATAAATGTGATCATGGATCACTAACACACTTAAAAGGGAAGATTGTCCTAATTCTAGTAAATCCTCCTTCATTGCTGCCTGCTGGGTAATATTCTACACCTCAGGTCTTTCAGCAGTAAGTGGCACCCCACTGTCCCCCACATCGCCAAAACCACTGGGTTTCTAGGTGTTGCTATAGATTAGACCCTCAGTTATAGCAACATTGAATTATATTCATGGGGCTACCCTAACGGCACAGTGGTTAAGAATCCGCCTACCAATGCAGGGGACATGGGTTCGAGCCCTGGTCCGGGAAGATCCCACACACTGCGGGGCAACTAAGCCCGGGCACCACAACTACTGAGCCCACACGCCATAACTACTGAGCCCACGTGCCTAGAGCCCGTGCTCCGCAGTAAGAGAAGCCACCGCAATGAGAAGCCTGCACACCGCAAGGAAGAGTAGCCCCCGCTCGCCACAACCAGAGAAAGCCCGCGCGCAGCAACGAAGACCCAACGCAGCCAAAAATAAATAAATAAATAAATAAATTTGTTTAAAAAAAAAAAGATATTCATGGATTTAAATAGAGCTGCCTACCCAGGAGGGAGACACCTAGCACCCTGGATGGGGCCACTCAAATATTTCTTGCTGTGGCTGTTTCTAGTCTGCTCTAAAAGAGAAAAACAATTCAGGTGACATTCAAGTCCCTGATTAATGGGGTACCATACACCTGAATAGGGGGAACATATTGGTGATTGGCTGAATTTTCTATTTTCAGCCGCTAAGTGGCCATTGATGAACATGGTCATCTTTGATCCATTGCTGACTGTCTCTCTCCAATTCTGGGTAAACATTTACTAAGTACCTACCATGTCCAAGCAGCTGTCAGGACACCGAGGCAGCAGGAAGAGCTCACATCTCGTGGTGGGGCCCGAAGGTACCCCAGTAACCAAGAGGGCAGCACAGGTAGGGACCGGGTCACTCCAGCTGTGCAAGCTGGGTCAATGTCTTTGCTGGTAAAAATTGGCCTGTGTTATTCTGTGGGCTGTTCAACATCAAAAAGGAATAGGAAAAGTTATTGCATAATTCTCCTCTAGAAAAAAAGGGCCCGTGAATGTATGACAGCTGCACAGGTTGAAACGTTCAAGGCAAACCCGTACAGTCACTGCAGGATTTTACAGGTCCTCACCCTGTACATCTCCAGCTTCCTAATCTCACCTCATCTGAGCCTGGGATGCTAAACCTGTCCTTTCTGCCTATAGTAAATGCAAGACTCACTATAGTCACTCATAGAAATGGAATTCCCATCCCAAAAATTATGTAAACTTGCAGCATTTCTGTCTGTCAAAGGTTTTGCTCAGGACAAGCAAATCCTAGTCACTGCCCTCCTCCCGTCTATGGGAAACTGAGACCATCCCATAAATGATGCAATAGATTTATCTTCTTATAGAAGCACAAATACTGATTTAAAACCAGGGATTGTGTCCTGCTCATTTCGTTTCCTGAGCCAGATCTTGTGAGGAAAAGTAGCTTTCTTATCTTCCCCTAAGGGTTTTTCAGCCCTCTGCAGTGATGAATAGAGCCAAAAGAGCTGAATTTTGAAAATAAACACTGACAGTACAAATTCAGTTGCCTTAGGCCCTGGATTAAATTCTTTTTATTCCTGATCAAAAGTTCACAAAACACCACGGAAAGATAAAACAGACAATTAGACAATTTGTGAGCCCTCCTCCTCTGGGCAGGATGTAAGCTAACATGCTTCACAGATGTCTCTGCCACATGCATCTCTTCCTTCATTAGTTCATTCATTAATTCACACAATGACTAGACAACATTGGTGTTGAGCTAATGCCCCTCCGGACTCTTTGGTGATTCCACGGGCACAGAAATAACTCCCTGCCTTTAAAGGTTGAGATGACCTTTGAGGCCCTACACCACTGCTGCCTGCTCACAGCCCAGTGGGCCAGTCGCAGCGGCCTCCCTGCTTTTCTCAAACACACCAGGTGTGCTGCTGCCCCCAGGCCTTTGCACTTGCTGTTTTCATCACCTGGAAGATTCTTCCTCCATGGTTGGCTGCCTCACTTCCTTCAGGTCCTTGTGCAAAATTATATTGAGTGAGGCCTTCCCTGATGACCCTGGCTCCTCCCCTGGGTTTCAGGCTCTGAACACCAACTTCTACCTCCCCTGTCCCCTACGGCCTGGTGCTTACTGGATTTGATCCAAGTTATCAGACATGTCATCACTACCTGCTACTATGCTCTAGGCCACACGGAAATGTTGATTAAAAGTCATAAGCATTTACTGGGCCATGAACATGTTACGAACTGCTAAGCCTGCTCTTCTATTTATCCCATTTGGTCCACAAAACAGCTCTGAAATCACATGACGGTCGACATTTTACACTGTGCTGCGTTTCACTCCTCAGACCACCCCCCTCACTGTTACACCATCCTGCCGAGGTCCCAGTCTACCCTCAAGAAATGCTCAGACTGTATAATAATAATTTTTAAAAAGACTCCATTTTTAAAAAGAGTAGCCTATTAAAAAGCGCACCCAGGGCTTCCCTGGTGGCGCAGTGGTTGGGAGTCCGCCTGCCGATGCAGGGGACACGGGTTCGTGCCCCGGTCCGGGAAGATCCCACATGCCGCGGAGCGGCTGGGCCCGTGAGCCATGGCCGCTGAGCCTGCGGGTCCGGAGCCTGTGCTCCGCAACGGGAGAGGCCACAGCAGTGAGAGGCCCGCGTACCGCAAAAAAAAAGAATCATTGAGTTTCAGGTGTATCTCTTTCATACACCATAGTTAGGTTTTGCTTTTGAGCCAATTTGAAAAATCTCTTCTTTTTAAACCCACAGGTGAAGTCCATTCCCATGTATTTACATGGCTATGTTTGGTCTCAATTCTGTCAGTTATATCACGTTGCAATTACTGTGTGCATTATGTTTCGTTTACTGTTTCCCTGTGTGGTGTGTCCTTTTTGCTTTGTTCATTTATTTTGGTACTTAGGAAGGTTTGTGTTTTCACTCTAGTGATAATCTTTATATTAAGGCTCTTCACAGTGTAATTGTGTTACCGAGTCCAAGCTCGCTCTGCTCGCCCGCTGCACAACAGGCCAATGAATCAGAGATGAGGTGTTGAAGCAAGGAATACGACCTTATTCGGGAAGCCTGCAGACCAAGAAGATGGCAGAATAAGTCTCAAAATAACCATCTTATCGGGGTTTGGATGCCAGTTTCTTTTATAGCACAGAGAAGGGGAGGAGATGGGGAAGTAAAGTATAAAGGCGATAAGCTTTGCAAATATCCCGTGGAATGGCCAGCCTTGGGGAGAGAATGTGTTAATTTCTTCTTTATTGCAGCCATCCCCAGGTGGACAGGGCCCGGATGTTTCCCTGAACAAAGGCACTTTGATTTAACCTTCAGGCAGAGGGTCAGGGTTCCTTGAGGCAGGCCATTATGTGTAGACAGTATCCTTTTAGTGAACAAAAGCGGCTGAAAGCAAAGGTTAAACAGATCAAACATGTAGTCAGATTTGGTCCTTCCCTGTTACCGTTGGTGTCCTCGAAGAAGAAAATTAAAACATTACAGAACTAACATTTAAAACTATAACCCTTGAAAACATTCCAGAGATAAAAGACATGAACCTACATATTTGAAAGGACCCACTGGGTACCAGGAGAGATTGAACCAGAATGATCGCTGAGACACATCCCAGCCAACCGGCCCCATGGAACCCACCTTCACAGCCCTTCTCAACCATCCCGCCCCCCTTCACCTTCTGCCCCCGGGGTCGGGCTGTTTGCTGCCTCCTTTGCCTCCAGAAGTTGATGCATATAGAGCACACCTGAGGGCCCACCTGGCTGTAACTAAGCTACTTCCATCTTGAACATACACATTGTGAGAACAGACACATCTCAGGTGCTGCTGTCTCATCTGAGTCCTCGTGCATTATGACAGAGGCAAAAGTGACAAAGAATAACCTTAAACTTGTCTAAGAAACCCCTTCAGCCCTGACCAAGTCAAGCCACTCAATCGCAGGGGTTTTACCTGTGTTCATTCTTCAAAGATTTCCTTCTTCATTTTCTTATGAGGCTAATAGGTCAGTGGAGAAGCTAGACAAGGCACTGAGCAAGGTCTGCTCGAAAGGGTACAAAGGTGCACAGCCCGATGGGTCCTGCTTGTTTGCAGGTGTTGCGGGTGAATGTGTCCCCAAAAGATATGTCTGCATTCGAATCCCCTGTGAATGTGAACTTGTTTGGAAATAGGGTCTCTGCAGATACAGTCAAGTTAAAATGAGTTTGTTAGGGTGGACCTTAGTCCATACGACTGTGTCCTTCTAAGAGAAAGAGGAGGGAGATTTAGATGTAGAGACAGACAGACAGACAGACACACAGAGGGAGAAGCCATGTGAAAACACAGATGGATTGGAACAATGTGTCTATAAACCGAGGGTTGCCAGAAGCCACAAGAGACGGGGAAGGATCCTCCCCTGGGGCCTTCAGTGCGAGGCTGACACTTGGTCCCAGATGTCTGGCTTCCAGAAATGTGAGAGAAGCCATTTCTGTTGTTTCAAGAAGCCCCGTTTGTGGCAATTTGCTATGGTGGCCCTAGGAAGACACAAAAAGCCTTGGAGACTCACCAGAATGGAAATAAAATTAGGATTTCCTCTGATGAGAAATTCACTATTTTTAAAAAAACTTTATGCTATTAGAATCAATCACACTTGCTTGTTAGCTAATAATAATTATACAACATGAAAAAGCAGACTTTATTCCTAAGTGTCCCCTTTCATAGTGATTCAATTTAATAGGTTAATTTTTTTTTAATTATTATTTATTTTGGGCTGCATTGGGTCTTCGTTGCTGCGCGCGGGCTCTCTCTAGTTGCGGCGAGCGGGGGCTGCTCTTTGTTGCGGTGCGCGGGCTTCTCATCGTGGTGGCTTCTCTTGTTGCGGAGCACGGGCTCAGCGGCCGTGGCTCACGGGCCCAGCCGCTCCACGGCACGTGGGATCCTCCCGGACCGGGGCACGAACCCGTGTCCCTGCATCGGCAGGCGGGCTCTCTCTCAAGCACTGCGCCAGCAGGGAAGCCCCCAAGGTTATTTTTTAAAGATAGGATTATTTTGAAAATATGCTCGTTCTTAGGATTAAGTAATATTTTTAAGTGCTTACCATAACGCCCGGCACATAGTAAGTTCTAATTTAAGTAAAAGAAACAGGGCAATATCAACCTGATTAAGACAGTGTCGGGCGTCACAGTTTAGCCCACACAGCTAAAAACATTTTAAAAAAGGACAGAGACTGGGGAGACATAATGTTAAAAGGTAGTTTTAATAAAGCACAGGAAGTCCATTTCACAGACCACTTTAGGTATCCTCACTTTACAGGTGAAATGCCATTCAGCAGGTAAGGACCATGCATGCAGCAGCCCACCTGAGGCTGGGACTCGCATCATCTCCGAGACAAGCCCTGTCACCGGCATCACTACCCAAGGATGCAGCCCGCCCCTGGGGCCACGTCAGCCCCAGCACTCTAAGGCCTGATGCTGCCTTCCGACAGAAGGAAAGGAAAGCAGATATAGACTGACCTGCAGCATTTCTGGTCTGCAGGGAGGAGAGCCCACTGACTGGGGGTGCTGGCTGGCACTCGGTCATGCACCCAGATTTCCTCTGGCGAGAAGAGAGAAGCCTGCAGCACCCCGCCTCCCCACCCCTCCCCCGCCACAGAGCATCTCACCCTCAGAGGACATGTCCATGCCCACCCATGCCAGGTCACCGAGGGAGACACTGGGGGGTGACCACGGAACAGGAGCCGGCAGCCCTGAGGTCGGAGGTGGAGACGCCCTCCTGTGCACCCCCTGCGAGGTGGCCCGGGCTCCTGCTCGAGGGATGGTCCCAACGGCCCCCCAGGAGTATTCAGAGCGAGAAGGCAGCTCACTGAGAGGGACACAGGAGAGAGTTCTCCTGAATCGGTACCATCTGCCCAGATTTGTCTTCCAAGGCTGTCACAGAGATTGATAAAGGAGAGAAAAAGAAAACCATAAGCTGTACTGCAGTCACAAAGCAGCCAAGGGGCGGGGAACTTTCCTCCCTTTCAATGTACCCAGTATTCACCCCATCTTTACATGTACCACGAAAATCAACTCCCAGACACGGAGTGCAAAGCAAAACAAACAGAACAGGCTTAGGTAAAGGAGGTTGTAAACAGGAGATTTCACTTCGGAGTTGCTTTTTAAAAAGCAGTGGTTTGTCAATTCCTCTTGCTTTTCAAAATAAAGACTATTTACAAAATGTGGGCCTCAGTGATTGGTCTTGTTGAGTGCGGGGTAAAAGAGGACGCCGTCCTTGCAGATCTCCAGCCCCAGGCTCGCCGCCGGCCTCGCTTCCGGCCCTCGGGGCGCCGGCTCCCCGGGTTCCATGCAGTTTTGCAGCTGCAGGTCCTTGGAGAAGCACACCTCAATCTGCGCAAGGAGCTGCACCTCCTCGTCGCCCTGCAATGAGGAACAAAAGACGTCTTAGAATTCAGGTTGGACCATCATGACGGTTCTATGATCAGCGAGTTTTACAACTTGAAGAAAAACAAAAGCGGTGGCTCTGGAGCCAGGGTCCATGTTCCAGGAGCAGGCCTAGCTCCAGCAGTGCAGTGGGGCTGGGGCCGAAGGCAGCACCTGTGGTCACCACCCAGCCACTCCCCCGCGCCAGGCTGGCGGCGTGAGGGAAGGGACCCCACTCTCAGCTTAGAAATTTACACATCGGTAACGGTGCTTGCAGACACAGCCGGATGCACCGCATCTGCTTCACAGTCCCAGGAGAAGACACGGCTTTTTGTAGATAAGTAGGTAAACAGCACCCTATCGCTAAATGAATTTAAGACTTCATCAGCTGACAAAAGAAAGTACAATCCATCTATGAGTTGGACAGGTAACTACAACTGAAACGTCTAAGACTAACAATGCGAACACTGAGAAATGTTTACCTGCAAAATATACCCACACTGCCTCGCCCCTACTGCACCACCCCTCCAGGACGGGAGCCTTCTTGTTAGGGGGAAGCTGCCAGAAAACAAGCCCCATCCTAGCACGCTGTCAAAAGACAGTTTATTATTTCAAAGTGCGCGCACACACACACACACACACACGCGTGCGCGCGCGCCCATGCACACACAGCACAAGCCCGTTTGCACACCCACACGTATACCACTCTGCCCTGGGAACTTCACGGTGAGGACAAAGCTCTCAGAAAAACTGAAGTTGTCTTCTTGATGCGGACAGAAAGGAAGACATCACACGTCTGACCTGTTTTGGAAGACACTGGACTTTGGGCACGACTCCGTACACGCTGACAAGGGCATCTTTAATATCTGAAATCTGAAAATAGATAAAGTGCATTAGAAATGAAACTTCAACAGAGAAAATGAACAGTTCCGTTTTACTCAAGAACGAGTGACACGGGTTTCTACTCTCACGAACGCAAACAACCGACAACAGCGTCATCCCCCTGAGCTCCCCTGGCTCACAGATAGAACTGGAAGATGCTGGTGAATGAACTGCCCCCCACCCCCGAAGGAGACGAGGCTGCCCCCTTGGGCTCCCCGCTCCAGACCGGAATCCACACAAGCCGCTCTACAAGGGTCTCCGTTCTCCTCGCTGTCCTGACCCAGGGCCTAGAGGCCGGGTGCTTTTAAAAGCAGAGACTCTCCTGCTAGGAGATCAGAGGTCAGGACCCTGCCTGTGCCGTGCATCACGCTACTTCAGACACCAAACCTCATGCCTCCAGTACAGAGAAGGCGCTCAGAAAACATGTGCTGTCACTGTTGCTTTTGCTAGAATCGAAATCAGTTCTCTGAATGTCAAGATCTGAGCAAGGATGTAAAAAATTCCCTTTATGTACTTAAACAGGAGTCCAGATGAAACCAAGGGGCCGGCAAGCACACTGCCTCACGGCCTCCTGGCAGGATGGACAAAGGGCAGCTGACACTCCTGAAGGGCACTGTTCCCTCTGGTCCCTACTCTCCAGGGAGGGACGAAAATAGCAGATACAAAGAGCAAGACTCAAGTGCAGACTTAGCTCCACCGACTGTCACGAGACCAGAACGATGGTTCAGCATCCACCCGTGGCACCGAACTCGGAATTGCAAAAATCAGTGACTTTCAGGCCTTTTTATATCCTATATCGGGCTTTTTTATAGCCACACCTTCAGGCTTTTTTTATATCTGCAAAGGGCCACAGAGCAGAGACTTCAGGCCTGTGGTCTGGCGGCCACCGATGCCAAGGGTGGCCTGGCTGAGCACAAACACAGCTGTGCTCACAGAAGGTCACCCTGGGTAGAAACAACAACCTTCTGTAGAGGCCACCAGCCAACAGGCTCTGCCATGTTTCAACTTCTAGTAGTCTCACGCAACAAAGCATAGTTATATCATAAAAACAAATTTTCACTTTCTTCCTCAAACTATTATAAAACGGTGGTTTCCAACTACATATTCTACCTGCCTCTCAGAACCCGGAACACACTTCTCACCATGAAATCGTCAATCTGCTTCAAAATCATCTGTTTAAGTAGCCTTTAGTTTACACTCAAAACACAGAGGAACACAAGATTTAAATAAAACCTATTTAGAAACATAGTAGTCAGGTCGGAGGGTCTGGTTTGGGTCGCTTTAAAACCTGAGTGTAGCTCACAGGCTGGTGGGACACTTGAACGTGGCCAGGTGTCCCCAGTTAGTGGATACACATTTGATTAAGCTGAAAGCAAGACTTACCTGGTAGTAAGTAGATGGTATTATCCCCAATTTTTGAAGCGTGCTAAAATTTAAAGTAAAAGAAAAATAACTATAATGAAGGTCCATTTTCCTTTCTTGTTCTTACCATATTTCACAGTAAAAATGAAGACACTTAAAGGAAAGTGTGTACTTTCTATTACCTGGGGCAATAAATCTGTTGACAAGGGCAGCACATAAATGGTGCTCAGGCCGCCTGGACCTCCCCTTACCCTGGGCGCACGCGTGTCTGATCTGGACCCCCTTCCAGCACCAGAACTTCTCGGCAGTGGTCCGGATGGCTGCGACCAACTGGAGCTGCTATCACATAACCACACATCTGCCACCCCTGTCCTAAACGACACTTAGCAATTGATTTGGGATTCTAGCCTTATCCTAACAACCTTGCATTTGGTCAGATCTTTAAAACAGGTTCAATCCCTACAGCCTGGAATCACTTCCTAAAGCACATGGTTTTAACCAGCTCTAGTGAATGCTAATCACAGTATGATATGGTTAACTTACTAAATGACAGAGTACGGCGTGAAAGTATTCTCAGATTAAATAATTCCAAAAATGCTCTGTATCCCCCATCACGGCTCTGGATCATCCCAGCTGTGACCACGTGGAGAAGATGCAGGGACCCCAGGCGCTGACATCATCAGACAGGGGTCTGCCTGAGGGAAACAGGACTCCAGCCGGGCCCTGCCTCCTTCAGTCATGATTTCTGGCAAAAGCATTAACGAGACAGTTTCTCTAGAGACCGCACATCGGTGACCTATGGATCTTTGCTGTGTGGTCCTAGAACAAGCGGGAAGAGGTCCTTGAAGACACACACCCACTGCCCGTCCTTGCGCTGTCACCGTAGGATAAATGCCAGATTTCAAACACTTTATGCCCCCAAATGCAAAACTTCTCAATGATTTTTAAGTATTTATTACAAGTTGGAGTGATATTTTGGATATATTGGGTTAAACAAAATACACTATAAAACCAATGTTTCTTTTTGCTCTTTTTAATTGGGCTACTAGAAAATTTAAAACCATGTATGTGGCTTGAGTTCTATTTCTTTGGGGTAACACTGCTCTAGAGCCCTCCTAGGTTAGGGCATCAAGGAAATAAGGCAAAGAGAGGGAGAAATGTTGGGGGAAACCTGGTATCTAGACCAGGATAGAGTACAATTTTTCCTACCGAGTTGATTAGTTTGGCATTAATCCCCTGGTCCATATCTGTGGGTAATCTGAGAGCTTCGGTTCGGTTCAAGATATTTCACATTTTTCCAGGTTTGCTACCTCTATATTATAAATTGAATTTAAAACTGCTACTTTATGATAATGTGACAGGCTTACCTTTGAGAAAATTACAATCTGTAGTAATGGTTTATAATTAGAGAAAACAGAAGGGATGTTTAAGTTTTGACTCAATTTTAATTTTATGAGTACTAAGAGTTTAGGTTTTCCTTGGAAAAACTGGGAAAGAATAGGATTTCTCTGTGGTTGTTCTACATAGTTTTTTTTTTTTTTTTTTTTCGGTACGCGGGCCTCTCACTGCTGTGGCCTCTCCCGTTGCGGAGCACAGGCTCCAGACGCGCAGGCTCAGCGGCCATGGCTCACGGGCCCAGCCGCTCCACGGCATGTGGGATCTTCCCGGACCGGGGCATGAACCCGTGTCCCCTGCATCGGCAGGCGGACTCTCAACAACTGCGCCACCAGGGAAGCCCTCTACATAGTTTTTAACAGACATTCTATTCCCAGGAGTGCCTTTCACTCCGCGGGCCCCTGTGAACACACTCCAGTGATTCCAGAATTCAGCAGCTTTGCACCCGTGTGTATAAAGGTAAAGCCACCGGCATTCAAAAAGCGTTAAGCAGGAGGTCCTTAATAAATAGCTGCTGGATGAAGGGACGAATTATTCAGATATTTGACTTTAAAACTGTCAGCATGTTGGTTTATTCCCCTTTTCCTGTTTGATTCAATAAAACCTGGGCTGCAAAAAGGAATGAAACTGGGTCATTTGTAGAGACATGGATGGACCTAGAGAGTGTCATACAGAGTGAAGTAAGTCAGAAAGAAAAACAAATGTCGTGTAATAACGCATATATGTGTGGAATCTAGAAAAATGGTACAGCTGATCTTAGCTGCAAAGCAGAAATAGAGACAGAGACGTAGACAACAAATGTATGGACACCAAGGGGAAAGGGGTGGGGTGGGAGGAAGTGGGAGACTGGGATTGACACATATACACTACTGATACTCTGTATAAAATAGAAACTGATGGGAACGCACTGTACAGCACAGGGAACTCACCCGATGCACTGTGGTGACCTAAATGGGAGGAAGTCCCAGAGGGAGGAGACACCTGTGTGTGCACGGCTGAGTCATTTCGTTGTGCAGTGGGACTCAGGCTGCTCATGAATCGGGACCGTGAGGTCCGCAGTGGGAAACAGAGGGCACCTTCCTTCCCTCGGGGGCTGGTGGGTGGGAAGCACCCGTGGCTCTCGTGCGCTGGGCGCTGCCCGACACGCCCTGGGCTGCCTCTCCCCGGGACCTCTGCAGTGGGGAAATGTGTTCACAGGGCCTGTTCTTCTGCTTCCAGCACGAAACCCCTGCAGGACACCCAGGATGTGTAAGAGGCTGCCATTTCTATCACATCCTTAGCGCGGGCACTCAGCCCTGCAGATCCAGAGCTGGAGGCGACCTCGGGCTCCGCGGGCGGCCCCCAGCACCTCACAGCAGCGAGCAGACCCGAGGAGGGAGGAGCTACACGACTGCATGACTGGCCCCCATCGGGAGCCAGGGCGCTGAGCGCCTGATTTCGGGTGTGCCTTGTGGTTCCCCGTCTCCCGAAGGGCGCTCCCCTCCCGCCTTGGCCTGGATCCTTCCCACCCAGATCCCAGCTGTCACTCCGCTCTGATCGCAGTGAGCGGGGCGGGGTGTGGGACGGGGACACGTCCCGTGGAGCCCCCAACGCTGGGGCGTCGGGGCAGGTGCAAGGAACCGATGGGGGTGTCCTCGTCTCAAGGAGACGCAAAGGTTCTCCACAGGACTTGGGCGCGCTCTGCTCGGCCCAAGTGAGCTGTGTCACCTCCCGCCACGGCTTTTACACTAGTTCCCGGTTTGTTCTGAGCACCGAGATGAAGGAGAGGAAGAAATGCTGCCTATATGGTGGGCCGGCCTGCCCCCAGCTTCCTGGGTCAAACCTGGCTCTCAGCAGGGCCCTCGCTGGGTTTCCGAGTCCCCAGAGCTCACCCGGGGCCTGATCATCGCTAGGGGTTCAAGGACCTCACCCCGAACCCCCTCCTGCTTGTCGCGGGGCACCAGAGCAAAGACCTAAGGATTCCGGGCATGCGGGTCTTGCTAATGCAACACGCTTCTATCAGGATCCACAGCTAAGAGGCGTGCCCCCGTCGGTCTTGCCCGCCTCAGGCTCAAGTACGTCTGATGAGCCCCCCGAGGCTCTCAGGCTGCTCTGAGTGGTCGGGGCCCCCAGGCATCTGGAAAGGCTCAGGGGGGGAGTGGCTGTTTCTCGGGGACGACCCCACTGGCCGCTTCCCCGGGTCCCCAGCAGCGGAGGCAGGGATGCTGCTCCAGGGTTGGGATGACTTGGGAGAGTGGGGCGAGGAAGGCGAGGCTACAGGACCAAGTGACCCACCTGTTCAGGGCAAGCTCCTTAGACAGATCCAGGCTTTTGCCAAAGTATTTCTTCTGGGAATTGAGGGCTTCCAGCTGGGCGGCACAGGTCCCGTGCTTCTCCCACTCATGCTTCCTGTAAGGATGTTTTTTTAAAAATCTCTGGTTAAAAAGTAATGAAACTACCTCCCAGTAAACCGTCTGCATGGGCTCCTCTCTGTGCAGGGCATTCCCGGGCAGGCATGCTGCTGCTTTCACAAAGCGGGAGGGGTAAAGTTCCTCACCTCAACACGGGCAGCTACTCAAAGCCCCCCACCCCGCTCAGGACTGAGGCCCCTGAACCCAGCACGAGCTCCACGAGCACTCGTCACTGCCCTCCAGGCGTCCTCTGCTCATCTGCTCCAGTTCGCTTCGACAATTAACAACAAACCCAAGCTGAGAAAAAAGAGAACACCATCGCTCAGGCACCCACAGAATCCCATGGCACTGGGTGTCCTCCCGGAAAGCCACGGCTTGCCAGCCAGGGGATTTCACAGGAGCGGCTAAACAGCCACTGGCACAGAAAAGGCAGGCTCACTAATCACCAACACTGCCTGGGGCCAGTTCCCCACTTGCTTACGGCGTAGACGTCCGTCTACACCGACACCTGTTCTGAAGCAACAGCCCAGCCAAGTGTCTGCGAACAAGCAGCTACTTGTATTCAAGAAAAACACTGCTATTGGTCATAACTCCTCACATTTTATCAACCATTAAAGTTCTACAAAATGTCTTCCCATTCTTCATTTGATTCTCACAACTCTGCAAAGTGAAAACATTATTGCTGGTTTAGAAACGGGCAAACCGAGGCTCAGAGGGGCTGGCTAGGAACCTGGCTTACCTGCCACCCGGCCAGGTAGCCCCTGACCTGCACCCGACCCCAGGCTCAGGGCCCTTCCCACTGCCTTGCGCTGCCATCCAATCAACTGCTGAACGTGATTTATCCCCACTTTAGAACGACTGACAACTTGTCAATTCAGAAGTTAACCGTGGTTAGCATGGAAAAACAAAACGGGCATCAGCTTTCCTCAGCTTTATCAGTGATTAATTCATGAAGAGTTCACAAAAATGTTCATGCAAGCATTCAAGAGGAACCCACATGCAGTCTCCCAGAAATACAATGTAAATGTGCACTAATCCTTTGATAACATCACCCAGAGTGCCAGTTCTAAGTGACTGCAGTGGCTGTAAGCTACAAGTCTCTCAGACCTAAGAAAGCCATGAGGAAAAATAAAAGTAGATTAAGTAATTAACTTTCTTCATCTAGAATAGCTTCCAGGGTGATGTATCTGATAACTTTCTAAATTCTATGAAGGAGAAAAAGGAGACTCTTTCCAGCTAACTGAACATGTAACTGAATTATGGGTGCCTCAGTTTCTGTGGGACAGGGGCAGCAATTCTAGAACGTCCTGCAGGGGCTGTTGGAGAAGTGAGGGGCTGAGGCTCACAAAGCACGTCACACACGCCCAAACATTCCTAGCCTGCAATAACAGTCAAGATGTCCACTGCTGTTATTCTTGGAGCAAGTTGTTTTTAAATTTTATTTATTTATTTTTGGCTGCGTTGGGTCTTCGCTGCTGTGCGCGGGCTTCTCACTGCAGTGGCTTCTCTTGCTGTGGAGCACGGGCTCTAGGCACACGGGCTTCAGTAGTTGTGGCTCACGGGCTCACTAGTCGTGGCTCGTGGGCTCTAGAACACAGGCTCAGTAGTTGTGGCACATGGGCTTAGCTGCTCCGCGGCATGTGGGATCTTCCCAGACCAGGGACAGAACCCGTGTCCCCTGCATTGGCAGGCGGATTCTTAACCACTGCACCACCAGGGAAGTCCTTAGAGCAAGTTTTTTATAATTAGTTAATTAATTTTAGTTTATTTATTTTTGGCTGTGTTGGGTCTTTGTTGCTGCGCATGGGCTTTCTCTAGTTGTGGCGAGCGGGGACTACTCTGTGCTGCGGTGCGCAGGCTTCTCACTGCGGTGGCTTCTCTTGTTGCAGAGCACGGGCTCTAGGTGCACGGGCTCAGTAGTTGTGCCCCACGGGCTCAGTAGTTGTGGCCCGTGGGCTCTAGAGTGGAGGCTCAGTAGTTGTGGCTCACGGGCTTAGCTGCTCCGCGGCATGTGGGATCTTCCCAGACCAGGGACAGAACCTGTGTCCCCTGCATTGGCAAGCAGATTCTTAACCACTGCGCCACCAGGGAAGTCTCCCTGGAGCAAGTTTAACTCTATAGACGTTAGAGATAAGAGGATGCTAAAGTCCTGATATTACCGTCGTTCAAAACATCGAATCACACATCTTTTGGAATCGGACACTTTCCATTTAACACGAAATTGTCTGTCACCAATCAGACGCGACTATGGTGTGGCCCTCTCACCCCCAGCAGGCACTTGAGTGACGTCACGTCACCCTCCACCACGGCCTGGCCTGGTCTGTCTCGGGGATGAGAGGCAACGATTCCTGCTGAGGCCCAGGGACACCATCCACAGTGAGGCTGCATCGCCAACCAGGAATGACCAAACTCTCGCTCTTTTTCTTACAAGAATCAAAAAACCAACAAAAATCCTCCTTTGCAGAGGGTCGTGCACGTGGTATTTTTCAGGATGGCTGATAGTGTTAATAGATTTAATCTTAGGGAATTACCTTGAGCACCAAGAGATACCAAGACCCTCTCCTTCGCATCTATGAATCTTAATTGAGGTTGAAGAGAGAAGTTTTCGGACATGAGCCTGCCCCTTAAGGACAGGAGAGGCCGGGGTGCCTCCATGGACGCTTTATCACCTGCACACCAAGGCGACCTGGGCCACAGCTACCCAAGTGCAATCACCAGGGGGCCGGTAATGGCAGGGCCACGGGGGCCGAGTCCACATCCAAAGGCATAAATATTCACCAGAGTGCGATATTACCTTTTCCATTTAGAACAACAGTTTTTAAGTGTGTAATTTATCCTGAAAAGGTAAATCATTTTGCCTTTGTTAGAACACAAAGTTGAATGTGTGTTCCGCCCACACCACTGGATCAAATCTTGAAGGACTCAGCTCATGGGAGGCCATCTTTGTGTACATTTAGTGATGTGTTCTTAAACCACTTGACAAAAATCTGATTGACTCTATCACGGAACATCCTAACAACTGGAAATATTCTCTTTTGCTCACTTAGTCACCAAAGACTCTGCTCTGAAGTATACTGTGAAGTGCTATCCGAAAGTTTTTTACTGTTTTTCACGATTTCAACTCATCAAGGCCATAATCTACTTTGAAACCGCTTTCTAGAACACAGGCCGCACAGAGCCAGCACTGGAGACCTGGACCGCTCGTCTCCCGAACTTTCAGGGGGGCTTCTCTCTTCCCGTGCAGGGGGCACTGCAGCCCCCAGACCCAGACCCACGCGTCCTAAAACACCTCTCCCTGCCATGCACCCTCGAGTGAACTCAAACCGAACACCAGTGAACCAGGGGGCCAGACGTCACTGTCACTCCATTTTGTTTCAAAAAGCTTTTCTCC
This sequence comes from Phocoena phocoena, assembly GCF_963924675.1. Taxonomy (NCBI): domain Eukaryota; kingdom Metazoa; phylum Chordata; class Mammalia; order Artiodactyla; family Phocoenidae; genus Phocoena; species Phocoena phocoena. The sequence goes on along the minus strand of NC_089230.1, from coordinate 2,403,183 downwards.
AAATTTAACTCTTCCTGAAGAGTCTACACAAAAAATATTTCAAAGTTAATTAATCACTTGGGACAAAATCTGACTCATTGTCATGTGAATTATAAATTACCACCCTGCAGTGAGGGAGAAACTGAAGAATCATCTTTGGTTAACGCAATGTAAATAAAAGGAATGTCAACTTTATCTTCTCCAAAAGCAACCATTTAAAAAGGTCTGCTGAATTAAACAGAGCACGTTTCTCCTCGGCTCAGCTCTCGCTGAACTGAGGACACTGGGACGGACGGGGCTCAGCCTCCGTGAAGACCTCACCTTCTCTCCGCCCTGAGTCACAGGAGAGAGGTCATTGTCTTGTGGGGACGTCTTCTTTTTTCTTATCAATTTCAGGACAACAGCACCATTTCCCTGAGAAACATTCTCTCCTGTCTGATTTGGAGCGATGGCATCTTAGATAGGCAAGTATTTGGCTTAATGAAGCCTCAGTAGAGGACATTTTTAAAACGAAGTCATGAACGATCTAACAGATTAAAAAGCAAGTTTACAAAGTAAATTCTACCTGCCCTCATTTTTTTATCCGTTGAAGACCAGCTCCAAAAATGGCACAGCAGATGAAAGGCCACTCCCTCTTCTGAGCCTTGGGAGACAGGTTCTACATTACCTGTGCTCCCATAGTTGCATCCGGAACAGCCCCGAAGCTCTCACACCTGTGCTTCAGGCTCGTGACGGCCCCCAGAACTCACTCACCACAAATGGAGGCTGCGGTTAGGAGACGGATGCAGCAGATCAGGCCAGTACATCCTCATGTCTGGCAAAAGGTCCTGTGCAGAGTGACAGCAATAAGAATAAATCGAGGTAGGACCTAACAACTCAAAACCCAGAAGGCAAATCTGAGAAGCTAATACGTAAATAGAACTGAGCTCTGCGAATTAATAACACTCAGGTGAGTAAAGTGATTCTGGGCTTATTTGGCATGAAGTGTTTCTTAAGACACATCTGAATGTGAAATCTGGGGAATCATGAAAGTGTATTTGAAAATACAACTCTGACAGGTGAATGGATAAACAAATTGTGTCCATCCAGATAATGGAATATTATTCAGCGCTAAAAAAATTAGCTATCAAGCCACGAAAACACATGGAGGAACCTTAGTACATATCACTGAGGTAGAGAAGCCAACCTGAAAAGGCTACCTACCGTATGATTCCAACTACGTGACGTTCTAGAAAAGGCCAAACAATGGAGACAGTGAGAGGCAGGGGTTGCCAGGGGTTGAGGCTGGGGAGGGATGAACAGGCTGAGCACAGGGGATTTTTAGGGCAGTGAAACTACGGTGTATATTATAACGGTGGATACATGTCATTTCACATTTGTCCAAACCCATAAAAACCACACAACACGAAGAGTGAACCTAACGTAAACTATCAACTTTAGTTGGTAATAAAGTATTAATACTGGCTCATCACTTGTAACACGTGTACCTCACTAACGCAGATGTTTGCACTGGGGAACGCTGTACAGGGTAGGGGCATGGGGGGAAGTGTATGGGAACTCTGTCCTTTCCACTTAAATTTTCCGTTTTAGGTTTCTAAAACTGCTCGAAAGAAATAGTGTCTACTAATGAAATCAAACACAAAATACAAGTTCTCGCTGTCCCTAGACAAGAGCTTGTCTGGGCTGGGCAGTCTTGGCCCTACACCGGTCAGTCACCCTAAACTGAACAGCGTTCAAGTTTACTTTCCAATTCCCACACACACATGAGGCCAGGAAAGGTTCCATTAAAAAAAGGTGTGTAACCAGGCCCAGGATGACCTCACCTTCTCAGTCCCGCCACCACTCCCACCGTGATGGGTCCTTCCCATCAACCCAGCAGCTATGAACCGATTTCACACACCGCCCCCGACCCCGCACAGCGGGACATCTCCCCGGACGCTGCCCTCCCCGACTGTCTCCATTCCCACCTACCCTCCACCTGCCCCAAGCTGGCTTCAGCCCCCATAGTCCTCGGGGAGCAGAGCGACGATATGCTTTATTGCCCAAACTAGGCTGCTTTTGTTTGGGACAGATGCTAGATTGGACACTCTGCTACAAAGCAAGTAAAGCGGCACTGTTCTGAACAAAGGGCAGCTGCCGGTCACCTCCTGGCCTGGGCCTGCAAGCCCTCCATCCAGAGGGCCCCCTGCCTTCCCTTTAGGAACCCTGGCTACACTCCTTCGCGAAGCTCCCCTCTGGCTGCTTCTCTGCGTGGCCCTCGTCCCTCCTGCTCTAAACGCCGGGGCTACTGGAGGCTGGTCCCTGCCAGCTCCACACTACCCCATCCGCACTCACGTGTACGCCTTACTGACTGCGCTGATGCCGAAGTTCATCTCCAGCTCAGACCTCTCTCCTGACACACTTACCCTACCTGGATGCTTCCAGGGCACTTCAAACTCAATGTGTCCACAACTGACCCTCGATCCCATCTGCCAAGGCGTGGTCCCCTGGGCCGGGGAAGGAGGCTGACACCCACCTAGTTAGACAAGCCCCCACCCGGAGTCGGTCCTGCCTGCTGCTTCCTCCCCCTCCATCCCCATAGCCTCCGTCTATTCCAGGCTCCTGGCCTCTGGCAGGGACCCTGCAGAGCCTCCTCACTTAACAGGCAGGCAGCCGGGGCAACCACAGAAAAGCCACACTGGCTTCCTTCACTCTCCAGTTTGAATGCTTCCAACGACTTCCCTCTGGGTCTTCACGCAGACAAACGACCCTTAACCAGTACACAGGCTCTGTAGGACCTGGCCCTCAACACTGCCCCGGCCCACTGCTCACCCCCAGTTTCTCAAAAACTCCGTCCTACCCCGGGGCCTTTGCACATGCTCTTACCCCAGCCTTCCTCTCCCGTCTCCTGGTTAAGTCGGATTCCAGCTCTCTATCACCTCCTCAGGGGAGCCCGGCCCAGGTCCACTGTCCTAGGCTCTAAGTCCTCTCCGCCCAGGCACTCTGCTTGTCACTCTGTGATGTGTGTGCTGCCTCCCGGCTGCAGGCAACGTGGCCAGAAACCTCGTCCTGCTCTGCTCCCCACGTCCCCAGCCCCTGGCCCGGTGCCCGATACCCCGCAGGCACGCAGAACACCGTTACGAGTGAATTAACCTGGATGCCACTGCAGGATCACAAGGCTCTAACCAGGAGCGTTAGGGGCGGTCGAAGTCAGTCCAGGAAGAGAAAAGTACGTCTGAGGAAAGAGACCTCACCGGGCTTTGGGGCTCCGGCCTCTCAGGCCTCTAGGCTCACAGCACTGAAGGTCCTCATGAGAAGGAAAGAGGAGGAAATAATTCCATTTGGACTCGAACCTCTGATGGGTTTGGAACAATTACCTTGTCCTCCTGGGGGCCATATACTCCTGGAAAGGGTCCGTAATTCTACCCCATGTTTTCAGGGAGGCCTCAGTAGCCGCACAGGCCCTGCCCTGTGAATCCAGGTACTAGTTACCTCGACAGCTGACTAGTCACACATGAGGGGTTGTCAGCACCCGGTGCAGAGGTGAACACACGCGTGTGCACGTGTGCGCGTGTAGGTGTGTGTGCACGTGCGGAAGGAGCGTCTGCTACCAACTCTCGTATACCCCAGTGCCAGGAGTCCCTCTGTACCACGAGCCTTTGTCCTAGAAAGGCCCACCGCTCCCTCGCCGCTCACGGGGCCCACTGAGAAACCCGCCCTGCCTGCAGCCAGCAAGGACAGCCTGGGGGCCACGGCGCCTCTGCAAGCCAGGGCCGCGCACACACGCCTGAGCACACGCTGAGCGGCCGAGGGTCCCGGAGCAGGGATGACGGGCCACGGGCTGGGGCCAGGGTCACCTCACCGTCACTGCGGCGCTTCGGGCCCAGGACAGAGGAGGATTTAAGTAAATGCAAATCGCATTTACCTTGTGGGACTATCTCAGATATCAGTAAATGCCGGTGAATACACCTTAAAGCATGGCTTCGAGGGCACACTTAGAGGAGGAATGGATCTATTGGGAGACTGGGATTGACACGTACATGCTGCTCTATTTAAAATGGGTAACCGTAGCACAGGGAACTCTGCTCAATATTATGTAACAACCTAAATGTGAAAAGAATTTGAAAAAGAGTAGACCCATGCGTATGTATAACTGAATCACTTTGCTGTACACCTGAAACTAACACAACATAGTTAATCAACTATACTCCAATATAAAATAAAAAGTAAAGAAAAAAGTTAATACCTTGATCTCTTCTGGATTAAAATGCCAGGATCGGTTACATCCTTCACTTTTATCAGGCCTTGAAATTAAAATTGAACAAATAAAGAGAAATTAGTCTTGGCTGGGCTGGTTCCAAACGGCATGAGAAAACACCTGCGTTAAGGTCTGTGGAGAACGAAAGGGAGGTGACTTCTAACTGGGAATTCCTTCTGCCATGTGAGTCATGCTCCGGTACAAGCGGTCACTATCGGAGTTTCTTTCAAAGTGGAAAGTCATTCAAAACATCCAGGCACAATGCAAACCGGCGGACTTCCTAGCAGAGGAAGCAAAGTAAACAAGCCGGTAGGGGGCGCCCCGGAGCCGGCCCGGCGGGGATTTCTGGCCGGATTCTGAGTCTGCAAATGTCCACTCATCAGCCACAGTGTGAGAAGAACATGAGTTCCCGTCTCCTTAAAGGCGACGAGGATTAATGGGACAACATATGTATCGTGCTCAGAAGTGCCTGGTGACGGCTTAAGATTGGCTGGTATGTTTCTTTCAGCACCGAGCACGTGTACCCTCCCGACCTGCGCATGTGACGCTGTCCTCACGTGTCTAATTCTGGACGTGTCAACTCTCAGCCTCCACCTGCAGCTGACATCATGAGGGACAAACCTGCTTTCTCCAGGGTCGGCAGGCCAGCCCAGCACCCGAGACCAGCCCCGCTCCCACAGCGCTGGGTGCCGTCCCCCAGCTCAAGGACAGCCGAGGACGTGAGCAAAATCCCAGAAACCCAAAGGTGGGATGAGGCCAGGTCCTCAGGCCCCGGTTTAATTTGCTTCCTGCTGACCCCTGTCCCTGAGGAGCAGCCCAGCATGAGCCAGGATGTCCCTCCTCTCGGGGAGAAGGGGGACCAGGCCGATCCCTTTGGGCAAATTAGCACACATAGTTTAACATCACAAATATACACACATACAACAAAAAAATAAACTAAACAAAATGCAGGCAAAACCAGAAAAATAAATTTGGGTGTCTGTGAAGTACATATACTATACATACACATCATATATATGTAATATACACACATTTATTTATTTATTGTTATGCATTTACTTACTGGCCCCAAAAGAAAATAAGAAAATTAAGATTTAGTGATCTAAAATATACTGAGAATCCTTAAATGCATATTTAAACTAGACTGTTACTGTTCTACCAAAACAGGACTCAAGTACGACAGAAGTAGGGTTACGTTAGAAAGACTAAAGATGTTTTTCAATAAGGATCTGGTCCATTGAGTAAACTCCTAACAGAAATCGCAAGTATACACATCGGGATCAGACTCAAGCTAGATCTCCAGGTCAGCCAGCTTCTGAGGCTGCTGAAGTTTTAAACGCATGAAGTACTTGCCATAATCCGTGTATGGTCCAGTAATCTGGGGGGTCTTTGCAGTGGTTCTTAACTTCCTATGGAGAAAAGACAGAGAAGACAACTGGTTTGTTGTTTGTTAAATACACTTAACAACCTTCCTTTCTTCTGACAAGTATCAGTGAGATCCAATACACGACTAACACGAAATAAGTTCCGTGGTAATCTACCATAAGCAATATTCATGAGAATACCACGGGGAGGGGGGCGGCTGGATATTCCATTGGAAATGAGTGAACCAACGATTTGGAAAACAGAATTTAATAGCTACTTTTGTTCTTTTTATGTGTTTGAAAATTAAGTCAATCTGATGGATACACTCATACTTACCCATGAATAATTTTCTCGTCATACAATCAAAAATGAGAACAAGAGGCTGACGGTATCCTGCTAAACTCAAGTTTGTTCAGGCACCAGGCCCAAATACAACAGTGGAATAAGAAGTATTGAAAATCTGGAGCCAAGAAAAATGCCAAGGTGAGAATAGGAGCATATCCTTAACATTAAAGATAAACTCTAGAGATAAAAATCTCAGTGTAACACGTTTCAGGGACCTCCAAATTGTTTAGCTAAAATGGGGTTTTTCCAAAGCAATAATCACCTCAGCTATCAGGCAGTGGGTCAGAACCCAGGCCCAGTAGCCCCACAGTGAATAAGCAAATGAATAGTTCATGCCGGGTCTGGTGAGGAGTGCTGAGGCATCCTGCTGACGTGCAAGCCCCTCCTGTTTGAATCACCTTTTGATGTAGGGAGGCTGCTGCTTTTTACGGCTGCTCTGGAAATGAGGGCAGGCCTGGTTTAGGTGCCTGAAATGTCTGATGTGAGGCTACAGAACAAGGGGACAGAGGGCGGGAGGACAAAGTGTGGGATCAGAGCAAGAGGTCGTGGACTTCATCTCATCCCCAAGGAAACCACATGCAAAGCAGGCGGGCCCTTTCCCACAGTGCGAGGCTGGGGACGGGCAGACAGGCCCCAGCGGGGATCTTCTACCCCAGCTCTACACCCAGCGTCTCAGATGAGCCTTTACGGGGGGAAACTGAGGTCAAGGTGCCGCTTCCTTTCCCGCGTCAGCAAGCATTCGTGAGGGGCCATGCTGAGCACTGAGGACAGACCTGTCCCTGCACCTGTGACGCGTACATCGCTCACAGGGGCAGGAGCCCAGAGACGGCACTGTCCCCGGGATGACACTTGACTGGGATAGCAGGACCCTTATCGTGGCCGCCCTGGATCAAGATGAATCCCCTAACAGTGATATTTTGCTAGCAATTGATTTTTTTCATCTCGTTTCTGAAGCCTCAAGGCAGGAATGCACTTCCAGGCATATTTACTCAGCACACGGGAGCACCCACAAGTTTCGTCCCAGGCCCTGAAGGCAAATCTCCCAGTGTTACCCAGGGTAGGAGCTCCACACACAGGTCCTTCCTGAAGGAACCCACGGCTCCCCTGCGTCCTCACTACGTAGGAGTGAGAGCTAGATTCCCAACAAAACTGAAAACAGCTTACAGGCAACTCCATTCTACCCACCGCCAACTGTCCTCCCCACCCTGGAGCAAAGAACCAGCACCAGAGGGAGAAAGACACAGGAAGTTGTAAAGTTTGGGAAACTAAAACCAGAGCAGTCTAATACAGTAAGAGATCCCCTGTTAGAAATGAGTTTCCAGGGGCAGCGTGGTGGCTGCCAGGGGCGGGGCTGGGGAAATGGAGAGAGACATGCTCCTCAGAGGGTACAAACCTCCGGTTATAAGATGAAGACGCCTGGGGACCTAACGAACAGCACGGTGACCACAGCGAATAATGCTGTTTCACGCGCTTGAATGCTACGAAGAGAGCAGACCCCAAATGTTCTCAGCACGAGAAAGACGTGGTGGCCGTGTGATGCGGGGGTGGTAGCTAATGCTATGGTGATGAGGCTTTGCCATTTACACATGTCTCCGCCTCCCAGCACTTACGGAAAGGCCTCAAAATTGAGAATTTTCAAGTCAAAATTTCAGAAACACTGTCAAAAAAATTAGGGCCAGCTGAGCAATATGCTGAAACGACTTTAGAGTCGTGGCACCAACACCAGGATCGGCGCGACAACTGCCCCCGAGATGCACGGGGGCGGGACACGGCCCGCAGGCCGCAGGAGGGGCGCCAGCTGGCTGCGCTCGGGACAGAGCCTCTGCAACACGCTCTACAAGGACAAGGGCACCAGGCGAGGCAGGGCCAGACGGAGGCCACCCTGAAGGAGGGAAGGCGCCATCTGTGCCAAGCGGAGCAAAGGAGGCCGGCAAGGCTCTGGCGGAGACATTTTAACGAGACTTGCGATAGTGGACGAAGGGGACAGGTCAAGGCCTGTCCCCGGAGGGCATGCTGAAGTCCTAACCGCAGGCCTTTCTGAACGTGACTTTATCTGGAACAGGGTCTCTGCAGGTGTCATCAAGTTAAGAGGAGGTCAGACTGGAAGAGGGTAGGCCCTCAGTGCAATCCCTGGGGTTCCTATAAGAAACAGACACACGGGGGCTTCCCTGGTGGCGCAGTGGTTGAGAATCTGCCTGCCAATGCAGGGGACACAGGTTCGGGCCCTGGTCTGGGAAGATCCCACATGCCGCGGAGCTACTAGGCCCATGAGCCACAACTACTGAGCCTGTGCGTCTGGAGCCCGTGCTCCACAACAAGAGAGGCCGCGATAGTGAGAGGCCCGGGCACCGCGATGAAGACTGGCCCCCGCTCACCACAACTAGAGAAAGCCCTCGCACAGAAACGAGGAGCCAACACAGCCATAAATAAATTAATTAATTTTTTTTAAAAAAAGGAATGGAAAAATAAAAAAAGAAACAGACACACGGATGGAGACCACGGCGCGGAGGCGGGGCAGAGGCTGTGCCTACAAGCCAAGGAGCGCCGGCACCGCCACAAGCCAGGAAGAGGCCTGGAGCACATTCTCTCTCGAAACTTCTGGAAGGGCCTTGCCGCACCTTGCTTTCAGACTTCGGGCCCCCAGAACTGGGAGGATACATTCGTGATGCCTGAGCCAGCCCCTGCTGTCTGTGGGCCTGTGTCACCGCCCCCAGAACCTCGCGCAAGGCCCTCCCCGAGGGATGGTCTCCGGCCGGGAAGGCGCCGCCTTGTGAGGCAGGACAGGCCGGGAGGTTCCGTCGGCAAGAGGCGCTTGGCGAGAAAACCTGCTGGGCAACCTCCTCTTCACCGGGGGTGGGGGGGTCACTGGTCAGAGGGGCCGGTCGAGGCAGAACTCACCTTGCACACTGTCGCAGGCCAGTGGTGAACCATAATTAGTTTATGCCACTCATGGCTGTCACTGTTAAAAGACAAGGGACGTATTTTTCAGGAGCTTTTTAAAAAGTTACACAAAGATCAATTCATCCATCCACTCACGCCAGCATTCATTCGGGGAACACGGGGCGCCCGCCGCAGGCTTGGCGCTGCAGCTGCGCATGTGGCCCTGACACGGCTTGGGGGGCCGGGTCCCTACCGTCCCGCAGCGCACCTGCCAGCGAGGGGGATGACGGCCGTGCCGAAGGAGGACGCGCGGGGACGCACAGCGCCGAGGGCCAAGGACTGTGACTAAGGAGGACGGCAGGCCTGCCCTGCCAGGTGGGGAGAGGGTGGAGATTCTGGATCAGGCAGCCAGGAGGGGCCCCGCTGAAGGGGAGCAGAGAGTGGCAGTGAGGGAATGAACCAGAAGGCGCCCTTCCCCTCAGGTGTTCACGCGGTGCAGACACAGACCCCTTACCCCTCGGCAGCATTTGTGAGACCCAGAAGCCTGAAAACAGAATGGTTTTCGTAGCTCACATGGCCACAGAACACCACCTAGGGTGGCACGCGAGGCTGCTGTCACCACCCCACCCACCGGGAATCTTTACTCATTCTCTGCAGGATGGGTGACGTCTGATCCTAGAGGCTCCTTCCCACGTCCCCGTGAAACCCACCCGTCCCTCCCTGAGACTCCATGAGGGGTCGTGGAGTAGCATTCACACGGGGACCCTCCCTCCCACCAGGTGTGCAAGGCTTAGCACACACAGAGACAGAGGCAGAAAGACCGGCTTGTGAAAATACTCGCTGTACAGACGGAAAACAGTAGCAGCAACAGGGGATACAACTCGAGTAGACACGTAATTCAGGATAAATGCATTTTTAGAAGCAAAGACTCAACAGCAAAACAGTACTAAGTTCTTACACATTCGTTTTGTAAATAGTTGAGTACTGCTGAATAAGTAGAGAATTCACGATATTTCGAAACTTTTTTCAGTCTGAACTAATGAGCAAGTGCTCAGTACAAGAGAAAAGAGAACTGCAGCATGAACATTAGGGCTGGGAGAAGCATTAGAAGAGGTTTTCTTTGTTTTTTTTTTCCGGGTACGAAAACCGTCTTTCACATAGGTGGAAACTGAGGCTGGAAGGTCAGGCAGAGGCCGGGAAAACTAGACCAGCAGTACGCAGTTTACAATCAAACTACCAAGACTCACAACGTCTGTCACACAATAACCACCTACCACCCAGAGAGAAACGTCCTCCCAAGGCGGCGGAGGTGCTGACTGTGCTGTAAAGAGAAAGGCCCACTAAGCAGAGAAAGAGGGCCTGGGAAAACACCCGCTGACCCGTGAGGCCCTCAGGGTCTGAATCACCCGCATGTTCTCGAAACCATGCTTGCTCGCCAACTGTATCAGTGGCACGAATCGCGAGAATCAGCTGGAGGTGACCACATACTACAGCCTAACGTCTTCGCTGACATGGATTGATTACTATCGGGCAGGCATGATTCTAAGCACAGTCTGTACTTTAACTGATGTCTCCTGGCACCAAGGCTAGGAGGCAGGTGCTGTCACTCTCTCGACTTTAGGATGAATGACCTTGATAGAGAGCTCCAAGGTCCTACATCTGGATATGAGCTAGCAGTTCATACTCAACCCGTGCACCACAGTACCTCTCCGATGATACACTCTCAACTTGACATCAACAATTAGTTAATTAATGGAGCTCTTTTTCAGAAAATACACTTCCTGGGAAAACTGAAATTTAATGGTACTTTTTAAAGTGATAAAACAGCAACGGTGGTTCCCTAAAAAAGAAAAACAATTTACGCTCCCACCAACAGTGCAAGAGGGTTCCCTTTTCTCCACACAGCCACTATGGAGAACAGTATGAACTTCCCTTAAAAAACTAAAAATAGAACTATCATATGATCCAGCAATCCCACTACTGGGCATATACCCAGGGAAAACCATAATTCAAAAAGACACACACACCCCGATGTTCACTGCAGCATTATTTACAATAGCCGGGACATAGAAGCAACCTAAATGTCCATCGACAAACAAATGGATAAAGATGTGGTACATATATACAATGGAATATTACTCAGCCATAAAAAGAAACGCAGTTGGGTCATTTGTAGAGATGTGGATGGATCTAGAGACTGTCATACAGAGTGAAGTAAGTCAGAAAGAGAAAAACAAATATCGTATATTAACACATATATGTGGAATCTAGAAAAATGGTACAGATGAAGCTATTTGCAAAGGAGAAATAGAGACACAGATGCAAAGAACAAACGTATGGACAACAAGGGGGGAAAGAAGGGGGTGGGATGAATTGGGAGACTGGCATTAACATATATACACTACTATGTATAAAATAGATAACTAATGAGAACCTGCTGTATAGCACAGGGAACTCTACTCAATGTTCTGCGCTGACCTAGATGGGTGGGATGGGGGGTGGGGGAGGGAGGGGATGTGTGTATACATACAGCTGGGGGAGGGAGGGGATGTAAAGCAGCTATACCCAAGTTTTTTAAAAAAGAAAACTGACCTTTTCCCAGGCCTGCTTAGTAAGTATGAAATCCTTCTGTTAACTGAAGCATTACCCAAATAAAACAGAAGAAAATTAAAATCTGGTTCTCAAATCTCGGTCTCCACTACATTAGTAAAATGAGACTCCTCTCCCAGACAGCCTGTTTGCCCCATACACTGTCAGCTGCAACAGAAAGGACGGAAAGAGGGAACGAGAGGGAGCGGAGGAAGGGCAAAAGAAACCTGGAAAGAGGAACCACGACCACCTCACCAGGATACCGGACCCTGGACGGAAAGCGTGCGCGCCAGGCCTCCGGAGGACGCTCGGTGGCTCCGGGCAACCGTGTCCCCCTGCAGGCCCTCCCGTCCCCCCGAGCCCCTCCGCAGCTCACCTCCTCCAGAGCCCGCGCGCGCCGCCCAGGCAGCACAGCGCCAGGCACAGGGCGCCCAGGCGGGCCGCGGGCTTCATCGGCCGAACCCGGCGGAGGACCCCGCAGGGGTACCAAGGCGCGGCCTTCCGAGGGCGCGAGGCCTTGTCCAGCGCCAGGCCCTGCGCTTCCCTAAAAAGGGGCAGATTTCCTTAAGCCGACCTTGCGCCTGGCCGGCGGCCACCGAGCAACGCGGCCAACCCCTGCCCACGGCTGAGGACGCGGCGGGCCCCTGAGAGGCGCCGGAACCCCGCCCGCCGACCACCGGGAGCCCCATGGGCTCCGCCACCTCACCGGCACCTCCAAGCGCACAGCAGTCCCAGCCCGCGCGCAACGCGACCCTCGCCGAGACCCTCGCCTGGACCCCGCGGCCCAAGCCAAGCCCTGCTTGTTTCCGCCCCGGGCGCCTGACGTCACGCCCCCAGCCCGGGACCAGCCCACAGCCTCGGACTCGCCCAGGGCGCCCCAACGCCACGCCCCTGTGCGACGGACGCGCGCCCGGCTGGCGAACACGCCACGTGAGGCCCCGACGCCACGCCCCTTCTGGAGGCCACGCCCCTTCTGGAGGACACGCCCCCATCGGGAGGACAAGCCCCCGGCCCAGGTCAGTCCTTCTGCCCCTTTGCCTCTTTGACGCGGCTTCCCTTTCGGTCTAGTTCCCGGCCGCCGTTGGCCCGGGCCCGTGAAGTCGACTTTAAAGCCACCTTCTCTGATGTCCTCGTTGCCGCGGCTCCTCCTCCCGGCGTTGAGCTGCCCGGGAGCCGGTGCGGTCAGGGCCAAGTGGCCAGCCCGTCAAGGAGTGGGACAGTGTGTGGAGACAGCGGCTTGGGGCCGCAGAAAAGTGCGGGGAGGAGGCTGCTCCCTTGGGGCCAGGCTGTCTTCAAGGAGGTGCGACCCTCGGGACCCAGCAGGCAGAGAGGCGCGTGTGCCATGGCCTCCCCACCACAGGGGTGTTAGGGGCAGCCTTCGATCCCCGGGCAATCATGTCTGACCAGCTCCAAGACCGCAGAGGGCCCCCCTACCGTGACCCCACGCGATTCCCTTGGTCTCTGCTCCATTCACATGGGCCCCGCTGTGTGCAGCACTTCACAGACTTAGAGCTGCAGGACCGTCGGGGCTGAGCCTGCCCCCAGGAGCAACGGGCAACGGCAAGTCAAGCCTGTGCCGGCTCCCTCCTCCAACCACACAGGGAATGTCCTGGGTCTAAGAACCAGGGAAGTGCAGATCCATCAAAGCGATGCTCAGTTCCATGGGCGGGGGAGAGCGGGCGGTAGTGGACTCCTGTATGACCGCCTGCCCACCTCTGCCACATCCTGCGCAGTCCTGCATCCACACTCCTCCTCCTGCATCCTCAGAAACTAACCCTCAGAGATTGCGCCTGGCCCCTGGGTTCTCTGTGGCTCTGTCAACTTTCCCTTTCCCCTCTACTGCCAAGGGGTGGGCAAACCAAGTGGGACCGTAGGTGCCCTCCCAGGTACAAAAGCCTTTCTGGGTCCCCATTTCTTGTTTGTAGCAAAAGGCTTCAGCCTCCTAGACCTTCCCTGAGCTCCAAAGGGTGGATTCAAGCAGTTACTAATTAGGGAAGTGAAGGAACACAGAGACAGAGGAAAAGCAGTGCAGCGATAAAGCAGAGTCCTAGTTCCTCCTCAAGGGATAAATATATATATACACACACATATGTATATATGTATCGATATATCTTTCTCTACAGGAACTAGGGCCGCCACCCAGGTAGAGGATGGTAACTTCAGGCTGAGCACAAGATTCCTGGCGCCCCGCCCTGTTACCTCATCAATCAGAAGAAGCCACACACCCCACAGCCCTCACCCCAAATTTTGCCTATAAAAACTCTTCCCCGAAAACCATTGGAGAGTTCGGGGTTTTTGAACACAAGCTGCCTGTTCTCCTTCCTTAGTTCTGCAATAAACCTTTCTCTGCTTCAAATTCCCATGTTTGGGTCTGTTTGGCCTCACTGCATCGGACAACAGTGGCTCTACAGTTAGGTGTGGATCTAATTAGGTCACTCCCCTGGAAAAACTTTCTGGGTCTCCCCACTGATCTCTGTTTTGTTTTGTTTTTTGCGGTACACGGGCCTCTCACTGTTGTGGCCTCTCCCGTTGTGGAGCACAGGCTCCGGACACGCAGGCTCAGTGGCCATAGCTCACGGGCCCAGCCGCTCCACGGCATGTGGGATCTTCCTGGACCGGGGCACGAACCCGTGTCCCCTGCGTCGGCAGGCGGACTCTCAACCGCTGCGCCACCAGGGAAGCCCTGGTTTTTGTTTTTTATGGCCATACAGCATGCAGGATCTTAGTTCCCTGGCCAGGGATCGAACCCGCGCCCCCTGCAGTGGAAGTGTGGAGTCTTAACCACTGGACCACCAGGGAAGTCCTCCCCATTGGTCTTTGGATGAGCATCAAAGTTCTTAGCCTACTCGGACCTCACAGCTCAGCGGACCAGATCGCTGTGCAGGACGGAAGTGCACATCCATCCCAGAGGCCCTGGCTCCAGCCACCCCACAAACGCTGGCCTTGTCATTCCTCAGCCACTGTCTCTGCCAAGATGCTCCCCTCACACCATCCCCATCCCCACATGCTACCCTAGTTAATGCCCATTCGTATTTACCTTTTGAGTAAAATATGCCTTCCTCAGGTTCCTCTGCCATCCAGGACTGTCCAAGTACACGGCTTGTTACTCACCCACATAGTACACACCACTGTTTGAAATGAAATATGTGTGTGATTATTCCATTCACTTCTGTCTTTCCCTGTAGACTGCAAGTCAACACTCATATCTAGTTTACTCACCACCGAGTCCCCACTGCCTGGCACGATGGATGGCAAGTAGTAGGTGCTCAGTAAAATAGCACCTGTGGATGGAATGCATGAGCTCCTCCGTGGTCTTATGCAGCGTTGTGCCTTTCTTGCCTTCCCCGTTTCTCCAACTGCTTGCCTCTTTCAGGCTCCTTTAACCACTTCCTCTAAACAACCTAGGCACACCCCACAATTCTGTCCTCTTCCCTCTCTTTTCTTTTAGGCTAAAAATATCCATTTCTTAAAACAAAATCACCTCCCATAAACCTAGTTCTCCCTTGAACCATTGTCCATCTGTGTAAACCACTCCTCCGTGGGGAGGGCTTTCCTAACCACAGCCGAATAAAAACAGAACCTGACTTAGAAAAGATTTTCTTCTCGAGGATACTGCAGGGCGAGGGGACTCTAGCAACAGCAGAAAGCTCTGACTTGAAGGTCTGCAAGCTTCTCAAGGGTTAGGCAAAAAGGGCTTTCTTTACAGAGAGGGGTGAACACAGCTAGAAAGAACCGGGGGTGGGAGATGGGCTGGGAGGGTGGCTTCCTAGGAGAGGACGTCAGGAGGGGCTCCTGCTGGCCTGCGTGTGCTCGGGAGGGGCTCCTGCTGGCTCTGGGTGAGGCTGGGCCAAAGGTCTAGGCCTGGAGGAGGGAGAGAAGCTGAACGGAAGGTTGGTTACTGAGCGTCATGTTCCGAATGACCACTGGGGACGGAAGTGAGTGGAGGAATGGGAATTCGGAGGGTCCGTGTCTGGCCTTGTCCCAGGTAAACGGGCATCTTGCAGTCGTATCTGAGTCCTTGCAGTGAGCTGTTTTCTGGAACACAAAGGGCAGGGGGACTTTTTAACCTTCGCTGTGGTTCAGGATCACAGGCTCAAGTAAAATTCAGCATCGTCACCACTGGCTACTTCCCACTGCATCACCTTGTTTATTTTCAGCAAGCCTCTCTTCATCGCCTTTGAGTTTCCTGTTATCTCTGTGTTCATCCTCTCCACCCCTTCCTCACCCCACCCCCCAGGGTGCATTGACCGTGAAGCTGATGAGAGCTCAGCCCAGGCCCCTCACTGGCATGGGCCTCCAAGGCCCTGTCCCTCATTTTGAGGGACCTCCAAATTGTACAAGTTTTCAACCCCCAAACCTGGATCTGGACCTGGGATGTCATCTTGTTCAATACTGTCCACCTAGCTAGATCCTAAACAGAGCAGAGGGAGAGTCCAATAAACGTACAAGAAAGAAGGTATAGCACAGGGAACTGTATTCAATACCCTATGATAAAGCATAATGGAAAAGAATAAAAAAAAAGAATGTATATATGTATGGCTGCGTCACTGCTGTACAGCAGAAATGGACGCAACCTTGTCAATCAACTAGACTTCAATACCAAAAAAATGTAAAAAAAAAAAAAAAAGGAAGAAGAAGGTGGGAGGGGCAGCTGGGGTCCAGGCCAAACTGGGGCTCTGGAAGCTGGAGAGTTGTCACAGGGACAGGTGGAGACGCCTGATGGCTGTAGCCTCAGGAGGTTGGGAGGAACCCGAGTGGTAAGGTTACGGGCTCCCACAGTGCAGTGTAAAAGAGTACAAATCATGCTGTTTAAGAGATAGAGTTAGCTTGTGAAGAAGCATGTCCACAGGAGGCAGGGGACGAGACGGCAGCAGCCATTTCAATGACCAGATCGGCCTTAAAGCGGCGCTGATGCCTCAGACTCTCAGGAACCTTTATTACACAACTTCTTATCGGTTTAACTCCCTTTGCTCTCCTGTTCCCAACTCAGGAAACACTGCAGGTTAGACTGCGACAGCAAACACCTCCCAAGTCTCAGGGCTTCACGAACTACACCAACAAAGGTCAATCTTTGCCCGTGTTCCATGCTGGCGGTGGGTCAGGTTCTTTTCACTCTGGGACCCAGGCTGAAGGAACAGCTGGAACTGGTACCTGCCTTTCCAACGGCCCAGTGGTGGCAGAACCACACCCGGGCTCCGATCCCTCAGCGTCTGACATCTGGTCTTCTATTCAAATTCTTTTGGCCAGAACACGTCACATGGCCAAGCCTGGTGACAACGAGGAAGTGTACACCTCCCACAGGGGAGGGCATTGTAGTCACAGAGCAAATGTTGAGAGCGTACGGGAGCGTCAGCCAATAGCTGGGAAAAGTAACATGGTCCACCGTCAATGAGGAGGCAGAAAGAAGGCCTTGGAAAGCCAAGCGGGCAAGCGGAGGGTGGGAGGTGGGCGCAGGTTGCTCGTCTGTGCTGGCCGGGGTGTGCCCCTGCTTCCCCCCCCACCCCACCCCGCTGCAAGAGATGCCCAGTGGGCGGAGTAACAGGAACCACGGAGCAGCACAGATCTGGCTGAAAAGCCCCGGGTGGGTGCGCAGCACCCCCTGGTGGGGGACTTGTCAGATGCGAACTGATAAACACTGAGCGCTCAGCTGCGAAGCAGGCACCTGTGCTGAACGTCAGAGAGCAAAGTTTCCCAACAGTGCACTCCGCGCTGGATGTCTGCTTTGGCTCTCAGGGAACAGAGCCCGGAGCTGGGGGCCGCGTGACCCGCAGGAGCCACGGGAGGGGCTTGCCAGCTGGGGTCCCACTCACCTTCATTGGCGTCGTCCAGTCTTGCCGCCCCGTCCAGGCCAGGGGAGGCTCAGGTGAACGGGGGCTCTGGGTCAGGTGTCTCCAGCGGTTGGGAACGGGCCTGTCTGGGGGTGAGTTCAGACTCTCCACTTATGACCTCTGTGACCTTGGTAAGCTAACTGGCTTCAAGAAGCCTCGGCTTCCTCATTTGTAAAATAGGAAAGCAACGCGCTCTGACGACCTGTCGTGATGGTCAAAAAAGTGTCGTTAGTGGCTTAGCGCGAGCCCGCTGCGCCTGGCACGTATTAGGAGCTCAGTGCTGCTTTGTTTCTTATGACAGAGCCTGTGGACCCTCACCCGGGAGGGAAGGACCTCAAGGGGCTCCTGGGGGTCTCGGCGATTCTGCCTTAGCCCTGAGCCTGGTGCCGGTGGGCGTTGGTTTTAGACCTTGTGTGTTAAAAGCCATAACAGGAGAGAATGTCTCCAGTCTCTGTGGCATCTTTTTAGGTTCTGAAGCTTTAAGTAGCTTTGTCACACTTTGGGGACTCTTTCCTTAAAAACTCCTTTGCATTCTAAATTATTTATATATTGAGAAAGTTGGGACACTTTCTGGGTGTTTTCCCTCTGACCTTTCTCCGACTCTCATAGGACCAATACGTGTGGCCTTGCCATGCCAGCCTGGCTGCCGAGGGAGCTGTTCTGTGGAGCTGCTTTACTCTGAGCTGTGGTTATGACAAAACAGGAACAAGAAAGGAACAGAAAAAGATCAGCCAAGTGATTTTCACCGTGTCGTTTTTCTTGAAGATTCACTTTAATAGTTGGAACTATAGGGAAGAAACGTTTTGGAAGCGAGAATAAGACTACAACAAGCCAAACAGCATAATATTCTAAATGTGAAATAAAAGAATGTATCACTTCCTGAAAAAAGAAAGAAAAAATTGAGCTCACTGACACACACGTATGCACCTGTGCACACATCCCACACACATTCCTACATGGATATTAGAAGAGACTGTTTACTTGGATTTTTAAAAAATTACTTATCTTGGGCTTCCCTGGTGGCGCAGTGGTTGGGAGTCTGCCTGCCGATGCAGGGGACATGGGTTCGTGCCCCGGTCCGGGAAGATCCCACGTACTGCGGAGTGGCTGGGCCCGTGGGCCATGGCCACTGAGCCTGCGCATCCGGAGCCTGTGCTCCGCAACGGGAGAGGCCACAACAGTGAGAGGCCCACGTACCGCAAAAAAAAAAAAAAAATTACTTATCTTAAAAAAAAACTAAGCAGAGGAGGAGGGAGGGGGGGTGTAGAGGAAGGCTGACAAAAGGGACAAACTTCCAGTTATAAGATAAGTAAGTACTAGGGATGTCACGCACAGGATGATAAATGTAATGAGCACTGCTGCATGTTATATATGAAAGTTGTTGAGAGAGTAGTCCTAAGAGTTCTCATCACAAGAAAAAGAATCTTTTTTCTATTTCTTTAATTTTATGTCTGTATGGATGATGGATGTTCACCAGATTTACAGTGGTCATCATTTCAGGATGTACAAAAGTCAAGTCACTATTCTGTACGCCTAAACTCTATTCAGCGCTGTGTGTCAATTATATCTCAATAAAACTGGAAGAAAACCAAAAATTAAGCAGACTTAGACTTCTGAGATTTTACGACACGACTGAGCTGTTTTCCCTTAGATAAGCACTTCTGCCTTACAAATAATAGTTGAATATTTATTAACAGTTAAGGTAGTGGATATTCTATTAATATTTAGTCTTGGTCAATAGTGTTTAGTAGCCGATATAAATACATATAACTAATGCTCAAACATACTGGAAAGGGCTCTGAAGTAAGCCATCGAGTGGCCTTAAAGCTACTGTGTGACCTTGAACAGGTTCAGCTGAGGTTTCCAGCTGTGCCCATGCATGCCCGGGAGAGGGCCTGGCACCCTGCATTCATTGCACGGGCCCTGCCTCCCTACAAAGGCCTCCTCTGAGTGAGATGCGTAGTGGGAGCCCATAGGCATTATATAGGAGGCTGCTGTGCAGAAAAAAGCTTGTGCAAGCTTGTGCTTGCTGTGAATATAAGTCCCAAATAATTATCCCTTATGTACAAGCACTGACAAGTCAATTTCAAAGAAAAAAAATCCCAGCTCATTCAAATGGGATTCCTCCTTCCCTCAAAGGAATGAGAAGCGTGGGCCTCCTGCTGGCCTTGCAGCGCAGCTCTGGCTTCCTGCTCGCGCCCGCTTCCCCCTTCTTGGGGCCCCTGTCCTTGTCGCCACCAGCACCGTCCATCCTTCCAAGTCCCCTCCGGGATCCGCTGCCTCGTGGAATGCCTTTGCAGAACTGTCCCCATTCTTCTCCCGTCTTCAAGCATTTAAAACGGACGGACAAACCGAACTGCATCCCAGTGTCGTGTCATTTTCCAAAGTGGCCACGGCGTTCTTGCCAGCCCAGAGACTCTTCCAGAACCTTGTCCTGCTCCGTGGAGTTACGGAGGCCCCTGCTTCAGTGACCCTGGGTGGGATTGCTGACCCTTCGCCTGGGAGAACGTAGCGGAGGGGACGCTGTGTGGCTTCTGAGGTCTTACAGCCTCCCTGGGCTCTCTCTCCTGGGATGCTCCCCGGAGCAAGCCTGCCAGGCGCTGAAGCGCAGACTCAGGCAGAGAGGCACGTGGGACGGCCACCTAGGAAGGACCGGAGCCAGCAGCACTGCCCCAGGTGACCCCAACACCCAACCTGACTCTTCCAGCTGAGACCCGACCCGACATCGGAAAGCAGAGTCAAGTCACCCTGCGGGGGCGTCTGAGCTGCGGCCCCAATGAGCGAGTGTGATGGACGGCAGTGCAGGGCACTAGGTTTGGGGCATTTTGTTCTGTAGCCTCAGTAACTGGAACAACTGGTGACCAGTGGAGGAAACTAACCAAGGGACAGGATGGAAGCCGGAATTCTTTGACTGTAATTGTTTGGTAGATTTAACTTCAGAACAGTGTAGAATAAATGTTTTACATAAAAATTCTTAAAAGGCCACCCCTCAAAACTAAAAGCAAAGTGAAAGAAGTGTCTGTCGGTATTGGGTAGGTTGCTTGACCACACAGGAAGAAGTATTTCAAGTATTTTTTAAACACAGTGATTTTACTTCCCAATACTTCCTAGTGGGACAGATCCTAAGGCCAAATTCCCGCAGAGGAAACTTACACTGTTTTCCGTTTCCATTTTGTTACTAAGCAGGGAGTATTGTTACTGTGAGACTAAATAAATAAACACAGCCAATAAGTCATGATATTAATGCCACTAGGGATGTTTTAAGTCTGCAGGAAAGCCGGTGTAAAAAGGGAGGTTAAAGAAATTAAGAAATGCATGAAAACTTAAAAGTTGTGTCATGCTAAATTTGAATTGTAAATGTCAGTGAACTCACGATATATTTTCTTTAAAAAGAAAACAGAAAGGGCTTCCCTGGTGGCGCAGTGGTTGAGAGTCCGCCTGCCGATACAGGGAACACGGGTTCGTGCCCCGGGAAGATCCCACATGCCGCGGAGCGGCTGGGCCCGTGAGCCATGGCCGCTGAGCCTGCGCGTCCGGAGCCTGTGCTCCACAACGGGAGAGGCCACAACAGTGAGAGGCCTGCGTACCGCAAAAAAACAAAAATGAAAACAAAACAAAAACCAAAAAAAAAGAAGAGATGGTATATGTTTATATACACGTATATATGAGATATTTGAAGAGGCTGGGGTTTCTTTCAATGGACATATCCTGATCTTTGTGTGTTGTGTATATTTTATTTTTCTTGTTTATTTTTTAGATTCACCAATTAAAGGAGCCTAATTTTCTATATCACCCACGTTTTAGAGAATGAATTCACATCTATCTTTGACTTATAATAGTATTAAATTCTATTTAATTTAATTAAGTTAATGGTTTTAATTAATTTATCCTAGCTCTAACATACTGGTCAAATTCTGAACTTCAGCATCAAGGGTATTTAACTAATGGCTTAAAACAATGGATCAAAATAGTAATGACAACTCAAAGTGATTTTTAAAAATCCCAATTCTTCAAGAATGAGTAGTACACAGCTTCTAAAACACAGAGAACGTACGTTTCCAAGGTTTGAATGTACCATACACTGATATGGTACCATACAGATGGCTTCCTGTACCAGCCACTTATGCTCAGACATGTACTTTAGCAGCAACATAATTAAATTCATAAAGAGGGCTAAGCGTTGTAAAGCTAAATAAGTAAATAAAACCTGAGAGAAGTCGTGCGGTAGAAGAAAACCACTTTCATATTGTCCTCGGCATTGAAGAATATCTAATTTAAAGGCATCAGCTAAGTGGTGAATCTATTATCTATCTGACAGTATTAGCTATCATATCTTAGAGCAGTTAATGAGAATTAGTGAAAAAGGTGATCCTTGCCAGGTGTCCTGGTGCACGCTGCCCCCTGGTGGCTCTTAATGCATCTTTGAGAAGGTAGACTCACCTTTCCTATCTCCTGCAGTCCATGTCTTCATCCAATCTTTTTTTTTTCTATTTCTTTAATTCCATTTGATTTAATCAAGTTACATTATCTAAATGTAATAGAGATATTACATTTGGGAGGAGTATTTCCATAAAATATTTTGAGAACCAAGTAGACTTGGATGGTTCATCTTAGCTGCTGTGTGACTGTGGGTAAGCTGCCTAACTTCTCTGAGCATTAGTTGTCTCATCCATAAAACAGAGCTTAGAAAACACAAAAATTAGCTCAGAGTATCATGGAAAATATGCAATGAGGCTGTATATAAAACCAACTCATAATAGTTAATATTCTTATCGTGCTCTCTGTTTTAGACATTCAATACTATCTAGCAATCTTTCTAACTATACATATTCCCACACACGGAGAATTTTACCCCGTTTACAAATCGGAAACCAAGGCACAGAGAGATTAAGGAACTTGCTACAGTCAACACAACTAGTCAGAGGATCTGAACTCATGCAACATGGCTCAAAAGTCCATACTTTTTTTTTTTTTGCGGTACGCGGGCCTCTCACTGTTGCGGCCTCTCCCATTGCAGAGCACAGGCTCCGGACGCGCAGGCTCAGCGGCCATGGCTCACGGGCCCAGCCGCTCCGTGGCATGTGGGATCTTCCCGGACCGGGGCACGAACCCGCGTCCCCTGCATCGGCAGGTGGACTCTCAACCACTGCGCCACCAGGGAAGCCCCAAAAGTCCATACTTTTAACCACGACACAAAACCCGTTATCAGAAAATCTTCGTTGAAATAACGAACTAAGTAATTTCAGAAATGTATGATGAATATGCCAACAGCGGAAGTACAGACTTCTCTTTTCCAGCGTGTTCGTGTCGTTCGCACAGTCTATGAAGCATTTATGAGAACTCACAGGTCATGAAGCACTTCGTTCATTCTTCACCTCTGTCTAAACCATCCCGACCTCTCAAGCACAGGACGGCTGACCTCGAGAGAGAAAGCATTAACACTCCTGAGTGCAGATGGAGGGACTATAGCCCCATGAGTCAATATGCATTTTCAATTTCTTGATATTAAAGAAACAGGGACTTTCTATGCCAAGAATATGCAAGTAGGAAGTCAGAAGGCATTTCCCCTGCTCCAGCCTCCTGAACTTATTATCAGAATCTAATAAAAGAGTTTGTTTCTATAACATAGTCACGTCTCTTCAGTCCATCTTCTCTGTACCCTCACTTCCGCAGCATTGCAGCATGAGTCCAGGCCCTTCTTCTTCTTCTTCTTTTTTTTTTTAAGGCAAATTGTCTATTTTTAGGTGTCAATCAGAAATACATTGAAAAATATATGTTCACACAAAACGTTGTACATGAGTGTTCACAGCAGTGTTTTTCATAATAGCCCAAACTAGGAAGCAATCCAAATGTCCACTGACTGATGAGTAGATAAATAAAATGTTATAACCATACAATGCAATATTACCCCTTATTAATAGTAATACGAAATGAAGTACAGAGTCAATGCCACGACATGGATGAAAATTAGAATGCGGTGATGTTGCACAACTCTGCAGATGTGTGAAAATCATTGACTTGTACACTTTAAATGGACGATGAACGACGTATGAATTATTTCTCCACAAAGCTGTGACGAACAGAGTGATACACTGAGTAACTCCCATAAGGAGGTGAGTTCAATAACGTCAAATCATCAAGTGGGTGCTGTTTCTCTTAAATAAAACACGGAGGCTAAATTAGAAAATACAAGAACAAGCGGAATGTGAGCACATAAACTGGTACCACATCTAAGGGCATCTTTTCTATCATTTCATTGTAAGCATTTTTTTAAACTTTTAATCCATCAGTTTTGGTGAGATAGGGAAATTAATAAATGAATAGCTCTCTTACCTCCCAACTCAAACAATAATGCATTTCCCATTTCTTCTTCCTTAATTTAAGGCTTATTTGGGACATTTTAAAAATTTAATGGTATGTTTCCTTCAGTTAGTAAAATAAACTTTAAGCAGTAGTATTAAAAATCCCATGTTTACAAATGATAAATAGTGACATCTTCGGCCTTAAAGTGCTCAAGGAAGTCAATGCTTTTGCACAGAGCTTCTACTTTGTTGACTTTATGATAGGAAAAACGCATGCGTTTTAAGGCAAATTCCCCCGTTGTATAAACGACTCCCTGGGAGTGAGGAGTTATACTAACTTTTATGTTAGAGTAGTAATTGAAATAATACCCTAGTGACTTCGAAAGTTATCTTACAAAGCTGCTAAAAGAATCGAAATGGAGAACCGTAGCTTAGCTGAAAGAGGAACTCTAGTTGCAGACCTAGAAAAAGCCAAATAAAGGTCAAGTGCACCGTGGCCTACTCACTGCCCACAAGTTCCCTCTGCCCGCGTCCATCTCCCCTCACCCCCATCAGCAACAAATCAGATCCACATTTATGTTATTTTAAATTACAAAACTCTATGAGGTAGGTTAATACTTGACAGCTGAGGAAACCGAGGCTGAGAAAGGCCAAGAGGCCTTGAGAAGTAACAAACGGTACAAATCCTCAGACTCAGGAAGCCCAGCGAAGGCAGATGTGCTAGTAAACGTTTAACACCTGGCTCTCTGTTTCTTCTTTTTTTAAAGCCCTCATTTACAGTATTTGCCCGTTTCCTTAGTGTTTCCTACCATAGTGGGTTTCAAGCTACCAATGGGATATCATGGGAACACGCCTTGGGTTGATAGTCGGCTGTCATATTCTTCCTTCAGCATTTTTCTATCATTAATTAAAAAAACCTGACTCCACAGTCTTTAAATTTTACCACTGCCCCCATTTCCACAAATGCAGAGCCCCCCGCCCCACGTGCATCCCCTCCCGCTTAATCACAACTGCAAAGCTGTGGCACCACCCCGGGGGGTATGGCCATCCCACTTACTACCAAGGGTGGGTCCTCGTGGCCATCCGGCTGATGAGTACCCCGATTCCAGAACCCCCTTCCCAGGTCTGCTTCACGTGACCCGATCTGGGGCGACTGTCTTGGTTTGAGTGCCCCAGAAGCAGAGCCTAAGATAAGGCTTTGGTTGCAGTTTATTTGGGAGAGGATGCCAAGAAGCACCAGTGGGGAAGTAGGGAAAGGGGACCAGGCAGGGAAGGAACTAACAAAGGCTGTGTTTTCAAGCACGTTTCTATTTAACTAGAGCTCAAACCCGAAACACTGGAAGCTAGTGGACACGACTTAGATGGGCCTCCTGCCCCCAGGGGGGAGGGGGCTAGGGCTCCTTACCCACTCATTGCCTGTAGGCCCTCTCGGGAGGTACAAACTCCCTGGCACTTCAGGTCTTCCTCAAATGCAGGCAGAACAGGTTTATTTGGGACGAGCAGAGATTTTGCAGACAGCTTCTTTTCATAGACATGTTACAAACACACAAGTAATTTTTCTACTTCCCTAATTTGGATCCTTTGCTTACCGTCTTTTTTTTTTTTTTTTTTGCGGTACGCGGGCCTCTCACTGTTGTGGCCTCTCCCGTTGCGGAGCACAGGCTCCGCACGCGCAGGCTCAGCGGCCATGGCTCACGGGCCCAGCCGCTCCGCGGCATGTGGGATCTTCCTGGACCGGGGCACGAACCCGTGTCCGCTGCACCGGCAGGCAGACTCTCAACCACTGCGCCACCAGGGAGGCCCCACTTACTGTCTTTTAATTTACTAATTTCACTTCATAATTCCTAATCACCTCTCTCTCTCTCTCTCTCTCTATATATATATATTCTGCCTCATTCTCTTTAGCTTCTGCATTCTGTGTAAGGATGTTTCACAGTTATGCTTTGTAACTAGACTACAGTCCATTTGCATTTGTCTTGTTGCTGTGGAGGTTACTCATATCAGTGGTTACAAACACAAGGGGAAAATACTGAAAGGTCTCTGAGTCCTCCCTGTTCCCCTACGCACCACCTGGTACCATACCCTAGACTCAGCTACAGTTAAGTTTGTTTTTAATTCTTCTAGTTCTTTTCATTATAACTCTAAATAATATACATCCTGACCCATCAACCGTAAATAGCATATTTTAAAAGGATAAAATTTTACCTTCTCTTTCAGCTCCTAATTTTAAAACTTACATTACTTTTAGTTCTAATGGTGGAAGATTTTGTGACTTTATTTACCTAAGTCATTATTTATAAACTTACATATTCCCTATTGGCTCCCTGCAAAGGGAGATGAGGAAATTAGTATATTTACTCTCTCTCACCCCCCCACCAACGTTATAAGTCTGAGTTCTACTTTTATACTGTCAAGAATTTGCATTCGCCTCTGCAATTATGATTACATCTTTCAAACTTTGCCCATAATTGACTGAAAGCACTCAGCAGCGTTCACGATATTAGGGGTACAGCAGGTCTGTAGGCAGCTCGCATATGCCTTTCAGCTGAACCTTTTCTGCACCCGGGTCAGCCTCCAGCTGTCAGCACTCAGATGACTCGGTGTCAGCTTTGGCTTTTACCGGCCACCCGAACCTCCTCCGCTTCGCCCACCGCCCCCAAAGCCCCCGCCTCCGGAGACGCCCGAGGCCCCGCCCCGCGCCCGAGGCCCCGCCCCTGCGTGACGGCTGGCTGCGCGCCGGCGCCGGGAGCGTGGGCTGACCCGTGTTGCCGCGCGCCGTGCGGGCTGCGGCAACCGTCGGCCGTCGGCGCGGCTTGGGCGGTTGTCTTGGAGAAGCAAGATGGCGGCGACGGCGGCCGCGGTGGTGGCGGAGGAGGACACGGAGCTGCGGGACCTGCTGGTGCAGACGCTGGAGAACAGCGGGGTCCTGAACCGCATCAAGGTTGGGCGGGAGGCCGGGGGGCCGGCGGAGGGGAGGCCGGCCGCGGGCGTCACAAAGGGGCAAGGGACGCATCCGGCGGGCCGCCTGGGCTGAGGTCCGAGCTCGCGGGCCACCTCGGGGCGGTCCGCGCTCGGGTCGAGGGTCTCTCCCGGGGAGCTTCCGGGCCGCGCGGCGGCGAGCGGGTCGGGGGGGGCCCGGCCAGCCTTCGTCGGAGGAGGCCGACCGCGGCGTCCGGTGGTCGAGTCGCCCGCTACCCACTCTGGTCCCGTTCCAGGCCCGGTGGTCGAGTTGCTCCCCGCCCCTGGGTCTCCCCCGCCCCTGGGTCTCCCCCGCCCCTGGCCTCTGCTGCTGGGCAGCGAGCCCCTCCCGCTGGCGGTGACGAGCGGGTGGCGGGCTGCTTCTCGGAGTGTACTTTGCAACCTTGACGCGACCGATGGGCGTCACGAAGGACCGGAAATCAGGATCGCAGCCAGAGTGATGGGTGCTGACAGTGCCAGAGGGACAGACGGTGGGCACGGGGCACAGAGAGCTTGCGCCCCTTCGTCAGGACGTCTCGGGACGCCTTCTGGTCTCTCTTTGCACCTGCCTGCTGAGCGTTATCATCTTGCTAGTTTTCCTTTTGCCTTTTGAAATTTCAGCTGGTGAGCTTCTTGTCCTGAAAATGTCCTGAGATCATTTTTGTTCCTTTACCCCTGCCCCCCGCTTTTTTTCAAGGCTGAACTCCGAGCAGCTGTGTTTTTAGCGCTAGAGGAGCAAGAAAAAGTAGAGGTACGAAATCTACAAAGTTTAATGACTGTATTCGTTTATGTTTAATTTCTAATTACTTAAAAGCCACTCTAAAACAGTGTGTAGAGGAGTGTGTAGCCAGGGACAATTTTGAACTAAGGATTAAACTTCTTTACTGTTGGGAGAGGGTCAAGATTATTCTCTTTTCATGTATATTTTAGAGGTTTGGAGTAATCTAAAGAAAGTTAAGGCACCACAACTCTGAGGCCAATAGTAAATCTCATAGATGTCTTTCCCTAGGGGAAATCCAGAACACCTGAAGAAACGGTTTCACAGTAAGTGGGTTTACTGCGGGACCCCTTAGAACCTTTGATATGCTAATATGCACTGTGAATCCCCACCAGGTGGGAGGAATATCGTATGCAGCTTTTCTCCAAGTTATCCGGTCACCCAGTTATTTTATTTCATTTTATTATTTATTTATTTTTGCGGTACACGGGCCTCTAGCTGTTGTGGCCTCTCCCGCTGCGGAGCACAGGCTCCGGACGCGCAGGCTCAGCGGCCATGGCTCACGGGCCCAGCCGCTCTGCGGCATGTGGGATCTTCCCGGATCGGGGCACGAACCCGCGTCCGCTGCATCGGCAGGCGGACTCTCAACCACTGCGCCACCAGGGAAGCCCCACCCAGTTATTTTAAAATCATGTACTGTTTCTTATGTCAAAGGTCCTGTCACTTCTCTCTGTATAAGTGTATTTAGTTTTTTCTCTCTACGGCACGTCCTGCCACCATCTTGAGTGAATATCCTGGAACCTGCCGTCAGCAAGCGTTACTCCATAATCAAGGCCTTCACCTTCCTCTGTGACAAATCAGCCTCTTCTCCTTCTCACTTTAGACCGAGATGCCTTGCTCCTCTTTCACTTCATGAAGATTTTCACTTCTGTGTTTTTCCAGACATGTCTTCTCTTAGCTGCCTCTTGTTCTTAGCTGGTCTGGACCCCATGGTCCATATCTCAAAAATCCTCACTACCTCGGGCTTCCCTGGTGGTGCAGTGGTTGAGAGTCCGCCTGCCGATGCAGGGGACACGGGTTTGTGCCCCGGTCCGGGAAGGTCCCACATGCCCCGGAGCGGCTGGGCCCATGAGCCATGGCCGCTGAGCCTGCGAGTCCGGAGCCTGTGCTCCGCAACGGGAGAGGCCACAACAGTGAGAGGCTCGCGTACCGCAAAAAAAAAAAAAAAAAAAAAAAAAATCCTCACTACCTTGCCTTCCAGCCATACTTGATTTGGGGAAAAATCTTAAGGGTCATTTAGTTGAGCCGATTAACGCCCCTCCCCGTTTGTGTCCGTCTGCGCTCGAGCGGTCCCCGCGCTGGACTGCTCATGTTCCCGGGTTGGCGGTTCCAGCCTCTGAGGCCCTGAGCT
Organism: Phocoena phocoena; assembly: GCF_963924675.1. Taxonomy (NCBI): domain Eukaryota; kingdom Metazoa; phylum Chordata; class Mammalia; order Artiodactyla; family Phocoenidae; genus Phocoena; species Phocoena phocoena. The sequence goes on along the minus strand of NC_089230.1, from coordinate 2,374,571 downwards.
AATGACCCTGATTCTCGTCTCTGCTCAGCAGCTCCCACTTCGCCTTCACGTTAGCCTCCTACATGCCCTGATTCCTTCACTGTTGACAGACGGTCTTGTCTCTCGCTTCACTAGATAATAGAAGCATCAGATCCTAGCTTTTTGTGTCCTCCCCCACAATCTGTCACTCATCTCAGAAAAAGCTCCCCTGCATCTGTGTTCATCTGTTTCTCGTTCCTTCCTGCTTTAGTAGAGGCGACTCTATCTTGTCCAAGAATAATCACTTTCTCTGGGTCTTACCTTCTAGGTGTTACGGTCAGTGCCTCTGCTATACGCTGTTAATCTTTGGCCTCTCCCTTTCTGCTGGCTCTTCTGTTGAGCATGGAAAGAAACATGTTTACATCTCTCTCAAGGAGAAAACTGATTCCCTTGACTCATGTTCTGCTTTTTAATACCTCTGCAACTTTTTCCCTCAGTTTTGAAAGACTGTGTCTGTCTTATACCTTTCCTTGTGCTCCAGGCACCCTCTAATTCATTAACATCTTAAATCCATCACTACTACACCTAAGTAATTTCTTTTGCTGCTGTCAAGAAGAATCTCCTAATTGAGTATATCTCAGTCCTTACCTGTCTCAGTCCTTACCTTAGCAAAAAGTAGTTCCTGTAGTAATCAGTAGTTATAGAATGGGTTTAGCCATCATTTTGTGAGTGACAGTATTTAACTTAGTATCTTTGCCAAAAAATTAAACTTTAGTCTACGTTTTGTAGTCGTTTGGGGATAAATGTATAACACTTAAAATGTTTCATTTTTTAACAGAACAAAACTCCTTTAGTCAATGAGAGCCTGAAAAAGTTTTTAAATACGAAAGATGGTAAGATGTTTGTTGTTGTTTATTTTGTCTGTCTCTGAATTTTCAAATCTTGACTCCATTTGGGAGAAATGAGGAATTTCAGATTAGTTTTTGAAGTATCTGATTCTTCTAGGTTCTCATTTTAAATTGTATATTATTGTACAACTGATTTGCCATTAAATATCAGTGGTCATGGGAAATTGTTGGTTACAGCCAATTTTATTGTGAAAAGCTGATTTTCCTGTGAAAAGCAAAACACTCATCCATTTATGAAATGTCACATTGTGTTACTGATAGTTCCAGACCAATGGTCCTAATGCGGAAATGGCGGAACTGAGATGTTCATCACTTCATTGTATTATTCAAGAGAAGAAATTTGCACTTTGAAACATTGAGAAACTTCTTTTCTCCCTTTACTGTAGTTCTCTTACTTCCAGTGTCAGTGAGGAGGCCTCGGGTTCCTAAAGACCCTCTCCCACCTTCTCTTTTGCTCTTTGCAGGCCGGCTGGTGGCTAGTCTCGTTGCCGAATTTCTTCAGTTTTTCAATCTTGATTTTACCTTGGCTGTTTTTCAACCTGAAACTAGCACAGTAAGAATGATGCTTTTTACGTCTGTCTCTGAAACTGCCTTTGATACAGATGGGTTCATTACAAGCTGAAAGTTAACAAAATTTGACAACTTAATTAGTTTAATCTTGCATAAAGATTATATTTTATAGTTGATTATCTTTTTCTCAAAAGCCATCTGAACTGTCAGATAGCTGGCATCAGTGTCCCTGCTTCACATAACTTGACAGAAGTGTTGTTATAGAGTTAACTTGTTCTGCTCTAAGCCTATACCTGGTAATGGAGACTTTGAATGCAGAGACTTGGTAAAAGAAATATATAATTCTTAAAAATGGATGTTTCATTCCTTAGAAAAATGGCCTCTTTGAGTTTAGAGATGTCTTTAAGTTCTGAAAATATTTTTCTTTAATCTCTGAAAATAACTTTTCTATATTTTGGTGCATTTATACTTCTTTATATCTTATTTCTTTCCCAGTTTCAAGGTCTCGAAGGTCGAGAGAATTTAGCCCGAGATTTAGGAATTATTGAAGCAGAAGGTACAGTGGGTGGACCCTTATTATTAGAAGTGATCAGACGCTGTCAACAGAAAGAAAAAGGGCCAACCAGTGGGGAAGTAAGTACAGTCCTGCCCTTTGTTACCTGTTTCTGTTTTCCAGTCGTTGCCTGTCCAGTGCGGCCACGCAGATTAGTGCCTACGTAATGAGTCGGGTTTAAATAAAAAGAGGTTATTCCTTCAAAACAAAAGAAGACGTACTCAGAGATTGTATAAATGCACGTTTTGATGAAAATTGGAGATGCGGTAGCTCTGAGGCTGCTGCCGCACCTGTCCTGGGGAGCGATGCTCAGATCAGGGAGTTCAGGGGCTGGGCTGTGTGGAGCCAATCCCAGCTCCTCCACTAACTAGCCTCCGGCCTTGGTCCTCCTTTGTAGATGGGATGGTAGCCTTCGTTGCAGGCGTCATGGGGCTTAAAAGCATGAGTTAGTCCACGCGTGAGTTAGTGCATGTGAAATGCTGAGAACACTCAGTTGTTGGTTGTTACTTTTACTACTATTTTTAAACGTAGAAAGGCTGAATTATAGATTAGTTAACAATTTTTTGAACTTAAAGGCTTTTTTAAACTAGGCTTAAAACTTTAAGCTGTTGATTTTGCAGTTTCTAAACATTTTCATACTTGTTTTTTTTGATTAGCCATTGTTTTTCTTATCCTTTCTTTTTAGAAATCGTGCTAATGAGATTAGTGGTCTGATTTCCTTTACAAACACTAGTTTTACATAAAGATACTGTTTCGTGGATGTAGACAACATCGTGACTGTTCTAGATACCTGGTCAAATGTGTGCTTTTAGGTCAGGTTGGTCTGTAGGAATGTGGAAGGTAATGGACTTTGGACTTGTGATGCTGGAAAAGAAAACTAGATGTGGATTAGCCCACTGAACCCAGTGAAGCTTTTACCAAAAGTGCATTTTAACCCCCCCTTAAAAACCAGGTTGCTATGCCCACATCTTTTCAGTCTTTTCTATTCATGATTGCTGAATTAATTCAGCTCTTTCTCTATTTCTTTCCTCTTTAAACATTACAGTGACTATGTAATGGCGACTGAATAATCTCCAGGTTCCTCAGCTTGAAAATCCTGCGTGACGTGGCACCCACCTGCTCTCTAGCCTTATGCCTTTTTTTGAAACGTGCAACCTTGTGCTTAGGCCAGGTGGAGCTTACCTGTGAAGTGGCTTTTGCTTTCTTGCCTTCCCCCTTTTCTCATCTATTCTGCACCTGAAATGGTACATCCTCTCCCATACCTAGCTGTGCAATGTTACCATCCATGTTCTCTTTTTTTTTTTTTTAGTAAATTTATTTATTGGCTGTGTTGGGTCTTCTTTGCTGCGTGCAGGCTTTCTCTACTTGCAGCGAGTGGGGGATATTCTTTGTTGCGGTTCGCGGGCTTCTCATTGTGGAGGCTTCTTTTGTTGCGGAGCACGGGCTCTAGGCACACAGGCTTCAGTAGTTGTGGCTTGCGGGCTCTAGAGCGCAGGCTTAGTAGTTGTGGCTCACGGGCTTAGTTGCTCCGCAGCATGTGGGATCTTCCTGGACCGGGGCTCGAACCCGTGTCCCCTGCATTGGCAGGCAGATTCTTACCCACTGCACCACCAGGGAAGCCCCACCATCCATGTTCTCTTGACTCTGACTTCGGGGACGTTTTCTCTTGTTTTTACTTACTCCCTCTTGGCAGCCCCTGTAATTTAGTGCCTCATCCCGCATAGTTGTAATAGTTACCTGTTTTGTTTTTTAAATTTAATTTTATTATTATTTCTTTTAGACAGCAGGTTCATATTAGTTATCCATTTTATACGTATTAGTGTGTACATGTCAATCCTAATCTCCCAGTTCATCCCACCCCCCCCACTCAGTTACCTGTTTTTATGAGAGTCGCTTATATCTATGAATAACGCAGCACCAGGAGCCACTTTTGGAATGTACTCCTGTTTTTATGAGAGTTGCTAGTTGTTTTTTTTTTTTGAGACAGTGAAGTAAGGAAGCAAGTCAAGGGAAGGTAGAAAGAGTAGATCTTTGAGAATCGCCGGACAGTGTTAGTGTGGCGAGTTGGGAAAGCAAAGTGAGAAGAAAGCAAAGTGAGAAGCAAAGTTAAATAACTCTGGAAAGGAAGCTTGGGGGCATGTTTAAATGTGGCCTGAGTATAGCCTGTTCAAGGTGTTTGGGTGAAATACTCAGCAGGTAATTAGAATCACAAATCTGTTTGCTTTGTGTTTTGGTAAAATTTGAAGAAAATCTAATGAGGATATTTATATTAATAGGAAGAAATAAAAGTGCCAATATTGTATAGTGGTTTTAAATGCTGATATTCTGTTGAGGTATAATTGGTATGTTCATGCTTTATTTTTAAATGTTTTAATTTTAAACTGTGAAATATTACAGGGTGCACTAGATCTATCTGATGTACATTCTCTACCAAAGTCACCAGAAGGAAAAACAAGTGCACACACTCTTCCCAGTAAGGTGAGTGGGCTAAGGCTCCACGGGGCTCTGCTTTCTGTCTCTACTCTTGTTACAAGTTTTGTTGTTGTTGAAGTGCTCTTTTGTCTTTGATGAAGTATATATTTTAATGTTTATTTATTGATTTATTTAGAGAGTCTTCTAAAACTTGAATAAGCTCCTTTGGGACCATTATGCAAGACAATAGGTTTTGTAAAATGCCATGTAAATATGCTCTTAAATTTTTTTATCAACAATTTATATGTTGAGCCACATGAGATTTTGATCTCAGTACTATACTTTCCATTTTTAAAATACTGAATTTACTAAAAAAAATTTTTTTTTAACTTTTGAAAATTCTTTTGCTTTGATATTGTTTTGAATATTGTATCGTAGAAAGAAATATGGTGTTAAATAACAGAATTGTAGGATATTTGGATTCATTTGGTACTTTGAGCGTTTTGTCCTTCAATTAACAAGGAAATTTACTTTTCACTTATAAATTGCTGTAATTTGAGAATACCAGGCTCCAGCATATAGAATTGTTGTGTTGAATACTGTAGACTTGGAATTGTAAATGACCATGATTTTTTTATACTAATGAGATATTTTAAGGATTTATAAAAAGTCTGTGCACTCTGGTTATATTTGTATGAGCTGTTAAAGTTAAGGCCTTCTGATTTCAGGGATTTGGATTAACGGAGAAAACAATTGTGTGGAACACTTGAATTTAAAATCAAGGCTCTCTGTAATAGGAGGAATGGATAGAAAGGTGGTGGCCTGGCCTGGCTGAACACAGCACGGTGGATGAACCAGCCCATCTTACCCCAGGGCGGGCTTGGGTCTGATTGTGTTGTGTGACTTCCTCTGACTTCTGTTTGGAGAGGTGCTGTGGAGTACATCCCCAAGGTGGCTCCTGGTGCTGTGTTATTCGTAGATACAAGTTGTGTCTTTTTAAATTAGGTGAACGTCTGGAGGGCAGCAGTTGTGCTGCTAGGTTCCTTGCTTTTCCAGATGCCTGGGCGTAGACACCAGTGAATGGTTCCTGTTGCTGTTTATTGCTGGTTCTTTGATTTTGTTGCTCCTTTTTATTTTTTAGATTTAGAAATCAGAGGAGTGCTGTGCCTTGGGAACGAGGCTCTCATGCTGCTGGTAGCTGTTCTTTTTCCCGAGGCCTAGTTAGCCTTTCCTAATAGGGTCGGTTGGTCGTGGAAGCATTTTCCCGTGATGCTCATTGGAGGCTGGAACCTGCTGTACAGGGAGAACAAGGTCGTGAGTGAATCTAAAATTCACTTCAAATTAAGTGCCAGATATAAGAGCCTTAGTAAAAAGAAAGGTTTGCTTTCTGTGAAAATATCTGGCTTTAGAGCGATTAAAATTAACCATATTCCAAAATACGTATTAATACCTATAGTATTGAGTTATTTGGAAGTTCTCTTTTTAGCGTATTATTTTCTAAAGCATATTGGCAGTACTAATTTTCCACATATTGTGTGTCTTCAAGATAAAATGTTAATGTCTGTTTTACATATCCGTATGCTCTCTACATAAAAAGAGTTTTAAGCTCTATCATGAGAATTATCGAGGGAATCTTAAGTTTTAAGTCAGGAAATGTTGCTCTAAATACAGAGAAGTGATGGTGATTTTTAAGGTGTCTCCAGGTGGTCCCTGCTTCTGCCACCTTCCGATAGTTTTCAGCCTTGCCTGGGCTCTCAGTCGCATCATCGGCCCGCGGGCGCGGTGAGCACTTCCGATCACCGTGGCCCGTCTCTAGTGGGGCTGGATGGGGTCTGTTTTAAGACAAGGCATTCTTTTGGCAGTTAGACCGCAGTTCCCCTGTCATCCTACAGGGTCTGGATTTGGGATTCCCGCCCTTGCCCCACCCTTTTCTTGCCCGCTTTCTTCTCTCTCTGAGGTCTTTGAGTGGTTTGGGGGCTCTACGAAGGGCCTACAGGGCGTCTCATCGGTCTGGAGAGCACTAAGAGTTCCGGGAAGTTGGGGCCAAGCACAGGGTCCAGCCCGGCCCTTAGAAGCGCGCTTTGTGTCCTCCCGGGGAAGGAGAGGTGAGGCCAGGGCGGGCCTCAGAGGAAGCTGCCGAGGCGTGCAGGCTGGCTTTCTTAGCGCGCTGCTGGACGGAGCGGGACAGGAGTGAGTCCCCACCCACGGGAGCTGAGCAGGGGCTCTGGTCCCTACGTTGAACCCCGTGACTGTCGGAGGGAGAAATTAAACGTGAGCTGAACCACTTTAGGAAGAGTGTGAAGAAGAGACTAAAACAGTGGATTTCAAAATGAAGCATATTAGTTAGATTTTCCATTTTTAAGAAATTTTCTAATAGGAATCTGTATTGGTTTGGTATGAATTAGTTTATTTTTAAAGATTTATACTTTGTGGTAAAATGTCATTTTATTCTCATGCTCAGATACCAAGGTATAAAGGACAAGGTAAGAAGAAGCCAAGCAGGCGGAAGTCTGGTGCCAAGGTAACGCGGGGCGGCCGAGGAGGAGAGCGGCCTGGGCCGGGCCGACCACCGGCCTCACGCGGGCCTCCTCGGGCGCTGAGTTCCCACTGGCCTAGGGTTACGTTTTCCTTCGAAATGTCACTTTCTTTTATCTGTGATCAGAACATGCCAAAGTCATGGTGACGTAAAAGAAAAGGTAGTCTGACTTTCAGTTTTTATCCAGGTGAAAATCATAGTGCTGTATTTTAAAACGCTGCCTTCGGTTTTGCTTTGAGAATTCCTTGTTTTTTTGGCAACAAAAACAAGTTGAAGATACTTACTTTCCTCTTGAATGGATGGTCACCTATGTATTCTTAACATTATGATTTTTATCTGAGGTAACTAGAACATCAGACTACTTTTTGGATAAGTTCCAGTCGATGAGTAAAGGCCAGCCCTGGTTTCCTTCAAGACACTTCTGTTTGTGTTGAGCAGCTCGTCAGCCCCTGCACGTGTTAGCCTTTCTGAGCGCTGCCCCACAGCAGACTCATGGGGGTGCCGCTGTGTCACCGCCTTGGCTGCTTTTTCTCCTTCCCAAGAGATCTGAGAATTCGACTAAGCTAGTAGATGAGCTGCTTATAAAATTTAAGTATTGGAGTTCTCAGAAGCATTAATTATCTGTATAGTTCTTACACTTATTTAGAATAAGATCAAGTTATTTAACGTTCAATTGTGAGAATATCGCTAGTCCTTGTTGAGCCTGTAGGTTTATGTGTAGATTTTTTCACTAAGTTGAGGGCTTCCAAAATTAAAGGCTTTTGAGAAATTGTATTTGCTGTGTTAGCTGGCTTTAGTTCTAGTGGTTTCAATGGTAAGTTCCTGTTACTATATTTGTTCACACTATTCTTTATGCACTGCTACATGAGAAGATGTTTTTAAATGTATTCGAGTGTGTTTGAACATTTACATAGTGAAAGTCTTTGTTAAGTGCTGGGGGCAAGACAGATTTAACATGGGTCCTCACTTAAGCAGTTTATGGTCAAATTGGAGACGTGAGACAGACCTTAAGAAAAATAATTAAGCATATAAGCTAGCATTTTTTTTATAGATGTTTTAAGTCAGTTTCTTGTACTATTTTAAAGTATATTTCGTAATATTAAATTTTAAAAATCTTGTTGGTGTCATGAGTTTTAAAGAAGTTAAAACATTTGAAAGAAGTTGATACGTAGAACCAAAGCCACTAGGGGACACATCTCACTTTGTGTGCTGGACGCAGCGGGGAGGGTGCAGACATCGCCCTCCCTCTGCGCCTCCCTCTCACGTGCTCTGCGGGTGACTGAAGAGGCTGCACAGGCCTTATTCTGGAGCTGCAGGCTGCACGTCGGGCCCCTTTTATTTCACGATTGTGTTCCTGAGCCCAAAACACTTCCTCAGCAACTTGGAAACCTTTTCCATTCTATTTCCCTGTTCTTGTTTCCGAATTGCGTCTATAAGAAGTCCGTGTTGTACCCAGCGTTGCCTGTTTCCAGCCCAGCAGAGGAGCCGTTAGCTCCCCCTCCCTCTGCCTTCACCTTTTGCCCTGTGCACGCAGCAGGGTCCCAGTACCCTTAGTATCCTAATTTTCTTAACATCTTAATAATCCAAAACCTGAGCTGCATCTGGTCATGGGGGTTGTCCACAGCCAGGCTCCAGGGGGAGCCGTTCACAGGGTAGGTAGTGGCACCTTCGGGTGGGCAGAGCTGGGAGTGGTAGCCCAGGGCGCCCAGTAGGAAGTGTCTGTGTCTTACCGTTTCTTTTGCCTGCGGGAAGGCACAAGTATTAACTGCTCATTCAGAGACTTCTGGCTGTTTTCAGAGAAGCTATATTCATATCAGAAATGAACTTTAAAAAATCAGTTACATGTTTAACTGGTTTGTACTTAGTATCGTAAGCCCGTTAATATGCAAAGCAAAATCTAAGGGTTTTGAACTAATTTAATTTGAGTAAAAATAAAAGTTACGTTTCTTTTTGTTATTGTTGTAGGACAATAAAGGATGCTAGAAGAGTTAGAATACAAGATGCATAAATATTAGATGGGAGGGCATTTCTTTAACGAGTTCAACATTTTAAATGTGCATTAACACTTCCAAAGTATCATCCGTAATAATCTATTTTGGTGGGAACCATTTTGTTGTACCAAGCATGGTGCTAGTTGTCTGAAAAAAATAAATGCATTTTATTTATTATAACAGACTTTTGGTAGGCTCCACTAAGGTTTTTACCATTCAGTTGAAAAAACTAAATAAGGTATTTGATGTTTTCATTTGTTTTTAACACGAAGCTGTTTTAATCATCACATTAAATGTAGCATGGAAGGTTATCCTTTCTTTTCATAATCGATTTTTAGGTGTTTTAAAACTGGTTTGTGTTGAGGTGTTTTTTTGCTTCAAGTTCTTAATAAATGACATTTCTAAATTTGTTCCTTGTTTTCAAAATTCTGGGATAAACCCAGCTTTATGTTGATTTAGGGCATTGATGGGGATCACGTGTTGTGTACGTTTGGGAGCGTGTGTTTCCGCATCTTTTGCGGTTGCCTTCGGGTTTTCGAGCTGTAGAAATGATCCCCGAAAGTATAGTCTCACCTTAGGGTTTTCTAGATGAACAAAACAGTATTATTCTGTACACACACGCGCGCGCGCGCACACACACACACACACACACACACACACACCACCCCCTCAATGAAGGAATGCATGTGGGTGAACAAGATGCCAGCACTTGGCCCATAACCCATAATTGTGCCAGGCCTTCTGCTTCAGATCCCAGACTTCTTGTCCGCTGAACCTGCGAGCTGGCTGCACAGGGTAAGAGAGCAGAGCCGCTGGACAGAGGGTAATCTTCAGGCCGATTTCACAGCCAGACATTGGTTCTCATGTGCATCTGTGGGAATTACAGATTGTTTATACGGCATAGGGATAGCCTTTCTTTAGAAAAACTGAGTTTTTAGAAAGAGGGGCTTGTATGTCTGTTTTGTGGTTTTCAAATTCCATAGTGTTTACTTTCTAGATAAGTAAATTAAACCTTTAAATATATGTGTGTTTTACACACATATACAATGGTAGTAAAACTACTTTTCTAAAGAATTCATTAGTAAGTCATGGGTCACAAACTGTCTTTGGCGGAGTCGGGGAGGGGAGCTGCAGGCTGAAGTATGGGCGGGGAAGAGAATTAGAATTGCACAAGTATTTTTGAATACTTTTGCAAAACGGGGATGTTTCTTTGGTTTTGCTGTTCCTCCGTTATGAACAGTGCAGATTAAGCCTTTAGTTTAGAAAAACAAAATTATTTTTTCCAGGTTTTTAAGACATTCTACTGATAATTCAGTTTTTGGCTACTGGAAAATTGGTAGTTATTTCTCTGTGAAACTTCTTTATGATGCTGATTTGCTGTTAATCTAGAAATGATTGAAATCTTGAATGTGTAAGTATACTAGTAGAAAATTAAACATACACTAGAACTTCTTTACAGTTTGGCTGTAATTTACCATAAAGCTTATTAGCCCTGGGGTCCATCCAAGGAATTAAGTGACTGCTGTAGTGCTGTGCAGTAGGCCTCCTTATCTGGAAAGACAAGACTTTGTTATGTTTTATTATAATTACCTCTTAGTTCCTAGGGCAGCTGTAACAAAGCACCACAAAGTTGGTAGCTCGAAACAGCGGAAGTGTACTGTCTCACGGCTCTGGAGGCTGGAAGTCTGAGATCAAGGTGTTTGCGGGATTGCCTCCTTCTGAGGCTGGGACTCTGTTCCCGGCCTCCCTCCCGGCTTCTCGCAGCTCGCAGCAGTCCTCGGTGCTCCTTGGCTTGTAGACACATCGCTCCAATCTCTGCCATCATGTTGACGGGGCTTTCTCCCTGTGTGTGCCTGTCCTCTCTTGTTGGGACACCAGGCGTATTGAGTTAGGGGCCTGCCCGCCTCCACTGTGCCCTCCCCTTAACTGGTTACATCTGTAGTGACCCTACTTGTAAATGACTGCACATTCTGAAGTACTGGGTGTTAGGACTTCAACTTACCTTTTGGGGGGATGCAGTTTAACCCGTAATAACCTCCAAGGCTTCTGAGGTTGTCCAGGGAATGAATTCTAAGGCATTGTCATAGGAATTTTTTTTTTTTTGGTTGCATTTCTTTATTTTAAACAATTCTTAATCTTAGCTGTTTAGATTTATCCTGAGTCTTAATTTGTCCACATCTAGGTGATAGAGACTTAAGTAACTGAAGTTTGTGTACGAGAATTGTCTTAAGCCATGATAAAAGTTTTTTAAACAGATCCCAGTCTATTTCAATTTCAGTTATGAGAAATAGACCTTATTTTCACTAGACCAATTCTTCTTCCTGTGTTCTCAGTATCAGTTGATAGTCTCCAAAACTGAAACAGGGAGCCATTCTTAAATCTCGCTCCTCTCGCAGTTCCCATATTAAATCCATTACCAAGTCCTGCTAACTTAACTTGTATATACTTGTCTGAACTGTCCCGTCTAATTAATCCTTATTCTAGCTGTCAGTTTCCTCATAGGCAAAATGGAATGATATTGTGTCATTCTTGTCAGCATTATTATGCCAGCTTTACAGATAAAGAAATGGAAGTGTAGGGAGATCAGTGCCTTGTGTAAAGTTACATAGAAGAGTTGGGATTTACACACAGCATCCAGCTGCTTCTACAGTTCTAGTTAAATCCCTGGTACCTTTTTTTTTGGAGTTTTACTCACACAGCCTCCTAACTGTTCTCCTCTTTTAAGGGTTTTGGCTCTTCAAGTTTGTTTTTTACGTAGTCACGTGATCTTTCTAATATGCAAACATGACTCCTCCGTGAGATATCTCTGTGATCTGGGACCTGTCTTTATTCTGCTGAGCTTCGCTTTAACGTCACACTTTAGCAGTTCTGGGCTCTGTGTTTCTTGGTGCATATCCGTTGTTTCTCAGTTTTGTGCCTTTACTCTAGCTAATCCACTGCCTAGAATACCCTGTCCTTAACTCCTGTCTTCAAAGTTCTGTTTATTTTTAAAACTCAGCTTAGACATCTTTACCTCCAAGAAGACATTTTAAAGCTTCCTTTTTTTTAAGTTTGTATTTGGTGTCTCTCTGTACCCCGTGTGTATCTCCATCATTAAACTTACCGTTTAAAAATCTAAAAAATAAAAAAATAAATAGATCCCAGGGTATATGCATCGTGAGTTGATCTGTTGTTGCTCAAAAAATTTGGACTTCCTCCATGGAAAATTGCTCTTAAAGTTTTGCAGTACTTTTGTTTCAGTCTACAGAATGTTTTGATAAATGCTTCTCCTCTTAGTGTGGATTTTTTTTTTAACAGTAAAAAATATTCGGAATTAAGTTTAGTGAATTCATAGTAACCCGGTTAGGTAATGGTCTTTTTGATAAAAAATGAGCCATAGTTACGAAGTGATGACACATTCCTATGTGATTTAGAAATTGATTTTGACAGCGCTTCCAAAGCAGATTGCGTGTTTTTAAAGTTTAATTTTACTCCATAGATAAATAGAGCTATAATTTTAAAACAAATTATTATTTTAAAAAATACGTATTGTGTTGAACATCATAATGTGCTACTCCATGAAACTTGTCTTCCTAAAACTAGTCTTTTGTTTCATAGCAAGACTAAAACCTGTCAAAAATAATCATGGATCTATATTGGTTATTAAGTTCAGATAGTTCATTATATGGACTTAAATTATGTTGCTGTGAATTCATGGGGAGGAGGGACTTTGTTGGAATAACGATTGTTTCCTGTGATGTGCTTTACATTTGTATTTGTCTGTTTCATGTCAGGTGTCCTTTTGAATTTTCTCACGGATGTTTTGAAGGAGACAGTCTTTCACTGTCTCAGTATCTGTAATCATAAATGTGTTTAAACAGCACAAGAATGCAGGGTATTTATTTCCAAATGCATATTCCTTTGAAAAGATATAAATCAATTTTTAAAATATTTATAAATCAGAAATTATAACGGGCATGAATATACTTAAGAAATACATAGGTGGATGGTGCTTCTCTATAATTGATAATAATAGGAAAATTTCAAGAAAGTTATTGGGAAATTTGAAAATGTGTCTGCTTCTTTGAAAATATCCTATGTTGTCTAAAAGGGCGATAACTTGGTATTTATTTCTCCAGACATCTCTTTTTACAACCATTGATGTATCTGTATTAATAACGTATGGAACGTATGGCTCTATACAAGGCCCTAAAAATTGTATAGCATATACCTTACCTTCTGTCAACGAATCATGGCCTCTAATTAGTGTAAAACTATAAGTGTATATCTTACTGCATAGCACCTCCTGTCTATACACAGATTGAAAGGGCAGTCATCCTTAGTGTCTCCTTGAGTAATTTCTAACCCGCATTATTACCACTTTTCCCCAGCTGCCCATCCCTTTTTTCGTACCTCCTGGTAATAATTTGACTTGGGAAAGACTACTGTGGTTCAATTCTTGAGGAAATTCGTGCCTGAGAACAGTAAATTCCTTACAATGATATAGTGAGTAGCCGAGTATGGACTACGTTACACATCCCGTGTTTCAGGAGAGTGCTCGTCTCACACGCTGCGGCATCTTAGGCAGCACTGCTCTGTGTAGTGTGAAGGCTGAATCTTGGGAGACTGTCATTTTTAACCCATAAAAACTACAGTTTCATATGACTCAACCTGATAGCAGAGCATAAGCCTTTAGAGCTAACCTCTGGAATCAGACTTTGATATCAGACGCCTTTACTCCCTGGCTTGACAAGTGACTGCAGTGTCTCTACATCTCCTTTTCCATTTCTGCAGAGAAAACAGAACCTGCCCCACACACCATAAGGTTATTTTGAGGATTAAAATGAGGTAACACGTGGGAAGCATTTGAAGACTTTCCATAAATGTTAGCTACTTTTATTATTACTATCATGATATTTTGGTTTCGTTGTTACTATTTTTATGTTGTTGACATAGAAGTGTCTAAAGACAAAGAGAAATCTGACCAAGGATAGAATAAAATTAGGTTGTGAGGGTTAGGGCTACCCGAAAACAGGAAAATACAGCGTGCAGTGTATTTTCTGCTAACGTCACCAGATCAGTAGGACGAGTAAATAGGACGAGTAAAAATGCTTGAGGATTTTGTATGTTGGTTTCAGATATATAGAGACATATACATCGATACATGCATCCATGGACGTTGAAGGGAGGTGTGGAATGGGGAGTTACTCTGAAAGTCTAAAGACCAGTGGTAAAACTAGCAAAACTTTACTTTAGAAATGTGAACGGTAAAGGCGGCATCTTTCACCTTGATGTCCGCTCTATTTGGCACTGGATGGAAAACTAGTTTTATTGACGACCACTTTGTTTTAATGCTTGGTTCATTTATGTGATGAACTAATGATAATGGACTAATCTTCCTTATATCCTTTATTAGTAATGCTTTTTATTTTCCAGTTGAAAACATATTAAGGTAATTTATGAAGCAGTGATACATATGTAAGAGGAAATGGGAAAGTTTGTGTATAAATGGGCTAGGTAAAGGTATTTCCATTTAGGGAGGGAGGAGAGGAATGGTACAAACATGTTTGACGTTTTTCCCCTTCAAAAGTTAGTTATGCTCTGAAGCCTGGGGATGAACTGGTAGGTCCGGGGGGTCCCACGGCACCTCATGCCGTTGCAAGACCCCACGTGTGTATGCGCGTGCATACACAGAACTGCGTATGTTCACGTGACTTTTTTTATTATTTAAGATGTCTTATTAAAGTTTTATTTCGCCAAGGAGACCTTTTCTCTTTCCCTCTCTTTTTCTAGAAGGCCAGCAATGATGCTAGTCAGAGTGATACCAGTATCTCATCATCAGAACCAAAGAGCAAAAGTAGTCTTCACTTACTGGCCCATGAAACAAAAATTGGATCCTTGTTAAGTAACAAAAGTCTAGATGTCAAAGACAAAGCTGGTCCTTGTCCAGATGAAGGTGACATGGAAGGAGATTCTTTCTTTGATGATCCCATTCCTAAACCAGAAAAAACCTATGGTTGGTGAGTAACCTGTGCTTTTATATTATCAGACTAGCAGCTTAAAAATAGAATTTCTAAATGTTTTATGTTTAAGAAATAATGAGCTACCAATGGTTCTGTAATTAGTGAATTTGTAAGTCTGATTTTGTGTCATTAAAGCCCTTTATGTTGTCAAACAGTTCCAAGTTTTGAAGGACCTAGATGTTAATGATTTCAGCAGGTAGGTTTGTACTGAGTGCCTGCCGTATGCCAGGTACCGTTTCAGGTACAGGTGCAACAGTGATGGAGCAGGCAAAATCTCTGCTTCCGGGAGCTCATACTCTGGACGGCAGCAGCAATAAGTTAGGAGTCCCCAGGTGCTGTGTCGCGTAGATGCAGCCCGTGTTACAGGAACTGAGAGAACGGAACGGCGGAGGGCGGGAGTGTGGGTGTGGAGGGCGGCCGGTGCTCAGTAGCTGTCGGAGAAGGCCTCACCTCAAGGGCGAGCTTACGGAGGGGAGAGCAGGCCAGGCGTTGAGCTGGGCTTCCGGAGCCCTGCACAGGCGGAGGGGAGTGGTGCGGTGGGTCCGAGGAGCTTGCAGGAGGTGGAGTCGGGCCAGGGGCCGGGGCCACCGCAGGGCTTGGCCTGAACCCGAGGGGCCCGGAAGTCCCGGGCTGTGAGCAGCAGCGTGACTGCTCCGACTTGCGCGGTGACGGGGCCCCCCTGGATGCTGGGTCTCCAGGCGGGAAGCTCTTAGGGTTTTCCAGGTGAGGGGTGATGGCGGAAGTGGTGAGCAATAGGCAGTAGGGGATGTATTGAGTTTGGATCCAAAAGGATTTGCTGGTAAGTGTGCGAGAGGAAAAGCAATATCAAGGGCAGCTCCAGGGTTCTTCCCAGGCTGAGTAACTAGGAGTTTTTCCAACTGATCGAGGTGAAGAGCAGGGGGAGCGAGGCTGGATCGCGCAGGTGAGCCGCGCGGCGGTCCAGAGCTCACTCTCGACCAGCGAGTTCGAGAAGGTTGTCAGTGGAAAGGTGAAGCCTGTTTTCGGGTGTGGGTGTGGGCATTCAGGGAGAGGTCTGGGCTAGAGGTGACAATTAGGGAGTCATCAGTCTTGGCTGAGGTCACAGCCGGGAGACTGGAAGAGATCACCAAGGAAGGGGCACTGCAGCGGGAAGGGGACCCAGAGAACCGGAGGGAGAGGCGTCCTTGGAGGAGGAGGCCCAAGTGAGCAGCTGAGTTAAGTTCTGCTGAAAGTCGCCCTTTGCACTTAGCCCCGATGCCCCTCGCGGGCGGCCCTGGGGCAGTGTTAAAGGGTTAGCGTGGGTTCAGGAAAGCCTGAGGCGAGAGGACTGTATGTGGCAGAATGATTTCCTGATGAGTTTTCCTGTACAGGGTGCAGAGGGATGCGCGGTGGCTGGAGAGCGGGCGTGGGGCTAGAAATGTTAAACTGCGAAGAACAGTAGCGCGTGCGTGTGTCGATGAGAATGATCCGGTTTTAAAGAGGAAAGATGAACGAAGTAAGAGCGCGAGGGGGGAATTCCTGGAATGCTGCACCTCCGTGCCGGCGCCGGAGGAGGTGAGAGGGCGCCGGGCCGGAGGGCGAGCCTGCGGGCTGCTGGGCACTGCCCCGCGTCCGCTGCAGGCTGGCGGTCAGGGCTGTGTGCTGAGGTCAGCTGGTGGCGTCATTTGCGGCCCGCTCTCCGGGGCACGTCTGGGCTGTCGTGCTGTGCTCGTCAGCTTCTGCGCTGTCGCTTGCCTGCATCTCTGGGCCACGGAAGGGGCTTCCCATAAAATCCCCGACAGTGAAGCCCATGAAGCGGAGCGGTTTAATTTGTGAGACGTCGCACGCAGTTCTAGAGAGGGGGAACTTCCTGCGCGAATCTGCAGTGATTCTTAGTCTGTTTTGCCTTGCCAGGTGTACTTCATGATTTTGAATCTGTGAAATGTATATTCTTTATTTCCCAGCTCCTGTGTTGCCTACAAGATATATTCAAGCTGCTTGTGTTTTAATGGCAGAATGTAAGAATCCCATTTAACTGTACACTTGTTTCTTGCTAGGAGAAGTGAACCTAGTAAGCAAGTAGGAAGCCTTTCATCGCTCTCGGACGCCCCCCCCTTAAAAAGTGGACTCAGCTCCCTTACTGGAGCTCCCTCATTGAAAGACTCTGAAAGTGAGTGTCTGGAAGTCCCTAGGTTTGCTGACTGAAGACGTGGACTTTGAATGCTGATGATATTTTTTTCTCTAATTAATTAAGTAGTGTATGATCATCGTATATTTTTTCAGGAAAATATATGTAAAATCATAAAAAATAGCCCATAATTTTACTACTCAGTGATATTTCCTGTTAATATTTTATTTTTAAAATTTCTTTTGAGCATGGGCCTATTCTCTATATTGTTTTGTATTCTGCTTTTCCTATGCCATGGAAATGTTTTTAGGAAATTGACTTTTTAACCGTCTTCTATAATAAATAGACACTATAATTTTTAAGCCATCTCTCTTTTCTGGACATTTAAATTGACTTCTGTAGGATTTACTTACAATTAATTTTAAAAATTAGTTTCATAGATTCTGTAGATACCACAGTAATCATCGTAGGAATGTTAAACTACTACTCTCCCTTTAGGGATTTGGATCAGATGTATCTTTTTGTATGCAGCAGAGGTAGGGGTTGTCAGCTAGACATGGCACGGCTCTCCTTCTGCACACAGATGGTGACAAGACCAAGGATTTAAAAAGCAAAGCCTTAAACATGTAATACAGATGAGCTTTGTACACTATGTCATAGTAAATATAGGATTTAATTGGCAGAGTGTTTAGCATTTAATTTAATCCAATTAAATTAGGATTTAATTGGCAGACTGCCTCTTTGAGTAGATCTTTATTAGGAAATTGCTGTGGGGTTTTGCATAATCTCGTAGTACTTACTAACCATTTTGTGGTATGTGATACCACTGTAGTAGGATTTCTTGGGGCACATAAAGTAAACTAGCCATGAGTCTGTTAATTCGGCCCAGTTTCCCTCTTCTTCTCCTTTCCCATGGTATTGTCACCTTCAGTGAAGGAATCCAGAGTGTCAGGATCATGTCACTCTTAATACTGACTAGGAAATAATGATTTAGAGAGGGCCTTGAGAACTGGGCACTGAAGAAATAAAAACCAATGAGATAAGTTTGGTAAATGAAATAGCGATTAAATTGAAGCAAAATTTAGAAGTTCAAAGGAAAAATAAAACTGATGAGAATAATTAACTGTAGTCCATGAATTCATACCCAGTAGGGCTTCTTATAGAAGGCTGATATCTGATGGTTGGGTAGAAAATGATTTTGATGGTCAGGTTCCAATAAAAAGTAGTATGGCTCCAAAAAGGATATGTAATAGTGTGGTTAAAAAAGGGATGTGTGATACATAGTGTAAGCGTATTCTATTGTGTGATGCATAATAATGCATAATGCAGTGTAATTAATCACAGTTTGTAATTTTCTTCTTAGTTTTTGGTTATGATGTATCAACAAACCCTGTACTGCAAAAAAAAGTTGACATGGTTTAGAGACTATTATATTCTAAAAGTCAATTTAATGTGACTATTTTTTCCTGTTCACAGGTAAAAGGGGAAACACAATTCTGAAAGATCTTAAATTGGTCAATGATAAAATCGGATCACTTGGTTTAGGTCAGTAGATTTCCAGTTGCAGTATGGACTGCTTTAAGGCGATTATTATTATTATTTTTTGCGGTACACGGGCCTCTCACTGTTGTGGCCTCTCCCGTCGCGGCGCACAGGCTCCGGACGCGCAGGCTCAGTGGCCATGGCTCACGGGCCCAGCCGCTCCGCCGCACGTGGGATCCTCCCGGACCGGGGCACGAACCCGTGTCCCCTGCATCGGCAGGCGGACTCTCAACCACTGCGCCACCAGGGAAGCCCTAAGGCGATTATTTTTTAGAATAAAATCTTAAATGAAGTGTCAGTCAGTCTACCGTGAGCACCTCATGCACAGATGGTTGGACGGTTTTTATGTATCCAGGGTTACTGTGTCGGCCAGGGGTGGAGGGAGTAGTAACCACAGCGGATTCTGTCCTTGTGGGGTTTAAACCTAGCGGGAAGATGGCTGTCAAACAGGTGCCTTACGGGTACTTTGAGTGTTAGAAGAGTCAGGCCGCAGCCTTACGGAAGCAGGGAGTAGTTTGACTTAGCCTAGCCTTGGCGATGGGGGAGCCTCTCCCAGGAAGTGACTGCCCTGCGAGACCTGCTGGGGCAGGCAGAGGGGAGAGCCTGCCGTTCGGACCGCGAGCACAGTGCGTGCCGAGGCAGGGGCGCTTCCCTGGGGCTGGCGGAACGTGGTCCGGGCCCCAGGGAGTCAGTCTGATGGGGATGGACGTGTAACAGGAACTCTGGGGTGTTGTGCCCCGTCCTGTGGCCTGGAGCAGCAGCGGGAGCGGTACTCCTGCCGCAGGAGAAGCCTCCGAGTGCCCTGGGCCACTTGTGGGCACCGTACCGCCTTCAGAACCTTGACGCTTCTGGAATAAGGCTTTAGAGCACAGTTTAGTTGGGGAGACAAAAATATTAGTCAAAGGCACTCATGTTCACAGACAGGTGCTTCATATGTGTAAAGCACGAGTTGGCAAACTCTTCCTGTAAAGGGACAGAATGGGTATTTTAGGCTTTGTGGGCCACACGTAGTCTCTGAGTATTCTTTGTATTTTTACAATCATTGAAAAATGTAAAAGCCATTCCTAACTTGCAGGCTGTAGAAAAACAGGTTGTGGGCGGATTTGGCTTGCAGGACAGGCTTGTATGTGTGACCAGGAAGTCAGAGGCTAATGTTAGGCTCCAGCCCACTCTTCAGTGACTATTTTGTCCTTGAATTGGCTACAGAAGCCGGAGGAAGGTGGGGGAGTGGGTGGTTAGTTTCCCCCAAATCCAAACTGCAGCCCAGCTGTTCTTTTTAATGATGCCATATAATTCAGTAGTGTAGTTTTTGAAGGAAATGTGTGTCTAACTGTAGATAAATTGTGAGGTGTATTTCTATAAATATAACATATGTATCTTTTCTTAAACTTACCAGGGACTGGAGAGGAAGACGACTATGCTGATGATTTTAACAGGTGAGAAGAACGGTTGGACAAGAAATACCTAAATTGTAAACAGTTTCTGAACAGGAAAGTATGACAGAATTACGTTGGTGCTTACTTTAGTCTTAGTTAATCCAGAATTATACATTGGACTTTGAAGCGTGTTTTTGATTTTACATTAGAATAAGAACATCTGTATTATGTGCAGGGAACTTGGTAAGAATAAGAAAAGGAAGTAACATTGAAGGATCGACTCAGAAGCCAGCAGAAGCAGTTAGGCCACTGGATTGTCAGTGCTTTCGTTCTCCCCTTTCTGATCTCAGTGGGGGGAATTGTCTACATTCGGCTTAAACAAATTGCCCCCTCAAATGGTTTTTCTGATTCACGTGACATTTCTTAATATTTTGTTTTAGGTAATTTTTTTATGTATGTAAAGAAAATATAACCTATGACTTGGCTAATAATTAATTTGGAAGTAATATTTGTTGTAGATATGATTAGAAATTTTAAATCAGAGTTTGAGAATTTTATGTAACTGATAGTTTTTTTCCCCCAATTTAGAATTTGTGTTTACTTCCTAACATACAGTTTTTTGAGAGATGAAATTTTTAAAATCTGGGTTTGCTTCTTTCATGCCATTGTGACCATAGTCACTAGTATGAAGCTTAGTGTTCTCATCTGGTAAATGGACTGGACTATTCCTGTGCCCTTGCTGAGTTATTTTAAGGCTCAAGTGAGATGAGATGTATGGAATTAATGATGTGTAATAGTTTATTCTATTTTATTTAAAGAATTAAAATAATTACATGAAAGATTGAAGAATGCTAGTTACTCTCTCTAAATGTTTATATTCAAAGTTCTTCTTTTTCTTTTTTTTTCCCCCTGAAATTAGTACCAGCCATCGCTCAGAAAAAAGTGAGCTAAGTATTGGTGAAGAGATCGAGGAAGACCTCTCTGTGGAAATAGATGACGTCAATACCAGTGATAAAGTATGATGTGCTTCTCCCGTGGAGCGCTGTCTGTGCCTGTTGCCTTGAGTTACTGTAAAGCTTCAAAACTTTACACTTTTTGCAGGGCAGGAATAGAAAGGCAGACTTAGAGAACAGATGTGGGACACAGGAGGGGAAGGGGGGAGGGTGGGGTGAATTGGGAGATTAGGTTTGACGTAAATACACTAGCATGTGTAAAACAGATAGCTAGTGGGGACCTGCTGTATAGCACGGGGAGCTCAGCTCGGTGCTCTGCGATGGCCTAGATGGGTGGGGTGGGTGGCGGGGAGGGAGGTCTAAGGGGGAGGGATGTGTGTACGCGTAGGGCTGATTCACTTTGCTGTGAGGCAAAAACTAACACAACGTTGTGAAGCAATTATACGCCAATAAAAAAAAAAATTATACCAACGAGGAGGAAAGCAGTTCCGTAAAGTTTATGATGGAGTTTCCTGGTCCAAATCTGAAAAGAACGTCTGTAATGAACGTGGAAAATTGTTTTCAGTTGTCGCCTGCTTTGTTAACCGAGTGCTTGGGAAATGCTGGCGTGTTATTACTGGGGCTTCAATTGCTGTGGGTGTAACTGGGCCATGGTGGGTCAGGATGAGAGTCAGAATCGACCACCTCAGGGTGTAGACACTGTAGGCAGGAGGTCCTTTTAAGAGACGTCAGTATCGAAGGTTTGTGTGTATATAAGAGCCCTGTGAATGCAGGAGCTGAAGCAGAGACTGGGGTGTGGAGTGTTCTGAGCAGGCAGGGAGACAAGACAGCAGAAACGGGGAGTCAGGGTGTGAAATTAGGCGTGCGTTTTGGAGTCACATTTGACCTTTGCTTGGGCAGAGAGCAGAAGATGCCTAGGTTTATGATAGATCTGAGATGTAAGGGAGCATCTCAGGATCAGATGTCAGTGCCCACGGTAAACTGTGGGTGAGTCTGCCTTTGAGGTTGTAGGTCGCTACAGCCTGGAGGTGAACCTTGCTTTCCAGAATGAGGAAAGACTCTCCAAGTGCTTGTGGCTGTCAAGGACTGTCATGTAGGGAGAAGGCCTTTGAGAGAAGCAGCATTTTATAATGAATCTGGGCCCGCATTCCTATTCTTTTATGTATGTGCTTTCTCAGGCGAGCTGCAACCTTTAATCCTCAGTTTCTTTATTCGTGAGAGGAGGTGTCAATGCCTCCCTCACAGGCTTGTTCTGAAGGTTAAGTGATAATATATAACGTGCCTTCTCTAATTCCTGAGACGGTATAAGTTTGTAATAATTTGTCTTTCTCTTTTTACCTTATGTCATCCTAAAGAGGCCTGAAAATGTTGCTTTAAAGTTACAAAAAGAGCTACAGATGGGTTATTTTAACAGCCAGTCTTCTTGTTCGTGTAGAGTTCAGCTGTTAGCTCAGCTTTCAAAAAAATCTCAGAAAAGGAAGAAGAAAGTGAGGGCGAGGACTTCTGCCTGTGCAGCAGTTTGTAGAGCATAAGACGGCGCTTAAGCTACAGCGTAGATGTTAAACATTGTTTAAGACTCTGCTTGCATCCTGACACTAGTTCTTTTCTTTCTTTTGAACAACGAAGCTTGATGACCTGACACAGGACCTGACTGTGTCCCAGCTCAGTGACGTTGCGGATTATCTGGAAGATGTTGCCTAGGCGATGAAAGAAGGAAGTATTCTAATCGGCAAAGGGACAAAGGACTCTGATCAGTTCTTTTTTTTTTTATCCTGGACAATCTCTCTTTGCTGGAATGTCTGCTCCCTGTTGGTGCCTGTGTTCCAAAAAGATTACAGATATTAAAAAAATTAACCGTTGGGCTTCCCTTGTGGCGCAGTGGTTGGGAGTCCACCTGCCGATGCAGGGGACACGGGTTCGTGCCCCGGTCCGGGAAGATCCCATGTGCCGCGGAGTGGCTGGGCCCGTGAGGAGCCATGGCTGCTGCACCTGCGCTTCCGGAGCCTGTGCTCTGCAACGGGAGAGGCCACAACAGTGAGAGGCCCGCGTACCGCAAAAAAAAAAAAAAAAAAAAAATTAACTTTTCATTATACTAAACAAAATACTCCTATTTGAGACCATGCGTGGAAGATTCAGTATTCTTAATTTGGTTTAGGTGCGTGCTTCTCTATGGAAGTTGATTACGCTCAAATTCGCTACGAGGAGCGAGTCTGTGAAATGCCAGTGTAAAGCGCGTAACGAAGGCGCCAGTAAAGCCGTAGGGTCCCAAAGCTCCGCGTGCGCACCTGTGGGGCAGCCGCCTGGGGTCAGGCACTTCGGCAGCAGGTGGTCCGTCTGCAGTCAGCGCGTTCGGCAGCAGGTGGTCCTGCAGGTAGTTGGCAGGTGGCCTGGGATTTCTGCAGTCCTGAAGCCCATCACTGTAAGTTACATTTGATAGGTTGACTTTCTTTTATATTTCCTTCCGTTTGGAAGGTTTGTTAGACCATTAAGGTTATATTAAAATACTCGTGTGTGCTACTTAGTTTTGCTTGTTCTAAAGATTAAAATCCAGATGTGGTTATGACTTTTGATTCGTGGGATTGTCTCTGACAGCACTTGCAGTCGCCACGCTATGTCCATGTAAGAAGCTTTATTCACAGGTTCTCCTTGTCATAGTCATAATTTATTATTTGTAAAGATGCCTTGAAACATATTAAACACCAAAATGCATCTGAAACCATTAAGCAGTGCTTTTATTTCAGATCTATAAGTTGGTTATATTAAAATCCAAATTGGACTGTAACAGTAGTAATGGCCTAAGACCATATCCAGTTTGACAAGCTTTATACACTGTACATAGTTTCATTGTAACCCTTAAAAGTTGAGCCAATGATAGAATTTCAGGCAGTCTCGTTTACATTCTATCCATTGTGCTGCTATTTATGTAGGTTGCTGACATTACTGATCCTGAAGTATCAAAAAGAACAATTGGAAGTGATGCATGCATGTTCATGTTGATGTAAGTAAAGCTGTGATTGTGTTAAATTTTGTACTTTTTAATTTCAGTTAAATTAAAGCTTTATATTGTCACCTTTATTAATAAAAGGAGCAAATTAGACCTAATTCATTGATCTCAAGAAGTGAACAGACTTTGTGGTTTGTCTAATGTTAGTTTTTCATTGCATACTAGTCTAAACATTTCAGAAATATTTACTAGGCTCCGAAATGTAAAGGGAAGTGATCGTGTATGGATCAAGGTTATGTGACATTAGAATCTGATTTTATACAATTTAAGTGAAGCTGAGCCATGAACACCAAGAGGAAGCAGGACAGAATGTGGGCCAGGGCAGCCTGGGAGCCGCTCTGCCAAGCTGCCCTCAGTCTGTGGGCCGTGATCTCAGTCTCGGTCAGGCTTTTTGTTTCATGTGAGGAAATAGCGCCGCGTGAAGGTGTCGTCTGTTGCTAAAAGTCCCCCAGTGTGCTCGCTGTAAAATGTATTTCCTTGGATGTCATCTCTGTAAAAAGTCATTTTCTATAAAGATTGTGGTTCTGTTCTGGCCCTCTGGAATCTGTGTCAAATGTGTGATTTATTTTTGATATTATTTGATAGGAGCTAGATTTCTGTGCAGTGATTTGAAATCATTTCAATGGAATGAGCATCGGGGTGTGGCGCTTTAATTTTGCAGAAAACTTTTGAATAGTAGCATCTGAAATCTGTCATTTTTCTGTTACCCACAGAATCTGATCTTTTTATGGTATCTGGGAGGATGGGGAGAAAATGCCAACTATGAGACTCGCTTTGTCATCAGCAATACATACATCTGATCCGATAGTTTTATAGCTTAAAATTCAGCTGTGAAAAAGAGCTCTGTTTCCACATGTGTCCCTTGATTAGATAGAAGGTTTTGAGGGTGATGAGCGTTTTCTTTTTGTTTGTTTGTTTTCTTTTTGTTGAGAAGTACATATTGAAACATTAACCCAGGAAATACGTCTTTATGGTAAAACCTGTATTGTACGGTGGAGTTTTTCAATTGTTTCTTTGTGTGTCAGATGTCAATAAAAGTCTCGTTTTATTGATGATGACTGAAGTGAGCGAAAGCTCACGCCCTTTGTATTTCGTACTGACAGTAACCAGGCCCCAGCTGTGCTGACCTTGGTCCTGCCCCGATGGCCGCCGCCTGCCTCTGCCCCTCGCCCCTCTTTCCTCGCTCCCCGCCCCAGCGCCGCACAGCACCTGCGAGCTGCCAAGGTGGGTCCTGTCTCGGGGTGTATCTGCCTCTCCTTGTCTGGATCGTCCTGCCCGCCGAATCCTGCCGGGCTGGCTTGTTTCCGGCTCGTTCTCAGAGAAGCTCTAGCCGGAAGGGGATGCCCGTTTTCCCTCCCGTCACTGTCACGTTTGCCCTGTGTATTTTATTCATCTCTCATTGGTGTCTGAGATGCGCTGGGTTATCATCCATAAGCTCCGTTGGAGAAGGGACTTTGTAAGCAGTGTGTATCCCTGGTGCCTGGAGCAGAAGTCGGCCCCAGTACGTGTCTGGTGAGGATCCAAGGCGACCACATGCACAGATCCAGGGGTCTGGGAAGTGCAGGCTGGGGCTGGGCAGCTGCCGCCCGAGGACGACACGGCACGCTTTCGGGGGGACAGCTGACCTTACCCTGAACCCAGGGAGGCCCCTGCTTCAAGTCTGAGGAGTGGCTCAGGGACAGCGGGCCTGGCTGCCCCACCCGCCCCCCCGGGCTGGTCGGAGCATTGCTCCGGACGGACATGGGCAGGCCTCCTGTCTGCGGCTCAGTGTGGACACTGGCACAGGGCAGCAGCGGGGTTCGAGGTCGTGCACTGACGGCCCCGTTGGACGTGCCGGAGGGCAGCGCTCACCTGGGGAAGAGCACGCCCCACGGCCCAGGTGCAGACCCTCCTGGACTCGGTCTCGGGCTGCCTGGGACCCCACCTGGTCTCTACCCTTGCACACTAACCCACCCCGCCCTCCTGACACGGTCTACACTGCCAGCCCCCATGGTACGAAGGGGCGTATTTGGTGGAAACAAGTGCAGAGGAAATGCACTCTCCTGGGTCATCCACACTGGACGGAGGAGGAGAGTGAACAGCGTGTGACGAAGGCTGAGATGAACCAGCAGAATGGCTTTTCTTGGGGGAAGCGATTCAGAGAACAAAGTAATTTTAAAGTAAAAACCTAATTGCACTACTTGAGATTTGAGAACGTTTGTACCTAAAAAAGGCCG
The DNA here is from genome assembly GCF_963924675.1 of Phocoena phocoena. Classification (NCBI taxonomy): domain Eukaryota; kingdom Metazoa; phylum Chordata; class Mammalia; order Artiodactyla; family Phocoenidae; genus Phocoena; species Phocoena phocoena. The sequence goes on along the minus strand of NC_089230.1, from coordinate 2,348,524 downwards.
CTATGAAAATGGTGCAATCAAGATGATCTTTTAAAATTAGTTATCTTTGGCTGCGTTGGGTCTTCGTTGCTGCGCACGGGCTTTCTCTAGTTGTGGCGAGCGGGGCTACTCTTTGCTGTGGTGCGCGGGCTTCTCATTGCGGTGGCTTCTCTTGTTGCGGAGCACGGGCTCTAGGCGCGCGGGCTTCAGTAGTTGCAGCACACGGGCTCAGTAGTCGTGCCTCGCGGGTTCTAGAGCGCAGGCTCAGTAGTTGTGGCACACGGGCTTAGTTGCTCCGCGGCATGTGGGATCTTCCCGGACCAGGGCTCGAACTTGTGTCCCCTGCCTGCATTGGCAGGCGGATTCTTAACCACTGCGCTACCAGGGAAGCCCCCAGAATGATTTTTGATTAAAAAGTTGTTGCGCCAAGTCATTCGATGGACGGATTGAATGATGGGATAATGCAAAAAGAAAAAAATTAGTAACCTCAAAGGTAAAAAACTCCCTGCATGTGTAGCAAAAAGACCAAGGTGGAAACAGAATGGTCAGGAGATGTGGACAGAGGATTGACTAAGGACTGCAGCAGCTACGTGTCCATCCACAGGGTTAAAACTGAGGCAGGAAACATTGGCAGAAACGTGCATAGGTTCAGAGACACCTGAGTGTCTGGATGAGTGAAAGCCAGGCCCACGGCTGCGTGGATCCTGATTAGTGTGAAAAAAAGACTCTTCCAAGATCATTTTAAAGGAATGAGAATGAAATTGCCTGACCGGATGCTACAAGTAATAGAGCAATAACTACAGTTAGGAGGGAAAATGAATTTTGAGCATAGAATTTCTACCCTGATGGAAAAAAAAAAAAAAGCAACCTTCCTGCCTTGTAGGAAATGGATCGCAAAGCAAGGTAAGGTGGGTCTGGCCTCTCATGTGGCATCAGGCTCCCGTCACGTCTCTGCGGGGCAGTCTGTGCTGCTACCGGCAGTGGGAGGGGACCTGTGGACCCCTCCCCACCTTCTGGAGCACGCTGGGCCTTTACCAGGGCTTTGCCTCTGCAGAATGGTGACTCTGGGTAAAGTCGGGCCTGCTTCCCCGGAACCAATGAAGGAGAAGAGAGGGCAGGGGGTTCCCGGGCCTGCATCTCAGGGTGGATGGAGAGGAATAGGGACAGGGGAGCAAGCAGGATAGAGGTGTCTGGGCCATGCCTTATATACAGGGGTCATTTCTGATATTTTCACCTGAGTTTGTTGTTTTGGCAATTTATGAAATCTTCCGGTTTGATAATGAAATTATTTTTCCCGTAAATGTTTAATTTTCAAACACTTCTAGTTGCTAAAAGCCAATTTGGGCATGTTTTATAAATCACTAGACTATTGGATATGGATCTTAAACTCTCTTTTAAATCATTTATAGTTTGTAAAACTGAATGGTAGCTCTTCCGAAATGGAGTTCCCTTTTTACTTAAGGCATTTAGCATTTCTCTCCCCTTTCTGTCTCAGTCCACGTGACGTGTGACTTTTTATCTGACCTTACGTTGAAATTTTGGTATACAGAATGCTGTGCTGCAGCCCCCGTCCTTAGTCTGGTGTTGGGTCTCGACGGCAGGCGCTCCTGCAGCCCCAGGTGCGTTGGCTGTTTGGCTGGGGTGCCACCTTCCCTGACCCCTCTTCCCCATTGCACACACCTGGGCTATGCTTACGCTTTCTCCTCTTTCAAGGCCCAGGTTAGAGGAAGCAAGTGTCTTGTCTCCTCGGTGTGCCAGGTACTTGTCTTCTGTCCCTTTGACTCCCTGCACATCCCGTTGTGGGGGAAGTATACCAGAATTCCAGCAGATGTTTACAAACGTTTAAGGTGCTGGGGGCCCGGTGCCGTGCCGGTGTGCGCACGCTCTGTGCACAGTCGGTAACGGGGACTTGGGAAATGCCACATCTGTGCCGCTGCGTGCTGCTCACGGGCCCTGTGAGAAGGTTACAGCAGGACCACCAGAAAGATGCTGTTCGAGATGATCTTTGGACTTTGGTTCCCTGGAAACTGGTGGGCTGATGGGTTCTGCCCAGGGTTGCCGGACTCACGGGGAATGAGCCAAGGGCCCTTCTGAGGAGGAAGGGTGTCACCAGCAAGGAAGTGTGGGGGCAGCGGAGGTGCAGGGGGCTGAGTAGCAGAGGGATTGGGTGTACATGTTGCAGCCACTGCACAGATCAGGGTCCTGGACACCTCACTTCCTGGCTGAGTGCTGTCGGGCGAGTTACTTATCAATGTTCTCAGTCTGCCCATCCGTACAAGGGGGAGTGAATACTGCCTGACCAAATGGGGCGGTTGTTGTGTAACATAAGTAACGTATACAGAGTGTTGAGCGGTGTTCTTGGCAAATAATACTCAGTAAATATTAATTTTTTTTCACTAAGAAGGTAAGAGTCACAGGACGTAGTTTAACTTGGATGTGGAGGGCAAGGAGAAGAGAGGGTGCCTTGGGTAATGGCAGATGAATTTCTGTTCCTCTCCCGAGGCCTGATTCAGATGCCACTTCCCACCAAGCCTTCTTCCGCCCCCACCCACGAGCTACCCGCAGTGTAACGTGTTCATGGTCTGGGTTTTCCTTGTGTCCCTGTCAGTGGTGTCCCAACGGGCGTTTCTAGCTGTGACTGCACACCACTTAAAGGAGACCTGGTGTGGTAATGGAATGAAAAACACCCAGACTGTTTGAAAAGTCACGGTTTGCCATAAAAATTTACATCAACTATGATTTTAACACCCCAAAATGTGTTGTAATTCCTTTCACAAGAGAATTATGGGATTAAAAGGTAATTTCTTAGTGCACTACAGACTGAGCTGTTAAGGGGTGAGGTTCAAGCTTGGATTTACAGGATGAGCGTCTTTGTTCAGTCTTACTGCTGGGGGTCTGTGTGGTGAAGATGATGGAACGTCAGAAGTTATCCCGACGTTAAAAGCTAATTGTAACAGGATACTTTCTCAGATCGTACCAAACGTAGTAATTCATGAGTTAGATTTTGAATAGAAATAATCACTAGGCTCTTGTATTATTCGATAACCCAATGAATGAAGAGGAGTGCATCATATAAATACGCTGTAAAAACATTTAGATTTACTACCGATTTGACACAAAATGTTGATGAAGACCATATGACACTATGATATGCTGTATGACGAGAACATTAATGAAAAACTGGTGAATGGACGTAATTAAAAGAGAGCATGTATGTTACTAAAATGTTACTAGTCACTGAAAAAAAACTGAAATGCTATAAATTCCAAACTCATGTGAAAAAAGAACTCGAAAAAGGTTTCCAAAATTTGACAGTTCTAAAACTTTTTTTTTGTTTGTTTTGTTTTTTGTTTTTTGCGGTATGCGGGCCTCTCACTGTTGTGGCCTCTCCCGTTGTGGAGCACAGGCTCTGGATGCGCAGGCTCAGCGGCCATGGCTCACGGGCCCAGCCGCTCTGCGGCATGGGGGATCTTCCCGGACCAGGGCACGAACCCGTGGCCCCTGCATCGGCAGGTGGACTCTCAACCGCTGCGCCACCAGGGAAGCCCAGTTCTAAAACTTAACATGCATGACATTTCCAAAATGAATTGTAATTGAATTCATCCATCGATGAAACTCTTAAAATATGTCAGTAACTGAAAAACCATTTTGATCAGTCATTCTAGAGTAAAATTATTTTTTTATCTCCATAGGAAGATGTTTTTAAAAGTCATTGTGATATGAAGAGGTGATACCAGAAAGTGTGCCGTTAAAGCAATGTAGGAAGAACGTATTACAAAAATACAGCAGGCAGTTAATGAAAGTATGTATTTTCCTGTATTTTGTGATGTTTGTGGTATTTATCAGATTTATTTATTTTTATATTTTTACCATGCCACCAGTACCTATTTATTATTATTCATGAATGGTCAAAAGACTTACAAGGCCCATTACTATTAGTATAACCACACATATGGAATATCACTTGGTGACATGGAGTGAAAAGGACAGTTTCAGACATATTAAAAAAATACATACACATACACACGTTGTTCACCGTTCACCGCTACAAAAGCAGGAGGCATCAAGCTGCAGGAGTTCCAATATACATAACAAGTTGAAACATCTCAAGCGTAAAAACTACACTTAAATAGCAAAAATAAAGTTTCTTCAGACATTTTGATCTGAGCTCAAGCAAAGCAAATAATGAACACCAATGAGTTTTATACTATTTAACACACTTTAAAACATAAAAGGACCAACAGATGCAAAAGTCCTGAAAATGTAGAGGTTATTTGTAGGAATGAACAATGCATTTCATCCCAAAAAAAAAGTCTACAGCAGACGTGTTTCATCCTGGCTCCCAAATATTTGAGAATCATAATTTACTATGTTCAAACAGCAAGTTAAGCCAGAACGGAATGATCAACAGAAAACTCATTGCTTCAAACAAGGCATTATTGTCCTTGGTTTCCTTAGTTTCACCAGTGCGAGAGCATCGTTCACCTGAGAGACCATGAGTCACAATTAGCGCTGGTTCAGAACGGTTTCCTTTTCTCTTTAAAAAGTGCCACATACTTCTCGTTTAAACAACAGCGACAACACACGTAATGCTAATGAAAGGCCGTTTGTCTCCATCTCTTGTCAACGAGGAAAGGCCAGAGTGATTTTTTTTTTTTTTTTTTGCGGTACGCGGGCCTCTCACCACTGCGGCCTCTCCCGCCGCGCTCCGGACGCGCAGGCTCAGCGGCCATGGCTCACGGGCCCAGCCGCTCCGCGGCATGTGGGATCCTCCCAGACCGGGGCACGAACCCACGCCCCCCGCGTCGGCAGGCGGACTCCCAACCACTGCGCCACCAGGGAAGCCCCGGAGTGATTCTTTGATTCCAATTCGAAATGGTGTTCACTGGCCAATGCCTAAGGTCTCCAATTTGGAGGAGTCAGGCTGAGCGTTTCTCAGACGTTGTTATGCTCCTGGGACAGGACTGTCAGTTATCAGTCGTAAGTGGCTGCTGGGGAGCTTGAAGGCGTGTGCAGTTGCGCGTGCTGTTCCATACTTAGTCCTCTGCTCATTGCCAGACCAGTGAAAGGTTCCGTTAACTGATGGATCCCGCATCCTCTCCTGTGATAACTGACGACACACAGTGCCACATCTTTGACGTGTGTGGGGAGCCGCTGCTGCCGGTGGTCCCTGTTCGCAGACTTGTTGCTGAATTGCACTTTATCAAACAGCGGGCACAGCACTTTCCTCAAGCTTTTCAACTTCTCCATACAGGACAGGAGTTCTCAAAACAGCAGCTCCTAAATTGTTCTCCAGGACGGCCCTTTCTCCTTCTAGTTTTGTTTTGCCATATAGATTTAGGGGACATGGTACGTCTTCCTCTCCATAAGGTGGGCTTGTTCCAGCAAAAAATAACCGGAGCTAATGTAGATTAGAAATGCTCCGATTGCAGCAGCTTTCTTCCCCGAGTTCCCGGAAGCATCGACATCAGGTTGCCAAGCAGCGTCCGGCTGATTTTCGACATCTGGCCTCTCTGCCTCACAATGTACTGGGACATGGGGCTGAAAGTCATAAGTGATGTGATGAACTGCTTCAGACTCCAAGAGATTAAGCTGCTCACATTTGGGTCTTGCTCTTCTAAAACCACAGCCCACGGCATGCCGATTACTCTGCTGAAATTCTCAGTACACAGCTCTGCCAAGAAGCCTGGTGGCACCAGTAATCGGAACCCGCCAGTTGGGGCTGCTCACTTCCTCCTTCACCAAAGGGCAGTTCACGGGGACGAAGTGGATGCAGAGCTCTGTCTCCCGCCCGCCGTGCCCGCCGTGTTGGCGTCGCCGCAGACTTGTTTTCACTCCAGCGCCCTCGGCCCTCCTCCCCTAGGTCCGGGCCGGCCGATCTGTCAGACTTTTAAAATTTATAGTTTGCTGGGCTCTTGTGTCTCTTCAGAGTATGTATGTTTATAGCTAACTTTGTATAGGTCATTTCCTATCCCTCCTCTAGCAGAAGGTAATCCCAGATGTTACAGGCTGCTAAGCGAGGCCCTGCCCTAGTCAATAGGCTAGGAGTCTAGCCAACAGAAAACAGTGGAGACAGAAAAACAGTTTAAGTCTGTTATCAAGGAGCGTTGGTCATTGAAAATATGTAGGCGTCTGAAATTTGAGCAGATTCTGTAGATCAAATGAGAAATATTGAAAGTTTCTTCATGAAACTCGAATCCTGAGAACCTTTGGTGGGAGAGTCCGCAGCGCCGTTGGCACCCATCTCCTCCCCGTTCTCACAAGCCTTCACGCAGCGGGCATGCAGCCTCCTGGCCACCCGTCCAGAGGGACACATCTGGCCGTCTCCCGGGCATCACGCCTGCTCCAGGGGTTTCAGCGTCACAGAGGCACTCGGCAGCCTGCTGCCGTCAGCTGCTTGCTTTGTACCCTCTGGTTCAATGGCAAGCTTCCTGGTTGCAGACAACAGTCTCAGTCTATCCCTAACTTAGACAGAAATGCAGTTTCTTGGAAAGATACAGGGTGAGAATCGCGTAAAACCAGCCAGGAGCCTAGGAAGATGGGTAAAGACACAGCCTGGTGGTACCGCAGCAGGATTTTTATTTTTTAATTTTATTTTTTCCATAACATCATATGGAAAAACCCGAACAAACTTCTTGGCCAACCCTATACATATTGGATGCTCAGTTGTTCGAGCACCATTGGAGAAAAAACTGTCCCTTCTCCACCGAACTGCCTTTACTCCTTCATCAGAAATCAGACTGCATTAAATTTGACGTTTATAAAGACCCCTCCCTGAAAGTTTCTCAGCCAGCAAGACTGTTTAGTACATACCACAGAAATGTAAGGAATGATAGATGTATTCTCATTTGTTTTTACCTTGCCTCTTAAAACAAATGATTTGCATTGGGAACTGTTACTAATGGCTGTTACTAATAACCGCCACTCATAGTAATAGACAAAAACAGCTGAAGACAACCTTTTCAGTTGGTGGAGCGCTCTCCCAGGAGGATGGGAGTTCACCAGGCAGGAACTTTGTTTCAGTCACCGCCGTCCCTATAGGTCAGTGACAGATGCTCCCAACAGCTCAGGGGGAATTACTTATTCCTGTTTTACAGGTAAGACTGTGTAAGTTGTAGAGGCGGGACCTCAGCATTTTCTGACAAGATGAGCAGGGCTTCTATCCACCGGCAGAACCAGGACGTAGTTCAGAGAGCGAGTTGTGGAGTCTGAGGAGTGGGGCTGCTCACTGCAGACACATCGGGTAGTGATTTGCATTGAAGTTTTGGTTGAAATCTGTACGGTGGCCTAGACTTGATTCTGATGGTGGCGAGGGCCGGAGTGGACACACCTTGGTAATTTTTCCACGCCCATGTTTATTTGTGTTGTCCTGAAAGTCGAGCTGGGGTTTCCTGGGTGGGGACTGATTATCCCTAAGAGCGATAACCAGATTTGTTTCCTTTGCTCTAGTGTTTCCCCTTCTGTGGTGAGGTGGTGAGGGCCAGATTGCTGTCACCTTACCCCTTTCGGGGGTCTGTACTGTAGGTGAGAAACCCGGAAATAAGAATCTACAGGCTTATACGCACATTGTTCCTCTCTCCTCCTGAGAGAGGGAAAGCGACTCGACTCTCCCAGTATAAGTAAATCCTCCTCAGGAAGAAAGGGGGAAGGCTCCTGGGTTCTTACTCTTTGGAATGTAATTAAATGTCTCCAGGAGGAGAGACTGCTGGAATATCTCCACGGCTCCAGGGTCTCAAACCCTTTTGAAATGTAAGCACAGATCATGAGAAAGGTGAATCTCTATTCAGTAAAGACCTGCCCTTTGTCCAAGGTCCCAGTAAAATTTGTTCCGTAAGCCCTAACCATGCAGAAATACAGAAATATTTTCTCTGCAGCCCACGGTCCCACACCCAGTTGCTGGGTGTAACTCACCAAAGAACAAGCTGGAATAGCTGAGACAAACTTCGGGGCCAGAAGATGGTCAGGGTGTGCATTGCAGGCCGGAACATGCCGTAATGCAGCTCCTCTCACTTTCCAGTAATTTAAACAGCTTTATTGAGATACGTACACACCATGCAGTTCACCCATGTCAAGTGTTCAACAGTTTTTAGTCTATTCACAGAGTTGTGCCACCGTCACCACAGTCAGTTTTAAAATAGTTTCATCACCACCAAAAAGAACCGCATACCCACTGGCAGTCGTTCTCCCTTTTCCCCACCCCTCCGACCTTCCCCCAAGAGAAGCACTTCCTGACTCTCGAGAGTTGCCTCTTTTATAAATGGAATTATACGATATGTTATAATATGTGTTCTTTCGTGACTGCCTGCTTTCACTTAGCATAACGTTTTCAGGGTTCATCCATGTCACGGCATCTATCACCACTTTAGTTCTTTTCATTGCCGAATAATACTCTGTATGGATATACCATATTTGATATGTCAGTTCGTAAGCTGATGGACATTTGAGTCGTCTCCACTTTTTGCTGTTACGAATAATACTGCTAAGAATATTTGCACAATATTCACATGCAGGTTTCTGGGAGAACGTTTTCTCCTGAGTGCATGCCTAGAAGTGGACTTTCTGAGTCGTATGATAACCCCATGCTTAGTATTTCGAGGAAGTAGACTTTCTGAGTCGTATGATAACCCCATGCTTAGTATCGCGAGGAAGTGGACTTTCTGAGTCGTATGATAACCCCATGCTTAGTATCGCGAGGAAGTGGACTTTCTGAGTCGTATGATAACCCCATGCTTAGTATCGCGAGGAAGTGGACTTTCTGAGTCGTATGATAACCCCATGCTTAGTATCGCGAGGAAGTGGACTTTCTGAGTCGTATGATAACCCCATGCTTAGTATTTGGAGGAACTGCTAAACTGCGTTCCACAGCAGCTGCATCATTTACATCCCTGCCAGAAGTCTGCGAAGCCTGCAGTTTCTCCACGTGCTCGCCAACACTCATTTGTGTGTGTGTGTGAGATGAAGGTGGATATGATTTTATTTTACTTTTGAAGTTTTGAAATTTATTTATTTTTTATACAGCAGGTTCTCATTAGTTATCCATTTTATACATATGAGTGTGTACATGTCAATCCCAATCTCCCAATTCATCCCATCACCACCACCTCCCCGCCACTTTCCCCTCTTGGTGTCCGTACGTTTGTTTTCTACATCTGTGTCTCCATTTCTGCCCTGCAGACCAGTTCATCTGTACCATTTTTCTAGGTCCCACATACGTGTGTTAATATACGATATTTGTTTTTCTCTTTCTGACTTAACTTCACTCTGTATGACAGTCTCTAGATCCATCCACGTCTCTACAATGACCCAATTTCGTTCCTTTTTATGGCTGAGTAATATTCCGTTGTATATGTGTGCCACATCTTCTTTATCCATTTGTCTGTCGATGGGCATTTAGGTTGCTTCCATGACCTGGCTATTGTAAATAGTGCTGCAGTGAACATTGGGGTGTATGTGTCTTTTTGAATTATGGTTTTCTCAGGGTATATGCCCAGGAGCGGGATTGCTGGGTCATATGGTAGTTCTATTTTTAGTTTTTTAAGGAACCTCCATCCTGTTCTCCATAGTGGCTGTGTCAATTTACATTCCCACCAGAGGGTTCCCTTTTCTCCACACCCTCCCCAGCATTTATTGTTTGCAGATTTTTTGATGATGGCCATTCTGACCTGATGTGAGGTGATACCTCATTGTGGTTTTGATTTGCATTTCTCTAATGATTAGTGATGTTGAGCACCCTTTCATGTGCTTCTTGGCCATCTGTATGTCTTCTTTGGAGAAATGTCCATTTAGGTCTTCTGCCCATTTTTTGATTGGGTTGTTTGGTTTTTTAATATTGAGCTGCATGAGCTGTTTATATATTTTGGAGATTAATCCTTTGTCCATTCATTTGTTTGCAGATATTTTCTCCCATTCTGAGGGTTGTCTTTTTGTCTTGTTTGTAGTTTCCATTGCTTTGCAAAAGCTTTTAAGTTTCATTAGGTTCCATTTGTTTATTTTTGTTTTTATTTCCATTACTCTAGGAGGTGGATCAAAAAAGATCTTGCTGTGATTTATGTCAAAGAGTGCTCTGCCTATGTTTTCCTCTAAGAGTTTTATAGTGTCCAGTCTTACATTTAGGTCTGTAATCCATTTTGAGTTTATTTTTGTGTATGGTGTTAGGGAGTGTCCTAATGTCATTCTTTTACGTGTAGCTGTCCAGTTTTCCCAGCACCACTTATTGAAGAGACTGTCTTCTCTCCATTGTATATCCTTGCCTCCTTTGTCATAGGTTAGTTGACCATAGGTGCGTGGGTTTATATCTGGGCTTTCTATCCTGTTCCGTTGATCTATATTTCTGTTTTTGTGCCAGTACCGTATTGTCTTGATGACTGTAGCTTTGTAGTATAGTCTGAAGTCAGGGAGTCTGATTCCTCCAGCTCCGTTTTTTTCCTTCAAGACTGCTTTGGCTGTTCGGGGTCTTTTGTGTCTCCGTACAAATTTTAAGATTTTTTTGTTCTAGTTCTGTAAAAAATGCCATTGGTAATTTGATAGGGATTGCATTGAATCTGTAGATTGCTTTGGGTAGTATAGTCATTTTCACAATATTGATTCTTCTAATCCAAGAACATGGTATATCTCTCCATTTGTTTGTATCATCTTTAATTTCTTTCATCAGTGTCTTATAGTTTTCTGCATACAGGTCTCTTGTCTCCTTAGGTAGGTTTATTCTTTTTGTTACAGTGGTAAATGGGAGTGTTTCCTTAATTTCTCTTTCAGATTTTTCATCATTAGTGTATAGGAATGCAAGAGATTTCTGTGCATTACTTTTGTATCCTGCAACTTTACCAAATTCATTGATTAGGTCTAGTAGTTTTCTGGTGGCATCTTTAGGATTCTCTATGTATAGTATCATGTCATCTGCAAACAGTGACAGTTTTACTTCTTCTTTTCCAATCTGTATTCCTTTTATTTCTTTTTCTTATCTGATGGCCGTGGCTAGGACTTCCAAAACTATGTTGAATAATAGTGGTGAGAGTGAACGTCCTTGTCTTGTTCCTGATCTTTGAGGAAATGGTTTCAGTTTTACACCATTGAGAACGATGTTGGCTGTGGGTTTGTCATATATGGCCTTTATTATGTTGAGGTAGGTTCCCTCTATGCCCACTTTCTGGAGAGTTTTTATTATAAATGGGTGTTGAATTTTGTCCAAAGCTTCTTCTACCAACACTCATTATTATCTCTCTCTCTCTTTTTTTTTTTTGCGGTATGTGGGCCTTTCACTGTTGTGGCCCCTCCCGTTGCGGAGCACAGGTTCCGGACGCACAGGCTCAGCGGCCATGGCTCACGGGTCCAGCCGCTCCGCGGCATGTGGGATCTTCCCGGACCGGGGCACGAACCCGCGTCCCCTGCCTCGGCAGGCGGACTCTCAACCACTGCGCCACCAGGGAAGGCCTGTTTCTCTTTTTAAGTGTAGCAGTTCTGGTGGATGTGAAATCGTATCACAGTGTGGTTTGGGTTTGCATTTGGAGCATGTTTCATGTGCACTTAAGAAGGTGTATCCTCCTGCTGTTAGGTAGCATGTTCTATAGCCGTCTTTTAAGTCTAGTTAGTTAGTAGTGCTGTTCAAGTTTTCTGTTTCCTTGATCTTATTCTTAGTTTTTCTATCCATTATTGAAAAAGGGGCATTGAAATCTTCAACTATTACTGTTTAACAATCTATTCCTTCCTTCAATTCTCTCATTCTGTCCAAAATGCCTGTATTTTGGAATTCTCTTATTAGGTGATTGTTACGTCTTCCTGATGGATGAACCTTTTATCATTATGTCCCTCTTGATCTCTAGCAATTTTTTTTTGTCCTTTTAAAATCATTTTGCCTGATATTAGTATAACCATTCTTGCTCTTACGGTAGCTGCTTGCATGATGTACCTTTTCCTTTCAGCCTGTTTGTATCTCTGGATCCAAAGTTTGCCTCATGTACACAGCATATAGTTGGATCTTTTTTGTTTTCTTTCAGTGCAGTCTGATAACCTCTGCCTTTTGATTGGATTGTTTAATCCATTCATATTTAGCATTACTATTGATATAGTTTGATTTATGGCTGCAATTTAAATTTTTTGTTTTCTATATGTGTCATGTATTTTTTGTTTTTCTGTCCGTCCTTTGCTGCTTTCTTTTGCATTAAGTGTATCTTTTCTAGTGTAACTGTGATTCCTTATTTCTTCTAGTGTAACTGTGATTCCTTATCTTTTCTAGTGTAACTGTGATTCCTGTATGTGTGTGTGTGTGTGTGTGTGTGTGTGTATTTTCCACGTATATCACTATGTAAGTGTAAGGTGCTAAATCCAGCATGATGGTTTGATTTACATGTATATTGTAAAATGATTACCACAGTAGGTCTAGTTAACATCCATCAACTCATAGATAAAATAAAAAGAAAAAAAATTCTTCTTGTGATGAGGAATTTCTCTTGTGGTCTGCTCTCTTAACAAGCTTCCTGTGTATCATCAGTATCTTTTTAAAGTTATTTTCTTAGTGGTTGCTCTGGGGCTTACAATATACTTCTCAACTTATAAAAATCTTTTTAGGTTTATCCTAAATTATTTCCACTGACATATAGAAACATGTTTCCTGTCTAGCTCTATTCCCTCTTCCCTTGTTTTTGTGCTGTTATTGTTATTACCTCTATATGTGTTACAAATCCAAGAATTGCCTGTTATAATTTTTACTTTATACAATTTTATGTCTTTTAGAGAACCCATGTCCATAAAGTGAGGTGGAGAGGCAGGAAAACATATGGAAAGGGAACTGTGCCTCTCTTAGTGGATAGGATACCCTGGGCTATTTGTTGAGGGGGATCTGTGAACTTCCACTTGACAACTCTGCAACAAATGAAACCCCCCTACCCTGCATCTGTTAGTCAACAGTGTATCCTGATTCATTCCTTACCTATTACCAGGCCGCCTGTTCTAGGGGTCGTATCTCAAAGTGACTCAGAGTACTCCTATTTTTACCTCAAACTTTGTTGAAGTTGTCATATACTGTGTCATTTACTGTGATTTCTCACAATTTGGATTACTCCACTTGAATTTAAATAAAGTTTAGGCAGCAACCTTTCATAGCTGTCTATGATCTTTCATGAAATGGTGAACATGTACAGAATTATGAATCCAAAGGGTGATGTGGTATATGTGCTGCAGAGCCTCAGAGCAGGAAGCAGAGTTGAAATAGTAAATTAGGAGATGAGCTGACTTTTGGAGGTTGGCCCCTTGCTTTCTACACTTCTGTACGCATGTTTCTACAAAAAAAATGAATGTTAACCTGCTGACTTACCAGTGAACTTTTTGAAATGTCTTTCAAAAAGTGAAGCTTTAGTCATTTTCTTTGGTTGTACTCTGTATCAGTGGAGAAGGAGTTTGTATATAATCAAAGTAAATCATAGTAAATGAACATTTAAATGGCTTCATTGACCTGTCCATTACCATTTACCATTACCAAATGATTGTTCAATGAAATCTGGACATTTTCTAGAAAGTTGGTGACCAAAATATTCTGAGCTTTAAGCGCTAAGTCAAAATATTTAGGTGTTAACATAGGTGTTCAAACGAGCCTCAGGAAAAAGAACTGGTCGATTTCTGCCCAGTAGGGTATGTACTTTAGGTGGAATTAGCAAACAAACATAATGAGGAACGAATGCTCATTGGAAATTGGAAGTGGTCTGTTTGAAAGAAGGAATCCTGGGCTGTAGTCAAACTAACTGGGTTCTGGACCTCTCAGCTCGGCCCCTTCTGTGGACTTTGCCTCTCACGAGTCAGCTGGGGGTGCTGGACGCTTGGTTCCGTGTTTTCACACTGGGCTGTAGGAGCCCAGGCCTCTCAGGGTGCCTCGGGGGCTGAGGAGGGGGGAATGGAAAGCCACTTATCCGCCCATGACACATAATCAAGTTCTAATATTTGACAAGAAGAATTTCCCTTTAACAACTGCCCTGGGGGAAGCTGCTGGGCTGCGTGCCAGAAGGTGTAACCACAGGGCAGAAGAAAGCAATGTTCTGTAAAGGAAGCAGATGGGACTTCTCAGCGAGCAGCCAGCGTATTCTAAGAAAACATTGCATGCATATTGTTGTCTAGGGAGTCTTGCTCAAAGTTACTGAGACTAATTACTAAAATTAATGTATTAGAAGCAACCCTCGCCCCCCAAAAAACCACCCACCTAAAACTGTGTCATGTTTAGGTATTAAATAACATCATCTGTTGTGATATGCCTAGTAGTAGGAGCCAGTCAAACTAGCTCATTTACCCAGCGTGCGTTCTGAAGTCTTAGCGCTAGAGGAGGAGGGGCGGTTCATCTGCAGCTATTTCCAGCTCTTTGAAAAAGAAAAGAAGAATCACCACGGGCTTATACAGACATTCGGCAATGGGTCTCCTAAGAAAGAGCAGAGAACCTTTAAAACTTCCTACTGAGAAAATAGAAGACTCTAAAAACTTGGCAATAGAGTGTGTAAACACTCTGTAAGTTTATAACACTGTAAGTCTATAAAATGGCCAACTTTATAAGAACAAAGAAATAAATGTTGGTTGATTCATTATGGTCAAGTAAGGATGGAGAGGGAGAGCACAGGAGACAGACAAGGGAGAAAGTGAAAAAGAGAAATGGGTCGGGAGGCGGGAGGAGGGGGCAGGAAAGCGCAAGGACTGGACCCCAGGAGGGAGTGACCACGGGGGGGGGGGGGGGGGGGCGGGGGGGGTGGGGTGGGGGTGGGGGGGATCGATGATTCCTGCAGGGAAGGAATGTGAAGCTGTCTTTGTCTTCCTCTTAGGAGACTGGGCCATCAGCTGATACAGTAATGACCCACCATACACAGTTGTCTTATCACTTCTATCAGTGATTGACTTTTCGGGATCAATTAGCAGCAGAAACTTCCTGGGAAGAAATATTCTCAACTGCTGCGGTGTGGACAAAATCATCTACTAAATTACTTGCTTCAAGATATAAAATCCAGCAGATTTTCCCTCATCCAGTTTTGAGATTACTAGAATCCGAAAGGCAGGGAGGGAGGTATATATAGATATCAGGCTATTTTTATAGGTGATGTCTACTCCTTAAGTAATTCTCAAAAAATGAGTTGATAAAAAACTCCAGGATTCTCTGAGGTCTATCTCTGCATGTTGAAAAAGGAGTGAGACCTGTAGTGCTGTGAAATAGTTTAAATATCTCCCAATATTTAAAGCCTGTCTGTGAGACTGAATACAGGACCAGAGAGGCAAACTCTCCAAAAATACACATTTTTTTCATAGAGACTAACTCATCGTGTGGGCTTTCAGAAGCATTAGAAATATAGGTCACCTTAGAATGCATACCTGAATAGGAAACTTTGCAGAAGATAACCTTGCTATTTCTCTCCAGAGTAGCTGACTTTTCCACTGTGGTTTGGCCTCTGTGGTTTTGGAAATAATTTATATGCTAAGTGCGTGTTCTGTTATATAATAGCAACCATACTGTAGGTATCCTTGTCCATCAGCCTTTATTCAGCCACACTTGTATGAGGTAAAGCCCTTCTTAGTAAGATGACTCATAGGTGGAGTGCTCTCGTTAATTAAATTTTACCTTTAAATAAAAGATTTGGAAACTTTAACATAGAAAATGTTTAAAATGCAAATCCATTAATTAATAATCTGAATGTTCAGACTAAGACGTCAAAGTAGCTACTATAATAACGCTTCTTGTTTTTTTCAGGTAAAGCTAATTTTAATAATAGATTTTCTCAAACACAACAGATCCAACATGCAAAAACATATTTATGTAACCCAATATACTTCATCGTGCAAAAAGTATAAAAATATTAATAAGCTATTTTACATATTTTAAGTTTAATTTTAAGTTTAGTTTTAGTTAGTTTAGTTAGTTTAGTTTAGTTAACATTACTTGATTCGTAGTTAAAAGTAACCATGATAGAAATCAGGTTTGGTGCTCCAGTTTTTGAAAGTTTGTTCCCCAGCTGAGTGCCCTGTGTCCAGAAAGAAGGGGAGAATAGAATTAGTGGGAAAACTGGCCATCAGTTAAGTTGCCTTTTTCTGTCCAAAATAAAACTTCATCAGTTTATCAAAAAACCAGTTAAATTTCTGATTTCTCCTTAAGAGTACCCGATTTGAGTACTCCCCTGAAAAGTACTCTGATTTCAGTCAGATCGGAGAGGGAGACAAAGCAGCTCTGCTCTGGCCTGGGCCTGGCCGTGGGATGGAAAGACGAAGCAGACGAGCTTTCTTCAGCTCCCTTTACAGCGTCTCTCCTCCCTGGTGTGTCCCGTGGCCTTATTCCTCATGATGCGGCTGGCCAGGCACCGGATCGTTCTAGCAACCTCCAGAAAAACGTGGCTTTCTTGTAATCCACTTCTGAAACACCTTGTACCATCACGTGTGGGGAGAGCACGGGCCACATAAAGGACAGATTTTGGATTGAAATCTAATTCTGATATGCAGTACATGTATTAGGGCCAAGTTATTTAATCTCCCTCCAAGCCTCAGTTTGTGCGTCTGTAAAATGGAGATAGCACCTCAGTGGCATAAAGGTTGTGAATACTGAGCAAGAAGGCAGCACCCAGCACACAGTGGGCTCTCAATTCGTCGTCTCCCCCTCACCTCTGTTTTCGAAGACTATTATTCCTAAGCAATATGTGTGGATTTTAACCAGGATCTGTGGGGCCACCAGTATAAAGTCAGCATCTCCAGATGGTATGTCTTCTGTACGTAGGGTGTGGGTATAGAGATAAGTCAGTATGTTGTGAGTACTCCATTTACTAAGCACATAACGGAGTCCTGGGGTCCGATCCTGGTTTCATTACTTCCTGGCCATGTGACTGTGGGCACGTTTCCCTCTCTGCTCTCAGTTGTGATGTTTCCTCCTCGGAGGTGTGTGGAGGGAACAGCAGATTACCCATGCAAAGTGCTCATTGGCACACTGCTGGGTGCAGAGGTAGGGACCCAGGCATGGCACCCAGAATTGAGTGCAGCTTTTCTAATACCCTCTCGGAGGTGGAGCCCACTCTCTTCAAAGGGCAAGAAAGGACTAAAATAACCCTGCTTTAGAGCCATTGAAGCACGCCTCTTGAAGAAGTGTTCTAAGAAGTTAAGAAAATTTTAGATCATTTCTCTTTAGGGAGATCTTTGTTTACCTTTTGAGTTTTCCAAACTTGTCACTTACGATAAACCAAACAGGTCACTCAGGGTAGGCTAGATTCTGCTACGGTGGCAGCCTCATGTCTCGCCCAGATCCGTGTCCCTCCCAGGCGTGGCCCACACCGCCATCACTTGGGGAGGCAAGCTGACAGGGCTCCCCCGTTTGGAGCGCCACGAGAGGAGAGAGGATGTGGCTACTTGGACGCCAGCACCTAAGGGGCTTGCCTTAAGTGCGAGGGATCTCCTCCGGTCTCGCTCACGAAGGAAACCAACTCGGTG
Organism: Phocoena phocoena; assembly: GCF_963924675.1. Lineage (NCBI taxonomy): Eukaryota > Metazoa > Chordata > Mammalia > Artiodactyla > Phocoenidae > Phocoena > Phocoena phocoena. Next base: position 2,331,121 of record NC_089230.1, on the reverse strand, counting down.
GGGAGCTGGAATCTGCCCTGTGCATGTGTACGGACATGTATAGAGAAGCAGGGCGTTTGAGCACACCAATTCCACCTCGCCCGTGAAAGCACTCTGCGTTTCAGGCAGCGCTGCACTGGGGGATGGCAGGGCACGTGGTCCTCTTTGATTCCCAGAGGAAAATTCCAAACAAGACCCACCATTTCACGGTTGAATTTACAGTGATTTTTAGGAATAGCTTTTTCGAGGAACTAACGATCAGATAAAGATGGATTTGGGACCTAGAGACTTGGAGCCCGGAACCGTGATTTTATCTAAAGTGAAAAGCTGAATGTCATTGCTCCTAATAGAAATTAAGTGTTCAATAATTTTTGCCACTGAGAGGCTGATAACAAAACCTCTAAGGAAAAGACAAGGGGTTCATATGGACCATATTCCCATTTAAAGTATCAGCAGGAACTTTTTTTTTTGGTGACAACTTTCATGCCAGCAGATCTGTTATTAAATAAGACCCCACGAGTTCTGTGTTACGTTGGGAACTGGTCTTTCTTAAGATGTGTGCCCAGTGTACACATCTTCAAGTAAGGGGTGACTTTAGACGATCTCACCGATAGCAGCAGATGTCTGGTTGGCTTTAGCATAAACTGTGTCCGCTGACTGAGATGTCACTTAATATAGAAGAACACACAGCAGAAACACTCAGGGATTGTGAGTAATGGAGTGACAAGGGTACGCCCTTCTGCTGGGAGGGTAGATTCCAGGGGTTAGGGGAAGGATTAGAGATGCGCAGACAAACTGAAATTGACAAACAATAGGCTTGTATTTTGTCCCAGGCTTATGGTATTACATTCATTTGTAGAGTGTATTAATGTGGAAAGGTAAGTAAATAATGAACACGGGGTGGGGGGGTAGCAACATATCTGAAATGCTTGGTGCCTGGCTCAGAGTGGGTGCTTGATAGTTGCTTTAATGGAACGCCATCAGCGCTTTTGCTGTGTGTTAGCTCTGTCCTGGAAACCTGGGGAAGTCCCGGTTGCTACAGCGAGGCCCTTCACAAAAGCCTCAGTTTCAGGTCCTCAAGTTGAGACATCCTTTTAGTCAACTTGCAGAGTTACAAGTTGCCCCTCCCAGGGTTTATTTAGTGGTGGGAGAGCTGGGAGGGCTGCAGACCTTCTAGGAGCGCTCGGTGGATCCTAGATCAGCGCCCGGTCTGTGTTCTGGATACCTGCTGCCCAGCGAGTGGTCCCTGTACTGTATCAGCACTGTGTCTCCCGGGGCTTGTTAGAAATGCAGACTCTCGGGCCCACCCCAGGGCTGTGGTCCCAGTGTCCGTGCGTTCACAAGATTTCAGGGGATTTATGTGCTCCTTAAATTTGAGAAGCACGAGACTCTCAGAATTAGAAATGATGGTTTTCTGGGTTCTCATCTAAGAACGGGCTGTTGCACAGCTAATCAAAGAAGGCTGCTTCACAAGCCCTGAATCTTAAACTTCTGGGAGGAGGAGACAGGTCTTCTGTTTTCTTCCACACTTTGATCTCTAATGACCACACTCGGGGCTCCTCATGGAAAAGAGAGATGACACATAGCTCAGCCCGTAACAGATGACCGGAGGACAACCACGTGAGAATGTTCTCGCCTCTCCTGCTTAGACGGGTCCGTAGGCCCCGTCCTCTCCGGCCACCCTGGCTCTGTCTTGACCGCGTATCAGCACTTGCAGTGCTCTAAGTCAGCCAGCCGAGGACAGCGCACCCTCCCGAAGCGGCACGCGTGAGAGGGGCTTCCATCTTAGGACGTGGCCAGTCCTTTAACTGTCTGCTTGGGGGCTGTCTTTGTTTTGTGTTGTTCCTTTCATCTTATGCATTAATCTAATTTTTTAACTGAAGTGTAGTTGTAATATTATATGTTACAGGTGTACAGTGTAGCGATTCACAGTGTTTAAAGGTTATTGACTCCATTTATAGTTATAAAACACTGACTGTATTCCCCATGGTGTACAATATACCCTTGTAGCTTATTTTATACCTAACAGTTTGTACCTCTTACTCCCCTCCCCCTATTTTGCCCCTCCGCCCTTCCCTCTCCCCACTGGGTGACCATTAGTTTGTTCTCTATATCGGTGAGTCTGCTTCTTTTTTGTTATATTCACAAGTTTGTTGTATTTTTTAGATTCCACATGTAAGTGATATCATACACTATTTGTCTTTCTCTGACTTATTTCATTTAGCATAATACCCTCCAAGTCCATCCATGTTCCTGCAACTGGCAGGATTTCAATCTTTTTTATGGCCGAGTAGTATTCCATTGTGTATATGGACCGCACCTGCTTTCTTTGATTCGTAGCTTTCATTGCTGCTTCTCGTGTATCTGGCCCTGCTCTGGAGAGCTAGCCCCTGGTTTCACCTTCTGCCCGTCCTGGGTTGCAGCCTCTGGTCACCCTCGCCAGGTGACCCCAGGTGCCTCACAACCCCACTAAGCTTTGACCCTGGTGCATCGTCTCCTCAGCCTGCTCAGGGCCCTTCTGGATTCTACCGAGACCCCAGGATGCGGGAACTTGGACACACGTTAAAACGTGAACTTCTTCCGTGAAGGGGCTGAATTTGTTTGTTGCAGCCCCTGGAATCATGCAAGTGTTTGTTCAGTATTAAATGCCGGATGTTAGACGTCCACCTCCTTTTACGACGAAGGAAGCCTCAGGAGAGATTTGTTCCCATCCTAACAACAAGGAGACTCCAGGTCATCTGTCAAATCACAGCATTTCTTAAGCCCTTCAGAGAGCTTCAGGTGCAAGACAGCTCTGTGGGCCGAATTCCGAAGAGAGGGAGAGCCCCGTAGAAGAGAGATGAGATGCATGAAGCATCCCAGGCTTGGCACGGGAAGGAGAGAGAGCTGGCTGTCTTACCGTGGCAAAGAGAGCAGCTGATTGCAAAGGATCCTTAAAGGCCAGAGATGGGCTGGAAGATCAGGTTCAAACAGCGGGGCCTGGGACACAGGGACGTTCATACTTGCTGGCAGGCTCTTTTCTTCAGCCTCTCCAGGTGATCACAGGAGTGCTTGGGGGCAGGACCCTGGAGAGAGTCCACTCAGTGGCACAGTTTCCCACGAGGACTTCAGACTCCTGGGAAACAGACATAAAACTCTGTCCTTTCCCATTACCCTTTTCTGTCAGGAGGCTAAAGCCTTGAGCTACTGAGAGAAGAGCTGTTAAATCTCTCGTCCAAGGACAGGCAATGATCTGTTGCCGCTAGGGGTGGGACAGGAAACTTTCTCCCACCCAAGACCAACCGCAAATACAGGCAGAGTGGAGCTTCCGTGGGAAGGAGGGGCAGGAATGCTTTGAAAACCTATGTCAGTGGTCCCCAACCATTTTGGCGCCAGGGATCAGTTTCGTGGAAGACAATTTTTCCCCAGAGTGGGGGTGGGGGGCGCTTTGGGGGTGATTCAAGCGCATTGTTTAGTATGCACTTTTCTATTATTACATTGTAATATGTAATGAAATAGTTATAGAATTCACCATAATGCAGAGTCAGTGGGAGCCCTGAGCTTGTTGTCACTTGCCACCCACTGATAAGGTTTGACGTGAGTCTGCAGGCAATGGATTTATTATGGTCTCTGTGTAGTCAGACTCGCTCTAATGATAACCCGTATTTGCAGCCGCTCCCCAGCGCTAGCATCACCGTCTCAGCTTCACCCTAGGTCATCAGGCATTGGATTCTCAGAAGGAGCACGCAGCCTAGATCCCTCGCATGCACAGTTCACAGTACGATTTGCGCTCCTGTGAGAATCTAATGCCGCTGATCTGACAGGAGGCGGAGCTCAGGTGGTAACGCGAGCGATGGCGAGCGGCCGTAACTACGGATGAAGCTTGGCTCGCTCACCCGCCACTCACCTCCTGCTGTGCGACCTGGTTCCCAACAGGCCACGGACCGGTACCAGTCGGTGGCCCCGGGGTTGGGGACCCCTGCCTTATGTCAAGGCCCAGATTCATAGGGCTTACCTAAGACTCAGGACAACAGAAAATTCCTCCTCCTACCACCAGGAGCTGAGCACGAATCATAAACAGTAGCCGTCTATTTCTGCAGGAGGGGCAGGGGCAGGAGACAGAACCTCGGTCTGGCACAGGGACCCAGGAATGGCTGAGGGGGGGGATGGAGCAGGGACACTGAGAGAAACCCACCAGCGCCTTACCCACTGTAAGGGAAGGCAGCCTGTAGCGCACCGGAAGTAATGATTAAAGACCCAAAAATCTCAAACCCAGCCCGACTCCTGACTAGATAGACAACCTCCTTACCCCTGGAACCACACATAAAATGATTTGTTATGAGCATAAAAACTACTTACTTTGGTCTCTACTGTTTCTTTATGCATGGTTTTCAGCAGTCAATCCAAAGTTGATACTTTAAAAAGCAAAGCAAAACCAAACCAAACCAAATCATTGCCAACAGATAAAGCAACCAACAGAGCGAGAACTAGCGATGACCCAGATGTTGGAAGTCTAAGATAGGGACTTTAAAATAACCATGGTAGGGAATTCCCTGGTTAGCCTGGGAGTTAGGACTCGGCGCTTTCACTGCCGTGGGCCCGGGTTCGATCCCTTGTCAGGGAACTAAGATCCCACAAGCTGTACAGTGCAGCCAATAAATAAATAAAAATAAAATAACCAAGATAAATATGTTAAATTATCTAGAGAAAAAGATATATAGTATGCACGAACAGATGGGAAATTTCAGCCGAGAGACAGAAACTATAAGAGACAAATAGGAATGCTACAAATTAAAAAGAAATGATATAAAACAAAGAATTCTTTCGGCAGGCTTACCAGTAGACTAGTCTCAGCTGAGGAAAGGTGGATGAACTTGCAGATAGGTCAACAGAAATTGTAAAAAGTGATACACAAAAAGAAGAAAAGACTGAAGAAAAAAACCATAACAGGGCCAACAAGAGCTCTGGGACAATATCAAATAATCTAACACATTCAGTTGGAGTCCCAGTGTAATAAATAAGAGGGAAGGAATAGAGCAGAAGAAACATTTAAGGAGATAATGGCTAAAAATTTTCGAAAAAATAGTGCAAGATAACAAACTCCAGATCCATGAAGTTCAGAGAACCCTGACAGTAGAAACACAAAAATAAATAAGTAGACTCCTAAACCCAAAAAGCACAAAAATCTGCCTAAACATATCGTAACTAAACTGTTAAAAACCAAAGACATGGAGAAAATATGGAATGCATCCGGGGGTGGGGATGGGGGTGGGGAACATTACAAAAAGAAGAAACACAATTGCAGTAGATTTCTTGGCAGATGTTCAGCAAACTAGAAGGTAATAGTGTGGTGACACCTTTAAAGTACCCAAAGGAAGAAACAATCTATTAACCCAGACTTCTGTATCCAGTCAAAATACTTTTCCAAACTGAAGGCAGAAATTAAACTTCTTCAGACAAACAAGCTGAGATAACTATGTGAACAGACCTGTGCTGCAAGAGATGTCGCAGGAAGTTCTTCAGGCTGTAGAAGATTACACCAGATGGAAATTTGGATCTACGCAGAGAAATGGAGAGCACCAGAAACAATAACAATAAATATTTAAAGTATTTTTTCTTACAGCTTTTCAAAAGATTGTTGACTAAAGCAAAAATAGTAAATGGGGTTTATAACATATGTAGAAGTAGAATATATGAAAATAGTTGCACAGATGATGGGAGGGGGAGGAGTTGTAAGTATAAGGTAAATGCAAACTACTAAGATATGATACTTTGAAATTTTCAAAACAAAATATGTAGGCTTAAAGGAGTCATTTCAGATCAGTTGCTAGTATCAATGAACATGGTTGTACGTGGAAAAGTATAATGTACGAGGGTCAATCTGAGACTTAAAATTTGAGGGAAACAAAAAAAAAATACTTATCATTTAGTTCAGTGGTTCTTCAGTTCAGCCAACATCAGAGTCATGTGGAAGAGTTGGTTTAAAAATGGAACCTTCTGGGCCCAGTGCTGCGGATCTCCCCGAGGCAAGGCCTCCTGTTTCACGTGGACCCTCCTAACGTGTGTCCTCCTGTAGCGCATGGTGGCGACCCTCAGGGGAACAGGTGCTGCGTCCTTGGTTATGGAGCCGAGTCAGGGTAGGCCAGACTCGGGGGCAAACGGACGTTCTAGCTGCTGAGAGACTACAGCCTGGGCTAACGTCAAGAAAACCCCCTCCTTCTAACAAGGAGTCGTATCTTGCAGTGGTCAGCGTGGAGAAATCAGGATCCCTGGGAACAACTGGGTGTCCTTGATGAATCCAGGAACTTGGGGACCATGGAAACTGCGGGCCAAGTGTGGTCGACCACAGCAGCCCCTTGGTGTGGGCCTCTGTGTGGTTCAGAATACGAGGCTCTGGGTCATGGCGGGATCCCACTGCCCTCTTTCCTCCAGACAGAGGTCACAGACCAGCAGTATCTCTTCAGGGAGCCAGGTTGGCGTTGGGTCACGTGTGCAGCATGTTCCTTGGGGCCGGGGTTGGGCAGACAAGGTTGCCATGAGTTCCTGAATCCACCATGGCTTTGGTCTGGAGGTGAACATGAGAGCAGAAGTAGCCATCGGTGTTGGGCCGAATCACCAAGAATAGGGATCAGCCGGTGAGTGGAGAAGTGCGGTTGGCGGGGAGGGAAGAGCTGCATCCAGGCTGGGCTCCTTGGAACGCGCTGCGTGGGCGGGACGGAGTGGGCGACTCCTTCACTGGAGGACCTCAGAGGGTAGCGGGAACTGGATCTGTCCCCCTCCTTCCACGGAATAGCAGGTGAAGGATTTTCTTTTTTCCTCTTCAGAAGGGGAAGTTTTTAGGCTCTGCTAAATAATCAAATGAATGGAAACTGGCGTCCCCTTAATTAGCCTTGATTTCCGCCAGGTGGTAGGAAGAGTGGCCACCCCACGTCTCGTGGCTGTTTTGTTTCTTTTCTCGTTCCTCCGTACCTACTTCCTCCACTTTGGGGGTTCCTCTGTAAAGCACTGGCTGACACAATGGTTGTATCTGCAAACCTCGTACCTGAATGAGTCATTTTCCTATTAACCTTTTTTTCTAAAGGGCTATTTATTTATTTAATTTTTGGCTGCGATGGGTCTTCATTGCTGCGCCTGGGCTTTCTCTAGTTGTGACGAGCATGGGCTTCTCTTGTTGCGGAGCACGGGCTCTAGGCGTGCGGGCTTCAGTAGTTGTGGCGCGCAGGCTCAGTAGTTGTGCTTTGCAGGCTCTAGAGCGCAGGCTCAGTAGTTGTGCTTTGCAGGCTCTAGAGCGCAGGCTCAGTAGTTGTGCTTTGCAGGCTCTAGAGCGCAGGCTCAGTAGTTGCGGCACACGGGCTTAGTTGCTCCGCGGCATGTGGAAACTTCCCGGACCAGGGTTCGAACCCATGTCCCCTGCATTGGCAGGCGGATTCTTAACCGCTGCTCCACCAGGGAAGCCCTCCTCTTAACCTTCTAAAGAGATGGTTCCCAAAAGGCATTATCAGCTTCAGGTCTGGAGCTGTAGTTTAGCTGTTCAGTGGAAGTCTTTCACAGTCTTCTGACAAGCTGGACCAACATAAATTAGATCTACGTCATTCATCTCTTACGATGACTTAGGCATCACCTGTCTGTTCCTCCCCCTCTTAGGTCTTCCTTTTGTCACATCTGCTACCTGTCAGATGCTTCCCTAGGAGGTGGCTACATCCCCATACGTCACACACGAGGAAGCAGAGACTCAGAGAGATGAAGTAACTTACACAGACCTCCCAGTTAATGAGCAACAGAGCCAAGCTTCAGATGCTGATCTAATTCCAAGGTCTGTTGAGCTGTATTACACCCTAGTCCAGTCAGGACCTCTGTCTTGGTACGTCTACCCCAGTAACCCTCCCACTCCAGTCACGTCCTGCAGTGTCCTATTGGTTGTATACTTTCATGTCCTAGGCTTGTAATCTTTGTTTAACCAAGGGGGAATTTTAAGTTTAAAAGGAAATCCAAAAGTAATGTAGCCCAGCGTGGGATTCCATCTGTTTCCCCGAGATGCGTTTGTCCAATGGCCAATCCTCGTGTATTCCGTCAAACTAAGGAGCTTCATCTGACGAGACGGTCGTAGCATCTCTGTGGCCTCTGGTAAGGTGGCAAGCGAGGGGTCGAGAGGGAGGAGAAGCCGGAAGGGAAGTTGCCTGGCCCCACTGAGCTTTGAGCACATGTCCCACAGGAAGGCCACCTACTTTTCTTTCTCTTCACCTTAAAACCTCTTCCCCTTTCGAGATGACAAATCACAAAATCGGCCTGTCCCAGATTGTGGTGAGCTCCCCCACCTACGCATCAGCGAGAGGTGGATACCTGATCAGCAATACCAAGATTGCTGCAAAAACGAGATAAGATTTTTTTGTGTTTTTTTTAGCACTTTTGAGATAAGCTTTTGAAAAACCCACACTCGTTAATTTTTGCGTGCCGATCATACTTCAGTCATGCATTCACTCAGCAAACCTTTCTGGAGCCCCTGCCGGTGGTGAGGCCCTGTTCCAGGTGACTGGGTCTGCAGGAGTCAGCGGGCTCCTTCTCTCTGGGGAATGTGCACACTAGAGGCTGCAGACAAAGGAACGGCTGCTGGGACCGTGAAGCAGAAGCCGGGAATGGGCCTGGAGCCGATCGACTGCCCGCCAGTGGGCAGGGAGGGAGGAGACTTGGAGCAGACACCCAAGGAAGGGAGGGCCCCCCGAGGTTGTCTGGGGGATGCGTTCTTGGCAGAGAAATCCCAAGGACGAACGCCCTGAATCAGGGATGTGCTGAGCAGACTCAAGGAAAAGCCCGGATGCCAGGGTCCCGGGCGTTAACAATGGAGGGGGTGGGAGATAAAGCAGGGAGGGCGAGAGCGTGGGGCGGGGGTCCTGTGTTAGCGTGCCCTGTAGGTCATGGTTAGGGTGCAGACGTGTACTGGGGGCACCCTGGAGGATTTCGAACAGAATACAGACATGACTCGAATAACTGAAGAAGTCCCACAGGTCTGTCGCGTGGAGGACAGAGCGCAGAGGGCAGGAGTGGGCCGGGGACTCCTTGGAAGATGAAAGCACCGGTCCAAGTGGCCGGCAGGGAAGGAGTGAGAAGCTGAGGGGTTTGGGTTACAGGAGTTATGTTACATCCCGAGGAGGTAGCCGAGGGGATTGGCTGATGTGCTTGGTGGGGAGGAAGAGAGAACTGGAGTGCCCCCAAGGCCACAGCCTGTGCCACCGGGGTTGAAGGGGTTCGGTTGCCTGTTGCTGAAATGAGCTTGTGGACAAGCAAGTTTAGGGAAGGAAAACTGAGTTTGGTTTTAGACAGGAGATACTTGAAATTCTTCTCAACGTTCTGAGCAGGGATCCTGATGTCTGGAGTTCCAGAGAGGGGTCTGGACTGTAGACACAGTTTGGGGATTGTAGTCAGTTGAATAGTGTCTCCCCCAGATTCATGTACACCTGGAACCTCAGAATGTGACCTTATCTGGAAATAGTCTCTGCGGATGTAATTAAGCTGAGGGAGGGGACACGGAGACGCAGAGAGGAAGGTGGTGTGAAGGTCGGGCAGGGGCGGCAGTGATGCCTCTGCAGAGCAAGGAGCCCCGCGGGCTGCAGGCCCCTCCCACAGCCAGGAGGGGCCCGGGGGTGGCCTCTCCATCAGACTTTCAGGACGTACCAGCCCTGACCCTGCACTTCTGGCCTCCGCAACCGTGAGAGGTTACATTCCTGTTGTTTGGAGCCATCAGGTTTGTGGAACTTTGTGAAAACCTCCCCAGGAAACTAATACAGGGTCTCAGGGTAGAGACAGTGTTGAAGTGAGGTCCAGGTGAGGTCACAGAGGGCCCAGCCCAGGGCAGCCAGATGTCCAGGAAGAGAAGGTGAGGAGGGCCCAGCAGAGGAGCCTGACGAACCTCTTTTCTTTCATCAATTCCAACGGAATTTAGAGCTAGTAATAGTGGAAAACAATAGGGCGAGACTGGGGGCAAGTCTGCAAGTCGCTGTGGCAGAGGCGGGAATGAGGCTGTTTTGAGCTAACGGGCGTCGAGTCTCACTCCTACCCCTGGGCCCAGTCCTGGAAGTCGGCCTACCTGCATCTTTAGCTGCTTGGGAGGGGTGTCACGTGTTTTAAAAAGTCACCTTCATTGAGATGTAATTTACATGCGACAAAACCGCATTCATTTTCAGGATTGTTTCAGTGAGTTTCCACGAATCTGTACCAGTGCAACTACAGCCACAACCAGAACAGGAAATGTCTCCACACCCTCGAAGGCTCCCTGCGCTCCTCTCCTGTCGGTCTCTGCCCCTCCCCGCTCCACGCAGCGCTGATGGCTTTCCTGTCACCGTACGTTAGCTGCTTCCCCCTAGATTCCGTGTCACGGCCTCACGCAGGGGGCCCTCCTCTGGGGTGCCTGCTGCTCTCCGAGTCTCCCACGGGCGCCCTTGCATCCAGGGTGTCCTGGGCCTGGAGGCGCTGCTGCGTCTCTTCCCAGAGTCCTGCGTTCAGTGACATCAGCTTGGCTGCTGGACGTCGGCCAGAGTCGGGGGAGCGTTTGCTCCGCAGGAATCGTCACGCCTACCGGTCGGGGCTCTTTCACTCCTGGGGAGCCGGCTGATAAACACGTACGAGTCCACCACCGTCCCGTCTGTTCACAGAGTTACTTCCTGATCGCTGTTCCGGCCACGCTGTCAGGAGACCCGGCATCTACGCTGCTCCAGTCTCCTGACGCTGCTCCCGTCTCCTGGCCCTGCTCACACCTCAATCCCCCAAGGATCCTGAGAGCTTGTCCTCGAGGGCCTGTCCCGCTCCGCTCGCAGAGGCACGGCTGGGGGAGGAGTGGGACCTCTGATGCGTCCCCTCGCTGGAACAGGCGGGGGGCGTTTTCCGTTGTCACAGCTTCCGCGACTGGCAGAACAGGCATCGTGGCGGGGGACGAGCGCTCCCCGGCTGTGCTGGGTCTAGAGCGTCGCACAGGCCAGAGGGGTTGTCACAGGAAGCTGATGGCACCGCCGAGTGTGGGTGCCTTCTGAGCGCGCGCAGCTTGACTTTATTCCCGGTGCGCTCGGCTCCCCGCTGCGGGGGCAGAGGCGCCTCGGACCCATCTTGTGGGGGAGCCTTGGGTCCCGGTCACCAGGCGACGCCTCCTTTCTTCACGGCTTCTTTCCCCAGGAGCTCTGGATGCTCTCCTGGCCAGTGGACTTCAGCCGAGACCACCCGCATCATTGGAAATTTTAGTCCTGCTGAACCTAAGCAGGAAAGGTATTTCCCTTCTGCTAGGGGCACCCCGGCCCTGAGGCAGCCCTTCATGCAGCTTCCCCCGGAGCTTCACAGTGTTGCACGCTCGGAGTCCAAGCGCAGCCTAGCGGAGCCAGCGCAGAAGGTCTCAAGGCAGCTGGCCGCCGCGGCCTGCGCGCTCCACAGTTACGTAACAACTTCTGAGAACCAAGGAGATCTGTTCCAGGCCTTCCTACTGTTTCTGCTGCGGAAGAACGGAGACTGTCCCCCTTGAAGTGACACCTCCAGCATATCCGCTGTTGTCACCTGTGTCTCCACAGCAGCTCCCACCGTGAATTCCTCCAAGGTTCGCGATTATCTTGTATTTGTAAAGAAACGGCAACAATTCAGTGCGATGCTGTTTATCTTGACACAGACCCCTACACCAGCCGCAGGAGAACAATGGGTCTCCCAAGACCCCAGGACGCAAGGGCGTTCCCTCTGGAGCTGCGGTCAGACAATCCGGGGACCGTGTGAGCTGCATGGGTCAGTAGCCACAGCCTGTCTCACTTCCAGTTTAATCTAGTGGTCTCACGTGACCTAAGTCACTTGACCATCTGTACTTTGTCACCCTTCTGTACAACAAAATCTCCTGAACACCTTGTAACTCCGGGCTGCTTTTGTTTTGTTTTTTGCGGTACGCGGGCCTCTCACTGCTGTGGCCCCTCCCGTTGCGGAGCACAGGCTCCGGACGCGCAGGCTCAGCGGCCATGGCTCACGGGCCCAGCTGCTCCGCGGCATGTGGGATCCTCCCGGACCGGGGCACGAACCCGCGTCCCCCGCATCGGCAGGCGGACTCTCAACCACTGCGCCACCGGGGAAGCCCCTCGGGGCTGCTTTTAACACCGGTCGTCGGTCTCTGGTTGGAGCACTTTGTGAGTCTGAATGTGTCTGTGAGCACAAAGCACGCTCAGGCGCTTCCCCACAAATCAAACAGCCACAACCGTACAACCGGCTTCTAGAACTGGGAGCTGAAGACCCCTCAGACGGCAGCTCCGGGGCCCACACAGGGGAGGGATTCCCTTTACATGGCCTCCAGCTTCAGAACTCACTTGAGGCTGGTGAGTTGGCAGACAGTAAAGATTCTTTTCATCTGTTAGAAAGTTCTCCTTTGGGGGAGCCGGTATCTACTGAAACTTCCCTTATTCTACTTCTGTCTTTGCGTTTAGCACAGTTCCTGACATAGAATTAACCTTCAGAAATTATTAGGGGAACTGAGAACAAGACTGTTCCTTCCACAGGCCTGCTCTTTACAATTTGAAGATAGCTCTCAGGTCGTCCCTGATCGTCTCATTTTGGAAGCAGACACATATAGTTCCTGTAATTTTTCAGAAAGGGGCACAGCCCCAAGTACTCAGCCATTCAGAATGCATTCCTGAGCGCAGCTCCCATCACTTCTAAGATGTGATACCCAGGCCTGGAAGGAATGATCCATTTGTCTGCTCAGCATAGACGCCTGCAGTGCACCACCTGAGCTGGGTTGATGGCACCAGTGGCCCCAAATAACAGGCTTCAGCACCCCATCCTCTGTGACGTGGTCTCACAGATCTCCCATCAGAAGGTAGACTCAGCTTCCCAGACAGTGAACCTGCTTTGAACCTGAGACTTGCTTTGGTCAATGGGATGTGGCAAAGGGATGGAGTCCAGTTCTGAGTCTAGTCCACATGTTTATAATTTCCTTAACTCCTCTTAGAAATCTCCCTTATCACAGGAGAGGCTTGGGCTATCCTGGGAAGGATGAGAGAACACATGGGGCACAGACGGGCTGTCCCAGCCGAGGCCATTCTGCACCGGCCAGCGGTGGCTCACCTCTTGGTTGAGCACAGGTACGTGAGCAGGCCCAGTCACATTGGCTGTCTGGCCCAATCAGTATAACCACCTAGCTACCTGTAGGCTCATGAGCAATAATAAAGGGTTAGTGTTGCATCCCATTAAGGTCTCAGGGTTGTTTTCCATGCAGTGTTATTTTGGCAATAGATAACTGATATATCATATAACTAGTGCCACCCAAGATTGGATTATCTATTATAGTGGCTTACATCAAACTTGTGATGAGTTACCTTTATCTGATAATTTTTACACATATCAGTTTCTTTTTTAAAAAATTAACTAACTAATTAATTTTTGGCTGTGTTGGTCTTCATTGCTGCGCGTGGCTTTCTCTAGTTGTGGCGAGCAGGGGCTACTGTTCGTTGAGGTGCGCCGGCTTCTCATTGCAGTGGCTTGTCTTGTTGCGGAGCACGGGCTCTAGGCGTGTTGGGCTTCAGTTGTTGTGGCTCTCGGGATCAGTAGTCGTGGCTGGTGGGCTCTAGAGTGCAGGCTCAGTAGTTGTGGCGCACGGGCTTAGTGGCTCCGCGGCATGTGGGATCTTCCCGGACTAGGGCTTGAACCCATGTCCCCTGCATTGGCAGGCGGATTCTTAACCACTGCGCCACCAGGAAAGCCCCATATATCAGTTTCTTGACCTGTGCTGTTCAATAGGGTGGCTACCAGCCACGTGTGGCAAAATGGTACATTTGAAGTGTGGTGAGTCTGAATTGAGATGTGCTCTACGTATCAAACGCACATCTGATTTTGAAGACTTAGTACAAAAATGGTGAAGTATCCCATTGATATTTTTTATACCGATTACATATTGAAATGGTTATATTTTGGAATCACTGAGTTAAAATTTTTGAAGATTGCTTTTCCCAGTTTATTTTGACCTTTTTAAATGTGACTACTAGAAAAATTTAAATTACACATGTGACTCACATCATGTCTCTGCTGGATGCCATTCAAGACAGTGTCCTTCTAGCCCACGTTTATAATTTTCTTATCTCTGTGTCTTATTGCTTTCACCTCAGAATTCCAACCACATGAAATAATATAGAATCTTGAGCATTATCTATACTATTAGTTATCCATCTCAAATCTTATAATTCAGCAAATTTGATAGGCATTTTTTTCCTACTTGTATCCAAGTCATTGATTTAAAATAATTCTGATGGCCACAAGATCAATATAACCCCATAGCATTTCACCAATGAATTATTTCCATACTGAAAAAATGATTTACCATTTCTGGTTGTAATTCAATCTGCTGAGAATCTGCCTAAGAGTAATGTCATCCAGCCTACATTTTACCAGTTTATTCAGAAGGAATTTTAAACGTTTTTCTGAAATCAAGGTATATTTGATAAAATCAGGATGTGCAGGAGGTAAAGTCAAAGTCTTCAGTGTGGGAGGTGTTTCCTGATGCACCAACACACTAACATGTCAAGAAGGACGACAAAGCAGGAGCCAGTAGAGGTGGTGACGTAGGAGGCTCCTGAGCTCCTGTGCTCTCAGAGACATGCCAGATACACAGCTACACAGGGAGCAGTTCCCTCTGAAAGAGGGACAGGGACTAGCTGAGTGACTCCTATTCTTCAGGTGAATGAGAAAATACCCACTTCTAATTCTGTAGGAAAGACAAAGACACACTCTTGCCATCCCTGGCACAGTGCCACACAATCTGGAGGGAACCCCCAAATCCCAGCTTTCCCCTGAGGAGCATCAGGGGCTGGCTGCCACTTTTCCTGGAGGACACTTCTCATGCCTTCTCCCTTCATCCCGCTGCAGTAATAAAACCAAATCTCCAGTGTCTCCCTGAAGGGAGTACGTACCCACATGTGTACAGACGGAGTGACAGGATGGATACAAAAATAAGACCCAACTGTATGTTGCCTACAAAAGACTCATCTCAGTTTTAAGGACAGAAGTAGATTGAAAGTGGAGGGATGGAAAAAGATATTACATGCAAATGAAAACTTAAAAAGCAAAGGGTTTTATATATACTTATATCCTTTACTCATAACAGACAAAATAGACATTAAGCCAAAGACTGCAATGAGACAAAGAAGGTCATAATATAATGATAAAGGGATCAATTCATCAAGAGGATATAACAATTGGAAATATTTTTGCATCCAACATTGGAGAACCTAAATATATAAAGCAAATATGAACAGATCTGAAAGGAGAGATAGACAGCAATACAGTAATAGCATACAATACAATGCAATAATACCTCACTTGTAACAATAAAGAGATCATCCAGACAGAAAACCAACCAAGAAACATTGCACTTAAACTACATATTACACCTAGTGGAGCCAAACAACATACATAGAACATTCCATCCAACAGCAGCAGAATACACATTCTTCTCAAGTGCACATGGAACATTCTCCGGGAGAGATCATATGTCAGGCCACAGAATAAGTCAATAAATTAAGAAGACTGAAATCGTATCAAGCACCTTTTCCAACCATAATGAAATGAAACTATAAATCAATTATAAGAAGAAAACTGGAAAATTCACAAATATGTGGAGATTAAACAACAAGCTACTTTTTGTGGAGATTAAACAACAACAAATGGGTCAAAGAAAAAATAAAAAAGAAATTTAAAAGTATCTTGAGACAAATGAAAATGAAAACACAACATTCTAAAACTTCTGTGATGCAGCAAAAGTAGTTCTAAGAGGGAAGTTTATAGCAATAAACATGTACATTAAGAAAAAAGAAAGATCTCAAATGAACAACTAACTTTACATCTCAAAGAACGTTACATCTCAAGGAACTTGAAAAAGCAGAATAAACTTAGCCCAAATTTAGTAGAAGGAAGGAAATAACAAAGACCAGAGCAGACCCAAATTAAGTAGAGGCTACAAAGACAATAGGAAAGATCAATGAAACTAAGAGCTGGTTTTTTGAAAGGATAGACCAAATAGACAAATCTTTAGCTAGACTTACCAAGAAAAAGAGAGAGAGCTCTCAAATAAAATTAGAAAAAGAACACATCACAACTGATACCACAGAAATATAAAAGATCGTAAGATACTACTATGAATAATTGTACACCAAAAAAACCGGAATACCTGAAAGAAATTGATAAATTCCTAGAAACATACAACCTACCAAGACTGAATCCTGAAGAAATAGAAAATCTGAACAAATCAATTACTAGTAAGGAGGTTGAACCAATAATCAAAAATCTCCCAAAAAACAATGGCCCAGGACCAGATGGCTTCACTGATGAATTCTACCAAACATTCAAAGAAGAATTAGTACCAATCCCTCTCAAACTCTTCCAAAAAATAGAGCAGGAGGAAATACTTCCAAACTGATTTTATGAGGACAGCGTTACCCTGATACCAAAACCAGAAAAAAAGCATTACAAGAAAAGAAATTACAGTCCAGTATCTCTGATGAACAGATAGGCAAAAGTCCTCAATAAAATATAAGCAAACTAATTTAAACAATACATTGAATGGATTACACACCAGGATCAAGTGGGATTTTTCCAGGAAGGCAACAATGGCTCAACGTTGACAGGTTAATTAATGTGATTCACCACATTATAAAAATGAATGATAAAAATCATATCATCATCTCAATAGATGTAGAAAAATAATCGGGCAAAATTCAGCATCCTTTTATGACAAAACTTCTCAACAAACTGGGTATAGAGGGAATGTATCTAAACATAATAAAGGCCAGGTATGAAAAACTTACAGCTAACATCATACTCAATGGTGAAACACTGAAAGTTTTATCTCAAGATCAGGAACAAGACAAGGATGTCAGTTCTCACCACTTTTATTCAACACAGTACTGGAAGCCCTAGTTAGAGCAATTAGGCAAGAAAAAGAAAAAAAGACATCCAAATCAGAAAAGAAGTAAAATCGTTTCTATTTGCAGATGACATGATACTATACATAGGCAACCTACAAGACTGCACAGAAAAAAAAAAAAAGATTAGAACTAAAAATGATTTCAGTACAGTTGCAGGATACAAAATCAATATAAAAAAATCAACTGCATTTTTATACCCCAGTTAATGATCAGAACAAAAAATAAGGAAAACAATTCCATCAAAAAGAATAAAATACTTAGGAATAAATTTAACCAAGGAGGTGAAATATCTGTGCACTGAAAACCATAAAACATTGATGAAGGAAATCAAAGAGGATACAAATAAATGGATTGGAAGAATTAATATTGTTAAAATGTTCATTTATCCAAAGAGATCTTCAGATTCAATATAATTTCTGTCAAAATTCCAGTGGCAATATTCACAGAAATAGAGAAAATAATCCTAAAATTTGTACAGAACCACTAGGCACTCAAAGGAATCAAAGCAATCTTGAGAAAGAAGAGCAAAGCTAGAAGCATCATGCTCCCCGATTTCAAACTCTATTGCAAAGCTCTGCTCATCAAAACAGCATGGTATTGGCATAAAAACAACCACATAGATCAATAAAACAGAATAGAGAACCCAGAATAAACACACATATATGGTCAATTAATTTTCCACAAAAGAGCCCAGAATATATAATGGGGAAAGGACAGCCTCTTTAATAAATTTTGTTGGAGAAACTGGACAGCCACATGCAAAAGAATGACACTGGACCCCTATCTTACACCTTACACAAAAATCAACTCAAAATTGATTAAAGACTTGAACATAAGACCTGAAGCTCTAAAATTCCTAGAAGAAAATATAGGCAGTAGACCCCTTGACATTGGTCTTGGTGATGATTTTTTTTTTTTTTTTTTTTTTTTTTTTTGGCGATACGTGGGCCTCTCACTGTTGTGGCCTCTCCCGTTGCGGAGCACAGGCTCTGGACGCGCAGGCTCAGTGGCCATGGCTCACGGGTCCAGCCGCTCCGCGGCATGTGGGACCTTCCCAGACCGGGGCATGAACCCGCGTCCCCTGCATCAGCAGGCAGACTCTCAACCACTGTGCCACCAGGGAAGCCCGGTGATGAGTTTTTGCATTTGACGGCAAACACAAAGACAACAAAAACAAAAATAAGCAAGGGGACTACATTAAACTAACAAGCTTCTGCACAGCAAAGGAAACCATTAACAAAATGAAAAGGCAATCTACTGAGTGGGACAATATATTGGCAAACCATATATCTGATAAGGGGCTAGTAGCCAAAATATACAAGGAGCTCGTACAACTCAATAGCAGTAAACAAACAAAAAAAAAAACCCAATTAAAAATGGGCAAAGGACATAAATAGATGTTCTTCCAAAGAAGACATATAAATGGCCAACGGGTACCTAAAAATGTGTGCAATGTTACTAATCATCAGGAAGATGTAAATCAAATTCTCAACGAGCTATCACCTCACACTTGTTAGAATGTCTACTATCAAAAAGACGAGATAAATGCCAGTGAGGATGTGGGGATAAAGGACACTTGCCCACTGTTGGAATGTCAACTGGTACAGCCACTATGGAAATCAGTGTGGAGGTTCCTCAAGTAATTAAAAATAGAACTACCATATGATTAAGAATCCTACTTTTGGGTATATATCTAAAGGAAACTAAGTCACCATCTTGAAGAGATATCTCTCCTCCCATGTTCACAGCAGCATTATTGACAATAGTCAAGATATGGAAACAACTTGAGGGTCTGTCGACAGATGGATGGATAAAGATGTGGCACCTTATATACAATAGAATCTTATTCAGCCATAAAAAGGAAATCTTACCATTTGCAGCAACGTGGATGAACCTGGAAGGCATTACGCTAAGTGACATGATCTGCACAGAAAAAGACAAGTACCACATGGCATCACTTATACGTGGAATCTAAAAGAAAAAGAAAAGTCAAACTCCTAGAAACAGAGAGTAGAAAAGTGGCTGCCAGGGCTGAGGGTGGGGAAAATAGGGAGAGTCTGGTAAAGGTTGCAGACTTTCAGTCTTCAGATGATGAATGTCTGAGGATCTAATGTAGAACATGGCGATTGTAGTTGATACCACTGTATGCATAATTGAAATTTGCTAAGAGGGTAGAACTTAAATGTTCTCTCACACACAAGAGTTAATTATGTGAGATGACGGACGCGTTAATTAACTCAATGAGGGGGAGATCCTTTCACACGTATACGTGTGCTGAATCATCGCATTGCACACTTTAAATATCTTACAGTTTCATTTGTCTATCACACCTCAGTAAAGCTGGAACAAATAAAAGAAATGAAGTTGCGTTGTGATGATGTGCTCATAAAATGCTCACAAAAGTACTTATGAAGCAATGTGTTCTAAAATATTTCTGGGGTGCCAAGTCTAGTCTTTAGTGATCTTTCCCCCCCGCTTCTCCACCCCTTCCTTTTTGGGCATCAGGACACTGGTCATCTGCAGTTCCATGGGCATCCTTCCCCCTCTCCATCCTTCTCAGGTGTTAGAGGCCATTAGCCTCTTCACGAAACTCGCTTGGACCATGCAGAATCTGAAGAATCATCACTGAACTGTCTTAATCAAGGGAATTCTGTGTATCCGTTTCTAGCCTAAAATTAAAAGTTATGTTCAAAATCAAAACTGCAATGAGGTACGACCTCACACCAGTCAGAGTGGCCCTCAACAAAAGTCTACAAACAATGAATGCTGGAGATGGTGTGGAGAAAAGGGAACCCTCCTACACTGTTGTTGGGAATGTAAACTGGTGCGGCCACTATGGAGAACAGTACGGAGGTTCCTTAAAAATGAAAAATAGAGCTACCATATGAGCCAGGAATCCCACTCCTGGGAGTATATCTGGAAAAGATGAAAACTCTAATTTGAAAGATAGATGCACCCCAATGTTCATCACAGCACTATTTACAATAACTAAGTCATAGAAGCAAACTAAATGTCCATCAACAGATTAATGGATAAAAAAGATTTTGCATATGTACACAATGGAATATTACTCAGCCATAAAAAAAGAATGAAATATGCCATTTGCAGCAACATGGATGGGCCCAGAGATGATCACACTAAATGAAGTAAGTCAGACAGAGAAAGACAAATATCACATGATATCACATATGTGGAATCTAAAAAATGGTACAAATGAACCTATTTACAAAACAGAAAGAGACTCACAGACCTAGAAAACAGACTTACGGTTACCAAAGGGGAAAGGGGGGGTGGGATAAATTGGGTATTTGAGATTACACACTACTATATATAAAATAGATAACCAACAAGGATCTACTGTCTAGCACAGAGAACTCTACTCAATACCTTGTAATAACCTATCATGGAAAAGAATCTGAAAAAAAAACCATATATATATACACACATACATATAACTGAATCACTTTGCTGTACACTGGAAGCGTTGTAAATCAACTGTACTTCAATTTTAAAAAAAGAAGAAAAACAAGAAAAAAAATGTTTAGAAGTTATGTTCATGGAAGCAAGCTCAGTTTTTCACTTAAAAAGTGGAAAAAGTTTCACCTGGAAGTTTGATAACAGTTCAGTACCTTTGCTAATACCCCCTACAGCAGAGGGGGATCTGTTACAAATGCAAATTTCCTTTACAAAAGGAAAACTTCTGCCGTAGTTTTAGAGCTTTTCCTGTGTCTGCAGGTACTCAAGAGCCTTTAGCTCAAAATAATCCATACAGCAAAGAGGCACATCTGGAGCGCATGTCCCACACCCCTCGCCCACAAGTCCAGACCAACACGCAAGCCTGTTGGCGCATGGCGGCGCTCAGCCTGCTGGCCTCCCGGGAGCGGTTGGATTCCTGACGCAGGCCGTCTCATCCACACCTGGGCCGACCAGGACTTCCTCCTCTCCCCACCTCTGCGGCGTGTTGGCTGGCTATTCAGCACGACTGGCTGTGTGTTGTTATGTATGGTTTTTTGGGGGGTTTTTTTGGGTATAAAACATTTATTGTTTCACTAGGTTTTTTTAATCTGTTTTTAAACAAATTTTTATTTTATACTGGAATGTATTTGATTAACAAGTTTGTGTTAGTTTCAGGTATACAGCAAAGTGATCCAGTTATACATATACACGTATCTATTCTTTTTCAAGTTCTTTTCCCATTTAGGTTATTACAGAATATTGAGTAGAGCTGCCTGTGCTATACAGTAGGTCCTTGTTGGTTAACTGTTTTAGATAGAGCAGTGTGTATATGTCAATCCTTAAAAAACTAAAAATAGAGCTACTGTATGATCCAGCAATCCCACTCCTGGGCATATATCCAGAGAAAACCGTGGTTCAAAAGGATACATGCACCCCGATGTTCATTGCAGCGCTATTCACAATAGCCAAGACATGGAAGCAACCTGTGTCCATCGACAGAGGTGGGGTGTTTAAAGATGCTCTGGGAAGTTATTCTCATGGGGCCAATACAACCCAAGATATCCTGACATGGCACAAAACCCCACCGATTGAGTTTCCACCCTTTAACAATCGCCCAGTAGCATACAGGACAGAATTCTCTCCCTCTCCTTCATCCTCTTCCCGTGTCCCTAAACCCCAGATCTCCTCGACGCTGCTCTGGGCAGGAGGTTCAGGGGCAGGTAAGACGTCGGCCGTTTATTGTTTGAATCCCTCGAAGTGAGTTTCCTAAGATGGACGAACACCATGGTCCCCCCACATCAAACACTGCTCGAAAAGCCCACGTCAAACCTCCTTATCCTGTCTCCTTTCCAGGACCAGCCAGTCTCCGCACTGTCCCCAAGCCGCCCAGAGGGACCTCCCTCTGTCCATTGGCTCCCACCATTCATTCTCAGGGACGGCCTGCTCAGGGGTCCGGTTGCTGCCCAGGGATCCCCTTTCCTGCCCAGGGGTCCTGTTGCTGACACTGTCTCCTTGCACACCTGGCTTCAGGACTCCTCCCAACTCTAGCCCGGGTATCTGTACTGTTTCACACCCCCAGGAAACCCCCTGGTGGTTGGTTTATGCTATCTTGTATCTTTTGTGTGTGTCAGGTGGCACTAAGTGGTCCTACACAGAACAGAAAACTGAAGGCCGTTGAGCCTTCAGCAGGCAGGCATTGGAGTCTTCTGTCCAGGTCAGCGGGGCCAGCTCTGCTCCACCAGCCCTCAGGCAACCCAGCAATTCCTGCTCAGCCGTCCCCAGTCGCTAGGGGGTGGCCCCAAACTCTCAAAGGAGGTGGCATCCTTGTTCCAGCCAGGAGCATGGACGGACAGACAAAGAAGAGGGGCAAAGGGCACCCACATCTCACAGCCAGCACTTCACCACATGGCCGCTCCAAGATACCAGGGAGGCTCGTGTGCAGACTTGGGGCCTTTTTTCAAGGCGCCTCTGTGTCCAGGCAAAAATTCTATTACTGGGCAAGAAAGAGAGAACCGAAATTGGGGGAAATTAGTCTCTACTACAGCACCCACCTTTACAATCTTCACATATTCATGTCTTAAAGGAGCAAAGATGTCCTTTATACTTGACACAGGATCCTTTATACAGGATCACCCATGGGCCTGAAGGCAAAACAATCAGGACGTTTCGGGTGCCTGTTCCACGGGCTTTTGCTGGTTCAGATGTGATGCTGTGACGGCACCATCTTCCCCGAGCACAGCATAAGCGTGTTGTTTCCATTCTTCCTACAAAAGATGCAGGTTCAGCCAGTTCAAAATCAGGAAACGAACATGTGAATGGTTGGAATCTCATGACACAGGGAGGAAAAGCTGTTATCATCCTAGATTTGTCCTACAAATGGGGCAGCCACTACTGAGACCCAAGGAGCTGGGACAGGGCTCAGTGCCCGCCACCAAGAGCGGTGGGGGAAGAGGAAGCCAGCCCCGGGGGGGGGGGGGGGCGGGTGACACAGAAACTGCCTGTGGTGCAAGGCCCTCCTGTCAATGATGGTAATTAGCACGCCCGGGGTTTGGTTAAAACCACTACCCCCCAGGAAGTGAATGGGGTGACACGGGGAGCAAAATAAGAGACAAAAACTTTTGTGGACAAGAAAAACAGGCTTTGTTTACAGGCTGCTTAGAGAAAGTATGTAACTAATGACTTTTACTGGTATCAACTAGAATGACTAGTCATGGACATGTCATTTCTCTCACTTTTGTTCGTCCCAGGAAATGTCCCAGAAACCAAAGGTCGTGACCTGGAAGACATTCTGATTCCAGGGAATGAATGAAGAATGGAAGTGTGGACTTGGAAAAATCCTAATAAATCTTAATGAAAAGTTTCAGATTTTAGCACAAAGCAGACACTTGGTAAGTATTGGCCAAGTAAGTGAAAGAAAAATGTTTGAGGACAATTTTATTATTTACAAGTTTTATCAGATGGTTGGAAAGAAACACAGCTCATGAGTTCGCTATTTTAGATATCTTTTCGTAAGTGCTGTTATGTTAGTAAACATCTGAAGAACGTCAAGGAGGCTGGAAAGGAAACTATGGTCCAAGGTGGCAGGTTGAAAAACACAGACTGTGCTCGCTGGAGTTGTGTGGGGCACGCCCTGTGTAACTCTGAACAGCAGTCCTTCTCAGGGTCACTTATGTTTAAATTAACATTCAAGAGCCCTGGAGAGCTGTGATGTGGATACAGAGCCCAGGTGGGTTAAGGAAGGTGTCCCTGGGGGGTGTGGATGGCAACCCAGACTGGAGATCAGAACCAAAGCAAAGTGAGAGGGTAGCTGCTCAGGAGGGCAGCGGTGGTGATGGGAGAGTTGTTACGAGGAGGGAGGATTGATCAAATTGGTAAATATTCTGAGGATTAATGGAAGCCATGTTTCTCATGGTCAAAGAAGGAAATTATAAATGTGGAAAGAGTAGAGTGAACCCTACAGTGCTGATTTCAAATTGGAGATTTTGGTGAGAGTCGGGGTTTCAATATATGTACATAGACGTAGATGTAAATATAGATGTATCATACATGTGTATGTATGTGTCTGCACTACTGCATGTATGTGTGTATATGTAAACATAAATACACTCTTTAGATTTTTCCACCAAAATCGGCTGGGAGCAGACACCCCTGTAGCAATGAACATGCTAGACCCAGCTATTAGATTCTATGTTCCATTCTCCGCAGAAAAAAAGCCCAGACTTGGAGAAATGGCAGATCCCAGGGCTCGGTGGGACTGGGAAATTGCAAGATGGGCTGAAAACAGGAAGTAAGGAAATGCTCAAACAGTGATAGGATGTCAAAAGGATATTTTGGTCAAACCTGGAGAGACTTTTTTTTTTTTTTTTGTGGAACGCGGGCGTCTCACTGTTGTGGCCTCTGCCGTTGCGGAGCACAGGCTCAGCGGCCATGGCTCACGGGCCCAGCTCCGCGGCATGTGGGATCTTCCCGGACCGGGGCACGAACCCGTGACCCCTGCATTGGCAGGCGGACCCTCAACCACTTCGCCACCAGGGAAGCCCTGGAGAGACTTTTACATCAAAATAAATAATGATGTTATTATTAATGAAAGTAATAATGGGTTATTCTATTGAGCAAAATAGGAATCCGTGATCCTGTTCTGCCATGAATAAATCGGGAGAGGAGAAAGCTTTCGGTAGCAGAATGCCAGCCTTTCAGCGTGGAAGGACAGGTGGATGGCAGCATCACCAGTGGGTCCACTCGTAACTATAAGCAATCCAAGAAATATCCAGGTATGCTAGAGCCGCAGTGAAGGTCTGAGGAGGGTAGGGCTTATTTGCAGTCTCAAAACTTCCCCTCATACAATACTTACTCATTACAAAGGGAAAAGGATGACTTCACAGTGGGGAAGTCTGGCAGATACCACATTCGTCACGTGATCACAGTTAGTACAAGCCCAGGGACAAGGCACCTGGTGGGGCCCACTGAGAAGAGCACAGCACCAGCTCTGTGACATTTCTGCCAGAACTGTGTATCCTGTATCTAGACGTAAGGATACGCGAGACAAACCCAAACCGAGGACTATTCTACAGTTGTCTGAGGTGTCAAGGTTGGGAGGCCAGGGAAAGACTGAGAAACAGATTGTGAAGGAGACTTTGAGAACTAGGCACAATGTGAGATTCTAGGTGGGATCCTTTTGCCCTGAATGACTTTAATGGGACAAGTGGTAAAACTTGAAGGGTCTCCGAGGACTAGCTGGGGGGTGTGGATCTGTGCGAGGTGCACAGGAGCTAATTCTTCCTGCCTCGGCATCTCAACACATCCTCAGCCCTGCTTCCTAAGAGTGCAAAATACAAAGTGGCCACAAAACGTTTCTTTTAGGGGCTTCCCTGGTGGCGCAGTTTCAAAGACTAATATATTACAGAATATCTTCTCTGATCAAAATAAAATCGAATTTTAGAAATAAATAATGATGTTTACAAAAGCCCTAATTATTTGAAAGTTCAACAATATGCTTCTAAATAATCCATGAGTCAAAAAAGTTATGAGAGGGCTTCCCTGGTGGCGCACTGGTTGAGAGTCCGCTTGCCGATGCAGGGGACACGGGTTCGTGCCCCGGTCCGAAGTTTCTTTTACATTTTCTGCCCACTTAGAGATGTAAGGCATGATGATGGTAAGGAAAATAGAAAAAATATGGTGTCAGTAAAGGAGAGAAACATAAAAGAGGATTTGGAAGAAAGTATTTAGTGGAGAGTAAGAAATGAGAGAAATATGTTCGTCGGTTGAATGGCTCAGCCAGTGGAATCAGTATTTTATTTGTATCATCACTGTCCTTTTGACATCAGACATTTGGTGCTTTGATTAACTTTTTATTTTTATTTATTAAAAATTTTAAAGTTTGACCATATGTTGGTTCTGAAGCACTAACATATGGAAACAGGCAAAACCAACGAAAACCTTGCCCTTGGCAGCTCCCATCTGAATGCCCTAATGTGACAGCTGCTTAGAAATTTAATTCTAAGAAATAATAAGGTTGTGCTTGGGAATGGTAATGACTATGTTCAGCTTATTCAGAGTTTAAGACTTCACACTGGCACCTTTTCTTAGGAGACGTGGGAGGGAAAGCAAGCAGATGAAAGATTGAGCCTTTTTGTTCTAGTCATAGAAACTTCGCTTTTCATTAATAATTACGGCGATCCAATACATACTATTAGATGCCAGCAGGCAATATTTCTAAATAATTACATCTTAATATGTATATTAAAGGAATTACATTGAGGATTAGAATGAATAAGTCTTCATTAATTATATTCACACAGAATCTCCAAATTCCTTGCATGTGGTAGCACATTCTCAGATCTTCACAATTCAGTTTTTTTTTTAGCAGTTGATGGTTCTTATTTAAAAATCATCTACAACATTGTTCTTTTTGCTCTATAGGAGGCAGAATGTGGACCTATTTTATTCTTTCAGAATTAATGAATTTTGTGATTAGCACTGGTTTCTTCAGCAAGCATGAAAAATATTACTTCCAAATGGCAATTTTGTTTACTCTGCTAGGGTCCCATTGGCATCCTTGTAATTAGGTATTTCAATAAACAAAGCCAAAACACTCAATTGTAAAATACGTTTTGTACATATGGAAAAAAAGTATGTATTAAAACGGAAGGACACATTTATCCCAGGATGAAACTCCGACAGTGTTTACATGTTTCATAAGTTCTGCATGGCTTGGGGTTTGCTAGAAGCAGAAGCTGGATTCTAATGGAAGTATTTTACAACCTGGTGGGTAGTCCAGGACCCTGGAGAGTGACCGAGGGCAGGGGGAGAGGGGCAGCCAATGAGAGCAGTGCCGTCCTGCGAGGCCCCTTGCAGCAAGGACCCATCGTGAGTAACTGGCTTGATTCCCCTGGGAGACGCTGGCTCACCAGACACGGAGTGGGGCCACTCCTGTGGGTGCTGGTTCTGCAGTGCTTCCTGTCTGCCGTGCTTGGGTCAGCAGGCTCTCATTTCACAGAGATTCCGGGCACAGAGGGAAGATACCTGAGGCTGGAAGCCTGGCCGCTGGATTAGAAGGTCGAGGCCTGAGGGCACATGAAGGGCATGCACGGTATCTGCTTGAAAATCACTTTATGTAGAAACAGTAAGCGTTAACTAAAACGTCTGGATAAATGAATGTGGAGAAAATTGTGTCGCTACAGCTTACTCTGGTCGAATGAATGTCTTATTGGTGATGAAAATGTAATTCTTAAACTTACCGGTGTTTGCTTCTTTCTTTCAAGCTGAATGTCTTCTTTGGCTCTTACTAATTTTTCTTCAGCAATGGCAGATATTGTCAAGAGCTAACTTACGTGTTTATGATAATGAAAGATGACTTCTTGGAAGGAATATTCATGCTCTGCACAGTTCTCAGTCCTCTTGGGGGGGAGTGGGAATCAGAACAAAGTGTCTGTTATTTTCTGAGCTACTGTGTCCTCATCGGTAGGTGAGCACAATGCTGAGGACCTCACAGGCTCCAGCGAGCACTAGGGACACAGTATAAAATGTGTGCATACAGCAAGTGCTCCATACAGCAAGTGCTCCACGGATGACCAGGTTGCCACCTTAGCAGGCTGTCCCAGTTTTTTTTTTTTAAATGAAGAGTGATATCTTCCTGCCCAACTATTTAATTAATTAATTAATTTTTAAGATGTTGTGGGTGGGATTTTATTAATTAATTTATTTTTGCTGTGTTGCGTCTTCGTTTCTGTGCGAGGGCTTTCTCTGGTTGCAGCGAGCAGGGGCCACTCTTCATCGCGGTGCACGGGCCTCTCACTATTGCGGCCTCTCTTGTCGCGGAGCACAGGCTCCAGACACACAGGCTCAGTAGTTGTGGCTCACGGGCCTAGTCGCTCCGCGGCATGTGGGATCTTCCCAGACCGGGGCTCGAACCCGTGTCCCCTGCATCGGCAGGCAGATTCTCAACCACTGCGCCACCAGGGAAGCCCCTGTCCCAGTTTTAACGTGCATTATTTACTCTGATGAAAAATTTCAAAATCTGAGTGAATTTTGGTTTCAAAGTGATGAAGACTTGAACACCCATTGAAACAGACAGTCTCCCGGTCAGCGGGCTTATCAGTGAACCAAGGTCATTACTTTTGGAAGGAAATGAGGATGTGTGAGTGCAGGAACTTCTGAACGCCATGAGTCTCTGGAGTTATGTAGATGAGGTGTGTGTCACAGCAATGCCTCTGCAGAACTGGTTGCTTCCTTGGAGGAACACGTGAGCTTGCAGTCGATCCCGGTAAGACACCTTGCTTGCTTTCTTCGGGGTGGTTTATCGATTCTTTGAGGAGAGTTTTCAGGAGATCTGGCTGAAAGACAGCCATGCAGGTGTGACCGTCACCTGGAGCTGGAGGAGTTTGTGCCGGACACTGGGTGGGGCCTGGGGCAGCTGCCTGGGCTGGATGGGTGAGGTCTTCCAGGGGGTGTAATGTTTGAGAGCGATGTGTAACTCTGGTGAGCTGGACCTAATGCTATGAGGTGGCAGTTCTGTTGGGAAGGGGTGGGGCAGGTTCCCGGGGGTGACCTGGATGGGACGGTGATGCCCATGCTTCCTGAAGGCAGTAGAAATTCCCACCATTAATCATTCTGAGAAACAGATCTTGGAATGAGGGGCCAGAGCCATGGGAGCACAGAGGGACGTCTCCCTGCCCAGCACCTCTGCTGCTGGGGCTTGGGCTCTGAGGCTGACTGACTGCCTTTCCAGTGGGAGCGGCTAGTGCCTTGCCCAGTGCAATGGCAGTGAGGTGACCACCCAGGAGCCAAGCAAAGAGGGCGTCTGAGGGTCCCCTGAGGACGGCTCTGGAAATATGAAGTCACTTCTAATAGCAATCTAAGTTCCCACATGGATTGGAGCTTCCTTTTATTAATCCTCAACCTTCAGTAAGATCTTGTTTAAGAACTAGTCTTTAGCATGCCGTGGGAATACAGATCAGGGCTCAGTCCGTGCCTGAGGGTAATAAGGCAGGGGGAGCAAAAGCCCTCTCTCGAGGCCAGCATGGGAGCGGCAGCAAACACTCCAGCCTGGACCACCCTGGGAAATCCTATCTTGTTCTTGGACCCATTGAGAGCTGGCATCTTTTCAGATCATCCAGTAAATGGTTTAGGATAAGATAGTCTCATATGTCACGTCAAACCCCAAAGAGGGCAGATAGATTGGGGCCTTCCTTGCGGTAACGAATTTCAACCCAGATGCCTGGGTCCCCAGGAGTATCCTCGAGAACACAGGCTCTTTCGATGTCAGAAGACTTATCTGCCACCCTATGACCCACGTGCGTCTTTTCAAAGCAATACGACTTTCTGCTTCTGGGTCTTCTCGGCCATGATGGCACCAACGTAGTGAAGCAGTGTGCTGTCTGGGGTGATATGCCATGTGCTCAGATGACTAGATTAGTCCAGAAGGTAAGAGTCAAGTAAGCAGCCCGATGGAGAGGAACCCAGGATCACTTTCCAATTTCACGCTCATCTGTAGTGTGTTGAAAGCTTGTAGGGTCATGTGGACCACGGCAAGGCCTCTCTCGGGGATGCTCGGGGATTTCCAATGACCCGGGCAGCCACTTTCTCTGCTAACACCCCCTCTCAACCCCTAGGCACGCTTCTCTTTCCACTGTGGGTGCCTGATTCTGAAGACCATCTCTTCTTCATTCTTGGAAAGCACCTCTAGCGTACGTCTAGTGTGCACAGCAGAATTTTACCTAACATTTGGGGGTATTGGAGTGCTGGTTACATCACGGAAAAGACCAGGAAAACCTAAAATCAAATATTAGAAATTTCTGCTCACGTTATTTTACTATGCATGAGTAATGTCTCCCAAACCCTAGCCCAGACTGGTGTCTGGACCTACATTTGTTTGTCCAAAGCACCGTTAGCAAAATTTCCTAATCAATAAGGACAGGTAATACCAAGATTACTAACATTACTAACACTATTGTTACATTTCTACTTGACATCAAAGAGGGCAATTATATCCCATCAGAATGTATTCCTTGGTACCAATGTCAGAGACATCGTCAGTGCAGAGACCCATGTCAACCGTGAGCTGGACAGACCCCGTTTCTGAATCTAGATGGTGATCGTTATGCTTTTCGATGAATCTGTCTGTGGGCCATCACTAGACTCTCGTGGGGTGGAGTGATCCTTGGATGGTTAGAAGGCCATGTTATACTTTCATTGCACAACCCACTGGCCCTCCGTCTGTCTTACTCAGCTGGCTAAACCACAGCTCTTGTTGGGTTCAGCTCTCCTACTCCCTGGCTCTTGTGTCTACATAATGAATGTGTCTAGAAAAGGATAACAAACAGTCGTTGTGACTGGTCTTGCTTTAAATTCATGGTTGCTCACTGATGTTGCCTGGAAGGTATGTAATTCTGTACCCCTTTCATTCTCCCTCTCCCCTAGATGGCTGGTGCATTTCTTTTCCTCTCTTG
The DNA here is from genome assembly GCF_963924675.1 of Phocoena phocoena. Classification (NCBI taxonomy): domain Eukaryota; kingdom Metazoa; phylum Chordata; class Mammalia; order Artiodactyla; family Phocoenidae; genus Phocoena; species Phocoena phocoena. The sequence continues at coordinate 2,300,835 of NC_089230.1, read as the reverse complement.
TCAAAGCTCTGATGCCTCTTTTTCCATCTTCACTCTCAGCTAATGACCTGGTTTCCTCTTTCACTGTGAACAAAGGAACAATCGGAAGAGAACCTGCATAAACACTCACCACCACATCCACCTGTGTACTGTACCTGTGGACGCTGCCGCCTTGCCTACAACTGAGGAAGTCTCTTGCTGGTGCACAGTCTCCCAGCCTCCTCGGTCCACTTGGGGATGAGACCGAGTGCTTCTCCCTTTTCTTTCTGGCATAGTCAACATTTTCCTCCTTACTGGGTCATTCCCACCAGTGTGTACACATCTCTTATTTCTACCATCTTAACGACAGATTTTTGGACCCCAGCGTCATCTCTAGCTCCTGACCATTTCTCTCTTTCCTCTTGTGTAAACTCTCTGAAATAAGTGTTTGTATCCTCTCCTATTTCCAGCCCCCTTCCAGCTAGGTTTCTCCATGCCACTCCGCAAAGACTGTCAGGGTTGCAATGATTGCATGGTGCTAACTCTAATGGTCTTTTTTTTTTTTCTTTTCAGTTTTGCGTTGCTTGGTCTGCTAGCAGCATTAACATACTTGATTATTCTCCCCTTCTTGAAATACTTTTGTGCTTGGCCTCCAGATCTCAGGCACTGAACCTCTTCTCTTATCCATCTGTGCCCACTCCCTTGGTGATCTCGTCCACCCATAAGCTCAAGACCCTTAAATTTACATCTCCAGCCCAGCGCTGTCCTCTGAGCTTCGCACTCAGATAAGCAATTATTTATTGTATTGGTATCTCCACTGGGATATTCTAATAGGTATCTCTGACTTCTCAAGTTCCTAGCTAGATTCCTGATTTCCTCTTCCATCCTCAACCTACTGCTTCTGCAATATTCCCATTTTATTTCATCAACTTATCCTGCGAATGTTCAGGTCAAACACCTTAGAGCCATGTTTTTGTGCTTCTCTTTCTCTCAAATCCAATATCCAGTCTGTTGGCAAATCTTGTTGACTTTATCTCCAAAACAGACCCATCGTATCTTACTGGGATGTTCTTCCTAATTCCATCTGGGTTCCCTGTAATCTACGTTTCACATTGCCACCAGAGTAATCTTCTTAAAAGGTAAGTCAGACAGTCCTTAAAATGTAATGTCACACAAAACCTTCCAATAGCTTCCCATCTCACCCTAAGGAGAAAGGTAAAGTCATTACAATGGACTGGAAGACCCCCTACCTGGCCCCTCTTACCTCTTTTATTTATTTATTTTTGCGGTACGCGGGCCTCTCACTGTCGCGGCCTCTCCCGTTGCGGAGCACAGGCTCCGGACGCGCAGGCTCAGCGGCCATGGCTCACGGGCCCAGCCGCTCCGCGGCATGTGGGATCTTCCCGGACCGGGGCACGAACCCGCGTCCCCTGCATCGGCAGGAGGACTCTCAACCGCTGCGCCACCAGGGAAGCCCCCCTCTCACCTCTTTGACCTCAACTCTCCCCACGCTTCCTGGGCTCACTCTAGTCACACTGCCCTCCTTGGTTTCCCCTGAACATGTCAGGCAGATGTCTGCATCAGGGACGGTGCCTTGCTGTTCCTTTGTCCTGAAATGCCCCTCCCCCATATAAACACATGACACACTCCCACACCTGTCTCATGGCTCCACTTAAGTGTCACCTCTCAGTGACACCTTCCCTGTCCACTCGACTTAAAATTGCCTCAGTAATCCCTATCTGTCCTCCCTGCTTGATTTTTCTCCATGGCACTCATTACTTTCTACCATATTGTAGATCTTTTTCTTTATTTTGTTTATGGCCCAGCTCCCATGACTGGAATGTAAATCCCATGAAGTCAAGGAATTTGTCTGTTTCACTCACGGCTGCAACACTTTGGCCTAGAAGAGTTCCCGTCACGTAGTAGAAGCTCAGTAAGCATTTGCTGAAAAAATGAATGAATTGTGGCTTGGTGTAAAGAGGACTTGGAAGACCCAGGCCTTATTTTTTTGAATCCACTACTCCTGGTTTATAGACTCTTGAGAAAATTACTTGACATCTTTATGTGCTAGTAACTTTCCACCTGTAAAATGTTTTCCCAAAATAGTTTGTCAGGATTAAGCAAAATGATAAATATGAAAGTTCTTTCTAATTTTATTAGATGTGTTGACATTAACAATACTATTTATAATCATATAAAAAAGGAAGGAGACAGTTAGACAAACCAGGGATGAACATTCTCACTTCTTGCCCAGCAGGGTCACCGGTGTTTTCTACCAAGGGCCAATTTAGAACTTTCCACAGGGGGATTTGTGGCTTGACTGATTCTATTTTAGATTTCAGAGAACGTGACCCAGATTCCCCCTCAAATTACAGGACTATTCCCAAACTGAATAGTTGCTCTGGGGATATAGACACTCAGGTTTCTGCTATCCCTGCACAGGTCACGTTATAACATAATGGCCACACATTGTAGAAAGTGGTGGAGAAGGCAGTGTGAATCTTCTGAGGGCAATATTTCTCCTTTACAGCTGGGGTATGCCTTCGCTGATCGCTGACCTACATTATTTGTGACGTGCAGATTCTCAATTTATCACATCTTTACTTTTAAAGCATAAGTCATGTGGTTTTTTAGGCTTTTAAGCCAGAATGTGGGTAGATGACTATAAAGTTCATTAGGTACCATGTGGAGCTTTTCAGAGAACTTTATAATCATTCTGATTAATTTGTAATTTCCAGGAAGACTAAAAAGTATTTCACAGACTAATGATTCTGAAACGAGAAAAAAACTTGTCTCTGAAATTGAAATTATTAAGTGACCTAGTTGCATCAGCTTGCCTTCCTTCCTCCATCTTATATTTTACCTCCCTACGATCTGAGGTGTAGCTGGAAGAACGAAGCTTGCGGTGAGACGTTCACCACACCACCCAGTGTGGGCAAAGTAAGAGCACGAGCGCAGGCACACGTGAGGCCCAGGCGCTGAGCCCTCAGCATCCGAGCCGCTTTAATCCGAATGAAGGCCAGTGGCCTTGCGCTGGCGGAGAGAAGTCTAAAGGTTAAAGAAACTTGACATTCAAGAAAGAAAACTCCTGTGGCTGTTCATTTGCGGAACAAGAAGCTACTTCTTTACTGGTAAGTTTTTATTTCATCCTGGGATTTAGGAAACATTGTATCCCTGTTGTCTTAACCGTTTAATGCTTTGAAGATAAAAGAAAATTGCGAACATTTATGGTATCGAGCCAGGCATTGATTGTCACTTAGACCACTTAGCTGCACCGTGGGGAGAGAAGGGGAGACACTAACTTGTGCTGAGTCCGTGATGTGCCGGCCACTGTTCTAGAGACATCACCTGTGTTAGTCTAAGCAATCTTATGTTATGTTATGTTACATAATTCCAACTGCAGTCCTGAGAGCAGGTGTGGTGAAAGGGTTAGGGAGATGAAGTTACACCATCCGTGGGTAACGTGGGAGGAATCGAGTCCCTTCAGGTCGCCTCTGCCCTGTTGATGGTGACTAGCACTTGTGAAAGGACTGCAGGAACAGTGGCGAGGAACCTGATAAACCACAGCCACCTTTGAAAGTGCCATCACTTACGTGAGCCATGACTGTGAAGAAGAAACGCACACTCTACAGACCAAAACCAGACACAGTCTCCTTAACTTGTGCCCCCGTGGACAGAATGAGGGGTGCTGGTGGATCTAAATGTGGATGAAGCATGGCGGGGCGGGGTGGGGGGTGGGGGGAGGTGAGCGACTGTGTGAAGGAGGATAGGAATGGACCTGGAGAGCAGGGCGGTGCTCTAGGTCAGGAGCACAGGGCAGGGGCGAGTCCCACATCACGAAGAAGAGAGCCCCAGGGCGCTGACAAATGGGGGGTGGGATGCGAGGAAGGGCTGGGGTAGCCTGGAGCCGGCTCAGCAGAAGGTACAGATCCGCGTGTGGACATACATCCACATGTGGACCTACTCACGCGTCTGGTTCAGGAGAACGGATGAGGCTGCATTCATGGGAAGAAGGTCTCATGATAAAATCATCTTTCAAGTGAAAGTGACAAATGGGTGGCAATGAGTTTCACTGCGTTGTGGGTTCATCATGTATTTATGCCATTTAAAAAATACTGTTATTCCATTAATATGACAATACTGGAGGCATTTGCTCTAATCTTGCAGTATGTCTTCCCTTACTAAACATCCTAATCCTTCGGAGCCCTCGCCTACCTGGAGGTCTCTTATCTAACAACATCAAGCCTCTAAGACAACTTGAGAAAGAGGAAGCGAACACAAGAAGAGACTTGCAGCCAAAATAGATACCACAAAGCCCATCCCCTCTCCCAGGGGAGACCCTCAGGTGCACATTCAGATGTACCGACTCTTATTTTAGGTGAGGTTCTGATAAGTAGGGCTGTTTGGTTTCCCAGCCCAGAGCTTATAGAAGCAAAAAGTTTCAAGCGGGAAGGTCACTCCTGGAGTCAGACGCCGGGAGGAACGCGGCAGGAAAGAGGACAGGGTGGGATGGGAACACCCCGATATACAGAGAGGACGACTCGATATATTTCAGTCTGGGGCCATGTAACGCACAAGCAAATAGCCCTCAGTATTTGAGCGACTTCTGCTTGGAATTTGGTGCTTTCCTGTAGAGGAGAAAAGCTCACGTCTGCGGTGGTGACCACAAAGGCATCAGAGGCAGGGCTGGACCACGGCAATTTTATTAGAAGATGCATTTGAGCCAGAATTTCATCAACCAGGTCTCAAATTTTAAAATACTTAAAACTGCAGACGATCAACCTCAGTTGAAAGTTAATTCAGAATTACCTTCCCCCAGGACAAGGTGAATTAGACATTGCCAAGTTCCTCTGTCAAGTACACTCAGCATCCAGCGAGTTCTTCATGATGGCCGGGCGAGGTCTTAGGATCTACAGAGGATTCCATGTCAGAGAAGGTTGATATCTGTGAAATGCGTTCCATTTTACTTTGCACAACTTCTTCCGTTTGGGGAGTAGAGTGAGGAGTTGGATACATGAAAAAAGAGAAAAGGGAACAAAGAAAGAATGAAGATGTGAAGGAGGGGGCGGTCTGAGCAGAAGGTAAGGAGTGAAATAGAGGGGAAGCGTTAAGATGGTGAGCGAGGCCATCGAGGGGGAGGTGCAGCCACCCAGGACCAGGGGAGGGCCGGCGGCAGAGAGAGCAGGGCTCGCCCTCAGCCCTTGGCAGCAGCCACTAGGCCTGGGGTGCGGCCAGGCCTCTGCACTTCCCCCCTCAGCCTCCTTCTGCATGGAGTTGTGAGGACTTCACCCTCCCCGTTGTCTGTCTCCCTGCTCATCATACCAACCGCCTGAGATTCTGGGGGTGAAGGGAGGATGAGCCACAGGTTAGCGCAGCCGCTGGTCTTTCCAGCTTACGTGTGGCCTCCTGGGCAGCAACAGCCCCAGGGGTGTTAAGAACTGCAGGCCCACTCGGTCAGAGTCTGGAGAGGGGATTCAGACCCTCACTCCGTCTGCTCACTCGGAACCCCTACCTGGCCCCCCCGCCTCCGCCCCGCCTAGGCAGAGAAATCCTCGATCCAAAGGCTCATTACTGTTTCGGAGGCGGTGGCTCCTGCTGTTGTGTTGTTACGTTTCTCTCCCCAGCCATCTTAGTGGCTGCTGAGGTGACGGCTAGGAAAGCAGTGGGGCTGTTGTCACATTATCATGACCTTGTCCTTTCTCATTTCTGTAGGACCTTTATAAGTCAGCCTGGCTGTTCCCGTTAGACAGGATGAAAACAGAGGCCTGAATCTGGGTCACCGAGGAATGCAATGAATCAGTGGAGGCCCCAGGCCCTTTGCTTGGCTGCCCTCCCTCCCATGCAGAGAGAGCACCGTCGGGAACTGGGGCAGTGATGTCTTTACGGGTCAAAGGAAGGAGGCTACAGATTTTATTTGCGGGTTTATCTAACATCAAAATTGTTTGATTGGAGGTCCCCAACATAAAAGGATGTGTGGCTTTCAGATTTGTTTCTGACCGATAAACAGAGGTTTTAGGAAACTAAAAGCCACTGTCTTGTATGTAAAATTAAATGAAAATGCAATAAAATAGCTTAGTCTTCTTTGGCTTTTCTGTCACTTTTAGCCTTTTCAGATTCTGTAAAATAGGCTGAGGTGATTTGCACAACTCCTCCCATGTGCTCTGGTCAGGGGTGGGCGTCCTCTCTCCAGACCCGAGGTGGAGGGACTTGCTGGCCTCCCATGGGGTGTCTGCCGGGGACCAGCCCCAGCAGTGCCCTTCCTGTCCCCCTTCTTGATTTGGTAGAACAGGTGGAAAGGGGGCCTTTCTGCTGTTCCCCACTCTGTGATCTAATCCTGTCCATCCTGATAAAATTAGTCATGCCCTCGTTGAAGAGTTTTGTGATATTTTTAAAGTTAAGTCTGAGAAAAGCCAATCCCACTGGAAGTTAGTTTTAATGCTACTTAGAGCTCTTTCATTGATTGTAATAATCTCACTCTGGTTTTCCTGTTCTGAGCCGGGAGTCGTGTCCAACAATTCCTTTCACCATTTACTGTAACTGATTTGGAGCAAAATAGCATGTTCACTGTTCTGGAAACTGATGGAAAAAGTGGTGAATATGGGAGCAGTGAGACAATGAAGATTAACAGGAAATATCTAGAAGGTGTAATTTTTCCAGAAGCAAACATTAGTGATATCGGCAACAGTTACTACAATTAGTCTTTTTACAGCTCTCAGAGATTGTTTCATTGTACGACCAATGTATCTCATTATTAAATACATGGAGAGCACAAAGATTTAGAAACAAAATTATATTTCTTATATTTCTAGCCCCGCCACCAAGCAACCATAGTTATCATTTCAATATATTTCTTCCCACACCCCTCCCCCACACGCTCCCCCACACCCGCCCCCACACCCTCCCCCCACACCCTCCCCACGCCCTCCCCCAAGCCCCTCCTCCACACCCTCCCCCACACCCTCCCCCATGCCCCCCACCCTCCCCCACACCCCTCCTCCACACCCTCCCCCACGCCCCCCACACCCTCCCCCACACCCTCCTCCACACCCTCCCCACACCCCTCCCCCACGACCTCCCCCACCCCTCCTCCACGCCCTCCCCCACACCCCTCCCCCACCCCTCCCCCACACCCCTCCTCCACACAGTCTCCCCCACACCCCATCACTCCTTCCTCCCAGCTTTTCCCTCCTTCCACCACCTCCCAGAGCTTCATTTTTTAGATCGGGTTAATCTTTTCTGTTTAACCCCCTTTCCTCTGGCACACGAGCTAACAGAACCTTTCTCTCCCCAGCATGTCTGGGGAAATCAGCAGGAGGAGGGCACTCACTCCATGGCTGGGCAGCCTGGGTGTCTCAAAATCCCTCCTTTCTCCCGGCTGAAACCACCTCCTCCCACTCTCATGTCTTTTGGCCCACATCCTCCTTTTGGCACAGTGGAGAATAAGGCCGTTCCTTTTCCTTGCTGGCTTTCTTCACACACCGAAGGCTGCATCTTCCCTGAGGTCCCCTCGCGATCCCCTCCTTCCTGGCGTGTGCTGGTCCCAGGCCCCTTCATCTCCCTAATCACGCCCTGCCCTCGCCATGGCTGAGTAGAAGGGCTCCCCGCCCCCGGTCCTCAGTGCCATGACTTCTGTTAGATCCTGGTCTGCCCAGGACAGCTGCATTCTGGGAGACCAGGACGGCTGGCCACCCTAATCCTGGCAGCCCACGAGGAGGGGGACTGGGCGGCTGCTGCTGGCGTGAAACGTTGACTCCCGTCTCCGTGGTGTGAGGGCTGACTCCCCTCCCGCTGCTGGTCCGTCAGGGGACACCGGCTCCTCTGTACTCCTGGGCTGTGCCTGAGGGCTGAGCAAAGCCTGGAGTCAGAAGACCAGCGCTTTGGGCGTTGAGATGGGGACTGTGCAGGGGGCAGTCTCTGTTCCCACAGTCACAGCTAAAAGCGGGCGTGGGCCGGGGGTGTGGAGTGGGGTCAGCAGTGGTGTCTGCTCAGTCCCAGGGCTCAAAAAAGAAAGCCTCACTTGTGCCTGCTGCCTCCATCACGCCATTCTACTTCTTGGCGTCTTACTGCCAGGTTTTGGTTTTTGTTTGATTTTTTATTTATGCATTTTAAAATTGAAGTCTAGGCGATTTACAATGTTGTGTTAGTTTCTGCTGTACAGCAAAGTGATTCAGTTATACGTATATACCCTTTTTTATATTGTTTTCTATTATGGTTTATTACAAGATACAGTAGGAACTTGTTTACCACAGCCAATTAAAATTTTTTTTTCTACATCTCTGGTCTTTATTTCCTGAGGCCACACTGTCATCTTAGATCCTTATCATAAAGCTTTCACTTGAGCATTCAGACTGAAAGTTTATCTTCCAAGAGCGCTGCAAACACAAGTGATTAAATCCAGAGGTCAGTTTCAGTCCTCAGAGTCTCTACTCCGCAGGTCTTTCTCCAAGCACTTTTCTCCCTTTGCTCCAGTAACACTGTATTGATTTCAAGGGACCTATTCTTCTGGCCACTTCTTTTCTGTCCTTTTCCTCACTTCAATCTGTTCTCCTGTTTCCTGTGCTTAAGTGCAAGCTCCCAGGGCTTTCATCTGCGTCTCTGAGTTCAGTTTCAACCTCCTGTGCATAACGCTTCCTGCGTCTCATGCTAGAGCTCCTCTTTAGACAGAAGGAGAGGGGTTGGAGGCAGAGAGGGAGGAGGGGGAGGGGAGGGGAAGGACGGGGGAGAGGTCCGCTCTGGGGGTACGTACCAAACATGCGGGAGATCTGCACTTCCCGCGTCTCTAGTCTTCACCTGAAGCCTTCACAAATCTCTCCGCTTCATTTTATTAATGAGGAGACGGACACCCAGGAACTAATTTCAAAAGTAGCCAGCATGTGGCCGACCCAGATCTAAAGTCAAGGCTCTCCGGTTACACAGTACTTCAGTCTCCTCACACCCCCATGTACCTTAAATGAATCTCATTTCCTTCCCCTTACATCAGCTTCTATACCTGCTCTGGTTAGAACTATGTTAGAAACTTAGAAATAAGTTTCCATTTCTGATTTCCCTATTTCTGTTGAGGTGGAAAATCTGGCATCATTTTTACTCCTTCTTCCTCTTGCTTTTTACTGATTTTTCAAAACGTCATTTCTTCTTCACATTTATCCCAGAAACGCATACACTTCAGGGTCGGATGACATGGCTTTGCGTCTTGGCTCTCCAAGTTATGAGATGCGTGAACTTGAGGAAGCTGCTCTATTTCTGAGTTTCAGTTTCACAACACCAGCACCCTCTGGGCTTCTCGTGTACATGAACAGAGCAGGGTGAGGGGAACAGCGAGACGCCTGGCTGTGAGCCATCGGCCCTGCCAGTCGCTCTGGGGCTCTGGGCTGCCTACCTCTGGACGGTTTCCTGTCCACGTCGGTGCTGGGAACTTGCTCCCTGTCACTCCACAGCTCACAAAACTGCCACATCTTTGCGTCGTCACTGAGACCAAGTCCCAGCTCTTCGGCCAGCCTTCCTCGACTTCCCGCTGCAGCCCAGCCCCTCCACGGCTGCCCAGGCTGGTCCAGGACGGTGACCACGCCTTTGCCCTGAGGCTCGCCCCCTCCGCCTCCCTACTTGGCCAGTGGGTCAGCTCTCCTGGCTGAGCTCTGGCCCGTCCCCACAGACACTGCGCTCCATGCCCGCTCAAGCTCTTCGCATTCTCAGTCCTGTGCAGCATCACTCAGCCTTGAACTCACTGCCTGAAATGTCATGTGTTTGCGCCTCACCTTGGCAACTGTGGAAGTCCCTTAAAGGCAGGAAATAAATCACATACTTTAAAGCGCCTCTGTATGTAGTGTAGAGCACGGGGTAGCTATCTGAGAGTTTAATTTACAGCAGGCAAAGGAGATCGGCGTGCCCCTGGCTCTCTAGCAGTACAACGTTCAGGCTGGATCGTTTAGCGCGTAGAGTGAAGAAGAGTGTCAAACTGTGCAGGCCCAAAGCTACAGCACGTGCCCCGAACACGAAGGCTGTGCAACCCGAAATCTTTGTCAGTTCCACAATACGAGGGGTCAGCGTGGTCGACAATTCCGTCTGTAAAATGCACTTCTGTCCCTACTGGGGAATTTGCTGGCAGAATCTGATGAACAGCATTTCCGTATTTCTAGATGGAGGAAAAGCTACCAAGCCAAACCACAGGGCACAGACCTAAGCCGCTGCTGGATGAGATGTTCTGTTTTTAGAGTCGCCCGGCTTCATCTCTCCAACAGCATCGCTGGCTTACATTTCTTATCCCCCCACTTCTAGCATCTCTTCTCACTGTTGGCTTTCTTGGGGAGGATAGTTTTTTTTTTTTTAAATGGTTTTTTTATTTTTTCGGTACGCGGGCCTCTCACTGTTGTGGCTTCTCCTGTTGCGGAGCACAGGCTCCGGACGCGCAGCCTCAGCGGCCATGGCTCACGGGTCCAGCTGCTCCGCGGCATGTGGGATCTTCCCGGACCGGGGCACGAACCCGTGTGCCCTGCATTGGCGGGTGGACTCTCAACCACTGCGCCACCAGGGAAGCCCGGGAGGATAGTTTTTAAACAAAGAAAGTCCGTTTTTGTTTTGATTGTTGTTATTTGTAACACATCTCGTTACTTCAGAAGAGGATTAGAGCTCAAGCTGAAGAGGAGAGAACGGCTCCCGTTACTCGTTGCTACTCAGCAAACGACCTCCGACTGTGGTGGCTCAGAACGATTTATTATTACCTCTCAAGGCTCTGGGGTTGGCGGGGCTCAACTGAGCGGTTCTCAGGAGGGGCCTGCCATGCAGTTACACCCAGAGGGTGGCTGGGACCCGAGGAGTCAGAAGGCTCCACGGTGCTGGCTGTTGTCTGGGGTCTCAGCAGGAGCTCTCCGCACGCTGCCCACACGTGGCTTCTCTGCAGAGCCCGGGCTTCTCAGCCCAGCACGGAGGCTGGGTTCCAAAGAAAGCACAGCCCAGTGGGGAGCTGCAGGGCTCCTGTGAGCCAGCCTCAGGAATCCCGGATCACTGCTTCTGACAGAACGATTGGTCAAGCCAGTCAGCAAGGCCAGACCAAAGAAGAGGGAAATAGATTTTACCTCTTGACACGTGAGCCGCACGCTTGTTTAGAAGAAAGGCATTGAAGCTGGCAGTCTCCAAAGACTATCTAGCACACGAAACGGACATCTCGTTAAGATACGGGTAACACCGACATCAGCTGCGTTCATTTTCCAGGTCCCCGATATCCCAGCACTCCAGCCACCAAACCGAGACTCAAGCGTGTCCCTCGGAAACCCTGCAAAGCACCATCTGCTGAGCCTGCACAGCGGCCGGCGAATATCAGACACCGGAACTGTTGATCAGTGAGGGCCGAGGTCCTCTGAAATGCCAAAGGCAATCGGCTTTATCCGCCGCGATCCCATCGGCAGATACTGGTGATCCGGGCGTCATGCGTCTTTGGAAATTATCCACAAAGTTGAAAATGTATGAAATCCTTGTTATGGGTCTTCCCTGGTGGCGCAGTGGTTAAGAATCCACCTGCCAATGCAGGGGATGTGGGTTCGAGCCCCGGTCCGGGAAGATCCCACATGCCGCGGAGCAACGAAGCCCGTGCACCACAGTTACTGAGCCCGCGTGCCTCGAGCCCATGTTCCACAACAAGAGAAGCCACCACAATGAGAAGCTCACGCACCATAATGAAGAGTAGCCCCCCCTCGCTGCAACTGGAGAAAGCCCGCATGCAGCAACGAAGACCCAACACAGCCAAAAATAAAATAAATAAATTAAAAGAAAGAAAGAATTAAAAAAAAAAAACCTTGTTGTCCCTTAAAGGAACATTCGATATCATCTGTGAGGAAGTCCATTTGATTGAAAAACTTTATGAAATTTTTGCCTAAAATCACTTTAACTCTTATAATGAAAAAATGCGTTTGTTCATAATGTACACACATTTCTCAAGTTCCTATTTTTCCTTTTAAATTCTTCTTCCTTCTTAGGGGAACCCACTCGTATTCTCTGCCCTGCTTGTGTGGCCAAGACTCCCCTTCCTTCTAATTAAACAGGGACCTGCAGCTGGACGAGCTGCCTTTCCACACCCCAGGGTGAACCCCGCAGTTAAGAGGAGGGGTCCCCGGGAAGCCCAGACCTACACAGGAGTATCACAGCCAGCCTCACCGCAAAGTGTAAAGCACTTCCTGCTTGGCCATGATATTAATCTACCAAACTGTCCCTGGACTTTGTTCTGAATGAATTTTTCACACCCACTGTCAGACTTTCAGACTAGAAACTATTTATGTAAAATGCATCACCGCATTGTGTACTTCTTGCCTTTTACATCCCTCACGACGCCATGCAAATGAGCAGCAGATTTTATTTAAATGAGGTGAGAGCTCCCAGGATCTGTAACGTGGGACATATTCTAGAGAGAGAAAACAAAATGGTCTGAGCTTCCCAAGGATGACATGTAATTTGGATTTTACTTTGAAGTACAGAAGGGGTGCTGGGGCGAAGGCCGTATGAGGACCACACAGGCCTGGAGTCCCACAGAGGAGCAGCCCCGTGGACGGCGCGGGAAGGCCAGAGGCCCAGGGCTGGAGCTGCTTGGAGGCCAGGGCCAAACCCTCTACGGATTCTCCTTCCCTCTGGGGGCAGAGAAGTCGTGTGAGGGACAGTGGTCCCTCCTGGGGGTGTCTCCCACTCTTCTGACTGGTGGGCCAGCACGGGTGCCGGAGCGTGTGGCTGCAGTGATGGAGCCTCCTGGCCCGTCGTGTGGCCTCACGGCGTCGCTTTTCTCAGCATGCTGAATCCTACTCACGGTTCTGTCTTGGTCTTCAGCGAAGTCAAAGCTGTTTTTTTGCTTCAGGCAGAGGCCGGCTCTAAGGCGATAATGAGCTGCAGAAGGGTTTGCCTTCCCACTTTCTTGCTAAACAAGACCATCAAAGGGGATTTCGGAAGGAACGGGCAGAAAAGGTGTGTGCGCGACACCAGCCCCTGAGGTGGCCTGTTTTCTCCTCTGCCAGGAGCCTGGGGCCTGGTAGGCAGCCCTTCCAGCAGCTTCCACCCAAAGCAAGAAGCAGGACCTCGGAGGAGGTGGTGGGTGGTGATGAGAAGCAGGGGATGTGACGGGGCAGCAGTGGGAAAGGCAGAAAGGACACACTCCCTTGCTCTCCATCCAGGGATCAGCGGTCCAGGTCAGGGACCCCGAGGGATGTCACGTGAAGGGCTCTTTTCAAACAGAGGAGGGGATGGGACACCCGTGTCAATGCAGAATCGTAAGCTCCGTCAGAGAAAAACAAGTCAGGACTTGGAAAGAAGCGAATGACATTCAAAAGGATCATTGTGAGGGAGGGAATGGGACTGTTGTGACTTCGGTGCCCTGGGATCAGAGGTCGGCACGCACCTCAAAGTCAAACAGAAAAAGGCTTTTCTTCTATAGGGTTGGGGAAGGAGACAGGAATCAGAAACTTTGCAGGGAAATGACCCACAATGGCCGGGAAGAGGGTCCCGCCGTGCTGACGATTCCCCAGAGAAGCTGACGAGGGGACAGGTCCACGTTCAGTGTTGCTCAGACTTGGGGACAAGCCGCGTTCTGGGGTCTGTAGGAAGGAGAGACCCCTGACTAGCTCTTAGTAAGACAAAGCAGAGGGTGGGCCGTGGGCAGCTTGCTCAACTCAGGAAGAGAAAGGAAGCTAAAGAGAAAGGAGGAGGGAACATGTCAGTCAACCTGGTCTTGCTTTTAATTGATCTTTGCTATAAATTTTTTTATAAAACTATTTCCTGGGACTTCCCTGGTGGCGCAGTGGTTAAGAGTCCACCTGCCGATGCAGGGGACACGGATTCGAGGCCTGGTCCGGGAAGATCCCACATGCCGCAGAGCAACTGAGCCCGTGAGCCACCACTACTGAGCCTGCACTCTAGAGCCCGCAAGCCACAACTATTGAGCCTGTGCACCACAACTACTGAAGCCCGTGCGCCTAGAGCCCGTGCTCTGCGACGGGAGAGAAGCCACCGCAATGAGAAGCCTGCGCACCACAATGAAGAATAGCCCCCGCTTACTGCAAGCAGAGAAAGCCCACGCGCAGTGATGAAGACCCAATGCAGTCAAAAATAAATAAATAAATGTATAAGAAAAGAATAAAAAGTAAAAAACCTATTTCCTGAGACTTGAATCACAACACACTACATCGTGGTGAACACTTTTATGATTCCAGAATTCTTTTTCTTTTATTTTTCTGTCATTTTTTTTTTTTTTTTAAATCACTTGTACCCAAAAATGAGTTCTCCAAGTGACTCATCAATTGCTTTTCCTTCCATCAACTGCCATACCTAATGACAGGGCACTTGTTAGATCTGTCTCCTGCCATCTCATAAAGATCAAGTGCCCAGCTTTTTAGCATCTCACGCTTTTCTTTTTTTTAAATTGAGAGATAATCGACATATGACATTATATTGGTTTCAAGTGTACAACATAATGATTGGATATTTACATGTATTGTGAAATGAACAATAAGTCTAGTGAATGTCCATCACCACACATGGTGTTTTTGATCCCAAATGATACAATAGTAATACTTGTGGTTTTTTTATCCCCCCAAAAAACTAGTGTTTATTGAGTAGCTACCTCATCCCAGGCAGTGTCCTACCAGCGTCACATGAACTGAGGCTGCTGTCCTCCGTGACACTCTGAGGCTGCCCCGTCATGGTCTTTATTGTACAGACGAGGGAATGAGGGGTGAAGAAGGTCAGTACCTCCCTGCGGTGCACAGCTTTCGGGGTGAACACAGGCAGGGGGCTCCAGAGGCTGCATCACTAACCACAATGCTCACACGGCCCTTTCTAAATGCTTCTAAATCTTTCCAGGCAGCCGGCAAAGTGCCCTTGCTCCCAGAGGTAACTGACCAGGAGACGGAGTGAGTGTTTGAGCATAAACTCATTGTCACACCTTGAAAGGCAACTCAGAGTCCTTCTTCTGGGAGATAACAGCACCCAGGTCCCTCCCTTCTCAGCAACTTTACCACCAGCTCCAGGGAGTCATATGATTATTTTATAACCTACAGGATATAGATGGTTAACCATCTGTATTTGGGCAAATAGGCGTTCCTTTTACATAGGAAGTGGTAATTCAGCGATTTGCTTTTGGTTAATTCTGGTCTCTCACTGCTTTTTTCTTAATGACCATTAGAAAGTGCATCTGGTTAAGAGAATCACACCGGTGCCGTGCGTTCCTGGGGTGTCATGAGGGGCGTGTAGCCGAACTGGGCACTTTGGATCACGGCGTTTCTCAAGGTGAGCCCTGCTAAGCCCCCTCGACTCCTTTTAAAAATGTATTTTCTTCTCTGATACCCACATCTAAGGAATATTAGACATGGAAGTGCTTTACTCTTAAGAATTCCAGAATGCTGGCATGTTGTCTGTGTTTACACTTAGTGAAACATTCTCACTTTCACACATACAGTGTCCTACTAGTTTTAGGAATAGTACTGTGTGTTCAGGAAGCTCGCTTTCCCTCTAAATGTACAGGAAGTGATTTCATTCTAATTGCCTCGAACTGGAGCTTGGGCGATGGTTCGGGCATTGCTTCATAGGGGAAAAGTCCAGGGGGTACCTGTCTGGAGAGCAATTCTTTATTTAAATAAGTACGTAAAGAGTTTGCAGAGCTAAAACCTGAGCTAAAATAATGTTTTGGCGGCCACGCGATAGGTGATTTACGCACCGAAAGATGACGAGTGAGGGTCTCGAATAGCTGGGGATTGATTGGGAAGGAGCTTTTTAGGCAGTCATTTAAGAGAAATTGATTGGGTGGAAATTTTTATGAGACTCAGTGAAATACACGAAAAGCTCTGATAATGGCTGCAAATGCCACAACGATTGTGGAGTGAGTGTCTCATGACCATCAAAGAATGCGCAGTGGTCTTGAAAAGAGTCTGCCGTAGGTTCCATCCAAAGCCTATGGAGTTGCAGAAAACAGCTATTGCAGATATCAGTAAAGAAACAAATGCAAGGTCTGAATTAATTAATCACTAATTCTGGAAATGATTAGAGATATGAAATATAATTTCTGTAATGAAAAAGAAAATGTAAAAGTGAGCTTTTAAAGAAGCAAAGGGAACCAAAAGAAAAAAATTGCAAACTTATATACCAATCACTGGAAAAAACCCTCTGGCTTCTTTCTTAACCACTCTTATTCAAAAGCAGAAGGAAGCCAGACTAGGGTTTCAGCTCCACCGATGTTCATCTAAAAAAGGATAAAACACCCATGGTTCAAATGAATTAAGAGAACCTACATTTATTGAATACTTACTTTTGTAGTTTGTGAGATTCTGATATACATATCGTTTAAAAATAAACATATTATTTAAGATCTTGTGGGAATTTTATAGTCCTGGAGACAAGGTGAATTAGGTCTCTAATTCACAGCCCTAGAGGAACTGCAGTCTTCCCATCTATAAATGGGTATAAGTCTACCTTAGAGGGTTTTTGTGAGGCTATAAGGGATAATGGATGTAAAGCAGTGATCCCAATGCCCAGTGTGTAGTTAGAACTTAATTTCAAGCGTGCACACCCGCTTTCCACACACTCAACAAACATACACATGCATACACGCAGGCAATGCATACACCCGTATATAATATACCTACATATGACTGACTCTATGTGTGTACACAACATATATACATGCACACACATCACACATGCATGCAATGCATAACACGACATACCTACATATACCCATACACACAATGTGACACACACATTACACACACATGTATGCATGTGCATACATGTACTGAACATATGTACACATACACAGTTCTTGTTCCTTGTCTTGTGGGCCGTCACTATTTATGAGAATAAACACAGATTTAAAATCTTCTGCCTTAACTTTAACAAACTATTAAACTTGTTATTAAATTTGTTTAAATCAAAAATTTAACAGTTTCCTTGCTGATAATATTTTGTTAAAATTATTCATGTTTTCCCTGTATTTAATTTTGTTGGGTAGATTCTGCCCTTGGCCAAATGCACAAAAAGGTTGAAGTTGGTCTGTTACCCACCCCCTTCTGCTTTTTCAGCCACCTCTTCTCTTCTCTTGGGGATCTTACTTCCTTTTTGCTGCCACCCACTCCTGGTCCGAACAGAGAGCAGACCAGTAATTGACAGACAGACCCTGCGAGGCTGTCCTTGGTCAACTGATACCAGTGAAGACGCTGGCTGCTAATGCCCTAAACTGTTTTCTGCCTGTCCCTGGTCCTCTGCATGTGACCAGAGGGCTTCCAAAGCCCTCAAAGACCAGAGCAGAGGAGTAGCTCCTGTGAAGTGGAGACCCGGGGGGCGGCCTCTGGTGGATTTGAGAGCAGCTGAGTAGGGAGAAGGGGCACTGCCTGGAGTTTTTTTTTTTTAATTTTTTTTTTTAAATTAATTTATTTTATTTATTTTTGGCTGTGTTGGGTCTTCGTTGCTGCACACAGGCTTTCTCTATTTGCAGTGAGCGGAGGCTACTCTTCCTTGTGGGGCAGGGGCTTCTCATTGTGGTGGCTTCTCTTGTGGAGCATGGGATCCAAGCACATGGGCTTCAGTAGTTGTGGCACACGGGCTCCAGTAGTTGTGGCTCTCAGGCTCAGTAGTTGTGGCTCGTGGGCTCTAGAGCACAGGCTCAGTAGTTGTGGCTCACGGGCTTAGCTGCTCTGCAGCATGTGGGATCTTCCTGGACCAGGGCTCAAACCCATGTCCCCTGCATTGGCAGGCGGACTCTCAACCATTGTGCCACCAGGGAAGCCCTATTCTTTTCATTTTTGAATGAAGTAGTCAATTAGCTGTTAGTTTCTGAGATACCTTCTTTTGCATATTGTACCTAATGAAAATGGTACTAGGAAGCCACAGTGTTTAACTGCAAAAAAAAAAAAAGTAAATTAGCATTTAAAACACTATGTTAAAGACGGTCATCTAATTAAGTAACATTAAGTTTTCCTTGAAGTAACACTTTTTTTTTCCTGGGTCGTAACAAAATCTTTGAAATGTGACAGTTGGGAGGCAGACGCTCTCGCCATGTGCATACGTTGAATCTTGGGACTTTAGCACATTTACTTTTCATCTAAAAGAGTAACATATTTATGGTTTCAAATCTTAAATGCAAATGTCATATGAAGGTTCAACTTATCACCGTGTGTCTCTATAAACGGACGAAAAGCCATTCAAAGATACATCTTTTAGGGGCTTCCCTGGTGGCGCAGTGGTTGAGAGTCCGCCTGCCGATGCAGGGGACGCGGGTTCGTGCCCCGGTCCGGGAGGGTCCCGCGTGCCACGGAGCGGCTGGGCCCGTGGGCCATGGCCGCTGGGCCTGCGCGTCCGGAGCCTGTGCTCCGCGGCAGGAGGGGCCGCAGCAGTGAGGGGTCCGCGTACCACAAAAAAAAAAAAAAAAAAAAAAAAAAAGATATACCTTTTAATAATAGATGAATTCTAAGTATGTCCACGATGAGAAAAGAATCTGTCAGGAGTTAGCACAAGGCCTGTGTGCTTTTCCTTTCATGCAATTTCTGAGTGGGGGATACACTCCTAGTTGGAGGCCGGCGTGGAGACCAGCTTGCTGCCTGAAGATGGGGGATCTGTTCGCCTTAGTGATGTCCCTCACCACCAGGAAGTGCCAGCGCTGGACAGAGCCTGGAGCTGCTGGCCACCAGGCGGCATGTGGGCCTGGCGTTTATACTTGTCTTGGAAGGAAGGAAGGAAGGAAGGAAGGACGGGATAGCTCCTCTAGGTCAGCTTTTTCCAAAGTGTTTTCCAAAGAACACCGACTCTAAACTTCCTGTGGGTGGGCAGGCTGGGAAGGTGTGCTTACTCAGCAAGGCTCTGAGCCGTGGTAAGAAACCGTGACATAAATACCCAAGAGGAGGATGCAGGTGGCAGCATTGCCCAATCTCACTCAGCCCCAGAGCAATCTTTCCCCTGCTCTTCCTTTCTCCCTCTCTCCCGCTGTTCTTTGTACCCAGAGCATCTCCCAGGAACTCACTTGTAAATGCTGATCTAAATTCCAATGATCTAAGTTGCTGGACGCTGGAATTCGCGGTGAAGTCCCAGTTCTCACACACAAACGTGCGTTAGAGTAACCCGGAGACAGTGTGAAAGGAGATGGTCCATGATCACAGCGGACATGCACAGGACTCCAGAGCTTACGTCACCCCCAGCTTTACTGATGACTCAGAAGACACAGGCAGGCACAGGCACAGGGTGACGTCGCTTTCCTGGAGGCGCCCCGAACCATCAGATACAGCTTACTAAACGTGGGTTTTGGTTTCAGATCAATATGGAGTGCCATGAGCAGCACACGTGAAAACACTGCTCTCAGGGCTCTGCAGGTTTGACCTGCTCACCGCACAGTCGGAGGCTGCCTCTTTCCCGTGCCCCGCACCCTCCCGTGGACGGGGCTCCAGCGGCCCCCATGCTCCACATCCAGGAACAAGGGTGTTGTCCGCCTCAAAGCTTCTCCGTCAGGGCCTCCACAGGCAAATGCACTTAGCTTGGTTCCAAGGAGGCCGGTCAAGGTTAGTCCTGCCCCCGTGTCTCCAGCTGGAAGGGAGAGCTGCACCTGCTTCAACCCTTTCCTCACCAAAGAGCTCATCACCAGAGACTCTGATTCAGCAGGTCTGACCCATGTCACACCCACCTCGTGTTCTCTAAGGACTCACCACTGTGCCTGCCAGAGAGTTTGCCGTCCCCCAAGGCAGCTCGTGTCATTCTTACTACACGGTTCAAGTGTTCTTTCTAATGTTTGGTCAAATCTGTGGATACCGTCTCCACTCACTGGGCATGGGCACATTCTGACCCTGTGCGGGGATGGGTAAGCCTAGACCCTCTTTCGAGTGACAACCTTGTGGGTAGTTGATGACCTCATTCCTCCCTGGCCCTCCGTCCGTTCAGGGGGAACATCTCCAGTTCTGGCACATGGGGGTCTCTCTTCACCATCATAGCCACTCGGCTTCAACTGATTCAAGCTGGCCACTTTTTCCGTAGCTCAACTCAAAATTCCTATGTAAGTGTGGTCAGCATAGACTTGATGAAACCATCACGTACCTCATCCTAAGCCTTGCGATAATTTGGCCTAAAAATAAAACATCAATTAATTTTAACAGGCTACATTTATTGAGCATTATTTTAGTTTTCTATTGCTTCCATAACAAATGACCACACGTATACTTAACTCTCAGTTCATTAGAGAAGGTACGAAACATCTATTTTCAAAATGTCTTAATAGCGCAATTTTCATAACAGAAAGTCCGCAGATTCTTTCTCCAAAAAGTTGACTACTGCTGCTCGAGATTTGAGGTAATTTACTTGAGGAAAAAAGAAAGGTTCTTTCCATGTTGTGGTGCCCCTGATGCCAATCTGTCACCAGCACAATTTCCTCCAAACGACTCACATGATTTTTGTAATGAAAATGGTGGCCTGGGGCAGGGTGAATTACCCAGTGACGGCGAGTGCCTCGCGCACGTGTCAACCTGAGAGCAGCCTTTTTGGAGAACACTGATTCTCAACCACAGAAGCGTTATGTTGGTCATCACGCAGATTTCTATATGGTTTACACCCAACAGTTATGTAACACTATCCCTGAAAGATGAAGAACTTAACAAATTTGGGTTATTGTGATTTATTCTGCCATTCTAATCAGAAATAAGAGTAAATCAAAGGAGATTAAAATAATGTCTCAGGAACAGACATAAGTCAGACCGAACCTCTAAGGTCTCTGCTTGGAGCGCGCCCCCCAGCAGCATGGCCTGAATATCTGGTTTCTTGTGGTGCCAGCTTCGACCCTCCTGCCGACACTCATGACAAAGACTTTCCTGACCCTGGCCTTCTCCTTACCAGAGGGAACCCCTTGTTTTTCTGTACACCCCACTATTATTGCTAGTATTGCACAGTTTTTAATGATTTGTTTACCTGACAGCTTCTAGAAGCTGGAGCTGACGTTCAATGCATCTCTGCATCCTCTGTGTTTCTCCTCAGTAGATACTCATAAACATTGGTTGAACTGAATTCAATTTGAATTCAGAAAACATTTCTACCACGGTGTGGTTAAAAAGTATCTTCCCTAAGTGGGGTCCCAGCTGGGCCAAGCATGCTGGGTCATCCCTTACTGCATTATAACTGGGCTGCCGTTCCCACCGTTGCCAACCCTACCTCCATATGGTATGAAGGCCTGACACCCCCGCACCCCGCAGCTGCGTCTCACCAGGACCCATGTTGCCTCCCCAGGTCTGGACTCCGTCTGGGCTCGGTCCCTGCACCACTCCCCAGCAGCGTGGTCTCCACGGCAGCCCTGTGTCCCCGCTTCCGTGGTATCCCCCTCCTGCTCTGCTCCCAGCCCCCTTCCCATGCACCTGTAGTCCACCCCTCCCTCAGTCTGTACCTTTTCCTCCTTCTGGAGTCCTTGAAAGTCCTTCTTCCCACACACCTTCCACAACCTCCTCAGTCCCAAGTGAGGACAAGTCCCCCGCATCAGCGCATTTGTGTGAAGCTGTGTGCACGTTATTTTTATTAGCTTTTTGAGGCATAATTTATAACAGTAAACGTCACCAATTTGAAGTACACCCTTCAGTGGGTTTTGACAACAGTCACCGTCCTGACAGGGAGCATCTCCCGCACCATAAAAAGTTCCCGAGCCTGGCCCAGCCGGTCTCTTCTTCCGACCCCTCACCCACGGCCCCAGCTGGTCTCTTCTTCCGACCCCTCACCCACGGCAGTCACTGAGTTGGTTCCTGCCACTATTGTTTTGCCTTTTCTAGAATTTCATATAAATGGAATGATGCAGTACATGGGTCTTATATGTTTGAATTCTTTACCCAGAAAAATGCTTTTGTAATTCACGTGTGTGGAGCGGGCGTCAGTATCCACTTTTCATCTTCTGACTGCGTTCTAGTGTGTGGATGGGGTGCAATCCACACATCTGTTCCCCAGCTGATGGGCACTGGGGTTCTTTCCAGTTTGGGGCTGTTAAGAATAAACCTTTGAGTACAAGTCTTTCATTTTCATTCTCCTGGGTGAACACGCAGGGGTCACTTGTGGTTCACGTGGTAAGTGTGTGTTTAACTTATGAGAGACTTTGACTTGTTTTCTCAGAGCGGGTCTCTGTGCTGCGTCCCCACCACTTTGGTGAGCACGCGAGGCTCCACATCGTCTTCCACAGTCTTGTTTGCCTTTCTGATTTTAGCCAGTCTGGTGAGCATGAAACGACTTCTTATTGCAGTTTTAATTTGCATTTTCCTAATAATTAATGACACGGAGTGTCTTTTCTTGTGCTTATAAATACATCTATGTATTTTCTTTGGTGAATCGACTTAAAATTTTTCCTGATTCTTCTTGAGTTGTTTGTCTTCTTGACATTGAGTTGTAAGGGTTTTTTGAATATGCTGGCCACAATGATCAGATATAAATTTACAATTTTTTCCCCATGCAATGGTCTTTTTCATTTTCTGAAGCCTTTCGAAGGGCAGAAGTTTTAAATTCTGATCAGTTACAATTTATCAATTTTATAACAGTTCATGCCTTGAGCAATTTATACAAGAAATCTCTTTCATTCCCAAGGGCGTGAAGATTTTCTCCTATGTCTTCTTCTAGATGTTTTATGGTTTTAGCTCTCACATACAGCTCTATAACCTGTTCTGAATTAGTTTTTTGCCTACGGTGTGATATAAGGGGTTTGCATCAACTTTTATACATGAATATCCAGTTGTTCTGGCACCATTACTGAAAAGACTGTTTTTCCCACTGAATTACGTTGGTAGTTTAGTTAAAAATCTGTATTTATTCTGTTCTATTGATTTATGAATCTATCCTCTTGTCGTAATTGCTGTAGCTTACAGTAAGCCTTGAAATCAGGTATCGTGAGTCCTACAATTTTGTTCTCTTTTTCAAAGTTGTTTTGGCTATTCTAAATCCCTTGAATTTCTTAATAAACTTTAGATTTACCTTGTCAATTTCTACAAAAACCCTTGCCACAATTTTGATTTGGGTTTTGTATCTGTAGATCAGTTTGGAGAGAACTGACATTTTAACAATATTGAATTGTTTAATCTACATATGACGTATCTTTCCATTAAGTTAGATGATTTAATTTCTCTCAGCGATGTTTTGTAGTTTTCAGGATATGTACACATTTTGGTGGATGTATTCATAAGTATTTCATTTCATGTTTTCTGATGCTATTATGATTTTTTTTTCAGTTTCAATTTCCAAATGTTGCTGGGGCATAGAATGACAATTGATTTGTGTCCATCATTGGTGTCCAGTCTGATGTTAACCCTAATCAGTGTATTATTATTATTATTATTATTATTATTTTTTATTTTTGGCTGCACTGTGAGGCATGTGGGATCTTAGTTCCCCAAGCAGGGATCGAACCCATGCCCCCTGCAGTGGCAGTGCGGATTCTTAACCACTGGACCGCCAGGGAAGTGCCCCAATCAATGTATTTTCATTTTACATACTGTGTATATCACCTATAGGATCTCTCTTAGGTCTTCTTATATCTTTCATGACACTCCTCGTCATGTTTATGCCTTCCTCTACCGTCTTGATCGTGTGGAGTATATTTACAGTAGCTGTTGGTGCATCTTTTTGTGCTAATTCTATCATCTCTGTCATTTTTCTGTTTCTTTGTGTAGATCATGGGTCACACTTTTCTGTTATTTTAAATGTCTGTGTTTTAGTCAGTTTGAGCTACCATAACAAATTACCACAAATTGTTGTCTGTTGCTGAAACAACAAACATTTTATTTCTCACGTTCTAGGGGTTGGGAAATCCAAGATCAAGGCCCCAGAGGATCCAGGTCTGATGAAACCTTGCTTCCTGGTCTGCAGTCTTCTCACTGTGTCCCCACAGGGTGCAGAGCAGAGAAAGGAAGCAAGCCCTGTCGTGTCTCTTCTTGTAAGGGCACGAATCCCATTGAGGGGGGAGGCCCCATCTCTACCTGCCATCACACTGGGGGTTCAGCTTCAGCATACAAATTTTGGGGAGCTGCAAACATTCGATCTACTGTGGTTTGGAAATTTTTGTTTGGTGCCTGACATTATGAGTTTTACATGTTGAAGGCTGAGTTTTGTTTATTTCCTTAAATAATTTTGGGCTTTATTCTGGAATGTAGTTGTATTATTGGAATCAGATGGATCATTTGAGACTTCCTCTCAGGCTTTGCTCTGGACGACAGGTCCAGAGCAGCATTTAGGTCCGATTATTTTAACCCCATTACTCCTAAGATGGCACCCTTCTGAGGATGCTCCCAGGGCTCTGGGATGTGGAAGGTCATGGTTGCCACTGATGCCGAAACCCCGCCTCTCTTTACTGGTGCTGAGTAGAAATGCGGAGGCAGAGTTTTGGGTGAAGTAGAAAAGAGTGCTTTTATTGCTTTGCCAGGCAAAGGGGGCCACAGCAGGCCAGTGCCCTCAAGATGTGCCCTCCCTTGAGAGTACGAAAGGCTCTATAGTCTCGGGGTGGGAAATCGGGCAGCAGACAAGGGTCAAGCGGCACATTCTTCTTGACTTCAGCAAAGTTTCAGAACCATCAAAGCTGGCGTCAGGTGGTCCCAGGATGGGCTCTGGTGGCCCTTGAGGCTATCGTGCCATGACCTTCTTTCTGGAATGAAGAAGGCTCACAAGGGAAGGGTTGTTAGGGAGTGTTTTCTCCAAGAAGTAAACACCAGGTGCATAGTTCAATTCTAACCAGAGAACGATCATTTTCAAACGGCAGTTAAGCAAGAAGAAAAAGAAAAAAATATATATATATATATTTGTGGGGGAGAGTGGCTGGATGGGCTAAAAGAATAAAGTTTAACGTGAGGGAGGCTATCAACTGGTTTCTCTTGCAACAGCGATCTGGCCGTGGGAGCTATTTCCAGCCTGGAAGGACACTGCGAACCCCGCTGCTCATCCTTTCTGGTGGTCCTTCCCCCAGTCGCGTGTCGCTTCCTGTTAAGGACACCACTCTGCTGGTCTCCTCGTTTTTCTGTGTGAAGGGCCTCCTCTCCCAGCCGCCCGGCCTCCCTGAATTCTGGTCCCGGTCTCCTCAACTCAGCAAGAGGGCCATTCTCTGGGTTACCCCCCTGCTCTGCACTTGGGAACTGCTCCCCTTGAGAGCTGGGGGCTTCGCAGAGCTCAGACCATTGCCCACTTCACTGGTCTCCTGTCGGGGACCATAGTCCTGTGATGTCTGTAAACTGTGATTTAATGCATTTTACAGGCTTTCTTGGTTGTTTAATGCGTAAGGTGCATTTGGTCTCTGTTAATCCATCATGGCTGGAAGCACAAGTCTTGAGTTTTGATTGATACGTTTAATCTGATAATCTGATCGACGTGTCTACTTCCTCAATATGCTTTCGCAGAACAGAAGCTCCGTATTATGCGTCTTCTGCATGCTCTGAAGTGCCCATTAGGACTCTAAACTTGCAGGCAATTGCAAAAGTGCAGAGGGGAGCCCAGCCTCCCTGCAGTCCTGTGTCCACAGCAGGGACCCGAGCGGCAGCGAACACTCAGTGTCCAGGCATCCGGGAAGGAGTGGGTTCAGGCCACCTGATCTGTGATTGGGAAGCAACAGCAGGAGAATCAAATGATACGAGAAGTACGTTCAGAAAATCCTTCGGGGTGCCCTCTGTGATCTAACGAATCCTTCCCCCAGATGTCAGTGTTGACTCTGGAGGTGGGGACTGACTTGGAGCAGGTAGATATGTCATGGGACACATTTCTCCTTCCTGTCTGAGCCTCTGAGGCCCGCGTTTCTGTTGTTCCTCCGTCTTCTTGACCTTGCTGGGCCACGTGGCAAGGGGGGAGCTGAAGGAGAGGGAGTGTGCATTTCACAGGGGTGTCAGGATTCCAGGACAGGGGTTTTGTCGGGGGTGGGGCTGGATCATAAAGCAGGATGATGAACACCAAGCAAAGAAGGATGAGTGAGTATGCGAAGAGCAAAGAATCCTTCTTTCCTTCCTGTTTGTTTTAAATGATAGATTTCAGAGTCCTGCGTGCTGGGACTCCAGCTCCATCCTTTCTTAGTCTCCTGGTGAATTTCTTGAGCCTGGACCCCGTGTCCCCCCTCTTGGCATTCCCAGCATGTCACATGCTCCATCAAGGGTGTTTGGACGGTCAGGCTGACCCGGCCAGGCTGGTCACACCGTTTCACAAACACGCAGTGCTCAGTATTCCTTTTCAGCCAGAGCGGTCACCTGCAGGTGACCTGTTCTCCAAGGACCCAGAGTGGGCCTGTCCGCAGAGCCTTCCCTAGCCACGCCGACCTGAACCTTCCTTCCCAAACTCTGGTTTCTGCGGACTATGCTGTGTTTGCCCCAGTAGATTAGTGGTCGTTAGCTAGACTGTCCATTGGACGTATCTGTGGCTTTTCAGGATTATATATATAAAACCATAAATATATACCCAGCCTTTAATATCATATATAATATTTTCAGGCTAGGACTATAAATTATAAGTATCCTAGCAACAGCTACACTTCTATAGGTTTTGTTCAGTGGACTCTTGTGAATGTAATTAGTTTGAATTTTGCAGGAGAATTTTTTCTGCAGATCAGATCTGTGGTTTTGCTGATATCACCCTTTTTTATGCTCTAGATCAGGGACCGGCAAATCACAGCCCATGGCACCATGTCTGGTCCGCCCACTCATTCGTGTAGCTGTCTGTAGCTGCTTTCACACTGCGCCCGCAGATTTGAGTAGCTGTGTCAGAGACTACAGGACCCGAAGATCCTAAAATATTTACCATCTGGCCTTTTACAGAAAGAGGCTGCTGACATCAGCTCTAAATGAACATTTCTGTGTAAAATAGTATACTGTGCACTCTTTGTGTTGAAATGGGAAGAAATCTATTTCCTTAATTCTCTGGATCTCTGAGAATACTTAACTGTAATGCATTTTGCTTTCTTTCCTCCTTAGATTCACTTCTCTCCTATTCTCTCCGCTGTGAGCCGGAGGAGTTGAAAATCCACTCCCCTTCTAGTCCAGGCCCGGACTCTCTGCCCAGATCAAGCACCACCATGAGAGAGGTGAGCATCTTTTTTTTTTTTTTTTTTTCAGAGTGGCTAAACCGTTTTATTTTCCCACCAGTGACATGATGTAAGTTTTCTACGTACTCGCCAGCATTTGATGTTGTCACTATACTTTTTTTTTTTTAACATCTTTATCGGGGTATAATTTGAGCATCTTTTTCATTTTGGTTGGGAGTATAATTTCGGTCAGTCGTGCTCCTTGAAAATGACACTACTGCCAACTCTGTCTTTGTTCACTTTCCAGGAACCCGTGAATTCCACCAACATCTACGATGCAAATGAGGATTATTTTGGGTTCGCTAATAGTTCCGATTACTCACTCGATGTTGATAGCTTTCTGTGTTCCTTGCAGGAGGTCAGAAAGTTCTCGGGGCTATTTGTGCCACTCGCTTACTCCTTGATATGTGTCTCTGGCCTCCTGGGCAATATTTTGGTGGTGGTCACCTTTGCTTTTTATAAGAAAGCCAAGTCTATGACAGACGTTTATCTCTTGAACATGGCCGTCGCAGACATCCTCTTCGTCCTTACCCTCCCGTTCTGGGCCGTCAACCACGCTACTGGCGAGTGGATTTTCAGCAACGTCATGTGCAAACTGACCCGGGGCATCTACGCCATCAACTTTAACTGTGGGATGCTGCTCCTGACCTGCATCAGCCTGGACCGCTACATCGCCATCGTGCAGGCCACCAAGTCCTTCCGGTTCCGGTCCAGAGCCTTGGCCCACCACAGGATCATCTGTTTGGTCGTGTGGGTCGTGTCGATCTTCATCTCCAGCTCGACCTTCATGTTCAACCAGAAATACAAGCTGCAGGGCAGCGACGTCTGCGAGCCCAGGTACCACGCCGTCTCCGAGCCAATCCGGTGGAAGCTGCTGATGCTGGGGCTGCAGCTCCTGTTCGGCTTCTTCATCCCGCTGGTGTTTATGATATTTTGCTACATGTTTATTGTCAAGACCTTAATTCAAGCTCAGAATTCCAAAAGGCACAGAGCCATCCGCGTGATCATAGCCGTGGTCCTTGTCTTTCTGGCTTGCCAGATCCCACATAACATGGTGCTTCTCGTGACCGCCGTCAACCTGGGCAGGACGGACCGCTCGTGCAGCAGCGAGAGGCTGCTGGGCTACACCAGGAACGTCACCGAGGTCCTGGCTTTCCTGCACTGCTGCCTCAACCCGGTGCTCTATGCCTTCGTCGGTCAGAAGTTTAGAAGCTACTTTCTGAAGATCACGAAGGACCTGTGGTGCGTGAAGAGGAGGCAGAAGTCGCCGGGCTTCTCGTGCTCCCGGCTGCACTCGGACACCCTCACCTCCCGGCAGAACAGCGAGACCGCGGACAACGACAGCCCGTCCTCCTTCACCATGTGACGCCCCCCAGGCTCGGCGCGGACGGGCGAGCAGGCAGGACAAAAACGCACGGGGCGTGTGGACACGAAGCCAAAGCGAGCGGGGTCTTTCCTGCAAGATCAGGGCTGCACGCGCTCGGGGTGCCAGCAGGCACCGACGCGCAGCGTCCCCCAAACTCACTTGACGGGGACGCTCTGTGCCCCCGTCCCTGCTGGCTGGCATTCCGCAAAACAGGCTTTAGGAAATGCTGAATGAAAATGAATTGCTGACAAATGTGAACACTTTCAGGAATATTCACGAAGCAGCCCTAGACCACAATTTCTTCTGGTCGTCGCAAAACATCCCACGGCTTAAAAACCCAGAATGGATGGGCTTCCCTGGTGGCGCAGCGGTTGAGAGTCCGCCTGCCGATGCGGGGGATGCGGGTTCGTGCCCCGGTCCGGGAAGATCCCACACGCCGCGCGGCTGGGCCCATGAGCCATGGCCGCTGGGCTTGCACGTCCGGAGCCTGTGCTCCGCAACGGGGGAGGCCGCAACAGTGAGAGGCCCGCGTACCGCAAAAAAAAAAAAAAAAAAAAAAAAAACAACAAAAAATGGAAAAAACAAACGAATGCCCTCTTGTAACTCATTTTAGGCAGAAGCTTAAACGTCTTTCCATCGCGATGGTTACTGTTGGTGTCATAATAGCAAAATGGGCTGGCTTGAGCTTTATCTCATTTCCCTGTGAAAAAGTGTGAGTTTTTTCTCATTTCTCAAGCGTGAGCTCATAAAAAAAGCAGAAGGAAAACAAGCTCAGAGACAGAAGAGGTGGCTGCATAAGTACTAGGGACACTTGTCACGGCGGATAAGGCAGTTGAGGTTGTAACAGGCCGTCAGGAAGTGTAAGTTTGCTTCATTTCCCTCTGTGACTGGAAATTCTCTAAAATTCCATTAGACTGCATGCATTTAGCGTACAGAAGGGGCTTAATAATTATTTGTTTAACAGAACACAATAAAGTTGGAGCTTATAGTGCAGTTTAAGGAGTTAGTCGTTTAAATTTTTTGTTTTTTAATAAATAGAGTACTTTTTAAAAAAGAACCAGGAAACTTTACTGAGACAATAATGTAAGAACTTTTGTTCACTTCCATCATGGAGTTGAAGAAAGCTGTGTGCAGGGGACTCTGGCTGTGACGAGCTTCAAATTAGCTTCTCAGAGAGCTTGGATCACGTTGGCTTCTGCTGCAGTAAAGTGGTTTTACCTAAAGTCTGAGCTTAACTATGGAATCAGTTTTTCACAAATCTCTTTGCGTCAAAAGTTCATAGAACTCAAGTTTTGAAAGTGCTTTGTAAATATATGAACCTAAGTGGAAAAGCGTCAACCCATCTTACAAAAACACAAACACGGGAATTCCCTGGCCGTCCAGTGGTTAGCACTCTGTGCTTTCACTGCCGACGGCCCAGATTCGGTCCCTGGTCGGGGAACTAAGATCCCACAAGCCTTGAGGCGCGACCAAACCAAACCAAACCAAACCAAACAAGCAAACAAAAAACCCACCAGTGCTTATTAGAAAAGTCCTGACATGAGCTGCAAAGATACTGATGTGTATTTAATGTGTTATCTGAAACTTGCTCTTGTTCTTACACGCTTCAGCTACATCTCTACATGAAATTCAACGTGATCTCTTAAGATCCAAAGCCTGTATTTTTAACACGTGGTTTTGGCTTTGCAAAATAAAACTGTTCTGTGGGTGAAGTAGAAATTGTCTTC
The DNA here is from genome assembly GCF_963924675.1 of Phocoena phocoena. Taxonomy (NCBI): domain Eukaryota; kingdom Metazoa; phylum Chordata; class Mammalia; order Artiodactyla; family Phocoenidae; genus Phocoena; species Phocoena phocoena. The sequence continues at coordinate 2,270,783 of NC_089230.1, read as the reverse complement.
CAGTCTCAGGGCTCCGACTGGGAGACCCTGGTGTTCAGGGGTCCCACGTCCTTCAAATCTGTTAGCGTGTGACTTCAGAAATCAAAGCAGAGGAGGCGTTACTCAGATGCTTCTTTCGGTTTGACCAGAGCGCTGATGAGATGCGTGAAAGCGTGTTTCAAAACCGGCACAGAAACGTCATACTGACCCGGCGAAGCTGGAATCAAGGTCTTCTGCATCTCAGTCTCCAGAGGAGTGAGACTTGCTTCTTTATGCAATAACCCTTTTCAGATTTCAGCCATGATGAATAAAGGTGTTTCTAAAATGTGCTACATATTTTATTAACGGCATCCTTTTCTCGTGCTGCCTTGGGCATCAGAACAGGTGCATCAACGACCGTTTGGTGCTGCAGAGGCCGACGCCCCCGGTGACCCGGGGCTGCCGGGGTCTCTGCTCTTACGCTAAAGGGCTCCGGACTGTTCTTTAACGGTTCCCGGGTCTCCTTTTCATCTGTTTCTCGTATCTTCTCTCACTGTCAGGCTCTGGCTGGACCTTAAGTGTGTGCCTTTCGTCCCTCCTCTGACTCTTTGCAAACATTGTTCCACTGTGTTTGGGGATCATCTGTCTACACTTGTCAGGACTGTGTATTAATAGGGACAATGGGTTCGCGCCTGCCAGGCTGTTATTCATGCGTTAATCATACGCACATGTGTAATTTATGGCACACGCATGTGTGTGTGTTTATGTACAATCACATCTATGTGCTGACCAGAGGATAATTTTTCTTCGTTCCCGTTACAAAGTAGTTGAGACGCGGTCTCGATCAATTATTTCTGGATAACTGAGATTTTACTATATGTATATCTCAGCAAAGGTGAAAATTCAGGCACGGAGGTATTATCTTGCAAATTGTATGTTGATTTGCTTCTGAGGACAGATAGCCTAGCTTTTAAGTGAAGCCAGGAAAGTACAATATTTTTAAATCCTTTTAAGGTTTCTGATAGTGTGTGCAAATTCCAGGCGTTCGGGAGGTATGAGGACACGGAATCTGGTCTAAGGGAATACAGTGTGTATGTTTTGAGCCTACTGGTGTACCACTTTGGGAGGGCCGCCGTAACAAAATATCACAGACCAGGCTGCTCAAACAACTGACGTTTCTATCTCCCCGTCTGAGATCCAGGTGTGGGCAGGGCTGGTTTCGCCCCAGCCCTCTCTCCTTGGCTTGCAGACGGCCGTCTTCTCCCTGTGTCCTCACACAGTCGTCCCTCTGTGGGGGAAGTGTGTGACCTCCCCTTCTTACAGGGACACCAGTCACATGGGATTAGGGCTCACCCTGATGGTATCGTTTTAACTTATCAACTGTTTAAGGCCCTCTCTCCAAATACAGTCCCGTTCTGAGGAATAGGGGTCAGGACACCAACGTGTTAATTTGGGGGGACACAAGTCCAACTAGCCCATAACAGCTAGGTTTCTAAAGGCAGAGCAACTTTTCATATTCGAGTTAATTTCAGACACGTGATAATTCATTTCCGGGTGGTGTCCCCCTTTCTGGTAAGTTGGGTTCCAGGTAGTCATTCCCAGTTCAGGCTTTCAGTTTTCAGGTGCATATCCCCATAACATGAGGACGACAACGGACACTGTGGTGCTGGTCAGCCACACCTGCCTGGTCAGCCCGCACAGTAACTGAGCGCTGACGCTCCCACCGCGGATGGCCCTCCTCTGAGGATCTCTGCTGGCCAGTCTGCCGCCCTCCATGCCCCCTTGGGGGAGGGGGCTTCTCCCACCTCCCTGCTTCACCCTCCAGCTCTTCAGTGCAGTGGGAATTTCCCCAAACTTGGGCCACTTCTGTACTTGATGTCGAGAGCACCCTCTTCTCTCGGGGGCCTCAGGGTGGTGGGCAGCAGCTGTGGCTGCAGAAGGCAGCTGTGACGGTGCCAGGGGGGTGGGACCCCCTTCGCCCACCCATTTATACAAACAGGGCACTCCTGGCTCGAGACTTCAGAGGCCTCTGTTATCTCATCCGATTCCTAGAGCAGCCCGTATCCTCCCTCACAACTGCGGGAAGACCATTCGAATCGCTGCAGCCCTCACGGAGTTCAGGTCCTCGGATGTGGAGCTCACTGCCCTGTGGGAGCCAGAGGTACATATGCCGTCTTTGTGCTCAGGGACTTTACACGCGGGGAGGCTGCGGAAGCAGAGCTCAGAACGAGCAGCTGTGACTTATTTTCACGTTTTATGGTTCAGTATATGAACACCCACCACACTCACTGCGAATTGCCAGATTGCTTTCTTACGTTCTTGCTTGAGTTGCATTTGCGAATATACTAATTTTCCTGATGTTTTATTTAGGAAAATCTACAAGAGCTAGCAGTAGGAGCTGTATCTTTTCTGATCCCTTGGTTTATTTCTCTCTTGTATTCGAGCCCAGGTAGACAATCCAGGACGCTAGCGGGATGCCGTTGTCCTCAACTTCAGTCTGTCTTCATGGTGCAAGGGGGCTGCTGTAACTCCCTCTTTCACATTTTCGCCCCAGGCAACAGAAAGAGGAAAAGGGGGAGGCAGGTGGCCTTTCCTTTAAGGGCACAATCTGAAAGTTGTGGGAATCACTTCTCCCAACCTATTGGCCTCAACTTAGTTGTGTGGTTACAACAAGGTGAAAGAAAGTTGGAGAAATGTCTCCCACTGGGCGGCCACGTGTCCACACACGTGTAATAACAGTGAATACACCACAGTTCTGTCACCATGGACTGTTACTCTGTGGGAGGGGAGGGGAGGGGAGGGGAGATGGTGGAAAATGAACTTCAAGGGAAGGAAGGGCAGCTGTACCACTCACTTCAAAAAAAAGAGCAAAGGTTGCAAATTTTAAAGACACGTTCAAGTTGCAGTAGAAAGAACAGAGCACAAGAAGCGGGGATGGTCTTGGCCAGGGTCTCTGAGAAGAGGGGTCGGTCCAGCCCCCTCCGCCCAGGAGCGGCCTCCCTCCCCACCTTCGTGGTAACCTGGTCAGTCTGAATTGCCCAAGTACCGTGTTTGGAATCAGGGTTAATATTTTAATGAGAAAGTTTTATTTCTCTGCCTCATTTTGAAAGATTAACTGGCTCCTTGAATTTAAGAATTTGAGTTTACAAAGGACATCTGGGGGTCCTTTTTCTGAACCGAGCATGTAGGCGATGACCCAGTACATCTCTCCACGCTAGTAGTGAACAAGTGCATCTATGAGACGCTGTAAAGGGGGTCCTTACAAGGGTCCTTACTTCACCAGAGATGCGCTGCCCACTGGCCTCCTGGACGGGGCGCTGCCGCCACCTGCTGGACGCAGGCTGCGGTCATAGGGGCTCCAGGTGAGATGTCCCTGCATCTGGTCTGCCGGTGATTGATGGGCGAGGAGGGGTGGCCGCACCGGAGACCCCCATCAAAGGCTGCTGACAGCCTCGCCTTTGGGGAAAGCTTTCCCAACGAGCTGTCCTCGGTCACCCGCAGACCTGACTTCCAAGGTCAGGTCTCTGCCACCACGCAGAGACCCTCCGCTGACCCACCACATCTGGAGAGCAGGGGCTGCGGGGTGGCAGTTCTGGAGACGTTCATGACCTTGGTGGCCATCTCCTCAGACCCAGGGGCCACCTGCCTCTCAGCAGCATCTCCAAACGTATCCTGGCCAGGGGCGTTCTCTCCCGCGGCTCATCCTCTGTGCTGCCGTGGGGGCCCCTCCTGCTCTACCCGCCCCCACGACACAGAGCCGCTCCGACTGGACTCCCTCCCTCCCCACGTGCCTCCCACCCAGGCCGCCTCCCACCCCTGGATTTCCGGACCCCACCCCCCCCACATGCTGATGACACGTCTGGAACTTTCCCTAAAGTTCTGGGCTGGCAGACAGACCTGTCTCTTGGATGTGCCCGCCAGATACCTCCACCAGGCCTCAAATTCCACACTGAACTTGACGAGCACTCCATCTTTCCCAGAGAGCTGATTTGCACCGGTCTTTCTCTTCTTGATGACTGTTGCCTCTGCCCACCGTGTTTACCAAGCCCACTCCCTGGAAAGCCCCCGTTCCAGGCTGGCTTTCCAGGCTATCTCCAGGCCCGCCGGCTCTGTCTCCCAGCATGTCTCTGCATAGCGGGGCCCACTGCCCCTCAACCCACCACATCTTCTTTCACACAGACCATTGCAGTAGCACCATGGCCTGTCTTCTCACCCTCCCTTCTGCCTTCACACTGCAGCCCGAGTGGATTTGTAAACCCAAAGTGCATCCTCTCTGTTCCCTGCTTAACCCCTTTCAGTCACTGACCTTGCAGTTAGAAGACAATCCTGACTGCCCCCCGCTGGGCCTGACATCCTGGGCCCCATTGCCCCCTACCCACCTCAGGCCCCTCTCACGCCCAGGGTCCCAGCCAGAGCTTGGCCCCCTTCCTCCCAAGGCCGTGCCTTCCCTCCTTGGCACTGTCCTCTCCGCCTGGACGCTCCTCTTTGGGCACGGATCACGCTTGCTCTTCCCGCCAGGTTTCCTTGGAAGGCGCCCTTCTTGGTGAGGCCTTCCTGACGTCTCTCCCTGACCCGGGTGGGTCCCCATGCATCCTCTTGGTGGCCTCCTAGCCTCTCACACATTCCGTCCCCCGTTTGTTCTATGTATTTCACTTCTTAGAGTCTGTGCCGAACTCTAGACGAGCCGGCGTTAGGGCAGGATCGTGTCTGTCTCACCAGTGACAACCAGTGTCTAGCACGTGGTTCCACACCCAAAGCGTGTTCGTCTAATTGACACACAGAGGAAGACACAGATTTTAACACTTTCATACTCAAGTACCTTTTCTGCCCGACTCTCCCTGACCTCTGGGGCTGGGCTGCAGCTCTGATTCCACTGCATTCCATTCCATTTCACTGTGTGAAAAGCACACATTCTTCTGTTCAAACGGCAGAAGGTCCCCAGGGGCGGCCCTGTGGTCAGGGGGCCATTTTTCAAGTCCGCACCCTGTGCCTAGAAAGCCTGGCCTGTCGTCGGCACTTGGTTCCTAGCTTTGCTCTCCATAAATACTTCGGTCCCACTTGAAATGCCAGCCTTGCTGTTCCGATTTGTCTGGGCAAAGAGGGTGCAAGTCGCAGGCCCCGTGAGACCCAAGCTGAGTGTGGAGGTGGGACAGCAGACCCAGAGGAGCAGACGCAGAGCCCTCTGTGTGGGAATTATGACGACCCTCCTGTTAAGTCACAGCTGGGCTTCCTGAACCCTCACCTGGTGACTTTCATACCCTGTGCGCCCACCCTCGGGGCTGAAGGAATCTGTCGATGTCTCACAACTGAGGAAGAGACACCGGCCGGACACTCGCCAGGAACTTCGGCCCCGAGGTCTCTCCAGGCTGGTGACGGCCACCATGGCTACCAGGCAGCTGGGCAGGACCAGGAGGGGAGCATCCGCCTGTCACCAGCGCCCAGGAAGCCCCTTCCCACCTGCAGACACTCAAGCTGCTGTCCAGTGTGAAAGGGCAAAGAGCCCGTGAGTCCTCTGGTCAGAATCCACTGGACGCCCCTTCCATCACTTGCCCACTGAGGACGCAGAGTCCCTTTGTCTGCCTCTCTGCTGGTGAACCTGTTCACTTTTCTCAGTCTCCTCCCATCACACACACACCCCCACACCCCTTAAATGTCAGGTTGGGAATTTAATTTTCAAGTATTGCGACTGCTAAGTTACCATGGTCTCTAGGTAACTATGGTCACTTTCCAGGTAATTTTGCTACCACGTTTTTATTGTCTTCTCCCTTTATCTTAACGGTGTTTACCTTTGTATTGGCAAAAGTAATAGCCAATGCGTTTTTCTAGGCAGCCAGCTCTTAAAATTTTTGGATGCTGGTGTTGGGAATCAAACTAAGTGTTTTAGCCATAGATTAAAGCTGTAATGCTTTTAATGTGTTGTGGGTAAAATAATATAATCACAGGAGAGTCCCAGGCTTGTTAATAAGAATAACAGGCTTGTTGCTGTGCAGCTGGACTGCAGTCTCAGATAATAGAAGTATGATTGCATCACAGTTCCAGTAAAAATGAGAAAAGTGAGTCATTAAAGACTTCGGGAACTTCTCCCACTCGACGTTGAAATTCACATTTAGAAACAAAAACAATGCACCTGAGTCTCCCCCGAGCCGAGCTCGTGGCTGCCTGGAGGAATTATTTCCCTGAAACACATTTATTTTCTCTAGAACGGCCAGTGTGTTCGCGCCCCAGTTTCCTGTTCAGGGTTAAAGAAGGTTTCTTTTGCCTGTAGTTTTAATTTGGGAATAACTGCTATTATGAAATATACCTTTGTTGAGTTTTAACTGAGAAAAACGTAGTTCAGAACTGGTGATTGCATTTCATGCAGGTGCTGGATGGGGTTAGGATTTTGGTGAGACCTGGCCGCTTTTTTCTTGCTCAATGAAAAAAGGTATCATACGAATGTATAGATAACAGAGCAGTTTGAGCTTTTGTCCAGAGGTCAGAAACAAACCTGCCTTCTGCACTGAACATTCAAGTTTAACGGGGCTGCACAAACATACAGCCGGACCCTATATAGGCTGAATCTAACCGAGAACCGTTCGGGTTCATGTTGAACAGAAACCAAATGCACGAGCTCTGGGGGCTCTGGACTGACCCCAGCGCAGGTACAAGAAGATCGTAGAGAAAAGCCAGAGACAGGGGTCTGAAAGCGTGTCGGGGGAGAAACGAGGGCGTCAAAGAACAGGAGGACACTCTGGATGAGAAGGCGGCAGAGGCCCAGGTGAAGCCTGCAATTAAGAGCATGAAGAGATGTGAGTGAGAGAGACTGGGGGTGATGGAAACAGAAATAAAGTGATAAAAGCAAATCTTTTGAAGATCTGCACTGGCAGCCGTCACTGGGATCGCTGCCTCTGCTAAGTGGGAAGGCGGACAGCAAGAGTGGAGGAGAGCTCTCCTTCCTGAGGGACAGAGCAGGTAGCAGACACAGCTGTGTGCACAGATACAGGGATTCTTTAGAGGACTTGACTCCGACGTCTGTGAGGGTGACAAGGCTGAATGAAGCTCACAGGGCTGCAAGCTCCGGCGGGTTTCTGTGTTCGGTCTGGGGGCAGAATGCCTCCTTCTCTGGGAAACCTCGGGGCTCTGTCTCTAAGGCCTTCTCCTGATTGGACGAGGCCCACCACGCTAAGTGGGGGGGTCTCCTTTGCTCACGACACTGACCTCGTCCACAGGCACCTTCTCGCAACAACTGGGTTTGTGTCTGATGAGTTGCTGGGCACCACTGTCTGGCCAAGCGGACGCAGACAATTAACTGTCACACTTACCCAGAAGGGGCAACTGAAAACTGCGTTTGAAACTCAGTGAGGTGTAGATCAGGGTCTACGATGGCGTAAACGCTCGCTGGGACCAGGAAGGACACCCACCAGCCGAGACGCAGGGACTGGTAGGTGAAACCCACCCGAGGAGTGGGGCTCCAACCCCACCAGTGCCGGGGGAGTGTGCGTCCAGGGCTGGCGGATCTGCCACTTTTCAAGAAGAGCTGAAAATCTGAACTTTTAAAAAGGCAGAGCCTTGGGTTCTTTTTTAACTACGTGTAATATAAAGTCATTAAAAATAACTTGTGAGTCAATCAAAAGCCTTCTGTGGGCTGAACGCAGCCCTTGGGCAGCTGTTAAAGAATTCTGAGATTGAGAATGATTTAACCATCCAGACGCAGCAGCAGACTGGAGAGACGCCTCCCAGGGCTGTCAGATTGCTGCAGTGATGGCGCAGTGCACAGCCGGGTGACCGGGGCAGCGGCTGTGCAGGGCCCCTGGGGTCTGGGCCCGAAACCCCGTCCCTTCCTCCCTCTCTCTCCCCCCGTCCACTGCACACAGATCTGTGTCCTCCCCTCTCTGAATCTCTGTCTGCCAGGGCTGCCCGGGCATCGAGGATCAACAGGAATCGTCTGGAGCACAATCTCCTGCCGTGATCTCCCTTTACAGGATCAAGAAACTGCTTGGATGTAACGTAAAATGTCACAGAACGAAGACTGTTGTCTGGTCCGTGCAAAGTGGCCCACTGCGCAAACCGTCCCATTTGAATGAAAATGTGGAAAGCGTCCTGTGCTGCTTGTCAGGGGCTGGACCTCGGGTAGAAGGTTCCATTGTGTTCCCTGACAGCCCAGCCTGGGGCCAGGAGCGGCCCTGGGAGGAGGGGGGTCTCAGCTCCACCCAGCCCTTTGGCACATTCAGGTGCCTGTTCCCGCATGACTTCCGGTGGCATCTCCGCGTCCGGGGAGCAGGCGCTGTCTGGAAGTGCGGCCCCCAGGGCTCACCAGGACGGACACTAGAGCACCCCGAGGTGTAGAAAGGAAGGCGGGGCCCTAAGGAGGTCGGCGCCCTCGTGCTAAGGACGGCTCGAAGAGACCCCACCTCCTCCCCCAGTTCCCGCTGTGCCGTAGTCAGTTGGTTTAACTTAGGAAATAAGAATAGTTTGGACCTAATATTCCTGCTGTTACTCTTTTTTTTTTTAACATCTTTATTGGAGTATAATTGCTTTACAATGGTGTGTTAGTTTCTGCTTTATAACAAAGTGAATCAGTTATACATATACATATGTTCCCATATCTCTTCCCTCTTGCATCTCCCTCCCTCCCACCCTCCCTATCCCACCCCTCTAGGTGGTCACAAAGCACCGAGCTGATCTCCCTGTGCCACGCGGCTGCTTCCCACTAGCTATCTACCTTACGTTTGGTAGTGTATATATGTCCATGCCACTCTCTCACTTCATCCCATCTGATGCTCTCCTTGATTAGAACACTTAAGAAAGAAGTTCTGTGTTATTATATACTTTTCCAGTAAAATACGTGAAAGGGAGATCTTGTAGCGGTTTTGGTGAATATCACGTGCATTTGTAAGTTTTCATTTAAGATATTCTCCAAAAATCATCTTAGTTCCCTCTGTCTGTAGATGTGATGCTGTTTTATTCACTCCTTAGGGAAAGGAGGACTGAGCCTGACCCAGCCAGGGCCCCGAGCTCAGTGTGTCCAGACGTGTGGGACCAGGAGGTTTTATCATGCGAGCATCTCAGAGGACACACCAATCTCACTGGGCACACACTCGCATCACCTCCTCGCTGCAGACGTGCAAACAGCGTGGCCATGCAGCTCTAGGGGGACAGTTGGAAACCGTAAGTGGAGAAGCTGGAATTCCAGCCTGAGAATGTCCGACCTCTTCACGTACCATCTGCCGAAGCACATTGCTTCCTGTTAGTTCTTCGGAAATCCGAGGTCTTACCTTCCGTTATCCTCCACTTACTAAAGCTCACACTTCAAGCATCCCACTAGGTTTCTTCTGGGTGCCTGGGTTTGACTGGACTTTTGGTGGCCTTTAAGACAAGCTCTCTTTGCAGGATGTTTCCAGAAGTCTCCAGAAGGGACACGTGATACTTTTGGTTGACAACGAGCAGGGCTGACAGGGTTAAATGCTGGCGCAGGATCACGGGTGCCTTACACCCTCCCGAGCATCCCCCTTGCCAACCCTTAGTGGGAACTTCTCCCCCCCGCCCGCCCCGAGGTCTGCGGGAGATTCTTCTCTTCTTAGCGCATTTCATTTTGTCCTTGTCGGATGACCAGAGGTGCGGGAGTGACATGCACATCATTCCCGGGGACTGATGGCCAGGACAGGGGGAGAGAGGGGGCCACGGCTGCGGACTCATCGGGGAGCCTTCGGGAAGCCGCTGTGAGTCGGTCACAGTTTCAAGTCAGCCACATGGGAGTGTTAACACCTCTCGACTGCTGCAAGTCAGGGCTGTTGTCTCTTCCCAGACAGCCTGGTACCAGCACACGGCTGCATAGAAGTGGGTCCAGTACTGGCTGGCAAAACTCGGCCCAGCACGCCCTGTGTGTGCGAGTGTAGACCATCTACACCCTCAGACCACCTGCCCGATTAGTGGAAAGCCTGTCGGATTGAAGAGAAGATAAAAGAGCCCGGACCATGGAGGAGCGTCTGTAACCCCGCATGAGAGGGAGAGGCCACGGGGCCGGGCTGGCGTGTACGGCAGAGAGAGGCGGGCAGAGACTGGGCTGTGGGTGCCGGGTTGGGGGAGGGGAAGGGTGTGAAGTGGGACGGCGCCTCGCACGTCCCGGTTCTCCTTTTTTCTGATCACAGCCCACAGACTGCTGTCTTGCAGGGGCCCTTTCACTGAAGACCCCGTGACATCGAGCGTGGATGGGTCAGGACATGGCCCTGGGTGGTCAGCTGTCCTCCCAGCCATCCTTCCAGGAAAGGGTCGTCGCCCTCACTTTTCAGATGAAGATGTAACCTCCACAAGGTGATGTGCCTGAGGTCCCTTGGCCAAAGAGCAGCAGGGCTAAACTTCAGCCGGGGCCGAAGGACTCCCAGCTGGACGGCAGCCTGTCTGGTCCTGACTTTAGGGCCAAGGGCACGGCCGCTATCTGTGGCTGAGATTTGGGAGAGGAGAGGCACGACTCTGCATCCAGGGGACGGCCTCTCTGACAATCCCCCGTGCACTTGTCCTCAGGCCTATGGTTTCAGTGAAATAGAGCCTTAGAACCAGACACTGTGTGAGATCTCGGTGGGTTAGAGAACAGTCTGGCCACAAACGAACTCATGGTGGGCCTGGGCCTGGTGCTCCGGGATCCAGGCACACGATGTCTTCTTCTTAGTCTCTGACGTTACCAAGCATTTCCCGATTTTCAAAGAAGCATTTCTCCACTTCACGTCCATTAGGATGGCTACTGTAAAAAACAAACAAACAAACAAAGAAAAAACAAAACCAGAAAACAACAAGTGTTGGCGAGGGTGTGGGGAAATTGGAGCCCTTGCACTGCTGGTGGGAGTGGACACTGGTGCAGCCGCTGTGGAGGCAGTATGGAGAGTCCTCAAACAACTAAAGCTAGAATTATCCTATGACCCAGCATTCCTCTTCTGCGTATAGACTCAAGAGAACTGAAACCAGGGTCTTGAAGAGATATTTGCACACCCATGTTCATAGCAGCGTTATTCACAACGGCCAAGAAGAGGAAGAAACCCACGTGTCCGCTGACACCCATGGATAAATGGAACGCAGTGCATTTGTGCAGTGGATGATCATTCAGCCTTAAAAAGGAAGGAAAGACTGACACAGGCTGCAACATAGACGAAATCCGAGGACGTTATGTGCAGTGAAATAACCATTAAGAGAAAAGCCAAGTACTGTCTGCTTCTACGTATGTGAAGTTTCTGGAGGAGTCAAACCCTTAGGGACAGAAAGGAGGGGGTGAGGGAGGAGCTGGGGGAGGGGCAGGGGAGCTAGCGTTTAATGGGGCCAGAGCGTCAGTTTGGGACGACAAAAACGTCCTGGAGATGGATGGTGTCGATGTCGCATAGTGGTGTGAAGGTACTTAATGCTACTGAACTGTGTGCTTAAAACGGGTCAGATCGTACATTTTACCCCAGTTTTATAAAAGAGACATTTTGAGGATGACTGTTGTTTGTGGAGGGGGTGTTCCCGTGAGCACGGGCGGTGTGCTCGGGAAGCCTCTGAGAGGTACGTGATGCATTTCCCAGTTCCCGCCAAGGCCACGGCCAAACATGGTATCCGTTCGCCATCCCGACCCTTAGATAGATCAAAATCGTTGCCTGAATTCTTGGCAGAAGTTATTATGAAAATATAGAGGAAGATTATATTTTCCTTTGTATTGTGTTTCCCTAGAAGATTCTTTACGATACAATTTTAAGTTTGCCTCTGGATCTAGTGTTTCAAAGTGAATTAAAAAAAAAAAAACCTATTAAATAGTGGATAAAGTGAACTTTTTAACTTTAAACCTGGTTGATTTGTTTATGTGTTTATTCCACAGATTTATTAAGCGTCTACTGTGTGCCAGGCCCCGTGCAAGGAGCTGACTGGGTGGGGAGAGCAGACGTGAGGCCCACGGAAGGCCTTTGGGCTAGGTTGAGTCAGGCGCTATGCTGGGGTCTGGCTGGGGCATGTCAGAGGTAGGTCCCAGAGGCTGGACCTGAGTGGCGGGTAGGGATTCCCAGGACAGAGACTGGAGTGTCCCAGACAGCACACCGGCACCTGCAGGGTGTGTGCAGGGAGGGCTCAGTGGCCTCTGCTGGATTTTGGAAAGAAAAAGGCGTAGATGACCAGGATTTTGAAACAGGGATGGCATTACCTGAATAGGGAAAGAAATGCACCACTCACATGAAGATCTGGGCTCCTGAATATGTCGGGATTAAGACAGTTCTGAGATTTACAAGCCTCGCAGCCAGGGCTGGGTACCTGCTGTCTTACAAGAAGCGAGTCACACGGGAAAAGAAACCAAAATCTGCTACTGGTAGCAAATAGCTGTGGTTCTGAGGCCTACCGTGTGCTCTTTAATCACACTTTCATTTTGAGTCTTTTCCTTTTCTCAGAGAAAATAATTTGGAGAACACGAGAACCTTGTCACTCTACGTCTTTAAAGCAGACAACTGTCTGAGTGCAGAGCTGGTGTCTTTGACGGGAGTGACAGGACAGGGTGACCAAAACATCCTCAGAGATGGGTGTTCAGAGGATCCTGAAGCTTCCACTACAAAGCATTGTCCTTTCCACAGAATCCTTAGAAAATATGCAGAAAAGAATTACTAGAAAGAAAGAATAGTAATAAAGCTTTGACCTAGCAGAACGGCTTGACACCCAGTTCACGAGGCTCTGTGTTGAGGGTGTACTGGCGAAAAGCTGTGTCTGCAAAGGGCCCACAGACTGTTGGAGACGTAAACAAAGATCAGGGTATAAACCTATCACTTGGAAACAGCAAAGTAACACCCACTGAATATTGTCGTGTGCCAGGCTCTGTGCCCAACAGAGTTTTATGTATTATTTGGTCTCCACAATAATCCCGTACGGTCTGTTGTTATTATCCCCATTTTATGGAAGAGGAAAGTTCAGAGCGGTTCGGTGAATTGTCCCGGGTCACAGAGCAGGGAAGTGACCGAGCAGATGCTGACCCAAAGGCTCTGACCGTGGCCAGTAACCCAGGGACTCTCAGCCCTGGCTGCACAGTAACGGGGTTAATGAAGGGCCTTTGAACCTACCCATGTCTCCCAGACCAACCGAGTCAGGCCGCCCCGGGGTTAGCCGAGACATGGGGGTTTCAAAGCTCCTGGATCCCACGGCAAGTCCAGGAGAAGGTCAGCAAGAGCCTGAGAGGCAGTAATGCTGTGAGGAGACCTCCCCGTTTCGCCAGGCAGAGCCACTGGCCGTAGCATCGTGGAGGGAGCCAGGCAGGACCGACCGTGCGTGAGAAGTGTTCGTGCCCAGCGTTCACCAGCAGGCCTGTCTAGACAACCACATGAGCTGGCTTTGCCCCACCTAAGGGCGCCTGATGTCTGTAGATGGGTACATGCTTTCGGGGTGTGGAATTTACTTGTGTGGGGAGTAAAGAATCTAGATGTCATCAGCAGGGAAATGGTTAAGAAACAGCTTCTGGGAAGACGATTAGGTCATCAGTAATGCTTACGGGGAATTTATCATAATATGGAAAATATTTATATTAAATGTTGGATTTTTTTAAAAGGAGCATTAAAAATTGCATATGCAGTAAGACCAAAGGAAGAAAAATGGAGACATTTCTTTTCTTTGAGAGGGAAGAAACACAGCATAGAATGTTCCCATCAGAGAATTTTATTTGACCTCTTTGCATCTCATCTGGTCACATTTCCCTTCTAAGCCCTTTGAAATTCTGTTCACTAAGGAGGAAATAAAACCCGAGAAAATAGCACAATGCTGCTGATGGGACCCTCGCTCCCCTGGGGACCACTGGGCACATTACACTGCGGTGTCAACAGGGTCTACATCCTTCAGAAGCACAATAGTGGGGGTCACGCCGCATTTCAAGTCTGGTTCTGGTAAAAGGAACCTACCCGGGAGGCAAACAGCTCCGGGAGAGGGTGAGGATTTGCCCTTTTCTATTGCCTAATGCCAGCAGTTTTAACCTTAACTATTACAGCGATCATAGGACTACCTCCTGGGAAAAGCAGAGGTCTCTCCCTGGGGGCAGTACAGGTGCAGCTCCAGGTGAGGCCACCCGGTGTGGGCTGCATGGGACCCTGTATTACACGCAGACCCCAGGCCTCTTCTAAGCACTTTGGTGAGTCCCTTTGGGGGAGAGCACAAGCGCCTTGAACAGAGAGTGAGAGATAAGGCAGATAGGAAGCGGACTTCCTAAATCCTTTGTCACCGGCATGAGCTACAAATTTGGGACATAATTTAAGAAGAGTGAGAGGAAAAGATGCAGCCGTTGTTGGTGTCCAGGGGCTGTGCCCACCCTCCCTGCAGTGGCCTTGCACCCGGGCTGGTCCCTAGCTGCTGTCCTCAGGAGTTGCCATTGGGTGGAAATCACCATTTCACATGCAAATTGGTATCTCACGCTGTGTGTTTCTCCCAGGAGGCTTAAAGTACAGTGATTTTTTTTTAGAGCAGGGGAAGCAGATTGAGTTTCAAAAGTATTCAGGCATTCAAACTTAAAAAAAAGTACTAGAAGCAATTTTGAGACGTTTAGTAGGAAAGTATTCCTTATAATAAACGAGGGCGCTGACGGTGTTGTCTTGGATGTAATGTGTAAAATCTGTGCAGGTGAAGCTCAAGTTTACCAATCAGTTGTGAGCTAAGAACTGAGCTCAGGACACTTACACCCTGCGGAACCTGTTTTTAGACCCAAAGCCCCACTTCGCCATGTCAGTTACCACAAGTCTGTGCAGTAAGTAGAAAAAGCGCATAGAGTTTTTGCATTTTTTGCATTCAAGCATAGAAGGATAAAGTGACTTGCCAACACCAAACGGAGTCAGGACCGCGTCTGCAACACCGCTTCCACCGCCTTCCGCGTCACCGGTCCACCACAGCATCTTTTTCCAGCTATGACTGTGTCTTAGTCATTTAGTGATTGAACCTGCATGGGAATTGTGTAAAGGAGGCTCTGCTCGCTCATTTTGATGAACTGCTCTGCGACACAAAATAGCTGAAGGAAATCCTGTTAAACAACAGTGACACTTGCTGAAGTTGCGTTCAAGCTTGGAGTGCAGAATCTTAAGTAACCATCGTGACTGCTCAGCGCCCCCCGGGTAGTTGTCGTGGACGCGAGGTGGGGAGCTGGCCATCCTCAGGAGTAAGAATCTCTGAGCTCACAGCCCGGAGCCTCTGCTTCCTGCTTTCGGGCCCTGAGGGTGAGGGTGTAGAAGAGCTTGCGGTAGGAGCGTCTGAAGGCGGGGTTCGAGAAGCAGTACACCACGGGGTTCAGCACGCCCTGCAGGTAGGTGAGGCTGCCGGTCACGTCGGCGGCGTGGACCATGGAGCTCAGGACCCCGCAGCTGAGCGCCCCTCGGAAGATGGCCAGTAGGATGCGGGCCAGGAAGCTGGGCAGAAAGCACAGCGTGAACAGCACCCCAACCATGGCCACCAGCGCCTGGGCCCTCTGCAGCTTGGGCTGCTTGTGTGGGTCTCGGAGCCGCTTCTGGAGAGTCCTGATGAGGCCGGCACTGCAGAACAGGATGAGGCCGAAGGCAAGGATAAACTGGAGGAAGGAGAGGGCTTCCTGCCAGATGAGGCTGAAGGAGGACTCCGTCCTGGGCTCAGAACTGGGGCACTCGGCCTCAGAGAGGAACACGCTTTGGTGAGTGAGGGCTGCCGTCATGAGCCAGACCAGGACCGAGATCCCCCAGGCCGCCCGCACGGACAGAAGGTTGACTTTGAGCCGCGAGTGGACCACCCGGAGGTAGCGGTCCAGGGCCACGGCGGTGAGGAAGGCGACACCCGCCCCACGGCACAGGGACCGCAGGAAGAGCATCCCTTGGCAAGATGCACGTCCCAAGCCCCAGGTCTTCTGCCGCAGGTAGAAGGCGGCGTGAAAGGGCAGGCAGGCAGCCAGCAGGAGGTCTGCTAGGACCAGGTTGAACAAGTAGACGGCGTAGGGCTTCCACACCTTCAGACGGAAGAAGAAGGTCCAGAGCGCCACGGCGTTGCCCAGCGTGCCCAGGCTACACTCCAGCAGCAGCAGCGAGGCCGTGCTCACCTCCGCTGCGTAGCTGTGCGCCACAGAGCAGTTGGGTGGCAACATGTGGCCGAGTCCCCGCCACGGCCGAGCCTGACGCAGCGGAGCACAGGGACGCAGGCCCGAGTTCGTTCTCTTTCCCACAGAAGGACAGAAAGCACACTGACCGGCATCGAATAAGGTCAAAGGCAAACTAAAATTTGTCTGTGGAAAGAGGATCGGGGCAGAGGGAAAAAACCTCTTGCAGTTTTGTTTTGCCCTGAAAGCAGGGAAATTGTGTTTCACTTCCCACATCTGGCATTAAACTGAAGCCCTAGTGTCCTGAGAGTGTCCACGTGAGCACGGCTCTCCATCCACAGCTATCACTGAAGGGGCTTGAGAAGTTTGGGAAGACTTGCTGTCTATAAAGTTAAAATAATGATGGAAACAAATAGACGGTTCTCTAAGTCTGCATTGTTTTCCGGTAGATCTGGTCCCGCATTCCCCTCGAAGAGGGTATGGGGTGGGGGGGACCTGGCCATTTTGTAGTTGCCCATTTTCACCTGTCCTTTCATTTTGTTAGATTTGATTTTCTGCTGAGGAGGCTTCCCTGACCAGGGATGGAGCCCGTGCGCCCTGCAGTGGAAGCTCGGAGTCCTAACCGCTGGACTCCCGGGGAAGTCCCTGCTCAGCCTGGTTCGGGCTTTGGAATCAAACGGACTCTGGTTCTGTCTGGTCTCTCCACTTAGCAGCAATGTGGGGTGAATATGACAATAGCTACCTGCGGGGTCCTTGTAGTTGAGGTACTCTTACAGATACAGCACTGTGCACTGTATCTGGGGCATCTCGGCTGCCAGATACATTTGCTGCAGTAATTACTAACTTCTGTCTGATGCTTAGACTTTTAACAAAACGATGCTTAGACTTTTTTTCTTTTTTTGCGGTACGCGGGCCTCTCACTGTCGTGGCCTCTCTCGTTGCGGAGCACAGGCTCCGGACGTGCAGGCTCAGCGGCCATGGCTCACAGACGCAGCCGCTCCGTGGCATGTGGGATCCTCCCGGACCGGGGCACGAACCCGTGTCCCCTGCATCGGCAGGCGGACTCTCAACCACTGCGCCACCAGGGAAGCCCGATGCTTAGACTTTTAACGAAACTTTTTTTTTTTTCCCAATGTAGTAATACAATTTCGCACCCAACTGCAGTTCCACGGTGCGTCGATGCCTTCGTTTCTGAGACCTAACTTGGAAGCTTTAAGGGGTCTCAACAGTAAGAATTACTATTTTGCTGCATGTTTTCCACGTGTCATGTGCTCTCCTGTGTTATTGCAACGAACCGAGCAACACGAGGTGCAGTAGGTACAATTTTAAGCTCTATTTTTTTTTAAATAAATGTATTTATTTATTTTTGGCTGCGTTGGGAAAGCCCTATTTTATGGATGAAGGCGTGGCAGCTCAGAGAGGTTAGGTCACTCGCTCCAGGTCACAGGGCAGTCAGCGGCAGGAGCAAGGTCCCCCCAGCCCAGCTTGCACCAGAGCCCAGGGTCTTGACCACGCTGCCCACCGCTTCCCTGCTGGCAGCAGCCTCACTCCTGTGTGCATGAAAAGTCCATGTCTCAGGAAGCCCACCACGACTATTGATTTACATGACATTTTGGGTCATTTGACTTGCAGTCCTTTTTGCTTTAATTTTATCAGGGTTTTCCTTTCCAACTGGGCCACCAGCCCACACGTCCCCCCATCTCTGCGTCACGCAGGTTCACCTGCCTCGTGTTTCCTAAGAAGGTGCGCTTGGAGAGTCTTCCAAGCGTCCAGAGCTGCAGAAACATCCCGACTGGTACCTCTAGTGACACCTCCCATGAACTGCATGCCTGTTATAAAGGGTTCCTTGGGGGCACACAAGGATGCGTTTGCTCCAGGTGAGGGCTGGCTGGGGACCACGTGTCTCACCTCCAGGGATGCCGTGGCACATGCACGGTAACACCAGAAAAGCTGGCACTCACTCATCTTTTCAGGGACGGGAGTTACACAAATGCAGGGAAGAAACGGATGAAATCCTTTCTGTCAACACGAGGATAACTTGAGAGACGTTAAAAGCTACCCCTTAATTGCAGATTTCTGTCCACAGTCCACCAAAGACTTTCTAAATTATAAATATTCTAGCTCAATAGGTAACATAAACATTAATAATTACACATTTTCCTTTTTAAAGATAGAAAATCAAAGTTACAGAATTTTTGAAAATTCTGCTTGTCTTTATCAACACCCTGGTGTATTTCCCTTACTTCTGAAAGACTGAATTGTCCTTTACTTCCTCTCTTTTAAAGTTATAATATTCAAGCTTTTCCCTTAGGGATCTTGTTAAATCTTTTTATCCTTAGAAACTCCATTTTCAAAAACCATTCTATTTCTTCAATACTCTTCCTATTAAGGAAACTTCTGTGTTTTCACTCCAGTTGGTTTCGCTTTTTGTTCGATGTCAATAAATGAAGAATACTTGGTCAGTAAACTGTGATTCTCTTTCAGAGTTTCCCTACCCTTCAAGCCCTGTGGGAATCTACCACCCACTCGCCCACGAGGGGGCTGCCCGTCCAGTGTCACAGCTTGGGGAGCGGCCGTCTCTTCGTAACCACAAGCCTGAGAAACAGGAAAAGGAGGGCCTGTCCCTGAAACTCACACTTTGGCGGGCCAAGTACAAGTTCTCAGAGCTGAAGAGACCTGGGGCGAGCCCAGCGAAACCAGGCTGGAGGGGTATGTCTCAGGTCACTGACAGAACGACAGGGCTGCAGCTCTGCCGGGACGTGACACGGTCCCAGGGGTGCAAGTCTGGGTCAGGGAGTAGGGCCTGGTGTCCGTGGACGCAGGGTCCCGTCCTTGGAGAATCCACTCTCAGTGCCTCCTCGGCAGGTCCCCTCAAATTATTTTTCTTCCCCGGATTCCTGGCCTAATAGATCTAGAAAGAACACCAAAGGGACGTAAGATCTTCTTTGTCAACTTTACACCTATTTACTAGAAACAAACAACAAAAATTAAAATCAAACACACACAAAGCCCTCCTATACCTCGGACACAAGTTCCATGTCTTAGAATCTTTCATGAAGTGATAGCTAGTGACATAAGCAAAGACTTAGCGACAGGAGATCCCTGTAATATGTCTATTATACCGATGTTCTAAATATTTCAAAACACAATGACATGAGAAGTTAAGATTACAGATTAAATGGATAAAAAAATCCACAATGTCAACTGTGTAGAGCAGCGCCTAATCTTGCTTGTTTATAGAAAGTACTGGGAGGAAATTTACCAAAATTTTAGCAAGTAGCTATCTCCAAGTAATGGGATTATAAACGACTTTTTTTTTTTTTACTTTAGAGCTTCCTATATATTCTATAACAGAATAGATCACTTTAATAATCAGGAAATAACTGTAAATTTTAAAATTAAGTTTTTAAACTGTGAGTTTACACATGAGAGGGAACCATTTTCTTTGGAAGCGTCAGTCCGAGACTAAGGCTGGCAGTGTACGCTGTGTGGTTAATTATGTCCAGGTGGGCATCACACCCTCTGGGTGAGAGAGAGACACACACAGAGACAGAGAGAGGGAGAGAGAGGGAGAGAGAGAGAATACGTGTGATTAAGATGTTGTGACTGAGCTCATGAAAACAAGGGTTTAAAGTCCACTAAATGCCTTTCCGACAGCTCTCACAGCCAGAGACATGATGTCGGCCCATCTCCATGCCTGGGGAAAGAAGAGCTGAGAAAGAGAGGAAGAGAGAAGAAACTGCAGGCAGTGCTGACCAGGGGAGGCTGAGGAGGGGGTGGGCAGGGGGCAGTCCCACCACCCGCCAGGGAACCCGCCCTGCAGCATCGTGTCTTCTGATCCGGGAAAATGATCAGATAAGCCACAAAAAATAGTTGTTGTGTGACACAGTTTATGCTTAAAAATATATGTGTAGGGCTTCCCTGGTAGCGCAGTGGTTGAGAGTCTGCCTGCCGATGCAGGGGATGCGGGTTCGTGCCCCGGTCCGGGAAGATCCCACATGTCGCGGAGCGGCTGGGCCCGTGAGCCATGGCCACTGAGCCTGCGCGTCCGGAGCCTGTGCTCCACAATGGGAGAGGCCACAGCAGTGAGAAGCCCGCGTACCACAAACAAACAAAAAAAAAAGTATTTTATTGAAGTATTGAAGTAAATCAACTGATTTACAATGTTGTGTTATTTTCCACTCTACAGCAAAGGGATTCAGTCATACATAGATGCATTCTTTCTCATATTCTTTTCCATTGCGGTGTATCACAGGATATTGCCCTGTACTGTACAGTAAGACCTTGTTTATCCATTCTATGTATACTAGCTTGCATCTGCTGACCCCACACTCCCAATCCATCCTCCCGCCCCACTTGGCAACCATAAGTCTGTTCTCTACATCTGTAAGTCTGTTTCTGTGTCACGGATAAGTTCATTTGGATCGTGTTTTAGAGCCCACACATAAGTCATATCGTGAGGTACTTGTCCTTCTCGGTCTGGTGGACTTCACTTAGTGTGAGCATCTCCAGGTCCACGACGTTGCTGCATAAATAAGGACTAAGATTCCACTGCTTCCCAAACGTGGTCAAGGCAGGAGGCTACTGGCCACCTCATAAACCGTTAGCAGCTATGCCCTGCTTGCCCGTCTTCCAGGTTTCGAGCTCCCGCGTGTATCCTCCGTCTGAAGGGAGAAAGGGGGCCCGCGTCCTGGGGTTACTCATGCCTGTTTCCCTGGTGAAGACACTTTCGGTGAGTTTCCCCCGAGACGTGAGGTCTCCTCCAGCAAGTGCAGAGCCCTGGAGGTGACGTCCCTTCTCCCTGCCTTTCCTCGACGTGGCACGGCTTCCAGTGACCTTCGTCTCATTTACGGCATGGAAATTTCAGCAGCGGCATGAAGGTCATTGCTGAAACCTGCCCCCTGCAGGGTTCCTGGCCGGGACAGCGGGTGGCACTCAGCTGGCCACACCCCATGCCGACCCCGCCCGCTGGGAGCCTGTCCCCTACGGACCGTCTCTACTCACTGGTGCTAGCTCCACAGAAGGGCGTCTGTGATTTCCTATGATGCGACAGAAGGAAAATTTTTAAATAAAAGTACAAAATATTCAAAAGCAAATTTATCACATTCTACATATTTGACTTTATTTCTTTACTATTTATTCCCTTCCACTGAACTTTCAACTTTATACTTCTGCATCAAGATGAGATTGTTTTAATTTTCGTAACTTGAGACTACGTGGTAGTATCTAATTTAGAAAATGCTCTTGGATACTTTTACTTATTCTTGCAAGAGAAAGTCACAGAAACTCCTTCAACCTCGAGGCACCGTCGTGCCTGTCTCCGCGCCACACGCAGACGCTCCTGCGCTCACTTCCCTTCAAGAACTCGCTTCAACTGTCACTTCTCAAGAGGGCCTTCGGGGACCAGCCTTCGAAAATAGCACTGCCGTCATCACCGCTCACTCACCACCACTGGGTGACCCAGGTGTGTCACCTGGATCAGACGCAGCTCCACCCATAGGGGCAGAGAGGGACTGTGTGTGTGGCAGTGATCCACCGATTTCTTTTTTGTTAATTAATTAATTTTTGGCTATGTTGGGTCTTCGTTGCTGCTCGCGGGCTTTCTCTAGTGGCGGCGAGCGGGGGCTACTCTTTGTTGTGGCGTGCAGGCTTCTCATTGCGGTGGCTTCTCTTGTTGCAGAGCACGGGCTGTAGGTGCGCGGGCTCAGTAGTTGTGGCACGTGGGCTCAGCAGTTGTGGCTCACGGGCTCTAGAGTGCAGGCTCAGTAGTTGTGGCGCACGGGTTTAGCTGCTCCGCGGCATGTGGGATCTTCCCGGACCAGGGCTCGAACCCGTGTCCCCTGCATTGGCAGGCAGATTCTCAACCACTGCACCACCAGGGAAGTCCCCACTGATTTCTTGAATAAACAACTGAATGAATAAATAATTACAAATTCTCAGTTTCACAAAAAATATAAGGAATGCCATATTTTGATATAAGTTGATTTCTCCAGGAGCAATGAAACTAAAAAGAACACCTTTGAAAACAAGTCCTGTGCTGTCACCTTAACTTCTGTCCTCATCTTCCTCTTGTGTATCCACTCAGGAAGGTCTATGTAGGGGATTTTCATCATTTTGAGTTTGAAACTCAGTTCATTTACACCTGTCCTGAAAAAAAAAAATGAAGAAAAACCTTAAAGGGCTTTTTTTTAAACTAGGAAGTGCGTTTGCACACCGTGTGGCAGTTTAAGTGCAATTACTCAACTTCTGCTGAAATTTTACTTTTGTAAGATTAAAAATTTTTCCGCAACAATAAATGATGCTCAAGGTGATTTCTTAGGCATGAAACACGTGCTATTCACATCCTAGGAACATTCTGAGGGTGCTAAATTTCCTTGACATGAACCATAAACTCAGACTGGTGCCCAGGACCCTCGCACTCTGCCCCAGGCAGGGACTTCCAGCCTCTGAGACTGCTTCCAGCGTCTTCCTCTGAAATGACCTCTTTTCCTGGAAATGACATAGCTCCTTTCTATAAGGTCCCCCTCCCAGGCCGGAGGTGAAACTCAGATGAGAGAGTGAAGAGTCAGCACGTCTCCTGGAGAGTCAGCCCACGTGGGATAGAGCAGAGGCCCCTCGGAAAGGGGAAGGGCAGGACTCTGGCCCGGGCCGTTGCCTGGCTCCGGGGACTTCTGAGAATCTGTGGGGAAGTCGCTAACCGAGGCTGAGAGAGGTGGGCGGCCCTCCCAGCATGGGACTGGTGGGCGGTCCACAGCTGTGCCTGAGCTGCGGTTCCACATCCCCGGCTGCCCTTTCCAGGCGCTGGGCCTCTCCCTGCGCCTGGCCGCCTCGGGATGTTTCTCCTTCGTCCCTGACCCCGCTGCCACTCAAGTACACATTGTATTGCATTATATATCATGTCGCTCTTTACAAATGCGTGTCCTCATTGGTCTTCCTCACTGGTATATAAATTGCTCAAAGCTGGGAAGTATTAGAAGAATTATAAGTATTTGTAGTCTCAGCACAGAATGAGCAACACAATACCTTCTGGATTTTTCTGAATAAAAAAGAATTTAATTTTGCCCAAAAGATGTCTGCCCCACGGCTCTCAAAGCCCACTTACCTGCCCTTTGTTCCTTCCCACCGGCAGGATTCTGCCCCCTCCTCTGGGCCCACGCCACCTCAGACTTGCTTTATGGAGCACGTTACAGCCATTTGTGTCCCTGGAGACCCTCTTGGTCAGTCTTATGGCCCTGGCGTCACTCCGCCTGGGGTGATGGAGACCCTCGGCTCTTCAACGTTTGGATTGCATTCAGTCAGATGTCTCCCAGCAGCTACGGGGTGCACCAGAGTTAAATTTTTTCCCTTTGGTAAGGTTTGTCACGGACATTGTTTACCCTATTTACCCTGTGTGGTGACCACCCAGCACACAGTAGGCCTCTGCCTGTTTTCTGGATTGGCAGTGGGTGGGAGTAGGAAACTCAGCTGCAGAGCTGGAGGGGCAGGTGGGACAGCGAGGGGGCTGAGGAGACAGCAGCAGAGGGGAGGGGCTGGGGGCAAAGACCTTCAAACGGTGGCACTGGGGTTCCTCACGTTCTTGGAACCTCCCACAGACCTACATTAAATGTAAACCCTCCCAAACCTGGTTTTCTTTAAGGATGTTTCCCTCGCCTCAGAATTTCATCGATGGAATGCGTGTTTCCCTGTGTGTGTCCACCAGTGAATCCTTGTGGATCTCATGGCCACAGGTTAAAATCTCCACTCGGGTCCCTGATCACATTCCAGGGTGGTAGGTGGAGGGAAACAGAAACCCCGCAGAACTGGAGATTGGAAGGAAAGAACTAGTCTCTAATTAAGGGCTGCTCCATACAGTATGAAAACATCCTGAGGGCAGACATGGACGGAGCCTCATAGGAGAATGACCTGCTTCTGAATTCCTAGATAAGAGGCTTTCCCTCCCAAAGCAGCCTGGTGGGGAGGCTTGTGGTTTTTTGTTTTATTTTTGTAGGGAACTGGGGGAGAAGAGGTGAAGGAGCATTGCGCTGAGGGTCGGACTGATGTTCTAACAGAAATAACAAGCGGGCCACTGAACCAGAAGAAGGTGGGCCAGGAGCATCACCTGTGGCTGGAGCATGGCCCGGGGAACTCAGGTGAATGACCGGCCCGGGACCGCCCGCCCGCGCGCTCTGTTCCGCCCGCCCCACCCGCCAGGGGGCGCCGTGCACCCGTCGTGCCCGCTCCCGCAGCCCGGGTGATGCGGCACAGCCCGCGCGGTCCCCACGGCCCCGGACACGCACTCCTCTCCCACCTGCTGCCCCTCCAGGGTGCTGAGCCCTGGCGGGAGGAAAGGACAAACTAACCGACTGCTGCTCCAGACCCAGGTTCCTCCAGCTGTGGGATCTGCCCACGTTCCCACCCTTACGCTGGGAGGGGACAGAGAAGGGGACAGATTGTTATCCCGGGAGGAGCCTCAAGGGCCGGCGAGGAAGAAAGGGCAGAACCCTCTGGGGAAGCCATGGAAGGGCACCTGAGCCAGCCAGGCTGCTGCCTGGGGGAGGTTAGGGCAGTTTTAAAAGACTTCCCCTAAGGAAAGACATCTAAGGGGAATTTTGAGCACTAATGTAGGCCAGGAGTGGAGGAAGAAAGGAACTTTAATAAAGCCAGCAATACCCGCCGAGATGCAGAGATGATTATCTTTGTAAGTAATACACACATAAACTTGTATTGGGGGAAGTGTATATTATATCTCGGGGAGAAAAGGGATGGTGGGGGAAAGGACGAGAGAGGACCGAATCCTGGAGGGTCCTGTAAACCAGGCTAAGCCGCTGGATTTCACCCTGAAAGAAAAGGACCACGGCTGGTGGCTTGTGGGCAGGGAAGCAGCACGTGACCCCGGCAGTTTGGAAGGTTGTTGTCGGCTCGTGAAGCACCAGAGACCAAGGAGAGAGGGGCTGGAAGCTTTCGCAGAAGCAAAACCCACAGGGGCTGACGACCGAGGGAGGTGATGCTGGAAGCAGAGGAGTGTCTGGGGCCTGGCGGGAGAGAGCCGAGAGCCGAGGCCCAGCCCCCCCGGAACTCACGAGTATTGTCTGCCCGTGGCTGAGTTGGGGGGCAGAGATCCGCAGGGGAGGCCTGGCCCCCGGAGTGGGTGGCTGGAGGCCGGGGGGAGCAAACTGCTGCAGTAGCAGAGAAATGACACGATTTTAAACCCGGGGGAGCCTCACACCGGCTACACTTTCAAACACTTGGGGAGCTTTTAAAAATGCTGATGCCTGGGCTCCACGCCAGGCTGGACCCCTGGGTCAGAGGTCGGGAGAGACAAACCCAAACGGCCCCCAACCATTAGGATGAAATGAGCTAACACACGCAGAAGGCTCATGGCTGGTCAAGGGCTCAGCAAGGTGGTGGTGACGGCCCTGTGGGGGGCAACCGCGTCGCCTGGGCTGGGGGCGCCCCTGCAGCTCACGAGACGCCCCCTGCCACAGGCTGCTTTACCCAGACGCTTAGCTGAGCATCTGGAGGCCAGCAGACGAAGCACCACCGTGAATGTGTCCCAGCTGGTCTTGCCTGCAGAGCCTCACCTCCCCATGGCACGTGAGGGGGGAGACTTGCCCTTGAGCAGAGACGAAGCCCTGGAGACATACCAGGAAGCTTGGGCCCCGTGAGCCGGAGCGGAGGTAATTTGATGGAGCAGTTGGAAGCACGTGGGGAGGTGGCAAATGGGAGATGAACACAGGTGATGGGCAGGAGGGAGGCCTGGAGAGGGCCGTGGGGCTGGGGGAGGGGGAGGTTCTGAGACCAGGTCTGGAGGGGGCTGGAGGGGGCTCAGGGATGCAGAGGAAAGCTGCGACCTCGGCCTGGAAAGGGACTCGGGAAGAAACACCATCCTCGTTTTTGATCTGAACGTGAAACTGGAAAGGATTGACAAACACCTTAGTCCTTTTTAACCCTCACATTCTATGTGATTTATTTTGTCTTCATCTCTGACTAGTAAACTGGCTTGTATACTTTACTCCCTGACTATGTAAACCCTGTTGGAGCGGTGCTAGTGCGTTCTGCATGGGGCTGAGGGTGTGGGTCACCTAAGGCCCAAAGCCTGGCCTTGAGTAGAACTTTCCAGGCTCCTGGAGGGCTCAGTGGGAAGTGACTGACCTTATTCACCGAAAGCCGCCCTCCTGGCCCTGCAGCACCCCTGGCCCTACCTGTCCACGGAATCACCGTCCGGCAGAAGTCCCTGAGCTACTGTCAATGGTCACCAGGACCAACCAGCCAGAACATAGACAGCATCCATGGGCTTGTCCACATTCCTCACCTGCGACCCACATGAATACTCCTTTACATCTTAGGACCTCGGAAACTGTTCTCTCAGGACCTAGGAAGTTATTCTCTTTTGAAACGCTGGCAAGCCTCCTTGTATCAGATAATGATCGTTAGGCCATCTGTGCTCTTTTTTATCGCCTGGGCTGCCAGTAAACTCAGCACTCGTTTTAGACAATGACCGTGAGTCCGGGAGCATAAGCCTAGATGACTGCCATGCTCACTTTCTCCTTATTATTATATGCTTTGAACTTTGCTATTTCTACATTTAACATTTTATTTTGGATATACCATTAATTTTTAGGAAATTTTTAACAACATATTGTGATATGCTTTCATACATTATATTTTTAAAAACCTTGCCCTCATTAATTACTCTGAGCAAGTAGTAAGATTATACCTTTGTTCTTGAGCCCTGGGAGGTGGGTCAAGAGATTTACGATTGTTGGATCCAATCCAGTCGAGGCTTGTAATAACTCCACCGGCGTTCAGAGATAGACAAAACCGTTGCATTTTAACCTTGGTCTGGGGTGTTCATTCTCTTCACTCCACTGTGTGCAACCCTTCACAGTGTTTTATAATAACACACTGTCTTTTTAAAAAAAATTCGAAGCATTTTATTTTTTTACATATACATATTCCCTCTCTCTCTCTCTCTACTTTTTCAGATTCTTTTCCCTTATAGCTTATTATAAAATATTGAGTATATTTCCCTGTGCTCTACAATAGGTCCTTGTGTTTATTTTATATATAGTAGTCTATGTTAATCACAAACTCCTAATTTATCTCCCCTGCCCCTTTCCCCTTTTAATAACACACTGTCTTACTTTTTTTTTTTTTTTTGCGGTACGCGGGCCTCTCACTGTTGCGGCCTCTCCCGTTGCGGGGCACAGGCTCCGGACGCGCAGGCTCAGCGGCCATGGCTCACGGGCCCAGCCGCTCTGCGGCATGTGGGATCTTCCCAGACCGGGGCACGAACCCATGTCCCCTGCATCGACAGGCGGACTCTCAACCACTGCGCCACCAGGGAAGCCCGCACACTGTCTTAATGATTCCTTACGAAGCAGGAAGAGTCCCATTTTGCAAATGGAACAGTAAGAGCAAGATTAAATCACTTGCTTTCTGCCACCATTCAGCCTTCCCAGAGCAACGCTGACATGACGCAGGGGCCCCACTGCTCACCCTCCCCACCCGCTCCTGCCCAGGTGGAGACAAGAGCCCCGAGGACTCTGCCTCTCGGCCCCGTCGTTCCAGGGCACCTGGGCACACGCCCAAGTTCAAAGGATGAAGAGGAAAGAAACGGCCCGAATGCCGTAGGCAGCCCTGTAGGAGGGCCAGAGTGCCGGCCCCGCAGCCGGTTGGCAGGTGGAAAAGTGTTATCCAGCTGGGAAGCTTCGGCAGCCCTGGCGGCGGCCCTCCAGACGCCCAGGCCTGCGTCCAGCTGGACCTGACGCCCTCCCGTCGCCGGAGGGGCTTGGGCTCCTGGCACAGTTTTCTTTGGGCAGCAGCAGCAGCAAACAGAACAAGGTGCTCAGCCATCTGTTCAGAGCCTGGTGACGCCTCGGCCTCGAGTGCGCTCTTCAGGCAGTGGGATCTGCCTCAGGGCCACGCCGAGATGCCCTCCGCTTGGCTTCTCTGCCTGGAACTGGGAGACGGGGCAGCATTGGGCCGCACATTCAAGTCCGGGCCTCTCTGCCCACATCCCCCTCATTTCTGGGTGTCTGCTGGATCTCTGCAGGCAGAGTGCCCCCAGCACCAGCACCCAGGCTCAGGAGGACTGAGCACTCCCGGCTGCCTTCTAAGCCAGGTCAGCCCATCCTCGGGGCGCAGGCAGCTACTCAACAGCGCGCAGCCCTGCGTCAGGTCACACCAGTGCTGTCAGTAGCCGAGGGCGCCTCTCCGGCCTCCGAAAAATTAAAAGAAATCAAGGAAACCCAGGACTGCCTGGGGGGCCCCTGTCTCCGGGCTCTGATGCTGGGACACTGTTGGACAGCGTGCATCCCTGCAGGACCCTCAGCCTAGGGCATACTCCTGGCGCCACTGTGTCTCGGGGCCAAGGTCTGAGGGATTCCTGAGCAAGGCAGGGCACCTCAGGTTCAGATGCTCTGAGCTGAGGGAGCACCCAAAGCCCAGCTCCGAATCAGGCCGTGGTCAGCCTGATGTGCAGGCAGGGCCCACGTGGCTTATGTACAGAGTCTCAGCGCTGCAGGTCGGCGGGTGGTCCGTGCTACCCAGCCCTCGTCGAGCGCCTTCTGCAGAGATGCTCAATGAGCTTTGACTCGCTGTGAAATTACTTGAGCTCCGCATTGGGGGAATGCAAAGGGGTCAGGCCTCCTGCAAACAGACACAGCGCAAGGTGGCCAGCAAGACTGGCAGAAAAGGGGAAACGGTGCTATGAGATTTCGAGAACGTAAAGCGTCAGTGGTGTTAAGACTATAGTCGTGGTCCGTTCAGACCGTGAACTTGAGAGCCCTCAGAAGGAGCTGGGCTGTGGGATGGAGGGGGTTGGTCCTGGGCAGAGGGGGGGGTCTGGCGCCGGCAGGAAGGACTGGAAGTTGGGAGCTGTGAAAGGCAGGCAGGACGTGATGGGGAGCGGCTGTGTGTGTGTGTGGCCTGGAGGAGACCGGCCGGAGGACGGAGGGGAAGCACAGCACCTGAGCTGTCTGACGGACGGGTGGGGCAAGAGGGTGCCACACGGACAGGACGGCCCAGCCTGGACGGCGGGGTTTGCAGAGCGCAGCCAGTCCCGGAGCTGGGGGTCCTGGGTGAATCCCAGCGGGGGCAGGTGGCATCTGAGAGGCCTCATGTGTCTACTCACAGCAGCCAAAATGTTTATTTATTTGATTAACACCTGTCTTCTCTCTTGGCTGAAGCTGAAAGCTGCAGGAAGGAAGGACAGCGTGTGTATTGGCTCAGCTTTGCATCTGGGGCATCTGGGGCTCGGTTGGTACTGAGTGAGTGAACCAACGACTGAGGAAGGGCCAGGCTTTGGCTGGAAGCTCGTGGACAGGCCAAGGATGGGTTCATCCTTCTTTGAATTATTGCTACATTTTCTTCACTCAACAAACCTCCATTAGGCACCCACTAGTATTACATAGTGGACACTGGGAGGCTTGAGGTCCAGCAGGGGGAGATGCTCATACAAAAGACCGAGGTCAGAAAGTGTGTGTTCATGGGCCACGAGCATAGCCCAGACAAGCTCGATGGATAGGGGCTGAGGGCAGGAGAGTGTTCAAGGTCGACGAGGCAGGTGAGCAAAGCCCTAGAGGCAAGAGTGCCCCTGAGAGCGGCCAGGTGGCCTCCTGGAGGGCGCTGGGCTGGGCTGAAGGACGCACCTCGGAAACACTGGCCACAGGGGGGTGGTGTTTAAACAGCCATCTAACTGACAGGTCCATGAAAGGAGAAAAGAGGAAACACGGGGAACACTGTCTGAGAGGTGCCAGAGGGTTGGGATGCCTCAGAAAGAAAGCGGGGCTCAAAGAAGGGCCGTGACCGCGTTACCAGGTGTTCCCGAGCCGTCAAAGATGGTGAAGAAGGAGCAAGACAGAGGGACGTAGGTACTGCTGGTGAGTGGGCAGAAGGCATGTGACTGGCATGCCCCACCTCCAGGCTCATCGTGTTATCAGCCTCACATGTCGTATCCTTTTGGAGATTACTTCTATACATTCTTTTTTAAAAAAAATTTATTTTAGCCAGGACATGGAAGCAACCTAAGTGTCCATCAACCGATAAATGGATAAAGAAGATGTGGCACATATATACAATGGAATATTACTCAGCCATAAAAAGAAACGAAACTGAGTTATTTGTAGTCAGGTGGATGGACCTAGAGTCTGTCATACAGAGTGAAGTAAGTCAGAAAGAGAAAAACAAATACCATACGCTAACACATATATATAGAATCTAAGGAAAAAAAAAAAAAGTCATGAAGAACCTAGGGGTAAGACGGGAATAAAGACACAGACCTACTAGAGCATGGACTTGAGGATATGGGGAGGGGGAAGGGTAAGCTGGGACAAAGTGAGAGAGTGGTATGGACATATATACACTACCAAACGTAAAATAGATAGCTAGTGGGAAGCAGCCGCATAGCACAGGGAGATGAACTCGGTGCTTTGTGACCACCTAGAGGGGTGGGATAGGGAGGATGGGAAGGAGGGAGACGCAAGAGGGAAGAGATATGGGGACATATGTATATGTATAACTGATTCACTTTGTTATAAAGCAGAAACTAACACACCATTGTAAAGCAAGTATACTCCAATAAAGATGTTAAAAAATTTATTTATCTATCATTTATTTTTACTTGCATTGGGTCTTTGTTGCTGTGTGCAGGCTTTCTCTAGCTGTGGCGAGTGCGGGCTACTCTTCGTTGCGGTGCGTGGGCTTCTCATTGCGGTGGCTTCTCTTGTTGCGGAGCATGGGCTCTGGACATGCGAACTTCAGTAGTTATGGCACGCAGGCTCAGTAGTGGTGGCACATGGGCTTAGTTGCTCCGCAGCATGTGAGATCTTCTCAGACCAGGGCTCGAACCCATGCCCCTTGCATTGGCAGGCGGATTCTTAACCACTGCGCCACCAGGGAAGCCCTGGAAATTACTTTTGTCTGTTGTCTCCAATGGTCTACAACAGGGTAATGTGATGACTTGTGTGTGTGTGTGTGTGTCCAAAGTATGTGGACAAGAGTCAAGTCCATAATGTAATTGCATTTATTTAGAAACTCATACTCTATAAGTTTTAAGAGACATAAACCCTAGTCTGGCTTTGTCACTTACTGACTCTCAGAGGTAGTCACTGACTTGCCTGGACCTCAGTTTACCTGTTTGTAAAATGATGGTGTTGGGCTGCAATTTTTTTTTTTTTTGGTGGTACGCGGGCCTCTCACTGCTGTGGCCTCTCCCGTTGTGGAGCACAGGCTCCAGACGCGCAGGCTCGGTGGCCGTGGCTCACGGGCCCAGCCGCTCTGCGGCGTGTGGGATCTTCCCGGACCGGGGCACGAACCCGCGTCCCCCGCATCAGCAGGCGGACTCTCAACCACTGCTCCGGCAGCGAAGCCCTGGGCTGCATTTTTTAAGCAGCCTTCCAATTCTTAACAACAGCAACAAAAACAAGCATCAGCTGTTACCCATGATTCTAGGCAAGTTCTGAGTGGCTGATTGTACCCTGAGTTTGTATCTTTCACGTATACTCTGGATCTCTATGGATGAGAGGGTGGACTGAAAAATTTGATAAAATAGAAAAGAAGATTCACGTAAAAAATGAAATGTTGAAGTAGTCATAAAGAATCAGCTATAAACTCTGAGGCATCTTCAGGTAAAACTCTCCCGCTGATACGCTCTGGGTTCATCCACCATGGGGTTTGTTGCTTCACGTTTTTGTCTGTGTTACTCCTTCCTCAGCTGGTTTTGTCTGCTCTTCGGTGAGCTGCCTGGCCACCTTCTTGGACCCCAGATACTCGACAGTTCCATATGCCGCCATGGCCAGACTCAGGACGCCCAGGAGGACGTAGAGTTTGACGCTGACACACAGAAACATGCTGTATCCGAACGCGATGACGAAGCCCAGGGCTTCCCACAGGCGGTAACTGGCAAAGGCGGCCTCCTTGTTCTTCTCAAACAGGACCCCGAAAAGAGCTGCAGGGGGGAGACGGGTGAAAATGTGGCTGTAAAACCGCAAACGACCTTTCTGATCATTACCGAAAATATGCAACTTCCCCACGGCCCAGTTTTCCTAATAAAACCAGGACCTTCCTTTGTAAAAACTGGAATTATTTCACGCTGTGGATGATAGCAAGTCAGGTGATGTTCTCTAGCAGTGAAGAGCCATCATATATACAAGAAACAGAACGGATGAAAGTTAGCACTGTAGGGGACGTGGCCCAAGCCCGAGCTTCGCAGGTGAGAAAAGCAAGGCCGAGAGGTGGGACCCGTGTAGGTGAAGGCGAGAAGGGGGAAGGCCATTCATTCCTGCACTTAGGGGAAGTGCACAGTACATAAGTTATTCAACCGTGGGGTTTTTGGTGCCTGCCGCAGGGCAAGGGGATTACCACTGTGTGGGCCTTTCCTTCCCCTCCTGGAGACTTTAGGGGTAAGAGCGTTCAGCCAGGTGAAGCCTCCAAGCGAGACTGCCCCACACCGAGTTCTTGATGAAGGGACTCAAACCCCCTTGGGTGGCTTTTTTTTTTTAACATCTTTATTGGAGTATAATTGCTTTACAATGGTGTGTTAGTTTCTGCTTTATAACAAAGTGAATCAGTTATACATATACATATGTTCCCATATCTCTTCCCTCTTGAGTCTCCCTCCCACCCTCCCTATCCCACCCCTTTAGGTGGTCACAAAGCACCGAGCTGATCTCCCTGTGCTATGCGGCCGCTTCCCACTAGCTATCTATTTTATGTTTGGTAGTGTATATATGTCCATGCCACTCTCTTTGCCACAGCTTATCCTTCCCCCTCCCCATATCCTCAAGTCCGTTCTCTAGTAGGTCTGTGTCTTTATTCCTGTTTTACCCCTAGGTACTTCGTGACATTTTTTTTTTTCTTAGATTCCATATATATGTGTTAGCATACGGTATTTGTCTTTCTCTTTCTGCCCTTGGGTGGTTGTCTGAAGGTTTGGGAGAGAAATGACCTGAGTCTGTGATAGGGGCTGAACTGTGTCCCTCAAATCCACATGTACTAGTTCTGGCCCCCAGGACCTCAGAGTGTGACTGTATTTGGAGTTGGGCCTGTAGAGAGGTGATCAAGTTAAAGGAGATCATCAGGGTGGGTCCTAATCCCGTGTGACTATATAAGAGGTGTCCATATAAGAAGAGGAGGTCAGGACACAGACATGCACAGAGGGACGGCCACATGAGGACACGGGGAGAAGATGGCCGAGTACACGCCCAGGAGAGAGGCCTCGGGGAACAGCCCTGCCACACCTGGATCTCAGACCTCAAGTCTCCATTTCTGCTGTATTTTGTCATGGCAGCCCTAGCAAGCTAGTACAGTCTGATAATGCTTCTAGGTGAAGGTAAATGATTTTCTGTTCCTGTTTGCAGTGTGGTAAAGTTTCGCCGAACGGGAATCAACCCCATCCCCAGGACGTGAGCGAGGCAGCAGTGTGTCTGGAAGGGGGACACTGAGGAAGGGAAAGTTTTCAACAGGGGGACCTGCCTGAGCATCCCGGCCGATGTCCTGCTGCACTGCCCGGAGCTGCCTCGTCACCACGCCTACCATTTTGGCTGATGGAATTGCCCTGCGTCCCCCTGTCCTCTGCTAGGCCGTGGGTTCCCTGAGGCAGGAACCCATCTTATCTGGAATGATAATTCCAGCGCAACCCAGCGTCAGCGAAAATCCTTATTGAATGACTAAGTGGACGCATGGCTGGATGGTGACTCATGAAGTGGCAAAACGCTGAGCCCGGTCCTGCAGTGTCAGCACACCCCTGCGGGTCAGCACACCCCTGCGGGTCAGCACGTCCTGCGGGTCAGCACACCCCTGCGGGTCAGCACGTCCTGCGGGTCAGCACACCCCTGCGGGTCAGCACACCCCTGTGGGTCAGCACACCCCTGCGGGTCAGCACGTCCTGCGGGTCAGCACACCCCTGCGGGTCAGCACACCCCTGTGGGTCAGCACACCCCTGCGGGTCAGCACACCCCTGCGGGTCAGCACGTCCTGCGGGTCAGCACACCCCTGCAGTGTCAGCACACCCCTGCGGGTCAGCACACCCCTGCGGGTCAGCACGTCCTGCGGGTCAGCACACCCCTGCGGGTCAGCACGTCCTGCGGGTCAGCACGTCCTGCGGGTCAGCACGTCCTGCGGGTCAGCACGTCCTGCGGGTCAGCACACCCCTGCGGGTCAGCACACCCCTGCGGGTCAGCACGTCCTGCGGGTCAGCACACCCCTGCGGGTCAGCACGTCCTGCGGGTCAGCACGTCCTGCGGGTCAGCACGTCCTGCGGGTCAGCACACCCCTGCGGGTCAGCACACCCCTGCGGGTCAGCACACCCCTGCGGGTCAGCACGTCCTGCGGGTCAGCACACCCCTGCGGGTCAGCACGTCCTGCGGGTCAGCACGTCCTGCGGGTCAGCACGTCCTGCGGGTCAGCACACCCCTGCGGGTCAGCACACCCCTGTGGGTCAGCACACCCCTGCGGGTCAGCACACCCCTGTGGGTCAGCACACCCCTGCAGTGTCAGCACACCCCTGTGGGTCAGCACACCCCTGCGGGTCAGCACACCCCTGTGGGTCAGCACACCCCTGCGGGTCAGCACACCCCTGCGGGTCAGCACGTCCTGCGGGTCAGCACACCCCTGTGGGTCAGCACGTCCTGCGGGTCAGCACGTCCTGCGGGTCAGCACACCCCTGTGGGTCAGCACACCCCTGTGGGTCAGCACGTCCTGCGGGTCAGCACACCCCTGCGGGTCAGCACACCCCTGCGGGTCAGCACACCCCTGTGGGTCAGCACACCCCTGCGGGTCAGCACACCCCTGTGGGTCAGCACACCCCTGCAGTGTCAGCACACCCCTGTGGGTCAGCACACCCCTGCGGGTCAGCACACCCCTGTGGGTCAGCACACCCCTGCGGGTCAGCACACCCCTGCGGGTCAGCACGTCCTGCGGGTCAGCACACCCCTGTGGGTCAGCACGTCCTGCGGGTCAGCACGTCCTGCGGGTCAGCACACCCCTGTGGGTCAGCACACCCCTGTGGGTCAGCACGTCCTGCGGGTCAGCACACCCCTGCGGGTCAGCACACCCCTGCGGGTCAGCACACCCCTGTGGGTCAGCACGTCCTGCGGGTCAGCACGTCCTGCGGGTCAGCACGTCCTGCGGGTCAGCACACCCCTGTGGGTCAGCACACCCCTGCGGGTCAGCACACCTCTCAAAGGACAAACAGTAACCCAAGTAAACGGTGGGCAGTCCTGGGGGGAGAGCTGCTCCTTCCTTTTCTCCCCTTCCCCTTACAACCCAAAAGCCCACGCTGGTGAGGCAGTCCAGGTAACAAAGGATACGTGACCACACACAGCACGGCACGGGCCAAGGCACCCCCTTTGCATGTGGGTCAGATAATGTATGAACCAAAATGTCAAGCGTGGACTCCAGAGCGGGGGGGGGGGGATGGGCAGACAGCCCCGAGCCCAGCGGGACCAGACAGAATCTGCACCCGGAGTCCTTCATTCCCAGAGGCAGCGCAGTCCGCAGGGCGGCGGGCATGTCCTCAGAACTGTCCCGCCTACAGGGCGGGCAGCTGTGGTGGGGAGAGCTGATGGCAGAACTTTCATGCACATATTCATTTTTCAGCTTTCATTCTGTTCCTTTAACTTTGCCCCTTTCCTTCTACCCCTCCCCTTCTCCCCCGCGTTTAGAACAGGAGAGGGGAGGCTTGTAGGGGGGAAAGGTCTGAGGGCAGCAGCAAGGTCTCCTGCAGCCCTGCCTGGAAATGTCAGCGCCCAGGAGACGCCCCTTGGCATTTGGTTACTCAGATATCCATCTGCACAGGAACCGCTCAGGGTGGGGGTCCATCGGGCAGATATAAGACATGACATAAGATACACATTTTAAACAACACATGCCTATTTGGGAAAACTGGAGGCTGTCTGGAACATTCAGAAGGAGGTGTGCTTCTTGTGTGGAGTCTGCAAAGAGCCCTCTCTGATGGAGGTGAACGCACCAAGAGAACCTAATAACCACACCCTGGCACTTAACTTCTGAGATTACTTAAAGGTCTCTTGTCTTTCTTCTGAGGGTGACTCTAAAATAGGACCTAAAAACAAGATGCTAGAGAAGAAAATCCAAGGTGAGACACTATGGCTACAAGTGGTGGATTATGTCCTGTTCTCCAGCAAAAAGGTCCAGCTGCTTCCTTAGCGGGTTGTGGTAGCTGACAGATGCGCCCTGATGTTTTGAAAATCCAGTAACACAGCCAACTCTAGCTTTAAGTCAACGCTTTTGGTCTATAGGTTGGGGTCTTTAAGCGAGTTCAAGGTTAAGTTTAGGTCGTGACAATTATAGACCACTGTGCTCCAGGATAAGGGGACCCACTGCCCACTCTCTCCTGGGCAAGCTCTGGTTCAAGTCCAGTTCAGCCTTTTAAGTGGCTATGGGATCCTCAGCTTCCTGAGGTTTTCCCCTAAACTTAAACTTTCTGGGCCCCCAGAGCCTTAAATGCCAAATGAAGAACTCGCCATTCTGTGAGTCTGATTCTGAACTGTGACCCTGGTGAGGGGATCCACCCGCAGCCAAGAGAGGTCGAGTGGCTGTGAGCTCACAGCCTCGCGTGCAGAACAGCTCAGCAGTTTGGGAGGCAGGAGGGGCCCTCACCGGGATGACCTGGAACCCAGAAGTCTGTGGGAAGCTGGCTGTGCCTCTGGATGAACGACAGAGACGGAAGAAGACGTGTGACAGCTGGACAAGAGGAAAGGACCCCTCCCTTGCCCCCTCCTCAGATGGCTGTGTCCAGGAGAGGCTGGATCACGGCTGGCAGAAGGCTGATGTCAGCAGCCGGAATTGCCGTCTAAGAAAACGCAGAGAAAGGGAGTCTGGGGGACTCCATTTGCCCCCACTTGGGAATATGGCCCAGCCTGAGGAGAGGGCAGAGCCAGTCATAACTAAAGTCAGGCTTTTGGGGAAATTACTCATGATCTGTTTCCTATTTTAATCCAAACGTAAAGAAGACAGCACATTAATTGTGTCAAATTCCAACCGTTAAGGACACGGAGGGCAGAAGGGAAAGACGTGAAAAAGAGAAGTATTCTCAAAGCAATAGTTCAACAATTCTGAAATTACATGTGAGCTAGGATTGAACAAATAAGCAATGTGGTATACAGAGTGGAAACTGGGTTTCTCACGGTCAAAGATCAGCAGTGGGACAGCGGGTGAGAAGGGGGTGCTAGAATGAGCCTGTGTGCTGGGACGTCAGTGTGAGTTCAGCCTTATTTTATAGATAGATATAGATAGATAGATACGCAGATACAGAAGTAAATAGGTGTGTGTGTATATATATGGGCCAGTAAGCATATGCCCATCTCCTCACTCTGTCCACTGAGAGTGCCTAGAAACGGTGTCATCTCAGTAGCAATGAGTACACCCAGCACCCAGATCTTACTGCCTAATACCATTCTCCAATAAAACACACCCAGGCTTCTTGGAGAAATGGCTAATCTAGGGCTGGCACAGGAGTTACCAGATGAGCCTAGACTGTTCTGGAGTGCCTAACAGTGAGGAAGTACTAAAAAAACCCAAAATAGGTAGTGGTGGGGAGGGGGGGGGGCGAGTCGAAAGGACACAGGTGCCAACGGGAAAGACCCCAGTCGCCAAAGTTGGAACAATTAGAGCAAAGGAGTAAGTAACGTAGCATTGGATTGTAACCCAAAGGATACCATAAATACATGAGCCCATACTGATGTAGACAAACTTTTGAGTAAATAGCTAAATAAACTGGGGAGGAGGGACAAATGTTCGTCCTAGAAGAACTATACCTAATGCAAGTACACTCCTCTTCCAGGAGGTGAGGGGTAATTACTTCCCCATGAATTGTAGCCTTGGTGACTGGCTTCCAAAGAACTGACAGTGGAAGGGAAGAGTAGCCCTCTGTGTGGGAGGAGCCAGACCCTGGCTTGACCAGCGATCAAGGTCCACAGCATCAATGACCAGTTACGTGCTGTTCTGTACCCAATCAATGTGATGAGAAAGGCACTTCACTCTGGGGTCTTCCTCCCCAAAACCCTTAGCTCTAGCCTAATCATGAGAAAACATCAGATGAACCTAAATTAAGGGACAGTCTACAAAACACCTGATCAGTATTCTCCAAAAGTCAAGGTCATCAAAAACAAAGAAAAATGAGAAACTGGCACAGACCAGACAAAGGAGATGGGATGGCTACCTGTAATGTGGTGCCTGCCTGGGATCCGGGAGCACACAGAGGATGGTGCGGGGGAAACCTGGAGAAATTTGAGGAAAGTCTGAAGCTTCGTTATGTACCGATATTAACTTCTTGGTTTTGACAAATGTACTGCAGTTTTGTAAGATGTTCCGGTTAAGGGAAACAGAGTGAACAGTATATGGGAACTCTGTACTGTCTTGGCAACTTTTCTGTTGATCTAAGATTATTCCAAAAGAAAAAGGAAGAGAAAAGCCTGCTGGCAGCCTGACCTGGGAAAGGCACCAGGTGGAAGTGACCGGATGCTGACCCCTGTGGTCGGATGGCAGGATGTGAATGAGTCTTGTTTGTTTAGAAAAGACAGGATACATGAACTGGACATGTAAGAGAAGACAGGTTTTTTGAGTTTATCAACATGAAAACAGCCCCATTGGTGGCTGACAGGGCAAAAGAGTATTTTTAGGCCAGACATTCTGAATCTCAAGTGCAGGCATTGGCTCACAAGGGTTGCCATGGCAACGGTACCCCCTTTCGTGAACTGTCAGGGCGGATAAACAGAAAGCCGCCCAGATCACGGGCTCCAACGGCCGGAGGGATCCCCGGAGCCCAGTGGGAACATGGGCAGCGAGAAGCACGGTTCTGCCCCAGGACGGGGGGGCCTGGATGCTTCCCGCCCCTGATTTGCCTCTAAACTGGAGAATTGAAACAATCAGTTTGTAAACTGAGAGGTGATGACTGAAAAGGAGGGTTAAATTGTACTGACTTGTATCCAGTCTCATTAACTAGGAAAGTATGTGACTCACAGATCTTCTTAGAAGAGAGACACGTTCAGGGAGAATAGGATTAGAAATCCAACTTGCTATTGAAAAAGCAAAAATGAGAGAGAGCTGATCTTGGGAGGTGGCAAAAGCTACACAAAATGTCCAGTTTTTGAAAATACAGAGATGGTATGGATGGACCACGCTGCAGGGTGGTGAGCCCGAGAGAACCTGGTGGAGCCAGCCTGCAGGGAACTCAGTCATTAAAGCATCCCTCCTAGGGCTTCCCTGGTGGCGCAGTGGTTGAGAGTCCGCCTGCCGATGCAGGGGACACGGGTTCGTGCCCCGGTCCGGGAGGATCCCACATGCCGCAGAGTGGCTGGGCCTGTGAGCTATGGCCGCTGAGTCTGGAGCCTGTGCTCCGCAACGGGAGAGGCCACAACAGTGAGAGGCCCGCGTACCTCAAAAAAAAAAAAAAAAAAAAAAAAAAAAATTCCTCCTAGCCAAGATGATCGCCAGTACAGACACCAAAAGGAATTCTTAAATCGTACACGAAAACAACAATCTTCCCCGGCAACTGATTTTTCCTTGAAACAAATTACTTTTGATCTGAACAAAAAGACAGAAATAATTCATTTTAAATTAGCATTCCTTATTCAAGGAGGTCTTTATCCAAGTTATTCACTGGACCTCATGTAACTCTGCACAATTTTGACAGGCTCTGCCTGAGGGTCTCTCATGTCCGTGGAAAGAAAAGGAGAGTTAAAGCAATTACTCCTATATCTCAGGGAGAAAGAAATCCAAACATTTTATTTGCAATCATTTGAAACACCTAAGGAATTATCGTATGGACTATTGCATGGCTGCTGACTTCTAATGTGTAAATACGGTAAAAAATTCGAGTGAACTCAGAGATGTCGGCTAATTAGAAAGCAAGACGGCAGAAGCATTTGGACTGTTCAGTAAAATAGTGGGGGTCTTTCACACCTCCTCTGGGATGTTGAAAGCAATTCTTTCCTGACGCTCCCTGGGGAAAATGCCTAAGAGTCCTACGGGAGAAGTTGTGACCTGCACTCGTTTAGAAGTCTGCACTGCCAAGAAAAGCTAGCGTGGTGTCTGTGTACCTGTCCCCTACCGATTAAGTATTTCTTCTGTTGAGCGACCTTGCAGCCCAGCCTGAGACTAGTTTGTCATTGCTTCCACCAACTGACCTTTGTCCAAACACACCAGATTATGGCACTGAGCCTCACACACCTTTGTCACCTGGTTCAGAAGTTCAGGAGAGCCTCCTGCCAAGATTGTGAAACCCAAACCCCTTGGTTCCAACAGCACGGGGTTTGTTCAGTGATGTTTTCAGCTGTTTCATAAGCCAGCAACAGATAAGATAGTAAGGAGAGGCCGTCCTGGAGTACTGAGTCCACCATGGGTGAGGTCACGTGTACCTGTTCTCTTTGGGTGTAGGGACAGCGGCCAGGCCTCCTGTCCCTGGAAACGCTGGCCTGTGGCTTGTTTGTGGATTGGCCTGACCCAGTTTCCAGTCCCGGGTGTTTCCCCGATAAGGGCTGAATGGTGGGTGGTGTTTCCAAAGGAAGAGGCTCTCTTCTGAGCCAAATTCACCTCTGGGGCCCTGGGCTCACGCATCTGCAGGATGCCGGCTGTGTAGACGGCTCACGTCCTGGGGCCTCCGACATCCCCCCGCCCGGGGCCAGGGTTGTAGGTGGTTCGGGAAACTCAGGGCCAAGGGTTCCCGCCCTCAGCCCTCGTCCCATTAGGTCACACAGAACTCAAGCTGCCCTCCGTGTCCTCCAGTGGTCTCCCCCCCAGACCCAGTCAGCTACGGCTCATCCCCTGGCAGGACACACCGCCAACCCACCAACCCAGGGCGCCTCTTGACACGCGGGGAGCCTGCGTCCACAGGAGGCCTCCCTGGGCCTCGGCTGGACGTCTCCTCCTGGGCTGCGGCCACTCCCTTCCCACCCGCCGTGGGCGGCCCGTACTCCCACCCACTGCATCCCAGGGAAGAGCTCCCTGCACCACAGTCTGAACCCTGGGCCTCCAGCCTAGGCCTGGCTCCGGCTGTCCAGCTCCCCACGCACTCGGGGCTGCCGGGACCTCTTGCCCTGATGCCCCCCGCCTGCCTCTCCCGTGTCCCTCACGTCCACAGCCTGGCCTCCGAGGTCTTTGTCGAACGTCTGGTGGCCACCGTGTCGGGGTGCAGGGCCCCGCAGGGTGCCGGACAGCACCGGCCACGCACACCGCTCTCAGCGGCCTGAGGGCAGCTCTCCAGTTCCCCTGCGCTGGCGGGGGCACCCCTGCCCTCAGCGGCTCTGCCCGCCTCGCCCCTCACCCGCCCTCTTTGCAACATCAGCCGAGGCTGCGGCTGGACCTCCGGCCGGGGTCCCGCTCTGCCCCAGGCCCAGGCCGGTGGCCGCGCTTCTGCAGGGGTTGGCGCGCTGAGGCCGATGCCGCCTGGCTGGCCTACATCGGCGAACGAATCCTCGCAGGACTGACGGCCAGCTCGCGGTGAAGACCGTCTGTTAGGTCGTCGCTAGCTGTGGCTCCTCTGGGAAGCCATGTGTCTCAGGCGTGAATTAACTCCTTTCCTCGTGGTGACAAAGGGGCCGTATCCTTCCTTCTGACTGCCTTCCTCTGTGTTCCAAAGAAAGGGCACCCCTCCCCTCCCGGCCAGGGGCCTCCCTCCCCCACCTTCTCGGCCTCCTTTTC
This sequence comes from Phocoena phocoena, assembly GCF_963924675.1. Lineage (NCBI taxonomy): Eukaryota > Metazoa > Chordata > Mammalia > Artiodactyla > Phocoenidae > Phocoena > Phocoena phocoena. Next base: position 2,229,181 of record NC_089230.1, on the reverse strand, counting down.
TGGCCCCTCCTCTCACAGCCCTTCAGTCTGAATCTAAAATCCTACGAGAGGGACTTCCCTGGCGGTCCAGTAGCGAGGACTCAGCACTCTCACTACGGCGGCCCAGGTTCAATCCCTGGCCAGGGAGCTAAGATCCCGCGTGCCGTGCGGCGCAGCCTGAAATAATCGTAAGTGATACGCGCCCCAAACAGCCCCTTTTCAGTGCTGGGTCCCCCCGCTGGAGTCCTCTCTGTGTCGCGTTCAAGCTCAAGCCGAGCCCCTCAGCTGACGCGTCCAGGTCTGTGGGCTCTCTGCCACCTTCAGCCCGGGGATCCCGATGCCCAGCCTGGCCCGGGGACCACTGAGTCCCTGCGTCCAGGAGCTCCGCCCCTCGGCCTCCTTCCCAGCCTCCGCCCCTGCCCTCCGCCTCCCGGTGGGTCCGCGCGGTCTCCTGAGTCACGGCAGCAGTGACCCTGCCAGCCCCCGCCCCAAACGCTTGCTGCTGCTTCCACCAGGGCTGAGGGAAAGTGGACCCTTCAGCGGTACGTCGGCCCTACATCGGGCCAGCCAGCCTCTCCTCTCAGTGTCTGAAACCCCAAGGCGACGGCCTCTGGGAGGGGCGAGGTCGTGGGGTGTGGCCCTCAGGGAGGGGTCAGTGCCCTTGCGAAGGGGCCCCAGATTGGCCCCTCGCCCCTGCCTCTACATGAGGACACGGCAAGAGAGAGTCTCTGTGAACCAGCCCTCCAGACGCCGAATCTGCGATGCCTTCACCCTGGACGTCCAGCCCCAGAGCTCTGAGCAGTAAATGTCTGCTGTTTACAATCCCCCCAGTCTGTGGAGTCCTGTTGCGGCACTAAAGCGACAAAGACGGCTCCCTCCCGGCCTCCCCACCTCCCTGACTCCCCCAGGCTCCCCGCTACTTGGAGGATTATCCGACAGGAGCCCACTTGGGCATGGCCCCCACGACGAAGCCTCTGCTGACCCTCCCGCCCTTAACTCCGTTCTCCCGAAAACTGACACCCTCCCCCCCACCAGCCCTAGAGCCACTGCAGGGACGTTGTCACGGTAACCTGTAAGCGCTTCCGCCTGTCCCCAACCTCAGCTGAGAGTGGCTGTTCTGTTCAGACCAGCTCTTCCAGGGGAAGCCACGAAGGAACCATCATTTCAGGAAAGAAAGTTGCACACTTCATGGACATCATGGATCTGAGTAGACACTCAGAGAAAGCACTGCAAATCCCCAGTGTGGAACTGGAGCCCTCCCACCTGTGTGGTCCCTGCTCCACTGCCCTTATTGCACATGTCACCACACCCCCCTGGGGGGCCCTCCACCCACCACGTGTCCCCCCACGACTGGCCAAGGCGGGGCCACCTGAGCAGGAATGGCTCTGTGCCTGGCACTCACCATTGTTCTGTGTCTGCCAGACGGCGTCAGCCGCGCCCCAGAGGCCCGGAAATACGAAGAACAAAGGCAGCTGGCGGGGGTGAGGCTTCCACAGCAGGAGGCCGATGATGCAAGACAGGTGGATCGTGGCACCTGTGAGCGGGGAAAGGACTTCTCTCAGATACTCTGTGCTACAGGACAAGTCTTCTGATCATTTGCTTCCAGGCGGGAATGATGTTTCCTAAAATAATTCAGACTGATTTCTTCAGGTGGGTTTTGACGTGGCCCATGGAGACTGCAGGTGAAATGCAGGGCACGCCTGGCAGGTGTGCGATTCCATCCACCTCTGGCCTCCACATCATCGGGTGGGGAGCCTGGGGGTGACACACCTCTGTGTCTTAGAGGAAAGTGTCGCCTTGCTGGGCAGAGGGGTCCCCAGGTTATGGGGGTTCAGAGTGGGAGAGAGAAGGGCTTCTTCATTAGGAGCGAGTGGTGGGACCCCTGCTTCTCACTGAGCAGGGGGCATGAGGAGGGGACGGGAAGGGGTGCCCCCAGCGGGGGAGCTGGGGCTTCCAAACAGGACAAGGAGGGAGAGGCGGGGGGAGAACTTCCTCCTTCCTCCTGACTTTATCACAATGAATCCTAAGCCCTGGCCTGGTGATTCTGCAGACACTGTGATGTCCCTCGAATGTGGGAACAGAGCAGCTTATGATCCTCAGGGACTGCCAAGGAGCAGAAACAGCAGGTGCATCCTGGGTTCTCCGAGGCTGTGTGACCTTAGGCAAGTTACTATGCTCCTCTGTTCTCTCCTCAATATAAAGCAAATTACTTGGCCCCCAGTGAGCACTGACCAATGGTTAATGTGTTCCCTCCCTCTTGCTGCATCACCACAGACCCTTTGGGCCTTGACTGGGCCACCAGGTAGCTGTCTCCTTAACGCCCTCATTTCTCCTTATTCACGCTGTCTCCGATCTTTCTTCCTCCCTCAAGAAAAATAGAAGGTGATGCCCGTTTAGAAGACCAGCTTCATCCCCCACGTGAACACAGATCTCCTCCTTCTGGAAGGCTCCCTGTCTCCTGCCTTGGAGACATGGCCCCCACTGTGGGTGTGGGCCCCGTTTCTGTGCCTCCACCAAACCCCATCCTTACCCCAACCCTGGCCCTCATCACACACGCTCTAATCGCCCGCAGTGGAGCCAGACCTGCCCCAGGAGCGCGTCCACGGTGCGTCCACGGTCCACCTACCTAGCGCGAAGAGAGCGGTCCTGCCCGTGTACTGGGCCAGCTTCCCATACAGCACGGAGCACAGCGCGTTGACGGCGGAGAAGCAGATCATCACGTAGCCCACGAACTGGATCCCCAGGGCGCAAGTGATGTAGGACTGGAGGAGAAGCACAGACCAGTCACCTGCACTGCCTCAGGTCTGCTCCAGGGCTGGGCTCTGAAGTTGCAGTTTGGGGGTTCACTTTGATCCGGGAATACAGCCCATGCTGAAACGCTTTCTGCCCTGTGACCGCTGGCCCGCTAAGCTGGCCCGCGAAGCTGGCCTCCAGCTCCCAGGGTGGAGAACACCTGTGCTTGTAAGGAAAACCCTCCTCTGGGTGAGAACTAACAGGGAACGCTCTGGATGGCTGCCTGGCAAACTTCTCCCCGCGTATCTGTACCATATGTTATTTATACAGGGGCGAATTTGAACTCTTCTTGCTGGTGTGGGTCATTTCCCATCCTGCTTATAAGACAGCTGGGTGAGGACAGAGCCAGGGAATGAACAGGCAGAACTCAGGGGATTTTTAGGGCCTTGAAACTCCTCTGAACGATACCATAATGATGGTTTCATGTCATTATGCATCTGTCCAAACCCTGAGAATGTAGAGCACCAAGAACGAGTCCTCAGGTAGGCTGTGGACTCGGGGTGATGACGATGTATCCATGTAGGTTCCTCAGTTGTAACAAACGGACCCTCTGGAGGCAGGCAGCGGGCGAGGATGTGCCCATGTGGGGACAGAGGGTGTGAGGGAACTCTGTCCTTTCCGCTCAGTTTTGCTGTGAACCTAAAACTGCTCTAAGAAAATAAAGTCTTAATAAAAAAGAAGAAGATGGAAGGAACAGGAAGGGAATCTCCATAGAGATGAGAAGAAGTGCTCCTGCCACGACTCGGGGGCAGGGTTGGGGACAGACAGGAGACTGGCTAGGAGGCCCCTTGCATCTGGATAGCGGGAGGACTGTTTGTCATTCTGTCTTCATTCTTTGAAACTCCAAGACCCCAACAGGACTGTCCTAAGAGTAGGGCTGCCAGAGAAACTCTTGGGTGTCCAAATACTCAGGACCATACTTACACTGAGAGATATTTGTGGTTTATCTGAAATTCAGATTTTTACCCTGCCTTTTATCTGGCCCATTTGGCAAGCCTTCCCGGGAGGGAGCTGGGGTGGGGATGGAACATGGAAGCAACCTGCTGATGTCCACCAACAGAGGAATGGATAAAGAAGATGTGGTGCATATATACAATGGAATATTACCCAGCCATTAAAAAGAATGAAATAATGCCATTTGCAGCAACATGGATGGACCTAGAGATTATCTTACTAAGTGAAGTAAGTCAGACAGAGAAAGACAAATATCATATGATATTGCTTATATGTGGAATTAAAAAAAAAATGATACCTCTGAACTTATTTACCAAACGAACTCAAAGACTTAGAAAAAAAACTTATGGTTACCAAAGGGAAAAGGTGGGGGGATAAACTAGGAGTCTGGGATCGACATGTACACACGGCTATATTTAAAATAGAACACCCGGGCTTCCCTGGTGGCGCAGTGGTTGAGAGTCCTCCTGCCAATGCAGGGGACACGGGTTCGTGCCCCGGTCCAGGAAGATCCCGCATGCCGTGGAGCGGCTGCGCCCGTGGGCCATGGCCGCTGAGCCTGCGCGTCCGGAGCCTGTGCTCTGCAACGGGAGAGGCCGCGACAGTGAGAGGCCCGCGTACCACCAAAAAAAAAAAAAAAAAAAAAAAATAGAAAACCCACAAGGACCTACTGTATAGCACAGGCAACTCTGCTCAATATTCTGTAATAACCTAAATGGGAAACGAATTTGAAAAAGAATAGATATGTGTATATGTATAACTGAATCACTTTGCTGTACACCTGAAACTAACACATCATTGTAAATCAACTATATTCCAATATAAAATAAAAAATTTTTAAAAACTAGGTAATAAGGAATTTCAGTGTTATTTGTGGATTTCATGGTTTTCCCTATTTTTCACTCTAAAATGAGGACACAGAGGACAATGAGGACACAGGCAAGTAAGTGTCCCTGCGATGACTCCGGAGCAGCTTTGGTCCTTTCCCTGAAAACACATCTCAAGTGAGGGGTGTTCCCAGGTGGGCTGATGTCCTAACCACACGGCGGCTCTCCTGGGGCCGGGAAGGACCCAGCGCAGCCCCGGACCCCGTGCCGGCCCCGCCGGCCTCGTGTCCTACCCGCGTGTAGTCGCCGGCCAGGAAGGCTTGCTGGAACCCGCTGTACAGCGGCAGCAGGACCAGGAGGCAGAGGCGCTTGTCTCTGAACAGCTTGACCGTCGACAGCAAAGTGGACCAGAACGGTGACGCTTGCTTCTCTCCCTCACTTTTCTGCTGAGCGTCTTTTACGGGCTCCAGAAACACGGCGGTGAGCAGGATCCCCAGGAAGCCGCTCCCTGAAAGGACAGGGGAGGGGTGGACAGGGCTAGAGCGGCACCGTGCACGCGCGGGCTCATCTCCTCACTTCCTCCTCCTCTCGAAACGGAGGGTCGGTTTCAGATCCACATTTCAGGTGAAGGAGGCAGGCTGAGCCCCTGACCCCTGTTGTGGACTCGGAGGCCACACACGTTGCCTCGATCCTCGTGTGCTGGTTCTGTGACTGTCGGGCTGTCTCACCCACAGAGCAGGTGATGGGAAACACAGACACCTGGGGAGAGACCCCCGAGGTCCTCAGGGCCCTTAACCATGCACCATTTCTCGTCAGAATCCTCAAAGTAATTTCTACCAACAGCTAGGCTCCCTTCTCAGGGTTATGGGTCCCGCCAGGAAAGTTACCATTGGCTTCTCTTCATGTTCATCCCAAATCTCTTCATCCAAACGTCCTGTGGTAGGAGCTGCATGTATTAGGGTATCTCCCAACCCCAGTGGGATGACGCGTTTGGAGAAAGGAAAGGAGCTCTTTGCATACTGAGATGGGAAGTTTCCCCCCAAGACAAATGGCTGAAAGGAAAAGCCAGGTACAGAGCTGGGAGTCTACTGTGCTCCCATTTGATTTGGCTAAGGAGGGGCATAAAGACATATTTGTTTAGACGTGCGGTCGGTGTGTCTAAGAATTAAAGACTATGTGGGTTGTCTACGGCTGCGGGAAAGCTGGGTGGCGGTGAGAGGGGGATTTTCCCTTTTACAATATTTGTATTTGGGACCATGTGAACAGGGGATCTATCAAAAAAATGACTCAAGACAACTATTCCTTTCACCCTTGAGGGGATATCCTGTACTTTCATGATTCCAGAAGGTAATGACGAGATCTCTTTCTCTGTCATGAACCCACCTTCCTGTCTCTCGAGGGAGAACAAATGTCTGTTTAATCTTCCTGTTCTTTACGTGGACACCTTTTCGCTCCCTCACTGAGGCTGAGGGCCCTTTGTCATTTCTTATGTCTCTACTGTTCCTCCATCTACAAGGATGATGATACACATGGTTTGGGATCCACAGGTGAATTCAGGACCGGTGGTGGTCTTTCCTCTTCCTGGTGGGATCGGGGACACTTCAGAACAGTTTTTATCGCTTATTGCTGGCTTTGACCCATCACCCTTTAAAGAGGATTTGAGCCACTTTGTGTCTTTACTGGCCCCCAACCTTGTCTGCTATTCTTCCATCTCTTGTAGCCACAGACGCCCAAGGCAGCAGGCTCGCCCCTCACTGTGGTGTAGCTGCCTGAGCCGTACCGAAACGGTGAGGCTTACCAAGTCAGCCCTCCTCCAAATTGCCTGAGAAATGGTAAAACCAGTCCCCCCACGCATCCCAGAGAAGTCCGTAGTTAATAAATACATTTCCATGCTGAGGAGTTCCACTTTACATCTAAGCTTTATCTCTGTAATTCAGCTACTTTTCCTCTTGGCTAAGCACTGGTCCCCTCCCCCACTTCACGGTAACTCAACCTTGTGACCAAGTCTATTAGGCCGGACTCTTGTCCGCAGACATTTCGCAATGGCACCGACGTCCTCTGGGGTCGTGATTCCCACTTAACTGTCAAAGCAAGTCAGCGCACGCAGGCGCTCCTCCAAACCGGCACATCAGCTGGCTGTGAACACCCGCCACCTGCCACAGCTCCTTCCCCGGCTTGAGCTCGGAGCAGCCCCAGGACACAGCTTCCCCGGGACGGGGGCTGAGACACAGCGGCGGTGGCCGGGGGTAGGACTAGAAGCCACATGTTCACCAGGGCACAGACGCGTGTCCAGAGGGTCCCTTGGTCCAGGGCCATCTGCAGAGGCGTGGACTGGGCGATTGCTGGTGGCAGGGCTAATATGCTGCCTCGTGAGGACAGAGCTCAGGAGTCCTAGAAAATTACTCCGGGGAGATGGTGCTCTCTTTGCTTTGGTCTCTTTTTCTCCTTTCTTACTTTAGTTCTGTTTTTTATAATTTTCTTTTCTCTTTGTGGTAACATGGCCTTGCTTGAAGGAAGAAGGTTGTGAAGCCCTGCGAACCAGGATCCAGATACTAAGAGAGTTTCCCCGTATGACGTCTGCAAGGTCCCTGCTTTACATAAACGTCTGGACTTAGGTGGCTGGATTCTCTGTGCACCAGGACCTCTGTGGAAGGTCCCTAACCGCCCAGGGGACTCACTGTTCTGCCCTCACATCAGGCTGAACGTTTCCCAAACAGAATGTCGGCCCATCCGCTCCCATATCCCGTGTCCAGTCTTGCTAGTTGTCGCTCTAACTCTCTTGAGCCGCCCCTCTCTCGCTCTGCACACCGTCCTCACTCCCCTTCGTCTTCTGGGTCACTGTATCGCCCCTGCATTGGTTTCTGTGTCCACAGTTTTTCTCACGCCCACACTAAACTAACACGAGAATCTGTCTACAAGACAAATAAGTGCGCGTCCAGACTCAAGGCCACCGCTGGTCACGCCCGTCTCTGGCTCCTCTGCCCCCTCCAGGCCCCTGTCCTCCAGCCACTCTGGCTCCCTCTGGGGCTTCTCCGCCTTCAGTGTTGTTCACGTCCCCTTCTCTGCCTGGTAAACTCCTACTCACCCTTCAACACCTGGCTTGGGTACCACCACCATCAAAGCTGCCCTAGAACGCAACTTCCCCAGAAGATGTAACTACATGTCAACTGGGAACTTTGTTCAAAACATGTGTCCTATCAAATATTGGTTAGTTGAAGGCACATCTGGACTCTAAGGTCACTGAAAGTCAGGGTCTTGTCTGGCTGGTTTCTGGGCCACAGAAGTTCTAGCACGTTGCTCGGCGTCTGCCAGCGCTCGCTCTGCCTTGCAGCATAAAGGGCTCACTTGGCACCCCTGACTTGGAAGCAACCTTGAAAGAGACCGGTGTGTGGGTGGCAGCTTATCTCACAGGCGAGACAAACTGACCATGCACATGGCCTCTGGACCTTTGATTCCCAGTGGAGTCCTGCACTCAGTCCCACCAAATCCGATACCTAGCAGACGCTTGATCTTTAAGAAGGACACAGTCCAAGACCTTTACAGATTCTAGAATTCAAGAATGACAGGGCTTCCCTGGTGGCGCAGTGGTTGAGAGTCCGCCTGCCGATGCAGGGGACACAGGTTCATGCCCCAGTCCGGGAAGATCCCACATGCTGCGGAGCGGCTGGGCCCGTGAGCCACGGCCGCTGAGCCTGCGTGTCCGGAGCCTGTGCTCCGCGACGGGAGAGGCTGCAACAGGGAGAGGCCCGCGTACCGCCAAAAAAAAAAAAAAAAAGAATGACAGAGAATACCCTTAAATTTTCTTCAAATGGTGACAACAACAACAAAACTAGTCTAAGGGTCAAAGTGGTGACACATCCGTAAGAGCAAAGTCATCTAGAAAGCTATTAACATAAACATTTTCCATTCAAATGAGCGTCTAAGGATAAGAACCATAGGGGTTCACTCCCTCGGGCAACCATCTTTCATGAACTTCCAATGTCCTGTGCCTTCCGCTGCCCTGTGACCAGCAGTGGGAGCCCCAAGGCCTCGCCGATGCCCGGGGGTGGGTGCCGGGGAGACCCGTGCCCAAACCCAGCCTCTCGGCAGAAACCGTTCAAATGTACTCCTTGGGAAAAGGTGATAACACCGGGATTTGGGACTCCCTAAACCCACCTGGACGTACTTAGAACACAAGTAGCCAACCCACCAAGGCCGTGGTCCACTTGAAGGGGCCGCCATTGCTCCGCGTGGCTGCTGTGAGCTCAGAACAGTGATTTTACTTTTCGTTAATTAGAATTTAAGCAAGTGCACGTAATGGCTATTGGCCTGGACGGTGCAGACGTGAAGTGCTTCTATCACCACCGAGGCCTCGGTCAGCAGGGCTGCTGCATTCGGTCTCATGTGGAAAAGGCTGAGTACAACCCAGCTGAACGCGTTTTGTGGGGCTTTTGCAGGTGAAGAGAGACTATTCGTACTTTGAGCAGGTGGTCTTTTCAACCCAGGAAGGCGATGGGCTCGCTTAGCCTGGGTTCCTGGTGCCGAGCACGTACCCGTGTAGACGCCCAGCAGGGTGTAGATCAGCTCCTGGGAGGGACGGCTGGTGCTGTTGGTAGACGCCGTGGCCATGAGGCAGTCACTGGCCCCGCAGGGCAGGAGCTGCTCCTCCGGGATGGTCCCTGTGAAGGAGGAAGCAAAGAGGTGCTTTGAGGACACGGGTAACTTGACAGGAGACGGTACACAAGGAAGAAAACGCCCAGGGAAAAGGAGCCTGGACACGCAGAGGACAAGACATCACCATAGGTCAGAGTCACGAGACAAGGGCTCGTTTGACCCAGTGTCCCAGAATGCTTTTCCCATTGGGCACGTGTCTGGGTACTTGATTTTAAGACACTCTGGACCAATGTGCAATGAATGTCGGTGACTTGTTACATTCTTGACGTAATTGAACCTCGTCCCCTTTTCGGAATTAATTCAGAACTCGAGTACATTAGACTGGGTGTCAGGCCCACTGGGTTCTCTCTCAGATTCATCTGGAACCAGTCCCATGACCTCCGGCAGGTTATTGCATGCCTTCTCTGAATGTTACTTTCCCCTCCATTAAAAGAATAAAATTTGAACGATCAACCAATCTCGGGAGGGAGACGATGGATGTCATGGAGGAAAGAACACTCAGTGTTTCATTGTTTCCATCAAACAGATTTTATCACATAAAATGCTGCAAAATCCCCTTGGCCGGTGAGATGGGCAGCTCGGCGGATGAGAAGGCAGTGTGGAGGCTGGAAGCCTAGAGAGGTTGAGAAAACTTGCAGTGTTCTCTCAGTGCCTTCCGGCGCTCACATTCTGTGTCCTATGATTGGGCAGAGACTGAAGCTCGCTTGTCTGTATGTCTTTAAAAGTAAACCCGTTCGCCCCTTCACCACAGTCATGTCAGAGACTGAACCTTCACCCCAGCTTCTGTTGGCTGATTGCTGACGGTTCCTCCAATACTGAGTAACGATTGGTATCTGTCCACCGTAAAGGTTCCCTTCTGTGGATGCACTTAGCAAGTGATGACATCACATGGGCAAAAAGGGGAGACGGATTTTTTATTACTGTTTCCCAAACGTGGGAGTTTACATGGGTTAACGGGATCAGGGCTGAGGGAGAGAGACATGATCCCGATAAGAGCAGGAGAGTTAGAACATTTTTCCCCATTAGTACATTTCCTGTGAGAACTGAAGGTATTTATTTCCTCTGTCCTTTTGGTCTAAGTCCTCAGACATCAAAGGGTGCAGGCATAAGGCAGGTCCATACTTTGCAGCCCTGTCTGAGTGTGGTCAGGCAGACGGATGAATTAAAGCATCCGTCACCAAACGTTCAAATCTGTTAAGTGATAAGTGGTCCTTTGTGTAACAAGGAAAACGCTGGTGAATGGATCAATTCGGGGGCAAAATAAATCCATGGGACCCGTTCTTAGTCTAGAAGGATAGTAAAGGACTCCGTGAACCCGAGTTGCACAGTTGAGTGGTGGCCCTAAGTTTCCCCAGGGCACCTCAGGCTCCCCTGTGCTCAGGGGAGGCCAGGGTTGGAATCGCTGGGGCACCCGTGGACCAGACGGACCCTCAGACCCGACCAGACTGCCTGGGGAAGAGCCGGGGGCCAGGTGACCCTGAGGCACAGGGAGCCTGAGAGCCATGCCTTGCGGCCTCACGGGACCACCTGCTCAAGTCCTGAATGAGGACGTGTGTAGAGGGACCAGGGGCCCTCCACGGTCACCACTTCCTTCCTGTTACCTTGAGCGGGTGTCTGGCCAAACACCAGAGACGAGATCAGGTTGCCAAACACACCAGACGACTGGTATATGAGGAAGAAGATGCCAAAATACTGGCTGACCACGTCTCTGCCAACCTTTCCTCTCTTCTCTGCGTGCGTGTTTCCCATGATGGTGAGGTAGGTGCCCTGCGCGGACCACAGCGGGGCCGCTCCAAGTCCCAGCAGGATGGAAGTGGGGATCAGTGTGTACCTGAGAAATGAAACGCGGGCGTGGGTGCCTCGGGCTCTCCGCTCTTCCCTCCGTTCGGGGAGAAGGAAGCTCCTTGCCTGGCCCAGAGAAGCACTGCCGTCTGTCTGCTCGACACAGTCGCCCCTTAGCCTCAGATGAACGCAAAAATCTGTGTCTTTTCTCGTTCAGCATCATTTGTAAGAGTGAAATTCGGTGCCAGCGCAGTTTCTTTGTGTTTGGACGTAGCTACAATGAGCTGGGGTTACAAATGAGGCTGGGCGGGTTCTAGGTATTTCTAACGGCAGTACGTTAGAAACGATTTATTATCTATCAATCTATCTATCTATCTACCTATCCATCTAGCTGTCGCTCTCCTCCATGAGGATTCTGTATGAGAACTCTACGGTAACAAGAAAAAGAATAACGTGAAGCCATCCTATCACTACATCCTGGATGGCAGTGGGGTGTCCCTCAAAGAGATGCTTGATAAGTGTATGCCTGGCAACAAGGGCACGTGGCCCTTGCCCTCAGAGCTTGGTCCCCGAGGGTCCCTTTCCGTCAGGGCACAGGTAGAGCTCAGGCCGGCCTGGGGCACTGGCTCCAGCCCTGTTGCGTCCACTCCCTGTGATGGGGTGAGGGTGTGGGGTTTGCTCCACAGGTCACATTCTGCTAAATCCCCCTGAAATTCACCCTCCACATCTTAGGCAGATTCTCCCCTCGTTGCTGGGCCATAAAAGTGCCCTGGCCCAGGAGGGAAGCTGGAGGCCTCAGGAGAGGCCAGGATGGGCAGTCGGGGGAGCATGGGCCCAGCAGAGGGGACAGAGACATCTTGGTGGGAAAACATGGGAAGAAGGCCACGCTACCGTCCTGTCCCAGAAGCCGAGAGGGGAATCGGGAAGCATCTGAACGTGGGCGTACCAGCTGGCGTAGAAGTTGCCCAGGGTGAAGGTCACGTAGCAGCACATGGCGATGACGATGGTCCACTTGCAGCCGAGCTTCTTAATGAGGATGGGCGGCAGGAACACGGAGGACAGCAGCATCCCGCCATAGAGCGTGCTGAGTGCCGCCACCCCCAGGCCCTCCTCGCTGTACAGGCTGCTCTGTGGGGACAAGGTCAGCCCGGTCAGGGGCCCGGCTGCCAGGGCGAGGTGGTCTGGGTCATCCCCAGGTCCTGGAGACCCCCAGCAACAGGCTGCCTGGGCGGGCGGCCTGTCCTCCAGCTGAGGGATGGGAGGGGAGGAGACTGCGGTGAACTCTGGTCAAGGGGAATCAGCAAGTGGAGACGAGGGGGAAGCAGCCAGTGTGGCCCGCCCGGGGCAGAGGGGCCCTCACGCTCCCTGCTTCCCGCAGCCCCTGCCTCACCCCTGAGAAGGCGCGGTGCCAGGGCAGCCAGGGGCCGCGCGCGTCTCCAGGCTCCTCCTTGGAGACCAAGGTTCCCGCTAGGCCTGAGGCGGAGCCAGCAGCTCCAGCTTAACGCTGTGTAGACACAACGCACACTTTTCTTGTTTTTGTCATTCCTCACTTGGTGCCTAGCATAGCGTGGTGTGAAGCGAACAAAAGGTCAAATAGGTAACCAGAGCCAGCTCAGGCCAAGGCAATGGCAGCGGTGACTTCTGGCTTTTGCCGTGAAAGAAAAACCTATTAGCATAATTGCTTCCTCCATTTATTTCACTTGTAAAGGGAAAGGGGGGGAGGAGAAGGGGGGAGGAGGGAGAGAGGGGAGGGGGAGGGGGTGGAGAGAGAGAGAGGAGGGGGAGGAGAGAGGGGAGGGGAGGGGAGGAGGAGGGGGAGGGGGAGGGGGAGGAGAGGGGGTGCAGGGAGGGGAGGGGGAGGAGGGAGGGGAGGGGAGGGAAGGGGAGGAGGGAGGGGAGGGGGAGGAGGGAGGGGAGGGGAGGGAAGGGGAGGAGGGAGGGGAGGGGGAGGGAAGGGGAGGGGAAGAGAGGAGGGGTAGAGGAGGGGGCGGGGAAGAAGACTAGCGCTTCCCTTCGCAGCCAGACCTTCTTTCACAAGGGTCCGTCAGTGTGTTTCCTTCGCTTCCGCATCCAGCTCAGCCCGACCCTGTGGTCACCGTGCAGGGGGTCCCCGCTGTGCCCCACACAACTGACCAGACACCAGAGAAGAAAACTTTGCACACAGGGTCTCTTCCCTTGCAGACGCCAGAGCCCCAAACTCAGCAAACCAGCACCTTAGAGCGTCGGCAAAGTGCGAACACCGGAATGAGAGCTGTAGTGCTCCTCCTTTGTGGCTGAGACAGGCGTTACTACCTCCACGGGGGAAAGAAACACGCGGCGTGGGATCATACACTCAGCTAATTAGTCCAGATGACCCCAAAGCCAGGACTGTAACGCCTGGACTATTACCATTCCTTCCTGCCTGGTCCCCCAGCAAGACGACAGAAGATCCCACCCATCAGCCGGGAGCCTCTCTGAAGCCCTCCCCGCCCATCCTTTTCCTGTTCTCCTGGAGACTCCAAGCCCCATAGGCTGTGTTCTCACCCCAGGATTTCCTCTCCCTTTCCACCCCTCAACACACTCTGACCGCCTTCATCCTCTTTCCAGATGGTGCCCTTTCTTCAAGTGCATGCCAAGGGTCTCCAAGGGTCTCGAGCGCACGGAACGTTCTGCTTTTTCTGAATCTCTCCCAGTGCCTTGCCCCAAACAGGTACTTAGTCATGTTTGCTGATTAATTGAAACAGAACAAGAACATCTGGTCCCATGAAAATTCTAAAGTCTGGTTGGAAGACAAAAGTTGAACAGTCTGCCTGAAGTGGGGTTATCTGGAACTCTGCTCCTAACTCCAGTTGCTAGGAGTGTGGAATGTGGGAACTGCTTCAGCCGGGGCCCTTTGTTTTCTTAATACTAACGTATTAAGGTCTCATGTCTTAGTGACCTTGCCTCTCTGTGTGCTAATGAGAGGCTGGCAGCACTGCTCTGCTCTGGAATTTCCTTTCCACCCACAGCCCTGCTGCCAGCCGGCGGCGAGGTACATTTGTTACTTATAATGGAGTTCCGCTGCTGCCCACCGCTGGAAAGGAAGGCCGATTTCAATCTCCAAAGTGGGAACCAAATTTCGAAACCAAATGTCTTTTTTTTTTTTACAGGAGAGACAAATACCTGTCTCTCCATGTGTTAGGAGAGCCAGCCTGCAAAATCCGTGCGCGAGGAGAAGCCCATGGGAGGGACCTGTATGTAAACAACGAGGACGGTCGCTCAGCCTGTATGTAAACAACGAGGACGGTCGCTTAGCTCACTCAGCAAGTCAATCGACTGTAAGCACTGGCTGACAGAGGCTTATGTGTGGCTCCTGGGATACAAAAGGGAAAGACACCAGCCACCAGCCACCACGCAGGAGCGGGTGATGGACAGGACTGTCAGGGCCAGTGACGCCTCCAACAGGCCACTTGCAGTGGGACAGTGAGTCCTGCAGGGGGACGCTCAGGGGCCGAGCTCCTGGGGGGGCACGAGGTCCAGTCCAGAGGCGTCAGAAGACTTTCTGGAAGGAGTTAAGGCCTCGCGAGACCTGCAGGGTGCGGAGGTGACCAGGGAAAGGTCGGGAGGTGTGGGTGAGGAGGGACTTTTAGGGGACGTGTTTACAGAGGCCCCATCCTGAGAGGAAAGGCCCCAAGGAGGTCTTTGGGGTCTTTGGCCACAGCTGTTGAGCTCTTCTGGTGAGGTGAGGCTGGACAGCCAGCCAGACTAGACCAACAGGAGCCCCAGACGCCATACTGGGGAATGGATTGGATCCACTGGATCCAGTGCTGAGCGCTGCCTGAGGCAGGGGATACAGTGATGGACGGGGTGGCGAGGGCCTGGCCTCATGGAGCTCACAGGCACCGTGTGGTGTGTGCCAGAGGACCTGGCGTGCACACAGGGGTGCCTCACCCAGATGTGGGACCCAGGGCACAGGGAAGGGGGAGAAGGAAGTGTGATGTGTACACTGAGATCTGAATAACAACTAAGAGATCGTCTGCCGTGGGGAAGGCGGGGTAGATGCGTGTCTGCGTCCTGGGCAAGTGCACAACCGAATCCAGACCAGGGCTGGCACTCTGGGGATGCCTATGACCACCTTTGCTGCCTCGCTGGGGCCTGAGAAAGAAGCCAAGCAGATGAAAGCAGAAGGAAGTGATGGAGACCGGCAAGTCCCTTCAACGTGGCTGGGATCCAGCCATCCCTAGGGCCACATCCATCCCTGTCCTTACCTGCTGTTCCCGAAGCCAGTCCTGACTGACAGTTAAACCATGTTTACATGTCCTGGAGCAGTGGGCAAGGAAATAGGGCCAGATAAGGGCGAGGACAGAGCAGTGGTGAGTGGCGGGTGGGATAGTTCCCCGGCAGGGTGGGAGGGCTGGTTCTCTAACATCTCCGGTCTTCTGGAGAGGAAGAGGCCACACCAGTGACAGCAGTGCCCAGCCCAGGAGCCCTGCGGAATGTGGAGGCCAGTGTGGCTCCCCCTCAGCTGTGCTGCTCTCTCCACACAGACGCCACTCCGAGAGTTTCCTGAGTGAGGCTTCCACGTGTGTGTGGCCTCAGCGTCCCACAGCCATAGCCTGAGAGAAGGGACTTCTGGCAGCTCCTAGGGTCCCCCCACTCCCTCCCCTGGCTTCCAAGGGGGACAGTTTGCCGTCATTCAGCGGCAGCTGTCAGATCACAACTGCTTCCTGAGAATTCGGACCCCATCAGTCACGCCCGAACCCAGGGGAGCTGCCCCACCTGCTGACAGCAGGACTTCCTCCCGTGGGGCAAGCTTCTGTAGGGACAGCGTCACTGATGGGTCCATGGTCTCGCTACGTTCTCCTTCCAGAAAGCACACACTACATTCGACGTGAGCTCAAGGCAGCAAGACACAACAGGTGTTCCACACACATTAGCATTTTACAACATCACAACGTTCTGAGCAATGTCTACAAAGTCATGGAGTATCCTGGCAAGAAAGAGGGCTGTGCTTCCCCTTCAACTTGATTCTGGGAATCACCATGGGCTATAATTTCATTCTCTGTGACCCTAATCAGAAAAAAGACTGAATAGGGGTTCATGGAGGAAAACATGTACTTGGAATTCAGGGCTGAATCTGAGCTACCTCGCCAACCTACAAGTCCAAAGGGTTTGTACTGTAACAATGAAGACGGAAATTTTGAATCTCTCCTCTCTTGTCCTGCACCTCCAATTCTGAGCCCCCCGCACACGCTTTTCTTGTTCAGCTCTGTGCACACAGTAGGCGCTACTTCTTGTCGCTGACTGACAGACCTTCCAGGACCACACTAACTCGTCATCAGAAACCTTGCAGATGCTTCTCTGTGTGGCAGCCCCCAGGCCACAGAGCGCGAAGCTGGTGAAGAAAGCACAAGGGCGTGATGACAGGCTGCTTCCTGACCAGCCCTGGGGCTTCCTTGCGGTTTCATTCACAGTTAAAGATCAGACTTAAAATGGAACTACCCGGGGGAAGATCTAGCAGGAATCTATGTGGTATCAGGACCTCTGATGAATTCTCATTACTGCCCCTGACCACAAATTCACAGTGATTCGTCTTGTGTCTCCTTTTACCCACACAAAGGCAAAGTGGATTTTATCACTAACCCAAGACCAGCTCTCCTTGTCTGAGGGTCAAACACCCCCGGTCGTGCCATCCTGCTGAACTGGGAGTTGGGGTTGCACATAAAAACCGCTGTGTGTTTTAGAGGATTTTGGAGGGTGAAACCCCACGTTCCTCGCTGTCTGTGCCACGGGAATTCTTGGAGTCCCAGAGACATTCAAAAGGTAAGATCACATGGCGACTGTACACACCTACCTGCAAAGTCTGCAGACCCCCGTAGGCAGTAAAGAGAAGCAGAAATCCAAAGGAAAGCACCAGAATGTTCTTCAGGCCTCGTTCCATCGTGCTGCCCGAAAACTGCAAGCACCAGGAGATTTGCAGTCCCCTAAAGGAAACCAATCAGGGCCCAGGAAAAGCAGTCAGTACCTAGAAGTCACACGTTCTGTCTTGGAGTCCGAGTTAGACGTTTATCAGTCACTAAGGCTGCTGAGTCGTAATGAACTTGACAGTCACTGAAGCACCCGGGGCTGTTACTCATTCACCTTCTCTGGAACCCGCAGTAATCACTTTCTAACTGGGCAAAAATTAGGACTCTTATCAGCTCATATGGACTGGAACATTTTTCTACTAATTTCTGATAGATATGGTCCTTATAGGAAAGTGGTGATTTTCATATTATATATATTATATAATCGCATATATTATATAATTATATATATTACATAGTATTACGTGTATACACACACACACACACATACATACGTATAAATGGTACCTTCCTCATTAAGAGAAATTGCCAATGGTGCAGAACTTGGAATGTACTTCAGTCTTAAAGAACAAAGAATAAATGTCAGCTTCAAGAGCTATAGTTCAACTTCTGAAAAAGAGTTAACATGATTAGAAGATCCAAGGACCAAAGTATTAGTACGTCAAAGACTATGATTTTACAACACTGCAATAATTAAAAATAATTATGTAACACTTTATAAGTTGCAAAGCACTTTTACCTGCTGTCCTCTGACAGTGCTGTGATACTTATCATTAGAATTTAGACCCATTACCAGACAGGAAGCAGCTTCAGAAGACTTTGGAGGTTTTGGATTGCAGGTTTAGAGCAGTGCTGTCCAAGAGAACTTTCTGCACTACCCAGTACAGTAGCCACTAGTTACACGTGGCTTTTGAGCGCTTGAAACGTGGCTAACGCAACTGAGGAACTGGATGCGTAATTGCACTTAATTTTAATTGATTAAAATTTAAATTTAAATAGCTGCCTGTGGCCAGTGGCTATCGTATTGGACAGGACCAGTCTGGAGTTTAAACATACCCCACATCTCACAGCCAATAAGCAAGCGAAATCATTTGTCTTTCCAATTGTTAGTTCAGTTGCTTTATTCCATTGTTGGTAAAATTTGGAGTTTGGGGATTGTTTCCAAAGTTCTGTGAAATGAGTTATTTTCATCTAGTTGGGATCAATAAGGCAAACCTTACAGTGTAGGTAAATGTCACACGGGGTGGTGACACAGCTCACCTTTTACCATTTGAACAGCACGCCCTTGCAGCTTAACTTATTCCTATGAAAATCACATTTTGGGGAAAATAAGAGTTTTGGGGATTGACTAAACACGTACTTTCACACTTAACAGAGACATGTGAGCAGCACAGTCTAGGAAAAGGGCTGATAACCCTGGACACGAATGAGATCTGGAAGTTCTAACCCTAATCCTGTAACTTCTTAGCTGGACCATCTCAGGTGGATCGCGTGACTTTCCAAACCTCGGTCTCCTCTTGAAAAAGGAGGGTTGCAGAATTTCAAGAAGATAACCATTGGGAAAGCCCTTGGAACAGCCCTGGCACATAGAAATCACCAGTGAATGTAAATCAGCTAAGATGACGTTAACTCTCAGTGAAATTATCAGTGGGGACAATATTTAAAGAAATGCTCGGGGGCTCAGGGAGGCCTCTCCACGTGGTGCTGTGCCAGCCTGGGGGGAGGGTAATGCGGTCAGCCTGTGGCCGCTTTCTTACCCGGCAACGCGATCTCTCTTGGTCCCTGGGGTCAGGGGCGCTGCAGGGTCAGCCCAGAGTTCTAGGGTTCTCTCAGAGCTGTCTTGTTCTCGAATGTGGTTAGTTGCCCTTCTTGTGAGGGGAGCAAAGTCGGGAACGACCTATGTCAAACCATCTTGGCGACATCACTCTCCCAAAATACTTCTTAGAAGAAACGTCCGCCAGGACTGCTCCCGAATTGTTACTGGATGAGGACAGTAATGTGATACTTTCCTCATAATCAAAGGGACCCAGTGGGGACAAGGGTGTCCCCACTGACTCACACTCCTGCAAACACGTGGTTGGGATGGGAAGACCATGGGAATTTCCAGGACCCTGGAAGGTGTCTTGACCTTTCAGTCAATTTCTGCACCATCGGTGATGTGTCCCCAGAGCCGTGAACCCCAGGCCAGGGCACCCCTCAAGTGGCCAAAGAGATGAGGAAGAATGACTCAAAAGACGCCAATAGTCATTTCACTCTCAATATTAACGTCAGTACCATTTCACTTTGAGGACAAAAGATGATTTTGTAGACCTGCTTAAATTTTCATGATCGCTTATTGGATAGCAAAGTGATGGAATGTTCTAGAGAACAGGGGACAGCTGATGTGGGGCGTGATTCTACCAGCCACTAGGTGTCACTGTTCTGTTACCCGCGTCGCATGGATTTGAGAGCTAAAGAATCACATTTAAAATCAGCAAACTTCCTGTTAAGGAGCTAAAGGTTACTCCTAATTTAAGGGAGTCCCATCAACGGTTTGCTCTTTTAAAGAAATGACTTATGTAAGAAGATTAATATCACCTTTCCTGACATTTAAATGTGACATCTTTCTTAATAAAAGCAGTGCCATATGAATTCGTATCTGTTCTATACATTAATTAAACTTTCACCTACATAAAGATGAAAAATGTATAGGTAGGGCATGGAACAAATTATTGCCTCAGTTAGGAATTCTTACACTTTGGAAATCAATGTACTCAGTGCTTTGTTTTTAAGGAAAAAAAAAAAAAAGAAAAGCGATTTATGTTAGCATGACTCTGGCTTGAGAAAGCGTCTTCTCATAGCAAGTCTTCCAAAGCGGCTAAAGCCTCGGAGCGGCAGCCTCGCCTGCTGTCCTCTGCGTTGAGACGGGGCGGGGACAAAGACGCTGGAGCTGGGCGGGGGTTCTTCTGGGCCGAGCCCTCCCTCTGTCAGCACCCTTTAGTTCATTCCCGTCACTTATCAGAGACAGCAGAGACCCTGAGGGAAACTCAGCTGAAGCAGGGCCACAAAAAGACATGAAACAGTCCAGCTATTATACTTCCACCCTCACAACACTCACACGTGGTATCAGCCCCCCGCCCTCTCAAGATTCTGGGTCTTCTCTGCCCTTGGGGTCCTGAGCACCCATTTCCACCTGGGACATTTGAGAGGCTTAACTCTGCAGCCAGAACCTTCCAGGGGAAGCTGCAGAGCCCCCTGCCCTGCGGCATCTGGTGAGGTCACACGCCCTCTGTTGAACTGAGACAGGAGGGGAAGGGGCAGGGCACAACCTTAAAAGAATGACATAGCCATTGAGGACGACATAAACTGGTTAGAACTAAGTACGCCCAAGATGGCAGAAGATTCAACTTCCAGTGGACCTTGAGCCTCAGCAGACGCTCATGGTAACACATCAGCTAAATGACGCGCCCACTGGTGCCATCACAGTTCCCAGGCCGACCACAGGAGGCCAAAAAGTGGGCGGTGGCCCAGTTCCTGGAAAGCCCCGCCCCTCCCCCAAAGAGTTGGAGTAACCCTCCCACTCATTAGCCCATGAAATTGCTCAGCTTGTGGAAACTAAGCACCCCACGCCTCGGGGCGCGCTAGCCTTTTCAGAGGGACCACATCCCGTCTATGGAACGGGTGTCTCTCTCAGTAAACATGTTTTCACTTGACTATGGCTTGATCTTGAGTCCTTTCCTGCTTGAAGCCAAGGACCCTCACTTGACAGCCCGTCCCAGGGACTCCCCTGAGACCTGGGACGTGACCATCCTCTCGTGCCCCGTTTTCCTGCAGCATCTTTGCAAAGGAAGAGGAAGCAGGTGGTCTTCTCTCCCTCCCCACTTTTCCTTTGGTTACAAAAAGTAGCTCACTAAGTTCTCGGGGCACAGCCCTCTCACCTACCCGTTGATGTCCCTCGCAACCGTCCTGTATTAATAAATCGACTTCTTGCCTACCGCTTTGCCTCTCGCTGAGTTCTTTCTGTGCTGGGACATGAAGAACCTGAGCTTCATTTAGAGCCTGAGCTGAGTTGTGTGGTTTCGGTTAGAAGATTGTGGGTTCGAGTCCCAGCTGAGGTGCGACCGGGTTCAAGGCCCCTCCTACCTAAGGCAGAGACTGTGGGTTCGAGTCCATCCGAAGGAGTGCGGTTTCAGAACCCGGTGGAGGCGGCCAGCAGGCCACAGCGACCACGCCTTTCACTCGCCCCATCAGCCGTGCAAAGTGGAATGAGTCAGAGGGGGCGATCTTCACCGCCCCCCGCCCTGGGGTATTCAGAGGGATGATGGCGGCTCCTGGGGTAGAATGAACACACTCGTGCGTGCCCAGACGCACACACACGTGCTGTGCACACAGGTGCACACACGCATGCACACCTTTCTCCCTTTCCAATGGGCCCTCTGCTGCCTTAGACAGAGAACTGCTTCCACAGTCATTGCGCGCGGCCTGTTGGGTGCCCACCTGTGCCAGGTGCCCCTCCCGGTGCTGGGGCTCCACACGGAAGGGATGGCGAGGGCTCCTGTACTAGCGGACGAACACGAAATAGACAGCGAAGCAAAGAGAAGAATCAGACGAATTCAGGGGAGGTATGTGTCATCCCCCAAATAAAGCAGGTCATCTGATAGAAAGTCTGGGGAGGCGGTCCTATTCGGTTCCCAGCCCCACATCTCCACAAAGTGGCAGAATACCCTCAAGCCACTGATACAGCCGCTCAGCTCCCCAGATGAAAACCTAGACAGGGTTCTCTCCACGGCAACCGAAAGTTCTGCAGCTCACAGCCCGGCGCGGTGAGCCCAGCACATCGGAGCAGGCAGCTCAAGCGAGGCCCGGCCGGGCGCTGAGTAGCTAAGGAATCTGAGGCCATAATTTGGACAGCCGAGGGCCAAATGCACATGGGCCCACGATGCCCGATGGGGGCAAAAGTGGTGACTATGCTGTAGTTTTCGATCGATCGGATGTTCCGTACGGGCAAAAGCACAGCGATGTAGCGTTACGTTGGTAAATTGCCAAAGACAATGTTGTGCCTTTGTGTCCACCACACACAAACATCTATAACATTTGAATTTTGTCCCCAAACCAAATAATGCCAAATAATTTGACCTAGTTCTGTGACCTCCTTAAGTCCCAGTCACCATCCTAGCGCGCGGCTTCTCAGTCTTGGAGAGCTTCCGAACGCTGAGATGTTTCCCTGGTTTGCTTTTGGTTGCGGGGAAATAACTCCTTTTGATAGGATGTTGGGGAATCACGTGGTCACACCTATTGTCGCTCCAGCAAGTGGCAGGAGCTGTTTGTAAATTACAGGTGCCCTGACAGCTGCTGACCTGGGAACTACTTTGGAAAAGTAGTTGGCAAGATGTAGAGAGAGAGAGACTGGAAGAGGACTTGGTGTGATTAAATGAGAACATTTTGTAAAGACCTCTATTGAAAACGATTGCGTGGGTTCTGAAGAAAAATGGTAGGAAATCATTTTAATGAAAAAGATCATCTACATCTGCGTGTATGCATGTAAGAATCTATACATATGGACACGCATCTATACAGGCACATGCATACCTACATGCAATGAGTCTGTAAGTAGATTCACATCAAACCCGTCTCTGGAGAACAGAACCTGTGGGGCTGGAGAAGCTCCAAGAGGTGTGGGAGGAGACAGAGCAGTAGCACCCTCTCTCTCTCCTTCCCTCGGCCACTCGTTTATTGATAGATTCAGCACAGGACACTTGGTTCTGGGAAGGGTACCGTTAGCCAGGCTGCCATCGGAGACACCGCCAGCAGTGGGCAACAGAAGCCAGACCGACCCCCGGAAATTCGGGAGTCCCTGTGCAGGTCTGGGTTTAGAAGTGGTTTTCAGACAATGGATGGGCATCACCTCATTTCAAAAGAGGGCTCATCCTTCATAGCTCTCCTCTCAAGTGAAGTAAATTCTTGCGATTTTTGATTGATTTTGCGACACTGGGCGTTTTGTGCTTTATTCAAAGATCAATTAGATACTGATTTCACAAGGAATTGGATTTACCTTTAGGTCAGTGAAGCTTCCAAACAAGACCCCCGCCCTGTTCCAGGATAGAATTCCCAACATTCCTAGTCCCAGATGTGCAGACCTGGGTCAGCATCCTGGCTTCAGAAGATAAGAACTGAAGTATGATTTTATGTTTTTTGGAATTTTATTTTATTTTATTTTTAAACAGCAGGTTCTTATTAGTTACCCATTTTATACATATTAGTGTATATATGAAGTACGATTTTTTTTAAAGTGAAAAAGAACACAGAATGGGAGAAAATACTTGTAAATGATGTATCTAATAAGGTTCTAGAATCAAGAATATATAAAGACTCTTACAACTCAACAATAAAAAGACAATAAAACTAAAAACTAGACATTTATTTAAAAAAGACATTTATCCAAACGGTCAATAAGCATATAAAAAGATGGGCAAGGTCATTAGTCATTAGGGTAAATGCAAATCAAAACCACAGCGCTTAAGAAACAATGTGTATACTTTTTAGTACAGAGTGGTATCTATCTATATATATTTTTTTCTCTATTAGATGAAGCTAGTTTAGTGCACTTCTCAAAATATCTATGTTTTTGATTATTTTTTGTCTTCTTGACCTGTTAGTAATTGAGAGAAATAATACTGAATCTCACACTATGATGGTGAATTTACCTGTTACTCCCTTGGTGAGCCATCAGTTTTGCTTTAAATATTCTAAAGCCTATTTTATTTCTTTTTTCCCTTTTTTTTTCAAAACGGTTTGTACGTTTTGACTGCTTTCATTTAATTCCCCCTTCCTCCCATCCTTTACCCCTGGTAACAACAAATCTGATCTCTTTTTCTATGATTTTGTTTGTTTGTTTTTTGAAGTATACTTGACCTACAACCCTATGTTAATTCCTGGTGCACAACATAGTAATTCGATATTTCTATATATTACAAAATAATCACCATCATAAGTCTAGTTGCCATCTGTCATCAATCAAAAATATTACATAATCATTGACTATACTCCCCACACTTTACATTTCATACATGATTCATTTATTTTAATACCTGGAAGTTTTGTCCTTCTTAATCTCTCTCACCTATTATTATTATTTTATTATTATTATTATTATTATTGGCCGTACCATGGCTTGCAGGATCTTAGTTCCCTGACCAGGTATTGAACCCGAGCTCCCTGCAGTGGAAGTGCTGAGTCCTAACCACTGGACCGCCAGGGAACTCCCTCTCTCGCCTATTTTTTTCCCTCCCCCAATCTCTCTGCCCTGTTTGTTCTCTGTATCTTTGACTGTTTCTGTTATGTTTATTTGTTTTGTTTTTTAGATTCCACGTATAAGTAAAATCATGTGGTATTTGTCTTTCTCTGCCTGACTTCTTTTACTTAATAAAGCCTATTTCTTTATAAGTTTAGATTTGTTATAACTTATTTTACTTAATAAAGCCTATTTCTTTATAAGTTTAGATTTGTTATAACTTATTTTACTTAATAAAGCCTATTTCTTTATAAGTTTAGATTTTTTATATCTTCTTATTGAGTTGACTCTTTTTTAAAAAGATTTTTTATTTTATTTTTGGCTGCATTGGATCTTCGTTGCTGTGCGCAGGCTTTCTCTAGTTGCCGCGAGCGGGGGCTACTCTTCCTTGTGGTGTGCGGGCTTCTCATTGCGGTGGCTTACTCTTACTGCGGAGCACAGGCTCTAGGCATGCAGGCTTCAGTAGTTGCGGCATGCAGGCTCAACAGTTGTGGCTCGCGGGCTCTAGAGTGCAGGCTCAGTAGTTGTGGCTTAGTTGTTCCACGGCGTGTGAGATCTTCCCGGACCAGGGCTCGAACCGGTGTCCCCTGCACTGGCAGGCAGATTCTTAACTACTGTGCCACCAGGGAAGTCCCTGAGTTGAATCTTTATAATTATTTAGTAACCCTATTTATTCAATAATGCTCTTACTTGTCTTAAAGAATTTTTGATACAGATATAATAATGATAAATTTCTAAAGATTGCTATTTGCTTAACATATACTTTTCCATACTTTTATTTGCAACTTTTTCATATTCTTATAATTTAGGTGTGTCTCAAGATGTAGCTGAATTTTTAAAGAATCTAATCTGAAAAATTCACCTATTCACTTGAAATTTAGTTCAATAATATTGTGACTATTGAAATATTTAAACTTATCTTTGTCAATATTATTTGTGTTTTTTCTTTGTCCTAATTTTTTACTTTTTGTTCTCCTATACAGTTTCTTTTTATTCGGTTGACTTTATACTTGTTTTCGTGCTCCATTTTCTCTCTATTTTAGAGATTAAGTACTCTTTTCCTACTCCTTGACTTTTAACTACACATATGTAACTAACCTCAAGTTAATTAATGCCTTAACCCTTCCATTTGAATAACAAGAATTTAAGAGCATCCTTCCCAATTTGTATGTTGCTGTCTTGTAGTATATTAGCTATTTTAAATTTAATCTCCCAAATTAAACTTCAATTTCTATGGGCAATGTTAATTTACATTTATTTGTATGCTCAACCATGTCTTTACTCATTATTCCTTCTTATGTGTCAGACCGTTCTACTGGATAACTTTCCCTTTTTTGAAGTTTATTATATAGAATTTCCTTTAGTGAGTTCTTCTTGGGTGGTAAAACCTCCCAGTTTTTTGTTTGTTTGTTTTAATCTTAAACTGTAATTATGGCACTGTTATTTTAAAAGCTGGGCATATAATTCTAGGTCAGCCCTTTGAACTGTGAAGATCTTCTAGATGCCTGTGTTTCAGAAGTTCACATCAGTCTAGTGCCATTCATTCGTGGGTGATCTGAGTTTTCTCTCTGGCTGCTTTTAAGAGCTTCTTTTGGTCTCCTCTCTTCTGTCTTGCATTAAGCCAGGATTTCTAAGCAGTGTAACGCAGCTCCAGATGTGGAATACCTCTAGATGGCTCTGATAGCAAATGCAAATCCTATCATCTCTCATCTAGTTTCCTAGAGGCCCATTCTTTTTTCAAAATGTCACTTGCTTTTCCATAAGTGCCCTTCCCTCCCTATAAAGTTGGGTCTGGAGACCTCAGGTTCCAACCATTGCTGTGAGTTACTCATCTCCAGGTGCTCCCACGTGTAAGTGCAATGCACACCTTAAACTTCTGTCATTTGTCTCTTGTTAATCTGCCTTTTGTGAGCCTAATTTACAGGGCCCCTGCAGACAACCTAAGAAGGTATTTTCTTCTCTACACTGCTCTCTTGTCCCCACTTTGCTCTCTGTAAAGCCCATACTCTGAACTAGCTGGCTGCCCTTCCTTTCTCTTTGTCTTTATTAAGCACGTGTCGTGCCTTCCTACCTGCCTTCCCTCCTACCCACCTCTCTCTGCCTGGCGAACTCTCTTTTAGAATTTAAGTCCTTGCAGAAAAATTACCTCGTCTCAAAGTCTTCTCCAATTCTTCCAGCCAGAGTAGGTACTGTGTGTTCTGTTCTCCCAGCATATTTGTTATAATGGTGTGTCTGTTATGCTATTCAGTGAACTGTAATGGAGTTTTTCATTGAACATTGCCCTCTCCCTTCACTGAACACTTGGCACACGCCATCCTCTGTAATAAAAACTCTACATACATGAATTCATTTAACACTCACAGTCTGTCATCACTCTCGTTTGTGCGGCACTTTATGTTTTGCCAAACACTTTATACTATTCATTTTGTACGAATGATACTGTGATGGACACAGGTAGTGCTGTGCCCTTAAATTTAAGGTAGAGGAACTGACTCTGCCCCTCACATCAAAGTCATGCCTTTCCCAGCACATCACATAGTCTGTACAGTTTCTGAGTTTCTTTTATTGGCCTTCAGATACCCTTGGAGTTTCACCTTTCAAATCACAGACTGGCTTCTAATTAACTACACAAGTGCAATCTGGTGCAAAATTAGAATTTAGTTTTCTTTTGTTAAAAGAGCACAATTTTCTTAGACTATTGTTCTGCTCTTGATAAGAGAGTGTGAAAAGTTTTTCTTTACCTTTTGGGTGATCTGCCTGGAAAGCAAAGATCTTGTGTCCTACCAAAACTTCCTGTGCTTCGTGTCTTTATCAGGTCTTTGCTTGGGAGAACTGAGTCTTCTCAATATTAAAAGAGCTAAATTTTATTCACAATTATGTAAACTTCTGTATTTGCCTTTAAAATCTCCCATTGTCCTTTGTTTCAACAGACAATTAAGCATTATTTCATAATGATCTGTGATCTTATTTGATCAAATGTTCAAATCTGTTGACATTTTTGACAACTTCCCCAAATCAAAGTTTGAATGGAATCTTTTTGACCTCAAACTAACTTTGAGATTTCCCAGAGGGACCCTGCTAAAAGACACGTGAAGTTAAACAAAACTAGAAGACAATCTACAGGATGGGAGAAAATATTTGCAAACGACGCCACCAGCATGGATTAATCTCCAAAGTATACAAGCAGCTCATGCAGCTCGATATCAAAAACCAAACAACCCAGTCAAAATGGGCGGAAGATCTAAATAGACATTTCTCCAAAGAAGACATACAGATGGCCAACAAACACATGAAAGGATGCTCACCACCGCTAATTATTAGAGAAACGCAAATCAAAACTACAGTGAGGTACCACTTCATACCAGTCAGAATGGCCATCATCAA
The DNA here is from genome assembly GCF_963924675.1 of Phocoena phocoena. Taxonomy (NCBI): domain Eukaryota; kingdom Metazoa; phylum Chordata; class Mammalia; order Artiodactyla; family Phocoenidae; genus Phocoena; species Phocoena phocoena. The sequence continues at coordinate 2,201,714 of NC_089230.1, read as the reverse complement.
AAAGTCTACAAACAATAAATGCTGGAGAGGGTGTGGAGAAAAGGAAACCCTCCTACACTGTTGGTGGGAATGTAAATTGGTACAGCCCCTATGGAGAACAGTATGGAGGTTCCTTAAAAAACTAAAAATAAAACTACCATACGACCCAGCAATCCCACTCCTGGACATATATCCAGAGAAAACCATAATTTGAAAAGATACATGCACCCCAATGTTCATTGCAGCACTATTTACAATAGCCAGGACATGGAAGCAACCTAAGTGTCCATAGACAGACGAATGGATAAAATATGGTATATATATATACAGTGGAAAAGCTATAAAAAGAATGGAACAATGCCATTTGCAGGAACATGGAAGTACCCTGAAATGATCATACTAAGGGAAATAAGCCAGACAGAAAAGATAAATATCGTATGACATAGCTTATATATGGAATCTGAAAAAAATATTGGGTTGGCCAAAAAGTTCATTTGGGTTTTCCGTATGTTATGGAAAAACCCCGAATGAACTTTTTGGCCAGCACAATAGATACAAAGAAATTTATTTACAAAATAGAAATTGACTCACAGACATAGAAAACAAACTTATGGTTACAAAAGGGGATGGGGGGAGGGATAAATTAGGAGTTTGGGGTTAACGTATACACACCACTATATATGAAATAGATAATCAACAAGGACCTACTGTAGAGCACAGGGAACTCTACTCAATGTCTTGTAACAGCCTATAATGGAAGAGAATGTAAAAAAAGAATGTATATATATTTATAACTGAATCACTTTGCTATACATCTGAAACTAAGACAACATTGTAAATCAACTATATTTCAATAAAAAATTTTTTTAAAAGATACATGAAGTTAATCTGGTATGTGAAATTATGTGGGAAGTATCAAATAGGAACTGATGATAAACCTTCTTAGTTTACATGTGTATAAATATTTCTCAGTAATATGGGTATCCAGAAACTGTTTGAACTTCATAGAAATTTGTCAATACCCACATTGTCCAGTTATTATCTGAAACTGTTGTGTGGCACAGAAATAACTAACTTTTCTTATCAAATGCACTCTCATCAAATCTCTAACCATGGTGATTTTTTTTTTTTTTTTGTGGTACGCGGGCCTCTCACTGTTGTGGCCTCTCCCGTTGCGGAGCACAGGCTCCGGACGCACAGGCTCAGCGGCCATGGCTCACGGGCCCAGCCGCTCCAAGGCATGTGGGATCCTCCCGGACCGGGGCACGAACCTGTGTCCCCTGCATCGGCAGGCGGACTCTCAACCACTGCGCCACCAGGGAAGCCCCACAGAGAGGAATTTTAACAAGAACATCCTGGCCAGCCCTCCTGTGAATGACTGCAGGGAGGAAGAAATGAACACATCCCCTCTGGAGGCTGCCCCGGAACCAGGAAGTGTTTGACTTTACTCCCTCCCCTTTTACTATAAAAAGAGCCTGAATTCTAACTCAGGCAAGATGGCTCTTTGGGGCACGAGCCCACCATCTTCTTTGTCTGCTGGCTTCCTGAATAAAGCCGCTATTCTTTGCCCCAACAAAAACCTGTAGACAGGTTCCTCCGTGTCTATACACCTTCATACTATAGTGAACTATGGAACTCTCTTCCAAGAACTGGCCCTTTAATCTAAAATCTTTAGGTAGCTAAAGGGGGAGGTAAAAAGAAAAACTTCTTGAGTCTTCTGTTTCTTAAAAATAAGGTGCTAGGACTTCCCTGGTTGCACAGTGGTTAAGAGTCTGCCTTCCAAGGCAGAGGACATGGGTTCAAGCCCTGGTCCGGGAAGATCCCACGTGCCACGGAGCAACTAAGCCCGTGTGCCCCGACTACTGAGCCTGCGCTCTAGAGCCCTCAAGCCATAAGTACCGAAGCCCGTGCGCGGGAAGCCGGTGCCCCGCAACAAAAGAAGCTACCGCAAGGAGAAGCCCGCGCACCTCAACGAAGAGTAGCCCCTGCTCGCTGCAACTAGAGAAAGCCCACACGTAGCAATGAAGACTGAACGCAGCCAAAAATAAAAAAATAAGGTGCCTAAAATAAATGTCACTGCACAGAGACACATTCTGGGGTGGTAAATTTTCCTCCCCTACACCCTGCAAATTCCAGCCTTGGCTCTAGAGTCCCGAGTCCACGTGGGCACAGGAAGGCCCTGCCAGGCCCATCCATCTGCTGCCCGGGAGCTGGGCCTGGGTGAGGGTCCAGGTCCCCTGGTCCTCAGCGCCCTGCGCTGTCCCTCTGGAGCCGGTGTGAGCCCAGCTGTGGGCTCCACAAGGGAGGTCGCTCAAGGCGTCCTAACTCAGCCTGCCTCAGGCTTTCTTTGAATCCCTTAAAGACTGGGATATCAATAATGTTTTTTAATTGTCATTTGAAACAGCAGGACCGAAAATGCCCCAAACTGCCCACATTCCTTCTTAAACATGTCAACTGAGAAAAAGTACAACGTGAGAGTCGTGAGTTAAGTTTTATTTGGGGCAAAACACGGACTATGGCCCGGGAGACAGCATCTCAGATAGCTCTGAGGAACCGCTGCAAAGAGGCCGGGGGAAGGTCAGCGTTGCTACGATTTTAGAGAAGGGGGCACGTGCGTCAGGCACACGTGGTGGCAGAGGCCGGCTGCCGGTCACGAGGAGCAGACGTCACCGCTCATGATTTTACTGCTTTTCTAGATACCGGGAGATGCAAGAATTGGGCTCCTAAAATCTTCTCCTGAAAATATCTAACTGCCCGAAGGCTGTTCTGCCAGCTTTTCCCGGAGCACAGAGCGCCTCGTCCCTGCTCTCCACCCTGAGCTCCTTTCAGGTTGCTGTAGGTCAGTGGCCGTAGCAGTTTGCGACTTAGTCTTTATAGAGGCAGACGGCAAGTGCCAATTTTTAGCTGGCAAACACATGAAGCCCTTTGAAACAAAAACTCAGGAACAGGGTGCCTCCTGCCTTCTCTGAAGACAGAACTCGGGGTGCTGTTGCAATGAAGCTAGTGTAGGGAGCAGAAGGGGTCACCCTGAAATATACCTCTTTGGAGTATTAATTATTTTAAGGTGATTATTTATAAGAAACAGCAGACATGGAAAAAACTCTGAAACTGAGTAGGTTTGTAAGGGTGTCTCCCTTTCTATACCTGGAAGAGGAAGGTGACCATATCTCTAGAAACTCTTTATCAGTGGAGAAGGCAAGACTTAAATCTGCGTCACAATCGTCTTTATTTACTGCACTTTTCCTGGTGACTTCCCATAACTGACTCTCCCCATCTCAACATCCTCTTTTATCTTTATGGTATTTAAGGTGAGGGTTTTGGCCATTGTGAAAAGTTTCTCAGTTTTCCTGGGGGGTCTCCCATGTATACATGTTATTAAAGTTTTGTTTGATTTTCTCCTGTTAATCCGTCTCATGTCAGTTTAATTCTTAGACCAGCCAGAACCTAGAAGGGTAGAGGACAACATTTTCCCCCTCAATATTAGCTCTTCCCCTGTAAAGCGCTTTCTTTTCCCCAGAAGCAAGGGTGCACTTGTATCCCCCAGCCTCTACAGATCTCTGAAAGGGAACGCACCTGGGCTTATAGCAGCCCACGCAAGGTTAGGCTGGGTGATGAGTCTGCTACACGAGGCGGGGACGGGGTTCCTTTTGCTGATGGTAGGAGCTGGTCCTCTGCTTTTGAACATCTCATTTACATATGAGTGGGCAACTTGAAAGATGAGCTTGGGCTGTGAAACCTGATGCTGACAGCTATCAATAAAAGTCAGTGATGTGAGCTGACGGTGAGCTGGGGCTTCTGCGACTCATGGAAAGCAAATGTCTTCTTGAGCTCACAGTGGCATTTGCTTTCTTGGATTTCCTTGAGAACGTATTTTATTACACCGTCTCACGGTAAATTATGGATCGCCTGGCATTGTCGTCTAGGTATTTCATATAGTCTTATTTTCCCAGATAATTCAGATTCGAATTCAACTGGCGTCATGTAACTGGGCCAAACTTGGGTCCACTCGCCAGAGCAGTAAAGCCAATCCACTGACCCCGGGCTGTGGGGAAGGAAAGTGCAAGTGTTTACTGCAGGCGCCAAGCAAGGAATCCAGACAGCTTGTGCTCAAAACACCTGAACTCCTCCGTGGGTCTCAGGAAAGCATTTTCAAAGGCCAACTGAGGGAGGAGGTGGTCCCAGGGTGTGTGATCAGCTTGTGCACAGTTCTGATTGGTTGATGGTGAGGTCACAGGGCGGGGTCACAGGGGTTCACATGATCAATCCTTAGGTGCCAGTAGGGCTGGGGGCTATGTGCCCATGGTCGTCAAGTAGTTAATTTCTTCCATTTGGTGGTGGTTTTAGCATCTGTAAAACAACTCTGGAAAGGTGCATCAGATCCTATGATCTGGGTACTTCAGAGCGGAGCTGCTGAGGACCTGGGGGAGTGGCCTGTCCCAGGAAGGCCCCATTGGGTCCTGCCCGGTCACACTACTTTGAACCACAGAGCAGGGTGTTCCAAGCCCTTCACACACTGCACCCTCTTTCACTCTCCAAGGACAAGGGTCTGGCTGCTTTGCTGTCTGGCACCTTGCGGAGCACACAATTGGTGCTCACTAAATTCTTTGACCCCCGATTTTCCTGTGGTAGTGCCCCGCCTGAGGCAAACTATGCAAATATTTTCTGCAGAAGTGCTGTAAGTATTGGATCTTTCCTACGGTCATACTCGGAACAGAATCAAGGAGAAAGTATGCTTTCTGATTCCTGGAAGCCCAGAATCTAAAATGGTCACTCACATGTGACAGAGTATTAACCATGGACCAAAAGTCTAAACAGTATAATGCTGTCCACTGAAAAAAATGCACAACCTGAAAGTTGAGAATTACGTTTTATTTGCTGGACCTTCTGAGGACTTTAGTCTGGAAGACAGCTTCTCCGATGGCTCTGAGGGACTGCTCCCAAGAGGTTAGGGGGGAGCCAGGATATGTGCAACGGAAACCAGGTAGTCAGAACATCAAAAGAGTACTGCTAATTAAAGAAAATCAGATATTTCAAGTTAATGGATTTAGCTCTTTTCTGTGTATGGGAAGATGCAAGTGTCCGGGTCATTGAAGTCAGTCTTTTTTTTTTTTTTTACATCTTTATTGGAGTATAATTGCTTTACAATGGTGTGTTAGTTTCTGCTTTATAACAAAGTGAATCAGTTATACATATACATATGTTCCCATATCTCTTCCCTCTTGCGTCTCCCTCCCTCCCACCCTCCTTATCCCACCCCTCCAGGCGGTCACAAAGCATCGAGCTGATCTCCCTGTGCTATGCGGCTGCTTCCCACTAGCTATCTATTTTACATTGATATGCGCCTTAGCTACCTGGGGCCGGCATTCTGTTCTTTCCCATCCTGAGTACCCTCAGGGTGCACCTTTGGGGACGGCTGCAACATCCTTTGTTTACTGATATGGCAGCAACATTCTTCATTCACAATACATTCTGTGCATTGTGTCTGTATATTATGTCTGAAAGAAAATCTTCAGAGAAAGGTAAAATCACGATGTGTCGTGCAGAAAGAAATTTTTCTCTGTCCTTTTAGAGAAAAGTAACAGGGGTGTCCCCTCAGTGGAGGGGCCCTGAGGAACTCCCTCTCTCTCTTAAGATGTCCCCACGTGAGCTTGTAGGAAATGCTGAGTCATAATGTTAGTGGAACCACTGACAGAAACCACCCACCCTGGCCAGGCACCGTAGTAACCAGTTGCATGAGTCATCTTACAACAGGAGGTAAGGACCTTGGAACTAACAAGCTACCACCAACCGGAAGAATTTGGGAAAGGTCAAAAGGAGGGAGGAGACTTCAGTCCGTATGTCCTACCAGTCTCCCAGAATCCTCCTGGCTGGAATCCATCTTGACTGAGTGATGCACATGCCACCAAGGAGGATCCTGAGTCAGAATGATCAGCCAGAGACAACCTGGAAACGAATCCCATCACCATAAACCCTGAGACTGCTTACACTGCTGCTCTCCACCAGGGCGCCCCTTCCCAATAAAGTCTCCTGCTTTGTCAGCACGTGTGTCTCCGTGGACAATTCATTTCTGGGTGTTAGACAAGAGCCCACTCTCGGGCCCTGGAAGGGGTCCCCCTTCCTACAACAATGACATACTTAGCAGGTGAATTTATAAAAATCCAAAGAAACCAGTGTATACAAAAGAATAATTACATTGTTTTCCAATTTTGCTGTATTGCTAAACCCAACATTTTTCAGAGTGCAACATCTACCTGAAAGGGGGATAAAGGTTGGGTCACAAAACCTCGAGCATTTCATCTCAAGAGTAATCGATAGAGAATGGCTGGCAAAAGTTTTTAAGTTTTTAGGAAAAAGCTTTTATCTTCCTGCAGTGGATACTATTCTTAAATTCTAATCTCAACGCGCCCGGGGCCCATCCTTGTTGCTTTTCCCCTAATTCCAGGGAATTCAGCTCAGATCCAAATCGAAGGAAAGACTCATTCTTGGGATACCAGAGCCTGTCCTTCGGGAGGAACAGGGCATCCGTTCCGAGTGGAACAGAAACAAAGGCAGAGAGATTGACTCAACGGCGATACGTCCCGTCTGGGCTCCGGGCTGTGGCAGAGGAGTGATTGAGGAGAAACCAGCCGGCCTGGGGGGCTTTGCCTGCTCAGGTGACTGACACAGGCTGGGACTCTGACCACATTTGTGCAGACGCACGGGAAAGTCATCTCCTCCAGGTGGTGAAGAGCCAGGCCCCAGAGCCCGTTGGCTGCACTGCCCCTTGGGGCTGGATTCTGGAGGGGCGGGGGGGTGTCACCCCAGATAAGCCGCTCTGGCACAGGGAAGATTTTGAGCTGAAAGCATTGAGAAAAAGTAAATACAAGAAAAACTCTCCCGCACCCCCATCAGTAAGGGCCAGACTATTCTTAATTATGAGATGACTCTAGACTCTTCTCAGCCCGGAGGTGGCACCGAGGAACCTGCGTGACAGCCTCCGCCCCTCCCTGAGACACCCTCACCTCCCGTCAGCGCCCCATGCATCTGCCGTTCCATCTTTCGCTGCGTCTGGAAGCTCGAGGTCCCTGTCCTCTGGCCTGTCCCTTCTCTCCAAGCCTGTTGTTCTTTTGCGGGGAGGCTGTGTGAGCTGTGGGTTCCCACCACCCTGAGTTCCGCGTCTCTGAGTTCTCGGTGTAGACACGCCACGCACGCTTTAGTAACTTCTGTTTCTTTTTCTCCTGTTCCTCTCTCTCAAGTCAGCCTAATTTGCAGCCTCTGCAGTGACCCTAAGATGCGTGAGACTTGAGGTGCCCTGGGAGGTGGCGAGTGGCCACCAGGTGTCAGGAAAGTCCACGTCTGGGGGCTCGTACTTGGAGACTGACCTGCATTCTCTGGGCAACCTTGAGAATCGCCTGGAGAATGGAGGGATGTGAAGAGGCCACACCCCATTAGACAGACAGACAGAAAGACAGACAGAAAGCCAGCAGAGCCCAATGTCCCTGAAGCAGCCAGCTGCCTCCACAGGGACCGAGGCTCCCCCGGGCCGGCAGCTGTCCCGGGTGGCCGGGTAACAGGCTGACGCGGCCTCACAGGGGGCCCCAGAGACGTCTCGCAGTGCTTCATCAGGATCGCCAGCAGTGCCGTGAGGAGTGAGGAGAGAGACCCCAAGTGCCTCCAAGGGCAGCGTCCTGAACAAGGCAAGCTGTGCCCAGGGCCTGCCCCAAGGACCCCTGTGTCACGCTTGCTGGGCCCTCTGTGGTTGAGAACTGGGGCCTGGCCTATCGTGGACAACGTGCTGGGGTCATCGGCTGGGTCTGGGGGCAGCGTGTACGGGGGACTCACTTCTCTCTCCACTGAGAGATGCTTCCTCCAGGTGCTGAGGGAAGGGTCCTGACCAAGCAGTTTTCACTGACAGTACGAGCTTAGGGAGAGCGTACTTCACAGACGTCTCATCACGTCCTTACTGAGCACAGCAAGGCCCTCTGCTTGGCCGTTTTGCTGTTGGGTGTGAGGATGAGAAACAAAGCCCGAGGCTGGGGAGGTGCCCGAAGCGGGGTGGGAGGTAACGGGGCCTGGATCCCAGCCCTTCTCTAGATGGGTGCAGATCTGGTAAGACCATCATTTCAGGAAGTATCAACTGTCACCCAAGGAGATTTTACAAGACGTGACAGGAATCATCACCTCCCACGTAGACCTGTAGCTGACGTGTGACTGAGAAAGGAAGGGCCCCCGTGTGGGACGTGGGAACATGGGCAGCAGAAAGAAATCACCGCGCCTGCAGCCAAGGGGACCCGCTGTCGCCGCACGCACGTGGTTGCTTTGGCTGGGAGGATGGAGGGCCAATGGCTCTGATCTGTTAAAATACAAAAGTAGACTGAGTAATGCAAAGATCCAATTGGCCTTATTCAGTGATTCGCGTATCTGGCAGCACCCCTTAGAGCAACGAGAAGGGAGCTCTGAGGAAGGACCCAAAAGACAGGGTTTTACAGGGGGCGGGGTGAGGGGGCAGGGAGATGTCACAAGAGGAGGAAAGGGACTGCTCCAGGCCAGGCCGCCTTCTTCTGGGGGAAGGAAGACAGGGGTCTAATCACACCAGTGACCTCACGGGTGCTGACCAGGCATTTCGGACGGTCTCTTTAAAGGTCCCGTTTCTGGGAGAGCTTGAAACTGCAATGAACAGAAATCAGCAGAAGTTGCTGTCCTGGCGGGGGAGAAATGACTCCATTCTGGGCTTGTTATTTCTTTTTAATAGATCTTTCTATTAAAGATGGAAAGATGGTGGTGCCTGAGTCTGCGCCACCAAATCGAAGGAGGGTTTGCAAAGCGCACGTCTGAGTCTTTGAAACGTCAAGTCAGAAGAAATCTTGGTCCTGCCTCACACGCCAAAGGTTCTGGTTGCACGTGGGTCCTTGCAGTGGCCAGAACCTGGTGCAATATCAGAGCCAAAGCCGCCCCAGCCAGCCTGGCAAGGAAGCATCTCCAGGTGTGGCCTCCTGCCTTCACACACCTGGACCAGGGAGGGCTGCTCTGTGGCTTGGCAGCCAAGGGTCTGATCACTGCTTTGTTCCTCACATGCCCGAAGAGGTCAGCCGTCACAGGTGACAATCCCTGACCCCTGAGGGCGGGAACTGCGGGAAGGAAGGGACACACACGTGCACACATGCACATGCCGACTGAACATCGGCACTTGCCATCTGCCTCTACAATGATCAAATCACAGGCTGCTGTGACCGCTGGCCTTCCACACCCCATGCAAGGAGTGACCAGCAGAAACCTGCAAGAATGTGCGCTTGATTGCCTGTACCCACCTTCACCAAAATCACACATACACTGACCTTCCCCGCTACCTCTTTGGAGCAGCTCCTCAGAGCTGTCTGAAGTGCTGTCTCCTGGGCTATAGTCCACATTTTGCCCCAAATAAACCCTAACTCACAACTCTCACGCTGTGTATTTTTTTCATCGACGTGTACACACACATGTGTGCACACACACGTGCACATACATGCGTGTACACACTCACACACACACACAGTTTCTCTTTGCAAACTGTGTAGCCGTCCTCAGCCCCATCTCTGCGTGGGGGAAGCCCCGGACCGGCAACCTCCCTTCACTTTCTCTGCCAAACGCTGGTCCTGTCTCCCCCCTACCCCTTGCCCTTGGCTGCCTGTCCCCCTTGGAAACCTCCCAAGTCTGCCATTTCTGGGAAGCAAGTCACCGGTATTCTGGTCTGCAGCCCGCAAGACTCTCTTTCCCCTCATGTGAGAGATGAATCGTTAGTGGGGTTTCTAAGGCCTCCAGGGCATGGCTTTTGCCCCACGAGGTGAGGAAGCCCGTGGATCTGTCCGTCGTGGGGATGGATGGCCGGCAGACAGCCCTTCCCCTTGGCCGTCCTGTCTGAGATTTCAGGGCTGATTAGGGCCACAGGCCAGCGGTTGGGTCTGGGGACTGTGTGTTTTGAAATCACATTGATCGGGGAGAAGAAGTGGGATTTTGTCCCGTGCCAGCTCCTCGGGTGAGTCATCACCTCTGATGGCAGATACGAGACAGCGGCAGACGTGACTCCGCTGAGATGGTGTCAGGCCACTGGCCTCGGGGCTTCCCCCCGCCCCTGTGCACGGAGGTCAGAGGTGTGAGTGTAAGGGTGTCATGTGAAGCAGACAGCCAGTGCCTGGTTCACTGCGGTGGCTTGTGGGAGAGCCTCGTGAGTGTGTGTGTGTGTGCACGCGTGTGAGACACAGGTGGTGTGTAATGTACGAGCTGCATTTCCTATGGTCCATTTTGCCCCTGCTTCTGGGGACCCTAGTTGGGCCCGGTGGTGCCTTTGGTAAAGGAGCTTCCTGCCCAGGCCAAGCCCTTTAATCACCTTCTTCTGACTCAGAGCATCTCAGAGTCCATTTGAAAGGGGCGCTTGCAGCTCCTTCTTTGCTCTGATCTCTGAAACAGGCCCCAATTCCATCTGCTCTGCACTCCCCATGTGAGGAATATTATCCAGCCACGACAAAGAAAGAACTCCTGTCGTTTGCATGGATGGACCAGAGGGTGTCTGGTGAAATGAGCCAGACACAGAAAGGCAAACACTGCCTGTCTTACCTGTGTTGCATCAAAAGCAGTCCAGCTGCCGGGCCAGAGCAGGGCGGTTGTCACCAGCGGCTGGGGCAGGGAATGGGGAGATGTCGGTCGAAGGACGCAAACCTCCACTTAAAAGGTAAGGACGTCCTGGGATCAGGTGCCAGCATGGGGCCTGTAGTTAGTAATAGGTTTCTGTGTACTTGAAATTTGCTCAGAGGGTAGGTTTAAGTGTTCTCACCATCACCAGTGGCTATGTGGGGTGTGGATGTGTCAGTGAACTTGGTGTGCTAGACAGTTTCCACGTATTCCTACTCAAAACACCATGTGTACACCTTACATATGTAAGTTTCATTTGTCACTTATACCCGGATCAAGCTGGGCAAAAGAAATTAACGTTTTTAAAAAGGTGGGCCCTGCTCTGTGGGTGCCCCCAGGGCCGGGACTTAGGGACATGCTGGTGTCTGGCACCCAGAGACAGGCTGCGGGGCCGACCTCAGGACCAGGAGTCCGCCGGCCCTGGCGGGGCCCCTGCTTCCTGCCTGGAGCCTATGCTCTGTGCATTTCTGCCTGGGCGTGCAGCTGCCAGACACATAATTATGAGCTCCTAGGGAGTGATACCAGCCTGGTTCCTACTGGGAGCGACTCCGTCATCCTGACAATCGTGGGACCGGAGCCCTCTTGGGATTAGGTGTCGGTGTGATAGACACGTTTGTCCCGGTGTCCTGATTTTGATCCCCTTGGTGTACCAGATGAAGCTGGCGGGGTGGAGGGAATGTTACTTGGCAAGAATGACAACGGCAGATGGCAGAAGACGGGGCGTAGCCCGCTGCAGAGTCATGGCGCTGCCCTCACTGTATATCATGGGCAGTTGTGAGGACTTTTGTGCCACACAAATGAGCAAAGGGATGGAGACGTTTCAGAGAAAGGCAGCGAAGATAATCAGAGAGGCGAGAGCCTGTCTTAAAAGAGGCCAGACAGATGCTTGATAAATATTTGGTTTGTCAAATATTTGGGGGTGGTCAAGGCACACCCCCAAATTTCATGTCCTGTGATCTTGGCGTGAACACAGCAAGGCAGGCAGTGTTATTTCTCACTCGGTGTAGACAAGAAAACCAGGGCTTGGAGGTGGGGTAACAGGCCTGTGTTTCTCAGAATAGTCCTAGCTGACCCGACACATAAACCCCCGATTCTGTAGCTTAATCTCAGAAAGTTAATTTTTGCTTAGAAAACATCGGGTGGGTAAGTGACCTTTTCCGTGGTTGCGCTGGGTCCCTCCATGTTCCCACCCTTCCGTCCCTGAAGTCCTCCCCATTCAGCCAGAGGAGGCGTAGGGAGAGAGGCCCCGCCTCGGTCAGAAGCATCCAGAGACAGGGCTCGTATGCCCCCTCCCCACGGGCCAGAATCAGCCACGTGGCCTTGCCTGCCAGGTGGGGAAGCTGGAAAGGTCCTGGGCTCAGAAAACCCCGTCAGGCCGTCAGGGCCGCCGCCAGCCTCGCTCAGCAGAGTCCAAGCCGGGCTTTCTCTCACACTTTTCCAAACCCCAGGGCCTCCCAACAAAGTGGGGAGAATTCAAGAATGAAAAAGAAGATGCCCATGGAAGGGAAGGAAGGCAGGTGGCTCCTCCATCCTTAATTCTTAGTTAGGGACCAGGAACCTCACCAGACAAACCTGCCTCCTGCCTCTCCCCATCCGGTCCCTCCCGCAGGAGCGGGCATCCCATCGCACACTGATCAGGCCCTTTGGTGAGGCGTCATCTAAAAACCACGGGGGCAGAACAGGAGGTGGCAGTAAATGACAAGATAGTTTTCCTAACTTAGTAGAAAAACCTGAAAGAGAAAAGAATGTAAAGCCGCTTTCTGAAAGAGAGCAACGCATAACTGCATCACATCTTCAAAGCGGCAGCTTTCAAAACACACACAGTGGCCAGGAAGGCCTTCCTTTGATCTTGGGATTCCCAGGAGTGGCCAGGGTTCCCTTCACGCCACACACACAAGGGCTCAGACGCATTCAGCTCTCCAAGAGGACCCTGGAAAGCTGCAGTTGTAGGTTTGAAAATGTCTGTTTCTCTTCCTTCCTTCCTTCAATTCTTTTCCTTTGCTTTTCTTGAAAAGAAAAGGAAAGAATGGGAGCAATTGCTTGACGGACTAAAGCAAAGCGAGCCACTGCTCGGTGTTACTCTCCTGGTTAATTTGGAGGAAACAGGGTATTTGCCAGAGCCCCAGGGATTGTCTTTGTCTCCCGATTTTGTGGGCTGCAGAAGGAGGAGGCCATGCTTCCCTCCCTCTTTGCTGTGTCCCCGGGAAGCTGTGGGGAAGGAGGGGGGTGTGTGTGAGCAGCTTCGGGACCCCCCAGGTCAACTTCAGTGTCTCCCTGGGGCTTGAATCCAGCACTAGGCTCCGCAGGGTCGCGCCAGCATTGGGACATCAGTGGTGGGAAGTGAAGGAGAATCCCCGCAGGCCACGTTCTAGCCTCTGAGTTCGCTCCCTTAGCAGCGTGGACCCAGAGAAAGGAGACTCCGAAGGCAGGGCCCCTACCGCTGGCTGTGGTCCAGGGACAGCCAGGAAGCCTCCGGCCTGAGGTTAGGGACACACAATTCCCTCCCCTGCCAAGGGCCTGAGCCTGGGGCGATTCCCTCAGGGCCTGATGGTCACTGCTTTAATCCCATGCCTGGATCAAAAATCATTATTTCAGACTTAGTAAGTCTGGGCTCAGCCTATTAACAAGGCATTTTTGTTGTGAAAGGCAGAATCCAGTAGCCATCTGTGAGCTGTAATTTCAGGGGCACCAGAAAATTCCCCACTTATTCCTGAATCTTTCTTTGTCATGTCTTCTGAAATCTCCCCACTAGACACAGATTATCTTAAGACCGTTAAGCACTTCCGTCTTTAAGCGCCTTGATGAAAAATGCCCCCACCCCGGGAACCCCGAGAACCACTTTTCATGAACGCGGTTCTATTTGATCAGACAGCACGCCTCCCCCGCCGCAGCGAACATGTGTGATGCTTCTTTATGGTCTGCAAATTGAATTCACAGATAGCACAGCCTGTTTAAAAAGCAATATAAGGCCTTCGCCTTTATATGAAGGAGAAGAAAAAAGAAAGCAATTGTGAGGGTAAATTTTGTGTCACCTTGATTGGCACAGGGCGCCGGATGAGACAGCACTCTGGACGTGTGTGAGGGTGTTTCCGGGCGAGACGAGCATTTGAATCTGTGGACTCAGTAAAGCAGGTCGCCCTGCCCAGTGTGGGTGGGCAGCGTCCCGTCTGCTGAGACCCCAGTGGGACAAAAGGTGCAGGGAGGAGAATCCCCCTGTTTTTCCTGCTTCACTGATGCGCTGGACTGTCTCATTCATCTTCTCCTGCCCTCCGGCTGGGATGTACACCATCAGCTCTGCTGGTTCTCAAGCTTTCAGACCGAGACTGAATCACACCACCTGCTCTCCTGGTCTCAACTTGCAGACGGCATGTGTGGGGCTTCTCAGCCTCCGTAGCCTCGCGAACCAATTCCTTTCATAAATATGTGTATTATATATATATATATTATTGGTTCTGTTCCTCTGCAGGACCCTGACGAATACAGTAATTTAATAACATAACATGTATTTTGGTGTCTGAGTGCTTGGGTACCACAGCCAAGAAGATAACGATGGTGTCTGCTGCTGGCTAACCGCTCACTAACGTTAGGATCCCCATGGATGCAGTCAAGATGCAGACTGACACCAAGAAGCCTAGAGTGAATCGATTAACACAAGTTATTGAGAATTTCAAGCGAAGCCAACTGCGATCAGCCTGCACGTCAGAGGGTTGTGCGTTCCAGGTAGATTCAGTGCTTGTTGAGACTTGGCCTGAGGACGGGTGTTAACGGTAAAGCAGGCTTAGACTGTGTTCCTGTGATGAGAAGTAGGTTTTCCCCCTGCAGGAAGGTCCCCTTCCTTTCAGGGTGTTTAGCACCCTGCTGCCAGCCCCTGAGGGTCAGTTGTCTTGGTGATAACGGAGACAACACGATGACGTGTTGAGAATGTCCCCTAGGGGGCGATGTCACACAGGTTGAGAAGCACTGTGATGATAGGATGGTTATCGAGAGAAAAGAATGAGGGAGGAGCAGAGGTCAGCTGGGGAGGCTGGAGAGGGGAGACTGTGCTTCAGAGGAAGGTGGGCGGACGCCTCAGGGGGACATGGGGTTAAGGGTCCCATGCGCCCTAGTTAAACTCCTGACATCAAAGGGAGTGATTGCAGGGCGATACCCACTGCACACTGGAACCCGTGACTGAGATGGACCTGCACGTACGCCCTCCTCTCTCCATCTGCCCACACAGCATCCAAATTGCCAATCTGGCACCTGGAAAACTCCTGATGAGGGGAGTTTTCATGTCAAACAGTATTTTAAGGTTCAGGGAGAAACGGCAGGAGAGGTCTGTCCAGCCCTCTATTGGGAGATGTAAGGGACCTGGAATCATGGCCGGGGCAGGCCTGCGTTCAGACCCCTGAGGAGACCAATCCCTTTCCTTCAGTCTTCAGGATGAGGTTCGCTTTCAAACATCTGCAAGACCAAAAGCATTAATTAGCTTCATCTCTTCCAAAGACCCAAATAGAACGTTACAGCAGGCTATAGATGCCAGCTACTTTCAAATTCTAATTTCAAAATACAAAAACTGAGACCATAAAGAACAAAAGTAGGGAACTAGCAGTTTTAATAAAAATCTACCAAGCATCAGGTGTTTTCTATACACTTCTCTATCCCATTTAATCATCAAAATTTCCCTTCTGTAGGGACCAGGGGAGTTAAGTAACTTCTCCAGAGGTCACAGCTCAGGGAACTGTCCGCCGGTAGAAGAGCATATGCTAGACTGTTGACTTCTCAGTGCTGTTTACATTAGCTCCTATTTCCCGGAGTTAAAAGAGATATTTAACAAGAAATAAGAATGTATTTTCCGGCAGAGAATCTTACCTACTTTGCTATTGATATTTTGCCACAGAGTAGCAGTGAAGTTTGCTCTCCACTCATTACATCAAAACAAGTAAACTGTTGGCTTGTCTTCACTTAGTTTTGCAACAAGCATAGAGGCAGCTTGGCAGAGGTGAGGTCTTGCTGAGGGCTCCCCCTTCCTCATCCAGGGGAGGGGGACCGAGCAGCAAGCCCACTCCCTGAGGCTGCCCCACCGCCAGGGCTGACATGCTCAGAGAGGTCAGCAAGTAAGCTTCCCCAGGCTTGGTGTCCAGTGCAGAGACCCCTCCAATCACTACCACCTGCATGCTGATCTTTGAAGTGGGGTTTCAAGCTGTGTTCCAGAAAGCCAGATTTGACCTGAAAAAAAAAAAAAAGACGAATTCAGAAGCAGATTCTTAAAACCAACCTGGGAGTCTACTGGGGTCATTGTTAAGAGAACAAGCAGAAAAGTGTCTGGATGATAAATGTTGTCACTGTTTGAAACTTGGTAGCATCAGAAGTAACTTCAAATGCTTGAACTATGTTCTTGTTGAAAAGTAAAGTTGGATGGGAAAAGTGGGAGTCCCCTTTTTGGTAACAGAGCCTGTAGGGAAAGAGCTGCTTGGACCACACTGCCTTCTGGTGAAAGTGTATCTCTATTGCAGGCAAAATGTCCAGGTCATAAATAGTCCCTTGAGGGACAAACTTGTGAGTTTCTTGCTACACTAGAGAAAAATGACCATGCCGGTACTTTACTCAGACATAAACATGAAATATTACTCAGGAATATTACTCCAGTGTAAAAAATGAAATGTTGCCATTTGCAACAGCATGAGTGGATCTTGAGAGAATTATGCTCATTGAAATAAGTCAGAGAGAGAAAGACAGCTACCATATGGTCTCACTTATAGGTGGCATCTAAGAATCTAACAAGCGAAACAAAAACAGACTCAAAGTTCCGAGAACAAATGGGTGGCCACCAGCGGGGTGGGTGGGGGGTGAAGTAGGTGAAGGAGACTAAGAGGAACAAACCTCCAATAACATTGTAATAACTTTGTACGGGGACAGAAGTTTACTAGATCTATTGTGGTGGTCATTTCAAAATGTGTGTGAATGTCAAATCACGATGAACTATACCTGAAATTAACGTAATATTGTATGCCAACTGTAACTCAATAATAAAAAATAGCACTATATATCAGAACCCCAGAATATTAAAAAAAAGGCACACTTCTATCATTATTGCTATGAAGCTTTTTTAGATAAATGTAAGTATTTGATAGTTATTTAAAACTCCTCAGTAATCATGCCCTCTTTGGATGACTCTTTGAAGTGGATTACAAACTTAAATTTGAGAAATATTAAGGAAGAGAATTATTAACAGAAAAAAAATCTTAACCTGATGGGTTTCATTATCTTCTAGTTAAAGGGTCTACTCCTGAAATTTTGGGCAAGATCTGAAGGACGACACAGTGAGGAAGATGGGAATGTGGAAGGTGCTAAAAGTGCCCGGTGCTTGTGTGTATTGTACCAGCTCTGCCTGTTTACCCTAGTTCTGGCTCTCACTGTCCAATTCTGGAATTTCTAAAATAATCCAAAGTGAAGAAGATTCACAGATGTATTAAGTAATATGTACCTACCCAAGGGAAAGAAGCATCTTATTTTCTGGCCAATTTTCAAGTAACTAAAGTATCAGAAACCTGCACGTATTAGTCGACACTCACTCTTTTCCACACCCTTGTGCTCACCCGCGGGGTCAGGGAAGATGGGACGAGGCACACCTCTCCCCTTTCTGTATCAGTCACCTGCTCCTGCGTGACAAATTACCCCAAATTTTGCAGCTTAAATAAATCAATGCTTACCGTCTCAGTGTTGGTGGGTGAGGAATTTGGAAGTGGCTTGGTGTGTGGCTCAGAGTCTCCACTGACGTTGCAGTCAAGGTGTCGGCGGGGCCCCTTCACCCGAAGGTGCAACAGGGGCTGGAGGGTCCACTTCCAAGATGGTGCCTTGCATGGCTTCCACTCCTCACACACGGGCCTCCCCGTCGGGGCGCTTGGGTATCTTCATGACATGGCACTGGCCTGCCCCCGAGTGAGTGTTCCCAGAAAGAGCGAGGAGGAAGCCACGTGCCTTTGTGATCGGTCAGGGGACAGAGATGCAGTCAGCTCCGCCTATTGCACACGTGAAACGCAGACCACCAAGTGCAGCTCACACCAGGCGGCGCGAACGTGCTTTAAAACCAACACCTTTCTTTTCTTTTTTTTTTTTTATGCGGTACGCGGGCCTCTCACTGTCGTGGCCCCTCCCGTTGCGGAGCACAGGCTCCGGACGCGCAGGCTCAGCGGCCATGGCTCACGGGCGCAGCCGCTCCGCGGCACGTGGGATCTTCCCGGACCGGGGCACGAACCCGCGTCCCCTGCATCGGCAGGCGGACTCTCAACCACCGCGCCACCAGGGAAGCCCCCAACACCTTTCTTGAAAACTCTGCTATAGAATTTCTGGTTTTTTTTCATTCTTAGTGTAATTACTTCTTAGAGAAAATGAATGAGACCTGGCTCTACCACAGGAATTTATGCACTTGGCTTCTTTCCATTTCATGAATAAGCCAGGTTAGGGGATTAGGAACTAGACCTTGAGGCTACAGGTCTCATGGCTAAGATTTCCCAGGCTTTGACATGCTGAGAATTGTTTTCAGGAAAGGAATATCCCTAGAGTCCTTGTTGATCAATCTGGGGTATTTTGGGGTCTTTGTCTCACAGCATCCTCAATACTTATGGAAAGATTGGTTTGGTTATTTTGGAATAGAGGCCGATTCATTTTCCAAATATTTACAGTCCCTAACTGTATCTGAATGTCCAGGCTCAGGCAGCCCACGCCCATAAACTGTGGTTTACTTTAGGAAGTGGGCCAGAGTAGTAGTATAGCTTGATTTCTAACTCCCAACCTTAAAACAACTCTCATAACCATCAAAATGATATGATTAATTCTAGAAAGAGAAACAACTGGACCTGAGGTTTACCCACTGGAGCCTCTGCCATTTTTTGGGGGGGGAGTCATTCTTGGAGTCACGATCGATCTGAGTCTATAATCATGCCCTATAGATTAATCAATCATTTGGTAGCGTACGTAATTGTACATAAAATGCCCTATCTGCTCCACTTACATTTACCACAATCCTATTCATATAGATAATGGCACACCTTCCAGCAAAAAGTAAACTTATACCTCAGCACATTTGCTAACCCACCAGAGACAACATACGACTCTCCTTAAAATGATGAGACCAGGGCATAGCCACATCTGAAAGGCAAACGTAGAAGCCAGTTGAGTTGGAATTTGAATAATTAAAGCTTTCTGGTTTCTTTAAACAACATAAAAGTATAAGAAGCTAATTATTTCAAGTAATTAGCCCATCCGAAATCAAGTGCAAGGGCAGCTTGTACAGAGCCCAGAAGAAACTGTGTGATCAAGGAACTGAGAAAATGCCGTCATGTTCTGCGTTGGTCCCGCTGACCCCCCATAGGAAGTGACGCTCAGGCATCTCCTCGAGCACCACACCTGCTCACTACCTTTACCCGCAGTTCACTGCTTCCAAAGTAACCTGGTCCCAACGTGCTTTCGGATCCGTCTTCAGTTTTGAAAGTTGTATTTTTGGCTTCCTCTCTGAAGCTGGAAATTTACCTGGTGAATGGATGGGTCAGATCTTACTCACCAGCCAGAATGTATTTACACTTAAAGGCATGCTTAAGATTGTTTACCATTAGCAGGACAACAGAAAATGTCCTTGACATGGATGAGGAATTCAGCCGGAGAGACACAGGATGGAACGGCAGGAGAGGAGGGGAGGGGAAGGGAGACCTGCAGGAGAGCTGTGGAATCACGCAGGCAGGGAGTGGGCACCCCATGTCCACAGTGTCCTCTGATCAGAGACGTGCGACCCTGTCTCTCAATCAAGAGCAAGGAGAACGCAGACAAAGGCGGAGTTCAGGGCCGGAAGCAGAGCATCAAATGGCAGAAACACCTTCCCCCCTTGGGCCTGGACACCAGGGTATCAGCACGGCCCTTGGGAGACAAACATGTCAATAACTTCCTCGAGGCTGCTGTGTTTCAAGGTTAATGTCTCTTGACAGATGCCTTGATCCTTTCCTAAAGGATTATAGCAAGAAGAAGAGCAATGTGGGTATTAAGGCACCAGCACCTCAAACACCTTTTGTTGGCTTCCAATTTGTACCTTTTAATGAAGGTGCACATTGAAGTGTTTGGTTCTCTGTTTTTACTACCATCCTGCCCTGGGGATTTAGGTGGGTCTGTGGTATATGCAAACCCATATTTCTACCCTGCGGTTCATGGCCCTGTGACCCCCTCCTCTGAGATACCTAGCAGTTAAGTGACTCACAAGGTACATCAGGCAGGGTCCCGAGGGACCACAGATGGGAATAAGCCAGTGCTGTTGGCATGAGCTTTGTCAACCTGACTCGGTCTTCTAGAATCCATAAGCCTGGATAGGCTAGCCTGTTCGGTGTGAATGAAAGCGGCCCAGGTTACATAGCTGAAAGAGTGCAATAACCAAAGAGCACGGACCTAGGGGCCAAGAGGCCTGGTTGTCACAGGAATGATGACGTGAGCTTGAGCAAACCACTCGCCTCTGTGAGACTCAGTTTCCTCCTCTGTGAAATAGGGACAGTATCACTTTTCCAGGTGTGGGAGGTTGGATAATTAGTCCCCATTCTTCTGTCACCCATAAAAGAGCTTTAGACCTCATGACTTTGCAGGGCCTCCCAGGAGGGTCTGACTATGTGTCCCGGCCCACTGGTATTGGGCATGGCCATGGGGCTTGCCTGCCAGGGATGTGGGCAGAGGCGTCAGCGTGCCGGCTTTAGGAGGAGGCTTCAGGGGTCCCCATTGTCTCGAGCTCTAGCATGAAAGGAACACACCCCGGTCAGCTGCTGTCCTTCAGCTGCAGCCCCAGAATAGCATGTGGGACAGAAAGAAGTTAAACCCACAGCTTGGAGCCAAGCTACCCAGACAACCAGCTGAGCCCAGTGTAGACCAATTGAGCCACTGGTGACCTAGACCACTCATGAGAGTGAAAAGCAATGTTTGTTCTTGGAAACCACTGAGTTTTGGGATGGCTTGTTACCCAGCATTACTATGACAATTGTTGACTAATATACCCACATATTTGTTGTTTCTCCTAAAGCAATGAATGTAAAAATGCTTCGTAATCTGCTTTAAAAAAAGATACGCATCTGGTATGAATCGTCTATAAAGGCAGAAACTTTTGTTATTATACCTAGAAGAGTTCCTGGTACAAAACAATAATTCAATAAATACAGTATTGATTGAGTTGAAGAATGGATGGATTGTTTGATAGAAAATATATGTGTATTAACATTGGCACTTCTACCATAGGCACTGTTTTCTTGGATTTAGGTAGTTCATTTCTGTTAATATAAATACCCCTGAGAAAGATAAATTGTTTTTCATAACACTTCAATTTGAGGGTGTTCAATGCTAGTTACCTGTAGTGATTATCGAAACTGTAGAAAACCAGAGGTGAAGAGCCAGGGTCTAAAAGTGGATATCCTACTTTGACCCATGGATAACTTGTTTACTTTGACAAAATTTTGGGAGTTTTGCTAAAACTAGCATTCTGCCCCCAAAACATGTCTTTCATAAAGTACAGGCACGTAGATACAGACCCAAACATGTACACTAATATTGTCCTGTATACATTTGTTGATACATAGGCTATATTTGTGAGTGTATGTCTATCCATTTGCCTGTCTATCCATCTGCCTGTCTATCCATCTGCCTGCCTATCTATCTATCCATCTGCCTATCTATCTATCTATCCACCTGCCTATCTATCTATCTATCTATCTATCTATCTATCTATCTATCTTCTATCTCTCTATGCAGAGATTTGTTGGAACCATCAGGGAACTCATGTGCTCTGGGAGGCTAGAAACAGAACTGTGAGGGGATTATTCCAATTGCTCTGAATCTAAGTGCAAAATGTATGTGTTTCAAGGAGACGGGACCCAGAAATATGGGCTAGAAGCTTTGCTTCTCTCATTGGTGGTGGGACCTTGGGCAAAGCATAAAATAAGGTAGTTTGGGTTAGATAAACCCCAGATTCTCTGAAATTTATTCTCTGTAGCTTTTAAAGGGAAAAGAAGGTATGTTTACCTGAATCACTTGGTGATCGCGCTGGGTTAGCGCACAGTTCCTGGAAAGAGTCGTCTGGAAATGTTTAATTTCCCAGTCTGCTGTCAGGATGGCTGTCACATCTACATCCCTCCCTCACCCCACTGCCCTGGTGCCTGGGGTAGTGGTAACACAGTTTATTCAAGCACATTTGCTGAGAAGCCTGCAGTTCTCAGACAGCACGTTGTTTAAGTGATTAAGAGAGATTTGCACTCAGCATAAGAACCTGAGTGACGCACATGCAGACACATTACATCGCTTCTGGCTCTGGGTGTCTGTTTTGTTTTCTTTTTCCTGCTATTTTTTATGATGGTCAAAAGTTTCTCTAAATCTGGATGTTCCTGGGGCCAAATGCTGCCATCTGGGTGCCTTTTGCAAACTCCCATTAACCTTTACCACATGACAAACGGGGTCTGCACTGACTCAGTCACTCTCCAAAGGCGGACAGGTGGAGGCCCAACTCCTCAGGGCTGTTTGCGACGATCCAGGGGCTGTTTGTTCCCTCTCTGGGCCAACAACGACTGTTTGGAGACCTCCCCAGTGGGGTTCCTGCCCTGACTCAATCCCACCCCACCCCTGAAAACCCATGTTTACGTACATTTCAGTGTGGAGCCCCGGGCCACTCATTCTAACTGTCCTCTCGTCGAGAATCCCTGTGTCACTGTTGTTAGTGGCAGATAGGACAACATGACCCAAGCGCAGGCCCAGCGTTTGTGATGAAGACTGGGCTGTAGGGTATCCTCTTGTACCAGAACTTGCCCCGAAACCGTGAGCTCCAGAGCCGTCCCTGCCCCGGCCTGTACTCTGGCCCTCACCTGGGCAACTGAGCCCGCCACGCCAGCTGCACTTTCTGAATTCTGGGAGCAAATATTGTCTGTGTCATTGGCCAGACACTGTGTTTTGGGGGCACGAGAACTCATGGTTTGCATTCAAAAGCTCTGCTGAGGGCTTCCCTGGTGGCGCAGTGGTTGAGAGTCCGCCTGCCGATGCAGGGGACATGGGTTCGTGCCCCGGTCTGGGAAGATTCCACATGCCGCGGAGCGGCTGGGCCCGTGAGCCATGGCCGCTGAGCCTGTGCATCCGGAGCCTGTGCTCCGCAACGGGAGAGGTCACAACAGTGAGAGGCCCGCGTACCGCAAAAAAAAAAAAAAGCTCTGCTGAAGTGTGGTCACAAGAGAGACATTTGTTGTTCAGGTCTTGTTCTCATTCTGTGGGTCTTCAAACAATCCCCAGGGCATCGCCTCTCTCTGCACATGGGGAAATGGTGGCCACGAGGTTATGTGACCGACAGGAGGAACATGTGGCATCAGCACAGACCTGGGATGGACTGAACTCTCCTCTTAGGCTCTGCTTCTGTGTCCCTGCTTCTAAGTAAAGACCTTTATTCTCTGAATATCGCTCAGAAGATCCTCGGCCCAGAGCTCTGTTTGGCCCTATTAGTCTTCCAAGTTGGTGGGAGGATTGCAGAAAAGAGATGGCATTTTTTTCTAGGAAACATGGTCAGGGTTCCACCCAGTCCCGATTTCTACCAAACAGTCGTGGCTACGTGCAAGCTGCACTCAGGGTGTCGCCATGAACATGAATAGGATGGCCCATCACCCCATTTCGGTCTGAGGAGAGTTCCCAGGGATGTCTCTGGGCACTGTCATTGGCCTCACAAGACAGCTGTGGCCACGACCTTGTGCCCAGTGACACTTGGCACGGGGCCTGTCACCCACTCTCTCTGCAGAGAGTCTCGCCCGGTGGGAAGAGAGGCTGGCCCGAGCGGCCCCGACCCAAGGCCACGTGGGTGACGTGTGAGAAAAGGCCACGGTGGCCCGGCACCCACGGTCCAGAACCAGAGTCCCGAGGGCCAGAAGCGTCTTTCCTGTGTCCTGCGTGAGGCTTTCAGCGCAGAGAGCCTGAGCCGCGGCCGAGCCCACATTCCCTTACCTCCCGGGCAGTTTGCTGGGACGGCTGCTTGCAGGGGGACCGCTGAGTCTTCGCCAGCCTGGATCCCTCCCCTTCCCCACTGCCCAGGGCTCAGGGAGTGGGGAGCTGGGGGAAGTGGCAGTGGGCTGGGAAGGAAGTGTTCCGGGAAGATGGACAGAGCCGGGCTCACGTGGGGCTGCGACTGCTTTTAGCCCTCCCTCCCCGGCTTCCCCCAAGTGCACACAGCAGGCCCAGGAGTGGCGCCCCTGACACACGGGAGCCGTTTCTTGTCTTGTTTTTCCGTTTAAAATGTCAAGCTTGTCATCATCCAGCTGCATCTCCCGCTCTCCGCCCCTTCCTGGCCGCTCACGGAAGAGCAAAGTGAATTCTGAGTCTCTCTGCGTCACAGTTAGAAAGAGCAAGTGACCTCATTATCTCCCAGGGACCTTGGGGAGGGCGGCCACCCAGGGGGAGGGTGCTAAAGTGGGGCGGGGGGGCGCCCGCCCGGGCTTCACACCCAGCTAGAGTTTGATGAATGTTTATGGAATGGGATAGAGACAGGGAAGCGCATAAGGCTGTGCCCGGTCCATCGTTTCTGGTCTAACAGTGCCACGCAAGGCCCCTGCCTCTGGGGCCCTGATGGCTACCCGGGCTCTCTTCTGTGGCTGCAGCCGGGGGCCGAGAGTGCGGGCCAGACACAGACCTTGGGCTCTGGGCTGGCTCAGGGCCCCCGCTAGACAGGGGTTTTCCCCAGGAAACTCCCTGCTGTGTCTCAGCTACGGAGCCCCTGTGCCGCTGTGAGCAGGTGATGGTAATAGCGTCTGCCCACGTGTTTGGAGGATGAAAGGGGTTAAAACACATGAGGGTGTCAGAACTGCCTGAGTCGTAGAGTTGCCAACCTCTCCAGCCCCGCATGGTCCTCACGTGGTGCTGCCTCTGTCTCTCTCCCTCTGGTCCCTCTGGTCCCAGCAAATGCCCCACAGACAAGGCTCTCCTTGCCACTCTCCCTGCCATGCCTGCCCCAGCCCGGCCACCGGCCCATCAGACCTGAGCCTGGCCAGGCCTGTCTTAGCCCTACAAGTGGCCCTGAACTGCAGGAGTGGCATAGGGGTGGCCAGATAGCCGTCACCGCAACAGCGAGACCGTCATGTCCCTGGCGTGCAGGCCCTCACACAAGCGATGTTATTTATCTCCCAGGAGTGCCGTGCGTGGTATCATCACACCCATTTAGAGGTGAAAACTAGGACCCAGAGAGGCTGCACGGCAGGGCGGGATTTGAAGCCAGGCTCTCCTAGCCCCAAGGCCTGTGTTAGGCCCTGACACCCTGCCTGTGGCCCCCACGAGGGGCAGGCGTCCAGAGGGCTCCTGGGGACGGGACTCCATTCCCTGGCCCGACGCTCTTCGTGACTCTAAAACCTTTCCCTTCCGTCCAGGTCCACGCTGGCCCCCGGGCCCCAGGAGTGACGCGCGTGCCCTCCCGGTCCACGCCGGCCCCCGGGCCCCAGGAGTGACGCGCGTGCCCTCCAGGTCCACGCCGGCCCCCGGGCCCCAGGAGTGACGCGCGTGCCCTCCAGGTCCACGCCGGCCCCCGGGCCCCAGGAGTGACGCGCGTGCCCTCCCGGTCCACGCCGGCCCCCGGGGCCCAGGAGTGACGCGCGTGCCCTCCAGGTCCACGCCGGCCCCCGGGCCCCAGGGGTGACGCGCGTGCCCTCCAGGTCCACGCCGGCCCCCGGGGCCCAGGAGTGACGCGCGTGCCCTCCCGGTCCACGCCGGCCCCCGGGGCCCAGGAGTGACGCGCGTGCCCTCCCGGTCCACGCCGGCCCCCGGGGCCCAGGAGTGACGCGCGTGCCCTCCAGGTCCACGCCGGCCCCCGGGCCCCAGGAGTGACGCGCGTGCCCTCCAGGTCCACGCCGGCCCCCGGGGCCCAGGAGTGACGCGGGTGCCCTCCCGGTCCACTCCGGCCCCCGGGGCCCAGGAGTGACGCGCGTGCCCTCCAGGTCCACGCCGGCCCCCGGGCCCCAGGAGTGACGCGCGTGCCCTCCAGGTCCACGCCGGCCCCCGGGCCCCAGGAGTGACGCGCGTGCCCTCCCGGTCCACGCCGGCCCCCGGGGCCCAGGAGTGACGCGCGTGCCCTCCAGGTCCACGCCGGCCCCCGGGCCCCAGGAGTGACGCGCGTGCCCTCCAGGTCCACGCCGGCCCCCGGGGCCCAGGAGTGACGCGCGTGCCCTCCCGGTCCACGCCGGCCCCCGGGGCCCAGGAGTGACGCGCGTGCCCTCCCGGTCCACGCCGGCCCCCGGGGCCCAGGAGTGACGCGCGTGCCCTCCAGGTCCACGCCGGCCCCCGGGCCCCAGGAGTGACGCGCGTGCCCTCCTGGTCCACGCCGGCCCCCGGGGCCCAGGAGTGACGTGCGTGCCCTCCCGGTCCACGCCGGCCCCCGGGCCCCAGGAGTGACGCGCGTGCCCTCCAGGTCCACGCCGGCCCCCGGGGCCCAGGAGTGACGCGCGTGCCCTCCAGGTCCACGCCGGCCCCCGGGGCCCAGGAGTGACGCGCGTGCCCTCCAGGTCCACGCCGGCCCCCGGGCCCCAGGAGTGACGCGCGTGCCCTCCAGGTCCACGCCGGCCCCCGGGCCCCAGGAGTGACGCGCGTGCCCTCCAGGTCCACGCCGGCCCCCGGGGCCCAGGAGTGACGCGCGTGCCCTCCAGGTCCACGCCGGCCCCCGGGCCCCAGGAGTGACGCGCGTGCCCTCCAGGTCCACGCCGGCCCCCGGGCCCCAGGAGTGACGCGCGTGCCCTCCAGGTCCACGCCGGCCCCCGGGGCCCAGGAGTGACGCGCGTGCCCTCCAGGTCCACGCCGGCCCCCGGGGCCCAGGAGTGACGCGCGTGCCCTCCCGGTCCACGCCGGCCCCCGGGGCCCAGGAGTGACGCGCGTGCCCTCCCGGTCCACGCCGGCCCCCGGGCCCCAGGAGTGACGCGCGTGCCCTCCAGGTCCACGCCGGCCCCCGGGCCCCAGGAGTGACGCGCGTGCCCTCCAGGTCCACGCCGGCCCCCGGGCCCCAGGAGTGACGCGCGTGCCCTCCAGGTCCACGCCGGCCCCCGGGCCCCAGGAGTGACGCGCGTGCCCTCCCGGTCCACGCCGGCCCCCGGGGCCCAGGGGTGACGCGCGTGCCCTCCAGGTCCACGCCGGCCCCCGGGCCCCAGGGGTGACGCGCGTGCCCTCCAGGTCCACGCCGGCCCCCGGGGCCCAGGAGTGACGCGCGTGCCCTCCCGGTCCACGCCGGCCCCCGGGGCCCAGGAGTGACGCGCGTGCCCTCCCGGTCCACGCCGGCCCCCGGGGCCCAGGAGTGACGCGCGTGCCCTCCAGGTCCACGCCGGCCCCCGGGGCCCAGGAGTGACGCGGGTGCCCTCCCGGTCCACTCCGGCCCCCGGGGCCCAGGAGTGACGCGCGTGCCCTCCAGGTCCACGCCGGCCCCCGGGCCCCAGGAGTGACGCGCGTGCCCTCCAGGTCCACGCCGGCCCCCGGGCCCCAGGAGTGACGCGCGTGCCCTCCCGGTCCACGCCGGCCCCCGGGCCCCAGGAGTGACGCGCGTGCCCTCCAGGTCCACGCCGGCCCCCGGGCCCCAGGAGTGACGCGCGTGCCCTCCAGGTCCACGCCGGCCCCCGGGCCCCAGGAGTGACGCGCGTGCCCTCCAGGTCCACGCCGGCCCCCGGGCCCCAGGAGTGACGCGCGTGCCCTCCCGGTCCACGCCGGCCCCCGGGGCCCAGGAGTGACGCGCGTGCCCTCCAGGTCCACGCCGGCCCCCGGGCCCCAGGGGTGACGCGCGTGCCCTCCAGGTCCACGCCGGCCCCCGGGGCCCAGGAGTGACGCGCGTGCCCTCCCGGTCCACGCCGGCCCCCGGGGCCCAGGGGTGACGCGCGTGCCCTCCCGGTCCACGCCGGCCCCCGGGGCCCAGGAGTGACGCGCGTGCCCTCCAGGTCCACGCCGGCCCCCGGGGCCCAGGAGTGACGCGGGTGCCCTCCCGGTCCACTCCGGCCCCCGGGGCCCAGGAGTGACGCGCGTGCCCTCCAGGTCCACGCCGGCCCCCGGGCCCCAGGAGTGACGCGCGTGCCCTCCAGGTCCACGCCGGCCCCCGGGCCCCAGGAGTGACGCGCGTGCCCTCCCGGTCCACGCCGGCCCCCGGGGCCCAGGAGTGACGCGCGTGCCCTCCAGGTCCACGCCGGCCCCCGGGCCCCAGGGGTGACGCGCGTGCCCTCCAGGTCCACGCCGGCCCCCGGGGCCCAGGAGTGACGCGCGTGCCCTCCCGGTCCACGCCGGCCCCCGGGGCCCAGGAGTGACGCGCGTGCCCTCCCGGTCCACGCCGGCCCCCGGGGCCCAGGAGTGACGCGCGTGCCCTCCAGGTCCACGCCGGCCCCCGGGGCCCAGGAGTGACGCGGGTGCCCTCCCGGTCCACTCCGGCCCCCGGGGCCCAGGAGTGACGCGCGTGCCCTCCAGGTCCACGCCGGCCCCCGGGCCCCAGGAGTGACGCGCGTGCCCTCCAGGTCCACGCCGGCCCCCGGGCCCCAGGAGTGACGCGCGTGCCCTCCAGGTCCACGCCGGCCCCCGGGCCCCAGGAGTGACGCGCGTGCCCTCCCGGTCCACGCCGGCCCCCGGGGCCCAGGAGTGACGCGCGTGCCCTCCAGGTCCACGCCGGCCCCCGGGCCCCCGAGTGACGCGCGTGCCCTCCAGGTCCACGCCGGCCCCCGGGGCCCAGGAGTGACGCGCGTGCCCTCCAGGTCCACGCCGGCCCCCGGGCCCCAGGAGTGACGCGCGTGCCCTCCAGGTCCACGCCGGCCCCCGGGGCCCAGGAGTGACGCGCGTGCCCTCCAGGTCCACGCCGGCCCCCGGGGCCCAGGAGTGACGCGCGTGCCCTCCCAGTCCACGCCGGCCCCCGGGGCCCAGGAGTGACGCGCGTGCCCTCCCGGTCCACGCCGGCCCCCGGGCCCCAGGAGTGACGCGCGTGCCCTCCAGGTCCACGCCGGCCCCCGGGCCCCAGGAGTGACGCGCGTGCCCTCCAGGTCCACGCCGGCCCCCGGGCCCCAGGAGTGACGCGCGTGCCCTCCCGGTCCACGCCGGCCCCCGGGCCCCAGGAGTGACGCGCGTGCCCTCCCGGTCCACGCCGGCCCCCGGGGCCCAGGAGTGACGCGCGTGCCCTCCAGGTCCACGCCGGCCCCCGGGCCCCAGGAGTGACGCGCGTGCCCTCCAGGTCCACGCCGGCCCCCGGGGCCCAGGAGTGACGCGCGTGCCCTCCCGGTCCACGCCGGCCCCCGGGGCCCAGGAGTGACGCGCGTGCCCTCCAGGTCCACGCCGGCCCCCGGGGCCCAGGAGTGACGCGCGTGCCCTCCAGGTCCACGCCGGCCCCCGGGGCCCAGGAGTGACGCGCGTGCACTCCCGGTCCACGCCGGCCCCCGGGCCCAGGAGTGACGCGCGTGCACTCCCGGTCCACGCCGGCCCCCGGGCCCAGGAGTGACGCGCGTGCCCTCCAGGTCCACGCCGGCCCCCGGGGCCCAGGAGTGACGCGCGTGCCCTCCAGGTCCACGCCGGCCCCCGGGGCCCAGGAGTGACGCGCGTGCCCTCCAGGTCCACGCCGGCCCCCGGGCCCCAGGAGTGACGCGCGTGCCCTCCAGGTCCACGCCGGCCCCCGGGCCCCAGGAGTGACGCGCGTGCCCTCCAGGTCCACGCCGGCCCCCGGGGCCCAGGAGTGACGCGCGTGCCCTCCAGGTCCACGCCGGCCCCCGGGGCCCAGGAGTGACGCGCGTGCCCTCCAGGTCCACGCCGGCCCCCGGGCCCCAGGAGTGACGCGCGTGCCCTCCCGGTCCACGCCGGCCCCCGGGGCCCAGGAGTGACGCGCGTGCCCTCCAGGTCCACGCCGGCCCCCGGGCCCCAGGAGTGACGCGCGTGCCCTCCAGGTCCACGCCGGCCCCCGGGGCCCAGGAGTGACGCGCATGCCCTCCCGGTCCACGCTGGCCCCCGGGGCCCAGGAGTGACGCGCGTGCCCTCCAGGTCCACGCCGGCCCCCGGGGCCCAGGAGTGACGCGTGTGCCCTCCAGGTCCACGCCGGCCCCCGGGGCCCAGGAGTGACGCGCGTGCACTCCCGGTCCACGCCGGCCCCCGGGCCCAGGAGTGACGCGCGTGCACTCCCGGTCCACGCCGGCCCCCGGGCCCAGGAGTGACGCGCGTGCCCTCCAGGTCCACGCCGGCCCCCGGGGCCCAGGAGTGACGCGCGTGCCCTCCAGGTCCACGCCGGCCCCCGGGCCCAGGAGTGACGCGTGTGCCCTACTGCGCGCAGGTGTTTGCTGCACTGGCAGGAGGGGGTGAGGGCATATTTGGTGCCCAGATGTGCCCAAAGCAAATTTCTCCCCACTTTTCTTCTGGCTGGCTCATCAAAGCTTTTTTTTAAAAAAAAATATTTGTGTATTTATTTGGCTACGTCAGGTCTTAGTTGCGGCACTTGGGATCTTTTAGTTGCGGTGTGCGGGATCTCGTTCCCTGACCAGGATCCGAACCTGGGGCCCCTGCATTGGGAGCACGCAGTCTTAGCCACTGGACCACCAGGGAAGTCCCCAAAGCTTTCTTTTACACTCAGATTTTCTCCCATCAGGAAGAAACCGAAAATCTGCACTCTGAGGGGTCTTCTAGAAGGTGCAACGCTCTCGGAGCCAGGCTACTGCGTCTGCAGAGAGACGTCCCGCCGGACGGAGTCTTGTAGGGAGGGCATCGGGTGCAGGCGGACCATGCCCGGCAAACAGCAGAGGGCGGTGCGGTCCCTGCACTTGACGCACGTGACAAGCCGGGGAGTTGCTGTCCGCCCCTCCGCGGACCAGGTGAGATCTCTTCCACAGGGCGGTATTCAGGGCTGGTGCCCGGAAAGGCAGTGCTTTGCACACCTGCCCCGTCCCTCCCTCGTCACCGATGGACACGCAGCAGCCCCCGTGGACGCTTTCGCACACTCAGGTGGGAGGAAGGCAGAGCTGTCAGAGGACAGCCGGGAGGGACCTGTGTGCGGTGACTCCTGCATCGCACGGTGGACGCTGAACTTGTTCGCGTACAGGTGACCCGCAGGCTGACAGGGGAGCTCGCGTCCACGGCACTTAGCGAGCTTGTGTCTGTACGGCACCTGCACCAGACACTCTTCTTCTTCTGCCTCTGCCCTGTGAGATGGAGCCCCAGGTACCAACGGGGCCTGGGCACCAGGAGTGACCGCCCAGCCCCATCAGGCCCGGCCCGGCCGGGAGTCGCCCAGCAGCACGTTTGGAGCCTCTGACCACGGGAGTCCCCAGCTTCACTGGGGATCTGTTCACTGTCCGGCCCGCAGCTTGGACATCTGCACTGGCCCAGAGCACCTCCGCATGACCCCCTGCAGACCGTAGTCTTCCAGACGCCGAGGGACTCACCCTGCGGCCGCCGACAAGGCTGTGCCCTGAGTGGCATCTCAGCCCCGCACCAGGCGTGTTCAGGGTGGAGGAGCTCGGGCCAGGTGGCGCTCAGGTGGCTGCCTGGTTAGTATAATCTGAGATAACTTAGAAAGCGCTCCTCCTTTAGAAATCCACCCTGATAGTCCTGCTTCCGTGCCCCTCTCTGTTCAGATCTGAGTGTTAACTCTCCAGGGGACAGTTTGAGCCTTAGGCAGGGAGACCCCCTGCTGCCTCGCGCACGTGGGTTTATCAGCCCACCGGGCGTGACATAGAGCAGAACCGGGGGCAGACGGATGTGGGCTTGCCGGCGAGGGGCCTGGGGAGCCCCAGCAGTGTGTATTTAAAGCAGAGATTGGGGTGAAAATAAAATTTGCCTACTTTATAATTTTCCCACGGAGTGCAAAAGTCTGAATGGAGAGTTTCATGCGTCAGCTCACAGAAAGTTGTAGGATTTATCTCTGCTCCTCTGCAAAAGAATCAGTTGGATTTCACTACCATTATGGCTGTGTGGTGTGTGTGTACGTGTGTGGATGTGTGACGTGAGGGGTGTGTGTGTGCATGCACGCCTGTGAGTGTGTGGCATGTATGGTGTACATGAAGAACATGTAGCAGGGGATCTACATACTTGTATTCACACGCTTTGAAAAGAGCACGGCACTGTGTTGTTAAGAACACAGCCAGCAGGTCTCTAGGACTTACCCTGCATGGCTGCAGCATCTCCCCCCAACCCCTCCCTCTCTGCTTCCGTGAGTCCCCTCCAAAGGAGAAGGAAGCAGAGGTGCATGTAGCATCCTAGGTGATGGGGACTCTGGCACCCTGGGGGGCCGGGAAGAGTGCTGTGAAAGTGAAGGATGAAGGGCAGTGGCCGCACGTGGTCCCCAGGCAGCTGGAATAGCTCCAGTGGGAGGAGTTAAATGCGTCGCTGTCTCCCAGGTGCATTTTCTGCATGTGCTGGCGCTGAGTCAGCCTGGGCCTGAGATGGCCACAGTCCTCTCCGTGCACGGTTCCTTCGTCTGAAAAGTTGCACCATCAGGACAGCACGTCGCATCCGTTAGGTTACAAAAATGCGCCATCGACGACATGTGCTGAACGGTGCTGTATCAGTGGAGAAATCTCATGAATCGTTTCTATGTCTTGGTTCCAAATCTTAAATCAACAAGGGTAAAGGTTAAAAGGCCGAGCTACCTTGCTGATGCAGTTTTCCTTGCATCCATTTATAAGCTATTGATACCATAGTTGTGCCCTGAATTCCATTAAACATCTAGCCTCACGCGTTTTAAAATAGAACATCACAGAGGCTGTTGTTAATCGGGATGGTCAAAGTGTTCTCAATGAAGTAACCACAGCTAGTAATGCCTGGCTCATGACAAGAACTCAGAAATGTCAGCGTCAATGATTTATTATTAATATTGAAGTTGCTTTACTGAATCTCTTTTACTCTTTATTCCTTTCCCACTCTTTAGTTTGGGTGTGGCATGGGAGGCTGGCTTGGCAAGCGCCCTCCCTCTCTCCATCTCTCTGCCACATGACCTGCAGTCTGAGAGTGGGGGGTGCTCCTCCATCTCCCCATGCTTGGCTTGCTTCTGCCGATGGGCTGCGAGGCATAGGACTCGTTTGGCCTTTGAGCCAAGTACACACCACGCAAACCCACGCCCCACCCCAGAGAACTACTGTCCCTTCCAAGAGACCTCAGCCTGCCTGGGATCCAGAGCCCAGCTGGCCAGCAGCCAGGGCACTCAGTGTGAGAAAGAAAGTGCTACTGTCGTCAGCCACTAAGGTCTGGGGCTCCTTGTTACACAGTCAAATGACTGACCGCTGTATGTTGTAATGCATGGACTTTGTTCAAAATTTGAAAGTACCAAATTATTTATAGTGACAAATCTCCAAACCCCTCCCTCATCTTCCCAGTTCCACTGTCCCAAGACAATTAGCATTATTATTATAACAATTCTTAATTGTTCTAGAACTGTATAGAATTACAAGGAAAGGAGTTAGAAGAATAATGACACTAGTGTAGTCTCTACAGAGTGTTTTAAAATAATACGGTAAGAGATCAACTGTGGATCAAAACTCAGTATGTATTGTCTGAAAACTCCCTCTGCCCCACACCAGGCCAACCTGTCTTTGCCAGGAAGAAAAAGGAAGGAAGGAAGGAAAGGAGGAGCGCCCACCTCCTGTGCACCCCATGGGGGATGTCCGTGGACCGCACCAGGAGAGCCCACGAGGCCACCTAAACAGCACACTCTCACTTCTCAGATCTCCTCTCTAGGATCACGCTGGCTCCCGGTGTGACCCAGAGACTGGGCTCGGGGCCGTGGGGAGCGTCTCAGGACCCTCTAGCATCTACCACCTCCAGCCCCCTCCAACTCCCCTGCCCAACCTCCTGGCATACAGGATCCATCTACTCTTAGGTGGGTGGGCATGGGCATGGGGGATCAGGAAAACTGAGGTCTATTCAGCGTCCTAAATATTTCATCTTTGCCTAGGATCACGGTTTCTTCCAACTCAAGAGCCGATAATTGTCCTATTTTGTTGTCCGCCTTTTGCAGCATTCTCTCCCTCCTGAAGCATAATCGACCGGGACGAGGGGCAGGCACTTTGGGAACAGGAAATCTGGGGACACATATCAGCTAACGTTCTCAGGTATCTTCCTGCTCGACCTGTACTTGACCTGTCATGGACGCGAGGTAGACTGATGGTCCCAGAGCCCCACGGCTGGCCCATTGTGCTGGACCCCAGGCCTGCCGAGTCCTGGCCCCGTCCTCTTTCCCAGAACCTCATACAGTTTAGGGGTTCAGGGGAGCTTTGGACACATGAGAAGCAGTGGGAAAATTTGCTTGGGCAGAAGGTCAGTTCACCCTAGAGGATTCCCTGCACCGGGGACCAGTCAGTTCTGGAAAGCAGGCTGCCTCTTCTTAGCTTCGCTAGAGGCAGATTGGGTTTAACTTTACAGGTGAAGGTAGCGTCCAGCTGAGTCTGGTCTCCTTGAGCCAAGGAGGGACCAGTGGGCCCACCGACTGGACTTCTGACGGTCGCGTAACCTGGCTCTGCATTCCCAGGAGGACCAGAAACGCCAAGCGGGTCACCTCTGGGTTTGTTGTCTTTTGTCCTCTTGTGGAAAGTTCTAGATATGCCTATGTCTGAAATCGGCACCCTCTGTCACAGGCTATTGTATCCCCCAAATTCATATGTTGGAGCCCTAGCCCCAGAACCTCAGAATGTGACTCTATTTGGGAAAAGGGCCTTTAAAGAGGTGATTATGAGGTCGTGTGGGTGGGCCCCAACCCAGTGTGACTGGTGGTCTTATAAGGAGAGGAGGTTGGGGCACAGACATGCAGAGCGGATGTCCAGGTGAGGATAGGGGGAGAAGACCTCAGGGAACCAGCCTTGGTCTTGGACTTCCAGCTTCCAGGACTGTGAGAAAATAAAATATCTGTTGTTTAAGTGGCCTGGTCTGTGGTACTTTGTTGTGACAGCCCCAAGCAAACTCATACAACCACATATAGACTCAACTAATATTTATGGCACCCCTGGTATATGTGACGCATTGCACTAGGTGTTTTCAGAGTCCTTAACTTGCTAAACCAAAGGATCCTGCAATAATGTGACCAGACAGGGACGGTGGGGGGAGAAAAGAGCTCTTTCCCACTTTCCTGACCCTTGGGCTGCTCTAGGACCTACGAGAGAGAATCCAGAGATTCACTTTCAAGCCATGGGGTCTTTAAACAATGCAGCAAGCTTCCGTCCTGGGGTTGGGAGGCGAGGAGAGGGAACCAGGACCTTGGTTACAGAAAGTAGAGGCATTCCAGTTGCAAGAAGATGGCGAGCCCCGTCAGGGAATGGAGCCATCTGAAGTGGAAATGAGGGAAAGTGAAAACTGGGTTTTGAGGTAAACCATCTTTAGAAGAGACCCATCCAAGCAATGAGAGGATAAAACGATGCTGATTCGCTCGAGGTCCTTCCAGAGTCCAAGTAAGAAACTGGAGTGCATGCTTGGGAGTATCTTACAACTTGATCGAGGAAAGCAGGCTCCAGTCTCCGATGTTATCACCCGACTGTCTGAGGAAACAGTGTTGGTGGCGGCCTGACCGGCTTTAAAAGGCTCGGCGCAAACACCAGGGAAACCCCGGGAGGCGGAGCCCTGGGGGCTGTTGGGCTGCAGTGCCGCTGAGAGGGCAGAGGAGACCCTGGGTGCGAAAGAGCCGCAGGAGCTCCAGGGCCTTCAATCTCCTCTCGTGGTTCCAAACAACCCCCTCTTTAGAATCTGATTTCCAAGAACCCTGATCTTGGGAATGATGCATCCTGGGTGAGGGAAACAAACATCACCATCATGGCAGAGTTAAAAATCACCATTCTGATTTGTGGCTCCATCCTACGTCTTCATGAAATGAGCCATTTCTGCAGAGCCTGGACACCTACAGTTC
The DNA here is from genome assembly GCF_963924675.1 of Phocoena phocoena. Taxonomy (NCBI): domain Eukaryota; kingdom Metazoa; phylum Chordata; class Mammalia; order Artiodactyla; family Phocoenidae; genus Phocoena; species Phocoena phocoena. The sequence continues at coordinate 2,166,268 of NC_089230.1, read as the reverse complement.
AAAAGCAAAATCACTTCGCTGGTATAGGTAGCCCCACAAAGAAATCGGCTCCTCGAGCGGCCCTGCTGGTGGCCAGAAATGTCTCAGAAACCCGAAAATGTGGAGAACCTCTAAATTTAGGGCCTGGAAACGGAGGGCTTTTACACAACAGCAAAAACAGCGTGAAGATCAACCTTGGCATTGCGGCCTTTGCAATGATAAAGGACTTTCTTCTTTAATCTCCCTTCTGGGCCTAGTTTACAAAAATCCAGGAAGGTAAACTAAGACTCTTGGGAAATGTCTGCGGGGAAGCGGGGAGACGCCAGTGGACGGAGATGTGAGGAGGGTAGCGGCTCACAGCCAACAGTGAACTGCTTCGTGCACATCTGGAAACTGTGTGACGACAAGGTGGCGAGCAGCTGGGGAGACGTGCTTCAGATCTGAGACGAGACGAGGGATTTAGCCTTTCAGGCAGTGAGCCGCACTGCGTGTCTACCTGCCAGGGGAGCGGACAGCCGAGCGTGGAAGAACGGAGCTGCCAGCCCCGTTAGCACCATCCGGGATCGGTACGAATCCCTTTCGACACGTGATGACAACTTTCTGACATGTGATTGGAAACGACCAGCGATCTGAGGCTCAGAACCTGTTTTCAGAGATGTGTGGCATTTGGATTTCCTGCTCGCAAAGATGACTGATCAGAAACTCAAATTGTTTCTGGTCCAGTTCTTTGCAGCCTTGAAAGCTGTAAGACTGAAAATGTCACAGGAACGGCTTTCCTCTGGAGCTTACAGCTGGCAGGGCCGAGAGCGCTGTGGTCTCTTTTCAGCAAAGAAAAATTCTCTCGTTAGGGAAAAAAAATAATTCGAAAGCGTTCCCTCGTTCGACATCGACAGAATATTTTACCTCAAAGAGGTTGTGATTTGTCACAGATTTTCCCTGCATCTCCATGCCTGCTACCCTTCTCCGTGTACATCCCATATTTAAAAAAAATATAGAGCTGCAAGAGTGGTTTGTTAAAGTTTCAGGATTTGGGCAAACCTGTTGTTCAACATGACCATTATTAAAAATGAAGTTACATAAACTTTCAAATATATAAGTTATATTTTTAAAAGGTAATAAATACTCAAAGCTCATCACTTGTTACCAGTTTTTCTACACTCTACACTTTCTCTGCTTTTGAGTTTACTCATCCCCTGTATCCGGGTGGTGGAGAAACTTTGTTATGATGAGCTACCATGGTGATAGTCTGTGTACGCTCGGTTCGAAACAAGCCATCATGGAAGGGCTGACACCCCAGGAACTGGCAAACACTACAAATCGGGGCTTGATTTATTATTTTGTTGATTGTCTAGACTGAAGAGAGTAAAGGAGAAAATGTTACCAATGCGGATACCATGTGCTGTGTCTACTGCTGAAGCTCAAAGATGTTTCCGCTTAATGCATAGAATATATGTTATGTATTATTCTTACTATACTTTAGATGTGGGTGAAAATAGTTTGAGTAGATCACAAATCAGATTAACAACAATAAATGTATAGGGCGAAGAGTTAACAGACGTATGTAATTTTATTTCTCAAATCATAGTCTAAAAAAAAATCGATAAGATCATCCTGGAGAATCAGTTGGCCACACGGAACTGATGGTAGTATAGTACCGGATAAGTTATTATTACGTGTGCTACACACCTCTACATCAGTGAAAGTCATAATAAACTTACGTCTGGGGGCGGGGAAGCTACTATTAACTGTAGTCCATCACTATATACATAACTACATAGACTGAAAATGCATATATAACTCAAACTCCTCGAACCCCAGACACAAATGCCCGTGAAGACGTAGCACAGAAGACACAGAGAGGGTGGGACACTGCTGACCTTGGGCCCACTCTCCTGAGGTCTTTCAGGTCTGTGACTCAGGGTGCACCCGGAGATTCTGATTCAGTACATCTGGGGGCCTTGGAGTCCCAGTGCTTAGGGATCACCAGGTATTCTGATGAGCGTCTAGTTTGGGAAACGCTGGTCCCAGCAGAGACATTACAAGACGCTTTCCTTTGCTAGTTCATGTGGAGGGAGGTCCTCCTCAGCAGAGGGCGTGCTGTAATCTCTGTCCTCGGTAGGAATGGTGGCTTCATCCCACCGTCTGAGGGTATCTAAGTGGAACAAAGCATCCCCCATCACAGGCTATCCTTAGAGTGAGCACGTTAGTCAGGGTTCTCCAGAGAAACAGAGCCAGCAGGAGATTACATACCTGAAAGAATTATTACAGGGACGAGCTTCTGCGATTGCGGTGGCAGAGAAGCCCCACGATCTGCCGTCTGCAGGCTGAGACCCAGCCTGAGACCAGAGGCCTGAGGACCAGGGGAGCCTGAGGGCAGGAGAGGAATGAGATGGTCCGCCTATCACTGAGGCACGAAACGGGAGGATCCCCCTCCCTGCGCCTTTTGTCCTACTGGGGCCTCGGCAGACGGGACGCTGCCCACCCACACTGGGCAGGGCGACCTGCTTCCCTGAGTCCACAGATTCAAACGCTCATCTCTTCCGGAAACACCCTCACACACAGCCAGAGTGCTGTCTAATCCGGCTCCTGGCGGCCGGTCACGTTGACCTGAAATTAACCACCGTGGGGAGTAATTGCAACAGTCAGGTTAAGCCATTAAGGTTTTCCAAGACGGAAAATAACATTTAGAAGGCGCGCAAACTAAGCCTTTGCCCGTGGCCAAGTTTCCACTTACATTAATGTAAAGCAAGTGATTGAACTCCAATTTGATGAACTTTCCCTTCTCCCAGTGATTAATTTTTTCTCCATCGTTTCTCTGCATCCCAGTCCAGGGCTGGAACAGGAAGTGAGGCCTTGCATTAAGCAGGTCTCAGAGCACCGGGCTATACCTCCCCCAGGGGGGCTGAACCCACAGCTGGTCCCCAAAAGATCTCCCGGTTAGCACAAGTCCCCACATCAAAATGCCCGAGTCCTGAGACTTTGGGTTTCCCAAGCCAAAAGCACTTTAATAGAATTGTATTTCAAAACTCACATTCTCTCTAAAGAACATCAAACTAAAAGTCAAAAATTAAAATATTTTTAAAAATCGGCTAAGAGAGAGGCAGGGTGTATGAACAAAAGCAAAATGCAATGAAAAGTAAAGTGGACACAGTCCCCGCAGTCTGCCCTCCCTCCTCTCCCTGCCTCTCTTCCTGTGTCCTGGGCTCTCAGGGGCTTGGTGACGGTGACAGTGACAGCTGGCTCCTGGGGGACGGGGTGCGCGGTGCTGGCTGAACCAGCGAGGCCGCCAGGGGTGCAGGGAACAAGCTGGATGTCATGGGGGTGGCATATTCTGATCCAAACTTCCCTCTTCTCCTCCTCCGTTTTGAGGGGAGCTTGTCCTTCTGAGACCTCAGAGGGGTGTGCCAGACCATGGGGACAGCATAGCACATGAAATTCCTTTTGGGAGAAGCATCCCGGTCATTTTGTGTAGAGAAGGGGGTGGCAAGGGCATCTCCTTCTGCACACCCCGCCCCACTGCTGTCCTGTCCTGACAGGAGGCTGAGGGGGGATCCAGAAAGCCCAAGGGAGCGTGTACCCGCCACGAGAGAGGCCAGGTCCTGCTTCCGGCTCCAGGCCTGCGCCTGGGACCCCAGGCACTCAGAGCGAGGGGCAAAAGCGTCATCGAGGGACGGCTACCAACACAGCACTCAAATCGTCCAGGCCACTGGGAAAGTCTTAATGTTCCCTTTGCTTTTCTCTTTCTGAGACACCAGCTAGCTGCTCAGAGACACTGTCAGGACTTTTTCCCGAGGTCTCCTCTGCTGAATCCATGATCAGGAACGACCGAGAAGCAGCCTCGGGCCCGGAATCCTCTAAACCGGGGCCTCCATACAATTCCAGGAGCGAAGGAATTTGGAGGAACTTGGAAGAACTCCCCACAGGCAACGAGGGCTCGGGTACTGCCGGGGTGAATGAACTCGGACCAGACCAGCCTGAGGTTGGCTGGCCTCAGCTTCACACGGACGTCTCGATGCAGCCTAAACCTCACTCTCAATTGGGTTTAGAAAGCGTATTCCCTCAGTGCGTCCTATCCTTGCAGGTTCTAGGCTGTGGAATCCAAACAGATTTTATTTCATCGCCTGCTACCTGAGCCCGTGCAGTGACTCCGTGGAATGTCCGTGCTTGACTCGTCCTGTGCCCAGAGCGCTCGGCCCACGTGATCAGTGGCTGCATCTTTCATGTCTGAGACCCACGGCAAAGCGCAGGACCCTGTCTGAACCTTCCTCGTTATCAGAATTGCTTCGGCAGCACGAGCGATGCTCTCGTGGTGAATTCACATGTAAAGCGGCCTTACGGTGTGTCGCTAAAGACGCCCTCCCAGTGGCAGGAACGCCAGCTCCAGGATGGTGACGCTAGGGAAGTTCCAGCTTTGTGTGAGCACAAGGGTACCCCCTCGTCAGAGGGAGACCGACAGCCGCACGGGTCCCAGGGGGCAATGACCGCGCCAGCATCGGGCATAGCAGGGCCTGGGAGGGGCCCCACCAACTCTCACAGCAAGAATAAGGAGCCGGATGGCCTGGGGGGTGAGGCCAGTGGGTCGCCCACGAACTCAGGAGTCTCATCAGTAGTGGGTTCTTCGAGGGCGGTTATCTGCACATACTCACTTTCTCGATGGTTCCTTTCAGATTCCGAGTCCCCACCTCAGCCCCGGTGGTCTCCGCGGACGTGTGCAGCCAGCAGCTCCGGGGCCAGTGAGTGCAAAGGCTGGACCATCCCATCACGCCGTCTGCGGGTGGATGCAATCCGTGTTCCAGATGACAAAGTTTCTCCTTTTCCCTTTACTATTCTCTGTCTTTAGGACTGAACTCACTATTAACTTGCCTTGCATTCTCATGGGCGTTAGGGGAAGAAAGTCACTTTGGGGCATTCTTTTGGAGCCAGCTCATAGCTAGGTGGCGTCCTACGTAAGTGGACTTCGTAAACCACGGGAGGGAGATGCCCCGTAGCCTCTCTGCCGAGGAGTCCTTCCAAGGAGTTTGGTCGACTCACTTGTGCCTTTGGAGCTACAGTCACATCGTCTTCTCAGTGTGACCTGGCTCTGCTCGCCTGCCCAGGGGGACCTGAGGCACTGCCGCTGGGACCTGATGGATGCAGTGCAGGAAGCAAACTCACAATGCATCTCTCACAAAGGCCAGAGTATTTGTCGGTTTCCTCTGCTTGCCCCGTCTGAAGTTCTGCTAATGTAAATGTAATGTGTGCCACGACTGACCCTGGCAACTGTGGAGTAAGAATGGAAGCATTCTGAGGGACAGGCAGATGGGAAATGTGAGTTAGAGAGAGAAGAGAAATTCCACTCCTTTGTGGACTGCGATGCTTCTTGGGGAGCCCGGGACGGGAAAGGTCCCTTCCAGCTACATACTCAGTTTTTACAAGCAGATTCCATTCTAGAAAGGGGGACAGGAAGAGAAAATCAGATGTTAAGATGATCAGAGGATCACTGTGGAAAATGATGGGGATGGACGCTCTTAATCTTTCTTGAAAGAAGGCAACAGAATATTTTAAAGTTTCATAGTCTTCAATCATAACAAGTAACACGACATGGAAAATGTTCATTTTAGAGGTGTTTATAATAAAGAAAGAATTGGAGACTGCCTAAATACTAGAAAAGGGAGGTGGCTGTCTAATTTAGGGTTCTAGCGCACGTTCAGCTGCTATAGACCGCCTTACGCTCCTGGTGCTTCAGGGTGGGAACCGTTTTGAGGTAAGAAGTGCTAAGATGTTGTGTATGTGGCCAATTATGATGTGAGGCTGTGTGGCCAGACGGCGTGGATGGGTTTCGGGAGCCCACACCTGGTCGGCACCCAGGGGGTCGTGAGCGGTGTGTGCCCGGTAGGGAGGGCGGAGGTGGGTTTTCCTTGAAGAAACGAATTTTTCCATCTGTCAGGCATCGTAGGAATTGGCCAACTCTGATGCTTACTGTTGAGAAGACGAAAAGGCCAGGAATGCGTATTCTTGATCAAACAGAAGAATTATTTCACGTGGGCAGGAAGGGGTGGTGACGGGAGTTCCCGTCACTCCCGACTACGCCGTTCCTTCCAGAGCACCTGGCTTGTGCTGGGCGGCGTGTGGCCTTCCCAGGCCGCTGAGAAGGGGCCCACGGGGAGCAGGGATCCTTCACACCTTGAACTTCTGGTCCTGGAGCAGGAGGGTTGGGGGTGGGGAGGGCCGTACCCACACGGGGAGGTCAGGGGGGCACGTGGGGTGGAATCACGGCCCATCCTGCAGGTACAGCGAGCCGGGGGCGGGGCGCGGGAGGTGTGGTGACGGGGGATATTTGCAAAGGACCGAGCGGCTCCCTGCTTTAACCTGGAGTGACCTCGGCCGGCTCCGGCGGTCCACCCGGTGTCCCCGCGGTTGAGGGCAGCAGTGCGGCCCCCTGGAGCTCCTTCACGGAGGCAAAGCTGAGCATCGTTGGGACACATTTCAACTTTTCTAAGACTGACAAGAGTCAGGGTTGCCGGTCAGACCTATGAAGTCGTGCTGCGGGCGAGCAGTTAGAGGGGCTTTGCTGGGGTGCTGGGGTCCCGGAGGCGGAACACGGGGGCTCGTCCTCACAGGAAGGAGGGCGGCCCCTCTGCGCTGCGGAAAGTCCTCGGTGGAAACTATAGGAATTTTTTAAAGGTACTTAGCCTCCCTTTTTTGAACACAAACAATCCCTCTCTGCACTGTAACTTCCCCTTTTCTGTTTAAAATAAAGTAAATGAAAGATAAAAATAAACACATCCTTGTAAAAGAGACTAAGAATTATAAGATAAAATATAACAAAAGGTCAAGTAAACTACAATAAAAGGCCAAGTAGGTAAGCATAATAAAATTATTTTGTTTGTTAAAAATAAAACAAAATAAAAACTTGGGGAGTAACATTTGTCTAAACCTAAATGGCTTAAAACAGTTGGTAAATGTTCTAAAGCAGCGATGTCCAGTATAAGAGAATATCCAGTGAAACTTAATGCAAGCCACATACATAACTGTGTACTTTCTAGGAGTCACATTAAAAAAGTGAAAAGAAACAGCTGAAATTAATTTTAATGGCATATTTTATACAATTCAATATATCCAAAGTCATCATTTCAATACGTAACCACTATGAAACTTATGATGAGGGCTTCCCTGGTGGAGCAGTGGTTAAGAATTCGCCTGCCAATGCAGGGGACACGGGTTCGAGCCCTGGTCCGGGAAGATCCCACATGCCGCGGAGCAATTAAGCCCGTGTGCCACAACTACTGAGCCTGCGCTCTAGAGCCCGCGAGCCACAACTACTGAAGCCCGCGAGCCACAGCTACTGAAGCCCGTGCGCCACAACTACTGAGCCTGCGCTCTAGAGCCCGTGAGCCACAACTACTGAAGCCCGCGAGCCACAGCTACTGAAGCCCATGCTCCACAACAAGAGAAGCTACTGCAGTGAGAAGCCCGCGCACCGCAATGAAGAGTAGTCCCAGCTCGCCTCAACTAGAGAAAAGCCCGCGCACAGCAACGAAGACCCAACGCAGCCAAAAATAAATAAATTATAAATAATAAATAAATAAAAGAAACTTGTGATGAGATGGTTTCCTTTTCTCGTTGTATCTTTCTACCCCAGTGTGTATTTTACGCTTACGACTTGTCAGTTTGGACGAACCGCTTTCAAGCGCCCTGAACCCTGTGTGGCTGATGAGTGCCCCCCCCCGGCTGGACAGCTCAGTCTCAGCACAAAAGGCGGAGGCTCAGTCCACACGGCGTATTGGAAGCTCTTCAGCACTGACCAGAGGTTTGGACCACAGGGGCATCCGGCAGGGGGAGCCGTCAGGAAGGGGGTCCGTCCTTCCTAACTCAGCCTCGGCCTGTGGGCCTCACCCTCCCAGCAGCAGCAAAAGAGGTGGCTGGGTCCCCAGCTCTAGACCCAGTGAGCAGTCTGATTTTGCGGGTCGCCATTTGCATTTCTTGGATTACCAGCAAAGTGAAATGATTCTCCCTGGTTTATAGGTTATTTTTGTTCCTGCTTTTACACTTAGAACCAGATTATTGAATTAGAAGACTGTCATATACAACTCACTTAGCATTAAGATGGGCGGATGGAGAGAGTGAGTGGGAAGAGAGAGGAACTTTACAACATCCGGACAGCCGTACTCCACTTCTGCAGTTACCGTTCCAGCGCTTCCCCGTCCGTGCCCGCACCCACCCCTTCAGCCAGGGGACTCTGGACGTCCCCCACCAAAGGAAGAGCATGTTTCCCTGTCCCGTTGGGGTTGATTTTGCCCAGGAGACTTGCTTTGCTCTGAACATCTTCTGTTGCCAGGAGGAGGACACGGTGAGATAGCTGGTCACAGATGGAGAGGTCAGTCTCCCTCTGACCACGGCCCTGCAGCTGGAGGCCACACTGACCCCTGAGCAGTGCAGTGTGGGGAACGTGTGCTCATGGCTGAAGACACAGAGTATGCGGTGGCTTGTTCCAAAGCATTAGCATGGCACTGACTGACTGCACAACTTGCGCCAGGCCTGGGAGGCCATAACCAAGTGTGTGACACAGGAAAATTCCCGAGCCGCACCAAAGGGGCAGGAAAACTACACATATAAATGCGACCTGGTCGGCGCTCCTAATTCCCTGTAGAAGAAAATGCTACCATTCCCATACGGAGGAAGGGGATTGATGGAGGAGAGAATCAGACTGACACCGAGGCCCTTACTGTGACACTAAACTTAAAAAGCAGTTAGTATGTACAGGGATTTTGAGAGAAAGAATACTACAGTTTTACCCTCAGCCAAACTGTTGTTTAACTTTGAGAGCAAAAGGCAGATATCTTACCACCCATGCACTCTTTCTGAAAACAAAGAAATTACTCAATGAAATACACCATCCACACCAAAACCGAAAGAAAACTCCCCAAAGATCTAGAGTCTGAGCCCAAAAGCCTTACTTCTCCACTGAGCAGACTTTTCAAAAGTATGTTCCGAGAAACATTAGTCTCACGAGACGTTCATAAAACTAGGATTTATTGGCTTAATAAGTTTGGGAGACATACGCTTTCATCGCAGTAACAGCTAACACTGTGTGTGCACACTTCCAGGTGGGCCCCGGTATCAAGTCACTTAGTCCTCAGACTGCGCCCTGGTGCGGGCACTGTCCTTCTGACCGTGCCACAGGTGAGGACAGGAGTTACCAAGATGCTGAGTGAGTTGGCCAGTAAGGAAGGCAGGAGCTCCAGTGCCTCCTACACGACCTTCCGACAAACAGCCACAATCCTGCAGGCTTCCTCACAGCCCTGTGCGTCCACATCGCTGTGCTTTTGTCTGCAGGAGGGAAGCGTAAGTAGCCACAAACCAAAATGAAATGTCCACCTGCTGTCCCCATCTGCCCAGCGCCCACCTGGGGGTGGCTGGGGGGAGTCCTTCCCAGCTGCATGTATGATGCCGGAGTGTTGTCAGCCCAGGTCCCTGTTTGTGGGTGCAGGGATGAGGATGTGATGTTCTCTTGGCCTCAGCACCAGGCCTGGAGGGGGCAGTGACACCAGCGTGGTGATGAGTGAACTTTCCTGAGTGTCGCTGTAAAGACTCTTCCTTTTCTCCCTAAGACCGTGAACAAGATGAAAACGTGTGTTCCCACCACTTCTATTCAACACTGCACAAGCCAGTGAAATAAGCCAAGAATGGAAATAGAACACACACATATTGGTCAGGCAGAATAAAATCTGTCTTTATTTGCAAATGACACGACTAAGTATGTAGAAAATTCTAAGGAATCGCCAAAAAAGCTTCCAGAGCGATCAAGTAATTTAACAAAATTGTAGGATACTAACAACATCAACAAGAAAATCCATTATATTTCCATGCACTAGCAATGCAAAAAATGGAAAGTGAAAACATTTTAAAAACCTTGTATAAAAGTATAAAAAGCATGCTTAAGGAAAAATTTAACAAAATAAATACAAGATCTAAAAAAAAAACCACACTGGAAATAGGATACATTGCTGAGAGAAATGGGAGATGACCTGAATAAATGAAGAAATACGGATTAAATACGTTAATGTTGCTAAAAGGTTAATTCTTCTCAATTGATCTGTAGATTCGATGCAATCCACACCACACACACCACATAAACAAGCATGTGTGTGTGTCTCTCTGAGCTACAGAACCCCCTGGGTACCCATCTGAGGACATGGCTCCACCAGGCAATTGGAAACCAGAGGTGACTCTGAGGGACATGGAGAGTTTTAGATAAAACTAAAACAATCAAGATATGGGGACATCGTGTTCCTTGAACTGAATTCTTCTGTTTGTTTTTAATAAATTTTATGTATTTATTTACTTTTGGCTGAGTTGGGTCTTCATTGCTGTGTGCAGGCTTTCTCTAGTCGTGGCGAGTGGGGGCTACTCTTCGTTGTGGTGCTCGGGCTTCTCTTGTTTATGGAGCACGGGCTCTAGTCACGCGGGCTTCAGTAGTTGTGGCACATGGGCTCAGTAGTTGTGGTGCACGGGCTTAGTTGCTCCCCGGCATGTGGGATCTTCCTGGACCAGGGCTCGAACCCGTGTCCCCTGCATTAGCAGGTGGATTCTTGACCACTGTGCCACCAGGGAAGTCCCCTGAGTTCTTTTTTTTTTTTTTTTTTCTTTTTGCGGTACGCGGGCCTCTCACTGTTGTGGCCTCTCCCGTTGCGGAGCACAGGCTCCGGACGCGCAGACTCAGCAGCCATGGCTCAGGGGCCCAGCCGCTCCGCGGCATGTGGGATCCTCCCGGACCGGGGCACGAACCCGTGTCCCCTGCATCAGCAGGCGGACTCTCAACCACTGCGCCACAAGGGAAGCCCCTCCCCTGAATTCTTAAAATGAGAAACATAAACAGCCTTGTCTTTACGTGACGTTAGAATTTCAAAACAGAGATTTCGTTTTAAAATTTCCTTTCTCCTGCTTCCCTTCACACTAACCTGCCCAGTTCTTTGAATTGCAGAGGTTGGAGGTGGTAACAGAAAAGCGACGACAGAACCAGCCAGAGCTCCGCCTTAGTCCAGTCGGTGCCTCCAGGCAGAGCTGAAGAAGGATTGAAAAGATCACGCCAGACTCAGCCCCTCAGCGGCGGGGTCTGCAGGACTGGGAATCACAGCTCCATCAGAGAGGCCTGCTGGCAGCAAACGGGGACAAAGCTGCCCTGTGAATCCCGTGAGACAGCGTGACCCGAAAGGGACCCGGGGGCAAAGCGCTGATGACTTCAGCACCTGCGGAAGGGGCAGGCTTATCCCACGTGGGCAGAGACGCCTGCGTTCCTGTCCACAAACGCCAAAGGCTGCTGCAAGAGGTGAAGCGCCGCGAATTAAAAGCGCTACACTTGCACTTAGCTTGCTGTTCTGAGAGCTTAAATTCTTACTTTCTCCCTTTCTTGACCGTCTGAGGAATGTGAGCTCTGCCTTACGTAAATATTATGCACAACTGGGTATCCCTAATTGGACCAGCCTCTGTCTCTCCACCCCTCCTCTCCAGGGCCACCTTTTCTTTACGGGAGGCACAAAACTCTGAAGTATGCATGCATCCGCCGGGAGGTCCAGCCAGGCCTGGGCTCTCAGACAAAGGGGTGCAGCCTGGCTAGCATCTCACTTTTGTTTGTGCCTTCCATCTTTTGTGAAGTGGCATGGGAAAAACCCTAACAAGGCTGCTTGACTGCTGCAGAAATTCTTGTCAGATACAGAGGCAGACCCCCTTCCACCTGGCGAGTTCCAGAGAGCACGCAGCCCCCAGCCCTCAAGCAGCCCCTGCTACAGCCTTATTTCATTTCCTAGGCAACGGAAAGCCAGAGGGAAACAAGGTACCACGGGAGATGAATCTGATGTAAGAAAAGACAGATTAGAAGAGCTGAATCGGAAGGCTGTCTGCCAGCCCGTCCTGTCCGGGAGGAGATTGAGGGAAGGGCCTCCCTCCTGCCAAGTCAGGAAGATGGGGCCGCAGCCAATGGACTGCCCTTCGAGGTCATGGATGCTGCACCCCACCCCTTTTTCTAAATGCTCCTTGAATGATGAGCTTAATTGTAACCCCTTGTTGCAGTTTCTCCAGCTATGGTTGACTAAAGCAATAAAATTATTGAAACTGATAGCGAGGCAGAATCCTTCCAAAACATGAAATCCGTCTGTGAGATAAATGCAGGAAAACATACCATGCAGTCATAGGGACCCACCACTAAATAATAATACGCACTTTGTACAAACACAAATTGAAATAAATTTTAAGCAAGTTAAGAAGCTCGGCATTCACTGGGTGCTTCGTGCAGGTTGTGAAGTGCTGAAATTCAGATAAGGATCGCTGCGCTGCTGTGTCTGTCAGCCCTGCCCCGCCCCCTCCGTGGGTGGAAGGTCCCTTTGTCTACTTCCTGTGTCGTCACTTCACATTCTGACTCAGGATTCCGCCCTGGTCGTCCGCGTTTCCTCCTGAGACAGCCTCTCTTTCAAAATGCACAGCGATTCCTGACAGGCAAGAAATAGATATTGAAAAACAAGTCGTGTTTTGGATTAGTGTGGCTTTGCAGTACCAGACGAATGGATTATTTCCTGCCTGGCCTGGAACCCTTGGTGTCTGGGGTGGGAGTGTTTTCAGGGCAGGGAAATGATAGCAGACAAAGCCCCAGAGGAGGGGAGGACCGTGATGTCTGCTCCATGAAATGAGTCAGAAAGCAAGGCTAAGGGAGCCATTTTGCATGTGTGTCACCTAGAAAACACACACATATTATGTATTTTAAGGCACTTGGACATTTTTGTTACACAGGTGGATAATTGTTATAATCTGAAAGATGGCTTTCCATTGGGGAGGAAAAGGGTTTGAGTCCTTTCAACAACCCCTGGACCTCATGTCAATAGAAGGAACAAAGAAATAACAAACGTACACCAGCTCAAGCCTGCGGAAGGTTTTCGCACCCTCCTTATAAACGTCTTATTAACTGCAAGCCCCGTGAGGCCAAGGACTGTGTCTGTGTGTTGTCATTATGTAATAGGGAAGAACCTTTGTATTCTATGACAAGTTAATCGCTAAAGGGATAAGGGATGTTGCTTATAAGCTTAAATTATACATGATGGCCCATCTCTGGGAACCCTGCCTCCCAGGTAATGAGTGTTAGGTTAAAATACCTTTGTTCAACTCACAGGAAACAGCCTGACCAGCCCACCTGTGAATGGCTGCAGGAAGGAAGAAATTAGTACATCCCCTCTGGAGGCTGCCTGGAACCAGGACTTTACTTCCTCCCTCTTTAGTATAAAAGAAGTCTGAATGCTAATCCAGGTGAGATGGTTCTTTGGGACACGAGTCCACCCTCTTCTCCACCTGCTGGTTTTCCACATAAATTTGCTATTTCTTGCCCTGACTGCTCATCTCTTGGTTGACTGGCCTGTCCTGCAATGAGCAAGACGAGCTTGGACTTGGTAACAGTTATGTACCCAGCCTAGCATGGAGTAAACTCAGTATCGGTCATACAAAAAACGATGGCATCTCTGGTATTAATTTTCCAGACTTCACTCTTTCCAGCTACACTTTCACCTCTGGCCATTCGAAGGACACCAGATTCTGAAACGTGCTCTGCACTCCTGCCCTCCACAGCATAACGCTTGTCGAGTGATTGAATGTTCCCGTACAGACGGGTAAGCAGAGGGAGGTCCTGAGTCTCACCTGTGAGCGAGGAGAAGTGATGTCCGGTCCTACAGGGCTGCAGGCAGAATCAAGTCATCCTCTGAGGCCAGGAGTTCTGCTCTCAAAGTCCCCGCAAGAAAGGACAAGCTTGGGTCCCGTGACGTCAATCTAAGGAGCCGGGCACCTACCAGACTGTTTCCAGCATCAATAGCTTCTTATCAATCTGGAGATTGGGATTGACATATATACACTAATATGTATAAAATGGATAACTAATAAGAACTTGCTGTATAAATAAATAAATTAAATTAAATTTAAAAAATTCTATTGATAATGAGTTCTTCTTAGTCTTTCCTGAACCTGTTTAAGGATTCAGCTCTTCAATTTCATGGGGTATCTCTCGAGAGCAAAAAGACAGTGTGGATGTCATAGTCTCTACATCTTACAGGAATTATCTTACATTTTTAAAAGGGGGGAGCCTGTCTACCTCTATCATACTTTGATAGTGTACCTCTCCTTTTGTGAAAGTAAAATCTTACATTCATTCTATCTGCATATAGAATTTTTGGTTTCTCTACAGTTTTTGGTTACTATCTGCTCACTCCAGAGTTCAGTAATCCTGCTATTACCCACTCCCCTCCCACTATCCCCTCCATCTGGAACTACTCTCTTCTCCAGATCTCAGGGGGATATCACTTCTTCCACAGTGTGGATTCCTTTCCACGTGCGTTTTTCGAGAATCTCCTCCATGGGATCTAGGATACGACGCAGTTGCAGAGACCGCACTGGCTCTGAAGATGGACTTAATGTCAGCACCTAGCACAGAGCCCAAAACATGAGAAATGCTGGCACATATGTGAAGGAAAAATTGCTGCAAATTTTCCTTCTGCACAGCTGGAGGGTAGATTTTTGTTTGGTTTTCTTGTTTGTAGCACATACCTCTAAAAAATTAGCTGGACCTTTGCTTGGTGTTTAGATGTATAGTGTCGCTTCCACTTGATTTTAACCAAGTGTTTTAGATGGTCACAGGCTCCCTGGGAGCTTTTGGTTTTAAATATTTTACCGTGATTTCCCCCAACGATTAACTGAGATTCATTGCCCTTCACGTGCACCCTTACGAATTCTCCTTCAGCTTCCGTTCAGCTTCTTTTTGAAGATGACAGCTCAGAACACCTTAATTATTGGTGATTCTATTTCTCCTCGTGCAGATTTCATCATTCTTTGGAAATATCAATTGTATGTCATGGGCAAATCCGATATTTTCTTAATGTCTCAGCAATCCAGCAGCGCTCTAGCCCTGCTGTGTTGATGGCGGTCCTCGTGCTGGTGCAGGAGAGGTGGGAACGGTGATCTGGAGACACAAAAACACCAGTTTGGCCTTGAGAGGAGAATTCCCAGCAAGTCAACACCCACTTACGTCATCCAGGTCTCGGCAGAAGGGCCAAGTGGGCCCAGGCCTCTCCCACAGCCCAGCACACCGACCCTGAGACCCCGACGGGGAAGGCAAGCAGGGCGTCTGGTCTACAGGTTTCCATCGCGTCCTTGTACTGAGTTGCACTTTGCCGAGGAGGGTGGGCACAGGGCGTGGGGCGATGAGGAAAGAGGTAGGAGGTCTACGGGGATAAGCTGGGAGCTCTGAGTCAGTGTGAAAGCCAGCTGTGGACATAGCTGACTATGCATTGTGCTTTGGAAAGCAGGGCTGTGCGGACCCAAAGCTTGCCCTGAGAGGGCTGGGGAAAGGAGTCCCTGACCAATTATTGGGTAGCCTGAACTTTATCATCTTTGGAAACATTGCGAAGTTCTGGAGTGGTCTGCACCTCTAACATTTGATCAATGGAATCACACCTGAAAGAATGGATGGTCCAATTTACACGTATATTACATCTAAAATAGATTATATAATGAAAGTACTCATTATTGACAAGAAGTGATTTAAAGTTTTTACAAGAAAGAAGTGGTACAGCTGAGTAAAGCAAATGTGTGTGTTCACATATATATACACGTGTATATATGCATGCACACACACACACGCACCCACATGCACCTGTTAATATATATCCGCAGAAGAAAAGAGCACAGCGTAACGTGAGGCTCTAAGAGCTGCTAACTTCACAGCACAGGTGGGAAATCCAAAACCCCGCGTTCTCACTGTGTTATATTAGCAGCACAGTCATGGCTCTGTGGTTGATAATATCAAATAATCTGCTCAGCTCACAAGTATGTCCGTGGGCGTCAGGAAAATGCCCTTCCGGACCAGCCTGCACGGAGTAGGAGCCCGTCTCCGCTGGCGTTACTTTGTGGGATCACTGTACGTTGAGCCTTCCGTCTGAAGATGGACGGTAAGGAATGTAATCTGCAAAGGTCTTGTGTTACAGGAATTCATTGGTTCTTCGGAAATACATCCACCCAGCTTCTGGTCCCAACACTATTATGTCTGTGGAAATTTAAGCCAGTCTTTGATATCTATTTACTAAAGTAAAGATACTACTAGCTCTACCTAACTCATTGTTGTTGAGAATTAGCTGGGAAACTATAAGGGAAAGCCCCTTGGGAAAAGTATAGACACATCCTCACAGATTTGTTATGGGTGATGGTGGCAGCGGGTACAGTCAGAGAGTGCTGACACCTGCAAAAAAGGAAGCCACGCTCCTCAGAGACCCGAAGCATAGTGAAGCTCGGCCAGACCCTGTGAATCTCCCATGACTGAGCATGCTGGTCCACTGGTCCACTAGGAACTGGTGTCTCGTTATCTGAACTGGAGAAGTGGGGAATCTGAGCAGAAGCTCTCGCGAGCTCAGTGCTTTGCCCCAGTGCCATCTGGCGTTGCGAGCGCCTGTGTGAATTGGCTGAGTGCCTTCTACTCTATGGTGTGGTCGCTTACCCTTGGCGCCCCTCACCATCCCTGGCTGGTGGCGGAGACTCTGCCTGTGTTGAATCGAGTCGTGTCCTGCTCGTGAAGACAAGAGGCCTCCACGGAGGAGAAGACACGGATGAACACAAGGCCAAGGGCTGCGTCCCAGACCCTCCTCTTGAGAGCAGCCCTCCAAACCCCACGCGGTGGCAGCAGAAGGAAGAGTTCCAAGGTGGGGCCTGTGTCCATGCCTCTGGAGCCTATGTCTCTGTAAGACCCAGGTGTCCTCGGGGTGAGTTCCAGTTGTTGGTAATGTTTAGAACACAAGGCGCTTTTCCCCATGAAAGCCAGGGTGACCTCAGGCAGGAACCCCGAATGGAGTCCTTGCTCCATGCAAGGAGCCAATGCTGGGAGGAAGGGGGTGGAAAAGAGGGGACAGTCAAGAAGCACGAGGGGACACCTCTGCGGGAGACATACCAAGAGTCCACACCTCCCAGCCACAGGCTCCCGGGACTCCAGCTGTGGCCCTGCGGCCATGGGAGCAGCCATGTCCCCAGGGTCACTTGTCCTCCCCCACCTGCCACAGGTAGGCCACTCCCCCATTCAGAGTCTCACCACGAGACCCTGGGTGCCCACTGTGAGCCTGCTAGCAGCACCGGGGACTCAGGGCTCATGGCCAGAGCCCTGAGGACACTGCATTGTGATGCACGGACTCTGATGACTTTCCTCATTGTCTGAGTCACTGGGGGTCTCTCACCGGTTCCTCTTCCTCAGCCCCAGGCACTTGTAACAGGTTGGCTTACGTTCCCCCAAAAGATGGGCCCAAGTCCTAACCCCTAGTACATGTGACTTTGACCTCATTTGGAAATAGTGCCTCCGCAGCGGCTGTTAATTTAAAGATGTCAAGTTGAAGTCTTCCCAGACTTGGGATGGGCTCTTAATCCAGCAGCCGGGGTCCTCCTAAGAGAAAGGAGAGGCAGATTCGAGGCAGAGACACAGGGAAGAAGACCCTGTGGAGATGCAGACAGACACTGGAGGGATGCTGTCCCAGGCCAGGGACGGCGGCCACTGCCAGGAACTGGATGACGCGGTGGGCTCCTCTCCTGGAGCCTCTGGAAGGAACTTGGCCCCGCTGACACCCTGACTTCAGACTCCTGGCCTCCAGAACCGTGATGGGTACGATTCTGTGGCAAGCCACAAAGTTTGTGGTCATTTCGATGGCTGCTCTGGACAGGAGCTGGGACGGCCTGCAGTCACATGGCGGGTGTCTAGCCCACACCCTCCTCTTCCACCCCCTATGCTTTCCTCACTAACGTGGACGAGCTTGTACTCGCATGTGTACACATACAACACGCGGGTACACAAAGACATTTAACATCCAGGAGTCGGTACTGGAAACCTCAGGTGGTCCTGGGAAGGGCTCTGTCCAGCAGAACCGCGACTTTACCCCTCACTCGAAGTGGCTGTACCGGCTGTCCTTTTCCCGTAAGTTTCTGGATGGGATCAGGCACAAGCCCTCTGTGACCCGTGAATGTCAAGGAACACACGGTGCTTCCTAAGGCTGTCCTTGACCTGAAGTGAAGGGGGCGCACCCTCCCCCGAATCTGGGCCGTTTCACTTGTCTTCTCCGTGGCCTGTCATCTCACTTTGGAATGCAGCATCTGTTCAATCTTGGCGACGTACAAAATTCCTATGTTAACCTTTTATTGCTCATTAAATAGGGGAAGGCTGGTTCCTCACGGCAAAATGTTTGCTCTTCCAAATACGAGGGACTTGATACCCAGAAGACGAAGTCCAAAGATGCGACTTAGATGCGGAGATGAGGCTTTCCTCGCTCTTTGTGTTTGTCGCCAGAATTGTCGATCAATATCCCCAAAGCTCTGGCGCTGCATTGCCCTGATTGGAAACCCCGGGCTTAGTTAAGCGGTCAAAGCCACGGGAGGAAGGCTGAAGTTCAAAGGCAAAGTGTGGGGAGAGGGAGGAAGAGGCTAATTGGGCAGAAAGGAAGGACGGCTGGCTTGTCCCCTCCCCGAGGAGCCGGTTCTTCATGCGTGAGGGGTCCCGAAGTGGAAAGCCGGGTTCAGACTCTTCCTGCTGTGAAAATAGCAGTTCTTACAGGTATTAGGGAAAATCTGTGCAGAGCCGTGATGTGTGTTTTAGAGCCCCCCGAGGAGGAAAAATGCAGTTTGGGGAGGACGGCCAGCGTTTGGGGAATGTAGTTCAGGGAAGAATTCCATGAGCAAATCTGGCTAAGTTACCAAGTCCACAGAAAGGTGACTGGAGCCAATTCAATAATACTCCACAACAACAGACACGCAAGTCACTGAAAAACGTAGATCTTCTCTGTCTAAAGTTTAATTCAGAGCCTGGGCTGTAATAAACAGAGCTAGAATGAATGAAAACCTGTTTTCAGACATATTTTCAAAACAGGAGTGGGTGACAATGAACCAGTCACTGTCAGCCACACCGGGTCTTCATAACAATGAAGGGAGCAGTGGATTTTTAGGCCAGTTCACAGGAAAGCAGCTAAGCTTCTGACTAATTGATGGCCTTTTCAGCATTCGACCTGCCCAGTGACCTCTGAAGCAGTGACTTAGCTGAAAAAGGAGGCCAACCAAAGAAGGCAGTTAAAAATAGAGTGTCGGGGGCTTCCCTGGTGGCGCAGTGGTTGAGAGTCCGCCTGCCGATGCAGGGGACGCGGGTTCGTGCCCCGGTCTGGGAGGATCCCACATGCCGCGGAGCGGCTGGGCCCGTGAGCCATGGCCGCTGAGCCTGCGCGTCCGGAGCCTGTCCTCCGCAACGGGAGAGGCCACAACAGTGAGAGGCCCACGTACAGCAAAAAAAAAAAAAAGAAAAGAAAAAAAAAAAAAAATAGAGTATCAAGCTCAATTGACTCAGCCTAGAGGAGATGGGAATTATAGTTTGGGAACTCGAGATTGAAGGAGGACTTATGGAGGGCTGGAAACTTCCAATTCAGAGAAAAAGGAATGCTTCCCGGCATGGGATGACGTTCCTAGCGGCACAGGCTGTGCTCACTCACCCGAGGGCACCACTCAGAGATGCGGCCGGTCCTGACCTCCCCCTGGGCATCTGGTTCAGGCTGAACAGGGGCTGACAGGAGGGGAAGAGAGGGGCAAAGACCACCGGCAGCTGTGACTCTAAATTGGGATGAAGAGGGTCTGGGCTCTGCGTCTTAGAGTGTGGCCAGAAGCAGGGGCAGGTGCCCAGAGACGGCCACCAGGGCTGGAGCAGAGCCTCAGCCTGGCTCTCGGTGCCCCTTTCCCCCCAGGCACCAGCGCCTTCCTCCAGGCCTCAAGAAATAACCCGAGATTGTCGGAGTGAGACGAGCTGGGGCCTGGAGAGGCAGACCCGGCTCAGATCTGCACGAGACACTTGCTACCTGTGCGGCCTCGGGCATAGTCTCTGAACTGCAGGGTTGTGACCCACGGAAGGAGATTAACTTCAGCCTGTGTCACTGGGCATTGGCTGGGAATTCACACCACGAGCCCTAAAGCCCTGCACAGATTCTAACCGCAGGAATTTCACTGTGGCATGAATGTGTATCAGTCAGCTCAGGCTGTCGCTGCCATAACAAAATACCACAGACAGAGGGAGGAGTGGGGGTGGGGCTCAAACAACAGAAACTTATTTCCTCACAGCCTGGAGGCTGGACGTCCAAGAGCCAGGTGTCGGCAAGACGCTCTTCTCCCAGTGTCTTCACATCATCCTCCCTCTGTGTCCAAGTGCCCCCCTTTTAAAGGGCCATCAGCCTTACTGGATCAGGGCTGCCCCATCACCTCGCTTAGCCTGACTACTGTGTAAAGACCCTCCCTCCAAATAAGGTCAACTTCTGAGGCTCTGGGGGTTAGGATTTCAACACAGGGATTTTGGAGGGTACAAATCAACCCATAGCAAGAATAAATGTGCCTCAAATTCATGATAATATTTTTTACTGAAGAGCCAGAAACATTGTCCAGCTTTACAGTAACAGGTCTCAGTCTTGGTTACTGTTAGAATAATTGGGGGAGAGTTTATCACCTTGAGGCCCAGGCTACACCCCAGATCACGTAAGTCAGAACCCTCAGGGGTGGGATCTGGGCACTGGTGTATTTTAACACTTGCTGGTACCAACGTGGAGAACTACTGCCTTAAACAGACTGGAGCGCTGGGGCTGATTCCATTTCGATGGGGCAGACCTTGCTCCCCTGAGGATTTCTGTTCTCCGTTGGAAGTTTAGGAGGCACCCGATTCTTGAGTAGGCTTTAGGTGAGTCGAAAATTTGGAGTAGAAGCTAGGAAGTAGTCTCTGTGGTTAAAAGAAGAAAACAAATGCTCAGCAGAGCACAGCCCCCAGAGGAGATGCTCACTCCAGGGCCCACGAGCACGGAAGGGGCCGTCCATGCAGAGAGGACGCAGGACGGGGTCCGGATGCCTGTGGGCTGTGCCAGCCTCTGGGGCCAGAGCGAGGTCACCCCAGGAGGGTTCCTGGAAAAGGCAGGCTGTTATCACGGCAGAAGCCGGAGTTCTGAAAACCCAGATGCCGAGATATTTTCCAGTTTCTGGGCTCCTTAGCCCTACCTTGATTTTTAGTAATTCTTTTTGGAAGTTTCAGTGACGTCAAGGGGAGCAAAGAGGCCCTTCTGCTCACCCTTGGACCTGGCAAGTACCCTTGGTGAGGTCTCAGGGTGGATACAGTAGCATCAACGGGAACCCCTCATTGGAGGTGAAACCCAGAGGACCAAGGTGGGCTGCTCGCCCAGTCACCCCTCCTCAGCGAGCCCCCCTCCTCGCCTTCCTTCCTTCCTTCGCCCATTCATTGTCCCCACAGTCGCGGACAGCCCTCAGTGTGCCCAGCCCTGCCCTGCACCTGGATGAGGCGCGAGGGAGATGGACCAGATCCTCGCCTGGCTGGAGCTTATAACTTACGGGAGCAAATTAACGATCAGTATGCATCAGCTTCAGGGGGTGAGAAATGCTATAAGAAAAAGACAACTAGGTAGGGGGATAGAAGAAGCACAGGTGGGCACTGGAAGGTACTCTTCCATCCAGGGAACCAGGGAGAACGGAGTAAAAACGTGACGGAGCTGAAGGCTGCACTTGTTTCTTCCTGAGACTCAAGCTGGTGTTTCCTTAGCTTCGCAGTTTACAGAGAACCTCCCGGTCCAGCCAGTCCACTGTCTGAAATCATGCCCACAGTGGCCCCTGAGTGGAGACAGCAGGCGTTGCTGTTTCTGTTGTCAGGTGACAAGTCTGCCATGGGATGCAGCAGCCAGACTGACGCCCATGGCCCCTCACGCTTTGTCCAACCCTGATGTCCGTGTCTCCAGTGACAACCGAATGGAGAGGAAAGGAGGAAGCAGCCCACGTCGGGGACCTTGCCTGTGGACAGCAGGCAGGCTGTGCCAAGCCATTGCCACCTTTGCTTCTCTCAGCATCTCCTGGGCACTGTTCCCAGACGTCTCAAGCTTGGAAGTGGCTTCCCATGGCCTTCCTGAGAGCCAGCAGACTTCTCTGCTTGCCACTGGGTTCTGGCATCAATGTGATCTGTTTTCTTTTGTTTTGTGTGTTTTTAAGTGGAATTCAAGTTCGTATAATGGAATTAACCATTGTCCTTGGTTCATGACATCTTCTCGTCTTTGGTTCATACGTGACTCTCTGGCCACCTTGTATTTTATTTATTTCATTTAATCATTTGTTTGTTTTTAGTTATATGATGACAACCCAAGACGTACACCACTGGGGCAGAGAACTTCCACACTGACAGCTCACGTCTCTGTGCCCCTCCCACCCCTCTGCTCTCCTTCCTCCCAACCCCCAACAGGTCACCCCCAACAGGTGACGCTGTCCTGAATCTTGTGTCTGTGGTTCTCCTGATACGTTTATCCTGCAGTGTTAGCAGGGTGTGTGTGTGTGTGTGTGTGTGTCTGTGTGTGTCTGTGTGTGTGTGTCTGTCTGTGTGTGTGTCTGTGTGTGTCTGTGTGTGTGTCTATGTGTGTGTGTCTGTGTGTGTGTCTGTGTGTGTGTCTGTGTGTGTGTGTGTCTGTGTGTGTCTGTGTGTGTCTGTGTGTGTGTCTGTGTGTGTGTGTGTCTGTGTGTGTCTGTGTGTGTCTGTGTGTGTCTGTGTGTCTGTGTGTGTGTGTCTGTGTGTGTGTCTGTGTGTGTGTGTCCGTGTGTGTCTGTGTGTGTTTGTCTGTCTATGTGTGTGTGTGTCTATCTGTGTGTGTCTGTGTGTGTGTCTGTGTGTGTCTGTGTGTGTCTGTGTGTGTCTGTGTGTCTGTGTGTGTGTGTGTCTGTGTGTGTGTCTGTGTGTGTGTGTCCGTGTGTGTCTGTGTGTGTTTGTCTGTCTGTGTGTGTGTGTGTCTGTCTGTGTGTGTCTGTGTGTGTGTCTGTGTGTATCTGTGTGGGTCTGTGTGTGTCTGTCTGTGTGTGTGTCTGTGTGTGTGTGTCTGTGTGTCTGTGTGTGTCTGTGTGTGTGTCTATGTGTGTGTGTCTGTGTGTGTCTATGTGTGTGTGTCTGTGTGTCTGTGTGTCTGTGTGTGTGTGTCTGTGTGTGTGTGTGTCTGTATCTGTGTGTGTGTGTCTGTCTGTGTGTGTGTCTGTGTGTGTCTGTGTGTGTGTGTCTGTGTGTGTGTGTGTCTGTGTGTGTCTGTGTGTGTCTGTGTGTGTGTCTGTTGTGTGTGTCTGTGTGTGTGTGTGTCTGTGTGTGTGTGTGTCTGTGTGTGTCTGTGTGTGTGTCTGTGTGTGTCTGTGTGTGTGTCTGTGTGTCTGTGTGTGTGTCTGTGTGTGTGTGTCCGTGTGTGTCCGTGTGTGTCTGTCTGTGTGTGTGTGTCTGTCTGTGTGTGTCTGTGTGTGTGTCTGTGTGTGTGTCTGTGTGTGTGTGTGTGTGTGAGACCCTAAGGAGGAATGGTTGGCTCAGATATGGCTGCTTTTGTTGTTTTAAAAGCTATTCTTTAAGCCACTACTTATCAAAGTTTAGTCTCTGAACTGCATCTCCTGGGAACTTGGAGCTCTTTAGAAACTCCTGCAATGCATGCAAATTCTTGACTCGCCTATTCTCCACCCCGCCTCCAACCTACTGGAGCAGAAACTGATTCGAGTGTCTCTGATTACTAATGAGGCCGGCAACCTCTCAACGTCCTTACTGGACGTTTGTGTTCTCTCTTCTCTGTCTGGGTTGTTTATCATTTTCATACTGATTTTAGTTCTTTATATATTTTTGACACTGATTCTTTCGGTTTAAGTGCATAGAGAATATTTTCTCCCATTTATAGTCTGTGTTTTCTTTCTCTATGTTGCTTCACGATGAACAGAATTTCTAATTTTCATATAATTAAGTGTATTTTTTGGTTGTGGTGGTTAACTTTTTGAGTCTTATGTAAGAATTCTTACCTCACTCCAGGATAGGAAGAAAGAATACACCTGTATTTTCCACTAAACTTTTAAAGGGTTTTCTTTTGACATATGAGTACTAAGACTGTCTGGAATTGCTTTGTATGTGGGATAAAGTAGAGATCCGAGGCCATTAATTTTTCCATATGAAAAATCACTGTTTCAGGCTCCTCTTCTTCCGAGACACGAGGACCCTAAGCTCCTATAGGTGTGGGTCTGTTCATTCCATTCGATGTCTGTATTCTTATATCATCAGCAACTGTGTTCTTTTCAGTAGCTTCATAATAAACACTGATGTCTGGTAGTCAGGTCCCCTCTCCCTACGTGTGTTGGCTATTCCTGGACCTTTGATATTTCATAATGTTTTTTAGAATCAGCTTGTAAAGACCTGTGCAAAACCCTGCTGGGAGTTTGATTTTGGGCTTTTGCATTAAACGGATAGATCAATTTTAGAATTTCCAGATTATGCCCCAAACTTCCTACAAAACTCTTCTTTTCAGGCCGGTGGGTCATCCTCACCATCAAGCTTTTGCTCACGTCACTTCTCCAATTTCTCAAAGTCTCGCCTCAGCTGAGAGCACAGCCCCCCTCATTTCCCCATCTTCACCCTCACAGCCCAGCTCGGCCTCCTTCCTGCACTTTCTCTCAGGGCTCTGGCCCACGGGGCTTCTCTGTCCTAATAAGATGGAGCAGTGTTGGCAGAGGAAACTCTGTTAAATGTTAGCTATTATGATTAGTATGTAGATAGTTTCCTGATTCACTTTGAGATTTTTTTTAGAAAGGCAACTTATTTCCTTTTACCTTAAACATTTCCCACAAATTACTATAATTATTAAAATAGTCTCTTATTTTCTGTAACCATAGGAAAGAGGAGGCATAGCAGTGACTTCTGAGAAGTTTCCCTCAACGTTCCCCTCCTAGGGGTCCTCCTGCCGCTTTGCTAAAGCTTTATCCCAACTCTGGCCCGTGGAATGTCTCAGATCACCACCGTCAGAGGTTCTGAACATGTCTGAGATGAGAATCTGGTTCATAAATAACCAGCCTCTTTCTAGAGTCGCCTCTCTACGCGACATAGAAAGTAATTGGAGCAAACAATTCCATGGTTCAGTTTAGCTGCAATAAAGACACCCTAAAGGGGACCCATAATTTTTGTTTCTGCTTGTGACAGTCATAATTAATAAATATTCTGCTCTGGAATCACTGGTTTTTTTTCCAAAACAAACACACCTACTTTCTGAATATCATTATAACTGATCTATGTAGCATCATCTGAAGACATAAACATTAAAGCCAACAGCCAGATTTTAAGGCATCAGAAGCCTTAGCAGGCATCTGTGTTTTTGAGATGCAGTTAGTGGGCCACAACGGAAGCGCCAATGTCATTCAGTCTTCTTCAATTTACAAATAAATTATTTTGGTGAAAAGAGAGTTGTGGATTAAAGACAATTACTGAGATTCTTAAGACTTGAACGTTCATGGTGGCTCACGTAGTTAAAAAAGAAATCTCAGGTTTGGATCCTTATGAAATTTCACGTCAACAAGAATGGAGTTTCGTAAAAAGTCATCGTAAATGCTACACAGATCACTAATTGTCACGCAGTCAGGATTCGTTAAATACTCTAATACTAAACTAAAAATTGTTTAATCTCATAGAGTTTTATGATTTGGAAACTATATCACAATCTCAAAAATGTAACTCAGTTTGGTAAATATTCACTGAGGGGCACGTCAGGCCAGCTCTGGGTTGTGAAGACACGCAGATGAACCTGGCCAGTCCTCCCTTCAAGCTTCACAGCAAAATGCCGCTGAGGCCTCCTTGCTGTGACATCAGCCATCATTGGGCAGCAGTTAAAAATACCCCTGCTCGGGCTTCCCTGATGGCGCAGCGGTTGAGAGTCTGCCTGCCGATGCGGGGGACATGGGTTCGTGCCCCGGTCCGAGAGGATCCCACATGCCGCGGAGTGGCTGGGCCCGTGAGCCATGGCCGCTGAGCCTGCGCGTCCGGAGCCTGTGCTCCGCGACGGGAGAGGCCACAACAGTGAGAGGCCCGCGTAGCGCCAAAAAAAAAAATACCCCTGCTCTTTCTTTCTGATGGTTTGGATTCTGCATCAACAAGAGTATTGATCAGCAATGAGTCTTTTTTTTTTTTTGGAGTTCCCTGTGCTATACAGCAGGCTCTTATTAGTTATCTGTGTTATACATATTAGTGTATATATGTCAATTCCAATCTCCCAGTTCATCCCACCACCGCAGCCATGAGTCTGGATTTATGGAGCACGTTGTTTATCTGTCGTGTCTTGGTTATTTACCTTAAAGATAAGGAGAATCAGTTTGACCTTGGAGAGAGAATCAGGTAAGAATGCCGGGCACTCTTCCCATCTTAGAAAACGATTCGGACCCCGTGCTTGTGTTGGGATGGACCATCAGTCCTCTGTCAGCTGCAGCCTCATGGACCAGTCAGCAAACACACCCCTCCCTTTCCCAGAGGTGACGGTTGGAGCAGGACAAGGAGCCCAGATGCAAAACAAGGAGCCACAGCAGGAAACAGGCTACTGAGCAAGAGAATAAAATAGACGGGCTGCAGAAGTGTCTCTATCCACAAGCCACGTCCGTCTACGCTTGGGCAATAAGAACCTTATATTCTGCTCCAGAAACCACAGAAGATGGGCATAAATTCGGTGGGGCAGTCAGGCTGACTCAGTCTCAGGTGTGAAATTCCCATTGCATTGAGACAGCAACCACTTTGCAACGGTCTTGATGTTTTACCAAAGGGAACAACAGCTATTGCTATATCTGTGGAGATGTACATGCCAGCTCTTCTGGATTTAAAATACTTGGTTTGTTTTCAGACCAATCCTTGAACACAAGTCTTGAGTTTTGGGTTTGGACAGTATATTCCTGGAACATCACACGTTAAAGACACAGTTGCCCTGTGGTAGCATTTGACGATGAAAGCGCAGGAGAAAAAGTCCAACACAGGGATGCCTCCTTTTCGAGAGAGCACAGGGAATGTACATGGAAGGGCAGGGCCCAGGTGAATTGGGAGGTGACTATTAAATCCACGTTAAAAAGAGAGTATTTGCCCTTCAAAAGTATCCTATACAGGCTTCTACTGTAAGGTACCACTTTGCATCCAAAATATCATTTGAATTACAAAAAGAAGAGGGACACTTGGGGAGCTCGTAAGTGCAGAACCAGACCCTTCTGCAGTGAGGTCGACCGTGCACATGCAGGAAAGGGCCTCTCCTTTTTGTTGTTTTCCTGGAATTCTGGGTTAATTTTTCACAATGACAAAAACATAGCAGCAACTTTTAGAACACATGAAATAGAGTTTGCTGTTAACAATGAAAAAAATGTTTAAACAAGACCTTTGTTTCTATGAAAGGTAGTGATGAAATTCAAGTATAACCAAGGGACATACATTCCTAAAAAAAAATTCTGTGGTGGGGCATGCAAATGAGACTATTTAAATCTATTTATAAAAAAGGACGAATAATTTTACAAAGGGTTCTAGGAGTGGTGATCATTAATTTTTAGTTGACTTACTAAATACCAATCCCAGGAGAAACTGCTTTAATAATGTAGCCTTTACCAGTGATCATCTCCAAGGCGTTTTACAACTTTGCCGTTCAAAGTCCACATATGAACTGACCTCCTGTTTGAGAAGTTTGGTCACCTATTTCATTATTGTCATATAAAGGTCCTCAAGAAATAGCTGATAGGGGAAATGGTGATTTAACTACTGTTTTGCATAAAAACCCATAAAAGTTCCAGTTGCTTTTAAAAAAATCTTAACCACAATTCCTTCTTTAAAAAGTGGGTCACGTGATCCTTAATGTACTGGGTTGTTATTTGTTTAAGATTTTGCTGTGGAGTTTGGCTAGTGATCATAAAAAGCCATCACTTGTTTTGATAAGACTGATCTACATCCAAAGGAAATGAAATACATTTCCTGAGCTTTGAGAACCAGAAACCGCCATTGCTTGCCACCTTTGATTAAATTAAGGCACTGAGAATAAGACAGAACTGAGAAGAAGGAAGCTAAATCGCTGAACTTCAAACAACCAAGCCCTACAGATTCCTTTCCTTGAGGGAATCAGTCATAACAAGGAACCCAAATACTTGTCCATCAAAATATTCAGTTCTCGTCCTGAGTCCAAAAATAAAGACACAGACGTGAGACAGTTCGTTGGTTACAATGGCCAGAGAAGTACAGAACATTTCTGAATGCACGTGGATGGGCAACGTAAGGGTGACATTAAATCTGTTGATGTAACATCTTTCCCCAGCTTGTTCAAGAATTTCCTTAAATGTATTAATGTATTAAATACACAGTGGTGTGGAGAAAGAGAAAGCTGGAGTCAGAGGCAGTTCTGGCCCCAGAGGGGAAGCAAAACAGAAACAGAGCCTGAACTCTGGTCCCCAGGGTGGAAGTTTAGGGCATCATTGCCCTCGCTGGAGGCCCTGGAGAACAGCGCCGGGAGAGAGGGCTGGTCGAGGCTGCAGCACGCAGTTGTAGATGCTGGCAAACACTTCAGGGAGGCGGGCTTCTGCAGGGATTACTATAATCAATGCCTTTGATTATGGGATGCAATTTCCCCGAGAGCTCAGAGAACTACCACCGGTTTTGTTTCTATTCATCCTCACGATGGGTTTAGGAGCTTCTTAGAGGCAGGTATTTTTGTGCCTCCATTTTTCATTTATTGAAAAATCAAAGCTCACAGGAGTTAAATATAACCCTACCCAATATAGTGGATCATCTGAAGTAAATATCCATCCCCCGGCCGTTCTCGATTTTTCTAGTGCCTAAATTTCCCACTCGTAGAATAAATGTGAAATGAGAGGTAGGGTCTCCAGCTCTAGTAAATGAAAAATACAGGATGCCCAGCTAAATATGAATTTCAGGTAAACAACAAATATTGATACGTTTAGTATAAATATGTCCTTTGCAATATTTGGTGCATACTTACGTATTGTCCATCTGAAATCCACATTTAGTTGGGTGTCTTATATTTTATCTGGAAACCCTACCCAGAGGAAGAAACTCTCTGGATCCAAGAGAAAACTAGGAGGTTCCGTGTCCTTATCACGAAGAACTGACTCCTTCAAGCCCACTGCCCTCCATCAAACTCCTTCTACCAAACCCCTGCCTCAAAGCTCCTTGCACTTTCCTGGGACTTGGCTTTTTTCCTTGGATGTCACCTGGATGGATGGTGCTGGCTCTCTGCGACCTCCATCTCACGGGATGTCTGTGTGCCCCTGGCAGCTGCCACTTCCCAGCCCTCCCCAGGGGCTGAATAAAAACGTGTATGAATAAGTGAACTACCAAACTAACAAGTAAGCAAAAATCCAAATTGGCAAAATTCTTGGGTATATGTGTGCTGGACACACTCCACTGCATATGGGACACCATCAGTTAAAATAATCACCACTACTATTTTGCTCCACAAGAAAGGAAAAAGTGCCGCCAACTAAACTATTACACAATGAATTCTTATCACTCAGAATTGTACATGTGTTGAGTTATTTTAGTCATAGATATTTACTATCATATATTTCTTTTATTTTTAACATCTTTATTGGGGTATAATTGCTTTACAATGGTGTGTTAGTTTCTGCTTTATAACAAAGTGAATCAGTTATACATATACATGTGTTCCCATATCTCTTCCCTCTTGAGTCTCCCTCCCTCCCACCCTCCCCGTCCCACCCTTCTAGGTGGTCACAAAGCACCGAGCTGATCTCCCTGTGCTATGCGACTGCTTCCCACTAGCTATCTACCTTATGTTTGGTAGTGTATATATGTCCATGCCTCTCTCTCGCCCTGTCACAGCTCACCCTTCCACCTCCCCATATCCTCAAGTCCATTCTCTAGTAGGTCTGTGTCTTTATTCCTGTCTTACCCCTAGGTTCTTCATGACATTTTTTTCCTTAAATTCCATATATATGTGTTAGCATATGGTATTTGTCTTTCATATATTTCTTTTATGTGTGAAAATGAAAAGAAACGTAAGCATCGTAAATGGTTAAGATGTTTTTAAAACGTCTTCAAACGCGGCGTCTAACGTTCCTGAATCACGTTTTGGCTCAACTCCCCCGTGTCCGGGCTTTTTCACGAGGGATTAACCTCTGAGCCATTAAGAGCAAGGGTGGGAGAGCTCTTCTCAAAGTGGGCTCCACGGCTGGCCTTAGAAGTTTTGCAGGATGCTAACACCCATTCTGTAAATTTTGATGGTGGCCCTTTTTAATCTTAAAAAAAAAAAGAGCACAGAAAGATCCAGAAAACAACTAAGTCACTTCCTGCCGCAAACAATCCGAGTTATCGGATGGTGGAAGGTCCAGGGATTGTGGGACCATTCCAACCCTGGCAGCAGGAATGTCCAGTTGATGCTGTCTCTAGGGTGTATTTTCAGTTACACAAGTTCTCACACATGTGCAAAACTGCATCGCAGTGTCAGGCCAACAGGACTGCAATTCACCAGAAGACTCGTCCTCATACTAGAGAAGTTAAAAGGTGAAGAAAAATAAAACACCACACATGGTTGATGAATGACCTGGAATTACCAGCGGGGACCCTCTGCGGCATCTTCTGTGAACGTGTTGGCAAACGCACAACCTCTGTTAGGAAATGCAGGTGTCATCCGGCCCTCGTGACAAGGCAGTAACGCCTAAAGTGACCTGCGGTGGAAATAAGAAACCGTGAAGAACCATTTAAATGGTAGAAGCATAAACGCATCTGCTGAGTGAATGTTCAGTAGCGTTTCTGACGTCACCGACCAGTGAGCTGGAGGCACGGGATGGCGGAAAGTGTCAGGGTGAGACCTGGGCTCTGACCTATGTCTGGGCAGCCTTAGGCAGGTTCCTTGACCTTTCCGGTTCCGGTTTTCACATGGGCAGCACAAGCCTCTCAAGTTCATCCCACATTCCACGCTCTATCCTTTGTTTTCGGACAAACCCCCGTGGCTACTTGCGGTTGGACTCGCTCAACCCAGGGCTTGTTGCTCTTTGTTAAAAGCATACAATAAACCCTCTCTATACAGGATTTGTTACAAACCGACGATGGCATCCCAAGCCCTCTGACGTGTGAGCTGCTTTGAAAGTTGGGGGTGCCCTCTGAGACGCTTTTATGACATTTGAAGGAGCCGTAGATTTCCTCTAGTTCAACCTTTAGAAAGCTAGGACTTTTCTCCAACGCTTCAGCCTCTGTACACCTACTCCACTGAGTGTGCCCGTAGGGGTGCCCGTGTCTTAGCAAGGCAGCCAGGTCAATCAACGACTCCAGCAGCTAGAAAATTCTTCCTTGCCCAGTTTTCCCAAACAATTGGAATAGAATAAGGAGTCCAGAAATAGATCCAATAAGGGAGGAAAGTGCAGCATATATCCAGACAAAAGGCTGATGTCCTTAACATATAAAGAACACTAACAAAGCAATAAGAACAAATAATTCAGCAGTAAAATGGGCAAAGAACATGAACAGATAGTTTACCCGAAAAGAGAATACCTTTGGTTCTCAACTGTATAAAGTTACTCTCAAGCTGATGCAAAATTAAACTCCAGCGAGGAAGCATTTTCAGCTCTCAGGTAGACAAAGACCGAGCAGCTCAGTAAGGGCTGCTGGTCAGGCTGAGAGGAAACAGGCTCCTTCTCCATCACGGGGAGCAGCTTACACCAGGGGAAATCTGGCAGTACCTGTCAAAATAGAGAAGCACATATGTTTTACCTACCAATTTCACTTCTACAATAACAAATTACAGCAGCAATTCTCAACCTTTTTGTTTTCAGGACCACCTTACACTCTAAAGATTACAGAGGATCCACATATTAAAATTTTAGTAAGAAAAAAAGAAAAAAAATTAAACCGAGACATCTAAAAGATACCTATTGTACTATAAAATAACAATAGAAGCCCACAGCAGGATAACACAAGTGGCACATTTTTATAAAAATTTTTTTAAATTAGTGAAAAACATTTTTAAAAATTATCAAAAACTATTTTTTTTTTTTTTTTTTGTGGTACGCGGGCCTCTCACTGTCGTGGCCTCTCCCGTGGCGGAGCACAGGCTCCGGGCGCGCAGGCTCAGCGGCCACGGCTCACGGCCCGGCCGCTCCGCGGCATGTGGGATCTTCCCGGACCGGGGCACGAACCCGTGTCCCCTGCATCGGCAGGCGGACTCTCAACCACTGCGCCACCAGGGAAGCCCTTCAAAAACTATTTTTAAAACTTAGTGAAATGAAAATTCTACACTTGCTCAGGTTTCTTCAACATCTGGCCTGAGAGAAGGTGTCCGGATCCCACATATGCTTGCGCAGTGCAGAGGAATCTGGCCTCACTCAGGAGGGGAGCTGGAAAAGGAGGCCCCGTGCAAGCCTCTGGGCAGGGGCGGTCTCAGACCTGCAGGGGCCGCACCTTGAGAAGCCGGGTGTCCCAGACAACCCCACGTGTGTGAAAGGACTCACACGCTAGCTTATTCACTGAGGTGTGGTTTTTTACCTGCAAAGGACTGAACAGTCACAGTGTCCTTGAGGACGGACGGGGGGATTCTGTGCAACCACTGAACGGAATGGGGTGTTGTTTGTGCTTCTACGGACCAGCTAATAGCTCCGAAGCCTTCAGTGTCATCGTGTGGAAATGAAAGGTGTGCTGTGAAGTAAAAAATCAGCTGCAGGGGAATTTGCACATTTTCTTGTTTACACACAATATACACGAAATATATGTGGAAGGAAGTGCAATAAAACATTACTTCCGCTGCTTTCGCCGAAAGTACTAGGACGGGCACACGGGGTATCAGCAGGCGTGCTTTTCGTCATGCCTGTGTCCTTTGTATCTTTTGAATTTTGTATATGTGCATGTATTATCTGGCAAAAAAATTAATTAATTTACGTAAACACAAACTATTAAGCTATTTTGCAAGGTTTTTCTGAGAACGAAATGAACCAATGTATGGAAAAAAGCATAACCCATTGTAGATATTCAGTAAGTGGCAGCTGTTAAAAATAACGTTATATAATATAATAACTCGAGGTTCTGTTATATCCACTTCTGGGTCCCCCTTATGAGCACTGACACCCCCAACTGTCTCTCCAGGGAGCAGTGATTGCCCCAGGTCCGATCAGAAAGCGGTAAGCTTTTATTTTCAAGTGTTTAACATTTCATGTAAACATCGTTTGGTAATCAAATCATTCTTGGAACCATAACTTTTCTTTTCCCCTCGGCCTTGATTAATCCCCATTAGAGAGAAACTTCCAAAAAACCTAGGTCGTTATATCCGCCCTGCTTGGGACCAGGAAGTGAGGGAATCGTGGATTCTCCACATTTGGGGTCTGTTCCTTTTTCTCTACAGATTCATTTCCATCCCAGTTTTGTTTTTAATACCTCTCACATGTGCTCATCCTAGATTTGCATTTAGAAGCCAGCCCACTGATAAATATTCCTTGCTCGTTGCATAGGAATTCATTATTCTGTTTTACTCGGTCCTGGACTTGTAAGATTTCAGGCAGAACCCATATTTCTTCCTCCATGATACTCAACAATCACAATCGAAATGTAAGATTCAATTTAGGAAAAATGTCCCACCCACCAGAAATTCAAAATTTATTTTGTTCTGAATTTTTAAACAGCTAGTGTAAAAATAAGCTTTTGACCACCACTACCGTTAGCTGTGATGTGTTGGACAACCCTGGTCCAAACTCACGTCATCCTTCATCAAGCTGTCAGACCATTCCCTGTCTTTTCCCAGTTGCTGTGACAATTACTACATCTTCCCTAGAGTAGGGTTGACTGTATCTGGTCTTGGAGTCAAAGCCAGTCTGTTATTGACTTGTTAAAGCCACGCCATCACGCCCTGAGCCCCACAGGGTGTTTGCTGAGATTTCTCCTCTGTTCCCCTCTGGGGTGCGTGCGTGCGTTCATTTATTCCTAAAGCTATTGAACATCTACTGTGTAAGCATTAAGAGCAGAACAACCATGAGTAGACATTTGGGTCAAAGACAAAGACAAACTCAGAGACCATTTCTTGCTTTCTTTTTTTTTTTAAAGAGTAGGTTTAATTAAATTAATTAATTAATTAATGTTATTGGCCATGCCTCGAGGTTTGTGGGATCTTAGTTCCTTGATCAGGGATTGAGCCCGAGCCCTTGGCAGTGAAATCGAGGAGTCCTAACCACTGGACCAACAGGGAAATCCCCAGAAACCATGTCAAATTACATTCTGCTCTGAATGCCCACCTCCTGGTTGGGGGGAAAGAAAGCAGAACAAGGTGCTAAAGCCCTTTCTTATGCCTCTCTTGTGATAATCACACGAATTACAAACTTTCCTTTAATGCTACGTTCGATTTAAAAATAAATTAAATACTGTTATTTAAAAGTGAGAGTGAGGGAGGGATAAATTAGGAGTTTAGGACTAACACATACACACTGATACACATAAAATAGATAATCAACAAGGACCTACTGTATAGCACAGGGAACCCTACTTAATATTCTGTAATAACCTATATGGGAAAAGAATGTGAAAAAGAATGGATATATGTATATGTATAACTGAATCACTTTACTGTACACCTGAAACTAACACAACATTGTAAATCAAGTATACTCCAATATAAATACAAATTAAACTAAAAAAATAATAAAGTGAAATTTGATTTTGAGAGCTGTATATGATTCACTTCCTACACGAATCAATGGGAGGACTGACTTTTCTCACTTGTACAGATTTTCCCCTGCTCCACTGAGTAGGAAGTGGAGGGTGACAAGCAGTTAGAAGGTCCCTTAATGATTAATTCCTGAGCGTGGGAGGAAGGATTTGGAGCTCAGAGGGACAACGTGACCAGCACTGGAAATGTTCCATTTGTAAATGTCAACTGATAACTTCACAGAACTCTGCCGATGCCATTTTGAAGTCGTCAGCCCTGAAAACTGGATGAGGGAATCTGACACTTTATGAAAGAATTCGCTCTTTTAACTGATCAAAACTAGATTTGTTTTCAAGTTTTGGGAACGTATGTTACATAAAACAGGGTATCCTGTAGCCAGATTTGAGGGGACCACCGAAAGAAATGCTTTGGGATATGCAGAGATTGCCTGTATAAATTTCAGCACAAAGAGGGCTCCTCTCCTCGGCTGAAGATTTGGTTGTTCCGGGTCCCTGATCCTCGGAAGGTAGGCACGGTAGCCTGGAGGCGGCAGCTCTCGTCTAAGGCTAGAAGGTGCTTTGATGTATACCCTCTCCCTGACCCCCACCACCTCGGTAAGTCCTCAGACGCATCACCGAGAGCCTCCCGCTGTTGACACAGAAAATAAGGAAATTGCTTTTCCCCAGGACCTCAGGGCAAAGATGTGATGGAGGGGTTGGTCACCTCGGGGGTGACCAGGTGCTTTCTCCATTGTTGGCACCTCCCGGTAGGCAAATAGCTTCGGTTAACAGCTGACAGAAATTTAAAAAATCAGCATTTCCAGACTCAGGGAGGCACCTTACGTATTTACCCTTGACTCCACAGGGACAGTGGCCCATCCCAGCTAACTCGCTTGGCTGCAGAAACCAAGTGTCACTCAGGCACCAAGCCAGTCTGACGGTCCGTGCAGGCTGGTGTCATTCAGGTGCAGTATCCCGACACCCCACGGTACTGAAATTCGGAAAACTGGGGCCAGGACATTAGCTTCTTCAGAATCAGACTTCCTTCACCCTTACGGTTGTCAAATACCTCATGGCGATCTTCCTTCTAGAATCCCGCCTGAGGGTCTCTGATTTAGTAGGAGGTTCAAGGGTTGCCCTGTACTAGCGTCTGCTCTGACAGCACTTCCTTCCTACCTGTGTTCTGGCATTTATCACTTTATTCTACAGCTACCGGTTTTACATCCAATCCCCGCTTCTACCCCCTTTTCCATTAAGCTGTTATCCCCTTGCAGGGAGAGACTGTGGCAGTATTTTCATTTGAATCCAAGTACCTAATATAATGCCTGGTACATTGAAAAATGCTCTGAAAATGTTGGTGCTATATTTCAAAAAGTTTGAGAAGATTCCCAGAAGACATTTTTCAGAGACCTTAGACAGCCTCTTGAATAAAAGGGAAGTAAAAGATAGGATTTCCATTACTTATTAAATTAATGTTTCATTACTACTTAAATCACTGTAACTAAGATAAAGTATATACATTCTGTGATATCTTGTTTCCAAAAATAAAACAAAACTGTCTCTCCCTTTCTGGGGGACGGTTATTCCTTTGAACCTTTGAAGTCATTGATCATTGGCTTTGGAGCACACTGGAAAAATTATTTCCACGGAGATGGAGTTTTCTAAGACTGTCAAATAGTTAGCAACTTCCAAAGCTAAGATATAAGACATGTTTACTTGTTAAGTCTGTGAATTTTTTTTAACCTCTGACATTTTTACCTCAAGTGGATGGAACTATGCTTGGCTACAAAATACCATGTGTCGCTTAGGCACTAAATGCTACTATTCCACAAAAATATCAACACCCAAAGGACACAGCACATGGCTCTGGTGGCAGAGACCCCTGCTGGTGAGGTGTGGTCCTGTTCCAGAGGTCTTCTCTAGAGACATCAGGCGCCTCTGGATTTGACCTTGGAGGCTTACATCCAAGCAGCAGTCGACAAGGCCATCTCCTCTCTGCCCCTCCACTGCTGAGGGGGCCGCCCCAGCCAAAGGCAAGGGAGCCCCTTCGCTGGCTGAACCGACCAGGACTGCCGGTTGCTGAGATCCAGCTTAACTGACTTTAGCAAAAAGAGTGGAACGCCTTAGCTTCGTAGTTGAGAGTCTGGATATATTTGGGTCCATGAGCTCAAACGATGCCTTCAGAACCCAGTTTTTCTCCCTTACTTCTCTTGAGTCTGTTTCTCCCTCTTCTTAAGCAAGTTACCTCCTCTTGATGTCCTCCCAGACTCCAGGCTCTCCTCCTTCATCTCCTTCCTGACTGCTCCAGACAAAGTCCCAGGGCAAAAGCTGATTGGACCGCTTGGTCACATGACCACTTCTGACCCCAGAATGTGGCTGGGGGTAGAAGGCATGCACTAGCAGGCCTGGGCTGTGTGTCCACTCCCAGAGTTGGGAGGACACAGCCCTCCCCTTCACAAACCGATGATACCCCAGAGGGGATCACGGCAGTTAGAGAATCTGGGACTTGCTTCCAGGCAGGCAAAAAGGCCATCACCCAGCACGCTAGCTGGGTGCCTTGTGAGCTAACAACGCAGAGGGTGTCACATATGATGGTGGGTTTTATAGGTCAGTGTTGGTGCTTATTCCTCCTAACTTACTATAGCTATGAGCTGAATTATCTTAGGGAAGCATTAGCTTAGATTTATTTCACATATGTGAAGAGCTGTCTTTTGGACAATCTGATCTTTCCTCATCGATTTTACTGCTGTGAAACATAATAAAATTTCCAATAAAACAACTAGAGTAAATTCACTCATCTTTCATTATTTCTTCTTCCATTTTTCTTTTTTTCCCCCATTTTGTCCCCTAATTCATCCTCTTTCTCTGCCTCCAAGTATCTAAAGAATTCTAGTAATAGTGGTAGCCTGCCTTAAGTTTTTATTGGAATAAGGAAGAGGATGGATGAATGGATAGATGGATAAATAGATGGAGGGATGGAAGATGGAAGACTAGAGGGAGGGAGGGAAGAAATGATGGAAGGAAGGAGGAAGGGATGGATGGAGAGAGGGGTGGGTGGATGGATGGAGGGATGATGAAAGAATGGAGGGAGGGGGAGGGAGAGAAAGAGGGAGGGAAGGAGGAAGGGATGGATGGGGAAATGGATGGAGAGCGGGGTGGGTGGAGTGATGGATGAAGGGATGGATAGTCACACAGCCATTGAGAATAACTGTTTAATATTTCCGTCAGTGAGGCACTGCTTGGTCAATGAGTTAACAAGCCTAACAAGTCTGGCTGAAAGGCCTGGCTTGTCTCTACCGGATGAGAGGGTCAGAGCAGAGTCTGCTCACTGTTAGTGACGGGTCTCAGATAAGGAAGGTTCCCCGCTGAGGCCACCATTGCACTCTTGAAGTCTGTTTTCTCTAGTACTTTCTGTGGCAAGAGACAGTTTCTTTTAAAAGAAAAACATGACTTTAGAATGATCTGTGTATGTATTGCTCTTTGTTCCTATGCAAATGTAGTACTTGGCAGCCAGGGCCAGCTTTAGAGCAAAGAATCTTCCATGATTCCTTTCTTTCCTTTTTTGCTGTTCGCGGGCCTCTCACTGCTGTGGCCTCTCCTGTTGCGAAGCACAGTCTCCGGACGCGCAGGCTCAGCGGCCATGGCTCACGGACCCGCGGCATGTGGGATCTTCCACGGACCGGGGCACGAACCCACGTCCCCAGCATCAGCAGGCAGACGCTCAACCACAGCGCCACCAGGGAAGCCCCACGCTTCCTTTCTTGATGAAGGAATGTAAGTTTCACGGTAAACTGAAACATACTAACTTTAGACACTGACCCCTCTTCC
Source organism: Phocoena phocoena (assembly GCF_963924675.1). Taxonomy (NCBI): domain Eukaryota; kingdom Metazoa; phylum Chordata; class Mammalia; order Artiodactyla; family Phocoenidae; genus Phocoena; species Phocoena phocoena. The sequence goes on along the minus strand of NC_089230.1, from coordinate 2,127,972 downwards.
AAGGCTTCACTCTGGCAGCCTTGACCCACAAAAGGAAACAGCAAAGTACTGAAGCAGGAATTTCGAAATCCAGATCTGAGACCACCGTCTGCGTGAAAAATCCCTGAGAGTCTGCAGTCAGTGTCCCGGCGTCGGGACAGCATGGACCAGCCCACGGCGCACCCTTCGTCCTCCTGGTCCGAGGGCGCAGGCCCCGCAGGAGGGGTGGTCAGAGGCCTGCTCTGCAGCGGCATCTGTGCCGTGAGTAAGCAAGCTGCTTCCGGGAGGGAGGCGCTGGGAAGCGGGATGCTGTCCAGGCAGCCTCAGTGAGGATTTCTTTCCTGAAGCTTTTTGTTCAGTAACAAAACAAAGCCCATTTTCTGCCAGAGCCTCCCACTCCTCTGGGTGCTGAAGGCGTGGATCTTACAGACGCCCACAGGGCTGCTGGGTGACCCTACTCATCACACTCCCCTTCGGAACAGCGAGCTCCTTTCCTAGGGGGAGACAGTGACATGTGAGGGGAGGCTGCCGGGCATGCAGACTGGGGGCGATTCCTCTCGCCCAGTTATTAATCCCACACGGGGCACCTGGGCCACGCGGCTGCTGCTCTGGCCTTCAGATTTCCACTTGCGTTTCATGTTCTTTCTTTCTCTCTACCACTCTGGACCTTGCCTGATGGGAAAAGAAAGGGTGAGGCTCTTCAAATATTTTCTGCGTGTTCCACTACCCCCCACCCACCTGATGACAGAGAAAACGCCAGTGATTTGAAGGGAGGGGGGCCTCTGGCCTAATTTCCACCAGGCAGGCTTCGGGATTCCCAAACCTGTTAATGAAATCCTCCTCGTCATAGAGCAAAGCACACAGACCAGTGTGTTTTCCCATCTGGATCAGAGTATAATTGGGGTCGGCTCTCCTGTCTATGCTTTTACCATCAAAACGTGTAGCCAGGACTAATAATAGGACAAATGGCATAGATGCAAAATCTTTACAACCACTTAAAAATAATAGGGCATATGCTCTAAGCCCTGTAAAAACAGTCATTTGTGAACTGTACACGCTGTTTACAAATCAGGCACCCAAAATGTGTACCTACCAAACAGACGCTAACCTAAACTAATGAGCCGGCAAGAATAAATTTCAATCACGCATCGACTCTACGGCCGGTTTTCATTTTTTGCTGACATTTAGGTGGACAATTTTGGAAGTGGATGGTTGCAGGAAACTAAAGCTAATCTTTTCTCCCAATATATTCTCTTATGGAGCAGATCCACTTGAAATAATTTCAGTGTTTTTGAGTTCCAAGTCAGAAAATTTTCTCAAAACATATCATTGCAGAGTGGAGATATTTGAAACCTTCAATAAGGAACCAGGTCTGGTTTATCTTTTCTTGGCTCCACTAAGGAAGCCTCTGAGATTCACAGGCTCTATGTGGAATTTCATAACTCCTTCATCTGCTACCTTGAGCTGAGCTCGGCTGTGCTTGTCGACTCAAAGATCATCAAAGCCTCAAAAGCCAGTCTTAGATCGAGGACTCAACTTCCTCGAAATTCCACTGGAGTTTCAGCCTCTCAATAATCCTAGGAAACATGAAATAGAATTATGTCCATCTTCCAAATGAGGAAACAAGGAGGTATTTCCCTTTGGAGTTTGCCTTCGGGGCGCTCATCTATAGAGTTCTAGCACGTTTGTTAATTAAAGAAAGGAAATGTGTGAATTTTATTGGGCTCTAGGCAAGGAGTGGAGGATGAAATGCCTGACTTCTTCTATGGTGTATTAACTCTGAAAATGACATCTCTCTAGTATTTTCAGATTCCTTGGAAGCTGATTCCTAAGAGCAGGGAGGCTTCTTCCCGGGTGGAGAGTCTCTGAGGAATTCAGAGGCTTGGGAGTTGAGCTGAGAAGGGGCCATCTGAGGAATTCAGAGGCTTGGGAGTTGAGCTGAGAAGGGGCCATGTGTCACTTTCAGGTGCTTCCCCTACCCGGGACTTCCAGCGGGAGAGGAAGGAAGCCACTGGTCTCGCCCTGGTTGGTTCTGATGGCAGTTCGGGGTGCTTAGCTCTCATCGTTGAAGCTCCTCCCGCTTCAGTTTCTCACTGGCACCTGCAGCAGGCCGGCGGGTGGGGCTGGTTCTTCTCTGGGGTCGCAGAGCAGCCCCCTCAGCATCGAGATGCTTGTTGGAAATAGCATGTCCAGACCAGCTGAATTTCTACACCATCTCCAGGTGATCCGTTGCAGGTGAGCATTCGAAAGGCGCCGTCCTAGCTTCCTAGGTGTTCTTGAGCCAGGGGGCACTAACTTCGATGTTTCCAGAAGCAAGAGGACCAGAGCATCCTTTCCTAAGAACCACAGGGTTGCCTGCATGGCAACTCACCATGAGCAGTCCTTGGGCTGGTCTGTAAGCTCTCTCCAAAGCTACTTCTCACCAACCCTTCCCATCCAGCATGACCTCTGCTGCTTCCCTTCTTATGCCCCAAAGACAGGCTCCCTCTGCCTGCACACAACTCACAGCATCCCCCTCCATAGTTCATCTTTCTCTCTCCAAACTGTGCACACCTGGGCTGCCCTTGACGGCTGGCTTAGTCCCCACCCCACCCCGCTCTGCTTCTCATCTAGTCAATCAGAGCCTGAAGGCAGGGACACTTTTTCTCCTTTAACACATCTGGACCTTTGCACAAAGCTGGGCGCACAGGTTATACTCCACGGAGACCTGTAGACGAGGAATAGGGTGTCATCGCAAACCCTGGGACAAGGGGGGCATTAAGTGCTGATACGTGGATGTGATTGGATTATTCAGTAGACTCCTCTGTTCACTATTTCCAAATAAAAAAGTGAAAACAGATCTGGAAGATGTTGCAACCGCATAAAATGACTGGGATGGAAATATTGTAGGAATTTAGATACCAACGTTTATTTCCTTTCCTGTACTCAGCTCTGGGGCAGCGTTTGCGACACTGGCCATTCCTGGTGACAATGGAGCCTCCTGTGTGGAGTCCCATTTGTTAGCACCAGGTCTGTCCTTTTTTAAAAAACTATTAATAAAAACAACCTCTTTAGTGAAATTTTTCATGTAACTCAAAACCCTAACATCAGCTTTTCCGTATTTCTTTAATAAGGACTGGAATCGTTTCCAAGAAGATGGACATGTGGTCAGAAACAGGCAGAATCTGCCAAGATGCTTCCTTAGCCTGGGTCCATTTCCAGTTTCTTCCCTAAAGTATGAGGTTTATGTCAAGGTTCATTTTTTCCCGTAGTGATGTCCAATTGCTTCAGAACTGTTTGTTCAAAACGCTGTCATTCCCCCACCAAATTGTTTTTGCAGTTTTGCCAAAAATCCATTGGTCATATTTGCGTGGGTCTATTTCTGAGTTCTCTATTCTGTTTCACTGATCTATTTCTTCTCCAACACCACCCTGTTCTGATTAGTATAGCTATGTAATAAGACTCAACATCAGGTAGATTCCTCCCATTTCAGTCCTCTTTTTCAAAACTGTTTTAGCTATTCTAGGCCTTTTTCTTTTTCATATAAATTTTAGATTAAGCTTGTTAATGTCTATAAAAAACTTGAAAGGATTTTCATAACAACTGTGCTAAATGTATAGATAGATCACTTTGAGAACTGGCATCTTTACTATGTTGACTGTTCCAATCCATGAACATGGTCAATCTCTCCATCTCTTCACATCTTCTCTCATTTTTCTTTCATCAACATTTTGTAATTTTCAACATATAGACACTGTACAAGTTTTGTTCGATTTATACCTCAATATACATATCCTTTGGAGCAGTTGTAGATGGCTCTGTTTTCAATTTCAGTTTCTGTGTTATTGCTGTTCACGTATATCAGTTTGATTGACTTGTGTGTGTTGCTCTTATAGCCTAGGTCCTTGCTGCACTTACTCATAAGTTCAGGAGTTTTATTGTAGATTCCTTGGGATATTCTACTTAGACGATCATATCATCTGTAAATAGAACCTGTTTTATTTCTTCCTTTTCTATCTGTATGCTTTTTTTTCTTGCCTTATTGCTCCAGCTACAACTTCCAGTGCTGTCTTGAATAACAAGGTAAGTGTGGCCATCACTGCCTTCTTCCTGACCTTGGTGGGAACCATCCATTCCTTCACTGTTAAGCATGGTGTTAGCTGTAGGTTCCATGTAATATTTTGTACACGGTACGAGTTTCCTCTTGCTTCTGTAACACATCACCACAAATTTAGTGGCTTAAAGCAATGCAAATGTATACTCTTAAAGTCCTGGAAGTCAGAAATCTAAAATCAAGATGTCCCCGGGCTGCATTCCCTCTGGAAAATCCAGCAGACAATGCGTCTCCTTGCTTTTCCCAGATTCTGAAAATCACGTGTATTCCTTGGTTCACAGATCCTTACGTCCTTCCAACGTCTTGATTCCATCATCACACCTTTTTCTTTCACTCTAACCCTTCCCCCCTTATAAGGACCCTTGTGATCACATTGGGCCCATCTAGGTAATCCAGGACAATGTCTCCATCTCATGGTCCTTAACCTAATTACATGTGCAAAGCCCCCTTTGCCAGGTGAGGTCACATAACTACAGGTTCAGGTATTAGAGTGTTGATCTCCTTGGGGGCGATTATTCTGCCCACAACTCACTGTAACAATTGCCTGTCTACCTACCTTGTGTTATGCTGCATTATGTCCCCTGGCAGAGTCACCGGCGTGCAGTAGGGCTCAATAAATAATTGTTGGCCCACGGAATGGATGCTGGGTAAATCTTTCTCCTTTATCACCCTCGGGAAAGTGTAAAAGTGCACTGCTTTCCAGCGTAGCTACAGGTGTTAATTTTTTCTGAACAAATAAAATCACAATATCTGCTCTGATATACATCAGTAGATTTGTGGGGCTCTCAAGACAGATTATTTGAACTAAGGCTTCAGAAAAATCCAAACTGTGGGCTTTCCACAGATATTCCCATGGAGCAGACACTCACGGCTCTCCAGAACACCGCCCCCTATTCCTGACCGGACAGGGAAGGACAGAGAACACTCCTCGGGCACTTCCTTCCCTTTGTGAGGCCACCCTTCACGCGGTGCCTGCTTTATGTTGCCAAAAGTTAGCAGTCCACCGTCGTCTTTTTTTTTATTGGAGTATAGTTGATTTACAATGTTGTGTTACTTTCAGGTGTACAACAAAGTGATTCAGTTAGACAGACATACCTATGTGTCTGTTTTTTTTCAGATTCTCTTCCCATAGAGGTTCTTACAGAGTATTGAGTAGAGTTCCCTGTGCTATACAGTAGGTCCTCGTTGATGATACATTTTATATATAGTAGTGTGTCTCTGTTAATCCCAAACTCCTAATTTATCTCTCCTTCCTTCCCCCCGGTAACCATAAATTTGTTCTCTAAGTCTGTGAGTCTGTTGCTGTCTTGTAAAGAAGTTCATTTGTATCATTTTTTTAGATTCCACGTACAAGTGACATCACATGGTATTTGTCTTCGTCTGTCTAACTTACTTCACTCACTATGATCATCTCTAGGTCCACTCATTCTGCCGCAGATGGCATCCTTTCACTCTTTGTATGGTGAGGAATTCCATCATCTTGACAAAAGAACATTTGTCTCCAGCTCTTTTCTCTTGTGCTTCCCCCTTGCCCTTCTGAGCACCTGCTGAGCAGGTAGCTCAGGATCCGTCCGCCTTCTCGCTGAAGGGGACTTGGTCTGTGGGCCTCCAGTTTCCCTTGCCTGTTCTCCACTCAGGCTGCGGCCTCGGGAGGTGGGGAGGGATGGAAACGGAGTCTTGTTGGCTTTTCTAAGACTGGTTCACATCCAACTGTGTAACTGAGGCCGACACTGTTAGATCTGGCTGAGGTTTCATGTCACGGGTGGATGTGACCGGACCGTGGAGCTGTCACTTGAGACTTTCAACAGGAAGGGTGGAGAAAAGGGAATCAAAACCCCAAGACCCACCAGCGAGGGTGGGTGGCCTTGCCCAATATGAAAACTTCCTTGTAATGAGAAAAAAAAAAAACACAACAGTTTTTTTGTTTTTTGTTCTGCCTCCCTCCTTTTTTAATGAAAAACCAGTGTTTTTCGTTAGGAGCTCCATGGGCGTTTTGGCAGGAGTGCCATTCACTTTGCAGAACACCCTGTCTGGCAGGATGTTCAGGGTCCCTGGGGCCTGCATCACCCCCAGTTATTGTAAAAACGAAAACACCCCCAGATGTCTCCAGATGTCCTTACTGGGAACAGACTGCCCTCACTTGAAAACCTAACCATGGGTTATTTGAAAGGCCTGTTCTGCGATGTCAGTAAAATGCTAGTATCTTCTAAAGTCACTTTTTTCCCTAATAAGGGAACAGGAGGGAAGATATTAATTCGGGTGCTGATTGACTGCCGCGTGAACTGTATCTTTTCTATCCCCCGAGTGGTAGCAATTTGCAGAAGGCAGTTCTGGGTATTTCCCGCCCTTTGAGGCTGGACAGACACTAGCCTCGGAGCTGGGAGCCTCTGATAGGCATTCAGTGGCCAGAAATGAAGTGGCTGCTTCAAAGCGCACATCTCTAGAGATTGCTTTTTTGAAAAACATCACTCATTTTATGTGTTCTTAATAAAGAATAAAACTCACACACACACACACACACACACACACACTTTTAGAAACATACCCAACTCCTTAGGAAATTCTCCTTTGAAATGGCCACAGGAAGGTCGGGATGAGACAGGCAGCCTAAACCAGCACTACGGTGTGACCAAAGCCGGACGACTGACGATCCTTACTCCCTTGTCCCCAGACGTTTTACTTCGCCACCTGCTCTACCGTCAGGCAGAGGGAGGGTGTACATGTTCACACGTTTCTTTTCAGGAAGGGTGGCTATTCCACGTGGGTCCCCTTGAGCCCCGTGTCTGCGAATCAGCTCAGAGGTACAATGTCCACATCGACGACCCCGGCCTGCTGGCCGCTCCCGCTGCAGCCCATTGTCGACGTCACCCTCCCAACCAGAATCTGTTTCCCTTCTTTGGGTTGATGGGACTTGCACCTCTTTGTTTCTGTAGCTGAGGGAGGGGAAGGCGGGAAGTGCAGGGTCCGTGGGTCTCTCCCTCTCTCCATCCCACCAGGCCAGGTACTTACTACATGCTCGCTGGAGAGTTGGGTGGCCTGTGGTTGCAGGCCCAGCGGGGCACGGAATTGTCCAGAAGGCTCTGCTCTGCCTGGGCCCCACCCCGCCTGGGTGGAGAACATCAGAAGCACCTTGGTCCCCTTGGTCCCTTCTCTTCAGGGCTCCCCCCAGGTGGCAGTGAGGCTGAGAGCCTTCCTGGGGCAAGGGGACGTTGGGGTGGGCTTGGAACACTGTGATCTGGACCCAAAGTCATGGCCGCCAGCAGGACTAGCACGTGCCGGGGTGAGACTGAGTCTGCCTGGGGAGCGGGAAGGAGAGTCCAGCTCTCCTCTACCAATCACCAGTGTTAGAAACAGTCTGACTCTTCTACCGAGTCACGGTAACCGAGCACAGCGGCATTAAACGTGGAGGCTACCAGCCATTTCCCGGACTTTCTCCTAGTCTCCAGACTTGGAACCTTATCAGTTTTCTCCTCTGAGTTTCATAAACTCATCATGTCCAGGCACTGCTACGCCAAACAATGTAGCAGCCAACAGTGGGTCCACTTTCTGTTTGAGCGTAAGCCCTGCTCCCTGGGCTGACTTCTCCAGTGCACAGGACTTGTTCTCCTTGGGAGCCGGTGAGCTCACCATCAGCACGGCTGCTGTGCCCCTGGGACCCTTGTGCCGTGGGGCTTTCCCTCCCAAGGTGGGGGTGGAGGGGTGCCTCCAAGCCAAGGATCCACTAGCTCACCCCATCCCCTGGTAAGCTGTCCCCCGAGCCCGGGGCACCTGTGTCCTCCTCCGCCTCGTCCACGTCCTCTGGGGGATCACGCCCGGGGACTGAGACCAGAACTGTCAGTGGGCAGCTGGGCAGCAGCTCCCACGCCCTGTGCCCCTCGGGAGAGGAGGGAACATGCAGCTGCTTCTTGAAGCCCCCCCACCATCTTTCTCCCCAGGGCCTGAGCTTTCAAATGGAGCCAGGGAGGTGCGGGAGGACCCAAGTCCCAGGGCCGGGGAGGCTGGCCCAGAGGAAGATCAGCTGACAGAGGCGGCCTCCCTCAAAGCCGCCTCCTCTCCAGCCCTCTGCATGACCTGTGGGCAGCCCTGGGCCCCACGGCCCGGCCAGTGACAACCGGCAGCCGTCTGGAAGGCGTCTGTGTCCGAGGAGGCCAGCCTCCCCAGCCCGAGTGCGGCAGGCCCTTCCCAGCCCGGGGACCGCAGGGCTGTCCAGCACCGTCCCCACTGCCACGGGATTCTCTTCTCAGACAGCGCTGTGCCTTTTGGGAAAGAATTTAGATCCAACAAAATTCTCCTTTTCAACTCAAGAGAAAATAAATACCAGATTTGATCTAACACGAGCCCCAAGTGTGTCTCCCCTTATTCTCATGGGGGATGCAGGGAGGGAGTGGACGGCAGGGTCAGGGCATCCGGCCAAGCTTCACATCCCCCCTCGGGCAGGTGGACCCTACATCCAGGTGCGTAGCTCCTCACCATGTCCTACCTTCCGTGGAACAGTGGCCTACACTCTGGAAACAAGAAGTGTCCTCTCCCCAGACCTCAGGAGTCACCCTGAGACTGCCTTCCAGATGAAGCACTGCAGAAGCCCTTCCTGCCGGCGGTGGCCAGACACCCCGGCCGCTTCCTGCTGCACTCTCTCCCACCCGTGGCTCAGACTCTGTGGAGCTGGTGGCACTCTCTCCTACACGGTGCTCGGCCACCACGTCTGACGCAGGTGTCTGTCGGTTTCCAGTAGGCCTCACCTCTCGGGCCTTCATCCAATGGGTTGTCTCTGCAGGGAGCACTGTGTCGGGGTAAATCTGGGGTGTCTGGCATGCACAGAGAAGTGGAGAGCAGGGATCCACGTCCTGCTCCGTGTCTGAAGTGACACTGTGATATCATACTTAAGAGTCTTCGTTGTGTGCATCCAATTTTCCCAGCCTTGAACCAAAAACAGTTATTTCCGCTTGCTAGTGCTTCTAGCACTTGACACGTCTTTATGCGACAGGGTGGCGCGATCAGCAGACCAGAAGTCAGGCACCCAAGTTCTCACGTGCATGACGGTACACCTGCCAACCAGGTGAGGATGGGCTGAGGGTGGGAGGGGAGGGAGCGGGAGAGAGCGGTGCCCTGTGTCTCACACAACCGGGCCCCAGCACGTACACGCCCACAGGCGCACACTCGGAGGGGGGTGGGCGAGGCCTGGTAGCATCTGTTGGTACTGTGTGTTTACCGGATGCTGTTCTTCTGTGGTCCAGGTAAGCACGGTAATTTGGGGGGGATTTCCCCTTTCTTTTTCTTTAACCTTTGCATCCTTTCAGCTCTCTGCAAGTGTCCCACAAGTGAGGGGGGGCACCTGGGCAGAGCTCCCAGTAGTTATAGCCTGTCACCCCCTTCACCCCCCACAACCCCAGCCCTACCCAGCACCTACGGTCCTGCCCGGAACCCCAACCTCCACAAATCCAAGAGAACGTTTCAAGCAGCCCGTAAGTATGTGTGCACAGATGCTGCGGGTGAGCCTGGGAGCCCCGCCTGGTGTCCCAGCCCTCATCACTCAGTGCCCTGTTTCCTCAGGAGTGCTGCTCATGGAGATAATCAGGTTTCTATGCCATCTGGGAAGCCTCAGGTGCCGCTGGCCCTGAAAAGTGGACTTACACTACGCGGTTGTCCGGGGCAGGACTCAGCCTCCAGCCCCACTCTTAATGGGATTCAGCCCATGCTGAAGCTGCAGCTTGCAGATCTGAGGTGAGCAGTCTCGTAATCCAAGATGCAGGTATTCTCAAATGGGCAGAAACAGCACAGGGCTTAGAGCCAGAGGTGATGGGTCTAAGTCTTGGACATCCACTCATTCCATCTGTCTCTTTTCTCACCTACAAAATGAGGGTGGTGATGGTCTTATTGGGAAGACTTAGATAGTACTTAAATCCTTGTCCCTAAACATCTTTACAAATGAGGGCCGTCGGCCTGGTCCCAACCTGTGTGTCCATTTAATTCAACTGTCAGCTCAACTGATTGGCAACTTCAACGTAAGTGACAGTTTGGCCAGCTGTCCTTATATACTGGTAGGGATCCCCCCTTTCTTTTTATAACCTGCAGATTTTCTAAAATGGGTTGTTTCCAAAAGACAACATCCTAGTAACAACATCTGTCGCAGAGAAAAGATTATATTATCACTGGAAACTGTATCCCAAGGATTGGTGCCCATAATGTCCAAGCAGTTTGCAAATTGACCCCTAAGAAGTTTCTGGAAGGCTCTGGATTTGGAACGCAGTAAAGGAAAAGGAGAACTGTCCTGATACTTTACTTTGAGATCAAGAATTTAAACTTAGGCCAAATGGTTTAGTTGTAAAGCGGGTATAACACCAGCCAGGTGGAAGGTGAGATCAAACGACCAGCTCTGTCCATCTCTTTGGACCAGAAATTTGGCCGTCAGCACTAAAGCCACACCAGCCCAAGTCAGCTGTGGCCACCACGCTGCCCAAACTCCACCCGCTGTCCTCCCGCCTCTGCATCCCGCTGGCCCTCTCCCCGCTGGTCTCTCCACGTAGCTCGTGATGTTTTCAGTTGACCCCGTCAGCCCTCACCACTCCACCCAGCACCCTCCAATCTCTAGGCCTTTTCCTCTGGCACCAAGCACAAAACCCGTGAGCTGCTACTTCCGAATTACACACGTGCACATTCCTTGTGCTTCCGTCCCCACCACCGCATGTCTTGGATTCCCCAGGGTTGGGTCCACTCTCCCGACACGTGCATTCGGACACGACTTTACGCCGCTACCTATGACACTTGTGCTCATGTTCTTGGAAAACCCTTCATCCAGCAGATACTTGGGGGACACGTGCTGAGCCAGGCGCTTGGTTTGGTGGTAGATAGAAAGATCTAGAAGACAACTCCTGCCTTCAGAGGGCTCACGGGATGGTGGGGTCAGATCTTGGGACACAGTGCCCGCTTTCAGCCAGCATCGGATTCCAGAACCTTCCAGACAAGGGGAAAGCAGCAATGACATACACAGCCTCTTGCGGATGAAAATAAAGCAGGAACACTGTGCTGTTTGGGATTTTGGAGGCAAACTGTCGGCACCTGGAATTTTAAACTAGTGGATGCAGTCCTGGTGCGGTAGGTGACCCAGGGAGTGGCTCACCCTCACAGCACAAGGACGTGGGGAATGGCAGCCAGGAGGCGGAAAGGCCATGGTGTTAGCTGATGGAGTGGCCGTGGTGACTGGTGTTAGGTGACCAGTGAGCAAAGGTCCAAACGAACTGGGGAAGTGAGCCGGGGGAGGAGGAAGAGACAGGGCCTCGAGACAGGGCACTAAGTCGGGGCTCAGCTCACATGGCCACGGCACATGCACTTACCTCTCCTGTGGGATGCACGGGCCACGCCACGAGATGACGAGTGGGGAATTATGCACCTCTCATGGGAGGAGGAAGTGGCTGGGGAGGATGGCCCCGTCTCCCGTGGCGGGTTGGGTTTGGGATGCTTACTGGAGAGAGGACCTGGGGCACACGAGGGCTAGGCCACCTGTGCCAGCAGGGCCGCCAGAGAAGGCACCACGGGGCCTCCACACATCCGGGCAAGAGGCCCTGAGCTTGGGGGCCTGGACTCACGGGAGGCACCATGGCCGCTGCTGCTGGCTGGGCCAGAGCCTGGGGCCGGCTCACCTGGAGCCCAGCACCTGCTTCCTCCACGACTGCAAAATGGGTACAGCCACGTCTAAAAAGATGATGCCAGTCTGCGTTTCATGTGCTTTTCCGGCGTGCCTCACATCCATCCCACGAGACACGAGAAGCCGGACATGCCTGACACCTGGACGCACCCGTGTGGGTGTGCGGGGCCCTCGCTCGGCTGTCACACATGGATGAGTTCCTGCGTTTTTGTGTTTCACATGCTTCCTTGAAATACTAGGTCGGGTAAAGCTGACTCCCTGTCACTTCTCTGAGCATAAGCGCTCTGGACGTACATACCCGTGTGTGGACCCGCGTCCTGGGAAACTCCCTGCTGATGCTGTGACCTCACACCCCCTGCGCCAGCTGCCTTGTGCTCAGCAGGGGAGGGTCCTCACCCCCGGCGCCGGGGCTAGGGCAGGTGGGGTCAGCGCCCCAAGCCAAGCCCAGCGCCCCCGTTCCACACCCACCCCCTGCTCTCAGCAAGTGGCCAGGTGCCCGGCAGCATTCCTGTTTGCGTCATGAGGCCACACCGGCGTCCCCCCGTCCTCCCAGCCCAGCGCCCGGAGAGCAGGGTAGACACGCCTGGGGGGGACACAACTAGCGTCACGATGCCCCTCGAAAGGTCCTTCCCGAGGACCCTCCCCCAGGCCCCTTGTCAGTCCAGGCCTCCCCCACCCCGCAGGCTTCCGCCTCGTCCTTCAGTCATGACCACCAGCAAGAAATGAGAACATGGGGGCTGGGGTGAGGGGTGTCTGCATCTCAGCAGGAGCCACTGCCCCCCAGCGGCCCCTGCCAGTCAGTGGCTCCCTGGGGCTTGGGTTTCCAGAGCAGGGATCGGGCGTCGGGTCCTACAAGAAAGCCACAGAGCCCAGGGCTGCCTGCCTCAGCGCACTGGGCACAGGGCCCTCCCCTCCCTCCACCTGCCCGGGCCCTGGCATTGTTCCTCCTGAGAAAGGCTGCTTTTCTGGGTTGCGGGCTTCCCACAACCCCCATCGTCACCAGGGCACAGAGTGCTGGAGCAGGGCAGGTCACTGGGGACGTGAGAGGCTGGGCAAGCACGGCGCTGCCTTCACTGAGCCCAGAGCCAGTGAAGGACCTTCAGAAGGTTCTAGAACAGCCAGGCCACAGCTGCTGGAGCCAGGCCTGGTGAAGACCCACAGCAGTCAGCTGTGATGCTGAAGGGTGGCACAGGTCTCTGGGCACGCACGGCAATGAAGGCATGACGTCACCCACCCCACAATGGCAAGGTGGGTGGACGTCTGGCACGTGGTACCGTATGACCGTGGCTTTCCTTGGCTTCCTGAGTTTCCTTAAGACTCTCTCTGTCAAGCAGCCTGAGTCGCTCCCACGGCGACAGAGAGACCTTTGCACGACGCCTGCGTTAGCTGGACGTCACTCAGCAGGGCCCCCCCGCGGCCAGTACCGGCAGGAAGAGCAGCCGTGCCCGTTCTTGGCCCGCGGTGGGCTCTGGGCCCCGGCCAGTCCGAGCTCCTGCCCTGCAGAGGGGTGCTGGGAAGGGGGCCTGGGCCCATCAGGCATCCTCGGGCCCGCAAGGCTGCTGGGAGCCTGGCCTTTTAGGTTGGTTTTTGTGTCACAGTCCCGCTGAGAATCCCCTCCCCCATCTCCAGTGGCCGAATTCCCCATCAACAGAGAGAGGAAGCCCTCGGCCGAGAGATAAGGGCTCCCTGATCTCAGCCCGGAACTGGGCAGAGATTTCATCAGCCTGGGAGAAAAATGTTCCCTGATTCTCACCGTGGCCTCTTGTTCGGGGCACGTGCCGGGCCATTGGGGTCCTGCGGGCCCGCATCCTGGCACTCAGGCCTCGCTGGCCTGGTTGTGACGTGGGGTGTGAAGTGCGCTGGGCTCCTGGTCGCCGCTGGCCGGCGCTGGAGGCCTCTCGGGTGGCGGGTGGCCCAGAGTCCGCGGTTGGGCGGGGCCTGGCAGGGGGCGGGGCCAGAAGGAGTCACCCTGCGGCCGCACTGACCACCTGCAGAGACGGCCCCTCCCCCATGACAAAGCGAGGGGGAGTCTGCCCCCCAGACCTCGCCTTCCTGAAGAGCCTGTGCTCGCAGGGCAGGAGAGGACAGAGCCGGGAGGCACTGCTCGCTGGGAGGAGCTCGGCACAGGTCAGGGGCTCCACAGCCCAGCCTGGCAAAGAGACCCAGTGTTTTTTAGTCTGATGATTAGCAAAGGAAAACAACCGCCCGGAGCCTTGTGATCTGATTTTTACCAAATGTGGTAGGACAGTCCCGAGTCACTGGTCTCCATCCTTCCTCACTCCCCCGGGAAACTGGAAATGCTGTTGTTCTAACCCACCCCAAAGGATCCAGTTATTTCTTTAACACCGCCCTAACTACAGGGAAACGCATTCTTACCTCCTTTTTTAGGTCTTTGTAATGTGATAGAGCCACTGGGTCATAACCCGCAGGGGAGGGAACTGCAGGCCCAGTGGGGTCTCCGCCCACCAGCGGGAGGCACTTTGATTTCCCAGGAGACCCCTACCACAGGAAGCCTCACTTCCCACCTCGGAGGCCCCCAGGCTCCAAAGTTCAGCAAAGGAGGTTGCAGGGAAGGTGGGGTCCCCGTGCGCCTGCACTATTTTTCCCAGGGGTCAAAATAGGCCAAGGAGCAGTCAACACCCACCTCCTCTCTGACAGCCTGAGCCCCTGACCAGCAGCCGAAGGCGCCCGCAGTCCCCGATACTACTGGGTGCGTACCTGGCATGGAAGGCTGCTGCTTCTTTTTTTCTTTCCTATTTTTATTTATTTAATTATTATTATTTTTTTTTGTGGTACGCGGGCCTCTCACTGTTGTGGCCTCTCCCGTTGCGGAGCACAGGCTCCGGACGCGCAGGCTCAGCGGCCATGGCTCACGGGCCCAGCCGCTCCGCAGCATGTGGAACCTTCCCGGACCAGGGCACGAACCCGTGTCCCCTGCACCGGCAGGCGGACTCCCAACCACTGCGCCACCAGGGAAGCCCGCCTATTTTTATTTTTAAGGGTGAATGATATGTCACATGATATATTCACAAATAAGTAGGAAATTGTTTATCAGATCCTAGGTTGCACTTTTTGGTGGGAGAAATAATAACTGTGACCACATGCATCCTTTAGTCTTTTTTTAAAAATAGATTTAAAAAATAATTTTATTAAGGCATGTTTTACGTATCATATAATTCACTTATTTCAAGTACGTAATTCAATTATTTTTGAGTCACTTTACTAAGTTATGCAACTGTTACCATAAATTAGTTTTGGAACATTTTTATCACCCAATGAGATCCCTCATGCCCGTTTGTAGTTAACTCCCCCTCCATCTCTTCTGCCTTTTCCTGACAATTCATCTAAATGGAACCTGCACTGTGCAGTATCTCGTGTCTGGCTTCTTTCACTTGGCCGAATGTTTGAGGGTTTTGCATGTCATGACATGTATCAGTAATTCATTCCTTGTTATTGCTGAATAATATTTCACTTTATGAATATCCCACATTTTGTGTATCCATCACTCTTGACGGATAACGTTGATGTTTTCATTTCTCTTGGGTTGATACCTACTCAGTCATGTAGTAAATTTATGTTTAAGTTTTCAAGAAGCTACCGAACTGTTGTTTTCCAAAGGGGCTGCACCATTTACATTCCCACCTTCAATGCGCGAGAATCGCTGTTTCTCCACATCTTCAGCAACATTTGTTCTTGTCTTTTTTTTTTTTTAAGCCATTCTGGTGGTTTGTGAAAGACTATCTCACTGAAGTTTTTTTGTTTGTTTGTTTGTTTTTGCGGTACGCGGGCCTCTCACTGCCGTGGCCTCTCCCGTTGCGGAGCACAGGCTCCGGACGCGCAGGCTCAGCGGCCATGGCTCAGGGGCCCAGCCGCTCTGCGGCACGTGGGATCCTCCCAGACCGGGGTACGAACCTGCGTCCCTTGCGCCGGCAGGCGGACTCTCAACCACTGCGCCACCAGGGAAGCCCCCTCACTGAAGTTTTGATCTGCATTTCTCTTCGGACTAATGATGGTGTCTATCTTTTCATGTGCAGATTGGCCATTCCTGTATTTCTTTGGTAAATGTCTATTCAAATCTTGTGCCCATTTAATTGGGTTGTTCTTAATGAAGTGTAAGTGTTATTTGTATATTCTGGATCAAGTCCTTTATCAGATATGTGTTTTGCAAATATTCTTTCCCAGCCTGTTGTATGTCTTTTCAGTTTCTTAATGGTGTCTTTTGCAGTACAAAGAGGTTGAATTTTAATGAAGTTCAACGTACCAATATTTTTCCTTTTATGTATAATATCATGCTTTTGGTGTATCTAAGAACCCATTGCCTAAACCAGGATCTGGAAGACTTTATCCTGTGTTATCTTCTAAAATCTTTATTGTTTAGCTCTTACATTTAAGACCCGCTTTGTGTTAAATTTTGTGTTATGAGGTGTGGGATCTACATCCATCTTTTTCCATGTGGATATTTATTCGTCTCAGCATCATTTGTTAAAAAGACTCTCCTTTCCTCAGTGAATTGCCTTGGCACTTTTGCCAAAAATAATTTGACCATACATATAAGGATTTATTTATTTCTCAGTTCTCAGTTGTGTCCCATCAGTCCAAGTCTCTGTCCTTTTGGCAGTACCACACTATCTTGATAACTTTAGCTCTATGGTAAGTTTCAATAGTGGGAAATAAAAGTCCTTCAGCTTTGTTCTTTTTTGCAACATAATTTTGGTTATTCTAGGTCTTTTGCAGTGCCATATAAATTTAGGATCATCTTGCAAATTTTTTTTAAAAGTCTGCTGAAATTTTTATGGAGATTGCATTATATCTATAGGTCAATTTTGGGAGAAGTTACATCTTAATGATATTGAGTACTCCAAGCCATGAACAAGGAAAGTCTTTCTGTTTGTTTAGATCTTCTTTAATTTCCCTGAGCAATGTTTTTTAACTTTTAGTGTACAAGTATTGCACTTCTTTTGTTAAATTTATTCTTAAGTAGTTTGTTCTTTTTGAAACTATTGTAAAAGTAATTGTATCCTTTATTTTATTCTCACATTGTTCATCGCTTATAGAGAGAAATATATTTTTTTGTGTATTGATCTTATATCCTGTGTCTTTGCTGTAATTTTTCACTACTTCTATTAGTTTTTGTGTGTATTCCTTAGGATTTTCCACATACAGGATTATGTCATTTTAAATAAAGGCAGTTTGATTTCTTCTTTTCCAATCTGGATGCCTTTTATTTCTTTTTCTTGTCCTATTGCACTGGCTAGAATATCCAATATAAAGTTTAAAAAAGTTGCAAGAACAGGTATCCTTGTCTTTTTCCTAGTTTTAGGGGGAAAGCATTCAGTCTTTCACCATTAGATATAATATTTGCTGTATGTTTTATGTAGATATCCTTTAACATGTTGAGAAAGTTCCCTTCTGTTCCAAGTCTACCTAAAGTTGTCTTTTTTATTAAAATCATGAGTGAGTGTTGGATTTTGTCAAAAGTTTTTTCTACACTTATTAAGATAATCATGTGAGTTTTGTCTTTAATTTCATTAATATCGTATATTATAGTAATCGGTTCTTTGACCTTAAACCAGTTTTGCATCCCTGGCATAAATCACACTTCTTCACTGCGTATGATCCTTTTTATATGTTGTTAGATCTGATTTCCTAATATTTTATTAAGAATGTTTGCCTCTAAGTTTATGAGACATATTGGTCTGTATTTTTCTTTGCTTTTGATGTCTTTATCTGGCTTTAGGGTCATCATAGTATTGGCCTTACAGAATGAGTTGAAATGTGTTTCTTCCCCTATTTCTGGAAGAGTTTGTGGATTATTGGTAATTTTTTCCCTGTAAATGTTTGCTAGATTTCACCAGTGAAGTCATCTGGGCCTGGCATTTCTTTGTGAGAAGATTTTTAATTACTAATTTAATTTCTTTACTTGTTATGAATCTTTTTAGGTTTTCTATTTCTTCTTGAGTGAGTTTTTGTAATTTGTCTTTTCTAGGAATTTGCCCATTTCATCCAAATTGTTGAATATGTTGGCATAACGTTCTTCATAGTATTCCCTTATAATCGTTTTAATTTTTAAACTGTCGGTGGCAATTTCCCCTCTTTCATTCCTAATTTTGGTCATCTGTGTCTTCTCTTTTGTTCTTGTTTAATCTAGCTAAAGGTTTGTCAATTTTGTTGTTCTTTAAACAAGACTTTTGATTTCATTGATTTTGTTTCTATTGTTTTCCTGTTTTCTATTTCAGTGACTTTCACTCCGGCATCTATTATTTCAGTCCTTCTGCTTGCCTGGGATTTAGTTTGCTTTTATTTTTCAAGATTCTTCACATGAAAACGTATGTATTGGTTTAAGTTCCTTCTCCTTTTCTAATATAGGCATTTAAATCTATAATATTCTTCTAAGCATTGCTTTAGCTGTAGCCCATAAGTTTTGATATATTGTGTTTTCATTTTCAAGTGAAAGTCTACTTTGGGGGAAAGGGGGTCAGAGACTTTTCTTTTGGGCTTTCATTCCCCTCAGATAACATAAATGTGGACCAAGATCCTGGAGCTGCTGATGCTACTGAAGAGCTCTGCCTTGGTCTTATTTTTAGTTGGCTCTTTCTTCATAGTTCTGCTGTGCACCTACCAATACCTTCGCTCCCACCCCATCCCCAAATATTGGTTTAAGAAAAGAGTATCAGGTGCATCCAAAGAGTCCTCCTCTCTTCTGCACAGCCCCATCCTCTTAAGGCCCAGAACTTATAGGGTCACCCACCACTCTGTTGGAGAGAACAGAAGTACAGATAAGTTAGTCCTTTACCCAGAGTCACATAGCCAGCAGGTGGCAGAACCAGGGTCTTAACCAAGTCTGTCAGACTCCAGACTCATGCTCAACCATGACTGAAACCTGCCTCTATACACAGTAAAATATCATGGGAGTAGGAAGAATCCCCATATATGTTTCACTAGGTGCTCAAAGCCCTCACAGCGAGGTCAGGAAGAAGACCCAGACATGGTCCTGACAAAAGTCTATACATTTCAGCTCTGGGGAGAGGCCTGTGGACTCGGGTCATCCCGCTGAATTGAGGCGATGCTATCAATTGCTGTTTTCCTTTTCTGTTGCATCTTGATGAGAAATACACCTTTTCACAGTGCAATGTCTTAATGTACAGCACGACCTCTTGGGCCAAACCTGACTGCTTCTGGGCTTATATAACAGAGCAGGGAGGTCCCAGCAGTGACACAGACGGATGCTGTGGGCCGGTCTCCTTGGGGGGTTTGCAGTTACATGCCTTCAGGAGCCTTGTGTGGGCCACTTACAATGCCTCCCGTTGGCTGTAGGCACCTTGACTCAGCTCATGTCGGTTCCTGTCAGGATCATAAGTCAAGCAGGCCTTTGCCTTTGAGGATAAACTGTTGCCATTGGGCTGATGACATGGTGAGTCCCGGCTCCTGCCACTTTTAGGACAGCAGCCTGCCTCAGGGGTTCCAGCGTGAGCAAGGGGAGAAGCTAGGAAATCAGAGGAGGGTCAATGCAGAGACCCAACTCTGCAGAGCAGCGAGGACAAGTGAGGAGAGCTCTCTGCACAGGACTGCATCCTCATGGCAGGAAGGGAACTGGACACGGCTTGCGGGGCCCTGGCCCGGGAGACACCTGCATGAGGCAGGAACAACCCAGCATGTGGATCCGAGGAGGACCTGTGCTTGGCAGCCGGAGCCCAAGGTTGGAGCAGAAAAGCGCTGGAGGACCTGGTGGGGGGCTGGGGGCTCCTGCACATCCCCCTGGAGGTGCGCCCCCGGGTTGGGGAGGTCCGCCTGGGTCAGCCTGAGCCTGCAGGCCACCGGGCACGCCCAGTGGAGAGAAGGAGGGCCCGTAGCTCCTGGGTCACTTCCTGGCTAACATAACAGCAAAGGCTCACGGGAAGAATGGGTCAGAAAGGCTCCGGCCCCTCCTTCCAAGCCTGTGCTTGCCTCCCATCCCCCACTGTGCCCCTGGGTCCCTGGCTCTGTTTGCACAAACCTCTCCAGCTTGCCCGCGTGGCACAGACGTGGCATTCCTCCTCTGTCCCCTCACCATGGCCCTGGCTAAGAAGCTTCCTGCCCTTGGCCTGCCCTGGGACCAAGGGACTTGGTGCTCTCCGTAAAGTCTCGCTAGCATCTAAAGATCACAGTTGCACAGTCTGCAAACAGCTGCTGCCCTGAGCCTTAGGGAGTGGGGCCCTCCCGGCCCCCTGACCTCCCACCAGCTAAGGGGAATGCCGGGCACAGCTGGGGGGGCCCCCTGCTCCAGCCATTCAGCCAGAGTGAGTCTGGTTGGTCAGTTACCAGGAAAGAGCATCATTTCGAATCTCACCACTCCAGCCATCCAGGCCCCCAGCACGTGGGGAGGTGAGGGTGAGAGGAGAGGATGGTAGAGAGCTGGCATTTATGGGTGTATATAGTAGGAAGGGGCAGGGCTGGGGGTGAGAATAAGGCCGGAGGGCTCCAAGGGCTTTGGGAGACGATGTAGGAAATAGGAAACATTTTGAAATACTACCTTGAAGTACTGGAACAAGTAGCTTCTTCCTTTTTCTTTCTTTTTTCTTTCTTTCTTCTCTCTCTCTCTCTCTTTTTTCATAAACAGCTCTCCGTCATTACTATTTGTCTGTCTGAGGCTTTGTTCCAGGGAAGAAAAAGTCATTTTCTTGACTTTTGAGCTCTTAAAGAGACAATTAGACGTTTTGTACTTGTATCGCTGGGGCAACGGTCTGAAAGCTAAAGCACTTTTGATTGACAAGATCCAACCTCTGTTGAGAGAGAAAGGTTTTCTTGGACTTCTGAGAGCTGTACTTTGAATATAAATGGCAAAGTCTGAGCAAGGAGGATGCTACACAAACCAGAGGTTTGGGAATATAGGAAAAGACCATTTCAACTGCATTCCATCCTCGAAAGAGAGAGAGGATGAAGCTGCGGTGGGGTGCACTCTGAGGAGGTACCTGGGAGACCCCCGCCGCTTCCCCCTTCAGGACTGAAGCCCTGGAGTGGGAAGGGGGGCTCCAGGGGACAGGACAGTCACCTGGCTTGCCAAAGGGGGTCCTGGAGATTGCAAGTCTCAGAGAGAAGTGTGGCTCCCACGGGGCCCCCGAGCTGGAGATTAACAAGGACCCAGGTGGGGGGCAGGTGAACATCCCCAGGGCACTGGGGTCGGGGGAAGAGCTTCGGGTCTCCCAGGACCCCTCCCGGGGGTGGGAACGGCTGAGTGCAGACCGTGGTTCCAGGTTCAGATGAGGTGCAGATGGTGGTTTGACTGTGGGCAGGAGCCACGCGCCACCCCCTGTGGGACATGTGATGAGGGTCCAGCCAGGCATCGTCTTGAACACCAACCAAACTTGGACTCCTAAACCCCTGCCGTGTCACCAACTGTGCTCCACCCAGCACCCGAGAGCCGGGACGGCCCCTCCTGACCACACGGAGGAGGGTGGAGGGTCCTGGGGCAGCCCCTGGATGGGCAGACTGCCCGCCTCAGACCCCCTCATTCTATCCACCCAACAGAGGATCAAAGGCCCTCCGTCCTTGCCGCCTGTCACAATTGGCTCAGATTCCCACGCCCTGCTTTGCAATAACAAACCCACAGTCATTCAAACGACACGAAGGGTCTCGTGTCACGAGCCAGAGCCCTTCCCTGGGCCCCCTAGTTCTCAGCTTAGTTTTCTTTCCTATGTTTTTCAGTAACTGAAGCCAAATTTCAATGAGGACAAACGATGACACACACACCATCTAACAATTTGCCGTCTTTGAAAACTGATTCCGTTCTTCTCATTTGTCTTGAGCGCAGAGCTGCGTGCTGGCTGTTTCTCTGGTGTCCTTCTTGCCTTGAGCTCTCCTTCCCCTTTGCACCTTAAAAAGAGAACAGTTTGCCATACTCTTTTACTGGATAAGGAAGACATGGGGGCGTTTCTATTACAAAGTAGAGCTCTTCGACTTCCCAGTTCTTCAGAAATGACGGGCCAAGCATGTTCCATGGTGTGATTCCCTCTTGCATGTTTTCTGCTGGTTCAGGTGACACAAAGCTGAGATTGGAGACAGTTCACCACGGGTGTATTAGTTATCTATTGCCGTGTAACAAAACACCCCAGAACTTAGTGGCTTAAAGCAATATTAACAATGCATCGTCTCTCACAATTTCTGTGTTAGAAATCCAGCAGAAGCTTGGTTGGGTGGCACTGGCCTGGGGGCTCTCATGGCTTGTGGGACCGTAGTCGTCTGACAGGTTTCCTGGGGCTGGGAGCCCCACTCCCAGGGTGGCTCACTGAAAGGGTGCTGAGCCCAATTCTCACGTGTGTGTGTGTGTGTGTGTGTGTGTGTGTGGAAGGTTTTCCCTGCACAATCACCAACAAGCAAGTCTCCAGAACCAGCTGGGTGTCCAACATTTAACTCAGTTCTGACACCACCTGGAAGGGCTCAGTCCTACCAGATGGCCCACCCCCTCCTTCAGATGTCAGTTGCAGGTCCAGGTTGTCACCTGTGCTTCTGACCGGCTGGCTCTACACTGAAGGGTCCAACAAACCCCACCTTGGGTTTGATTAATTTGCTAGAATGGCTCACAGAACTCAGAAACTTACGCCTACTGGTTTATTATAAAAAGATGTGGTAAAGCAGGGGAACTCAACCCCTGGGCTGCAGACTGGTACCGGTCCATGGCCTGTTAGGAATTGGGCCGCATGGCAGGAGGTGAGTGGCTGGAGAGTGAGCAAAGCTTCATCTGCCACTCCCCGTCGCTCGCATTACCGCCCGAACCATCGCCCCACTCCATCCGTGGAAAAATCGTCTTCCACAAAACTGGTCCCTGGTGCCAAAAATTTGGGGGACTGATGTGATAAAGGATACAGATAAACATCTAGATGGAAGAGATGTGTAGGGCAAGGTACGGGAGGGGCACAGAGCTCCCAGGCCCTCTCCAGGTACCACCTCCTGCACCTCTGTGTGTTCACCAATCCCGGAGCTCTCTGAAGCCCCTATACTGGGATTTTATGGAGGCTTCATCACGTAGTCATGTCAATTATTAACTCCATTTTCAGTCCTTTCAGTCCTAGGGAAGGGGGGTGGGGGAGCTTCTCATCCTGGCTGGGTCTTTCTGGTGACCAGCCCCTATCCACAAGCCCACCAGAGTCACCTCATTAGAACAGAAGACACTCCTATCACCTAGGAAGTTCCAAGGGGGTTAGGAGGTCTGTGTAGGGAACTGGGGCCAAAGACCAAATATTAGAACAAAAGATGCCCTTGGTACTCTTATCATTTAGGAAGTTATGAGGGTTTCAGGAGCCCTGTGCCAGGAACAGGGGACGGAGACCAACACACATTTTCTACCGTCTCACTCTCACTCTCGTAGCCAGCAAGCCGTGCTGGTTGTCGGCCTCGGCCCCTCTCCGTGTGGGCCTGTCCTCAGCGCTGCTTGCGTTCCTCATGCATGGCAACTGTTTTCTCCAAGCACCTGATCCAGGACGTCAAGGTGGGGGCTAAGTGTTCTTCATGATCTAACCTTCCAAAGGCACCCTCGATCGCATCAGCCAGCCCCAATTCAGCGTGGGAGGGGGGCTTGGATTCCAGGACACAGGGCCACTGGGGCCCACCTTGGGGGCTGCCTTCCACAAGGGCTTGTTATCCACAGATGTGATGCATGGGGAAAAGACAGTTTGTAAATAGCTATCATTACCTTTTATTCACATATATAGTCGAGTCTGGCTTTGCTGCTTTCATTTCCCACCTGCGTAGTGTAACAGAAAATAGCCTCTCTTCCCTTTTAAACTAAACCATCATTTGGGGATTGAAGACCTTGAAGTAGGATCTGGGATCTGAAATGAACACCAAACTGTGTCGTAGATTTATATTAATTCACAGACTCCAGTGAGATCAGGAAAGTGCGGAATGAACCCCCGAGGTGCCGATGGGTTGTTGCCGGGGTGGGAGAGAGTTGACCAGATGACCAGAGAGGAATTTGAGGATTTCAGGGAAGCTGAGATGGACTCAGCACAAACGTCGGTCCAGGTTTGGGAAGCGGGCAGAGTCACAATTTCAAGCTGTGCAGTAGGAATTGACACGAAGACGTCACTGGGCCGGGACCATGTCAAGGGCCGTGGGTAAACTTACTCATTGAATCCTTACAGCGACCTTGAGGAACATGTCACGATCACTCCCATTTTACAGATCCAGAGACCAGGCACAGAGAGGTCCAATGTCTCATCAGAAGCATGTGCGAGCAGATGGCAAGTTTAGGGTTTGGATCCAGGCTGCCTGAGTCCAGGCACTTACCCACCACGTGAGCCTCAGTCTTCCGGCTTGTCCCAGCTGGAACCTGCAAGCACGGAACACAGAGGGCATCCACGACACCCACTGCAGTTACGTCACGAGTGGGTGAGGCTCCCTGAGGCTCCCTCAGTCCTCACGGTTCGTGCACCCAGAAATCTGAACCTTCCACCTGCAAGTCGGACAGGCTGGCTTAGAGGGGTGAGGAGAATGCAAAGGGCAGCTTATGGCACCACCACGGAGCTTCTTTCTCACCTTAAAGAGAGCCCAGGGCACGCCATAGTGACCCAACATCTGATTTGGATTTCATGAAGTTTGCTGTACATAAGCACATAATCCAGCTACAAACGCTTACAAAGCATCTCACTACATCCTAGTTGCAACTGCATATTTTCTCGCTGCACTGCTGAGGCTGGGCAGCATTTCAACGTGATGGGCGAGGCCATGGATACCACAGAGTCCTGGGAAAAACACACGGTGAAGTGCCTTTGATCAAAATCAGTATAAATAGTCTGAGATCTGATAGCTTAGGTTCAAATCTCAGCCCTGACATGTCCCAGCTTGGTGATCCAGGGAAGACAAGAAGTTCCTTATCCCCTCCCAGCCCGGGACTGTTATCTGCAGAGCAGGGACAGTGACAGAATCTAGGATGTAGGCTTGCTGGGAGGATTCCAGCAGTTAGAACACGCAGAACAATGCCTAATGTGTAATAAACACTCAACAAGTGTGAGTAATGATTTCTCTGGATCTCAAGCAGCCATCATCCCTATGACTCACCATTATTTGGGATGCCATTAAGAAAGAAAAAAGAAAAAATAAAGTGGCAATTAAATAGTGCCACTCCATCAACTATAAGACACATCCAATTCTGGAGACAGTAGAATGGGGAAAAATGTTTGTCCTCAGATGGGTGAGACGTGGTATTACCATTGTGCCCAGTCAGTCTGCCAGGAGAACCAGGGCAGCTGATGCTGGCCCACGGCTGCGGTGGCTGGACAAGAATGATGCAGTTCGGAGCAACATCTCTGAACATAACAGGAAGGTGACGTGGACATGGGGTGATGGGGTAGAACCTGGGAAACGGAGCTTGGATCGGAATTACGTCCCACCTTCACGTAGTCGCACGTGTTCACCCAGTTTGGCAAGTCCAGTGAGAAGAGCAGAAACAATACTCACCGTCAAGGGCTGAGATGCTGATTTTTATTCCATTTACTCTCATAGACACTCTTGATCGTGGCCTACATGCCGGGCATTTGGTCAGGCTCTTTGGAAGAGAGTGAGGCATGATTTCCACCCTCAAGGAATTTTCTATCCAGCAAAGAGACAACAGCACTGACTCACACGCCAGCTGAAAGCAACAAGACCTACAGTCACAGCAGGTCGTGGGTACCAGAGCGATGTCATCTGCTGTGGGAATTTCCCACAAAACCCCAGGTGAGGCAGGTTTATGATGATTGAGACGCTGATATGGGTCAGTGATCCACCTCCGGCCTTGTCTTGTTCCTCCGTCTTTTTGTATCCCTTTTCCCTCAGTTATTTCTTTTTACCCTATTATAGCCTATTTGTGTAAGCCTCTTTAACTCTACCCTGGGACAATGTGCAGAATTGATACATAAGCAAAACAAAATGACATGTACCACGATGCGTTCTCTTAAGGTTCTTAAGGCTAAAATAATTCTTCTTGTATCCCTAGCATTTCTATCTATAAATGGGGGCAAAGTGGGGGGAAAAAGGAAAAAATGGCAATGGTAAGAGAACGTAGAAACAGGAAGGTGGAAACATGACAATGTCCGCATTGCTTCCCACTGCCAGCGCCGTGGCTGGGCGATCCCTCAGCTCGTCCCAGTACGCTCTCCTGCCTCGTGTTCAGCTGGGGGATGGGGGTCCGTTGGGCTAAGAAGGCTGTTCCTCCCCAACCCAGCCTTCTTCAAATGCAGTGGCCTCGGCCCCAAGACACATGTGACATGGTTTTGCCACATTGTGCTGTCAGACAATCCATAAAGCCAGCTCGGCCCGACTGAGTGGGGTGGGGAAGACACCCCTGGGCGGGGGACAGCCAAGTACTGCAGTCATGCTCGCCACCTACGGTGAGGGACGGGGTGTGGGCTGGAACAGGTGTGAATAGAGAATGAAAACAGACTGTTTAATAGTGATTTTCTCCTCTCACAGTCCCTTTGATACTATTGATAAATCATTTTTTCTTTAAAAAGAAAAATGTTTTCCCCCAAGATGTGGTCAGTGAAGCACCGTGTCCCTGGAAGCTGAGCAGCCTCTGAACATCAGAGCCCTGCTCAGGCTTCTGCAAAGGACACAGGATATGGTGGGTGGGTGGTGGGGATGGCGGATGGGGACAAAGGCGTGGAGGCGTCAAGAAGTGGGAGCGGCTGCCGTGGGCTCAGGAAGGAGGTACTTTCAGGATGGACCGTGCAAACATCACAGTGACACAGATGGCCTTCAGAGGGCTTCCATCCACTGACCGTGAGAAGGACCCACTCAGACAGGGCTTCATAGACACTGAAGGCGTCTAAACTCTTTAACCATTTGGCAGGAGAGGGTCAGCTTCAGAAAACTGTGAGTCAAACACCGGCCATGCAGACTCCCTCAAAAGGAACTCTCCTCTTCCACCTCCTCCAATATGTATTAATACCCAAAAGGTGGCCAAGCTCGGGGTTATCTTTAGAGATTTCAGCATGGGAGGATCTAGAAAAATGAGGAAAAACAAGGGCCGCAATGCAATAGGATTAAAGTGGGAGTCTTGAAATCTTTAACAAATAGCAAATACTATATGTAAGAAGTATGCTGTATATGGTGGGAAGCATAAAAATATACTGTAAAAGGTGACCTATCCTTAAATCACTAGTTGGAAAGGTAAAAATTTATGCTGATAAAACAGTGGAAATAAAAATGGTAGCAGATGACCTAATTCAAAGTCTTGTACTGGTGCTAAATGTGTCATCACCATCACCATCATCACCATCACCACCATCATCACCATCACTACCCCCATCATCACCACCATCACTATCACCAGCATCACCATCACCACCATCACCACCATCACTATCACCAGCATCACCACCATCATCACCATCACCATCATCACCAGCATCACCACCATCATCACCACCATCACCATTTTCACCATCATCACCATCACCATCACCATCACCACCATCATCACCATCATCACCACCATCACCATCACCATTTTCACCATCATCACCATCACCATCATCACCATCACCACCATCATCACCATCACCACCCCCATCATCACCACCATCACTATCACCAGCATCACCATCAACATCATCACCATCACCACCATCATCATCACCATCATCACCACCACCATCACCATCACCATCATCACCACCACCACCACCATCATCACCATCACCATCACCACCACCACCGTAATCACTATCACCAGCACCACCACCACCACCATCATCATTACCATCACCATCATCACAATCACCGTCATCACCACCATCATCCCATCACCACCATCACCATTTTCACCACCATCACCACCACCATCACCACCACTGCCATCACCATCACCACCACCACCATCATCGCCATCACCATCACCACCACCACCAGCACCCCAATATGGCATGAACACCCGCTGATGCCAGGCACGATGCACAGTGCTTTACATGTAATACGTCATTTGGATTTCGCAAAGACCATCTACCTTCAAGTGGTCTTTTATATCAATAGATACAGTAATAAAGCCTCAGAGAGTTCACAACTACACCACAGTCATTATCTGGTCGATGTCAGTTCTGGGACTTGAGCAGAGATTAGACCAACTCCGAAGCCTATATTCCTAACCACTCTGCTTCCCTGCTCCCCACTGCCCCCCAGAGAGCCCATTGCTCAGACCTGGCAAAAAGAAAGTAACAGGAGAAAGAACGTTTCCTCCAAATATGTAAACAGTGCACACCTGCTTTTTTTCCTACCAATTATTTAATTTTTGGAAAAAATCCATTTGCATCTAAACAATTTATTTAAAAAAATTCTTGTGATTTCATAAGTGGCATGCACAAAAGTGAAACTAAAATCAACGTGAAATGATTCACAAAATACTTGAGAAAGACAAAAACAATCAGTTCTGACAAAGCTGGAATTCAAGAATCATTTGCTTGGGTTGTCTTTGTAATTCCACCCCACATAAACCATCCTTGTTTTCTGCCATCATGGGTTTATCAGAGACATTCTTGCCCTGTATTTCATTCTGAACACATCAGGCTTTACCTCTGGAAAAGTAATTAAGCACTGCCCAGCTAAAAGAGATAAAGATTTAGCACGCATTATGCATGGAGATTAGAATGTAAACACAGAAATCTCAATTAACCTTCTAATCTGTAGGTCAGAAGGATGGGCTCCAAGTTATAAGGAAAATGCAATGCCCATTTCCTACAGACCCATCCAGCTGGTGACAGAATTCAGGGCACAATGATTAGTTACCATAACAGGAGGAAGACCAAAGGTCGGGCAGTTCATTTCTGAAGAGACCAGAGCCCACAGCTAACCCCAGATGTTGAGCGTGAGGTGGGGGCGGAGACAGCCCTTCCGACCAGCTGCAAAATAATCTCTGAGTCTCTGAGTCATCCCTCCTAGAAGAAAGGGTGCCCTGGAGGGCACAAGGGTGTACGTAAACAGAGAGGAGCATCCCCAGCCTGGACAATAACGTGTGAGTGAGTTCACACTCACTTCGGGATGCACAGCATCTGGCCTCAGAACAGCCCCCGGAGTGGGGAGCGAGGAGGGATAGCGGGGCACTGGCTGCAGCCTCTGTTTGAACGTCCCGGGCCCTGAGGTGCTTGATGGCCCTGGACCCCCTCCTTTTCACCACTTCTCCCTCTCCCCGACCGTGTCAATCTTCTGTGTAAAAAGTGAAAATTGTGGTCAAGTCTCTGGATGTTGGGTTGGAAACTTAGAGTCAAAAATCTTACATTTCCAGGTGTTTTTATGACAACACAACCTCTGCTTGTTCCTCCGTCCTGGAGGCGAGTCCCTGAGAGGAGCTGGACAGGAAGCAGCCTGTGTCCCCCGGCACTCAGTCCTGGGCCCTCAGCCCAGCAGGTCGGCAGGGCAGCCCCACTGCTCCTCTGGGACCATGAGCCCACCTTTCTTTCCCCCCAACACATGTAGTCATTTCCCAGCACGTAAAGCAGAATTTAATCTTCTAGCATGTTCACAAACCTTAGCAAAGCCACAGATGCCAGTCAAATACTATGCCCCCAGATTCATGCCCTTCCCGGGACCTCAGCCTGTGGCCTCAGTTGGAATTAGGGTCACTCCAGATGTAACTGGTTAAGTTAAAGTGAGGTCATATAGGAGCAAAGAGGGGCCTCTAACCCAAAGGAGTGTTCTCATAAGAAGAGGAGACACACACACACACACACACACACACACACACACACACGGAGAGGCCACGTGAGGACAGCGCAGCGGCAGGAGCCGTGTGTCTGCAGGTGGGGAGCCCCGAGGATGGACGGGCCCGCCAGGTACAGGAAGCAGGACGTGTCCTCCCTGGAGCCTCCAGAGGGAGCTCGGACCCGCCCACACCTTGATGCCAGACATCCGGCCTCCAAGACTGGGAAAGAATCCATGTCTGTTGTTTGAAACCGCCCAGTTTATAGCACTTGGCAGTGGCCATCTCAGGGATCTAACAGGACACCTGGCAGCAGGGGCTCAGGGTTCATCCTGCGGCCAGTCGAGCCACACGTACGCCGGTGCTGGACCTGGGGAGACCCAGTCCCTCCGCTCAGGCCACCCGGCTGGATTCAGGGACCCTTCTGGCCCTTTGCAATCTCAGAGTGGCTCCCTTCCCGGCCTGCTGCGCCTCCAGACCCCGGGCCTGAATCACATGCTTTCTCCCCGCTCCACAGCTCTGCGGCGCCTTTCTGACCCCTTCCCATGGTAGGGAGGTGTCTGTTACCGTGCATGCCCCTGTAACCTTCTGACTTCCTGCCCCGGCCCAGGAACCCCTTGCCAATTAGCTTCTAGTTGACTTTAAAATATCCTTTCAGGAGTCCTCATTTACTGGTAATATTTGGACCCCGGCGCCTGGGCCATGGTAGATGTTACAGTTGTTGAATAAATGAATGAGTGAATAAATAATCCAACGAGTAAATAAAGGAATACTCTTCCCCCTATGAGACAAGCTAAAGCTTCCATCGTCTCGTGTCATCAGGACAGTCTCCTCCATCCTTCTCTTTCCCCACCTGCCCACCCGGTACTCAGCACAGTTACAGGGCTCCCGGGCCACCAGCTGCAGCAGCGACATGGAAAGGCAGAGCAAGGGCGCTGGAGGAGGGGAGACCCAGGGGACGGTGACAGCTTGTCCAGAGGGCACCGCAACTCCTTACACGGGATCACTCACCCTCACAGCTTTTCCAAAAGGACACGGCACCACTGCTGTAAATAAACTGTGTTAATGTCCTCTGCTCGAGTCCTGTGCTCTGAAGTGCTTTCTACTGAGGGGCAACCTCAGAGCTATCAGTATCTGGGCATCTGTTTTTCTCAATGGTTTGTTTTCATTCCCTTAGAGACTCTTTGATGGTGAATTTTATGTGTCCACTTGGGTAGACCATGGTACCCACTGTTTGGTCAGACACCAGTCTATAAGTCACGTGACTGTATTTTTTTTTTTTTTGCGGTACGCGGGCCTCTCACTGTTGTGGCCTCTCCCGTTGCGGAGCACAGGCTCTGGACGCGCAGGCTCAGCGGCCATGGCTCACGGGCCCAGCCGCTCCGCGGCATGTGGGATCTTCCCGGACCGGGGCACGAACCCGTGTCCCCTGCATCGGCAGGCGGACTCTCAACCACTGCGCCACCGGGGAAGCCCCACGTGAATGTATTTTTAAAGTCTGATTAACAGTTAAATCCACAGACTCTGAATAAAGCAGATGACCGGCCGTACTGTAGTGGGCCTCATCCAAACAGTTGAAGGGCTTAAGAGAAAAAGGACTCAGAAGATGGAATTCTCCTCCAGATGCCTTCAGACTCAACCTGGGACACCTGCTCTTCCTGGGTCTGCAGGCCGGCAGCCTGCCCTGCATGTTGCAGACTTGCCAGCCCCAGAGCCCTGTGAGCCAACCCCTTAAGATAAACCTCTCTCTCTCCACGCACACGGTTTCTCTGGGGAGCACTCACTAATACAGCCTCCCAGTGTTAATTTCCCCACACCCCAGGCTCAGCTGGAGGATTTGGAGCAAGGCTACTCACCGCGGCTCTCAGTTTGCTCACCTGGAATAATAATGTCTACCAGGCAGGTTAAATGAGATGGAAGAGATGAAAGTACTTCGTAACAAACTGTCTCTGCAAAGTTATTATTTCCAACTTGCAACTTCCCAGAAGAAATGAAAGGCTGTGCCGTCTTCCTCCAGGGCAGGGCTCCCTGGCGCCTACGGTGTCTTCTGACAGCCCCGTGCCGGCCTGCCTGGCTCCCTCGTCCCCCAGAACTGACATAGTCACATTCTATTGTCATCGGGCCCCCCCCCCACAAGTTTCTGTGCATGGGAGACAGTGAATCAAGATGTGGTGACCCAGTGGGAAGGGCCAGGAATAACTGTGGGTCTATTCAAATGCGCCTGTAACCCGGACATCAGAAGCAAATGTTTCTCAAGCCGCTGTTATCTGTCTGCGAGATGCCATGTCTGATGGGCAACTCCAGGGCTGTCGGACGTCCCGCTGGCTGGTAGCTGAAGGCTGAGCTCTGGAGCTCCGTTCCGGGGCTCCTGGATGACCTTCACAGTCACGGTCTGGAGGTGAATGCGGGCCTCCCGTGTGCTCCGCTCAGCCTCCAGGACAGCAGTGGTGGGGGCCTGACTCAGCCAGGTGTGCTTATAGCACCCCATCCTGTCCTAGGGACCCCCCAAGAGCAGATGCAGGCCCATCTCTGGCACAGAAGAAACGGGAAAAGCTTCCACACGCACACGGAACCCTCTTTTCCCAGGTCACCTCACATCTCAGCAGGTGTTGGCTTTCTGAGTTAGGGCTGATGAAGAAACAACAGGACATATATTTCTGGGCCTCTGAGGGGGCCTGAATCCTCTCCTCCCACCAGCCCTCGGGTACGCGGTGCCAGAATCACATTACATCACAGTGGGAAGTGTCCCTGTAAACATCTGGAAAGTTCATTTGAAATTTAGAGAGAGATGGGTCACAGAGACCTATGTTCAAATGAGACCTTCCCCCAAATATAAATCAATAAAACTCACAAAGGCACTTTGAAAGTGGTGCTTGGAGGCGTGGGTCTGGGGGAGGGAGAAGGGAAGCAGGAAGCTGGCCCTCTCGCACGCCCGCGGCAGCCCTGAGGGTTCCACAGCACAGGTGTGAGGAGCTCAGTCTGAGAACCAGCTCTAGACCCCCAGGGCGGAGGAGGGCTCTGCGACCCTGTAAGCAGCACAAGGTCACACCGCCCCTGGTTAGGGGCCTGCGGGCCAACACGGGCAAAGGTCAGATGCAGAAAACAAGTCCGCCCCATAGCCCCTCCCCCAGAGGACCGGCATCCCTCAGCCCCAGACACAAACCCCGCTCCACCTCCATTTCTGAAATGGTACCCAGCCCGCGGTGCCCGGAACAAATTTTGCCTACACGTCAAAGCCAACACGGTCAGAAAGTAATCCAGGTCCCCTTTCCTCCGTCGACTTCTGCTCGCCTCCCCTGGAGCCTGGTCCACGGAATCTGCTCTGGGGACGTGTCGCCAGCAGTTAAGTGTGAAAGCGGCCTCGGCCCCTCTGCTTATCAGCTCTGCGAACCCTGGCAGGTTCCCAGCTTCTCCGGACGTCAGTTCCCTCAACCACAAAAGGCACGAACGCTGCCACGTTTGTAGTATGAGTGTGAGGGTGACTCAAATATTTATCACGAGCCTGCGTGGCGCGATCGTAGAAGCGCAGCAAACGTCCGCTTCTGTGCTGATCCTCCGGGCCCCCTGTGCGTCCCTGCGTTCCGTCAAGTCTCCCCCGCTGTTCTCTGCTCACTCCCTGTTCTGCTCTGTCCCGGCTGCCTTGTTAACCCAGCTTCCTGTAACCATTCCTGGGCCGAGGCTCTGGAACCGATGGCCTTGCTCCAAGCCCCTCCGCTTCCACCAGCTCCCCTCACCACGGTGACCTTCTAGGTGCCTGCTGGTTAGAAAACAACTCCCCAGCCAGGTATTCAAGAATTTCTAGAACCTGACTTGACCTCGGAGGCCCGCCTTACTTCCCTGCCGTCACCACTGTGCTGCCTCCAGTCCAGCCCCCCACTCCTGCGCGGCTCCCCGCCTTTGCTCCCCTACTTCCGACTCTGCAAATTTTGTGCCCTCGAGGCCAACCGAGCCTTACTTCAGAACAGCGAGGCATTCTGAAACATGGCCCAACATCCAAATTAAAGCTTGGTCCTTTCTTTACTATCGGCTCTCAGAGAACATGAAAGGAATCTCAGTTCACAGCCGCAGCCCTTCTGAGAAATTCCCTACCTCGGCCGGTCCCCTTTCATCCTGAAGCCTCCAGCTCTCCTCCCTAAACTCAGTCTCTGGTCCTCCCTGAGACCCCGCTTACCACCCAGGCAGGCTCCCCTACCTCCTTCCCTGCCCCCCCATCCTGAGCCTTCCCAGTCTGGAGAGGCTGGAAACACTTGCCCCAGACCCCAGGAGAAACTCCCCCCTATCCCCTGGGGGTCCCCTCCCTACACGGGGAGTGGGGGGCTCCCTGGGAACTGTCCGTCTATCCCCAGATGAGAAATCCTCACGGATAATGTCTAATAAGTAGAATTCTCCACCTCATTATAAATGTATTGCCTGTAAC
Source organism: Phocoena phocoena (assembly GCF_963924675.1). Classification (NCBI taxonomy): domain Eukaryota; kingdom Metazoa; phylum Chordata; class Mammalia; order Artiodactyla; family Phocoenidae; genus Phocoena; species Phocoena phocoena. The sequence goes on along the minus strand of NC_089230.1, from coordinate 2,094,197 downwards.
GCTCCATGTGGACAGTGAATCCCACACTGTCTTAAGGTCATGTAACTGGTTCTTGATTATGTCTCACCTTGCCAAGCAGATGACGAGCCCCTGAAATGAGTGGAGGGCCTTGCTTCCCTGGATGCCCCTTCCCGGCCTCACCCAGCGTGTTGTGGAGACTCCATAACGCTCATCAGACGGCACAAAGGAAAGCTGTCTGCACTGCAAGACACACACCTCCCCGTCCCCATATGCCTCTCTGTGAAGTCTCAGGGTAAATCACACTGTGGCAGACACGAATTCCTGTCAGATCACGAGGATTCCAGCACGAGTTAACAGTGACCAGAATATGCTTTGTGATTCCTTCCACCCTGGGGTTCTCAGACTGTCATTAAACACATAAAACACAGTGCAGACCAGTGTGGACTCTGACATCTGCTGAGAATCACACGCAGGGTGTGAGCTCCAGGGAGCACCGCCGTGCAGAGCACCACGTGTGTGCCCACACAGTCCGAGCCCAGAGTTTGCACGCGGCGCCGTGAACATCTGGTGTCGGAATGTAGCTTCTCCTTGGATGAGTAGGTTTTAAATACCGAGCTGTGTTAGGTGTCTCGTGGGAGACAGGGATGCTGTAAATTAGAATTTTTCCAAGGTTACGACTGTGTTACATATCACAGGCCCTCAACACATATTTATTGACTAAGTTATGTTGCAGGAATATTTATAACTGTTAAATGTCTCAAACCAGTCATTTTCCCATGCTTATTATTTTAAAATATAATCTTTCCAACATTCTTTTAAGGGAGGCTGACATTGTGTAATTAAATACAACGTGACATAGTGTAATGCTGATGTTTTCTGGGAAGAGCTGTTAAAATGCTATAAAAGGAAAACATTCTGATCTGGAATGAGACAGCGGCACATCCTTAAACGATGCCCATCCTGTGTCCCTAAGGCAAGCCAACGCATTTTACTCTGAGTGTCTTGAGGTCAACAAGCAAGGTTGTCAAAATGATTTTGTAAAAAGTAAATCTGCCCAGGAGGCAGCAGAGTCCCACTCAAGGTACATCAAGAAAAGATGTGCTGGTCTCATTCATTTGCTGTGATCACTTGTGCCTTGGGAGAAACAAGGAGAAATAACAAAGAAGAGACTGGGTGTTCTGAAAATGTGCTCTCTTCCCAGTGTGCAAACAGTGAATAAGTCTGTGAAAGTACTAACCCTTCAGGTACTTGATACCAAATTCCCCCACAGCTGCAAGAAGGCATTTACAAGGAGAGTTGAGAAGGAGAGGGAATGGATTCTATCCAGCTGCTTTGGGACAGAAGAGGCACAGATCCCTAGGATGCAACTGGCCCACCCACTTTGCCTCTGCTCTCCTTCATTGTTTTTTTCAGTGTGCTAAAACATTTCTCAAGTATTTCAATGTTGGATGAATTTGATCAAAACTCTTCACAAGAGCGGGGCTCCCGCCTTCTACCAGGTTCTCTGAGTGAGTGGCATGGCAATCCCAAAGTCTGCTACCTGTTTAAGGGGTTGTTTGAAAGTCTTTAGCTCAGCTTTGCCTCTGTGGCTTGGAAACCCGCTGTAGTTTCTCTTGATCGATGCTTACCTGTTGACGTACAGACTGGTTAGACAAGCCCCAGATTCTACTCATTCAAACGTTGTGCTTCAGATGTAAAATGAGGCTTCTGTTCAGCTGTGTCTGTGTCAACAAGAGCTAGACTAGTGGGAGCATTCTCAAGAAAGATTTGTACACTCTTAAGAAAAATTAAAATGTTGCCTGCACGCAGTGGTCGGTGGATGGACAGTGCTATGATGTTTCGAAATGTTTTTAACTACAGGTCTCCTTTTTTGCAGAAATTGCCCAAAGCACTTACCTGTGAGTGAGAAGGAACCGGAGGAAGTGGAGACGTGGAGGCCCTCAGGGACTCGTGGGGCTCAGCATCCATTACTCGCTCCAGGAGGGACACGAAGAAGCCCGGTCTGGCCTCATTCGAGCTTGAAACCCAGAGTTGTTTGCAGCCTCTTCCAAGGTGGGGAGAGTTCTGCAGCCCTTAGGAGGCCTCTTCAGCTCTCCGCTTTTTCTAAGCACAAAGATTTAACGCAGGACGTTGTGTGTCTCTCATCCTGGTTTCACAGATAGTTCACAAGTGGGAAGGTTTCGTATCTCATCAAGTTCACATTTTATTTTATAGTTTAATTTTCCATTTTTGTCTCTGCTTCTGGCACCATCCTCACCCCATAGCGCTATGCATCTCCCCAAACCCAGCAGGGTTCTGGGAGAATGTGAAGGGTTCAGTTGCCAACAGTGATGGGCAGACCTGTGTGAGATGGCTTTTCTCATCAGCCCCACCAAGAACACGTTAAAAAGAAAAAACTGTATCGTGTCCCACACCGTTATCCTTACTTAACTGTGTAGATATTTAACCTCGTATTTATTATTGTAGAGGCACAGGGCTCTTCATAGGCACAGTGACCAACATCATTACTTAGATGATTGATAATCAGTTTTGAGCTGAACAGATGCAAGGACAAAGCCCCAGGGCAGACCACAGCTCTTCTCAGTGGGCGTTGAAACTCCATTAGGCCGGCTATGAGTTCACCTGAGTATATTATTTCTGACTTCTTTATTCTTCCCCTGATCCTTAATGGAGATCAATGCCTGACCGAAGTTAATGCAGGCAGTATTAAGACATTAATGTGGGGCTTCCCTGGTGGCACAGTGGTTGGGAGTCCGCCTGCTGATGCAGGGGACACAGGTTCGTGCCCCGGTCCGGGAAGATCCCACATGCTGCGGAGCGGCTGGGCCCGTGAGCCATGGCCGCTGAGCCTGCGCGTCCGGAGCCCGTGCTCCGCAACGGGAGAGGCCACAGCGGTGAGAGGCCCGTGTACTGCAAAAAAAAAAAAAAAAAAAAAAAAAGCTGGGCCATCTGTCTATCTCCTGGTATCTCTCTCTCATTCTTCGAGATTCCACAAAGATTCCCTCCAAGAACTTCACAATCTCATTTCCAAGATCTTTGAGATCATCTGAGTCAGACAGCTTATCCTCTGTTACAGAAAGCAGGTATTGTATTATTTTCTGACTATTTGGGATTTCATTTCCCACAGGTAGGGCTGTGTCCTTTCTGTATGAACACCATTTTTATATAAAGGAAGAGGAAAATAAAGAAATAACTGAGTCATTCTGGTTTCTTCTCCATCTGTTAACATTATACCATCTGCTCCTTGCTTCTTGCACCAAACAAAATGAAGCAAACAAAATCTCAGATGATTCTGGACTAAAGCTCTGGGAACCTAACATCAGATAAAAGGAATGCAGCTGAGGGTTTTATGGATTCTGAAAGACAAAATATGCTGGGGACCTGGCTTGGGCACAAGGGCAGCTTTCTCTTGCTCTCTCCCCAGGCCTGCGCCAGCCGCCAGGTGCTCACAAGAAGGAATGGAATGCCCTCGACAACTGCACAGGCAGAAACCCTGCCAGTCCTGCACCTTTTCCCCACATGAAGCAGAAGCTGCAAGCTACCATGTGGGCAGGAAACGCTGCAAGGCCCCAGGTCCCAGGTCTGCTGCATCTGAACGAGGGGTGAAAGTGAAAGCCAAAGCCACAGCACTGTGCGATCACTGAAAACTCTCCAAAAGGGTAACTGGTCGACTGACAGGTGAAATAAATGGAATGCTAAAAAATACTCCAAGAAAGGCAAAAAAAGGGGAAAAGGAAGCAAAGAACAAACAGGGCAAGTAAAAAGCCTTAGGAAGAGGGTAGATATAAACCCTCCACATTCATAATCATGCAAAACATAAATGGCCTAAATGTTCTGATTAAAAGGCAGAGACTCTCAGATGAGATTCAAAAGAGCAAGGCCACCAACATGCTGCCTATCGGAAACCCACACTGGAAAGCAGCTTGTCAGTGTCTCATACCATTAGACGGCTCTTCCTGCAACCCAGTATTCCATGCCTTGGCACCTACCCATGGGAAATGAGAACATATGTGCACACAAGTGCTGTATGTTTTGAGTAAAGCAGCGTTAGTCATAACAGGCAAAAACTGGAAATGACTGAAATGTCCATCAGCTGCTGAGTGGAAAAACAAATTGAAGCCTCCTTTTCAACATAGTACTGGAAGTCTTTGCTAACGCAATTAGATAAGAAAAGGAAATAAAAGGTATATAGATCGGAAAGGAAGAAATAAAACTGTCTTTGTTTGCAGATGGCATGGTCATCTATGTAGAAAATCCAAAAGCATCATCAAACTCTTGGAACTAATAAGCAACTATAGTAAGATTGCAGGATACAAGCATAAAATACAAGTCAATCACTTTCCTATGTACCAGAAATGAGCGAGTTGAATTTGAAATTTAAAACACAATATCATTTACATTAGCACCCAAAAAAATGAAGTACTTAGCTATAAATCTAACAAAATATGAACAAAATCTGTACGAGGAGAACTACAAAACTGATGAAAAAAATCAAAGAAGAGCTACTTAAATGGAGAGATATATTCCATGTTCATGGAAAGGAAGACTCAATGTGTTCAAGACGTCAGTTCTTCCTCACTTGATCTCTAGATATAATGCAATCCCAATCAAAATCCTAGGAATCTATCAATATTTGTTGATATCCACAAATTGATTCTAAAATTTATATGGAAAGGCAAAAGATCCAGAATAGTCAACAAAATACTGAAGGAGAAAAACAAAGTTGGAGAACTGACACTACTCGATTTCAAGACTTCTTATAAAACTACAGTAATCAAGACAGGGTGATAATGCTAAAAGAATAGAAAAATATATTGATAGAACAGAAGAGACCCTGAAATAGACCCACATACATATATGTCAAGCTGACCTTTGACATAGGAGCAAAGGCAATACAATGGGGCAAAGATAGTTTTTTCAACAAATGGTGCTGGAACAGCTGGACATCCACACGCAAAAAGATGAATCTCACCACAAACCTTATACCTTTTACAAAAATTACCTCGAAATGAATCATAGACCTAAATGCAAAACAGAAAACTATAAAACTCCCTAAAGATAATAAAAGGGAAAACTATGTTATCTCCTAGGATATGGCAATGACTTTGGGGTATGGCAATGACTTTTTAGATACAACACCAAAGGCATGATCTATGAGCTAAATACTTGACAAGCTGCACTTCATTAAAATTTTTAAAGTTTAAATGATTTTGCTCTGTGAAAGGCAATGAGAAGAGAATGAAAAGACAAGCCACAAACTGGGAGACAATATTTGCAAAAGACACATCTGGTAAGGACTGATATTCAAAATATACAAAGAACTCTTAAAACTAAAAATAAGAAAAACAACCCGATTAGAAAGTGGGCCAAATATCTTAACAAATACCTCATCAAAGAAGATATACAGATGGCAAACAAACATATGAACAGATGTTCCACATCATATGTCATCAGAGAAATACAAATTAAAGCAACAGTGAGATACCACTACACACCTGTCAGAATGACCAAACTCCGGAACACTGACAACACCAAACGCTGGCGAGGAAGGGAAGCAACAGGAACTCTCACTCATTGTGGTAGGAAGGCAAAATTGTGCAGCCACTTAGGAAGACAATTTTGTTGTTTCTTATGAAACTAAACATACTCTTATCGTATGATCTAGCATTCATACTTCTTGGTATTTATCCCCAAAAGTCGAAAACTTATGTCCACACAAAAACTCGCACATGGATATTTGTAGTAGCTTTTTTCACCATTGCCAAAACTCAGAGGCAATCAAGATATCCTTTGGTAGGTGAATGGATAAATAAAATGATATATCCAGACAATGGAATATTATTCAGCACTAAAAAGAAGTAAGCTATCAAGCCATGAAAAGACATGGAGGAACCTTAAATACATATTACTAAGTGAAAGAAGCCAACCTGAAAAGGCTACGTTCCAACTACATGACATTCTGGAAAAGGCAAAACTATGGAGATCAGTGGTTGCCTGGGGTTAGGTGGGAAGGATGATTGGCAGAGCACAGAGGATTTTAGGGCAGTGAAAATATTCTGTATAATATAATGATGGATAAATATCATTATATATTTGTCCAAACACACAGAATGTACAACACTACGAGTGGACCCTAATGTAAGCTATGGGCTTTGGGTGATGATGACGTGTCAGTGTAGGTTCATTAAGTATAGTAAATGTACCCTCTAGTAGGGATGTTGATAATGCAGACGCTGTGCCTGTGTGGGGCAGGGGGTATATGGGAAATCTCTGTAATTTCCTCTCAGTTTTGCTGCGAGCCTAAAATTGCTCCAAAAGAAATCTTTAAAAAACTTTTGGAGTGATCTATCTTTTGCTATCTCGCTGATGTCAGCAAACATTTTGTATTGACTGACGCCGTGATGGTCATTTGATGTCCTCTCAGATTAGTACACTCTGCACGTTTCTTACTTTACCTTCCCAAGTAAAATTATTTTTCTGCGGAAAGTTAACAACTGAACTTTGGTCCATGGCTCCTACCATCAAGAGGAAAAGGGCCCAAGCTATGTGAGGTAGACTCCCCTTAGAATGAAAGCTGGGAACGAGAAGCAGTCTTTTACCACTTGGACTGGGTTTCTAGAAATGCTATTACTGACTATATTCACTGGCCATTGGCGTCAGTGTGAAGTCAAGTGGCATCCTGAATTTTCAAGATGAAAGTCCTTCTCCGGCTGGTCAACCTGGAAGCATGGCTGCAGGAAGAAACCCGTACCTGGGTATCTGGTGCCACAGAGGCAACTGTCAATCACCTCAGATGATCCCAAATAACACGCCAGGTGCCTTCACTCTCACCTGGAATACTCCCTTTTGCCTTCTCCCATCCTTCCTCCAAACGCCTTGTCTACAGAAAAACTCCACTGATTCAAGGAGATAAACAAATAGGACTTTTAAGGAATCAAGAAGAAGCATCCATTTTATACACACCAGCTAGTCTAAAATCAAGCCTCATGGTCAGCCTCCTGGGGAGAGAGAGACGATTGTTAAATGTCCTCAGAGTTTCTGGTCTCATGGATAAGTAGATGTCTTATAAATTCCCTGAAGAAGGGTCAAGCCTGCCACTTTCAGAGAAAAAGGAAGGTGCTGCCAAAACACGCTATGTGGTCTGGGAGGAGAATTTCTGGGGTAAGGAGGTCTGTCAGGAGCAAAGAGTATCCCTTATTTCCCTCTTCAAACCCACAGGCTTTGGTATAACTAATCCCTCCTAACCAGAGCAGACATAATTCTCTTCACATAGTGTCCATCGACTCTGCATCCGGTTGAGTCATTTCCCAATATTGTTTCTAGGATGAAAGGAAAAAAGTCTCCAGACAGACCAGAGAAGAATTAGGTCCAATTTTAATCTTTACTTTCCCTGGACTGAAAAATCCAGGATTCCAAAATCAACCCAATACTGCAGCCAGGCGCTCATCCTTAATTCTAACTAATTTCCTACCCCCACCGAGGAAAAATAAATACATTTTAGAAAGGGAAGTAAGACTTCTAAGTTGACTCTGGCTATGTCAGCAGCTCCTCTGGGTCTTTAATTCATCCCAGGGCTCAGATGACAGAGACTTTCAACCCTTTTAATCCATAGAGAGTTTTCCTCACAACGATTTGTTGACAAGGCAATGTCTCTGTACTGCTTAAAGCCAGGGAGACGGTGTACAGTGGAGATCACAGACACATGCAGAATCGCATCTCACACTGAGGCACCGTCATGGAACGCCCCTCACCTGGCAGCACTTGGGGGTGGGGGGTGACAGCACCTGCCATACCTGAAGCTGAACCTTGCGTTTGGGTAGTAAAATGATGTCATGCTATGCAGAGGTGAGAGCCCCAGAGCAAAGTCCAGTCTGCACGTCTCGTGAGAGTCTATTTTTCAGTGAAAAGTAGTCTTGGAACATGGGATGGTGGAAAGAGCAGTTTATTAGCTACCTGGCTGTGGGTAAATCAGTGAATCTCTCTGAGCTCTGCTTTCTCATCTATAGAATGGCAGTCATCCATCCATCTCGTGGGGCTTTGTGAGGGTTCCACGAGATAAGGCATAACTTACATCAGTTATGGAGTAGGTTTCCAATTTTAGTTGAACGTGGATCAAACCCCAATCACATTTATACTTTCAAATGAGTCTGTCTTAGCGTAGTAGATTTAAGCAACGTTTTTGTGGTTCCACAGACCGGGCTACCAGCCCAGCTCTGACGCTTACTGTATGAGCATTCTTGGGAAAACAAAATTGTGTGTCTCATTTTCTCCTTTTATAAAATGAGAATATCAATAACTACCTTATCAGGTCAGGAAGATTAGTATGATAAAGGATGTAAGCTTCAACATGGTACATACCAAAGAGTAAAAGCTGAATGTATACTAATTTGCTATAATTATAGGATAACCAAATTATATCTCTATATGTCTCCATATAATTAAAATTATAAGATGCTCCCCAAAAGGAGAGGCCTTCATCTCTTCATCTCAGGAAGATGAGAGCATTTGGGTCATCTGGCCACTGGGCTATTCTGTCCTCCAGGAAAGGTAATTTATCCAGTAACCCTTAAAGACACAGAAAAATATCTGAAAAATCTGAGTAGTAACTTTCATTTCCAAAATATTGTGGATAAAATAAGCTGAACCTACTACATATTTATATCAAGAAATTCTGAATAAAATGTATCAATCATTCTTTTAAGTATACAGCAAGCAAAGTCTACAGAGGTCAGGAATACAGGAGACTGAAAACCAATGAGGGTGGTCCAGCTGTGGCAGCCCTGGGGGAGGCTCTTCAGGGTCTTTTGTGGTTCTATATAAATTTTGGGATTATTTTTTCCACTTCTGTAAAACATGTCGTTGGAGTCTGGATAGGGATTGCATTGAATCTGTAGATAATTTGGGAAGTATGGACATTTAAACAATATTAATTCTTCCAATCTATGAATATGGGATTTTCCATTTATTCATTCTTTAATTAAAAAAATAGGATCATTAAAAGAGTTCAGCAAGGTTTTTGGATACAAAATCAATATACCCCCAAAAGACCCAATTGTAGGATATCCAATTCCAGAAAAAATGGGGTGAGAGGGAGCAGATTTCCTGTCCTGCCTGAAACAATCAAAACAAAGATAAAAACAAACAAAATATTTAGAAAAACAGTGAACAGTTTTCAAAACTGGACATAAAGCAGTGAAGCAGTGACCCTGAGAGTTGAGGAACAAATGATGTGAGCCCTATACTTGCCCCAGCTTACCATGTGAGAGCTCCCAGGCCACAGTGTAGGAAGGGGACCCAGGGAGACCATGGAGGATTCCTTGAGTGGAAGGGTTGCAGGTGAGAGTACTGGAGAAAAAGGCATCTGGGATTCAAGGAGAGAGTATCAGAGAGAGGGAAGAACCAACAAACAACCCCAGATATGTGAAGGGTCCCCCTGGAGTATTCAGCAAAGTAATGATCAGCACATCCATCTAAGGACACTATGTGAGGCCAGCAATCAGTCAATATAAAGAGACCCGGAAGTGACAGAGATGCTGGAGCAGACAAGGACATCAAAACAGTTACTAAAACTGTACTCCACATGCACAAAATACTAAGTGGAGACAGGAAAGACATAATAAAAACGACCTAAATCAAACTTCTAGAGATGAAAACTGTAACGTGTGAGCTGAAAAGTACACTGGATGGGATTAGTAGAAGATCTGACATTGCAGAAGAAGAGTGAAATGGGAGCTATAGCAATAGAAACTGTCCAAAATGAAACCGAGAAAGGAAAAATAATTTTAAAAATGAAGAATGTCAGTGAGCAGTGGGACAACTTCACACAACCTAAGATATGCGTAACTAGAATGCACGAAGGAGGGGCGAGAGAGAAGGTACAGAAGAGATGTCTGAGGATACAACGGCTGAAGAGATATATGCACCCCATGTTCGCTGCAGCATTATCCACACTGGCCCGGATATGGAAACAACCAAGTGTCCACTGATGGTGGAGTGGATAAAGAAAATATAGTATATACAAAAAATGGCGTATCAGTCAGCCATAAAAAAGAAGGAAATCCTGCCTTTGTGACAACATGGACGGACCTTGAAGACATTATGCTCAGTGAAATAAGTCAGATGGGGAAAGACAAATACTGTACGATCTGACTTATACGTAAAATCTGAAAAAACCAAACTCACAGAAACAGAGAACAGATTTGTGGTTGCCAGAGGTGTGGGGTAGAGGGTGGGTGAAATGGGTAAAGGTAGGAACTTCCAGTAATAAATTAAACAATTTCCGGGGATGTAATGTACAGTGTGTTGACTATGGTTAATAATATCGCACTGCTCATTTGAAGGTCGCTAAGAGAAGTAAATCTTAAATTTCTCATCGCAAACTTTGTAACTGTGTGGGGATGGATATTAATTAGACTTGTGGTGATCCTTTTGCAGTACATACAAACGACAAGTCATTATGTGGTACACCTGGACAATTACAATGTTATATGTCAATTATATCTCAACAAAAGTGGGAAAAAAGAACATCTTATGAATGGAATACAGATGACATCATATCACAATTTGTGAGATGTCCCTAAAGCAGGGGGCAATATACTGCACTAAACACTTATATTTTAAAAAAGATCTCAAATCAGTGATTGACTTTCACTTTAATAAACTAAGAAATGAAGAACAAATTAAAGTAAACAGAAGATGGGAAAAATTAACAGTCAGAGCCGTAGGGGAGGAGAAAGTTTTCCTCAACCCTCTTATGGTCTCTGGTTGGGTCTGAAAATCGAACTGACAAAGGCAGATTAACTAGAGAAAAGCACGCACGTTTTATTGAATGTGAGTGAAGGCCCTGAGAAATGACCAGAGCAGGAAGTCTGCGCCTTTCAGACAAAGAAACAATAAACTCGCGAAGAAATGACAAGCCAAAGTGCTCTGGACTTGGAGCAGTAAACGGCGAAGAAGTGCTGGGAAGATAAGGGTGAGTTTGATGAGGTTTGTATACGGCCTTCTTGGCCTTAAACTCCTCAGCTCCGGTGAGGAAGAGGTTCTCCCCACTCCTGGTGCAGCGGGGGCACCTCTCACAGGGGAAATTTATCTCCTGCTTTTAGGGAAGAAGTGTGAGGAGAGCGAAGGTCAGAGTGACCTTCCTGCTTCTGCCATGTTAAGATACTCAGTATGTCAGGGTGCCTTATTTGGGGTGGCATGTCCTGAACCCCATCAGAGCAGAACTCAATGAAATAGAAAACAGGAAAATAATAATCACTGAAACTGAAACCTGATTCTTTGAGCTGATCAATAAAATCGATAAACTTTTAGCCAGATAGATCAGAGAAAAAAGGAGAGAAGGCACAGCACAACGGCATTACAGTTGAGATGACGACATCCTACACAGGCCACAGGTAATGAAAAGATGCGGGAGTATGTCAACATGTGTGCCAATAAATTCTGGAATTTATGTGAAATGGACAATTCCTTGAAAGACACAAACTACCAAAGCTCACTCAAGAAATGTAGGCATCTTAAATACCTCTCTCTCTCCCTCTCTCTCTCTCTCTCTCTCTCTCTCTCTCTATATATATATATATATATATATATATTAATAAAAGTGAATCTGTAGTTGAAAACCTTCCCACAAAAGAAAGTGCAGTGTCTTCACTGGTCAGTCCTACCAATATTTAAGAAAGAAATAACACCAGTCATAAACAAACTCTTCAAGAATACTGAAGAAGAAGGAACCCTTGCCAACACATTCTGTGAGGCCGTCATTACCCTGATACCAAAACCAGACGAAAATTTGATAAGGAATGACAAAACTTTAGACACCCTCTGTGATAGCGAGATTAGAAATACGTAAATTTCTTCAGGAGGGAAAAGTGGATGACTATAGGGGGATATATCTACATTTGAAGACTGGATGGGCAGTGTTGCAATGAATGAACCAAAACTGCATAAAGCTAAAAGAAATTGAGTTAATATCGAGTTAAATAATATTGAGTTAAAAAAAGTAAATTTCTGGGGCTTCCCTGGTGGCGCAGTGGTTGAGAGTCCGCCTGCCGATGCAGGGGACATGGGTTCGTGCCCCGGTCCGGGAAGATCCCACATGCCGCGGAGCGGCTGGGCCCGTGAGCCATGGCCACTGAGCCTGTGCGTCCGGAGCCTGTGCTCCACAATGGGAGAGGCCACAACAGTGAAAGGCCTGCGAACCCAAAAAAAAAAAAAAAAAAGTAAATTTCTATAAAATTAGAATTTTTTTTTTTTTTTGCAGTACGCGGGCCTCTCACTGCTGTGGCCTCTCCTGTTGCGGAGCACAGGCTCCGGACGCACAGGCTCAGCGGCATGGCTCACGGGCCCAGCCACTCCACGGCATGTAGGATCTTCCCGGACCGGGGCACAAACCTGTGTCCCCTGCATCGGCAGGCGGACTCTCAACCACTGCGCCACCAGGGAAGCGCTAAAATTAGAATTTATACAAAAACTATACATACAGTATGACGACACTTAAAGTTTTTAAAACACACAAAATAATTACAGATTGTTTATGCAAACATACATATGTAATAAAGGCATAAAACGTACCAGTGAATGAGAAATACCAAATTCAGAATAACGGTTGCCTTTGGGGAAGCAGGAGAGGACTGGTCTTAGGGAAACATCACATAGCATGCTTTGATGGAATATGTGATGTTTTATTTATTTCTTTAAGCTATGTGAAGCAAATATGGCTAAATGATAAAAACTGACAAAAACTGGTAACTTTAATTGGTCAAAATTGGTGCTTTTACAGCTCTTCTTTATATTATTACCTATACTTTTCTGTTAGGCTTGAAATAAATACCCCATGATAAAGCCATCATGGTTTGGAAAGTAGGTTAGCAGATGTGTTCTGCAGACTCGCTTCTGGCCTCACAAAGAGGCCGCCACACACCCAGGAAGCCCCTTTATGTGGCTTGGACCACGGGGCAAATATTCTCTCACACCAGGCAGGGGTCCAATTTACTGAGGTGCTCCTGGGTCCAGGGTGACTTTGATTCCCTGATGGGCATCTACTTTAAGACCGCTCCCTTCATGACCTTTGCACTGTGCCAGGCTTTCAAAACACTTCCCAGATCACGCCTTTAACTGTGACCCTCCTAAAGGAAAAAGACACAGAGCCACACAACCAAAGTAAACTCATCTGATGCTCGAGAATTTCTGTTGGAAAAACAGACAGGTTTAGACTCAGCAAAGCTGATTTTTAGACGGTTTCAGAAAGAAAGTCTCCCTTGGTGAGAGATGGGCTCTGGTGGGGTGGTGCCCGGGGAGATGGAAGATGTAGCTGATGCTTCTGGTGGGGTAACCAACCTTCGCATCTTCCCCCCCCAATTGTTATCGTAATACTTTTCCTCCTTAATTTGGAAGCTGCTTAGTTTTCTTTCAGCACGTCTCCTGGCAAAGCTGCACTGAAACACAAGCAGAAGCTTTTGTTCATAAATCTCACATTTCTCTCCATCAATACATATAAATTACCTCTCCCTCAGGGGCAAAGAGAGGGACTTAGATTAATCTCCCAGAAAAAAAAACAGGATGATGAGATGATTTCCTCTGCTCCCAATGAGATAAAAAATAACAAACATCACACCTTTTCCTTTTTTGCCTGGTAGAAAACGGAGATTCCAGACTGGCCTAGATTCAACTGCTCCTGAGTCCTTTTACATTCATGTCAAACTGCTTCAGCCTTTGTTCCCTACAGCCAGGATTAAAAATTTAAAACTTCCAACTTCTTTCTTTGTTACTATATTATTATTTTTTAATAACAGTGTGACTGGGGGCATGAAACAGAGGCTAGGGACTCCTGGGAGAGGGGGGCCAGACCTGCCTTCTGAGTCACACCCAACACCCGGCCAGGGGCCTGGGGTGTCTTTGGAAGGAGCGTGGTTTTCTGAAGGGAAGCCTCACCCAGATGTTATTTGTCATAATTACAGAGATATTAGACACGATTTCATATAAGCCCTTCTTACAACTGCTCAAACTTCCTGTCTATAACACTTTGGGGTTCTTTTGCAAAAAACAAACTTAATTTAAATTATAATGTTTGTTTTTAAAGTATGTCAGGTGCAGAAACTGTGGAAGAATACAGAAATCACTTGCAGTAACGGGAACGCGAAGAGACAGTCACCAAAGATACCTATTTTTTTTCTTGAAGGCTCTCCCAGTGGGCTCTTCTCCCTTCAGTCTTGGTGGGGTCCTCCGGGGCTCTTCGAGGACACTGTTTCTCATCCTTCCAGACGCACGAGAGGGGCACTTCCCGCCCTTTGTGAAGTCGGATGTGTCTGCGCATGCCGTCTCTGCGTCGTGCTTGGCTTTACACCGAGTCCGCGCTCACGGCCCTCCCTGGAGGGGGCCCCTTGGGCCCAGCAGAGAAAGGGAATCTACATCTAAGGGAGACCCAAGGTCCGAGCAACTCAGGGCCACCTGTGGTTTTCCAAACTCAGGGCAGGTGTCCTTACAGGTGAGCGGTCCTCAGGGTTCCAGTGTCCACCCAACCTGGGCAGGAAGGGGACGGAATTGCTCGCCCAGCCTGAGAGCAGCCCTGTTGTCCACAGTCGGCAGGATTCTGCTTGCTCCCTGTAGGCCCCTCCGGCCATGGCCTTGGGGTCAGGGTCAAGGTCAGGGCCAGGGTCAGGGTCAGGTTTAGGCCCCGGTTTAAGGTTAGGATTTGGAACTCGGCCTTGGAACAGGAGAAAAGAAGGAGGGGCAGAGCCTAGTGATGGTTTTGTGGAAACACCAGGCTGTCAGGTCAGGTGCACGGCTGGGCATCGCTCAGCCCGCTGATCCGAGAGAAAGGGCTGGGTGCACGTGGTCACTGGGGCCTTCGGTGACGGGCCGCCCTGCTGTGGGGACGGGACCGCCCAGCGCCGAGCAGCGGTGACCGGGTCTCACCTGCCAACGGGAGGCGGGGCCGACAGCCGTTAACAACGTCTTCCATCAGTTTCTGCTTTGGCTTAGAAGGCGAAGAAAGAGAACAAGGCCTCAGCTCCTCTGGGAAACAAACACAAGCCCTATTTATGCTGTTTCTGCTCCTGCATTAAGAAGCCTGCAGCGTTCAGGAGTTAGCTCTGCTTTGGGGCAGCAGGTATGTGGCAGTTTGGGAACTGGCGCTCCGGGTCTGCCCTCCCCCTCCCCATGTCCCGCACCTTCCCCTCCCCTACACCCAGAGTCACCCTGTGGACCCTGGGGCCCTGTCGGACAGCAAGGACTGTCCAGTGTCCTGTCTCCATCCCTTCATCCCTCCAGGAGCCTCTGGAGGACAGCACGGAGGACTCGAGTTTTGTGTTTTGGGGGGTTTTCCTACAGTTGTGGCAGTCCTGGGGTTCCCCCCAGCTGGTCAGGGCAGCCACGGTCATGGTCCCTTATTTGTGACAGGGCCCCGCCGAAGGGGTCCCTGTCCTGCGCCCGATACCACCCTCTCACCTCCCCACCCGAAGATCCGACAGCTCTCTCCTCCCAGCACCCAAGCCTCAGGGGGCAGGGCCCTGTGGCCCTGTGGCCACAGGAAGGGCCCTGTGGACGATTTAGGGAGAAGAGATGTCCCCTTAGGATAAAACATGGCAAACCTTTCTCAGCTGAGTTAAAACTTAGCTGCAGTCACACTAAATCAAATAAAAATAACAACGGCCAGTTGTTAGTATTTTTTTGCGAGCCAGGCCCCGGATATGGGGTTCCTGTGCTGTGTCATCGAGCCTCACGCCTGGATGGACGGCCTGGAAGCTGCCGGCGTCTGAGCCTTTAGGCAGAGGCAGAACTTGAACCCAGACCATTGAAGTCTGCCTCCTGTGCCCTTAAGTCCTGTGTTTGCTGCTTCAACACACTTCCAGGTGTGTTCTGAGTTACGCTGTCGGCCAGGTGCAGCCACAGGGTGAGGGTCCCGGGCAGCATGAGGCCGGCGACACCCAGCTCCCTCCTCCAAGCCGGGCTCCTCCACTGGCTCCCCAGGAGAGCGAGGCCAGCAGCAGCCTCCCACCCCATCCCCTCCTGCTGTCCTTTGCACACAAGCTCCTTCTGTCCACCTTCTGCTGTTTGCCTGTGGTTTTGCAGGTTTTGTTGTATTTTTCAAAACAGAGACATCTACATTCTGAACAAATTTCATCAAAAATTGATTCCCAGCAGAGAGAAGGTGCAAATCAAAATGGAAATGCTTTAAGCTTGCAGGCGGCTTTACATTTTGGAGCAAACAATCATACTTTTCCCTTTAGAACGTGGCCCAGCATCCCAAGAAAACAGGTCACCATGGTGATTGCAGTGTGTCTGCTGCATCCGGAGCTGGGATGACACCAGGTCCTTTCCTAGCTAAACAGTCCACTTTAGAGGACAATTCCTTTCTTATTATTGCCTGATATCGTGGTGGTATTAACACCCAATGCTCTCCTCACCTTTAATGATGTTTTAATTTTCGTAGGCTCGATAGAAATCGACTGATGGTTAGAGAAAATTTCCTCAAAGTGGTATTTGTGCAAAATACTTGGTCTGAACAATAGAATGACTTTCGACTGTCCTTGTTCAGATAGCATGGAATCTGGATTAGGTTCGGTCAGGGTCCATCAGAGGAAAGAGTTGGCTTTAACTGTGTCTCCAGCTGCCTGTGTTCTGAGCAGGGGAGGGGGCTCCCAGCCCCCATGCGTTCTGGGCGCCTGGTCCACGCGGCACCTCGGGCCTCCATCGCCCCGCCCAGGGTCTCCCCTCTGCTCACACATGCAGGTGTAGCCAGAGCAGCTCTGCCCGGTTTCCCTGCCAATACCCTACTTTGAAAGCACATCACTATCCTAGTTGCAATGGGTGGTCGTGCAGTTACTATTATCCCGAAACTGTGAGTGCCAGTGGGAAGACGGTGTCATTTGTTCAGGAAAACTGACCTGGGCTACGCTGGTTCATTGGGCCTGAGAGCCCTACCTGCTCCCAACAGAGCGGGAAGGAACCTTGGGGCTTTGGACTCGGCACATCCTGGCTTTGGGCAGGGAGCGGCCAGAGAGGAAAGGGAGGCTGGCGGCCTTCAGCTGCTGGAACATCGTGGGGAGACCGACTGGGCCCTTCCTCGCCAGTCGCAGCCTGTCCGCTGGTGTCTTGAGGACAAGTCCCACCACCCTCACCTCTGCCCCCTGGAGCTAAGAGCAGGGCCGGGAGCTCGGGTCAGCAACTGTGGCCCGCGGGCCGGATGTGGTCCAGGCCTCCACCTGCGGGCACAGTTCGGAATCGCATCTACGTTTCCTCTTAAGTTCCTATTTCTGTCTGACAGGGAGGGAGGCCCAGAGAGCAGAGTGCATATGACGCCACATTTCTTCCCTCCCTCCTTCCCTTCCTTGTTCAACAACTGGGTTTCTTACTTAAACCTGCTTTTCCTGGTTCCATCCATCCACATGGGGATGAAAGGGCCGCATTTTTCCAACGTCCGGTGTGCTCATTCCATTTGACTTACCGATGTAAGTGGCCTGGAGTTATTTTACATTTTTAAAAGGTTGGAAAAAAATCAAAAGAAGAGAATATTTCATGATACAGACAAGTTATATAAAATTCCAGTGTCCAGAAATAAAGTTTTATTGGTGCCTGGTCACAGTGACATACGGCTGCATTTGAGCTGCAGACAGCAGACTTGCACAGATGCCACAGCGACCCTGTGGCCCAGATAGCTGACAATGTTTGCCCTCTGGCCCATTTCTGAAAACAATCTGTCGACCCCTGGCCTGGAGTACGCAGGCGTTTCTGTGTAGACGGAAATATCCCATCAGGGTTTGTCCCGGAGTGTTTTCCTAACTGATTGTCAATGTTGATGCCAACTTTTGCTAAATCATTTGATCTTTTTCTTTAATCATTTTAAAAGTAATATACATTTGTTGTAACAGATGAAAAAAAGTAGGAGATGTGTATGTTGCACGTCATTTCTAGTAGCCCCTCCTACCCCCCACCAGCCCCATCCCTCTGGGGTGACCACTGTTCGCATCCCAGGGTTCTTTCTGCTCAGACACAGACTGTCATTATCGCTCCTTTTAGGAAAAGGGATTATGCACACACGTAGTTCTGCAACTTGTTTTGTCTCACTAAACACCAGACATCCCTTCAGATCAATTTGGACACCATCGCTTCAATATTTTTAATAAATGCATAATATTCCATAGCAGACTTGGAATAATTTATTCAACTCTGCCCCAGCGATGAGCATTCGAGGTCATTAACTTTTTTTTTTTATGACTTTAAGTTCTGAAAATAACAAGTTTTTGTATTCTGGTGTTTCTATACTAGTGCTTTTATTCTGTAGGATAGATTCCTATAAGCAGGATTGGTGAGTCAAAGAGAACGGGTATTTCTCACCTTAATACACAGTATATTGCAAGATTTCTTTCCAAAAATGGTTGTAGCAATTCACGCTGGCTAGTAAGGACACAGAGCAATGGACATCTTTCACCTTGGGGCTTGAATATTTTTTTGCCTTAAAAAAAATTCTCTCATAAAATGCAACTCTTTTTTTTTTTTTTTAAAGGTAGATTCACATTTTAAGGCTTAATGGCTTGAAGAGAGCAGTCTAGGATAGGGGGCTTATGTTGCACGAGGAAGACTTTCTTGGGATGGAAGACCAGACGCCAAGCCAGGGCCCATCTCCGCCCGCCCCGTGTGGGCCCTCACTGGGTGTCTGTGAGAAGGCGGGAAGGGCGGGGTGAAGGGATGTGACAGACGTGTGCCCGGACAGGGCTGGGGGCTGGAGAAAGGGGACAGAGCAGAGACGGGCCCTGCCGCCAGGCCCGCCCTGGAGCCATGCCACCGCAGCTGCTCCGAACCGCACCTGCTGGATGGCCGACGGCTGACCATCACTGATTCTACTGGGTGTAGAAAGAACACATATTTTGTTTCTAAAATTCAGCAGCTTCTTTAAAAAAAAATAAATAAATAAAAGTAAGTCTCCATCTTAACAGATCCCTTTGCTCAAATAAACTTCAAATGTTTAACTAGCCTGGCCTCGCATTCCTGGGTGGGGTAGGAACAATAATCGTTGTATTTATTTTCTTTTTTCTGTAAAGAAAGGAAAAGGTACGGAAACCTTAAGTGATCTCATTTCTCTTCAAAGAGCAAATCAGCTTTGCAGGCAGACTCTGGAGCCCACCGTGAAGGAGTCAGAAAAAGCACGTGTCTGTTCCCGGAACTTGTCCCATGCTTCCCGCCTTTGCTTCTGCTCTGAACCCCGACCTGATCTCCTGCTCCGCTCGGTGCCGGCCCGGCTCCAGCGCCGTCTCCACCACCAGCTGCCCGGGGCCCCCCAGACGGAACTCAGGCCCCGAGCCCTGTGTTCCCACCGGGGCCTCCCCACGGCGGTGTCCCCTCCCCAGTACCCGGCCTTGGGAGGGTTCCTTACCCCTCTACTCAATGAATACAAAACTAGTTCCTACGGCAGAGGTGGTTCTAAAAGTTAGACGCAAGAATGCACTTAGACGGTGCTTCCCCAGGAGCCATCACTAAGAGCGATCGTTATTCGTGTAATACTAAGGAACAGCGCACACTCACAGTGCGTTTCGGGTGGGTGGGCCCTGGGCCCCCCCTCTCCCTGGGGGACGGGCAGCAGTACTGAGTCAGGCCTGCACGACGGGCCCCTGCCCCCCAGACCGGGGGTCCCCGATGCCCCGCAGGCCTTGTTCAGAGAAGCAGGAACACCCGCTGCATGCACCCTGCTCTCCGAAAGGCCCATCGACATTTGGGTCTGTGCACGGTGGACTCAGCTTGAGAGGCTGCGGTGACAACAGGCCAGGAGTGGACCAACTTTGTCCGGGTTGTGCCCAGACCAGCCTTGGATGAGAAGCTCCTGTTCCTTCCTCAGCAGGCAACGGGAGGCCTTCTGCACCGCCTTTCTGAAGACATGAGAAACCGTACCCAGAGAACTTTCAGGTTTCAGAGAAGACTAGCCCATCTGCATACGTGTCCATGTTTTCATAATTTACTATTTTCATTTTCTCGGAACAACTTTGGCCAACAAAAAATTAATCTGCATCCTTTGATCTATTATTCAACAAATAATTATCACGTGCCTACCACGTGGCTGTCAATTTAACTGTCAAACCACGCCCCATCCACCGCTCCAGAACAAATAAAGAGCCTCCCAGGGCTGGCGCTGCTCAGAGGCGCTGATTCTCAGAGGGAGAGGGGCTCTTTAGTGCCAGACCCTCTTCCAAATGCACCCCAGGTGTAAATTTATTCAATCCTCGTGACAAGCCTGCGAGAAGACTTAAGTACCCCTGTTTCACAGGTGAGGAAACCGAGGCACAGAGAAGTGGAGGAGCCTGTCCAGGGTCACCCAGCTGCTAAGGAGCAGAGGTGGGATCTGAACCCGGGCAGTCTGGCGCCAGCTCTGCGCTCTTAAATGCTTTGTTGCGTGACTCTGCTACAACATACAAATGGTGAGTGACTGCACGGAGAATCAGGTGGGCCTTAGCTACAAGTTACGGGGATGGGTGCGGGACAGATGGCGAAGACTTCATGCACGTCCACGAGGCCCCGTCAGCTTGGCACTAGACGCATAAAGGGTGGAGGAGAGAGAGGTGAAGCCCGGGAAGGTGGTGGAGGGGGCGTATTGCTGCCCAGCAGTTAGCGTGACAGCCAGCGCCCCTGGACTCCAGGGGACAGAGCTCGCGAAGGAAGGCGGAGTTTAATAAGGGACCCCAGGGGACTGAGCGTGTTCTTTGATCAGCACTTCAAATGTAGGCACTCGCTTCACTCCAGCCAAGCCTGAGGCTCCGTGCATATGAGGAAACCTGCTTCTTTTCCCCCTCGGCCACGGAGGCGGTTCCAGGCCAGCAGGAATCTGGCTCCAGATACCACCGGAGAGGTGCATGTGACACCTCCGCTGTCCCGCAGCAGCCAGGAGCTCACGGTGATTCCGTCCAATTTCATCTCAGACGCTATTGCGCTCCTGAACAGTAAAGACTCTTGGCAACAGAAGAACCCGAAGGCTGCACAGACTCGAGGTGAACGGGCTCAGGTTTGACTTAGTCCCCAGACTGCTCGACAAGGAAACCAGAAGCTGTGCTAGTGAGGCTCACCAGGCTGAGATGGCGAGGGAGCCACTGGGGGACCTGCGTGGGGTGAGGGGCGTGTAGCCGCGGGACGGAGAGACCCAGCAATGCCAGAGTCACAGTCTCCTCGGCATGGCCGGGGAGAGCCACCAACAAGTGTGAGTTCAAGCGAACAGTCCCAGCCGGCACCCACCGGCCCAGCTGGGGACTCTGGCCTCTCCTGCACATCAAGGTGCCATGGGGCCACCCACCTCTCCTGGCCACTGTTCCCGCCATCCAGGGCCAAGGGCTGAACAGCTCGCCCGTCCTCCTGCCGCATGGTTTCTGCTCTCGTGCGGCAGACACTTCCCGGAACTGTGTCCCTCCTGACAGACCGCCTGCCCCTCTCCCGGGTCCTTCCTGACAGAGTGTGCATGTGTGCACTTGTGCGTGCATGTGTTCCTGAGTGTACACATGTGTGCGTGCATGCACATCCACGCTTATGCATGTGTGAACATGTGTGCGCACTACTGAGTGTGTGTATGTACACACGTGTGCCCCAAGTCAGCTTCTCTAAGGAGGGGATGGAAGGGCCCTGGGTCATTCACTGCTGGGTGTCCGGCCGGGCAGGCATGGGCCCCTCTCCTGATCCACTGTGGGCAGAGAAGTGGAGCCCCAAGGTGGCCGGCACATACAAGCCCCCTTGCCCCATGGTTCAGAGGGGACCATAGGGTGGCACACGATCAACGTTTTCTTTCTGGTATAACACACCGTCCTGTCTTCCACACACTGAACAAAATGGCAAGCGTGCTAGGATGTACAAACGAGAGAGGAAGGTGGGACTCTTCCCCAGCCACGGAAGCAGGTTGAGGAGAATTAAGGAAAATGTGGCGTTTCATGGTAGACGGGCTTTATCCAGTCCCTGGGATCAGTTTTCCCCTGAAGTGCAGGAGTCGTGAACAAGGGCCTGTAAATACCTGGAAACCTGCCTCCTTCCCGGCACTGAGTGCCGTGGACAGGCCAGCAGTGCCGTCCGCGTGGGGCCACGGGGACGTCACCTCTAAGCCCCTCCTGACGACCAGGCCGAGCCTGTGACCCCAGGAAGCAGCACCACTTGGTAAGAACCTCCAACTCCAAATTTATCAAAACTGTTTCAACACAGTTTCAAATCCTTTGTCAAGTGCAGGTGAAGGAAGACCTTTCATGAGTCAGCCCCGAACGAGGGTGAGCGAGACGGATTTTTCAACTCGCCTTTCACTCCCTTTGAAATTTAGGTGAATTCTGAAAAATAAAAAGTATTATGTTCCACAAGTCAAAGAAAACTATAACTGTGTTGTCAAAGCGCTGTACGTTGTGTGCGGTTTGCCAATGTAACACGTGCGTGGTGTTTCTGAAAATCTGTCAGCCCCCTAAGGCAGGGGGTCCCGTGAGCTTTTCTCCCCCAGCCTGAAAGACGAACATATCACATTTCATTTTATTTCACAGCACAGTTTCCAGTGGCCTTGCAGTTGAGAAGCAAACCATCAGATCTGACCTTTTATCTTCCTTCGTACCGGGTAAAGACAAGTAAATACTTAACGGCTGCGTCCTCTTTCCTTAGCTCTCACGGGTGTCAAGTGCAGGTAACTCCCGAGAGGCTGACGTGAAATGCCAATGTTCTTTCTCTCTAGAGATGTCATATTTTATTTTATTTAATAACTTTAAAAATTGGGAAAAGCATAGCTACTGTTTTTAAATTTACCCGAAGCCTCTGTATGAAAGAGCACATTTGCACAATATACAAAAGGAAGGAATGATTACTACCTGTTGATTCCACAGCAAGTTTTTGCAACAGGACCAGATCACTCTTGGATATTTCTTTTGGGGGGGGTCAAGTTTATTAAGGTAGAATTCCATGCAATAGAAGGCACCCATTTAAGTGTAGAAGTTGACAAATTTTGGCAAATTTGTGGATGTCCATTTGTGACATCCACAGTCAAGACCCCTCCTCCCCAAATGCCCCCTGTTCTTTGGAGTCAAATCCGTGTCCCGCTGCCCTGGCCCTGGGCAATCGCTGGTCTGATTTCTGTCCCTACTAGTTAGTTTTGCCTCTTCTAGAACCATATCATCATACCGTTGAAATCATACTGTAAATATCCTTTTGTGTCTGACTTCTGGGCAGCAAAACGTTCCTGAGATTGGTTCGTCTTGTACGCATCGGTGGTTAGTTTCTTTTTACTGTGGAATACATTTTCCTTGTATAGATATACATTAATAAGTTATATGTTCTTCTGTTTTTGGGCATTTGGGTTGTTTCCAGTTTGGAACGATTACAAATAAAATCGCTGTTAACATTTGTGTACAAATTTTGTATGGACCTGTGTTCTCATTTCTCTTCAGTAACCAACTAGGAATGGAATTACTGTATGTTTAACTTCATAAGAAACTGTTGAACACTTTCTCAAAGTAGCTGTGCCATTTTACATCCTCAGTAACAGTGCGTGAGCTACGATTATTTCTCCTCCTTGCCAACATTTGAATTTAATCATCCAGAGAGTGTGAGGTGGTATTTCCTTGTGGTTCCCTGACGACTAGTGCCTTCGGGTATCGTTTCATGTGCTTATGAGCCATTCATACATCTTCCTTTGTGAAATTTCTATTCAAAGTTTTAGTCTGTTTGTTATAGGGTTACCCACTTTAATATCACTGAGTTGTTGGAATTCTTCATCTATTCTGTTTTCAAATCCTTGGTCAGATAAATGGATTGCCAATATATTTTCCTCCCAATCTGTGAGTAGCCTTTTCATCTTAACAGTGTCTTTTGAAGAAGTGAGCTTTTAATTCGGATGAAGTAAAATTTACCAAGTCTTTTCTTTTAGGTTTAGAGAGTTTTGTTTCCTAAGAAAGCATTGCCCTCTCCAATGCTGCAAAGATTTTAATTTTTGTCTTTCAGACCCTGCACAGTTTTAGGTTTTATATTTAGGTTTGTGATTCAAATTAATTTTTGTGTATGATGTGATGGGAGGGCCAGGGAAATATGTGGAGGTCTGGTTGTTTCCAGCAAGAATTGTTGAAAAGAGACTATTTTATTCCCATTGGAGTACGCTTATGGAAGCTATCAACCATACGTGTGTGGGTGTATTTCTGGAACACTTACTCTCTTCCATGAATTTATAAATTTAAACTGCTAAATTTTATTTTCTAATATTTTGTACATGTTTTTACAAATATGTTCACGACAGATACTGTTCTTGTAATGTGCTCATTTGAGTATGTGTTATGTTGACCTTATGAATCAAATTAGGAAGTGTCCCTCCTCCTAAACTTTCTTAACGTGATTGCAGAATTGCTTTTACTTTTTATAGTAAATAAAAAAGAATAAATACATAGAATAAAATGAAGTTACCCGGGCCTGGAGTTTTCATTGTGAGAAGGTTTATCATGGTGTATTTTATTTATTTAATAGATAGTGGGCTATATAGGGTTTTTGTCTTTTCTCGAGTCAGCTTTGGAAAGCTATACCTTTTAAAGAATCCACCCATTTCTTTTTATCATTATTATGGTAAAAAAGACATAACATTATGTATACCATCTTAACCATTTTTAAATGTACGGTTCAATAGTGTTAAGTATATTCTCATTGATCTCTGCAACGTTTTTATCTTGTAACACTGAAACTTTACATCAGTTAAACACTAATTCCCCTCCCTCCTCGCCCCAGTCCTCTATAACCGCCTTTCTTCTTTCTGTGATTCTGAGTACTTTAGATATTTCATATGAACAGAACCGTACAGTATTTGTCCTTCTGTAACTGGCTTATTTCACTTAGTATAATGTCACATGTTATAGCATGTGACAAAATTTTCTTATTTTTTATGGCTGAATAGTATTCCATTCCACATATATCATATATGATACATGCATACCACATTTTCTTTATCCATTTATCAGTTGAGAGCACTGAGGTTGCTTCCACCTTTTGGCTATTTGAATAATGCTGTGATAAGCATGGTATGCAAATATATCTTTGAGATCCTGCTTTGAATTCTCTTGGCTACATACCCATAAGTGGGATTACTGGGTCAATGGTAGTTCTATTTTTAATTTTTTGAGGGATCCGCATATAGTTTCCATAATGGCTGCACCATTTTACATTCCCATCCATAGAGTACAAACGTACCATCTTCTCCACATCCTTGCTGACACTTAACTATTTTCTGGTTTTTGACAGCGGCCTTCCTAGTGGGTGTGAGGAAACATGTCACTGAGGTTTTGATTTGCATTTACCTGATGATTAGCGATGTTTTGCATCTTTTCAGGTGCTTATTGTGTGTGTCTTCTGTGGGGAAATGTCTATGCAAGTCCTT
The DNA here is from genome assembly GCF_963924675.1 of Phocoena phocoena. Classification (NCBI taxonomy): domain Eukaryota; kingdom Metazoa; phylum Chordata; class Mammalia; order Artiodactyla; family Phocoenidae; genus Phocoena; species Phocoena phocoena. The sequence goes on along the minus strand of NC_089230.1, from coordinate 2,068,891 downwards.
TGCCCACTTTTTTTTTTTTTTTTTTTTTTTTTTTTTTATGCGTTACGCGGGCCTCTCACTGTTGTGGCCTCTCCCGTTGCGGAGGACAGGCTCCGGACGCGCAGGCTCAGCGGCCATGGCTCACGGGCCCAGCCGCTCCGCGGCATGTGGGATCCTCCCAGACCGGGGCACGAACCCGTGTCCCCTGCATCGGCAGGCGGACTCTCAACCACTGCGCCACCAGGGAAGCCCCCTTTGCCCACTTTTAAACTGTGTTGTTTTTTTGTTGCTGCTATTGAATTGTAGAAATTTCTTATATTTTCTGAATTTCAACCCCTTATCAGATATATGAATTGCAATTACTTTCTCCCAGTTCTAGGTTGCCTTTTCACTCTGTTGATTGTTTCTTTTGATGTGAAGTTTTTTTAATTTAATGTCATTTCGTTTGTCTAGTTTTGCATTTGTTGCCTGTGCTTTTGGCCTCATATCCAAGAAATCATTGCCAAATCCAATGTCCTAAAGCTTTTCCCTTTGTTTTCTTCTAGAAGTTCCATAGTTTTAGGTTACATTTAGGTCTTTGATCCACTCTGAGTTAATTTATGTATGTGGTATAAGGATCCAACATTCTTTTTGTCCATTTCTTTTAATTTTTCAATTATATTGCCACCTAACCTTTTATAATATTCACTTATTTTTCTTTTAATGTTTATAGGATCTGTAGTAATGCTTCCTCTTTCCTTCCTGATTTTTCATTGCATGTTTTCTCCTTTTCCTTGACCAACTAGAGGTTTCTCAATTTTCCACATCTTTTCAAAGAACAGCTTTCAGTTTTATTGATTTTCTCTGTAGTTTTCCTGTTTTCTATTTCATTGATTCTACTACTTTCTTAATTATTTTCCTTTTTCTTCTTACTTTGGGGTTCATTTGCTCTCATTTTTCTTGCTTTACGTGGTAGAAGAGCATTTAGATCTTTCTTCTCTTCTAATACAAGCATTTAGAGCTATACATTTCCCTGTAAGCACAGTTTTACCTGCATCCCACAGATTTTGATATGTCTGTTTTTATTATCACTCAGTTCAAAATATTTTCTAATTTCCAAGTATTTAGTCTTTCACTGGAGTTTTCCATAAATCCTTTGTTCTTGATTTTTTTTAATTTAATTCTGTCTTTGCCAGAGAACATGCTTTGTATTATTTCACTCATTTTAAAGTTACTGAGATTGTATTATGGCTCAGAATAAAGTCTAAATTGGTGAATGTTTCATGTGCACTTGAAAAGTGGAATGTTCTATAAATAGCAATTAGATACATTTGTTGGATAGTTTTATTCAAATCTTGTATATATTTAATAGTTTTCGGTCTAGATGTACTAACAGTTACAGAGAGGACCATTGAGATCTCCAATTGTAAATGTGGGTTTGTCTATTTTTCCTATAAGTTCTGTCAGTTTTTGATTTATGTGTTCTAAATCTTTATTTTTAGGAGCATACACATTTAGGACAACTATGTGTTTTTGATGAGTTGATTCCTTAATCGTTATGAAATGCTTCTTTCTCTCTTTAGTAATATTATTTACCCTTAAGTCTATTTCATCTGACATTAGTCTAGCCATAATCAACTTTATTATGATTAGTGCTTCCATAGTATATCCCTTTTCCTTTGCCTCTTAGCTTTCTCTTTTAATTTAATAGATTTAGATTAAAAAAAAAACATTTTAAAGATATCTTTCCATTGTCTTCCAGCTTGCATTGTTTCTGACGAAAAGTTGTGGAAATTCTTTTTTTTCTCTTCAAGAGTTTCTTGGATATATATTTTTTAATTTTTATCTTATATTGGAGTATAGTTGATTTAAAATGTTGTGTTAGTTTCAGGTGTACAGCAAAGTGATTCAGTTATACATATACATATTTCTTTTTCAGATTCTTTGTTCTTCTATGTGTAATTTGTCTTTTTTCTTTGGTTGCTTTTAAGGTATTTTTTTCTCTATCAATCATTAGCTTTTAGCAATTTGATTATAAGGTGTTTTGTTATGGTTTTATTTTTATTTACACTGTTTGCGTATCCTGAGCTTCCTGGATCTGAGGGTTTCTAGGTTTGATCAATTTGGAAAACTTTCGGTCATTATTTCTACAAAAAATGTTCTGCCTTTCTTTCTCTATGGGACTCCAATTTCATGTACATAATATACCCTGATAATATCCCTTAGGCACTGAGTCTCTATTAATTTTCCTTCCATTGTTTTTCTTACTACACTTCATTTTGTAGAGATTCCATCAGTATATCTTTAAATTGAGTGATTTTTGCTTCCATAGTATTTAATCAGCTATTAAGCCCACCTGGTAAATTGTTCAATTCAAATAGTGTATTTTTTTAATTCTAGAAATTTTATTTGGTTCTTTATATAGCTTTCCTTTTTCTTCTAGTTACGTTCAAACTTTCCTTTAAATCCTTAATTATGTTTATAATAGTTGTTTTCAATTCTGTCTGCTGATTCCATCATCTCTCTCATTTCTGGCTATGTATGTATTGACAAACTTCTCTCCTGGCTATGAATCCCAGTTTCCTACTTCTTCATGCTAAGCAAATTTTTTATTAAATGTTGAACATTATGACGTTATGCTTGTGAAATCTGGATTTGTTGTCTTCCTTTAAAGATTGTTGTACTCTGTTTTGGTAGGTATGTGAGTAACTTACTTATCAGTTTCATCCTTTTGAGACTTATGTTTAGGCTTTCTTAATAAGTTTTAGAGTAGCTTTTACTCTAAGGCTAGTTTAGCTCTTATCCTAAGGATTACTTACCCTTTTAGGATGTTATTGAATGTTTCAGGTGTTCAGTGAGGTCTTTCTGGTTTGTCAGGAATAAAATGTATTTGTAATTTCTGAGTTTTCCATTTCTAGCTCCCTGGCAGTTCTCTGATCGTCCTGTTGGAATTTCATCTATGCACGCATAGTTAGTATTCAACAACAAATCTACAGGAATGCTTATATGGATTTCTGGAATTCTTTTTCTACATGGCTTCCTACTCTCTTCTCTGCAAATTCCAGGCACCCCAGCATCACCAAATTCCCAGCACTGTCTTCTCAACCTAATGAAGCCACCATGTTCTGCTTGAGGTCCTCCTCTCTGGGATGGAAAAGAAAAGAAAGTACTAAGAAAACCAGAGCAATCTTTGTACTCACCTCATTTTATTCTCTTATGGATCACAGCCCTGTGTTATTTGTTGTCCACTCTCTGAAAACAATTATTTCACATATTTTTTAAGTTTTTAGTTGTTTACTTTGGAAGGGCAAGTCCAGTATCAGTTACTTCATCATGATTGGAAATCTGCTTTCCTGATTTGTTCATTTTTCCAACAAAATTGTATTAGTTTTTAATTAGAAAAAGCACCATATGAATATATATATATATATATATATATATATATATATATATATATATATATATACTTAAAGAACAATCTGTTGCTCTCTTTTTGCAAAATTCATCTGAAATAACTGTTTTGTTTACTCAGCTGGAATATTACCATAAAGAAAAAGGAAATTATTTTTCTTATCTCTTCACATTTTAGATCTTAATATTAGATTCTTTCTTGCTATAACACCTAAGGCCAATCCCTTGACATAGTCTTCCCTCCATAGCTTTGCCATGAAACCCACATATACCCTGGCGTCCCAAGTGGCCTAGTCCCTTCAGGATGTTACAGTTTTTAAAAATTCACCCCTAGAGCCTTGAAGACATGCGTATCATCACTACATCCTACTTCTGAAGATTCAGACAGTGGCAGCCATAACAGTATCCGACGTTCTCTTCCATTTGCAGAATTCTGCAATTTTAGTGATAGTCTCCTTTTTCTTATGACTTCTCCTTTGAGCTCTCTTCACCCAGCCTCCTGGCCACAATAACTATTGTGACTGCTGATTCTGCCTGTCAGCTAAACCAATCCACCCTAAGACAGCTGGAGGGCCTAGCAGCTCCATGCCCCCAAACCACACTAAATCCCACAAAAGAAAGCATTATGAGACACCCGGAATTATACTTTTTCTCTTACTTTGACTGCTTTTCTTATAGAACATACTCACCGAGTATTTATTACTAAAACTCTCCACCTCACTTCAGACAGATAAGAAATATCTTTAAGGCACCGTCAGGTATACTATAAAGACGATCTTCCCATAGAGACAGAGTTGGGGAATTTAGATCACAGACAAGCCTGGGTTCTAGAATTCACTTGCAATATAACCTCAGGCAAGTTATTTCATTACCTGAACCTTTGATTTCCCATCCATAGAATTCAAATAATAATATCTAGATCTAAATATAGGTTTAGACCTTAAGTGAGCTTCAGTATAGGTCCTAGCAGACGGTAGACACTAGGTAAATACTAACTTCCTTTTTTGGGCAAGAAACTTAATCTTTTGGGGCCTTAGTTTCCTCATTTGTAAAATGAAAACCATAATAACTTCTTTATAGGTTACTATGAAGATGAAGGCTATACCTTTGTAGGTACAGTATAGCCTCACATGGAGTAACGCATGGAAACAGTACCTCCAACAAGCACTCTCTGTGAGATGACCAGACACAACCTTAGCTTCTGTCTCCTACTGTCCCTTTAGACATTATTCAGCAGGATTGCCTTCCTCCGCTCCTGCTGAAAACTCAGACTCGTGAATTCTCTGCTTGCTCTTAGGGAATAGATAGTCCTACAACAGCTCTAAATCACAGCACTGTCTCAGTTCAGAAATGTGAATTCCAGTCTAAGATATCCATCAAACCCTAAACTTGATTTAATATCCAGTGTCTTCTCTTCCTCGAGATCCATCTGGAGCCCTGCAACCGGCAGAACAAACTGCACATGTGCAGATATATGGGTAGGTAGATAGAGAGCTGATGGATAGATAGATGGATAGATAGTTAGAGAGAGAGAGAGATCCTTTAAAAACTCAATCACCAAAATATTATTTTGCTAGGAATTAAACATAGAAAAATCCAAATGTTTAAATGGCCAACTCTATCCCTGTCTGTTTTCTCAGTCTTTGTATAGATTTCAATACTCACACCTAGGCCCACAAATTCCACAGAAACATAGTTGCTTTGTGGTCATTAGAGAAACACTAATTTGGGGCTTATTCTCAGGAAGAGCCCTGTGTAGTATAGGAAACTCTGACTTGGAAAATGAGATTCTTTAAAAAAAATTTTTTTTATTGGTTTAGAACATTACATAAGTTTTATGTGTACAATATTGTTTTGCCATCAGTATACATTATGGTCTCTTCACCACCATCCATCACCATACTGTTGACCCCCTTCTCCTCTGGTGACCACTGCCCTGTTCATTGTGAATATGTGTTTGTTTTTGTTTGGTTTTGCTGTTCAGTTATTTTGTTGGTTTTTTTTTTTGGCTTGTTTGTTTTTTTTATATTCCACATATGAGTGAAATCATATGGTATTTGTCTATCTCCCCCTGACTTATTTCATTAGTATAATATCCTCCAAGTCCATCCAGGTTGTCAGAAATGGCAAGATTTTATCTTTTTATGGATGAGGGATGTTCCATTGTAGAGATACTCACCATATCTTCTTTATCCATTTATCCATCAATGAGCACTTAGTTTTTTGTTTCCATATCTTGGCTATTGTAAGTAACGTTGCAATGAACATGGGGACATGTAAAACTTTTCAAATTAGTGTTTTCACATTCTTTGGATAAGTGCCCAGAAATGGAATAGCTGGATCACATGGTAGTTTTATTCTTAATTTTTGAGGAATCTCCATACTGTTTTCCACAGTAGCTGTACCACCAACAGTGCACGAGTGTTCCCTTTTCTCCACACCGTCACCAACACTTGTTATTTCTTTCCCTTTTGATAATAATTATTTTTACAGGCATCAGGTGATATCTCAGTGTGGTTTTGATTTGCATTTCCTTAAGAATTAGTGATGTTGAATATCTTTTCATGTACCTGCTGGCCACCTGTGTGTCTTCTTTGGAAAAATGTCTATTCAGCTGCTCTGCCCAGTTCTTTTAATTAGGTTACTTTTTGTTGTTGAGTTATATGGATTCTTTATATATTTTAGATATTAAGCCCTTATCGGATCTCTCAGTAGATGCAGAGTGAGATCTCGAATGCAGCAGGCGCACGGGGGCATGACGCAGCCACTGAAGGCTCTTTGCACGTGATCTTACTCCTGCTGAAGAAGAACGTGACCAGAATCACAGGAACTGGATGATTACAAGTGGAAGGAAACTTACAGGCCATCGAGACAAGCCCTTCACTTCACAGATAAGGCAGCTGAGGTAACTTCCAGGGCCACCAGTGAAACCAGCGGGGCTGGGGGATAAATCTGTCTTTAGGTTCCATTTGAAGCAGGTCATTTAGAAATATCAAGTGGTCTCCACGTCGACACCCTTTCTAAGTCAATAAAAACTAAATGAGATTTGTTTCTTTTCTTTTCTTTTTTTAAAATTAGATTCCACATATGGGTGATACAATGTGATATTTGTCTTTCTCTGTCTGACTTACTTCACTTAGTATAATACTGTAAATCACAGGGAACTCTACTCAATATTCTGTGATAACCTATATGAGAAAAGAATCTAAAAAAGAATGAATAGATGTACATGTAACTGAATCACTTTGCTGTACACCTGAATACTCCAATTAAAAAAAAAAAACCAAATGGGAGTCAGGACTGGTTATTCTAGTTATTCCGACACAGTTTTTTATACATCCCGTGACTGATTTTTAATGTTTGCAAGGCATTCTTCTGGGAATACAAAGATGAATTAGGTATTATCCATGTTCTTAAGGAACAAATGAACTTGACAGGTTGAAATGGTGGGACACATTTTAAGAGAAGCTTATTAAAATGTACAGTAAATTCCAAAAGTCTGTGGATCATAATAGGATGGGAAAGATAAGCTTAACAGCAACAAATGTAAGAGACTGAAGGGTGTCGGAATGCATGGTCAGTCTCTACCCTAACCAACGTATGGCTCCACGCTAATTAAAGGCGGCTCCCCAATTTGCAAGACGTAAACTAAGGTCCACAGAGCAAGGAAAGCTACCACCTACCCCCTACTGGTCACATGACTTGAGGTATTTCAGTTCCCGAGCACACTTTAATACGCTGACAAAGCCAGCTAGGAGCATATGAGGATTAATACGGGATTGGAGAGCACGTTTTACGGGGAACTGTTGGGAGAACTGGGGTTCTTCCTCCATGCCTATATTTGAGGAGGAGTTGTGTACAGCAGGCATGTTCTGGGTGCATCCAAGGGTCAGAACTTGAACTAAAAGAAAACATGCAAATTTCCATGCAACACTTTCACCAAAGTTTTCGTGTCATGTATTTATTAATAATGTCTTCACATATTTCAAAATTCAGAAAATGCAAAGGTTATAAAGCGTCCCTGTCCATCCAGGAGATGAGAACGTCCTGTCTCTTGCATATCCAGTCCAAGAAAGAGGAAGCTGCTAACAGGGAACTTTTGTCCCAAGATCGGATGGACGGATGGGTGAGCTGGCGCTGTTCCAAGGCCTCTGGCTGGGATGGTGCTGAGGGCATCAGACAAAAGTGAACACGTTGCTCGCCAGAATCTCAGATTCTGTGGCACTCCTTCTCTCCCCACCGTGAGAGGTGGGAGTCCAGACTAGCAGGGCAGTGCCCTCGTGACCCTCTGCAATCTCTCACGGCTTCTGCTGGAAACCACACAGCGGGGAGGAGACTGGCTGTGTGTCCTCTAACTCACCTTCCCTTCCCCTCTCAGCCTCTTCCTTTCTTCCTAAAGGAGCTCTGTGGCCCCCGAGCGGCTTCATTTCAGTGATTTCCAACTTGGGGGTCCTTGCAGCCCCCCACTTCCCAATCCTCCTGCAGTCTCCATCCTAAACTTCTGCTTCTACAGTTCTGTTTCTCCCCCGCCCTGGGATCCCTGTTATTTGCAGCCAGCTCTCTCAAGTCAGATGGATTCCAGCTTCCTGAACCTGTTCTGTGCAGCACCCTTTTCCTGTCTTCCTATTATCTTAAGGCAGGTCTCTGAAATCTGAGAGGACAAGTCAGGCTAGAAGATGTCAGGAGACACAGCCGAACTGGCCATCCCAGCTTGTCCAGACTAGTATTCATTCAAAAAAGCTATTGGAAATAGCCTAGTGTCATGAACTCATGGTGTGTCCCCCTAAAATTCATATGTTGAAACCCAAACCCCCAGAAGGATGCCGTTAGGAGGAAGGGCCTTTGGGAGGTGATTAGGTCATGGGGGATTAGTGCCCTTATAAGAAGAGACAAGAGAGCTTGAATTCTCTCTCCCTCTTATACTCGCTCCCTCTGTCCATGTGAGGACACGGCAAGAAGATGGCCATCTGAAAACCAGGAAGAGGGCTCTCACCAGACATTGCTTCTTCTGGCACCTTGATCTTGGACTTCCCGGTCTGCAGAATATGAGAAATAAATGTTTATTGTTTAAGCCCCCAGTCCACAGTAATTTGTTATACAGACCAAAGTGAGGCACCTAGTACACTGATAAAACCACACGGCCTTATTAAAAGTACCCACAAAGCTATGCGTTTTGAGAAGGTATTTTTCACATAGCTTAGTTTAAAATTAAATTTTTTGGAATTCCTTGGTGGTCCAGTGGTTAAGACTCAGGGCTTTCAGCTGAGGTGGCCCGGGTTCAGTCTCTGGTCAGAGAACTAAGATCCTGCAAGCCACGTGCACAGCCGGAAAAAAAAAATACTTAAACTTTTTAACACAAAATTTCTACCACGTGGTCAGTAATTCAACATATATTGAATGGGCACCAAAGCCATCTCAGCCTGGTATCCGCGTCAGCCTTCACCCCCGACCCGACTGCTTGCCTCCACGTGGACCAGCTTCGTCCTTGGGGCCCCAGGTGCACAGACGCACCCAGACTTCACCACATCCCGGGAGACTGGTGCTTGTTACCCACGTCGTGAGCCAGAGTTTGAACACAGGCATCGTCAGACCAACTGCTCTCAGATACGGTGAGTGAGGCTGGGAAGCTCTGGCCCACTGAGGAGGCGGCCACAGCCCGACGTCCTGAAGCGGAGCTGACCGGGGACGTTTTCACACCAGCACAAATGAGTGATTTCTAGCAGCAAGATCGGGATCTTGGAAGAGTGAAGATTCTGAGTCCAGCTTGGCTGTGCCAGTGGCGGCAGGTTCCTCTGTTCTTCTGTGCCTCGATTTTTCATCCATCCAGTGGGGTCACAGTCCCCCATCAGCCTGCTGCAGGATTAAACAGGGAGGCGCGGGCTTCCCTGGTGGCGCAGTGGTTGCGAGTCCGCCTGCCGACGCAGGGGACGCAGGTTCGTGTCCCAGTCCGGGAAGATCCCACATGCCGCGGAGCGGCTGGGCCCGTGAGCCATGGCCGCTGAGCCTGCGCGTCCGGAGCCTGTGCTCCGGAAAAACAACAACAACAACAAAAAAAACAAACAGGGAGACGCACGTTCAGTTGAGCACCGTGCCCGGTGCGTGGTGAGCGTCCAGATGTCAGCTATAATGATCATTACCATCTCTTTTTGGAGGTCGCTGGGCCCCTTGGCCTTATGTTTCGGGGCCCAGATATAAGAGATGAACAAGAAATTTATTGCGATGACTAAAACCGTTGTTAAAGAGAGAAGTAAACAGGCCATTTCCCCAGAGGCCCGAGGCCAGACCATGTGAGACAGGGTGAGCAGAGGTCAGCGTGGCCGGCAGGTGGGCTGTGAATGCGGCATCTCCACCAGACTGACCTGGAATCATCGCCGCGGCTCTTCACGGCCAAGTGCCTGACTGAGGTGAAAAACTGAAATTAGTTCATTTAATTCTAACTTCATCCATATACAGTATGAATAATTAAGTAAGCCTCCAGACGGGTTGAAAATATAATCCAGCAGCAGCAAAAATGCAATTCAACCCAGAAAACCTACGGGTGATAACCTGACGGGGCAAAAAACCCACGTGGACGAGTCGGTGGGGGAGGCATGTACAAAACAGCAGCATCTAAGGAGAGGGGAGGAGCCCGGGTACATGCAAGGTCCTCTGTGCGTCGCGTGTGCGGGCCACGGAGATCCCCTCTGCGCGTGGCGGCAGCGTGCCTCCCCAGGACTGGGCCGACGGTCTGTTATTTCTACCCTCCGGCCTTTGCTCCAGAATCCCTTCACGCTGGGCTCTCTCTCTGCCTCTGTCTCTGTCTCTGTGTCTGTCTCTCTGTCTCTGTCGCTCTCTCTTCGGACAGCTCCATTCAGTCCCTACCAGGTGCCAGAGTCAGACCAGGACCTCCTTCTCCCTCCTGGGGGTGGAGGGGTAGCTTCACGTCCCACGCTGGTCAGATCTAACTGCTCCGCAGAAGCAGTTTGAAGGTAACTCAAAAAATGCAAATGAAATAAAAGAAAGCCAAATGTGATCATTTCTGTGTTTGGTTGGTGGCAGCGGGATGGGCTGAATGGAAAAGAGCAGAATTTTCTGGAAAAGAGAATCGCCTTTAATTTGAGCCAGTACTCCAACAAGCCCACAGTTCTCCGAAAGAAAAAAGTCCCAGGCTAGGGACCTTTTGGAAAAAAGAGATTTTTTTTTTTTAAAAGAGAGGTCTCAATTATGAAAAGAGAAACTGCTCTGTGCTTGTGTGTGCGTGCAATCTGTGCTGTATATACATGGGACGTGCTGACGAATACACTGTGCCCACGGAAAACGGCGGGGCCGAGAAGGAAGCCCCGTCCCCGCCATGAGGACGGCCAGTGAGACTCCCTGGGGTGGTGGCGCCGGCGGGTGTGGACTTCGGGTGCTTCCTGTCTTTTCCCTCCCCCGCCCTGTCCCCGGGGAGACCTGCTCACACAGCCCCCCTGCGCGTGGTTCTGGGCAGGGGGCCTCCGGGGGCTGTCGGCGTCCGGCGCTGGGCAGTGTGGTCGGAAGGTGACCGGCCCAGAGGGGACCGGGGGCAGAAGCGCAGGTTCAGGGTGTGGGCGGGAGCAGCCAGGAGCGGGGAGGCTGGAGTGTCTCAGGGCCCCGCAGAAGCACCCGAGGACCGCGAGCACGGGGCACAGAGACTCATCCTCTGCACCAGGCGGCTTGACCCCGCCCGAATCCCCTGTGTGCGCCCTCAGGACACCACGCCCTTCGCAACCTCACCTGGACGTCAGGTGCAGCGGAAGTGAGGTCCTGCTGGACGAGGACGACGCTGGCGCAGAGCCCAGCTAGCTGGTGGAGCCCCCAGGCCAGGGGAAGTGCCCCCCGCCTCTCTGCTGACCGAGATGCACGAAAGCCCACCTGTGAGCAGGCGTCCCCAGGACAGGAGACGTGGAGCAAGACATGCTCCCTGTAAGGGCCCACCCGGGTGGTTTGGGACCCGCAGTTGGGCTTCCCGCGAACTTGTCTCGCCTCCCAACAGAATGAAAGCCTGCAGCTCCAATGCAGGAGCCGCCGGCCCCGCATAGCAATGCAGCCCTTGAAGGATGCCTCAGCTGATGAATGGGCGACGGTTGGGCACCACCCTGGGCCTCCAAGAGTGGAATGCATGGCGCTCGTTAATAATTGTCGCAAACTGATCATTATTGAAATTGCTATGTCGAAATGTTGACGTGATAATACTTCGGACATATTAAGTTAAATAAAATACATTACAGACACTAACCTCACCTGTTTCCTTTTCCTTTTTTATTTTTTTAACATCTTTATTGGGGTATAATTGCTTTACATTGCTGTGTTAGTTTCTGCTTTATAACACAGTGAATCAGCTATACGTATACATATATCCCCATATCCCCTCCCTCTTGCGTCTCCCTCCCACCCTCCCTATCCCACCCCTCTAGGTGGTCACAAAGCACCCAGCTGATCTCCCTGTCCTTTTACTTTTTCAACGAGGCTGCTGGAAAGCATGCCTCACTCGTGGCTGGCATCACACTGCGGGCAGCGCGGCTGTGACCTGCGTCTCCTCAGTACCGGCCCCGCTTGGGCTGGGCCCACAGCAGGTGCCCGGTGCTGGACGAAAGCCCCATTTAGCATGTAGCAGGAAGGAAACCTGGGGCTCCCCCGCCCCGATGGCCAGCAGGGGTGAGCACTCCTGGCCTCCCTGCAGGCCTTCGAGGCCTCTGAGGGGAAGAGGCGGGCCACCGGGCCAGCCCCCGCTGTCCTAGCTGCGCACACCTGGGGAGTCCATAACCTCCCGGCATGTCCGTGTCCTGGCTGGTGAGACATAGGTGGTGTCAGCCTCGCAGGCAAAGTCCCACCGCGACTGAGGAGATGCAGCAGGTGACACTCTGACCACTGGCCCTGCCGTTTCCCCCAAATCGAGCTGTCCATCGTTAGAGCCAGTGGGAGCTTGGACCCCCTGCCAAAGGACACTTGGGAGAACCTGGGTGCCAACAGACCGAGTTTCACCCGAGAGCACCTTTCCTCTGCCCACAGTGAGCCGGGGGCGACCGGAGCCCATCCCCAGGGAGGCTCCCGGAGGTGGCCCTCCGCCTCTTGGCATTGTGGTGGGGGGGTGGCTGGGCCTCACTCAGGGTCCCCGCTGCCAGCCGGGCAGATCTCACCGCTTGGGAGAAGTTTATGTGGCAGAGCCAATCCAGGGTGCCCGGGCCTTCGTGACAGCTGCTTCCAAGTCCTGCCCCGCTGGACGGAGATGCAGCCTCCCCTCGCTGCTCTGATGCGTTTCCAGTGGGGCCTAAGTCCACACGTGCGCTGGGCACTGAAGTGCGTGCACTGGATGGTGAGGGGATGCTGGGATCGCGCTGCAGAGGCAATTTCAGGAGGACGGAAGGGACCACACGCCGTAGCCCCTGCTGATGGAGAGTCTCGGGAACGGGGTCCACTGCTCCTGCCTTCTGGAAATGGTGATCCGTGGGGGGCTGCCAGGAAGAAGCAAGAAGGCGGCAGCCCACGAGAGGTCACCACGCCATCTTCGTTAAGCGCCAGAGGCGTGCCTGGACCTTGAACAAGCGAGCTCTTTCGATCCCACAGCATCCCTGCAAGACCAGCACCATGGCTCCCGCCACCAGGAAGCTGGTGCTTTACAAGGGGAACAGTTCCCCTGTGAACCTGGGGAGATGAGTTCACTCTGGTGGGAAAATGGGGTCCAGGTCACCTCTTAGCACCTGGGACCTCGCAGGTGCCATCAGTGTTATTCTTGCCTGCCGTGGGCGCAGAAAAGCCCTGAGGCTGGTAGGCTTGGCCCCGGTCCAGAACAGCTCCCAGAGGCACTTCGCCCTCCCTCCGGTCCCATCACTTGCTACAAAGCTCTCAGGGCCTGCCCTCTGGACCGCGTCCCCATCCCCAGAGGGGCACCTCGCACCCAGGCTCCCTTCAGCGCTCTGTGTCCCTAGACAACGTGAGTCCCCTACCAGCCGATCGCCTGACTTGCGACTGCCCTCAGCGCCAGCCCTGGGTCTCCATGGGCTGCCTGCTCTTGGGATGCACACACATGGGGCTGCCCACTCCAAGGTCAGAGCGAAGCTGCATGCAGCCCCAGAGGAGGTGATTACCTTTTGTCCCAATGCACAAAAGACTGGACGTGCCTGAGAACTTGCTCCAAAACACACACGGTCCGGGACGCTCCACAAAGTTTACACCCACCCAAAGGACACGTTACAGTCAGGTCTCGATCCCTGGATTCCTCCTGAGACCTTTGGGAAGGGAGGGGAGAGGCAGGGAAGCGGCAGGGGCTGCTGTCCCAGGTCACCAGCCAGGTGACCGCAGACAGGAGACGCCCTCCAGGGGCCTCATCCGTAACTCGGGGGCTGCGACCCCTTCCTTCCACTGAGCACACAAGCAGAAGAGTTTTAGGTCCTGCCCTTGGGGAGAAGGCCCGCTGTTAGCCAGGCTCTGGGGACACAGGAGGGCACCAGAAGTGGCCCGTCCATGAGGGGGTCTCTGCAAGCCTCCACACACAGACGGAGAGCTGCTGCCCACCCGTGACACAGCCGCGTCTTCTACCTGCAGGTGCACGGTACTGCACAGAACAACGGGGCAGGACTGGACAGTGCGGGGATGTCCAGAGGAGGAGGGGCCTGCGAGGACACGGGCAGCCCAGACTCACCGCAGGGCCAGCAACCGAACCAGCTGGACCGAGGCAAGATGAACAACGGGGCAGGACTGGACAGTGCGGGGATGTCCAGAGGAGGAGGGGCCTGCGAGGACACGGGCAGCCCGGACTCACCGCAGGGCCAGCAACCGAACCAGCTGGACCGAGGGGCGCCCAGCGTGAGGCTGGGAGAGAGAAGCCTGGGACCCTCCTCGGGGCGGGGGAGGGGTGCAGGGGGGCAGAGACACACCTCGGGTCAGGCAGCTGGGCGCCAGGGAGTCCCGCAGAGAAAGGAGTGGTCCTGACCCTCCATCAGAACTAACCCGAAAGAACCCAGGTCTCACGTGGCTCAATCTTGGCTTAAAGTAACATTTGAGCAACAAAGTCCAGCTGCCAGAAAAATGAAAGTTTTAAACATGCTTAATTTCTCTGTTTCTGTCTTTCTCGGCCTCCCATCTTCCTCCCCCTCCGGCCAAAACACCTCCACCCACCCCCAGGCGGAAATACAAGCAAAATTCTTAGCAGTACTCCTTAAAATTCTTCTTTGACATCGCTGCCGCTCCCCAAGATTCCACACTAACGGCCACTGCTAAAAACCTTTCTTTTCCCTTCTGCTCTCAGGACTCTTGTGGGGTCGGGGCGGCCACGTGATTTCCTGACGGGGCCCCCCTGCACCCCTCACCCCTCCTGGTCCTGTGCTTTCCACAAGGAGGGGCAGTTCCAGGACTGGAGGGTCTGGAACTGACACAATCAGGGGGCTCTTCTTCAGAAAAAGAATGCAGAATATGGGCGTGGAAGGAAAGAGAAAAATTATTTGGAACAGAGAAGAAATCAGAGCAAATTATAATTATTCAAAAGCTGACAAAAGCAATAAGCATAACACAAAAAGAGAAAACAGAACGTTTTTGCTAATTAAGTCCGTGATGGTGACTAGCATTTTGAAAAATCTCCTACGGAGAGGGGAAGAAGGGAACCAAGCCTTTCTCCTAACACATTGTTTGGGTTGTTTCCTTGCTCTCCATCACTTAGAAAGCTTCCTTCCACGTCACGATGTCCTGCAAACAGCAGCTGCAGTTGGAGGTGGGTAAAGCTCTGATTCTGGCGGCGGGCCGCGCCAGCTGGCATCGGGGGTCCCTCAGCTCTGCAGGGCTTGAGACTCCGCATCGTGTTCTGACCTCTGGGGGCATCAGAACGGCCTGGAGAGCTTTTCTGCAACCAGACGGCCCAGCCCTGACCCCACCTGGTGAGGCAGGCTCTCTAGGACTCGAGCAGCCACAGTTGAAACTACAGACTTGCAGCCGAGGGCCCACCAGCATGGAGGAGGTATTTCTACCAGGTTCAACGTGTGAACTCGGGAGACAAATCGCTACCATCCTTCGTGGTCACCAGGCCGGGCTGCAGCTGCGCTCCCTCCTTCACACCATCCATGCAGGTGTTCACAAACGCCCAGCGGTTTCCTCTGGGAGCCTGGGGGTCAGCGGGCCCTTTGGCCGGAAGAGGCCGAGGGACTGTCTGAAAAACGAGTTTGGGCGTCAGTGCACTTTTATTTAGAACAGGTCATAAACATCAATTCAGGTGACAAGGTTTCTAAATCTGCTTTTCTTCACACTTTACCTAGTGTATTCATTTCCCAGGGCTGCTGAAACAATTTCCCACGGGCTGGGGGCTTCAAGCAGTAGAAACATGTTCTCCCGTGTCTGGAGGCTGAGACCAGGTGTCAGCGGGGACTCACGCTTGGCCCTCCGAAGGCGTCCCAGAGAAACTGGGAGAAGATGGCGTTTCCTTATTTCCTCTAATATTGAAAATTCGAGTCAAACACACCTCCACCCCCTCCACGTCTCTGTGGAGCACAGGAAGGGAGAAGGGCCGACCGGTGATGGGAGTTGTCGAATCTGAGGATAGCGGGAGAGATGAGGCAGCCTGTGCTGGGGCCCGGAGCTGCTGGACTGAACTGAAAACCGTGCAGATCACGACCTGTGAACCAGGGAGCGGGGTACCACCCGGCTCGCCCCACCCCGTAGCTCCCTGAGCATCTGAGCTCCCACTTTGGGCAAAAGAAAACCCGAGGGTCATTCTGATTGAAGGAGCAGTTTCAGTACTGTCACCCAAGGGAAGCAGAGTCACAGATGTGTTCCTTACAGATCCCAGATCCCGGGCGGGGTGGGGGAAGGGCAATGGGCTGGGGAGCAGCCCCTAGGCCGGGTCCGCAGCCAGCAGGGGAGACGGCAGGGTGGCAAGTACCTCTCACCTGTGCGGTGATCAGGGTGGAGGTCACCCAGTTTTGAGGGCTCAGCTCTAAGCAGTCATTTCGACGGGCTTCCTGGGAGCGGGGAGCAGGACCCCTAATCTCGGGGCCTGAGTTTCCCAGTTCGGTGTGAGCAGGGTGGTCAGGCTGTGAAGTGCCAGGGCAGGAACTCCAGAGGGTGGGTTTCTCATCACGCAGCCCGACAAGGAGCCTCAGCCGCAGGACCGTGGCTCCCTGGGGAAGAGGTGGCTCGGGGGCCCTGGACGCAGGGAGGGAGTGTGGAACTGAGGGTGGCACTGGCCAGGCCGTGTGTGCCTGACTTGGAGGGAGGCCAGGAGGCTGCTGGGCCTCCAGAGACATGGGCCAGCCGGGCGGATAGAGTAAGTCACTGCCAGGGGAAGGTGTCTGCGGACCGTCAAGGGGTCTTCCCTCCCACCCTCGGCGTCACCCTACCCTCCTCCGTCTCCCCCGGGTCCCCGAGTCGCTGGCCTTGAACCGGCCCCGCCCAGCAGGCCTGCGGCAGCTGGGACTCTGCACCTGCTATGCAGTATCTCGTGCTGACAGGTGACAGGCCCCGACATTCCTGAGGAATGAGAGCTCTCCCGAGATAGAGAGCGTTTGGGGCAGGTAAACCTGTTTTCTCAGGCAGCCCTGGTGCCTGCATGTCAGGAGCCGGGCACGGTCCCCCTCAGTCTGACCCACGTACTGCAGGACAGGCCACCACAGACGTTCCAGGGCAGGCTCTAGCGTCTATACCAGCGGTCCCTAACCTTTTTGGCACCTGGGACTGGTTTCGTGGAAGACAATTTTTCTACGGACCGGGGTAGGGGCTGGGGGAGGATGGTACAGGCTGTGAGGAGAGCGGCGGGGAAGCAGGTGAAGCTTCGCTCTCCCGCCACTCACCTCCTGCCGTGCGGCCCGGTTCCTAACAGGTCGTGGACCGGCGCTGGTCCGTGGCCCAGGGGGTGGGCACCCCTGGTCTAGAGCACCTGCAGCCACGAAAACCTTGCCCGAGAGTGAGAAATCCCTCCACGGAGAGGGCGGTGGGGATGTGCCGGGGACGTGAGACGTGGGATGACCATGCCTACCCTCAAGCCCCTTCCCACCACCACACTTCCCGCGGCCCAAACAGACCGCGCCCTCTTCCCCCTCCCCTCCCCTCCTCCCCCTCCCCTCCTTCCCTCTCTCCCCCATCGGCCCGCAGCCCTGAATTGCATATATCACCTTTCTGAGTCTGTCTTTTCACCTGTTAAATGGTAGGAGTGAAAAGCTGATAGAACTTTTGTGAATATAACTCAGAAAATGTGAGAAAACTGCTTCCGCCAGGGCGGCCATGCAGTAAGCACTCAGTAAAATGTCTCGTACTTTAGAAGAGAGGGAGTTCACCTTGTCAGAGCTGAAGGAATTTCCCAGGGTGACAGTGCTATTTAAAAGCAAATATTTTTTTCTTTTCACGTTCCAGCATTGAGAATGGTTCCCAGTGCATTTTAGGTGAAAAACAAACAGAAAGGCTAACCTTTTGTGCTGTGGTGTTTGGTTACAGAACAGGGGTGGGTAAAGGCCAAGGGAAACCTGGTCTCAGAAGAGGGACCATTTCTGGCCCTGTGCGCCTGGCCGTCAGCAGCTGATGTCCCCAATGGAACAAAGGGATCGTGTTCCCACCGGCCCCGAAGCCCAGAGGGCAGGCACGGAGCCCACATTCATCCCCGACGGCCCTGCCCCAGCCCAGTTCAGCTGACACCCGCGTCCGCTGGACACACTGGGGGACTCGCCCGCCTCGGGGTGGTGTGTGCAGACTTATTATCCAAGACCTAGCCCTGCAGGGTCACGAACAGGACACTTGGCGTCGGAACCTGCAAGTTGGCATTGAAGGGCGGGACCTGCCGGGGCCGTGACTCAGGAAGGTCAGGGCTGAGGCAGTGAGAATGCCGTGACCCGCTGCCTCTCCCCGAAGAGTCATCAGGCTTGAAAGGAGGCTGGTGGCCTGATTCTGAGGCGGGAGGGGACTGAGCTTTCAGGAAGGAGTAAAACCACCACGCCTCGCTTGGCCAAAAACTCACAAAGAGGGTAAATCAGTGCCCAGGTCCACTGGCCTTCCTCGGTGCAGGGAGCTCGGTGCATGCTTCCGGCGAGGTACGGGGACAACCGCGCCTTGGAATGTTCCGTGGGGAGTTGCCCAGCGCCCTGTGGCTGGTGTGTTGACAAGACTTTGCTGAGAAGAGAGGTTCACTCTGCAGGCCTGTGATTTGCACTCAGGATCAGCCGGACTCTCCAAATAAGGCAGACTTTAATTCTGTTTAATGTGACCCACATGGGGCCGTGTTAGGCTCTTTCTTTGCTCCCTTAACTATTGTCGCAGCCGACGATGGGACACAGTCTAGAGTGGAGACGCCCCATCGCAGCCATCCACCGCTTTAGGTTCATCTCTGGAGGATTTCGCTTGTAGGATCACGTGCTGGATCGCTGTCCTAGGGCCGCCGTAACAGGGAGGCATGCACCGGGCGACTTAAAGCACCGCAAGTTTATTCTCTCACAGTCTGGAGGCCAGAGGTCTGCGGTCGAGGGGTCGGCAGGGCCGTGCCCTCTGGGAGGGTCGGGGGAGGGTGTCCCCGCCTCTCTCCCGCCTCCCGGCGTTGCCAGGGGGCAATCGTGGCATTGCTCACTGCAGCCGCCTCGTTCCTCTGCCACGGGCGCCTCATGGTGCTTTCCTGGGGCTCTGTCCCCACGTGGCAGCGCCCCCTTCTCGTAGGACACGCGTCACTGTGGATCAGGGCCCACCCTAACGGCCTCATCTTTTTTTTTTTTTTTTTTTTTTTTGCGGTACGCGGGCCTCTCACTGCTGTGGCCTCTCCCGTGGCGGAGCACAGGCTCCGGACGCGCAGGCTCAGCGGCCATGGCTCACGGGCCCAGCTGCTCCGCGGCACATGGGATCCTCCCAGACCGTGGCACGAACCCGCGTCCCCTGCGTCGGCAGGCGGACTCTCAACCACTGCGCCACCAGGGAAGCCCACGGCCTCATCTTAATTTATGTCTACAAAGACCCTATTTCCAAGTAAGGTCACTTCACAGGCACAGGCTTAGAACTTAAACCTATCTTTGGGGGCGGGGGTGGGACGGCACAATTCACCCCTTAGCAATTCCCAACTTCAAGTCTGAGATATTTTTAAAAACAGACAGGCCTGATAGCCTAGGTATCACGCTTTCCCTCCTTCGTGCCTGGGTCCCCTTGAACTCACGGGCTTGTGTCCTGTTTACTGTCGCACACCCGCTAAACTGAAGTCCCTGGAGGGTGCGGAGCCCCTCCCCCAGGAAAGTGCCCGCTGATGCTCCAAAGTGCCCCCAGCCCTGTGCTCAGAGGGCTCTCCACCTTCTGCCGCGAATGTGTTAATTTGTCATTGAACCACCCACCGGAGGGGCTGCCCTGGTGTCCAAAGCCCCCAGTTCTGTGTCTTCCTCTTGCTTGTTTTCTAAAGAACAACGTTTGAAGCTCTCCGCGCCACTGGTGACGGGAGGCTCTGGTTCCCCACAAGCCCTAGGGGAAGTGGGGAGAAAGAAGGATGCTAACGGAGGAGAGCGGGCGGGTGCAGGGTGAGGGGCTGCGTGGGGACCGACCCCTGGGGGGGCACGAGCTGCAGCTTGGAGGAACAAAGAGCACGAGGGGTAAACGTTCGCTTCGCTTTGTGCGCTAGAGAGACCCTCCCCGTCGCTCACCCATTCACAGAGGGGCAGCTCCCCGCGGCCGCCAGCCGCAGAATTAATGGGCCCGATGAAGCCTGTTGTCCGCTTGGCTGCGATGCCAAGCGCGTGATGAGACATCAATAAATATTCATGCTTTCCATTACTGGCAGTTTTCATTTGCATGTTACTCTTTAGAAATGATAGCAAAAAAGCTCACAGTGTAAAAAATATATATATATATTGCTTCGGTTGACAATAAAGGGGTTTGTCTCTTGGTGGGAGATGAAATATTCACAATAATTTCAAGGATTTTCCTGTGAGTGTGTTGAGGTCTTAGCCGGCTGGATGCAGTACTGTCGCATTGCCCTTTCACATAAAGTCTGTGTCCGGAACAGCATTGGTATTTTTTTTCTTAAAAGCAAGATATACGAGAGAAACTAATTCACAAAGACATTGAGAGCCAAAAGTATTAATAATAATACAAGCTGTCAATGAAAAGAGTAGAGAATTAAAGACACATTTTCCCAAGTTAATGTTCAAACAAGCAAGGGGATCCATGGACTCGATGTACTTTGAGTCACTCAGTCCTTTTCTAGAGCAATAGAACGTAGAGGTCAAGGAGGAAATTGGAAGAAAACTCCATAATCTCATGGAAGAATTATAAAAAGATGTCCCAGAGGGATGGCTGGATACATTCTTCTATTCAAAATAGTGATCAAGAGAAAGACAAATAAATCATCAGAGAAAGCTGAGCAAATACACATTTTTCTAAAGTGGACACATTTCGAGGGCAGCACACACCGGGTAACCCTCCCTGTCACTCTGTTCTCTGCAGACGTCCCACTCAGGGGTGTCCAACCTGAGGCTGGGCAAGATGGCCCTCTAGGCGGTGAAAAGAAGACACAGTTACATTTCCAAATCCCCTCCTTTATGATTGCTATCTGGGAGTGTGATCTCTAACACACGTGATTTGTTAGTACAACAGTATGCTCCATAATTCATAGATAAATTGGGAGCTGCTTGCTCAAAGGTTTCTGTTGATGGAGTGTGTGCTTGGACACTCCCCACAAGACTGGGCATTGGCAGGACATGGAGACGAGGAGACAGCGGGAGGCGAGGTCGTTACGGACCCAGAAGTATTGACTCAGGAGGCCCTGCCTTACACTAAAACAAGTAAAGGCACTGCTGACCTGACGGTGGGCGTCCACGTGCGACCTGAGAAACAGGCTTTACTGTTCAGGAATTTTCATGGTGTAGAAAAGAACTTAAAAAACAAAACAAAACTCTAGGGCTTCCCTGGTGGCTCAGTGGTTGAGAGTCCGCCTGCCGATGCAGGGGACACGGGTTTGTGCCCTGGTCCGGGAGAATCCCACATGCCATGGAGCGGCTGGCCCCGTGAGCCGTGGCTGCTGAGCCTGCGCGTCCGGAGCCTGTGCTCCGCAACGGGAGAGGCCACGGCAGTGAGAGGCCCGCGTACCGCGCAAAAAACAAAAAAAAGAACTCTAAAAGATTTTTTTTTAAACTAAAGTGCATAGGCTTAGAGCTTGAAAGATTTCATGGCTGGTTTTTAGTATACCAAATAAGTTTTAAAGCTTATTTGTCGATGTAAGACTTTATTTGCATTTAGCATAGACTGTGATTTTATCTACTTCCAACACCAGGTTTTGACAGTGTATAATTTTCAATATACCCTCCCTTCCAAGACACATGTTGACAGAATTTGGGGAGCGAGACATTAGTGCTTCAGATCATTTGTCTGAAAGGAAAAAAAGGTGATTTCGTTAATCTGTGTTTGTTTTTTCAAGAATAGTTTTCTCCAAGGAGCTCGAACCCTGTTACGAGTCTTGGTTTCACGAGGAAGGCAACGGATTTGTTGTCTTTTATTTCGTATTTGGTGTCATTTCTGTGTTTCCTCAGCCTTGGCCAACAGGTGGGGACTGGAGCAGCAGGGCCACAGGAAGAGTGACAGCACTGCCACCTCGGGTTCAGTCCACAACGGAACCAGACGGAACCCACAGCCCGAACCCCTCTGCTTCCTGGGGGCTGGAGGGCATCACTCACAGGTGCTTTCAAAGGAGTTTTCCTGCGTATCACTTGGGGTTCCTTTCTCCAGACCCCAGGACACCCCGAGTCATGATGGGAGAGGGGACAGGACCCCGAGCAGCATTTATGAGTCACGTCACTCTATGAAATTTGATCTCAGATAAATGGTCTGAAGAACTAATGCCTCAGCCATCAACTTCTGCCGATGTGTATCTTAGAACAGAAAATGTATTACGTACTGTCAAAAAGCCAGTGTCAGAAGTAGATAAAAATCAAAGCCTGTGATAAATGTAAGTAAATTTTTTTTTTTTTTTTTTTTTCGCTGTACGCAGGCCTCTCACTGTTGTGGCCTCTCCCACTGCAGAGCACAGGCTCCGGATGCACAGGCCCAGCGGCCATGGCTCACGGGCCCAGCCACTCCACGGCATGTGGGATCTTCCCGGATCGGGGCACGAACCCGTGTCCCCTGCGTCGGCAGGTGGACTCTCAACCACTGCGCCACCAGGGAAGCCGTAAATGCAAGTAAAGTTTTAAATCTACAATGACTTCTGAACACCAACTTGTGCCCAGCAAGTGTCCCGTGACACCCTCCCGCCTTGGGACGAGTTCCTTCTGGAAGCACTGCGGTCCTCATGCAAAGACCCCCAGGGGAGGGCCCAGGGCTCTGTGAGTGTCCAGATTCCCAGGGCATGTTCAGTGCTGGTGTCCCCTCTGCTTTAGCACCGGGCCTTGAATCTCCTAATGTCATTGACATCTCATCAAAACTTTCCTGAAAAGTGGGGCGAGGATGTAGCAGGGAACTGGTGTTTCCCTGAGGCTCCAGGTCACACAGGACAGAGGCGGCAGCAGTTCCCCCCCACCCCCTGCCTACCCCGGCCCTGGTCCTGTGGTGGGTCGGCAGCCTCAGGCTTTAGCTGTGACCTTGTCCCTGCTGGAATCCACTGTGGCCGGGACAGGAGGCCCCAGGGTTCTGATGCTGCAGCCTCTGACCTAGGACAAGACCTCAAACCAGGGTTTACCTGCCCGGCTGCTGGGACCTCCATAAATGGTCATCGAATCAGAACAAGTTAATCACGGATGGAGGCCCTTTAGATCGACAAATACTCCTCAGAACTACTGTTGCTGAAGTTCTTTGGCATTTTCCTTAAGAATCAAAATCTCTTAAAGGGTTAATCCATAATTTCAAAGAATCAGCCAACTGACTCGACACGTGCAGCCATACAAGCACGGATGCCAAGTGCCCACCTGACGATGGAACTCAGTCCCCGGAGAGTTCTGGTGAGCCCGGGGGGTCGGGTCCTGGGAGGGGAGCAAATTCAATTGCTCCTTCTTCAGGTAATACGAAGGGAGTGGCTAATGGAAACGCCAACGATTGTCCATTCCTCCTTCAGCATTTAATCATCCGAGTGCTTTCAAAGAGGATCGCTATAGGCAATCATTGCCCATTGGTTATTCTTCCCCATGTCCCTGCAATACAGCCTCACATTTGCTCAACTGAGCTAGCCAGAGTGAGGACAGCTCATCGATTTGCAAAACCAAACAGTAACAGAAATTGGAGTAAAAATATTCCCTTTCTGTGGCTCCAAAGCTCAATAAAAAAGAACCTGGGAGTCTAAAACTAGGAGTCCTTCCTGTGTGGGGCAGGTGTGCCGCATGCAGCTAAAAACTACATGGCACCTGCCACCCGATGGTGGCTCCCAGGGGACCATGCAGGTGTGCACGCACACACACGTGCACACACACACACACCACATCACCTTCATCACCTCCCCACACAGAGGAAACACACATGTGGACACATGTACACACATACACACACCATGCCTCCACCTTCATTTCTCTACACAGAGAAACCACGCACTTACACATATACCACCACCACGTTACATCCCCCATCATCACCACCATCATCATCTCTATCACCCTCATCATCGTCATCACCATCATCACCCCTATCATCCCCACCATCATCACCATCATCAACCCCACCACCATCACGATCATCACCACCATCATCCCCATCATCACCATCACCATCATCACCATCATCACCATCATCATCACCACCATCATCACCATCACCACCATCACGATCATCACCACCATCATCACCATCACCATCATCACCATCACCACCATCACCACCATCATCACCACCATCACTATCACCACCATCACCATCATCACCATCACCATCATCACCATCGTCACCATCATCACCATCATCGCCATCATCACCATCACCACCATCACCAACCCCACCACCATCATCACCACAATCACCATCATCACCATCATCACCATCACCAACCCCACCATCATCACCATCACCACCATCATCACCATCACCACCATCACGATCATCACCACCATCATCACCATCACCACCATCACCATCATCACCACCATCACCATCACCACCATCGTCACCATCATCACCATCACCATCATCACCACCATCACCATCACCACCATCGTCACCATCATCACCACCATCACGATCATCACCACCATCATCACCATCACGATCATCACCATCATCACCATCATCACCATCATCACCGTCATCACTATCACCATCACCACCATCATCGCCATCACCACCATCATCACCATCACCAACCCCACCACCATCACCATCATCACCACCATCACCATCATCACCACCATCACCACCATCACCATCACCACCATCATCACCATCACCACCATCATCACCATCATCACCATCACCACCACCATCACCATCATCACCATCATCACCATCACCAACCCCACCACCATCACCATCATCACCACCATCACCATCATCACCACCATCACCATCATCACCATCACCACCATCATCACCACCATCATCCCCACCATCACCATCATCACCATCATCACCATCATCACCATCACCATCATCACCATCACCACCATCATCACCATCACCACCACCATCACCATCATCCCCACCATCACCACCATCACCACCACCATCACCATCATCCCCACCATCACCACCATCACCATCATCACCATCATCACCATCACCACCATCATCACCGTCATCACCATCACCATCATCACCATCACCACCACCATCACCATCATCCCCACCATCACCACCATCACCACCACCATCACCATCATCCCCATCATCCCCACCATCACCACCATCATCCCCATCATCACCATCACCATCATCACCATCATCATCATCACCACCATCACCATCATCACCACCATCACCATCATCACCATCACCACCATCATCACCATCATCACCATCACCACCATCATCACCATCATCACCATCACCATCATCACCACCATCACCATCATCACCACCATCACCATCATCACCATCATCACCATCACCACCATCATCACCATCATCACCATCACCACCACCATCACCATCATCACCATCATCACCATCACCAACCCCACCACCATCACCATCATCACCATCACCAACCCCACCATCATCACCATCACCACCACCACCATCACGATCATCACCACCATCATCCCCATCATCACCATCACCATCATCACCATCATCACCATCACCACCATCATCCCCACCATCACCATCATCACCATCATCACCATCATCACCATCACCATCACCACCACCATCACCATCATCACCATCATCACCATCACCAACCCCACCACCATCACCATCATCACCACCATCACCATCATCACCATCACCAACCCCACCATCATCACCATCACCACCACCACCATCACGATCATCACCACCATCATCACCGTCATCACCATCACCATCATCACCATCACCACCATCATCACCATCACCACCACCATCACCATCATCCCCACCATCACCATCACCACCACCATCACCATCATCACCACCATCACCATCATCACCATCATCACCATCACCAACCCCACCATCATCACCATCACCATCACCACCACCACCATCACGATCATCACCACCATCATCCCCATCATCCCCATCACCATCATCACCATCATCACCATCATCACCATCACCACCACCATCACCATCATCACCATCATCCCCACCATCACCACCATCACCACCATCACCATCATCACCATCATCACCATCGTCATTATCATCATTATCATATTTATGACCATCGTCAGTGTCACAGTTACCAGCACCATCATCATTATCACAGTTATCGGCACCACCAGTACCACTACCTTGGATTGTTTTCCATTCAGTCATTCAGCTTCCTTATGCACACTTACCCCTCTTGTTCATTCATTTATTTAGCACTAAAAGTGCTTCCTGTATGTGTGCATCATTTTGCCAGGCGCTGGAGAAACAGAAATAAATAACCCATAGTCCCTGTCCTAAGGATCTCACAGACTATAGGAAATACAGCAAAGTAAACTCTACTGTATACATGCCACCCACCTTTTATACAAGTCAGACTCTAAAAAGCAAGGCATATAATTCAAGTCTACACAGAAGCTTCAATGTTTGAATAAGGAGGGTTACCCACTCACTGAGGGGAACCAGACCAGCAAACCAGGAAACATCCCTCATCGCCATCCACTCTCTTACATGGATTTGCACACCTCCATGGGATGCACTGAGCGACATCCCAGCACAGTGTCCAGAGTGAAGGGTGGCCCCCCAGCCTGAGCACGTGCACACCCCCAAGCTGGACATCTGCAGAGAACAGAGTGACAGGGAAGCCCATCTGGGTATGTGCTGCTCTCAAAATGTGTCCACGTTGGAAAAAATGGGTATTTGCTCAGCTTTCTCTGACTTACTTTAGTCTTTCTCTTTATCACTATTTTGAATAGAAGAGTATATGGCAGGCTCTGGAACCGTGGCATGCTGCTTTGATCTACGGTCAGAAATGCTGCATTAGGTCACACTGCCTTTAAGAGAAAGGCACAAGGATCCCACCCTAAAATGATGTTGATTTTTTTAAAAGCTTTTTCTAGACACATGCGTATATCTGTTTAAAAACAGAGAAGGACCTCACAGCCTAGCATTCACTGAGTGTTTATTACATGCTAGCAACCATTTAATCCTCACATAAACTTACAGGCAAGGCACTATCCCTACTTCCACTTTAGCTGAGAAAATTAAGGGTCAGAGCAAAATCAGGATTGCAAATTGTAATCAACTATACTTCAATTTGTATGTCAGAACCAGGATTTGTACTCTGGTTGTTCTGACCCCAAATCGTGTGCTCTTGACAACCACGGAGCAAAAGTTTCTCCTCCCCAGACCCAACCCGTCAACCAAGACGGCTCCCATCAACACGGTGTTGAACTTCCTCCCAGCTTCTTCTCTGCCACCCCATCATCTTTTTTTGGTGAATTCAGCACCAGAATGTAGGAATCAGAGGTGGTTTTCCCCACCTGGATTCCGGCATGCTCTCTTCCACCTTCATTTTCCAGCAAGATGCCGCTTGGAGCTGCCACGTTGGAATAACCACATGGGCAGTGGACGTCCAGAGACGGCCTCAGTCTCTACGTAAAGCACAAAATTAAACTCACTGACCAAGGACAGCTGGGCTGAAGCCTGCTGTGAACTACACTGTAAAGAACGAAGCCGCAGTGCTAGATGGTGGCTGGTTTGTGATGTCTGGTGATGAGGCTTCGTCACCGTACCTGCGGCCTTCCCTGTCAGTACACCTGTGTCTGCAGTCCAGAGGTGAAGATGCTTTGTCCTCCTCACGAAACTTAACCGTCTCCACGCAGAGGAGGAAAGGGGTCAAAATGAACACAGCACATCTCAGACCACCCAGGGAGCATTTAATGGAGAAGTCTTCCAAGTTACAAAGTGGGTCTTTAATTTCCGCTCACGTTTATAACAAATATTGAAAATCTCAGTGCCCTTTGCAGTCCCACCAGTTCTGGCTCCTGGTGTGAGGTTCCACCTAAAGTTAAGTCACGGGGTGTCCTCACCACAGCCCGGACAGCCGAGCTCTGAGCCAGCCTTGTCTTGGCCACAACTGCCTGCCCCACCGCCTCTCCTAGGAAACCTGGAGAGTTTTGACTGGACTCACTGCCTCTTATTAAAAATTGCATTCAAGGGACTTCAATGGCCATCCAGCGGTTAAGACTCCGCGAGTCCAGTGCAGGGGGTGTGTGTTTGATCCCTGGTGGGGAAACTAAGATCCCACATGCCACACGGTGCAAGCAAAAAAAACCCCCAAAAAACAAACTGCATTTAAAAGAGAGCTCCCAATACAAGGTTCTTACTATGAGTCAGAAGAATGGCACACTTCAAACTTTCGCCTGCTTTGATAAGCCTGTTACCATTTAGGCCCCTCTTAGGCATCTCCAGCCAGAAAGTAAGAATTAGACCTGACCGGTGGCCCGTCCACACCAAGGGTCAGCCTCCGGCTGCTGTTTTGTATCTTATAGATGCATTTAATATATAGTATGTTGACCCTTGAACAACTTGGGGTTATGGGTTGACAATTTGAGTATAACTTTAGAGTTGGCCCTCTATATCTGCGGTTGTATACTTACTGGAAAACATCTACGTATGAGTGGACCCTCGCAGTTCAAACCTGTGCTGTTCAAGGATCAACTGTACATGTTTATATTAAAATATCATTTATATATATTATTTTAAAATATCTAATACCTATATACTATATACATGTACATTCATATTGTATATACATAATAAACACATTTAAAAATCCATTTTGGGGATGCTGAAGGTCTTGGGGCTATGTGCGGTGCACGTCTCCAGGGCCAGACCTCGGTTCTGGACCTCTCTTGGGCTGGCTGGCTGCATCACTTTGGGAGAATCTCATAACTGCTCTTGATTTCTTCTCCAGAAGACAAGGCACCTCCCAGAGAGTGTGTGTGTGGGTGTGTGGGTGTGTCTGCCCCGTATCAAAAACGTATCACAGAGGGGTCTTTTCTTCTCTCAGCGGAGACCCCGGCTGTGGGCAGCAAGGGGGAGCCAGGACACAGGGCCTGTCAGCCGCCCCCTGAGTCACGGGGCCAACAATGCAAAAGGCTCTGGGCTCCAGAGAGAAGAGAGAAAGGGAGCTGGGAAGACGAGGGCCCACCTCAGATGAACGTCCAGATGTTCATCTACACAGCATCACACCTGCAGGAGCCGGACCACCGGCCGGAGGAGACCAGGCCGGCGCTTTGGCCACCCTCTGCCCTGTTCCTGGCCTCCACTGCTCACTTAGACGCAGAAGTGTGTCCCCAGCTTCAACGCTGGGCTGCGATTGGGCACCAAGGCGGATCTGTTTTAACCTCACACTTCAAGTTATTTATAGGTTTTAATCACAGCCTTAAATAACAGAGGAAATCATCACACATTACAGTTGTCTGAAGCCACTGAAACATTCTCTCAGCATTTTTTTATTTGCAGCTCGACCTTCAGACCCTTGAGAGCTGGTGTCCTGGGCGGGTGTTGCTCTGGGCGGGGAGGGATCCTTGTTGCTTCTGTCTCCCTGCAGCCAGCTGCCCAGCCCCTCCCTGGGGCCTCCCTCTGTTTAGGCAGTCTCACTGGTTCCCAAACAAATACAATATCACGTTACAAAATGAAAATTACTGTAGTGGTCACTTCATATAAATTCGTTTTTTCCACCAAGGACACTGTGGAATTATTTTTCTGATTATAAAAATACCCCACACTATCAGTGCCTGAAACAGAAACATGGTTCATGTGCTGATGGGTTTTTTTTTTTTTGGTTTAATTATTTATTTATCTATTAATTTATTTGGTGGATCCATTTTTAATTGTTTTATTTTGTAATTTCTCTTGGTGCTCAAAATCTTTGTTACCGAGGAGTTTCTGGTGAGCTCCTAGTAGAACTTGCATTGTGGCATCCTTTCAACCATGGGAAACACATTCTTCATCATCTTTTGCTGATGATTTTTTATTTGAATTTTTTAGTAATATTTACACAGGGGTCAACATCTAGACCCACAAAAGGTCACAGGGCAGTCGGTCACTCTCCCCCCCGCCCCCCGTCCACAGACACCCGACTTCCTTCTCGAGAGGCACCAGTGGAACCACCTTCTTAGGTATCTTTCAAGAGACATCGTGGCACCTACAATTGCACACACACAGGAACATTTTCAAGGAGGACGTGGGAATTGCTGCAGCATCACCATGGCCGTGGAGCCACGTTCATGACCAAGGGAATAAGGGACCGGGGATCGCCGAGGGACTGTCTGTTAGCAGCGCTTGACGGAGCACACTCACTGCCCCTGACCCGAGGCTTCTCCGTTTTCCATCAAAGACTCTGAAATACTGAATCAAATCACTGGCTAGGGAGTGGAATCTTCACGACTTGATCCAACCCAATTCTTCTAAGTTTCTGTTAACTTTACTCAAATATGAGAGCTCATTATTTTTATTTTTTATCTATTTTCTTGTGCTGAAGAAAAGTATAGTGTTTATTGCAAGGTGTCAAATAAGAAGAATGGGCAACTTATGCTCAAAAGACCTAAAGTCCCTGATGGATTTCAGGGAAGGTTTTTTTAAAAATTAATTATTTAATTGCAGTATAGTTGATTTACAACGCTGTGTCAGCTTCAGGTACATGCAAAGTGACTCAGCTATATATATATATTCCTCCCCAGATACTCTTTCCATACAGGTCACTACAAAATACTGAGTACAGATAGCTCACTGTTTTTAATTTTTCCACTTGCTTTGAAGCGCCACATTACATATTATCTCATTAATAGTATGTTCAAACTACAGCACAATCTCCAAACTTAGTAGAAATCTGCATGTTTCCTTTTCTTGACTTTTTCTCCTTCAACTCAAATGGCCTGGGTTTGGTTCTAAAGTGTGTAGGTTCATATGACCCCCTAAAATCAGTATTACTTACTTCCAGGTGACTAGAAACAAAAGGGAATTCTAAATGCTACCCAGGAGAACACTAAAGGACACGTACTCAATGATAAAAATACATGTGTGTCTATCAAGGAAAATGAGCCATTCCCATCCACCAGCAGCAAAACGAGTGAATCTCAGAATCGTAAAACGGAACCAAAGAAGCACACGGCAGGCCTCCTCCAGAGACACGGGCCATCCATCAGGGATGCACAGCGTATGCGGAAGATTAAACAGCAATGTTAAAAATAGGAGTTTATCCTGAAGGTAAGGCCGGTGGCTTCCTCATGGGGGGTTGTGGAAAGGGACCCCCAGGGCCAGTGTTGTGGGAACAGAGGACGTGGTTTTGCCTAAATTTAGACAAGGTTGATTAATCATTGATTCTTCTTTTATTTGGGCCTAACTAGACCCACGGCTGGCAGTTCATGTTGAATCGCCTGGAACGGGTTACATCACCCCCAGCCGATTTGCACACGTGACCTGTTTCGGGTCACCGTCTTATTGGAACCACGGAGAGTTTCCATTTTGCAACCGATTGTACACGAGAGAGATACCACGACCAGAGAGGCCTGTGGTCCTGCCCCAGGCTCTTCTGTGGGCGCCTCCGTGAAGGTCACTTGTCTTTCAGGGACAGGACATGATGTCCCCACACTCCTCTGTCTGCCTGGGGCCGGTTCGGTCAGCCTCCCACTGGGAGCCCAGCACTCTGAGCAGTTTCCCATCTACACCCAATGCCCTCCTCCTTCTGGCTCCATCTCTCTCTCCCAGCCACGGGAGGGCTCAGCTTTTCCTTGCGGGGGGAGGGGAGGAAGGGTTAGAGCACAGGAACCCGGCAGCTCTGAAGACATTTTGGCAAATCTGAATAATTTATTGTGATTAGGGGCTGCACGTTCCTCCCTTGTAGCTCAGAAACACTGAGATTTCAAAGCCATCTGGCATCCCAGTGCCAGTGACACCACCTGTGTCAGAGGAGGAAACCTTCAGGACCTTGGAGAAGCCGTACTTCACCAGGAACAGGAGCGCTTGGTCTCCTCTCCCCTGACTGTTCTGGAAGAGGTGACGTGACATGCCAAAGACACACCAAGTGTACGGAGGGGCCTGATAACAAGCCCAGGGCTTACTGTGCATCTAAGTCCATTGAACGTTGAATTTGGGGATAAACCTTTGCCCTAGTTGGGGCAGATCCCTGAGACCTATTTCTGCAAAATCCTGGGAAACCCAGTGCCCACAGTTATGAATGTGCAAGGGCAACAAAAATGGTTGTAAGATGAAGATACCCACCAATGAAAGGACGACTCTGACACCCAGACCTTCCTCTCTGCGTAAAACTACTTCCATCACTGCCCAGGGTGCCAGCATCTTTGTTGGTCAATGCATCACTAAGCCACATCTTCATCATGCTGTGTAACGACACCTCCAAAGCTCAGGGCTCATGGCACAGGTGCCCTGCACCTGCTCCAGCCCTGCAAGGGGTCTGGGGCTCAGCTGGTCCAAGCTGGCTTGGCTGGGAGGCCCTGCCTGGTCTTAGGTACAGGCTGCAGGTTGGGTTTAAGTCAGCCCAAGTATCTCATCCTCCGGAGACCAGTGTTCTCGCAATCAATGGCAGGACCGCAAGAGCCAAGCCCAGCACACAGCACATATAAAATTTCTGATGACATCACGTTCACTCACACTCCATTGGCCAAGGCAAGTCACACGACCAAACTCAAAGTCCACAGGGAGGGACTTATCTCCTGCCCCAAGGGGACGGGGCGTCTGCTGAGAAATCCTCCGTTCATCATGGGGGCCGTCACCATGGTGCCTCCCTGGTTATCAAACTTTGAACATTTGAATGCAATGCAAGATGACTACAAAATAAAATTCTAAGTCTTGCAGGGCCCATTATCCCATGGAGTCGATGAAAGTAACGTGGAAGAATTATTTGACTCTCACACAGAGGCTCAAGCGTGTGAAGGCCCACTTCAGTTGGCAAAAAGAGAAAAGCAGCTTAAACGGTGTCAAACCACCAATGCACAAGAGACCTATTCAAAGGTCAGGAGAGGCCTTTGGGGAAACTGATCCACACATTGCAAAAATTACCCTCTTTATGCTTCCTACTGGGAAAGGAGGGATCCCGCTACCTAAAAAGAATTCTATTGAGAAAAATTATACCAGAAGACACCCCACAGCACTTGATTCCTTCCTGTTTTTAATAAGTATTGTCAGAATTGCAAAGAAAGCCTAAATTCTGCTAAATACGTGAGAAAAGTCACTTATTTGCATGGCTTCCGTTTTAGTTTTCAATATAATGCCCCAAACCGAAACTGTTTATGCTATTTATTCTGAATTTTTGGTGCCCACTTTAATGCCTGGTAAGCGGATAGTGAGGCCCTTCCGAAGAGACACTTGGGGTTTAGGCTCGGAGACTGGGAGACCGGCTCCAGTCTCAATGTCTGTGACAGCCTGGTCACTTTGGAATTGTTAACCTTCCGTGGCTGAGTTTTCTCATCCACTCCTTACTGAAAATGTCGGGGAGATAATGTATGCAAAGCAAACAACATCTAGCACATAGGGGCGCTCAATAAGTGCTATTATTATCGAGATTATCACATCGTCCTATTTCTGCTTCTAAAATTGTATGTATTCTCTTTATTATGGTACATACTATTTCAGGTTATCTAATTGCAGTAAAGTTCCTATAACTAAATTGAGCAAAATACACTGAACTCAAACAGTCTACACATTTTCACCTGTTCTTCTGGAACCTATTATATATTACATAAGCAAAAGAGGATTAAAACTCAGAAGAAATACGTTTATGCAAAACTTAACACGTCCTGAAGGGATATAACTAACTATAGTCCAACAGCTCCCGTACAGCTGGGTGTAAAATTCACGTGTTCAGTGATAATTTAAGAATAAAGTTACATAAAAGACACAATGGGGTGGCGGAACGCACATCTAGAGAGATCCGTGTGGAGTGTTTCTCCTGCACTTCGTTCACCTTACCTGTTGCCTCAGTCTGTGCACGGCAGAAGAGGTGTGAGTGACCAGAAAGGGAGGGAGAGAGGGAGGGAGGAAGGAGAGAGGAAGGAAGGGGGGAGGGAGGAGGGGGGAGGGGGAGAGGAAGAGGAGGGGAAGGGGGAGGGAGCTCACCGCTTCTTAAAGCTTGTTATTAGAGAAAAGGTGATTGTCAACATTCTCTGGGAGAGGAAAGGTGTCTGTAAGTCACAGCAGCACATACAGCCAGGAAGGCACCGAGACCACGTGCTGTATCTGAACTGAGGGGTCAGCACAGGCAGTAAAACCCCTGGGTCATGAGATGAAGCCCATTCTGGGTGGAGGAAGCAGCCTGAACAGAGACACAGGAGAGCACTGTGCGCGTGTGCGTGTGTGTGTTCACGTATGTGTGTGTTGAGCTGCAAGTGACTGGTGTTGCCCACACATATGACACTGGAAGGAAAGGAGTGGGGAACGCAGTGGAGA
The DNA here is from genome assembly GCF_963924675.1 of Phocoena phocoena. Taxonomy (NCBI): domain Eukaryota; kingdom Metazoa; phylum Chordata; class Mammalia; order Artiodactyla; family Phocoenidae; genus Phocoena; species Phocoena phocoena. The sequence continues at coordinate 2,034,625 of NC_089230.1, read as the reverse complement.
AGAAGGCAGGGTCCAGCCACGGGCTTCGCACACCAGTCTGATGGATTGAATTACATCATCAACGTCAGTGTTAAAAAGTGCGGTGAGGCCTGACCCCTCTCTAAATTGGAGGAGAGCTGTGCTCGCCCTCCCCTGGAAAAGGCACATATGCATGTTAGCGCAGACGCACGGCATCCGGCACACAGCACAGATACCTATACACTCACAAGTAAACCAGCAACTGAAAGTCCGCCCCCACCCCGGGGCGGAGGGACAGTGGGGAACAGCTCATCAAACCTCTCACTCCAGCGGGAGTGTGGAAGGTGAGTTGGCACGGGAAAACCCGGAGAAGGATCTCACGGTGGCCAGGAGAACGCCCCAACACAATCAGCACCGTGAAAACTCAATAGAGCCTCATCCCCCAGCCGCCATCCACTCCTGAAAAACAGGAAACGTCTCATGCTTATCCCGTGGCTCAGGAAACAGGAACCACCTTAAGTAGAATAGAAGTGAAAGACCTGTGCTCTCCTCCACCAGGACAGCCCGGGGGCTGGATGGAGCTGATAAGGAACAGTATGGCAGCTGGGCAAACCAGACCCAGAACGGGGGAGAGAATGAAGGGCAGCACAGAAAGTTCAAGGAAGACGCAGTCTGGAAGGTCCAAGCTCAAGGGACAGAAGGAAACCCCAGCAGGGCCCCCAGCTTAAGAGGACTGATTGCAGGGCCTTCCCTGGCCGTCCAGTGGTTAAGACTCCATGCTTCCACTGCAGGGGGCACGGGTTCGATCCCTGGTCGGGGGACTAAGTTCCTGCATGGTGCGTGAAGTGGCCAAAAAATAGAAAATAGAAGAGGATTGATTGCAATAGGCCAGGAGAGAGCAGATGGACGGAGCTAGGAAGGTGTAGCAGGAAGGAAGGGAACTTAATAATAGGATGAGGTATCGGGGTAAAGTCAGGACTTGACTTTCAGGGAAAATATCTACCTGGGTGCAGAGGGCAAAGTGGCTGGTAGATGCCATGCAGAAAGGGGAGGTCAGGGTGATACTGCCAGACAGTGACTGAGCAAATGTGCATTTGTAAGATATTCTGGGGACACGCTGGGTGTACCCAGGACAAAGACCTGTCACCCTCCCCACTGTCTCCTGTGATTTCAGAGACATCCCTGGCTGCCCATTGTCTGCTTCCTTCCTGACCCATCTTCCTCTCCCTGCCTATTAAGTGCTGGGATTCCTAAGGCTTGTTCCTGCTAATTCTTTTCTTCTCATCCTGAACTCTCTCCCTGAGAAATCTCATCTGTGACCCCAACTCCAGTCAGCATTCAACGGAAGATGAATTTCAGATTCTTATCTCCAGCCCAACATCCATCTGTATCTCTAACTGCATTTCCACTTGGACGTCGTAACTCAAATTCAAGATGAAAGGAACAAACTCCACCTCCCCTTCCAGACCGCCTTCCAGGGCTCTCTGAGTTGGTCCCCAGCACCAGCATCAATACAGCTCTGCAGCCCAGCAAGGGCTCCTCTTACAGCCTCACGTCCGATCTGTCTTCAGAGTCTGCTTCTCTCCCGCATATCTCTGGAATTCACCCATTTCTCTCCATCTTCACTGCCACCCCTCTTGTCCATCAAGGCCTCCTCAAGGCCACTGCCCACCCTCCTGACTGCTCACTCCACACCACTTTGTTCCTTTCTATACCACCCGGGGTGGCACGGCCAGAGTGGTTTTAGGGGACATGAATTGCTTGTCCCTCCACATCCACGTTCTAGACCCTTCCAAACAGCGACCCAGATGCCCAGCCACGCTCGAGGGTGGGCGGGATGGACCCCGTAGACCAACGTGCACTTTGCCCACAAGGATTCTTTCAAGTTAGGCGTGCATCCAAAGACAGATCAACTGAGGTTATTTAATCTAGATTCTGGGACTTTTTGAAAATTCTCCAGGAAGCAGAATTTTTCTTCCCCACTGGCCAAGAAAACAGAGCTTGCACCCAGATGGCCATCTTTGAACAAGCCGTCTCCCTTCCTCCCTCCGTCAGGATCCTGGAAAGAACTCCAGGGAGCCGAGCCCAGGGTACAACACAAACCAGGCCACACTGTTGCAGCCTAGATGGAGCCTTCCTCAAGTTACATGAACCAACAAGCTCACCCACTCGGATTTCCTAAACCAGTTTGATGCAGGTTTTCTGTAAAATAGAGCGAAAGCATCTAAATGTTGTAGTTAACATGTCATGAGCCTCTGGGCAAAAGTGTTTCAGGAGCATCTCATGACTCCTCTTCTTCGCATAAAACCCAAAGACCCTTAACCCAACCTCCAAGGCCCTGGCGGTTTGGCCATTTTCCTTCCAGACGCTTCTCAACCGACGCTGCACTCTGCTCTCTGACGCCCCCGGCACTGAACCGACTTCAGGCTCCTTGCCACTTTCCTGCAACCTAACGTCTTTGCACTTAATTCTTCATCTGGGATGCTCTGCCTTCTCTCAGCCTTTCATGAAGCTACTCTTATTCTCCATCACCCCCCAGGTCATTCATCTTTTGCTCCAGGGAGGAGGGCACAGTCAAATTCCTGTTACATGCTTTCTAGGTCGTCAGCACATTTTTGGATTGGGTTGTTTGTTTTTTTGTTATTGAGCTGCATGAGGTGCTTGTAAATTTTGGAGATGAATCCTTTGTCAGTCGCTTCATTTGCAAATATTTTCTCCCGTTCTGAGGGTTGTCTTTTGGTCTTGTTTATGGTTTCCTTTGCTGTGCAAAAGCTTTGAAGTTTCATTAGGTCACATTTGTTTATTTCTGTTTTCATTTCCATTTCTCTAGGAGGTGTGTCAAAAAGGATCTTGCTGTGATTTATGTCATAGAGTGTTCTGCCTATGTTTTCCTCTAAGAGTTTGAAGATACACAGATTGCCAAAAAACACATGAAAGAATGCTCAACGTCATTAATCATTAGAGAAACGCAAATCCAAACTACAATGAGATATCATCTCACACCAGTCAGAATGGCCGTCATAAAAAAGTCTAGAAACAATAAATGCTGGAGAGGGTGTGGAGAAAAGGGAACACTCTTGCACTGCTGGTGGGAATGTGAATTGGTACAGCCACTATGGAGAACAGTACGGAGGTTCCTATGACCCAGCAATCCCACTACTGGGTATATACCCTGAGAAAACCATAATTCAAAAAGAGCCATGTACCAAAATATTCATTTCAGCTCTATTTACAATAGCCAGGAGATGGAAACAACCTAAGTGTCCATCATCAGATGAATGGATAAAGAAGATGTGGCACATATATACAATGGAATATTACTCAGCCATAAAAAGAAACGAAATTGAGTTATTTGTAGTGAGGTGGATGGACCTAGAGTCTGTCATACAGAGTGAAGTAATTCAGAAAGAGAAAGACAAATACCGTATGCTAACACATATATATGGAATCTAAGAAAAAAAAAATGTCATGAAGAACCTAGGGGTAAGATGGGAATAAAGACACAGACCTACTAGAGAATGGACTTGAGGATATGGGGAGGGGGAAGGGTAAGCTGGGACGAAGTGAGAGAGTGGCATGGACATATATACACTACCAAACGTAAAATAGATAGCTAGCGGGAAGCAGCCGCATAGCACAGGGAGATCAGCTCGGTGCTTTGTGACCACCTAGAGGGGTGGGATAGGGAGGGTGGGAGGGAGGGAGACGCAAGAGGGAAGAGATATGGGGACATATGTATATGTCTAACCGATTCACTTTGTTATAAAGCAGAAACTAACCCACCACTGTAAAGCAATTATACTCCAATAAAGATGTTAAAAAAAAATTCCTATTACACGCTTTCCTAGAATTGTGGTCCTTTCCTTCAAAACGTTTGCCACAGTAGCTAACTCGACATCACGTACTGTGGTTATCTGATTGTCTGCCCCTGCACTCACCAGCAAACTGTGTGAGTGATGGAGGCTGTCCGTTTCTGCTCACAACTGCATCCCTAGTACCTGCCACAGGGGCACATAGAAGGTCCTCAAAAATGCCTGTGGAGTGGCTGGATGGACGGACTGATGGATGGACGGATAAACGGTCAGCTAGCTCTGGAGGTAGAATCAGAGACAAGAGCAGCAAGAAGTTTCTGGCTTGCGTTACTAGATGGAGTCTTTTACTGAGCTGCAGGGAGAGAAAGCTGGGCAGGGAGGTAGGGGGAACACCAGGTAAAGTGAAAGAAAGGAGACAGAGGCCACGGTCCCCCTGGTCACTGCAGGAAGTGCTGTTTTATCTCTCACTGTCTCGGAAGAAACACTCCGACCTTTTCAACCAGCCATTGTCTTTGTTCCCCAAAAGCCAAATATCTACCTTAATCCACTTCCTGCGCCCCCCCGGTCCCCTGAGCACCTCCTGGCCCCATCCCCATGTGGTCCTCCTTTCTGGACACCCACACAGCCTGCACATACTTCAGTCCTGACCACCACTGATGAGACTGGTCTTCCCCACACGGCGCAAGCTCTCTGAAACCCAAACAAGAAATGTTTATCATTGCATTGATGTTTAATAAAGAGAAAGTGAAAATCTAGCGTGTCCACCAATGAATTGCTAAAAACAGTGTTTCTGATTAAGAGGAAAAGGACAAATTGCAAACCTTGGCTTTTTTTCCCCTTTCTTCTGCAGTACACGGGCCTCTCACTGCTGTGGCCTTTCCCGTTGCAGAGCACAGGCTCCGGACGCGCAGGCTCAGCGGCCATGGCTCACGGGCCCAGCCGCTCCGTGGCGTGTGGGATCTTCCCGGACCGGGGCACGAACCCGTGTCCCCTGCATCGGCAGGCGGACTCTCAACCACTGCGCCACCAGGGAAGCCCTATATGAATATTTATTAAATGAGCAGAACAACTCACCCTGGTTCCCAGGGGCCGCGGATGGATCCAGCTTCTCTGTAAATTTCAAGAATGCCCTTATTTTGTTTAATTATCAGGAGTTAAACTAGAAAGGGGACAATAGGGTAAATCTCTTTCTGATTGTCCCAAACCTATCCCAACAGTCCTGTGAGCCACCAGGACACTCCCAGGATACTGACCCTCACGTTCGTCCTTCATCTCCCTAAAGTGGGGGCGAGATGAGCTGAACTCCTTGATACAACAGCAAGTTCACACAAGTCCAGAAAACTGAGATTTCTTTCCTGTGAGGCAGCCCTAAACCTCCCAGGGAATTACAGAACCCGGTACTGGCCCAGCCTGGCTGCCCACACCCCCCATTCTGGACACACCACAGCTTCACTGGCACCAGCTCACACAGCCAACTGTTAACTTGGGGCGACTTTTCAAAATCATTGCTCATCACGGTCACGATGAAATAATGTAGAGTTGAACATTGTTCCTAGCCCTGCAACAGTGCCAAAAGCTAAAAAAGACAGCAGTATCCCCATCGGGAGTGCTGAAGCTGAGGAGGTCTCATTTTAATCAATAGAATTTGGACACATTGAGTGTGAGAAGCCATTTGAGTAGATCACATGTCAGATTTAATGACGGCAAATTCATTGAGAAAGTGAGCAGATTGAGAAAGCAGCTCCATTTGTCAAATCCTGGCTGCAGTGCACCCGGAGACTGTCTGCAGACACAAGAGTTTGGCAGAAATCACCTGAAGCGTCCTGTGGGAATCAGTTGACTTACGATACAGAGCGGTGTACAGTCATCTTTATTTCTAAGTTATGTATTCCACATCCTTTCTATCAGAAAGATTTATTTAGACATACACATACATGCATACGCACAGACAAACACACACACACACACACACACACACACACACACACGTATATTTTCCTGGAGAACCAGTTGCTCCCGGCCCCATCCCCCAGCCCTCCCTCCCTCCCCACCTCCCACAGACTCTTTCCTCTTCTAAAAATAAGTTTCCTGGTATCAGAGCAGGGAGAAATCCCAGCCGAGTTTCGATGATCTTGGGTGAAGGAGTCATTGTCTTGCTTTGGCAATCTTCCAGAGACAGAAACTTCCCTATTTAACTTTTTTCAAAATGTTCCTGGGCCTGAGAGGGTCCCTGGCGGCTAGCTGCAATGCTTTATTAAAATTTCAGAAAAGACCACTATTTCTGCATTTTGTCAAAGTATGGATTCATAGGAAGTGGCTCTAAAGCGGTAACTGGTTGTGTTTCTGAAGCAGATTCCATGACATTTATATCCAAGCAATGCTGGCTTTTGAAGTAGTTACCTCGGCAAGCCCCTCACTTACAGCAGTCTTGTTTCCAGAGCTTAAAACATGTCTGGAATCGCCCCACACACGCTTTCCGGACGTGACTTCAGGACGGTGTGTGAACCACCGAGGTAACCCAGTCTTATTTCTGGATTTTCACCAAAAAATATACTATCCGGCATTATCGTTCACTTTACCCCAAAAGTTCCAAACAAATTCTGCCTGATTGTAGAAGGAAAAATCCAATTTCAGAATTAAGATTTTGACACCGTGGAGCAAGACAGCATGAAGCAGGAAGACAGACATTGTCTATCTAAGACATATTGTGTTGGCCACATAGCCAGAAGAAAGTGCTCTTTCTTTTCCAAAAGAATTCCCAGAGAGTTTTGAGCTACAAACAGAGTGTGTGACATCCTAAGGCGACTGGTGGTTTGGGAGGCGCTGCGGGGACCTTTGTGCTGGCATAAAGTCCTAACGTCCTTCTGCACCTGGAACACAGGGACCCCAGGGGCCTGGCTCACAGGCAGTCGTCCACGCTTCCCCCAGAGCTGCCACAGAAGCAGGGTCAGGGTCGGCACTTCCACCAGCTCCCACCCCCCCGCCCGGTTGTCCCCCTCTCTGAGGTGTGATAACCATGTAATTACTGCACCTCCTGCCTGCGTGGCTCCAGACTCCAGCTCGGGTTTCAGAGTAAAGTGTCAGTCCTCTGAAGCTCGCTGTGCTCCAGGCCTTGTGTGGGGCCGGGGCACCAGGAACATGAAGGTGCACAGGTCCCTGGTGGGACCACGGGCGGGGAGGGTGACCGTGCCCAGGCCCTTCCACCTACTCCTGGGATCCTGGTGCCCCTGCAGTTAGGAGCTCTGGACTGTCATCTGACAGGTGTCAGCCGTGGACACTCACTCTGCCCTCTGATCCAGGAGCCACCTGAGGTCTCCTGCTGGGCCCGGGCAGCACCTTGGCCGAGGAAACCGGAACAGAAGCAGAGCAGATGCGCCAGCCACATGCAGACGCAGCATCCCTCCGTGGCCTGGAAAGAGGCGCTGACGTCACTCGAGCTCACCAGCTCTTGAAGCAGCCCCACGCCAGGGGTCATCTCTCCAGGGAGGGAGGGATGCACGCGGGCAGCGATGGAGTGTTGCTTCTGAGCCCATGCGTGCTGGAGCACATGTGTGTGCACATGCGTGTGCGGGAGAGAGGGGGCTCTGTGTTGCTGCTGGGGGGTCTCACAGACGTCCTCTGCGGCGGCCTGCGCGATCCCACAGCAAAGGCCGGGAGAGCGGGCCGTGGCCTGGGAAGGAGAAGACGGGCAGTGCACCGGGCTGGTCAGGGCCTGTTGCAGGGGCCGGGGAGGCTCGGGCCCACCTGCCCAAAGATGGGCTCAGGGCCAGGGGCAGACACACCTGGGCATCCTTGTTTGGGGTGTGGAAGGAATGGAAACCTCAGTGATGTAAACACAAGTGATGAAGCACAGGTGGGTCATGGCGGTCCTACCCTGGTATGTTCTCCACCTGCCCATCTTACACCCGCCAGTTCTGGCCAGGCTCAGAGCAGGTGCAAAGCCAGATGCTGGGCTTCTCCGTTTGCTCTTGGATTCCTGACCCTGAGATGCAGGGGAGGAAGGCCTTTCCCCCCTGAATGTCAATTTTTCTTCAGACCGTTGGATCCCTTTCATGTGCTCCCTGGGATCGAGCATAAACCCTGGGCCACTGGTGGTGTCGGGGGCACATAGATGAATCCCTCAGACATTCAGGGAAAAGAGAAAGGTTTGCAGGGTGTAAACAACTTCAAATACACGAAAGCTGAGAAATTGTTCCCCCTCACTGTGAAGTTAATGGAAAGTCTGCACAACCTTGCCCAGAGGACAAAAAAGACTTCAAGCTGCCTCACTGGAAATACACCGAATGAAATGCAGAGTTACGATAAAGTTTTACAGAAATACACCGTCTGTGTGAGCCGAAAACTCACAAAATGAATGCAGTATTTTCAAATCACTATCTGGTGGTCGGATAGTCTAATGGGAATTAATGGCAACCTTTGAGGTTAGGATGAGAGAGAATCGTGTTAGAAGCAGTTAAGAAAGTTGAAATTCACAGTATTCATATGCTACTGACTGTGTGTCGGGAACTTTGAAAATCCCGGGTGTCAGAGATAAACACAGTGCAATCGGTGCCCCAAGGAAGTGGCGGTCTGGTTAGACCAGGGTGCTGATGTCGGAGGATGTCTCGTAAATCGTTTAATGGGGATGTCGTCAGTGTGATGCCAGGCGGGAGTTAGCGCCATGCCAGCCCCCCAGTTCAGCTCCAAGCCTGGACCTAGGAGTGGGAGAAGGGCTGGGTGGCCGTGCAGAATGTCCCGGGCTGTGTCACTTATATCGCAAGCACTTTGTGTGTGGTCCTGAGTCACCCGCACTTGCCTCATGTAAACCCGTATTTTCTCACAGGTTTCCTTCTCCTTCTGTGACTTATCATTTAAAACACCTGTTACATGAGTCAGCTCAGGCTGCCGTAACAAAAAGACTGGGCAGCTTAAATGACAGACATTTATTCTCACAGTCTGGAGGCTGGACGTCCAGGGTCAAGGTACCTGGTAAGGGCTCCCCTCCTGGCCTGCAGATGGCCGTCTTCTCTGCATGTCCTCGCATGACCTCTTCCTTGTGTGGAGAGAGAGACTCTCTGGTGTCTCCTCCTATGAGGACACTAACACTCTTGGATCAGGGACCCACTCATATGACCTCATTTAACCCCCATTACTTCCTTAGAAACCCCATCTCCAAAGACAGCCACAGTGGGTGTTAGGGCTTCAATATATGAATACGAATTTCGGAAGCATACAAATCTTAAGTCCCTGACACTCGTGCAAAATAAGTAGATGGAGTAAAGGACGTATTTTCCTTTTGCAGAATGAGTCATTCCTTTAAAGTTCTGAGTTAAAGAATCCCTCCTAAGATGCTATACCAGGGGGACCCTCCCGACAGTTAACTTAGATGCCCACAGTATGTCTTCTCCTCACAAAATTGCCTTAACAACACTTATTTTCGTCTGGGTGTGTTATACTACAGTAAAAGTTATACTTGTACACTGTTTTACAGTTTTACAGAGGATAAGCTCATATATCTTGGCAGGTTTAAAGCTTAAAGCAAGCATATGTAGTTTGCTTCTCCGTTTTCTCCAGGGGGAAGCTGAGATTGGAAATGTGTCTCCAAGGACGTTGGGCTCTTCAGCACCCGGGCAGGTACCCGAGTCTAGGGTCTGAACCCCATGCTGTTCTGCTCTGTGGTTCCAGCACATTTGTCGGGAATATTCACATGTCAGCAGAGGTGGAGGCTGCGATTCCATGTGACGATATTATGACTGTTGCTCAGAGGAAACGTTCCAAATAGGTGCTCAATCTCAGGACATGAAGGACCTTGTTCTTTGGGAGACGTCTGTGTGGCTCTGATCTGATGGAAATGAGCGGGGATCCCACAGGGGTCGGGAAGGCGGCCAGGTGTCCCTCGGGTGGCCTGTGGTCCCAGAGACTGGTTGGACGTCTGGTGGTTTCACGATAAACAAAGAGCTCTTTCAAAAACGGTGCTTGTAGACCCAAACGTCTACCACATCCCCAAAGGGAGAGGCCGCAGAGCCCTGAGACAGGGCAGAACGGCTGAGACCAGGTTTTATCTGGCCACTTTCAGAGCCCACGCCGCCCTCTGCACACGGCAGGCGACAACAGCTGTGGACCCCCGTCCACCTGAGACGGCCGACTGCTCGGCATGCCCACTGCTGCTGCTGTCGAGTGGGATCCATCTTCCACTCACGGACATCACTCCGTCATGTGCACGAAGGGGCACATCTCCGAGAGACGGGGCATTTCCTGATGGCAGGAGCCTGTCCTCGGTGGTTCTTCTTGTCTTCTCGTCTCTTCCTTTGGCAGAGGGGCTCTGGATTGATGTCCGACCCTGGACGCCCAGTAAAGGGCTTTCTTAGGCAGGCCTGCTGACTGGACATGGGCCTTGGGCCCCCACTCTCTCGGCTCTTCCTCATGGGCCAGCAACCTGAGACCCGGCTCCATGCACTGCTTGTTCCTGTGGATACAGCACACTGAGAGCACACAGCGGAAGGGAGCATCACCACATTCAATGGCACCTCTGCTGATAACGGCACAGGCGATGCAGGGCTCGGGGGTCACCGTGAGAGTGGAGCTCGGGGCGGGACCGGGAGGCTCGGGTGTGATTCTGGATTCTTCTGGGACCCGTTGACTGGCAATGGCCAAACTGGCTAATTTCTACGAGCCTTACCCACTTCATGGTTCAGTTTCTCCAGGAGTTACATGAAGAAAGAAAGGACCTAATCTTACTGATCAACTTCTTTTTTTCCAGGCGTGGTGCTCAACATTCCACCAAAGATTCCCCTTTCAAAGCCTTGAAGGAAGTGCCAGGGACTGTTCTTAGAGATGAAAAAACATCCAGGAAAGTCCCATCTGTTCTTCCCAAGAAAGACTGAAAATCCCCGGTTCAATAGACGCGTTTTTATTACCCGACACCGTCACTGTGTGCCGGCCTGTTTCTGTTCTGTGCTGGTTCCTAGAGGGTCAGAGCCAACACCGGCGGTGCCTGGCCCGTGGACGGAGCGCGCTGCGTGCTGTCTTCTCATCCGGAGGCTGGGTGGTCCCTGCCGCCGCTTCTTCTGTCCTTCTACTTCCTTGTTACGCTTTATGCAGAAGCAGGCTCTTCTCTCTGGAGATGGGACATAATAATAATAATAATAGCAAGTAGAAGCAAAGCACAGTCAGGGACTCAGAGCTCGCCCCGGTGTGGAGCCAGGACTCAGGTCCAGGCAGGCTCACGTTCAAGTCCCGAGGGTCCAGCCTCCTCCTGTCCAGCTGGAGCCCAGCAGGAAGACCCTCCCGCAGGCTCGGCCTCACTCCGGGACTGTGCACCCGTGGTTCACTTCTCCCAAGGTCTGGTGCCTCTCCTGGTGCAAAGGTTCAACTGCGCGCAAATCCTGGAGATTAACCTTGCGGTGTGAGGGGCCCCAGACGCTCCGCCACACTGAGCTCTTAGAGAACGCATCACCGCCTGGTCGCTCGCACTCGGGGGGGGGGGCACCGGCTCACTGCACACAGCCCTGTAGGGGCCCTCACGCTCACCCCTGTTAGATCCATGACAGAAGCTCCACGGAGCGGCTGTTGCCTGGACGTGCCCGACAGTCCCCTCTCTTCTGGGGCCGGGCCACCCGCTGTGTCTGCGTCAGAACCTACGGCCCCTCCAGAGCTGGCAAGTGCGAGGCCGGCGGGGGCATCGTGCTCTTCAGAGCTGCTGAGGATCTCTGGGAGTGGGTTCCCAGTGGGTCTGGACTGCGGGAGGTCAGGTAACGCCACGAGGGCCGTGCCCTTGTCTGCAGGGCTTGCTGATCACCAAGGAAGAGGGGTCGGCGACAAGCCAACCCTTCTCCACCCCCAGGTCCCCTCCCGCCCAGTCCAGAGGAAGTGACTAGTGTTTCAGCCTGCACTGCGACTGGGAGCTGGGCTCGCCCCCTCCCCAGGGGCCCTGCCTGCCCTCCAAGGAGCTTAAAGCCGGCGCCCCCGGCCGCCTCGGCCTTCCGTCTCATTACCTCCCTTCCAGCGTCGGGAGAGGACAGGGGTCATCCACACCCCAGGACGCACGAGCCACTCCAACCACCAAGCTGCAGAGAAGGGCACCTCTGGGATCCACCCCCGCCTCCCAAATAAGGGCGATGCGGCCACAGAACCGGCTGGGTGCTGCTGTCACTACTCTGCTAGCCCCCTGCACTTCGTCCAGGCTCCGCGGGGCGCTGTCACAGGGTGCAGGGGAGGAGCCATGCCCCGAGGGAGGATGTGCACGGGAGGCCTCGCCGGGACCTCGTGCACACACGAGGCTGCGGGGTGCCAGCGCCCATGGCCACGTCCTGCTGCCCGGTCCAGGCCGGTCAGTGGCCGCGGTCTGAGCCTTGAGGTCGGAGTCCGGCTCCCGTTGGCTTGTCCTCTCACTAGGACGAGGGTTTGCACGTTCGGTCTTCCGCTCCCGCTCTGTGTCTGGCGGCCTTTCCCTCTCAGGACCCCTGTGAGAACCGAGTCAGGTTATGTGCATGGAATGGCTTTGGGGGCGATACGTCCTCCAAAGCATAGACGTATCAGGCTCTTGTCAGGGGAAACCCACCCTAAGGAACGAGGGGCCTGTCATCCCTCCTCGAGGTGGTCCTGCCTTCCCTGCACCCTGTTCTCTTCCTTCCAGCCTGCAGGGCCAGGCTGGGGAAGGGACGCGGGGCTCCATCAGCTCCGCCAGACCCCACGTGCCTCTCGTGAGGCCCTGAGGCTTTCACGGGGGTGACGAGGCCGGTGGGCTTTGCGGCCGGAGGATATGACCCACCCACTGGTGGGGTCATCACCGCTCCCGGGACTCTTCCGCCGGTGTTCTCGAGCAAACGGAGAACGTGTGCCACAGGACAAAGCAGCAGTTGCATGGGCACCTCACGTTCTAGAAAGTTCTCTACTCCTAAACATGCTCACGCACGTCATGCTGGGTGAGCACCTGCTCGCAGTCTGACCCTGTCCAGTCCAGCCCTGCCCTTGCTGTCCGGCCACCAGGGACCCCGCGCAGGACCCCACTCTCCACTCCCGGACCACGCGGGCATCAGAGCTGAGCCTTGGTGACGGGCTGGCATTTCCGCGGGAACTCCACCATCTCCTTCACAAAGCAGCACTTCCCTCCTCTATTTGTCCCGAACGGAACTCTCCAGCGCCCCCCAGTCCTGCACGTGACCAGGGAGCAAGTGCGTTCACGCCCCTGTTTCCATGGCACCGTGTCTGCGATGTTCCCGTGTAGACCAAGCTCAAAGACGAAGGAGACCCAGGGGCCACCGGTGCCCCCCGTTCTTGCCGCCCTTTCCACGAGCCTCCTTGGACTCGCAGGGAGGCCGCGGGGGCTGAGTTGATGCTCAGAGACCTGACCGACTTGCAGAGCCACCTGCCCGTGGAGGCAGCAGCTGCCCGTGGTGGTGTTTAGTGGAGGGGACTTCACCGGCCTCTGCTTGTTTATTCTACGAACTATTGTTTATCTCCTCCGTGGAGGGGAACGGTTATTTGTCAAAGACCAGTGCACTTTTGCCCTCGTTGCTGAAACACAGCACCAAGTAGCCCTAGATGACATTTTCTTTCACTGCATTTTGGGCCGAGCTGTGTACGTGAACGAGACGGCAGCACGACACAGCTTTTGGGGGACAATGGCTGTCTGTGAATAAGCCTCGTTTGTCATTTTTGTGTGTACTTGGCTTTCCTTGCTGCTCAGAGAGCCAGCTTTCCCCAGAATATCGTATCTCCGTTACTGCTTCTCATGTGGCCTCTTTTCCACCTCCTACTGCACTGCCGAACTCTAAAGGCTGGAACGGGAGAAACAAATCCGCACAGATGAATTCCTTACTTTTCCAGTTTGCTTGCCTTTGGGTCAGCGTTTGCAGCCTCCACAGCACCTCGGGGGACGCAGGTTTGCAGGAGACAGAGTCCTAGCCTCGGAGAGACCCCCGGGCCAGCGGGAGAGCTGAGGGGACGCGTGAGCAGCTGCAGGTCAAGGGCACCAGGCCCTGGCGAGGGCCGGCTCCAGGAGTGCAGACGCTCAGCCCTTCACACAGAAGCCGACCACGCATCGTGCTGAATTTCCAAACACAAGCCGACGACTGCCTGGCTGGCCTGGAGCCATGACAGGCTGGTGCAGACAGATGTCCCCTGCCGTCCCCTGGGCCACAGCTCCCCCTTCCCTGTCCCCGGGCTGGCGGAGATGGAAGGGACGGAAGCTCCGTCAGACAGGAAGCAGTTGATCTGAGCACAGTTTTCAAAAGTGGCACGTTTTCCAGAAACTGCCTTCAGAGGTAACGCGTTGGCATGGCAACCGTGAAGGTTAGGATGACAAGATGTCAGCAGCGGCAGAGGAGCGCGAGGCTGGTAAGCGGGTGTGGGGGGGGGGTGTGGACGAGGTGGAGCGGCCCGCCCCCTGCTGCCCGTCTGGGTGGTGGCCCTGCGGGGCCCCTGGGGAAGGTCGGCTTCCTCCTCTCCTGCCGGCCGTGGCTGGGCTTGGACTCCCGTGTTCACAGGAGAGAGGGGGCGGAGGCCCGCAGAAGTGCTGGTCGTGAGACTGGGGGCTCAGCCTCACCAGGCACAGGCCTGATGGGGACCCCGGACCCCTGGAAGGAGCCCAGGCCAGGCGGAGCTAGTTGCCCCGAAGGCACGTGAGCCATTTGCAGCTGCGAGCCGGGGGTCCAATACCTTCCCCATCGCGGGGTCCAGTGTGTGTCTGGTCCCCTCGACCTGGGACTTGTCACAACAGAGACTGGCCTGAGAGGGCTGCCTACACTGGGGACCCTGGCTTTGCTCATCTCAGCCTTGTCTCACACCAACCCACCAGCAAGCATGGCCCCTTCTCGTGGGCAGGGATGCGCGGGGCGTGAGGCGACCGGGGGCCCAAGGTGGAGGAGGCTGACCTCGGCACCCTCCCTCCGGTCCTGGGGGTCCCTCGGGTTCCTGGACTGGCCGAACGCCGGCCCAGCGATGTCAGACACACAGACACGCTCCCAGGGCTGTGACCACACACTTCATCTTGCGGCCCAGGAGGAACAGTGCGCACCGGCCCTCGATCTGGCACGCACGGGCTCTTCTGAATCACACAGTCACCCAACCGGCCAGCGGGGTTCCTGGGAGAAGCCAGCCTGTCCTGTTTCTGGCCTTGCCCTCTCCCTGCACTCCCTGCCCTTCACACCCCAAGCGAAAGCAGAAGGATACACAGAGCCCCCTTCCCTGCCCCGGCCTCATGTGACATCTAACAGCTCCCTGTGGCTTTTTCTGGGGAATGTGTGTCTCATGCTTCCCCCAGACCTCGGCTGGGTAGGGCTGGTAAGGGGTCATAGCCTTCGCCCCGCTGGAAACCTGGCTTCCCTGAAGGCTCAGATCCCCGGCTCCAGGGCCGCCGTCCCTGAGGACTGAGAGCTCCACGTCCCCGTGGCAGAAACGTTGCTCCCATCAGCGCAGGCGGCCTGGAACCATGGCCTTTCCTCTCCACCCTGGACTCCCTGCAGCAGGAAAGGGGACCTGAGTGCCGAAAAGGCCATGAAGGCTCCCCAGGGGGAATTTGGGGTGAACCATTCTCAATCAAAAGGAGACGGATTGGGCTTCCCTGGTGGTGCAGTGGTTGAGAGTCCGCCTGTCGATGCAGGGGACACGGGTTCATGCCCTGGTCCGGGAGGATCCCACATGCCGCGGAGCGGCTGGGCCCGTGAGCCATGGCCGCTGAGCCTGCGCGTCCAGAGCCTGTGCTCTGCAACGGGAGAGGCCACAACAGTGAGAGGCCCACGTACCGCAAAAAAAAAAAAAAAAAAAGAGACGGACATTTATTGTTTCTAGATTTTTTGATGATGGCCATTCTGACCTGTGTGAGACGATATCTCATTGTAGTTTTGATTTGCATTCCTCTAATGATTAGTGATGTTGAGCATGCTTTCATGTGTTTGTTGGCATTCTGTATATCTTCTTTGGAGAAATGTCTATTTAGGTCTTCTGCCCATTTTTAGATTGGGTTGTTTGGTTTTTTGTTATTGAGCTGCATGAGCTGTTTATATATTTTGGAGATTAATCCTTTGTCAGTTGCTTCATTTGCAAATATTTTCTCCTATTCTGAGGGTTGTCTTATATGGAATTTAAGGAAAAAAAATGTCATGAAGAACCTAGGGGTAAGACAGGAATAAAGACACAGACCTATAGAGGATGGACTTGAGGATATGGGGAGGGGGAAGGGTGAGCTGTGACAAAGCGGGAGAGAGGCATGGACATATATACACTTCCAAGCATAAGGTAGACAGCTAGTGGGAAGCAGCTGCATAGCACAGGGAGATCAGCTCAGTGCTTTGTGACTGCCTGGAGGGGTGGGATAGGGAGGGTGGGAGGGAGGGAGACGCAAGAGGGAAGAGATATGGGAACACATGTATATGTATAACTGATTCACTTTGTTATAAAGCAGAAACTAACACACCATTGTAAAGCAATTATACTCCAATAAAGATGTTAAAAAAAATAAGGAGCTAGATCATAAAGAAAAATAAATAAAATTACTTTTCAAATTCTGTGAAAAAAAAAAAAAGGGAGACGGACAGACACTGCAGGCCCAAGAGGCATTCTACACACAAAGGGGCAGAGTCTGCAGGGCTGAACCCGAGCCCCTGACTCTCAGCTTCCTCCTCGCACAGCACGAGTTCAGCCGGAGCACTGCACGGGGCGAGTCCAGGTTCTCTCCGCAGGGAGCAGAGACGGGCCTTATCCCAAGGAAGGCTCCTTGGGGGAGACCCCACCCCCTTGTCCTGGAGGCACTCGTGCCCATGACTTCAGGCAGGTGGGAGCTCTGCACTGCTCTACTCGCCCAGGCTGGTGAAATCTGAAGGGCCTCCCTTTTCATCAGGACATCTTCTAAAAGCGCACGAATCTTCCAAGTTTCCCAAGGAGGCCTGAAAGGACTGAAAACACAAGTCTAATACAATGAGAGCATTAGGCAGAGTTCCTGCTAAACATCTAAGGAGCCCCAAGGGTGCACAGACATCCTTCAGAGACACTGCATACAACAAGGGTTCTGTGATCTGGGTCCCAGTGACATCAACACGCCGAACGTTCACAGTCAGTGGCAAAGGCCCAGGGCTGTGTGGGTGGCGTCACAGACGGACACAGGCTGATCAGAATGTAGGACACCAATTGGATCAACTCGAGTTAATTGCTGTTCTTTGGAATTAAATAAATGACAAAATTCAAGTTGCTGTTCACACTGGTTTTGAAAAACCCGGACGTTGAGGCTTATGGCAGTTGTGGGCCTGCTCAGAAGTCCCAGGTCGTGTCAAAATAACCTCATATATATGGGCAAGCTGACCAGATCTTATTAAGCTTTCCATTTTAATTCAGTTTTGCAGTATAATATAGTTTATCTGTTCTCTGTTTAGTGTGTAAATGTACACACTAGCCTATTCAAGTTCAAGGCACTGCAATCTCCTTACTACCATCATCACCATCACCACCATCATCACCATCACCACCATCACCATCATCACCATCATCACCACCATCACCATTAACATCGTCCTTGCCATCAACATCGCCATCACCATCACCGTCATCGCCGTTATCATCCTCACCATCCTCACCATCACCACCGTCATCAACATCGTCACCACCATCGTCATATCATATTTGAGAAGGGACTGTAAGACCTCCCAAATGCCCTCTCACTCACCGTATCTCAAGTTTCCTTCTTTGCCACGCCGCCATCTTGCATGGATAAGGTTCTCACACTGTGTCCCTATTTCAAAACACAGAAGAAAAGCAAGCCTTACCGGACTCTCCCTCCTTAGTGACACAAAGCACACAGAATCTTAACAGAAGACCGTTCAAAAGTAGATATCCAACACTGACCTTTTCTCTGACTCTATCCAGCCTCAGGGGGTGGGGGTGGGGGGGGTCAGCATCCAGTGTAACACAGAGAAGCTAACTGAAAACTAGTCAGTAGATGAATAACTCATTATTGGAAATTAACTATGATGTTCAGACCAGAGCCTGATTGTACTGTTCCCTGAGGGTTCCTGGTGATAGGGCACCTTGTGGTCTGATTGTACTGTTCCCTGAGGGTTCCTGGTGACAGGGCACCTTGTGGTCTGATTGTACTGTTCCCTGAGGGTTCCTGGTGACAGGGCACCTTGTGGTATTGCAGACCTAGATCCCTGAGGTGCAGTCACGCTACAGTGAATGTTCCATCTAGACTACAACACAGGGGAGGAGAATACAATGAACAATAAAACTAAATGAATCTGAACTGTCTCAGATTTTTCAGGGAGAAAAAAATCAAAGAATCCCAGACATTGAGATTTCAACTGAGTTAGAAAAGAACTTGGAAAACAGTGAGGTGCTCTCTCTTCTTTTCATCCGTCCATCCATCCGTCCATCCCTCCCTTTACTCATGTACGTACTTGATAAACCCTTTTTAAACACCTTACGTGCATCAGGACTGTGGAAACGAGAGGTAAGGCAAGGGACCTGCTCTCTCTAAGGGTCTGAGACCTGAAGAGAGATAGACAGACAGCAACATTTGCAGTACCAAACAAAAACAGTATCGAATGTCCATTGCGAATTACGTTTTGCTCCCAGTTCTGTCCTAAGGACTTTACCTACACTACCTCATTTAATCCTGACAAGATGGGCAGTAATATTACCCTTTATACCGTGAACAACAAGGCACAGCAAGATACAAAACTGAAGCGAGGCTGCCTTTCTAGGAGTGTCAACGGGGCTGAATTTAACGCAAGGTTGCCTGGATTCAACACCTGTGCTCTTACCCTACATGTCTGTCTACATGATGGGGGCTTCGGTTCATTTGTCCATTATGAGTGCTTTGTTGAGCTCTGGGTGTATAGGAATGCACGAGATGGCCACGGTCCCTGTCCTTGTTTTGCTCGCAGTTATGATCTACAGAAAGCTCTCAGAGACAAGAACATCACAGAAGAAGGCCTAGCCCCTCTCCCTTCACTGGAATCCCCTCTAACCCTTCCAGTCTCTCTCCAAGGCTTTGCTTGACTTGGTTCCGATTCAGGTGATTTAGGGTTCAGGAGAGATTTCCGTCACTCATGATTAGAATTGTTCATTGCAGGCAACTGCAACTGGGGAAACATCCTTTCCGTGAAGGTGAAATTTCCCTATAATTTCTACCTCTCGGTCTTTGCTGGCTCGGCCCTCTGGTCCCCCACACACTGTATCGGCAACTTCTTTCATATGATAACTTGGGAAATTTTTGGAAACTGTTCTGAGATTTCTTACGTACCCTTTCTCCTTCTTCTCCAAGATAAACATCAAAAACACCGTCTCTCTTTCATCTAAGAAGTGGTGTCCGAATGTTTATCAGCCTGGCCAGGCCCTGAGGATGGCTGGAGGTCAGTGATGTTCCCATAAAACAGTGTCATGAACTTGGTCCAGGACTGACTTGGGGGATGCAGTGAACCTTAGGACACATAGCGCGAGCATTTGCTTCTGGACGTTTTCCAGGGAGCCTGACTTAACGGGGTCCACGGCCTTTGAGGCTTATGACTCAGGAAGAAGATGACTGACATGACTCGTGTAATACTCCAGATGGTGTCTGATCGCTGCAGGAGGTCTGACCTTAAACTTACCAGAAAGAGTGCTTCCCTGGTGGCGCAGTGGTTGAGAGTCCGCCTGCCGATGCAGGGACACGGGTTCGTGCCCCGGTCCGGGAAGATCCCACGTGCCGCAGAGCGGCTGGGCCCGTGAGCCATGGCCGCTGAGCCTGCGCGTCCGGAGCCTGTGCTCCGCAGTGGGAGAGGCCACAGCAGTGAGAGGCCCGCGTACCGCAAAAAAAAAAAAAAAAAACTTACCAGAAAGGAAACGAAGTTTTACATTCGTATGAAGCAGTATTTTCTCAGGACTCCAGGGCAGGCTGTGGAGTCAGGTTGTCTGAGTCCAAAGCCCACCGTGTGATTTTTAGGTAATGACTCAGTTTTTCCAAGTCTGATTTTTCTCCTTCAGGAGAATTCAGCACGTTCTGTGGTGTGAGTGTGAGCAAGTGTGTGACGTATATTTTTAGTACACATACACACACATATGTAACACTTGTGTAAGTGTTCGGTTGACACAATAGTAGCTATTATATTTCAGCACAAAATCACTCAGAATTTCCGTCAGCTGGGATCTTGCTGCTTTGTTGTATCGTGTTTAGTGCATTTTATCCTCCGAACTTGTCTGCTCGTTTTCCCCTTCCTTCCCTCTGGTTGGTATCAGCCCCTGGTTCCAATCATTCAGCTTATGTGGAATCTTGGTTTGTCAGTAGGTATTAACTCTGCCTTGAAGATATACCTAAACTTGGAAAGCTTACGTTATTACTTTTTATCCAAATATCATACTTCCTTGATTCTTACATGTGCGTTTTCATATTGTAATGTTTCTGAGGTGCATGTCACATACAACATGAGTAATGTTTTTTCCCCGAAAAATGAGTATTAGGTCAGGGCTATGTTTAATATCTCATGACATCGCATCGCACAGATGAGAAATGCAGTGAGTTATTTACGAACAGGATGGTAGAGGGTTCTATCCCATGACGTGTCTCCAGAGCAACGGGGCTACACGGTGGAACCACCCAGTGATCATTAATAAGACATACTGTGCTCAGGACCCGCTCCCAGGAGATACAGATTAACCAGGAATGGGGGCGTTCACAGACCTCCCGGGGGATCCTGACCCCTCGGCTGCAGGCTGAGCCGGTGTCCCCTGCACATCACCCCACTTGCGTCGTCAGAGCACATATAACCGTTGTAGACCGTTGCTGCCAGCACACACTGTGGCCTGTGTCCCGACCCTGACGGGAGGAACGCGTCTGCAGCACCTGCTTCGTCCGTAGAAAGCGCTCACTGTGCACTGGACAGGCCGCGTTGATTTCAACCCACTCACCAGCAGTCTTGGGCTATCATCTGCGCACGTGGGTCCCTGATGCTTCAGCTTCAGCGGTGATTATAAGCTTTGCCTCGTTTTCACCACTTGACCTCACTAGAAACACGCGGAACGAGCAGCTGCGGGTCTGGGAGGGAATCTGGGGTCTAATCCTGCCGCCGCTGCTACTGAGGACTTGATGGCCCCTAACTTGGGGACCTTGTGTGTGAATGCGGGGGGGGGGGTGTTATATGAACAAGGCGCTATTTAAGGACCTTTGTCCCACATCTTCCCATCGCACACACCGTGCTGTGGAGCTATCACCCCGTTACAGCTTTACGATGACTCAGCTCCTGACTGCTCTGTCCACAGAAAGGACGCTACGTAAAACATGGCGGTGTGGCCCTAGACAAAGCCAGACCCGTCTCCCCAAGCCCAGGCCAGTCCGGTCAGCTTATCCCTTCAGGAGAAGCGAGGCTGGTGTGGAACAAAATCCAGGAACCCTAGCGGCCAAGTGACACTCTTGTCGACTGAAAGAAAATGCATAATGTGAGAGTCGTGAGTTAAGTTTTATTTGGGGCAAAACACGGACTATGGCCCGGGAGACAGCATCTCAGATAGCTCTGAGGAACCGCTGCAAAGAGGCCGGGGGAAGGTCAGCGTTGCTACGATTTTAGAGAAGGGGGCACGTGCGTCAGGCACACGTGGTGGCAGAGGCCGGCTGCCGGTCACGAGGAGCAGACGTCACCGCCCATGATTTTACTGCTTTTCTAGATACCGGGAGATGCAAGAATTGGGCTCCTAAAATCTTCTCCTGAAAATATCTAACTGCCCGAAGGCTGTTCTGCCAGCTTTTCCCGGAGCACAGAGCGCCTCGTCCCTGCTCTCCACCCTGAGCTCCTTTCAGGGGGTGTTGAAGGGCAGCAGCTGCAGCGGCTCAGGATTTAATCCTCGTCGAGGCAGATGGCAAGCGCTGATTTGTAGTCCCACAGTTGATTTGTGCTCCCCTCCCCAAGGGCCGGCTTATTCACAACCGACCCTCCTCCTTCAGAGCGAACAAGAGCTGCCCCTGCACCAAGGGAGCCGCGAAGCTTCCCCCATGTCAGGGGCTGTGGATTCAGAAGCTGCCGCTTTGCCCGGAACGGGATGCAAACGAGCCCCAGGCA
This sequence comes from Phocoena phocoena, assembly GCF_963924675.1. Taxonomy (NCBI): domain Eukaryota; kingdom Metazoa; phylum Chordata; class Mammalia; order Artiodactyla; family Phocoenidae; genus Phocoena; species Phocoena phocoena. The sequence continues at coordinate 2,012,856 of NC_089230.1, read as the reverse complement.
GCCCTGCAGCTGGAGTCCCGCTGACCGCTTCCCCTCCCCAGCTCTGCCGCCCGGAGGCAGTCACACACCTGCCTACCTGCTTCAGGCACACACATCCAGACGTATCCGCTATAGTTCCCTGCCGACTCTGTGTCCGGGCCTGTTTTAGTTCAGCCCCGATTTTTGCATGTAAATAAACACCCTGCTCCCAAGATTCTGTGACGAGCTGTGTAAGAGGGACAGCGGGGCTGGCCGTGCTGGAGTCCGCCTGAGCAAACGCAAGAGGGGAATGAAGCCACGTACCTACCACATCCCCCTCTAATGGAAACGGTACTATCACGTAGCATTTAGATGTCATCTGTCACCTTGAAAGGGATGTGGCTCGGTACACTTAGAGAATTTTCCCAAGTATTTAAGCTGGGTAAATGCGGGAACAGACGGCTACAGCAAGGCCCCAGGCCGTGCCCGCAGCGGGAGGTGGAGCTTCCCACCTGCACAGGCCCCCTGAGCTCCCCCCAGGCTGCCGGGTGTGGAGGGAGCCCAGCACACGAGCCACACCTTTGCGCTTCCCACCAGCGCCCGGCGGCTCTGCTGCCGTCTCCCTGGGGAGAGCCTCGGCACCAGGAGCCCGCCAGGGCCAGCCCACCCCTGCCTTTCCGGGTGGAACCCCGAGCCCCGCGCGCCGCAGCTCCCCGGCCCAGGCGCCGCCCGGCTTTCCCGGGACTGAGGCCCAGCCCAGGCTGCCGTTTCCCTGCAGGATTATTTTTAAACAGCTATTCAGGCTGTGGCGCCCGAGGCAGCTGCGCCACTTTCTCTCACGCTAATTAAAGCCGACTCGATGCTCCTCGGCATAGGAATCAAAGCGCCCGCGGAGTAGGTGGTGCTGGTACCGCCCTCCTGGGCTCCCCTCAGCCGCCCCCCGGCGCTCGTGCCCAGGCAGACGGAGGCTGCACAGGTATCCCCTTCCCGTGGGTTGCGGCCCACGAAGGGTTGCAAATCGCACCGGGTCCAGAAGTGGCTTGGAATCCACACCACCTGGGAGACGGACACTTCTGCTGGAGCATCAACAAAACAGAAGATGCGGGGCGTGCCCCTCCCTGGCTGCTCGGGGCTCAAAACTAAAGAGGATGCTGGGGATTCATCTGGCTCACAAGACTGCAGGAATTTCCCCCCGGAACGAGGCACCCTGGGTTTCCTGTTTCCAGCAAAAGTCCTGTGGCTGGTGCTTCTTTGTATCATTATTTTGGGAGATTAAGAGCAACTCACGTTCTGAGGCTGCTGTGAACTCACATGCTGTGGATTATGTTGAACACAACGACCGAATATGTTTTGAAACGAAGCAGGGGGGTGCCTGAGGACGATAATGCCATCACACCCCTTGGCGAGAAGCCTGGACCTTTCTGATAGCCAGTGAATGTAGAAGGATGTGTATTAACATTAGCAATTGGAAAAGCATAGGTAGCTGAGGGTACTACATGAGTATTTTCCTACAGACGAACCCTCCACATCAGCCTTTAATTATCTCCCTTTCAAGAATCACAGAGAAGAGACTGTTCAAAAGGTCTGAGGGTTTTGTGGTCTGGGGTCTGTAGACAAGCAGAGAGTGTTCAGAAATGAATTCCCGCCCCCATGGCATGACACACGCTCAGACCTAAACAGTCCCCTCCCGCCGGGACCCAGGGAAGCGAGCCTCAGCTTCTGCTGCAAACCCTTTATTCTCCCATCAAGCAGGGATTGGAAAGCGCTTGGGGAGGGGTTCGAGGCGCCCAGAGTCTCAAGGGGCCATTCTGCCAGCTCAGACTCTTTATTTTGCCACACGCCGTTTGCTTAGGGTAGACCCAGGCGGTAAATCTTTCCTGTAAGTGGCCCCTCGGTTATATCAGCACCAGGGACACTGACTGAATAACCCAGAAATCATTCTTGGTGACCTAAATACCTCCTGTCTGTCCAGGGAGAGCAGACACCATATCAGGGATCCTTCTGCTGTGTCTGGCACCTTCGGCAGGAGGGGGGTGGAGCCTGCCAACGCTGCCGGCAGTTGGGGCCCCTCCTCACCTCTCTTCTAGGGGCACATCCTCCAAATGGGGGAGACTCGCCCCCAGCCAGGGGTGCACGGGCAGCCCAGCTCCCCCGCCTTGTCCGACACTGGGTCTCAGCACACGTAGACCCCAGAGCCGCATTTCCAGAGGTGTTGCCAGATCCCGTAGGAGCCCAGGGAGGTCAACGAGGCCTCAGCGTGAGCCCTGCAGGCTTCTGTCCGGAGACGGTGTCAGTTACAGAAGCAGGTGGTCCCCAGGCAGAAGCAGGAACCACAGTCTCCAGAAATCAGAATTCGTGGACTGGGGCCCGATCGGAGTGATTTGGGCCAAACTCGTGGAATGAGAAGCTCCACCAGGACAATGTGGGTTCTGGGGGGCCATTTAGGAGAGCCCCGTGTCGCTCAGGAGAGGGACAAGCCAGTCTGCGCTGGGTCCCGAGAGCCCGGAGGACACTGGGTGGCCTGGGTTAGTCTCCTCCCGGCCCCAGAGGATCTGCACCGATGGTAATTGCCCAGCCGTGAGGTCCTGGTGTGATTAACCAGGTCACGACCCTGACCACTGAAGGACTTGCCGTCCCTGCCAGGTTGGCCCCGGGTGAGACCACATCAGAGGGTGACCGGCAGTGCCCACGTGGCCTGGACACTGCTGCCCACTGGACGTCACGGCCACTGAGCTTGCGTCACGGGGACGGCAGGAAAAGGAACTCGTGACTCCGGGGCTTGTTCCAGAGCTGAGAGCTGGGGAGAGAGCCTGAGGGTGAGGGGACCGTCTGAAGGAAACACGACAGGGACATTCAGCTGGTCTCGGGCTCCTGGTGGCGCAGCTGGGGAACGTGGCCCCTTTGCTGGGTAGCAGTTCTGGGTCGTGAGAAAATAGGGTCAGGTCCATCCAGGAAGGGCTCCGAGAGACACAAACCCACCTGCTCCGGGGGAGACGCAGGCTGAGCCCCCGGCGACTTCAGGGGAGACGGAGCCACAGCCCAGAAGGAGGACCGGGCGGTGGCACAGGTGTGGAGGGGGGTGGACTCCAGGGGAAAAGGCAGAGCACCTCCTGTGGCAGAAACGGGGGGCAGGGGGCGGGGGGCGTGAAGTGATGCCAAGTCGGCAGTTTGAAGCTGTTCCCTGCCCTGTGCCGGCGGCTTCACACCTCCCCTCGGAGCGGCTCTGTGGACCCAGCTCCGTGTCAGGGACGTGTTGCGGGGAGAGCACACAGAGCAATGTCGCCCTTGACAGGGGAGCCTGCTGGCTGGTCCAGGAAGCATCTGGATAAGCTCGAGCCCCCATCTGCCCCTTCCCCCCTCCAGACACAGAAATCTCAGAAATACTCGGAAGGGGACTAGGTTTCCCACAACACAAAAGATGAAGCTCAGGTCCCATAACTGGGTTTCCAGGGGAAAGAGTTGACCAGAGGCTGGAAGACACAGGGAGGCCTCAGTATGGAACCAGTTCAGCAAGAAACAGAGCAAGCCACCACGCCAGGGGCACCTGGCAGAGCCCTGCTTCAGCCGGCAGCCATGGGGCAGCGCCACCTGTGCCCTCGCTGAGGTCTCCACGGTCCAGGTGGGTTCTCCCTGCAGGCTTCAGGGGAGCCTGCATGGGGAGGCCCCATCCAGCCCTAGGGGGGCTCCTGGGGACTCGGGGAGCGGCCCAGGCACCCACGAACAGCTCAGATAAAGGGGAAGTAAGTCGGCCTCCCCGTGTGCTGTGCGGTCAGCTCCCGGGTTAAAGATAAAACACTTGAATTTCCCAGCCTCGTCGGTTACTAGGTGACCAAGTGATGCACATATGTAAGATGCATGATGACCTTTCTCATTCAAAACAAGTCTGGTCAAAATCTGCCAAGTCCTTCAAAAGTTCGGACGAAGTTCTTAGTATTTTCATTTTATCATAAATATACGTTCGATTAACAAAATACTGATCATCCAAAAAGTACTTTGACTGATGACAAGGTCGCTGTCCCAGGGAGCATTTGTCGGGGTGGGGAGTTGCCCCAGGTGGGCATGCACTTAGGGGTACGGCTCGCTGGCTGGCCGTAGGTTCCACCAACGATGACCAGACCCTAGGGGTCCTGTCTTTTCGCTGCAATAAAACCAGCAAGGATTTGTCTTTCTCGGCACCAAACTCACAATCGGAACGTGTTCTCCCAGCCACTTCTCAGGACTTGAGGACAAGAGAGCCTTGTTTCTTGTTTGGCCGGGAGGTCAAGGTCCACCACAGGGGGCGTGTGGGTTTTCCCATCTCAGAAGACTCTCCTGTGAATGTTTCTTCAGTGCCTGGCGCTACGTCCTCCCTCGGGGCAGCAGCCTGTCACCATTGTGGGCAGACGCCTGTCCCTGCGGTTCCCACGGCCTCTGGCCCTCAGCCCTCACTCCGTCTCCATCTCCGAGAAAAACTTCCTATGACGGCTCCTCCTGGCTATACCAAAGCGACACCACGAAAGGGTTTTGCCCAACATGAGATACACACGAGCCCACGTTTGTCATTCCATGTTGGTGGTGTCCGCCTTCACTAACTGCCTTCGTGGGAAATGTAAGTTTGGTCCCCAGCCTCTGAGGCAGTTTAAGGATTCACGGTTGACAACGAAGACTTCGCGGTGGCACCTGCTGAAGGGAGAAGAGGGACAGTGACCGCTGTGCTGAACATGTGGGAAAGCAGGAGACAGAGCGGGCAGGAGGCGAGGCCAGAGACCGGGGCCCTGATGAGCCGGCCGGCTCAGCGTCCTGTTCTGTTTGGTTTTTCCGCCAACATAAGTCCTACCGCCCCCCCGGCACATCCCTTCCTGAGAAAAGATCCACTTTTAGGGGAGATAAAAGACAGTCCTACACTCAAGGCGTGTGCATTGAAGCGAACCTCTGGCTCCACATCCAAACCCCAATAGCTGCCCCTTCCGTGGGCCACTGCACGCTGCCGCTGTAATACAACCGTCAGCAGGATGCGCGCTTGTGTCCGTGAATTCATGCCGTGTTCTGGGTTCTCAGGAACGCATCTAGGAAGTTCAGTTTCTGATGGAAGTTAACCCCACACCAGAAGGAGTGGAAACACCTGATAAACAGTATTGAAAGTCTTAGAAGAAATGAACCCTTTCCCTCACGCTGGGTGGGGTGAGCAATGGACCCACCGCAGCCTCTGATTTCAGTGAACGGGACCTGCTCTCCGAGACGCTTGCCAGAGAGAAGGGGAAACAGTGTGAACGACCAGGACTGCGGGGTGAGTCCTCAGTCACCTCAAGGAGACCACACGGGCCACCACGGTTTGGTCCCACCGGTCTGCACGCGGCCAGGCCCCACGCCTCTCCCAGCCCCTCCGCATCCACCCCTGCGGCTCAGCCCCGGTGCTGACTGCAGGGGTGGCAGGGCGACCGCGTGGGCTCTACCCGCCCGGCTGCCGTGGCCGCCACCGTCCCTGCACATCGGTCGGTCGCCCGTCACCCCGGACGGCCTGCCTGGGCCACGGCCCCGTTGTGGTTCTGAGAGCTGTCTCTCTTCTTTGACTTTTCAATGTTTTATTTCTTATCTCCTAAACTGGATTTCAAGCTTCCGGAGGAGACGTTGTCTCCGGCTTCTAGCTCCCTAAACTTTACGCCTTAGTTTCATGGCTTTTTCAGTCACCCTCTAAATGTGGTCCTACAGGGCTCACTGTCCTGACCCGGTTCCTTCCTCACTCCCTCCTCGCAGGGACCAAGGTAGGAAAGAAGTGGGTGCCCAGGAGGCCCTAGACACAAGGGGACCCCCTCCCCTTCATCCGACGCGTTAACGCATCAGAGGTGGAGCCTCCCTCCAGACTGGGGTCAGGAGGCAGCTCCCACAGTCACCACAGGTTCCTTAAGTCCTGTCTCCTGGGAAGCGCCTCGCCCGCTGACGGCAGAAACCGTGTCCCACAGGCGGCGGCCAGCACGGGGTAAATAAGCAAACGTGTGTGATCGACCAGGGCCGCTGGCCGCCCCTTCCTTGCCGCTGGGTCAGCTCGAAGTCAGGCGGGAAGGGGAGGCACATGGGAGGTGGGCGAGGCCCTGCCAGCCGCCGACCCAGCAGGGAGCAGGAAGGACACAGGTGCCTGGTCACCCCACCCCTCCGTCCCTGCACTCCTGCGCCCCGTGGCCTGGGCTGCGTACAGTTAGATGTGATGCGGAGAAGGACGGCCCCTCCACACGGCTTCCCTCCATTCATGGTCAAAGCAGGAAACGTTTCACTTACTGAGCTGGGGAGTGACTGATGTGATGGTACGTGAGTGTGTGCATGTGTGTATTCAAGTGTGTGTACCTGTGAGTGTGTTCTGTGTGTGTGTGAGTATAGGTGTGTGTGAGAGTGCATGTTTGTGTGTGTGTGTGAGTGTATGTGAACACGTGAGGGTTTGTATTCGAGTGTGCAAGTATGAATGCGTGTTTGTGTGTACGTATATGTGGGTGTGTGGGCATGTGTGTATTCACGTGTGTGCATGTACGTGAATGTGTGTACACCTGGGTGTGTGTGTACGTGGCGCGCACGTGGGATCTGGAGGAAGGGCCGCCCTATTTCCCCAGAACGAGGGCAGAGAAAGGCCGGGAGCCTGCGTTCTAAGCCTTTTGCCTCCTCCCCTCAAAGGAGGAGGAATCAAAGATGCCTCAGACGTCCTTCCTTGTTGCAGGCGTGTGGCTCCAGGTTGCCGGGCTTTCATTGAAATCACCTCCTTTTCGGTGGCCCGAGCTGTGGGTTTCATGATTACGTGGGAAGCAGGTTCCTATCCTGGTAAGTGGGACAGACGCCAGGACACGGCAGAACCAACGGGGGTTGGTGCCCACAGCAGGGAAGGTTGCATTGCTCGGGGTCTAACTTGGCGTCTGCAAAACCCGCCAGCACTGCGGGGGATTCACTGGGAAGGCAGGGGTCTCGGGCGGCCAGCGATCCAGGACCCTGAACCTTCAGATGAGAGCGCAGGTTCCATGACGAGAGAGGATCCAGGAAAAAGAAGAGGATCCAGGAAAAAGAAAAGAAGGAGGCAGGATCGGCTCTCGAGGCATCCAGATGGTTTTCAGAAATCGGGTCAGCAATGTGGAAAGGGACCTTGGAATGAAATGGTGTCACGGGGGTGCCGAAGGGTCTGGGACAGCACCTCCAGGCGTTCCTGCCGTCAGCCTTTAGGAGTGCGGGCTCTCGCCTGGACTCCCCTCCCTGTGGCGTCACGGGGGTTGTCTGTTCTGCACTGGATCTCACACGCACACACGGCAGGAGGTGGGCGCATGGAGAGACTCTGAGGGCAGCTCCGCTCAGCACTCGGGCTTCCCAGGAGAAAGAGCCACGAAGCCCCGCTCTGCCGGGGTCCAAGCCCACCCTCCCTCTTCTGCCACGGGTGGAACCCATCCCCTCACCTGCGCACCCTGGTGTCCCTGGAAAGACACATGTGTTCCCATCTGAGGGTCCATGGCATGTCTGAGCTGTGAACTCACTTAGGTACGTGGTGGTGGAGCTGGTCCCCACGTGGTGACACTCGCAGACCAGACCCTGCTATCAAGTGAGGACGGGTGTCCTCCCCTGGGCCCCTGCCCGGAGGGTGGCTGCCGTGAGAGACTCCTCTCCTACTGGCAAGATGGGGCCTCACCCTGGCCAGGGCGCCACGTTGCCCGTCCAGCTGCACTGGCTCCAGATGCCCTGCAGATGACGCTCGGCCCCTCTCCAGGCACCGTGCAGGGCGGTGGCTCAGGTTGGAAACGGGGGCTCCGTCCCAGCCATGCCCTCATGCTGCCACTTCTGCAGCCTTTGCTGAGAGATCTTTGTCGTGCAGCTCCCCCAGAGGAATAGCACACAGACAATGGGATTTATGGAGAAGTCAGACTGCTTCCACTGTCCCACCCACAAGGCTTCCAGTCAACGGGCGCCAGACTGCTCAGGCCGCTCTTTCCCGCTAAGTCACCGCAGCATTTGGTCGAGCTACTTTAGAAGCTTCGTCTTCGCCTCCATTCAGGCTCTGATTCTGAGACCTCCCTTAATCAGAGCTGGGAATCACAGCGCAGATCACCCATTTCGAAGGCCGTCTCCTCCCTGGCTCGGCAGCCCCTCTGAACCCCTCTGTCCCCCGAGGACGGCCGCAGCCCTGCCAGCCCTGAAGGTCTCTGGGTCAGAGATGATGAGGTTCTCCCCGGACTGGGTGCGGCCGTGGTGCTGATGTGGACGCCTGTGCATCTCCGTGCAAAGGACAGCGACCTGCTCTGCACACCCACACCTGTGACGGTTTACAGGCCAGGTGGCCGCATCTCCACGTCCTGCGGCCACGCGGCTCCAGGGAGCCAGCACTGCGCCCAGGCCACACCGCTCAGCGCTGCACAGCAGGTGGGCAGAGACGACGTCCAGGCCAAATCCCGAGGGCCGGCCCACAGTTCCTGGGGTGGGGGGGGGAGCCACGGCTCCATCTGTACTTAAGAGGAGAGTGTCTGCGGTCACGGCAGGAGTGGCGTTGCCTTCTGAGCGGCCCAGCGATGTGCTCAGAAATGAAGTCCAGGCTCTCCTGGCCACGTGGCCCCTGGGGGACCTCCAAGAGCCAGCACTGTCCAACGAAGCCCCGAGGGGGAGGCCAAACCTTCACCCGAGAGCCCCCCCCACCTGCTCCGTGTGCACTCACAGGGCCCCAGCTGCTGACCACACAGGTCAGAAAACAGGAAAAGTCAGTACCAGGCACTGGGTGTTTCAGGCACCAGATGAGGACATTTGTGCAAACCTAGTTTTCAGTGATCACTTAACCACCCACCAGGTTTCCTGGGTCAATGGCTAACACCAAGGTTTAAGTACGAAATCACTCCCTGTGCTTCTGAAGGTCATATTTTGTTCAGAGTTTAAATGGACCCTTTGAACATTTTGCTCGGCGGACAGAAAGTGAGATGAGCCTCGGAGCCCTCGCCTCGCCACCACGCACACTTGTGGGTTCACGTTGTTAGTGGTAAACGGCCTGTCTGCTCGGAGGCAGGATGTGCTCCCCACCCTCCCTGATGCCTGCTCTTCCTTCAAGCTTGTGCTCCGGGACCTCCCGCTGCCACAGAGTACAGGTCTGCACACCTAGGAATAGATTTAAAGACCTGAAACAGACTTTCTGGTTTGCAGCGTCACGACATGCCGTGGAAACTGCCGTGTGTGCCAAGCCGGGTTCTCGTTTAAATAAAGCATCAGATCAGAGCATCTTCATTTTCTTACGTCAAGTTCGCTTCAACATCACCAAGGCCACAGGTCAAATTTAAAATACCACACTGTACACTCGGTCTGGAATCAGCTTGATAAGATTAATTCATATTCTTGTCCTCATTAAGAAACTAATGCTGAACGATTCTAAATACGAGGCTTTGACACAAGAGCGGGGACTTCATCCGGGTCTACTTACTGTCTCTCTTACTGGCTGAGTTTGCACGTGTGTCTTCTCAGCTGCATTATATCCTTGGAACAAACGGCCTTCCAACGTCAGGCCCCCAAATGGTCTACCTTAAATCAACAAGGTCTTTCTTGAAATACTGCTGCCCTGATCCTTGAAAGGTGGTGAAGCAACGATCTGCTCGTGCATTCTCAGGGGCTCACGGTGAGCTAAGCAGAAACACTAAATACGACGAACTCAACAAAGAGCTGTGAGCAGTGGGGCCTCGGACAACCTAGACCTCCTCCAACGAGGGAGAGCTCTCAGTGTACACCTCCCGTGATGCACATCCCCCCATGCACACCCCCGAATACACACCCTCTAATGCACACCCCCCCATGCACACCCACCTCCCCCTATCCGTGACAGAGGACCCAGGAGGTCTGACAGAAGCCTCTTGATCACCAGAACTCAGCTCCCCATGGCAACAAATCCCCTAAGAGCTGACTTCAAACGCAGCTTACAAATTCTTAATATACAGCCCTTGGGCCATGATTTAAGGGAACAATTCAAATATGGTCCAGGTAGACAGAAGCCAGTGATAGAGAATCGGCAACAAGATTCTTGGGAAGAAAGTAGAGGCCAGAATAGAGCTTCCCTGTTCAAAGATGGATGATGGGGGGACCATCCAGCAAGGAATCTATAGAAGGTCCTTATCAGGAAAAGAGGGGGAGGGGAGAAGGAGAGGGAGAGAGGGAGGACCGAGGACAACTTGGATATTCACAAGACAGGTGAATGGAGAATATGAGGTAAGAAAAGAATCTTAAATATAACGGACCTCTGGGCATCAGAGACAGAGTATCTACAGACAAAAAGCAACCGGCCTCAGACTTATCCTCAGTCACAACAGATGCGTGAAGGCGGAGGGACGTCGTGCGCAGAGAAAGGAGGAGAGGAAGACCTACCCTCATTACACAGCAGAGCGGCTGCATCTCATATCCAACCTCGGGGATTAAAGCCCGGGGAAAACTTCCTTAAACACCTGCTTAACTTCAGAGTGTAATCCAGCGAACCCTGGATGAGGACAAAAAACGTACACTTTTCTCTCCCTCTTCCCTTCCTCTCCTTCTTATTTTCTTGAAAAATATTTATTAGTTCTCTTCCCTCCCTCCCTTCCCTTGGTCTTTTTTTTTTTTTTTTCCTGCGGTACGCGGGCCTCTCACTGTTGCAGCCTCTCCCGTTGCGGAGCACGGGCTCCGGACGCGCAGGCTCAGCGGCCATGGCTCACAGGCCCAGCCGCTCCGCGGCATGTGGGATCTTCCCGGACCGGGACACGAACCCACGTCCCCTGCATCGGCAGGCGGACTCTCAACCACTGCGCCACCAGGGAAGCCCCCCTTGGTCTTTCTTGAAACAGTGGGACCAGTGGGGTCTGCAGAGCTGGAGCCAAGAAGGTGATCACAGCTGACTAGAGGCTCCAGGCTCACCAGAATTTTCTGAAAGATGGAGAACATAAAAGAATTCTGTTTTAGGAGAAGTGACAGAAGTTGCTAGAGCATAATGTAAATATAACTTTCATAGGCACTGGGAAACCAAAAACTTCATGTCACTCACTTTTTCCTGATATTCACTTTATCATGGTGGTCTGGAACTGAACCCACAGTATCTCCGAGGTGTGCCTGTACATTTTTTTGTTGTTATATCACAGCATATCAAGGCAAAACTGAATAACACCAAAGACAAAGAGAAAAATTTTAAAGCAACCGGAGAGAAAAAGACATACTACCACCAAAAAACAATAATTCAACTACAATTGGACTGATAAACGCTGAGCTAAACTATTGTTCAACAGGGAGAGAGAAGCTATTTCCAGACAAAGATCAAAAGAGATCCACCTGCAGACCCCCATGAAATGACTGTGGAAGAACTTCATTCAGTAAGAAGAAAATTAGAGCCAGAGCAAAAATGGGATTTGGTAGGAATGGGGCCAAGAAGCATACAAAAACAGTGGTAGATGTAAATAAACACTGACAGTAAAATCCATCATCATAGTAACATGAACCATAATGACTATTAGGCGGTTACTAACAATAGGAAACTAGACCAATACCAGGGAGATGGCAGCCCAGGTATCCCTACTTCCTTGAGGTCTTCAGACCAGGGTAGCGGTTATTTCAGGTCTTGTTAAGCGGAGCCGGCTTGCTGAGACATTTACAGTCAGCACAGGAAGGGTAGACGGAGGACATACAACTTCTAGCGTCCGAAGGAAAAGGGGCGACATTTCGGAAAACCTGATCATTTCCATAATGGGTAAAAAACTAAATCTAAAGAAAGGCAAAAGGCAGGTCACGGCAAATAGAAGCACAAACAAAAGCTGTGGCTGCAGGAAGTCCAGATCCACGAGGAGCGAGGAGCGCAGCAAACGTACAAAGTAAACTCACCTGTTAGATGGACAGCAGAGCCCAGATCCGTGTTCTCATGGGAACCATCTGGATCCACGGTGGCAGAGCCGACTTGCAACCCGGGGAATCGTGTCCCAGACGGTCCCAGTACCAGACTTTGAGAAATGGCTAAAGCCACGAGAGCAGACAGACGATCTGGGTCTAGAATAGGCAGGGTCTTCTTGCACAGTGAACTCGCATCTTGTGTGCTTATGAAAGACAGAGTTCATCCTCCCCTCTCCTCTTTGGTACGGGCCCCCTCCAGCCTCTTGGGCCCCGGGGAACAGAACCCTACTGGCTGCTACCCAGACTAAGCCCTTTGTTTCCTGTGTAGCCCCACGGAGCCCTGCCCGCTCCTGCATTCTCCGAGGGGGCTTGGAGAGGACACATTGACTCCTAGGAACGTGCCCCCAGAAACATTCACCTAAATTCACAAAGATGTGTGTACACGGATAAAATAGCAAAAGTTGGGGGAAACCCAAATGTGGACCAACCACGGCTTGGTTCATAGATCCTGGTAGAGCCGCACGACGCAGCTGTTGAAAAGGATAACGTAGATCTGTAGTCACTGACGTGGAAAGACGCCCAAGACATACTATTAAGTAAAAGAAGGTAACAGAGTCACATGTATAGCAGGATCCAGTTTCAGGAGAATTAATTCATATGCTGTCTTTGCTTCGGTTCAGGCCCAGAAAAACAAAACAGGAAGGCTATCTGCAGGCTCCGATTGTGAGATTGTGGCTCTGTGAATGGAATGTGGGCAGGACGGTGGTTGTGGAAATTTTTATTTTCTAATCTTTTCCCACTTCTCTATTGTTTTTTTCACTAGATGGTATTTATTGTACAGACAGGGGGAAAAAGTTATAAAGAGAGGGTTTTTTACTGTAAAGTTATCTTTATATGAGTTTTTAAACTGCTCTTGTCCTTTGTAATGAGAAAGGATTTACCCTGACACCCCGGGCTTTATCTGATCTGCTTATCTACCCAGAATTTTCAGGATTATTACTCTTACACATCTAAACAGTGCCAAGGTTTTTTTTATGGGCTTTTTGCAGGGAGGAGGGGTGTGGGCTGTGAAAAACGCACTTGGCAAAGGGTTCCTTTTGTGTGGGAAAGAATTTGTTTTGATTGTATACCACAGGGTAATTTTATTCCTATAAATAGCACTCATAACTTCAAAGCTAATTTCAATTATCATAGTATTTATGAACAAAGCGACTTTTACCTTGATAAATAAAACCAACGAGATGATTTAAATAACATCTTCACAGCCATCACCACCCTACACCACGTCCATCGAGTCCTCTAAAAAGGTTGGTGTAGTGAACGAACGACAGGAGAGTGTTCACATGATACGACAAAATCAGTGTCTGAGGCAAGGCCGTCGGGCCATCATCCCCAGATTGCTGGCTGCTGTTCTCGCAGTCACGGCTGCCCACGGGCCTCCGTTCTGAGCTGTGGTCCTGTCCCTGCTCCAGGGATGCTTCCTCTTCCAGCTTGCTTTCTTCCTTCCTTTCCTTCTTTCTCTTTCTTTCTTTCTTTCCTTTTCTTTCATTCTCTTTCATTTTTCTTTCTCTCTCTTTCTCTCCTTTTCTCTTTCTTTCTTCCTCTTTCTTGCCCTCTTTCTCTTTCTTTATCTTTCCCTCCCTTCCTTCCTTTCCCTTTCTCTTTCTTTCTTTCTTTCTTTCTTCTTTTTCATGTAAGGATGTTAAAGACAGCACTAATTTCCAACAGGTCAGGGTAATGGGCACCCAGGAGCTGCAATGCTCACAGCCATTGCTAGGGGATTCGATGTGGGTCCCCAGTGACTCTGCCCCACCACAGGGACTGAAGGAGGGACAGTGATTAGTGTACGTGGGACATTTACAGCCTCTCGAGCTTTGGAGTCCTCTTTAATTTAATGCCTATGGTACTACATTACACAAGGTAATGCCCACATCCCCTTCTCCAGGTGATGAAACTGAGACATAGGGCAGGGATGAGGCTTCTCAAGGTCATGGGACCAGTCTGTCCACATGGGAGGAAGACTGCAATCCGAACCCAGGCCGTCCATTTCCAGAGAGACAGTGCTCAACTGGAGACTCTGCTGTGCCCAGCGGAGGGTCACAGACTTGCTAAACATACCTGCCCTGCTGGACAGGGATGTGCGTGGGGGATGGTCACCACCTGCTGCGTCAGAGCTCTGCCAGAGTTTGAGGTCAGAAGTGGCTGGACACTCCAGGCAGCGGCGGAGAGACACGGAAAGGGAGTGAGTGGGCAAGAGCCCCACGTGGGAGGAAGGAGGGCAGAAGACAGAGCAGGAGAGTGGGAAGTGGGCGTCAGAAAGGGAGGACACGGGGGTCTCCTCGGAGGCGGGCTCTCGCCCAAGGGAGGAGCCGGGCACTGGCACTGACCATCCCCAGGAAAGGCCACGTGGCTGGGTCCAGGGGGAGGAGGTGGGCTGTGTGCCATCCCGTCCCCACCTACAGAGGCGCTTGCTGGCCGGGATGTTCTGCACCTGCCTGTTGGTCAGGAGCCAGCGGCACAGATGCCAGGTCCGGCACTGGACGTCTCCTGGCCATGTGTCTCTGCCCCTCAAGGGCTCCCCGCTTCCTGCTCGGGGCCCGGACCTGCCATCCACTCCTCGGGCCATGGGTGCCCTGGTCTGTGGTCCAGGCACAGGGTGGGTCCAGCTCTGCAGAGCTCACGCTTTTACATCAGACCCCAGGTCTAGAGGTGGGGAGACCGTAGGAGGCCCCCAACTTGGGTGCCAGCTAGATTCCCCAGTCCAGCTTGACCAAAGCGCCCCATTCTCTGGGGCTATGAGGCACTTGCCCTGTTCATGGAGCTGATTCTCCAGCCTCCATTGGGTTTTTTCTCGTCTCCACCAATTAGAACTCAGGAGGAGGGTGAGCTACCTGTCCCCCCAACTCCATCCACAGGGACACTTTCTCCCGCTGAAAGAACCACAGTTTAGAAAATTTTATTGAAGTCTAGTTGATTTACAATGTTGTGTTAATTTCTGCTGTACAGCAAAGTGACTCAGTTACACATACATGCATATTCTTTTCCATATTCTTTTCCATTATGGTTTATCCCAGGATATTTAGTTCCCTGTGTGCACAGCAGGACCTTGTGGTTTATCCATCCTGTACACAATAGTTTGCATCTGCTGACCCCAAACTCCCATTCCATCCCTCCCCAACCCCCTCCCCTTGGCAACCACAAGTCTGGTCTCTGTGTCTGTGAGTCTGTTTTTCTTTTGTAGATACAGAATTACGATTCTGTTCCCATTTCTGTCCCCTCCCCATGTAATCTCATCTTGCTGCCGCAGGGGGTGCAGTGGGCCAGTCCAGCCGGGGGTCTGCAGCCCTGGGGTCTAGGGCTCAGGGCCAGAGATGAGCCTCTGGGCACACAGCCGGTACCCCATCTGGTCACAGTTTAGGTCCTGCAGGGAGGACAGTGTGTCAGAGTGCAGAGAAGGGTTCCCAGTCCCGCGCTGGGGCAGGGCCCTCTCCCTGGGACTGGCGTGGAAGACGCAGCCCAGCGCCTGCAGCCCTCAGCGTCTGACGACAGGGGAAAACCGGCCTTCGGATGGAGAGCCGCAGATGACCAATGGCCAGGCTGAACCACTGATTCACGGCATCCACACCCCACGCCCGCCCAGGGCTTCCCGTTTCCTGATGTGTGAGGTAATACATTTCCTTTTTTCTTTTAAAGCCAGTTTGAGTCAGAGTTTCTGTTTCTTGTAGCTGAAGGCACCACCTATTTCCTTTCATGGCTAAAACCCATTTACCCACAGTCCTAGAACCATAAAAGCAAGAGTGCTACAGCCTCATGGGGCTTCAGGGATGAACTGCCAACTTCTCCAACCTTCCCGGTCGAGGGAACCCTGACAACGGGGCTCTTACTCCAGGCTCTGAGTCCCCCATGGATAGGAAATCGATGGACAGCTGCTTTAGCCCTGGTGTTTTTTGCTTAAAATGTCTTTCTTAAGAACTCTTGGTAGATTGAAATGTTATTTCTTAGGCCTGTTAAGATGTCAAGCGCACGATTTTGTCTCCTTGGATGTTGAGCTTAGGAGCTGTGAATAAGGATCTGTGAAGGGCAATGCGGTACCTCTTCCTTAACCTTATAAATACCCCCCAATTGGGGTAAGGTAATAGTCAGAACACCGTGAGAACCCAGAAGAAGAAAAAGATCACATGCAAAGAAATACAAATTAAGATTATCTTAGATTTCTATGACGCAGCCCTCTGTGCCAGCATGGAAGGAAGCCACATATAAAGAGTTGTAAGGAAGAGAGAACGTGACCCTCACACCTCGAAGCCAGTCCAGCTTGGATTCCTGTAAAGACAGGCTTGCATGTTTAAATCATGTTCTTGTGCTCTCATCAAAAAGATCATTTAGTTAAAAACAACAGGAATCACATCAAATCTACAAGAACTTACAAAGAATACACCTTCCTGGAAAATTTTACTTGAAAATATGTTTCAACCACTGAGATAAGAAGCAAAAATGAGCTCAAGAAAGGGAAAGTCATCCATGGAAACACTGGCCAAGACCAGTGAGACCAGTTTACAAAAAGCAAAACTTCTAAATCTACCAAGTTCCAAAAAAAAAAAAAATTTTGCAAAATAGAAAAGGAACAACAAAAACTATCAGGAACAGAAACCCCAGGTCAAATGAACAAAAGTCACGAAGTTGAGGGCAGAGAGGTGTGGGGGCAGGGAGGAGAATAAAGGGTCCTTCACGGCCTCTCTCCTGCACGTACGTACACACCTGCAGACGCGTGCACACACAAAACCCACTTTGTACACTGTTTCAAAAGTGTAAATTAAAGAATCACTTTGAAATCTTGAATATACTCACTAGTATAATTTAAAATAGGATATGTGATTTCCCAAACACCAAAAGCATCAACAGCAAAGAAAATACAGTCCATTTACATGGGTTATGTTGACATGACAGGAAAAAGGAATGAAAAACGGAACCATAAAAAAAAAAGACGTGCACTGTGAGAAATCAGCTCTTCAGTTAGAGAACATGTTTTGTCCATGCTGTACAATTCTCCAACTTTTGTATTTTTTCCCATAATTTTAGCTGTATTTTCTTACCACTTGCAGCATCATTGCCTTTTATTTTTCCTTAAATTGATTCACTTTCTAACTTAAAAACATAGTATAGCCTTTTCCTTAAGCAAAAATAACCACCAGGTCATGGGTCTGCAGTATTTTCTTTTCCTAATACACATTGAAACAAATAACCATTAAGATAAAAGCATTCAGTATAAAGAAGGTGTGGTACATATATACAACGGAATACTACTCGGCCATAAAAAAGATGAAATCATGCCATTTGCAGCAACATGGATGGACCCAGAGATGATGATACTAAGTGAAGTAAGTCAGTCAGAGAAAGACAAATATCATAAGTGATAGCACTTATATATGGACTCTAAAATACGACACAAATGAACTTATCAACAAAACAGAAACAGACTCAGAGACATAGAGAACAGACTTGTGGTTGCCTAGGCGGGGGTAAGGGTCAGGGGTAGGGGTGAGGGATGGTTTGGGAGTTTGGGGTCAGCAGATGCAAACTATTATCTATAGGATGGATAAACAACAAGGACCTACTGTAGAGCACAGGGAACTATATTCAGTATCCTGGGATAAACCATAATGGAAAAGAGTATGAAAACGAATGTATAGACGTATGACTGAGTCACTTGCTGCACAGGCAGAAATTAGCACAACACTGTAAATCAACTGTACTTTAGTGAAAGACATTTTAGAAAAAGATAAAAGCATTCATACACAGACCACCTAAAGTTATTTTCTAAATTACCAGTCATATATTCCACACTTGGGAAACACTTATCTTGGAAAATATTAATAAATAATATTCGATAAGTTCAATTCATTTTGTCTTTACTCATTACAACGAGTACCCAGAAGAACATAGATGGTTTTAGTAGCAGGTGTGGCTTTTGAAATGTGAGGGGTTTTGTTTTGTTTTGTGCGGTACGCGGGCCTCTCACTGTTGTGGCCTCTCCCGTTGCGGAGCACAGGCTCCGGACGCGCAGGCTCCGCGACCATGGCTCACGGGCCCAGCTGCTCCGCGGCACGTGGGATCTTCCCGGACCGGGGCACGAACCCGTGTCCCCTGCATCGACAGGCAGACTCTCAACCACTGTGCCACCAGGGAAGCCCGAAATGTGAGGTTTTAAAAACAGAGCCCACGATGCTCCTTAAGGATTACACACTAAAAATCACAAAAAAATCAGAGCACACAAACTCACACTGAAACATAAAGAGCTGGAATCCCACTAAGATTCTTTCTGTTGCTGCTAGAGCCCACAGCGTGTTCATGGTGTGTCTGTGCTCGGGGGACCCCCCCCCCATGTTATGGTGAGGGCCTGAGCCCAGCTGCTGTGAGACCAGGATGGGCCATGCTGGGCATGTGGAGGCTGACCCTGAGCTCCGGCCCTCACGCTGCCTGGGGTCCCATCGTTGGCACCTTGGAGACAACTTGCAAGAGCCTGTGACCCTGTGAGAACCCACCCCCTGCCAGAAAGAGCTCAGGCTCAGGGGGAAGGAGGGTGTGTGTGCGTGTGTGTGTGTGTAAGTGTGAGGGTGTGCGTGCATGGGCGTGGCAGAGACAGAGCCCAGGGAGGGTGGTGTCACCGAGAGGGCAGAGGCGCAGGGCTGGGTGCTGCCCTCTGACAGGACAGCGGCCTCCTCTCTGCCTCTGACGGGCCAGGCCTCTCTGGCCGCAGCGAGTCTGTGGCACAGTTGGTGGCTGCCCATCCCTCCCAGGCCTCCGCCCCGGGTGACTCTTTGGGTTCCTTCCTCCCAGGCGTCCAGGGTGAAGGGAGAGCGTGTGAACGTCCCTCCCAGCCCCTCACCCAGCGAGCAGCTCCCAGGGCACTGGGCTCCTTCGGGCTGTTCTCTGAGTTCTGCGGGGAGGCTCCCCGGGTCTCTGGGAAGCGTCTGAAGGTGGCCCACCTCAGTCCTCAGGACACGGCCGGGCACCAGGCTGAGGCCTGGAGCTGCCGTGGTCCCCTCCGGCAGCCTGTGCTTGAGGTAACTGGGCAGCCTCCTCTCTGCCCACCTCCCTGGGGGCACAGGACCACTGCCATCAGAACTCCTGGTGTGGCCCTGACAGCTTCAGACACTCTCCGAGCTCCTGAGGGCAACCTCAGGAAACTTCCAGAAACTTCTGGAAGAGCAAGAAAGTTCCTTCTCCAGTTCATCTTGTGGATCAGATGTCACCTCCTCGGACGGGCCTTTTCTCCACCATCACATCTGTCCCCTCCAGGCCTCCTTCCTGATTTCTAGGACAAGCTATACTCTGCCCCTTCTCCCCCCGTCTGGCCACGTCCCCCAACCCCTCACGCAAAGATGAGCCTACACCTCTTCCGGGGCTCCCATGGCAGCTCCATCCTCACTGTGTGGACCCAAGTGTCCTGGGTCTGCCATAAATACTCAAGACATGAAGAGAGGAATGGTAAATAAAAATGAATTTCAAGGTGTTAAACAGTCTCGGGGTGGTTTCTTCCCTTCACTGCTCCCTGGTTCACTCGAATTGGTTTGAGCAAAACTTTGTTTTATTTTATTGCATGGCGTTTACAGAAAATGCACATTATAAGGTTAAAGTTAAAACATAAATAAAGAACTCAGAGGGAAGGGAAAGAAAAAAGTGACCCAGTAAAATAAGACCAGGGAGAAGAATAACAAACAAAAGAAATCTAAGTAAGCTTCTTCCCCACTTCTGAAGTTAGGCTGAAAATTTAATCAAGAGTTTCCTAGTCGCCAAAGCAAAAAGGAACACAAAGTTGGTCAGGAAAATACTGATTAGTTTTAAGATTTTTGCTCTAAATACACTTTTAGAAAACTCTCCAGAGCATGGAGGTGTGGGTCATAGTTTTCTCCACCTGGTGGGCTTCAGGGTGACCTTTTCCACTTTGTACATTTTTACACCTTCTACAATGAATGCTCTACAGCAAGCATGTCTGGGAGGCGCTACTGTTTTCTCATCAGTTATCCGTTGCCATAGTGACAACCACAGAAGAAACCACACGACCTCGGGAACAGTCGGTGACACGTTCTTTGCTCACCAGTCTGGGCGCCGCCATATGGGCAGTTCTGGGGTGAAGGCTCGGGGACACGCGTGTTTCGGGGTCTGCTGGGTGGCCTTGCTGTGCTCTGCTGAGCCCGGCACCGTCTGGGACGAGCGGCCAGCATGGCTCAGCTCAGCCGGGTTCTCAGATAATCATCTCTGAGGAGGCGGCGCCGGCAGCCAGGACCCGACAGCCCGGCGACCACGGGGACCTGGTTCTATTTTAAGGACCATGAAGCCAGGCTCAGAAGCTGTGGTTGGAGTGTCACGCTCTGAGAGCCGTGGCATTTTGCTAACTTATCCTGTCAAGGTGCCTGCACGGCAGTGACAAGGAAAACGCTACAGCACTGGGGGGCTGAGCGATGATACCACTGCTGTGCGCTAGGGCAGCGGCTGCTCCAGACGAGGTCAGTGTCACCCCGGCTGTTTGCCTCCGGAAGGAAGGGCTGGGGAGGACTCCTGGGCTGGCCTCTGCCAGAGCAGCTCGTTTTCTCAGACACTGTGGATGGGCGGAGCTGTGTCACCGGCCTCGGGCGGGTGCCAGGGCCGCTGGACATCACCCGTGAGCCCCTCAGCAAACCAGCAAGAACACGGCAATCAGAAGGCCCCAATTCAAAACTGGCTGAAAGCTTAAAGCATCTGGACGGTCACTGAGGATGCATGTGTGGCCAGGGATCCCCTGAAAACCTTTCTACACCCCAGAACACGTCACCTGAGTGGCTGTAGGAATATCCCAGAGGCAACCCAGGCTCCCTAACCCACTGCCCCCCACCCCACCCACCAGGGCCGCCTCTCTCTCCCAGGAGCCCCGCACAGACAGCTGATGCCCCAAAGCACCAGTATTTTATCCAGGCTGCGCCTTCCCAGGCTGGCACCCTTGGGAGCACGTACTGAACTTCACTTGGATGTTTCTTTCCTTGTGGGATAATTCCGTCTGCACCTTCTCCTGGGCCTGTTTTGTGGCCCAGCTCCAAGAATAGATTATGCCAGAGCATCGGGCACCTGCCCCGTGGCCTGGGAAGAGCCCCACTTTTCCTGCTATCCCATGGGGACAGAGAGAGCAGGGGTGCAGGCATGGGCAGGCTGTTTATCCGACATGTTTAGGGAGCTCTTCCAAACCGTCCTGGGTCAGTCTTGACTTTGGTGCTAAAACACGGGAAGGGAGAGAGACAGAAGGAGGAAGGGGGGTGGGTGGGAGGAAAGCAGGTTTCAGAGAAGTCAAGTAATTGACCTGATGACACAGCTCACAAGTCTCAGAGCTGGGATTTAGACCCAGGCCGGTCTGACCCTAAAGCCAGTGTTCTCTACACTAGTGAAAGAAAAATAATTGAGAGAAGGGAGCCATTACCATCAATAACTCTGATTTCCTAAACTCTGATCCAGAGAAAACTGTGCAGATACCCTGGGGTCTAGGAATTCCCTCGCAAGCCCATTCATTCGTTCCTTCATGATCAGTGCGGGAGGGATAAAATGAGGAGTGTGACATCGTGCAGTCCCAGTTTTAAAAGCTTAGAGCTAATTGAGAACATAAGACACACGTCTATAAAAGCCCAGCAACTTAAATGGGAAGCAGGACAGCAAGTCCCAACCACATGCAGCAGATGTGGTGACAATATTGGCTCATTAAAAAGCTGGGACCTGAGGCCACCCCAAGAACTTTATTTTCCTGATGTGAGAGTTTATTAACGTGAAAAGTCTTTCAAAGATACGCAAACGGTGCATCTGCTTTATGCCCTTGAGGACTTGCCCTCATGGACGGCAGTGAGGTGTAGGGCTGACCGCTCTGGTGGGGCGGGTGCTGGGGAGGGTACAGGAACTCGAGGAGCAGAGCTGAGAGTCCCGGGGAATGGGGGTGGGTCTGATGGGGTTTGGGAGGGAGGGGCGCTGAAGACAGGACCACATCCCATTCTTCGTCATATTCCGAGTGCCAGTGAGGCTTTGGGCACCTGGAAACTGCCTGATTGTCTTTTAGGCAAATGCATTACATGTGCACGGGTTGGAATTCACCTGGCACGTTCCTGCAAGAATGAAACTCAATCACATCCACGGTACATCGGGTGTGAACATCGGAACCCTCCCTTGATGTGTTTGTTCCAAATAAGGCATTCTCTCCCAACAAGTCCTTGATGTCTCCTAACAGATTAGCTTAGGACTAGTTAATGACTACTTTTTTATGCAAAAGGAGCTTTGTTTTCTAAAAGAGTGTGTCCTTAGGATTAAAGGGGAAAGAAACTCTGGATCACCCCTAGGTTCCACAACAACGTGGCTGGGAGGCCATCGACTCAGGAACTGGACAGCCAGCATTTCCCAGAGTTTCTGGAAGGCTCTCCTGAGGGAACAGGTGGGGTGGTGTGCGTGAGGGCTTGTCCGGTGCCACCATGTGCCAGACACGGGGCCAAGTCAGTGCTCTCTGTCTGCATTCCGATTCAGCTCACTCCACCTCCCACAACCTCTCCATGCAGGCCTGGCCAAAGGAGGAGGAATTCTTGTTAAAAAGACAAGGAAGGTGTCAGTGGTCCCTGGGGTCTCCAGGACCAGCCCTCCACTGGGCCACTGGGCCCAGGAAGCCCCTTCCTCGGGCCTCAAAGTGGTTTTGCTGCATCCAGGGAGCCCAGCCCATCCTTTGAGGGGCAGTGTGGCCCCCACAGCCCAGGGACTGGTCCAGTGCAGCCAGCCTGGCCCAAGGTCGGCCCAGTCAGCCCAGGTCAGCGCCCAGCTCCTCCCGTGTTGTGGGCCCCTGACCACCCCTGGAGGAGGACCGACCACAGGGACATGTCCGCGGAGCCAGCCTGGCTCTCCAGCCTCCACCTGGGTGATGGATGCCTGGTCTGAGAGGACTGGGAAAAAAGAGGGAAAGAGAGAGAAGAGAAGGGAAGGAAAGGGAAGGGAAGGGAAGATAAGAGAAGGCAAAAAGAAGACATCATCATGACAATGAAAACACAACGACCCAAAACCTATGGGATGCAGCAAAAGCAGTTCTAAGAGGGAAGTTTATAGCAATACAATCCTACCTCAAGAAACAACAAACATCTCAAATAAACAACCCAACCTTACACCTAAAGCAATTAGAGGAAGAAGAACAAAAAAACCCCAAAGTTAGCAGAAGGAAATAAATCATAAAGGTCAGATCGGAAATAAGTGAAAAAGAAATGAACGAAATGATAGCAAAGAGTGATAAAACTAAAAGCTGGTTCTTTGAGAAGATAAACAAAATTGATAAAGCATTAGCCAGACTCATCAAGAAAAAAAGGGAGAAGACTCAAATCAATAGAATTGGAAATGAAAAAGGAAGCGTAACAACTGACACTGCAGAAATACAAAGGATCATGAGAGATTACTACAAGCAACTATATGCCAACAAAATGGACAACCTGGAAGAAATGGACAAATTCTTAGAGAAGCACAACCTTCTGAGACTGAACCAGGAAGAAATAGAAAATATAAACAGACAAATCACAAGCACTGAAATTGAAACTGTGATTAAAAATCTTCCAACAAAAAAAAGCCCAGGACCAGATGGCTTCACAGGAAAATTCTATCAAACATTTAGAGAAGAGCTAACACCTATCCTTCTCAAACTCTTCCAAAATATAGCAGAGGGAGGAACACTCCCAAACTCATTCTACAAGACCATCATCACTCTGATACCTAAACCAGAGAAAGATGTCACAAAAAGAGAAAACTACAGGCCACTATCACTGATGAACATAGATGCAAAAATCCTCAACAAAATACTAGCAAACAGAATCCAACAGCACATTAAAAGGATCATACACCATGATCAAGTGGGGTTTATCCCAGGAGTGCAAGGGTTCTTCAATATATGCAAATCAATGTGATACACCATATTAACAAACTGAAGAATAAAAACCATATGATCATCTCAATAGATTCAGAGAAAACTTTCACAAAATTCAACACCCATTTATGACAAAAAAAAAAAAACCTCCAGAAAGTAGGCATAGAGGAAACCTACCTCAACATAATAAAGGCCATATATGACAAACCCACAGCCAACATCATTCTCAATGATGAAACACTAAAACCATTTCTGCTAAGATCAGGAACAAGACAAGGTTGCCCACTCTCACCACTCTTATTCAACATAGTTTTGGAAGTTTTAGCCACAGCAATCAGAGAAGAAAAAGAAATAAAAGGAATACAAATCAGAAAGGAAGAAGTAAAACGGTCACTGTTTGCAGTGACCGTTAGTCACTGCAAACTAAGTATGCATGTATGCATATGCATGTATGCATATGCGTATGTATGATACTATACATAGAGAATCCTAAAGATGCTACCAGAAAACTACTAGAGCTAATCAATGAATTTGGTAAAGCAGCAGGATACAAAATTAATGCACAGGAATCTCTTGCATTCCTATACACTAATGATGAAAAATCTGAAAGAGAAATTAGGGAAGCACTCCTATTTACCATTGCAAAAAAAAGAGCAAAATACCTAGGAATAAACCTACCTAAGGAGAAAAAAGACCTATATGCAGAAAACTATAAGACACTGATGAAAGAAATTAAAGATGATATAAACAGAGGAGACATATACCATATTCTTGGATGGGAAGAATCAACACTATGAAAATGACTATACTACCCAAAGCAATCTACAGATTCAGTGCAACCCCTATCAAACTACCAATGGCATTTTTCACAGAACAAAAAATTTCTCAATTTGTATGGAAACACAAAAGACCCTGAATAGCCAAAACAATCTTGAGAAAGAAAAATGGAGCTGGAGGAATCAGGCTCCAGGACTTCAGACTATACTCCAAAGCTACAGTAATCAAGAAAGTATGGTACTGGCACAAAAACAGAAATATAGATCAATAGAACAGGATAGAAAGCCCAGTGATAAACTCACGCCCATATGGTCACCTTATTTTTGATAAAGGAGGCAAGAATATACAATGGAGAAAAGACAGCCTCTTTAATAAGTGGTGCTGGGAAAACTGGACAGCTACATGTAAAAGAATTAAATTAGAACACTCTCTAACACCATACACAAAAATAACTCAAAATGGATTAAAGACCTAAATGTACAGCCAGACACTATCAAACTCTTAGAGGAAAACATAGGTAGGACACTCCATGACATAAATCACAGCAAGATCTTTTTTGACCCACCTCCTAGAGCAATGGAAATAAAAACAAAAATAAACAAATGGGACCTAATGAAACTTCAAAGCTTTTGCACAGCAAAGGAAACCATAAACAAGATGAAAAGACAACCCTCAGAGTGGGAGAAAATATTTGCAAATGAAACAACTGACAAAGGATTAATCTCCAAAATATACAAGCAGCTCATGCAGCTCAATATCAAAAAGCAAACAACCCCATCCAAAAATGGGCAGAAGACCTAAACAGACATTTCTCCAAAGAAGATGTAAAGACTGCCAACAAACACATGAAAGGATGCTCAACATCACCAATCATTAGAGAAATGCAAATCAAAACTATAGTGAGATATCACCTTACACCGCTCAGAAATGGCCATCATCAAAAAGTCTACAGACAGTAAATGCTGGAGAGGGTGTGGAGAAAAGGGAACCCTCCTGCACTGTTGGTGGGAATGTAAATTGATACAGCCACTATGGAGAACAGTATGGAGTTTCCTCAAAAAACTAAAAATAGAACTACCGTATGACCCAGCAATCCCACTACTGAGCATATACTGTGAGAAAAACATAATTCAAAAAGAGTCATGTACCACAATGTTCATTGCAGCTCTATTTACAATAGCCAGGACATGGAAGCAACCTAAGTGTCCAACGACAGATGAATGGATAAAGAAGATGTGGCACATATATACAATGGAATATTACTCAGCCATAAAAAGAAACGAAATTGAGTTATTTGTAGTGAGGTGGATGGACCTAGAGACTGTCATACAGAGTGAAGTAGGTCAGAAAGAGAAAAACAAATCTCATATGCTAACACATATATATGGAATCTAAAAAAAAAAAAAAAGTGGTTCTGAAGAACCTAGGGGCAGGACAGGAATAAAGATGCAGACATAGAGAATGGACGTGAGTTCATGGGGAGGGGGACGGGTAAGCTGGGATGAAGTGAGAGAGTGGCATGGACATATATACACTACCAAACGTAAGGTAGATAGCTAGTGGGAAGCAGCCGCATAGCACAGGGAGATCGGCTCAGTGCTTTGTGACCACCTAGAGAGTGGGATAGGGAGGGTGGGAGGGAGGGAGACACAAGAGGGAGGAGTTATGGGGATATATGTATATGTATAGCTGATTCACTTTGTTATACAGCAGAAGCTAACACACCATTGTAAAGCAATTATACTCCAATAAAGATGTTAAATAAATAAATAAACAAATAATTAATTTAAAAGAAAAAAAAAAGACAAGTAAGATGACAACCAGAAACACTGAGGACTACATCTCAGCCCAGAGGGACTCTCTGGGTCTGCAGCAAACCAGCTCTGCCTGTCGGCCCGGTGTCGTCATGTGATGATTCAGGGCTTTGTATCGTCCTCGCCTGTCTACTCATGAAAGCTCATCAGAGAAAGACAGCACGCAATTATCTCCCTCCGGTTTCAGTCCTGTCTCTGTGCATTCCATCCAGCTGGAATAATACACATGTGCCCTGAGCGTCTTCCTGATGCAAGTGCTTCACGAATAACAATTTAGCTTTGCGGGGGGTATGGGATCTGTGCTCATAGATGACACACAGGACACATTCTTCTGCTTCCTTACCTGGGGGACACAATCACCCTGGGTCCCTTGCGCCTAAGTGCCTCTCAAGCTCGGGCTTTCCCCGCGGGCCAAGGTCACTGTCACCGTTTAGCATCACATATCAGGCACCCACCAGCTGGGATTCAGCGACACTGGAGGAAGACGTAAGAGCCTCTTTCTCTGCATTTCAAGGAGAAGCTATTAAAGAAGCACATAAATAAATCCTCAGCATCTGGAATTTGCATAAATACCAAGGAAGAAAAGTGGAATTCTAGAAGGTTGGTTGGAAATTTAAGTGTCACGTCAGGTTTCAGGGGCTTGGGGTGTTGTTCTGAATTTCCATAGTTTTCACTTTGATGGCATTTTATATACTAGAAAAAATCCAGCATGACACAACCAAAATTAAGCAGAAAGTTTGGGTTTCCATGTACAAATTGAATAATAGGCACGTCTAGATAATGCGAATTTCTCAGTGAAAGATGGAATATGAAATCTAATCAATTTCATCAACCATTTTCAAAATTAGACTTTTAAAATTCAAGCCTATTGCAAGGGGTGTGCCCCTCTGGGTCCCCAAATGCAGTCTATTAATAGAAGCTCGGAACGACGGGAGAGGTGAAGAGTAACAGCATGAGAACATTAGCTGAATATTTCGGTTTTCCTCTTGGCAGGTGAAGGTTGCTGGGGAATCGGGGACAGAAGGGGCGTTCGGGGCGGTGGGGGGGGGGGTCGGTCAGGCTCAGCTCCACGCTGCCCTGTGAAACAGGTCTAATTGCTCTGAACCTCTTTGCTCCTTTGCTGCTGTGAGGATGAGCTGATTAACTGTGGGGAGGGCATATTTCCCCTCCCCAGGCATGGGGTTACTGAATGTGCTTTCTCTTTATTTCTACTGTAACCCCCTATTTATCAACCTCCCCACTTCTAGTTATTTTCCCAGCCCGAATAGCTCCTTGCTGTATGCAGTCGATAGAGCCAGACGGCGTGTTTTCATTTCTCCTATGAGCGTGATCCCAGCGTGATGGCAGGCCCATCGCCACGATCACCTGAGGCCCTATTCTCCCCTTTCAAGTGTGAAAGGCCCAGATCACACAGCTAACTAAACAGCAGACTTGGGTTTGGAATCCATGTCTTTCTTCGCTTTCCATGGCTTATTTCCATTAGAACTCACTAACTGAATTTGTATTAATGCGTTCATTCAGTGCATGTTTATTGCCTTCTATGAGTCAGGCACTGCCATGAGCCAGATAGAATAACCCCTCGCCTCGTGGATTTTAC